>NC_133526.1:29266088-30695889 GCF_048544455.1 Silene latifolia | reverse complement strand
TACTGCAGGTTAGTTCTTGAACAGGTTTGGTAGACAACGGTTTACGCCGTTATGCTGCCGAAATTTACACCAAAACATACATTTTAATACACATATGGTCTTAATTAGCGCAAAAAAGACTCAAAAGGACAAAAGACGCAAAAATGCAAAAAAACAAAAATTTTGTCGGAAATGACCGGACGGTAGGGAGGGTTACCCCCTAAAAAAAAGGAAAAAATAGAAACCTGTAAGTGTAGAAGTGAAAATGTTGAAATTTGTTAAAAAAATGAAAACAAAAGAAAATTACTTCCTAAAAACGAAATTAAAGTGAAATTTATTTCCTAAGAATAAATAAATAAATTAAAATAATAATAAAAGAAAAGTTAAATGGGATAAAAATGGCGAATGTGTCGACGTTGCCTCGAAATGCGTGCCCGCGAAGCTAGGAAACATGAAACATGGTAAACTGCTCATATTTACCAAAGTAAAATCCCGTAGGAATAGGAAATTATTCGTTATAGGATTAGGAAAGATCCAAACACGGAAATCACAGAAATCTAGTCTAGGGAAGAGGCGCAGCATGAGCTGCGTACCTTTGAATGAAAGCGCAGCAGAGCGCGTCTGTTCCCAAGCTTGTCTCTTCTGGCGGATTTTTGGAAACAGCAATTAGTATAAATAGAAGCGTCGACGAAGCTTTAAATCATATAATTCTTCCGTCTCTTCTCCGTTAATCCTCATAAAAACTCCCAAAATAAATTTTCAAGAGAAAATTGTAAGCATGAATACTTTGGAGATCCGCTTGAAGGAATGGACTAATGAATTCTCGAATGTTGAGAAGCACGACATGGGTGCTCATAATCTTGGGTCTCTATTGAGTTTGAAACTTATTAAGGTGGTAAAACCGTTCTTGGATGCTTGTCTTGACTACTGGGACCCAAATTGTCATGTTTTCGCGTTCCCAGGAGGTGATATTTGTCCTTTTCCGGAGGAAATTGCTGCTATTGGTGGGTGGGATCCCGAGCATCTACCTGCCATTCCTTCCACTTCACAAGGGTATAAGACAAAATTCAGAGACCTGCTTGGATTGACTAGACTTGAGGTGGATCGTTTAGTTACCCCGAAAGGCGTGAGAATGCTGGACTTTGTGGACCGATTCATCAACAGTGGTGACCCCTTTGTCGTCTCTTATGTTGCTAGGAGGAGAGCATTTGGCTTCGTTTGCTTCATGTGTATGTCTTCCATGGACACGTTGATGAAGATTTGCGAGGTGATCCCCGTCTTTTGGGTCTTATTGAGCAAATGGAGAGCTGCGCAGAGCCCACTTGTTTATGCTTAGGGAGATTATCTTGGGTTTGGATAATAGGAAATCCAACCGCGATCTTCCATTTCTGGGGAGTCCCGTTATCTTACAGGTAAAAGACACCCTTTTTCTCTCTTTTTTTTTTTTTTTTTTTTTTTTTTTTTTTTTTTTTTTTTTTTTTTTTTTTTTTTTTTTTTTTTTTTTTTTTTTTTTTTTTTTTTTCGTTTTTTTTTTTGGTGTCTAATACCTGCTTTTGGTAGGTTTGGCTTATGGAACGGCTCCGACTGCTCGAGCCCCCAGTTCATGCACTTTCCTATCATTCCCGTATGATTGCGATGAGGACGCGGTTGTACATGGTGGACTTCACTCGGGTCTGCGACTATTGGAAGAACAAGCTGAAGAATGACGATGGCACGTTGATTAGGTGGGTCGTACCGTGGTGGCACCTCAAGTCTGTCACTAGAGTGTCTTCTTTGGATCCTACTAGGTCCGTGCGCATTCCAGGGTTGGAGTTCATGGTCTGCATCTTTCCGGAAAGGTTGATGAGGCAGGTTGGTTTGAAACAGACTATCCCGAGGCTTGATACCGTTCCGCAGACTGCTGTAGCGCTTACCACCGAGAGCCGAAGAGAGTGGGCTATCAAATGGGCCCAAAGGAACATGTGGTTCTTGAGCTTCTCCGCCAATGCTTTGTGGGTGTCGGATTCCTATCTGAGGTGGAGAAAGGCTGCAACTTCGGAAGAACGTGAAAGACTGAGGAAACGCGAGCCTGTTGACTACAAGGTGCGCGAGGGAGAGAAAGAGAAGGAGAAGCATCGTGAAGGAGAAGAAGAAGTGGACTTGGTCATTCGCCCTTTGAAGAAATCAAAGACTACTCCTGTTGCGGAAATGGTGGTTGGCAAGAATGGAAGAGTCAGGCCTCGAGAAAGACCGTTGGTGATTAGGTCTGAAGTGGTGCAAGAGCGCCCGGCTCGAGGTCGTGACAAGAAATACGACAAGAATGACAAGGGCAAGGGGAAGATGGATGAATAGCCCGAGTCCTTATTTATTATTGGATTATTATTATTATTGTTGTAATAAAAGGGAGGGATTTTTAGAATCCTAGCCTATTCTATTTTTTTATTATGTATCGTACTATTATTATTAGAAAATGAATGAAATAAAAAAGGTTAAATGGTTAAGAAAATTTGTGATTTTCTTTTATTATTCTTGTCGAATTTCAAATGCAATGCAAATGTCCTTCTATTTACATTTTAGGTATATTGGGTTGAATCCGGTGAAGGATTGCCTACGTATTCACTTAAAAAAAGCGAAATCAAACCCTTGCGCGTAGTTCGAGTAAATGTAAAAGAATAATTGTTCAAAGCAAGAGCTTGTAGTGAACTTAGAAAATAAGCATGAGCTTTTTGCTTGTTCTCAAGGTCTGGTCGGTTTATTTGATGATATGAGGATGACAATCTTGTCAAGATGCAAGAGCATAGTGACACTTAGCTTATTTCGGCTTGGCCAGGGGTCGTTTATTTAGTGCCACAAGAGCGACACATGGGTTTACGCGAGGCGCGTTTTTGTCCTAATCTAGGCATAGTATCGTTTCAGTTGGTCAAGGTTTGTAGGGTTTGAAAACTCATTCCCATCTAGGTCTGTGATTCTAACCGCACCCCCTGGGAGTATGGATTTGACTAGATATGGTCCGGCCCAATTAGGTTTGAATTTTCCCCTTGGGTCGACGGGTAGAAGAGCTCTAACCGATTTGAGTACTAAGTCTCCTTCTTTGATGTTTCTTGGCCTAACTCTTTTGTTGAAAGCTCGTTTGATACGTGCTTGATATGTTTGGACATTATGCAAGGCGCGTAACCTACGTTCATCCAGGAGAATGAGTTCTTCATACCTATCCCTCTTCCAATCAGCTTCAGAGATTTGACTTTCGAGTAAAATGCGCAAGGATGGTATTTCCAGCTCGACTGGTTGTACGGCCTCCATGCCATAGGTCAAATAGAAAGGAGTAGCCCCGGTGGGCGTCCTAATCGACGTACGATACCCCCATAAAGCAAAGGGTATCTTGCTTGGCCAATCTCTATAGTTGTCGGTCATTTTCTTGAGAATTGTGACAACGTTCTTGTTTGCCGCCTCTACCGCGCCGTTAGTAGTCCGTGGTCCGTAGGGCGAAGAGTGGTGATGCTTAATCTTGTATTTGGCTAGCAATTGCTCGGTTTCAGCCTGGAAGTGTGACCCATTATCGCTGATGATCTCATGTGGGCAACCATACGAAGGAGGGACATGTTGTACATTCCCGAAGATTTGGCGATTGTGGCAGTGTCTCACGTATTTGATGCAATTAGATTCCATTGTGCTCCAATAATACCCTAAGCGCGTGATTTTCTTTGCCATCATGGGCCCACTCATGTGAGGACCGCATTCTCCGTCGTGGACTTCTTCCATCACCTTCCGTGCCTGTGAATGATCAAGGCAACGTAGGACTACACCAAGAGGTGTTCTTTTGTATAACTCTCCTTGCATCAGGATGTATTGGGAAGCTAATAGGCGTATAGCACGTTGTCCCCTTTTGTCCATATCCGGTGGATAGGTACCATTAAGCTTGAAATTCAGGATTGCTTGGAACCAGGGTTCCTGTGCGATTTCTTCTTCATCGGTGATTTGATAGACATAAGCCGGTTCTGACCGTCGTTCGATGCATAAAGGCATTTCCATCATGTGGTCTGGCATATTTATCAAAGATACAAGTTTCGCAAGAGCGTCTGCAAATTGATTTTCCTCTCGAGGTAGGTGTAAGTAGGTTACGTGATCAAAGAATTGAGCCACTTGGTCTATCCTAGCTTGATAGGGTGCGAGGCTTTCGCTTCGGATTTTCCAGGATCCTGTAACTTGGTTGATGATCAGTGATGAATCCCCATGTACTCGGAGGTTTTTGATGCCTAAGCTTACTGCCGCTTGTAGTCCGATGAGACAAGCTTCATACTCTGCAGCGTTGTTTGTCACCTCGAAGTCGAGTTTGACAAAGATTGGTGTATGCTCACCTTCAGGAGAAATGAGCAACACTCCTACTCCGAATCCTCTTAAATTTGATGCTCCATCAAAGTATAGATCCCAAGAGTCTACGTCTGTTTGAAGTATATTCTCGTCGGGAAATGACCAAGTGTCTATGGTTTGTGCGTCGTTGATAGGATTTTCCGCGAAGAATTCGGCGACGGCGCGACCTTTTATGACTTTTAGTGGCACATATTTGAGGTCGAATTCGAGAGCATCGAGTCCACCTTGCAAGACGTCCGTTGAGGACGGGTTTCTCGAAGAGGTATTTGACTGGATCCATTTTGGAATATATCTTGACGGAGTAGCTAAGCATGTAGTGACGTAGCTTCTTCGTTGCCCACACAAGAGCGAGGCATGTCTTCTCAAGTTGCGAGTATTTGCACTCATATTCCAAGAACTTCTTACTTAGATAGTAAATAGCTCTTTCTTCACTTCCGACGGTTTGGGCCAGCATAGCACCCATGGCAGTTTCAGTTACTGTGAGATATAAACCAAGAGGTTGATCTCGTTGTGGCGGCATGAGCACTGGTGGTTTAGCCAATATCTCCTTGATTCGGTCAAACGCCTTTTGACAGTCATCATCCCACATGGTGTGGTCTGTTTTCTTGAGTTTCTTGAAGATAGGCTCGCAAATCATGGTAAGTTTTGATATGAATCGACTTATATATTGTACCTTTCCCAGGAATCCTCTGACTTCTTTTTCTGTTTGAGGTTGTGGCATTTCGATCAGAGCTTTGATTTTTGAGGGATCTATTTCTATACCGCGTTGGCTAACGACATATCCCAGGAGTTTTCCGGATGTTACCCCGAATGTGCATTTCTGAGGATTGAGTCTCATGTTGTACTTTCGTAGCCTTGCGAAGAACTTGCGAAGGTTTGCAATGTGTCCCTCTCTTTCCTTGGATTTGACGATCATGTCATCGACATATACCTCCACTTCTTTGTGCATCATGTCATGTAGGAGGGAAGTTGCGGTGCGTTGGTATGTAGCTCCGACGTTGATCAACCCGAATGGCATTACTGTATAGCAATATGTTCCCCATTGGGTGACGAATGCGGTTTTGTGCATATCTTCCACGGCCATCTTGATTTGGTTATAACCCGCATATCCATCCATGAAGGATAGTAATGCGTGGTCTGCAGTATTGTCCACCAATATGTCAATGTGAGGTAAAGGGAAGTCATCTTTTGGACTTGCTTTGTTTAAGTCCCTGTGGACAGCGGGCCGCCCACGGGGGCGCTTGGAGCGAGGGGGCTTGAAAACAAGCGTTTGCATTTTGTATGGAGTCGCCACCAATTTTTATGGGAAATTGGAACCGTTCGAATACCTCGTGTCATGTCAAGACACAAAGTAGTGACATGAACACTAAGCAATCGTTACCCTTAGCATTCTATGCCTAGAATGACTCTCGTGGATGCCAATGAACACGGGTGCTCACGGAGATCTGGAGTAAGGGGTGAGGGTACGTATTAGGAAGCTCTTTTGATCGAACACCTAATCCCGCCCGCCTCGATAGCGGCCTCTACTAATGATTAGAGAAGTTATTCGTACTTGATATATCGTCGGCTATATGCATGCAATGCAACATCCATAGATTAATCCTAACATGTGAATTAAGACTAAGTCGGTAGACAATTAATTAGCAAACAATTGATGTCGAAGTAGGATTTAATGCTCATTTTACATGTGAAAACATACAAACAATGAAAGCAACAATAACTATAAATTACATTAATGGAAATTACATTAATTACATTGAGATAGGCGATTTATGTCGAAAATACCTTTAAAACGGACAATTTGGGAAAACGAACAAAAGAATAAACGAACAGGAATTAGCGTGATAATAGGGATATTAGTTGATTAATACGTAAACTAATTAAACTAAGTCAAGGCAGAAACGGAGTTCAGAGGCAGAAATCACCCTGGAACAGGCGCAGCAGACACTGCGCCCTTTGGAAGAGGCGCAGCAGTTGCTGCGTCTGTTCCAAGGGTGAGTTCTGGCTGTGAAGCCGGAACTGCAGATTGTTAACGTTGATTGATAAATTAATGGATTGATTATTATTTTAGACTCGGATGAAAGTGATTAATGGATTATTTACATATGATTGAGGTCATAAAACAGTAAAACATGGATGAGACGGAATTAAACGGATTATTTATGTGAAGGGTCGATGTTAATGAACAATTAATTAAACTAACTAAACTAATTATTAAACATGATGAATGATGACGAATTAGTGACTAACAATAAATAAACAGGTGCAAATATATCAACAACGAATTCCAGAAACTCAATATGAACGAATTGAATCCCTAAAACTCGAATTGACTTTAATGACGAAAACCCGCAAATATGAATTATAAGGGATTTGAGTCGGATTTATGATGAATTGAGCATGTTAATGATGATAAATAATATACATATGAATTATTAAACTATCATGATGAAGAATTAACAGACGAACAAAACAAAAGAGACAAATTTGATACGAATTACAGAGGACGGAGGAAGAAGAAAAGAAGCAGGAACTGCGGCAGCCTCACGAAGAGGCGCAGCAGGTGCTGCGCTCCTTCGAAGAGGCGCAGCAGTTGCTGCGTCTTTTCTCGACGTCTGTCTACTGGAAATCCGCGAAAACAGGGTTTTAAAGACGGTTTTAGAAATCGGTTTTAATGAGGTACTTTCGACATAAACCTTACAATTGTTATACAATAATTAAAATACAATAAATAAAAGGAATTAAATACACCCTCAGACTTACATGTTGACGGAACGAGAAGAACTAAGAAGATCGATTAGTGAATGCTCGACGCGAATGCAAGGAAAGAGTGCCCTCGAAAGAGGAAAACGATTTAACAAGTTGATTAATTAGATTGATTGAGTGTAGTGGTCAAATTGGTCGGTCATGCAACGGAGAGGCTGGTACCCGGAAAGATCCGAGCTTACGTGGTCGGAAGTCCAAGCACGTAGGCGCCAATTAGTAAGAACGAAGTCTAGAATGCAAAGGGAGAAGAGAAGGGCGGACACTCGCGTGAGAAATATGAGGAACGAGAGCTCCTATTTATACTAATCACGTGAAGGAATAGGGTTTCGGAGACTCTTTGGAAGTGGATCTCGGAAAGATATGAAAAAGATACGTAAATCATGCAAAGAAGGGCCTGGGAAGAGGCGCAGCAGCCACTGCGTCTCTTGGAAGAGGCGCAAAGACTCTTGCGTCTGTTCCCAGGAGGTTTCCTCCTGTTTAAGAAAGATTTCCGTGTTTAAGTTATGGTAGGACGGATTTAATTCGATTATCTTTTGAATATTACGGGATATTGTTTGCCAAAAGATAAAATTTGATAAATATGGAATAGAAATATCCGGAACATTCCAGAACATTCGACTCGGGATTTAACAAATCGATCGAAAATGGAGACGGTTTTTGACCGGACTCCGAATGTACTCTAATTATCGCCAAAACGACCGTATCGGTACGTAGATGACAACTAAGAGGTAGACATTAATATTTGAGCAATCACTTGACGATAATCTTACGAATTGTCACAAATCGTTCCGCGAATCAAACATGCGGCCCAATCATCACCGGGTGGTTTGCGAGGGGTGCGGAAACGAGGTGTCTCTGAGCCCCCACTTTGACCGAGGCTTGGACAAGGCGAAAGTCAAAGTATAGCCATCAGGTCAATCGAAGATTACAACCTGACGACTATGGCGACGCGAGGCGGCTCAAGGGGTTTGAGCCAAAGACCTGTCGTCGGGAACATTTTAGAGTCTGTCGACTATCGGGGAGGGTCGTTTAAAGTCCATTAGACTACGTAAGGAGGCTCGCCAGCCATAAGAAGAGATCATACCTGAGACTTCTTCGGACTTCGCGGGAAATAAGAGATATTGAAAACAGCAGGACGTCGGTAGAAACTGCTGGGGGAATCCGCTTGTGTCGGTCTCAAGCGAATTCTGGCGAAATTTGGAAGTTGAATCTGCTTGCGTCGGTCTCAAGCGGACTCTTGTTGGGGAATATGTCGACGACTAGGAACATCTTGATCGTCGAAAGAGAAAACCTTAAGTGAGCAGTACTGCAAAATACTACTGCGCTGGGATAAAATGAATTGGACGATACTGCAAAATATTGTCGCACTGGATAAAATGTGGGCCGGAACGAAAGAAAAATCGTCGAAACGGACCAAAGTGATAAGAATGTCATCGAGGAAGAGGCGCACCAAAGATGGGCCCACGAATAACGAACTCATAACGGATTTTTGAAAATCCATAAGGAGGGAACAAAAGGAAGAGGCGCAGCAAGAGCTGCGTCTCTTGGAAGAGGCGCAGCGCCTGCTGCGTCCTTTCCCCAATTCGGCAATTCTGCGTAAAAAACGCGAAATCAGAGGGGTTTTAATTCATTATTTCGAAACACAAATCCTCCAATTTCTCTCTCAAATCTTCACCATTTCCGTCAAGGTTGGATTCAAAAGCTTGCTTGAAATATGACTAATCGAGGTATGTGTTTTAATCTTGCATTAATCTTCCACATTTGTCGAATTTTGAGCCGCGAACATTAGGGTTTTCGACCCTTTTACTCGAAAATTTGGGGCTTTTCCCCCAAATGGATTTGTCTTGCCAAATTGATGCTAGAAATGGATAGTAGGCAATGTTAGGAACATAACCATGTATTTACTTTGAATTTCCATCGAGTTTTGAGCCCTTGAGTGAATTTTGAGACGGTTTCACAGCTAGATCATAAATTGCTTCGAAAATGGCCTTAGGATTGCCCATTTGTGATGAAATTTGATATTTAGGACCCTTGGATGATGGGTAAACTTCCTGCCATCTCGGAAGTTTGGTTTGTGACAACTTTTGCAGGACACCTTTTAGGGCACAATCGCCGTTACAGCGAAATGCTGCCGAATTTTCGACTCGAACTCGGAACTAGGCCTTGACTTGGACTTGACTTGACCCAATTCATCACATGAGTGACCGATTTGGTGGGAATATGGCCCAGGATGGCCAGAAAGGGGTGATTTCCGGGCTTTGAAGGCTCGAAATAACTACTTAACAAAGGCTTGTCATCATGTGATGCGGCCTGGATTTGCTTTAATCGTTGCAGGTGACGATGCTTCTACTTCCGGGAGAGATCCCATGGATGTGGACGCCAGTGCGGTTGAGGAGGCTTTGGAGCAGGCCTTCACCGCTGCGGTGATGGCTGCTGCAGAGGAGGTTCCTGAGGAGGAGGCTGCCGATGAGGAGGAGATTCCGCGACGGGCCCACCTCGGACGAGGGGTCGTCACCGAGAGGAGCTCCGCGTGGCCGAGACACGGGAGAGTAGGCACCTTGTGTGGGCTGCAGAGGGTCACTTGTCCTACAGGACGGTGAAGAGCTTGGTAAATAGGAATTTCCTAACTCATTACCTATCCTTTTCTATTTAAATTCCTTTTAAATTTATTTCAAAACTAAAGATAGCTTTATTTCAAATCATAATAGGAGGCCGGGAATATCCGGTCGTTCTCGGGGTACACGACGGCTATGGAGCACTACGAGCGGTGTTTCGGCGGAGGAGAGGGCCATGATTGAGCGCGCGGAGCGTTTGGTCCTCCGGTTCGTGTCCGGAGGGATATCGTGAAGTGGAAGTTGCGGGCCAACCTTAGCCTGGTCCGCGCTTTCTTGGATCGATTTTGGGATACGACTTCCACGTTTCACCTGCCTTTTGGTGAGGTGGGAGTCACTTTGGAGGATTACGGCATGATTTCCGGTCTGCCGTGCGGGACCGAGGAGATGGCGTGGCCGGAGACTGGCATGAGGGCGGATTCGGCCGAGGCGAGGAGGTTGATCGGCTGGAACCCGTCGCCGAAGGCTGTTGCGGTGCGGGTTTGGTACCCAAGCACCTATGTTCGAGATTACTTTGCGGGGAAGACCGGCAAGATCGGTGGTGATTGATGGGAGGGAGACGGGTCCTCCTCCTTGTACTGGTGAGCGAGAGGGCTCGTTTGTGGCTCGGTGGTTCTTGTCTTCGATTTACCTTGGAGACAAGGGTGAGAGGCTGTCGACGAAGCTTCTTCCCTTTCTTTCTGACTTGAGTTCCCTAGGGCGTTGGGACTGGGTCACAGCTGGTTTTGCGGTCCTCATCCGCTTCATGAGGGCCATGGTTCGTCCGGAGTTGATGGAGAAGGGGACTTCTCCTGGCGCCGTCGGACACAGGCTCTTGTTGGAGGTATGAACCTTCCTTTTGATAGCAATTTCTTTTATCAAAGATCGAAAGATCGTCATTGACTATTCTGTTTTACAGGCGTGGGTGTACTCCTACTTTCCGGGCCTCGCGCCCAAGAGGACGGAGCCGTTGGAGAGGGCCTATCCCGTGGTGAGGGATTGGGTCATGTGCCGGACGAAGAGCTAGCGTTCTTCTCACAACGTCTACCGGCGGGATGTGAACGCCCTTCAGCTGAGCAGTGTGAGTATCCCGTTCGTATTCATTCATATTTTTGTCCTTTGCCTTAATTCTGATCATAGGAATGACCTTTGCCTTCATCTTTGTCACGGTGGGTGTCCGGACCTCGGGCGGAGTACGCCTGGAGCGCCTCCTTTTTTGTTCGAGGTCCTTCGTCCTAGGAGCTCGAGTCGGCTGTTGTTGTGGACGTCGATGGGTCCTGTATGGTATCTGGGCGAGCGGTTGGCTCGTCAGTGCTCTCGGGGCGCGTTGACGGTTCCCATTGATCCTCCGAGGACGATGTTCAGGGAGCCTTCTGAGGCTGAGAGAGAGGCGGACTTAGCTGGTGCTGGTGGTGACGACCTTCTTCTCCCTGATGAGGATTACTCGGCGTTTCTTTACGGGAGGTTGGCCTATTGGCCGGTAGTGGTGAGTATCCTTTACTTTTCTTTGTTTGACTTCGAGAGTTACGACGAAAGATCATCGATTAATGAGAGTCATTTGTCTTTGCAGGAGGTTGAGGCGGCGGGCATCGAGCCCCCAGTGTACCCCGAGACTCTTGAGCACACTGACGCGACTGGGAGGACGACGATCTCCGAGTTGCGTGACTTTGACGTAGCGGTGACGGATGCTGGCCTAGACGACTGGCAGCATCTGATCCGGAGGGTGAGCCTCTAGTTTATTTCTTGTGTAAGAACACATTTGATTAAACTTGTTCAATTTGCTAAGAATTTCTTTGAAATGCAGGTCGCGCCATCTCGGTTCGTGGCACTATGGAGGGTGGCCAACCGGCTGCGAGCTACCGCCATCGAGGCACTCGTCGGCGGTCGAGGTCGTCAGGTATGAACCTTATTTGATCTCTTTTGATTGATTTTTGATTTCATTTTGATTTTTGGATGAATTGATTGACATGAGCCAACTTGTTGTTGTTTACAGGCTGGTCGTGAGTCGGAGCGAGAGTTGACCCAGGCTCGAGAGGAGACGGCTCGCTTGTTGAGGGAGCTCGAGTTTCGGGACGCCGAGATTGCCGCTCTTACGGCGAGGGTTGCTGAGTTGGAGGGTGCCCAGCAGTAGTCTGGCGTAGCTTTGTAGATTTGTACATTTTGATTTTGAAACATTTTGGACTTGTTTTGGGGCGCAAGCCCCCAGTTTGCCTGGACTTTTCGACTTGTTTGGGGCGAAGCCCCCAGTTTGCTTGTGCATTTGTACCTTGTTCGGGGCGCAAGCCCCCAGTTTGCTTGTACATTTGCTTTTTGTTGCATATATGGCGGCCTGAGTGCCTTTGCTGCTGGGTTGTGTTGCTTGTATCTGCAGGTTAGTTCTTGAACAAGTTTGGTAGACAACGGTTTACGCCGTCGTGCTGCCGGAATTTACATAGAAAAAACACGCAACATATACATTTTATATACACATAAGGCCTTTAATTAGTGCAAAATGAGACTCGAAAAGGACGCGAAAATGCAAAAAATTATCGGAAGTGACCGGACAGTAGGGAGGGCTACCCCCTAAAAAAAAAGAAAAAGAGAAACCTATAAGTTAGAAATGTTGAAAATTTATTAAAATGAATTATGTCAAAAAGAAATGATTTAAAGTGTGCTGTAATGGCGGAAGTGTCGATGTCGCCTCGAAATGCGTGCCCGCGAATTTAGGAAACCTGAAGCGTGGTAAATTTCTCGGATTTACCAAAATAAAATCCCGTAGGAATAGGAAATTATTTGTTATAGAATTAGGAAAGATCCAAACACGGAAATCACAGAAGTGATTCTAGGGAAGAGGCGCAGCATGAGCTGCGTCCCTTTGAAGAGGCGCAGCAGGTGCCGCGCCTGTTCCCAAGCAGGTCGGTTCTGACGGATTTTTGGAAACAGCAATTAGTATAAATAGAAGCGTCGATGAAACTTTAAATCATATAATTCTTCCGTCTCTTCTTCGTCGATTCATACATAAAAACTCCCAATAAATTTTCAAGAGAAAATTATCATCATGAATACCTTAGAGATTCGCTTGAAGGAATGGACTAATGAGTTTTCGGACATTGAGAAGCATGACATGGGTGCTTATAATCTTGGGTCTTTGTTGAGTTTGAAACTCATTAAGGTTGTAAAACCGTTCTTGGATGCTTGCCTTGATTATTGGGATCCAAATTATCATGTTTTTGCGTTCCCAGGAGGTGATATTTGTCCTTTTCCAGAGGAAATTGCTGCTATTGGCGGGTGGGACCCTGAACATTTACCTGCCATCCCTTCTACTGCTCAAGGGTATAAGAGCAAGTTTAGAGATTTGCTTGGACTGACCAGACTCGAGGTAGATCGTCTTGTTACTTCGAAAGGCGTGCGGATGTTGGATTTTATAGAGCGATTCATCAACAGGGCCGACCCTACTGTCTCTTATGTTGCTAGAAGGAGAGCATTTGGCTTCTGTTTGCTTCATGTTTATGTCTTCCAGGGACATGTTGACGAAGAATTGCGAGGTGATCCCCGTCTATTGGGTCTTATTGAGCAAATGGAGCTGCGCAGGAGCCCAGCTTGTCTATGCTTAGGGGAGATTATCTTGGGCTTGGATAATAGGAAATCCAACCGCGATCTTCCATTTTTGGGGAGTCCCGTCATCTTACAGGTAAAAGACACCTTCTTTTTATTTTTCTTTTTCGGTTTTTTTTTTTTTTTTTTTTTTTTTTTTTTTTTTTTTTTCGGATGTCTAATACCTGTCTTGGTAGGTTTGGCTTATGGAACGTCTCCGATTGCTCGAGCCCCCTGTTCATGCACTTTCCTATCATGCCCGTATGATTTCGATGAGGACACGGCTGTACATGGTGGATTTCACTCGGGTCTGTGATTATTGGAAAAACAAGCTGAAGACTGATGATGGTCCTTTGATCAGGTGGGTTGTACCGTGGTGGCACCTCAAGTCTCCTTTGGAGTGTCTTCTCCGGATCCCACTAGGTCCGTGCGCATTCCTGGATTGGAGTTTATGGTATGCATCTTTCCTGAGAGACTGATGAGGCAAGTCGGGTTGAAGCAGATGATCCCTAGGCTTGACACTATCCCGCAGACTGCTATGGCGTTGACTACCGAGAGCCGAAGAGAGTGGGCTATGAAATGGGCCCAAAGAAACATGTGGTTCTTGAGCTTCTCCGCCAATGCTTTGTGGGTGTCGATTCCTATCCGAGGTGGAGAAAGGCCGCAACCGGAGGAGCGAAGAGGCGAGGAAGCGCGAGCCCGTTGACTACAAAGTGCGCGAAGGAGAGAAAGAGAAGGAGAAGCATCTAACTGAAGGAGAAGAAGAAGCCGGGTTTCAAGTCATTCATCCTTCAAAGAAATCGAAGACTACTCCTGTCGCAGAGGTGGTGGTTGGCAAGAATGGAAGAGTCAGGCCTCGAGAAAGACCGTTGGTGATCAGGTCTGAAGTGGTGCAAGAGCGCCCGGCTCGAGGTCGTGACAAGAAATATGACAAGAACGACAAGGGCAAGGGAAAGATGGAGGAGTAGCCCAAGTCTTATCATTATTATTTGATTATTATTATTATTGTTGTAATAAGAAAGGAGGGATTTTTAGAATCCTAGCTTATCTATTTTCTATTATTTGTCGTACTATTTTATTAGAAATTGAATGAAATAAAAAGGTTAAATGGTTATGAAACCATTGGTATTTTCTATTAATTATTCTTGTCGAATTTCAAATGCAATGCAAATGTCCTTCTATTTACATTTTAAATATAACGGTGGGTTGAATCCCGTGAAGGATTGCCTACGTATTCACTTAAAAAGTGAAATCAAACCCTTGCGCGTAGTTCGAGTAAATGTAAAAGAATAATTGTTCGAAGCAAGAGCTTGTAATGAACGTAGAAAATAAGCATGAGCTTTGCTTACTCGGGAGGTGCGAATTTAGTTTGTTTGATGATATGAGGATGACAAGTTTGCCAAGATGCAAGAGCATAGTGACATTCAAATGGGCCTGGGGCCGTTTACTTAGTGCCACAAGAGTGACACTTAGGTTTACGCGAGGCGCGTTTCTGTTCTATCCTAGGCATAGTACCGTTTCAGTTGGTCGAGATTTGTGGGGTTTGAAAACTCATTCCCATCTAGGTCTGTGATTCTAACTGCACCCCCTGGGAGTATGGATTTGACTAGATATGGTCCTGCCCAATTAGGTTTGAATTTTCCCCTCGGGTCGACAGGTAAAAGAGCTCTAACCGATTTGAGGACTAAGTCTCCTTCTTTGATGTTTCTTGGCCTAACCCTCTTGTTGAAAGCTCGTTTGATACGTGCTTGATATGTTTGGACATTATGTAAGGCACGTAGCCTACGTTCATCCAGGAGGATGAGTTCTTCGTATCGATCTTTCTTCCAATCGGCTTCCGGGATTTGGCTTTCGAGTAGAATACGCAAGGATGGTATTTCTAGCTCAACTGGTTGTACGGCTTCCATGCCGTAGGTCAAATAGAAAGGAGTAGCCCCAGTGGGCGTCCTGACTGATGTACGATACCCCCATAAAGCAAAGGGTATCTTGCTTGGCCAATCTCTGTAATTGTCAGTCATTTTCTTGAGAATGGTGACGACATTTTTGTTAGCCGCTTCTACCGCGCCGTTAGTCTGCGGTCTATAGGGCGAGGAGTGATGATGCTTGATTTTGTACTTGGCTAGCAACTGTTCGGTTTCGGCTTGGAAGTGGGACCCATTATCGCTAATGATCTCATGTGGGCAACCATATCGACAGATGATGTTGTTTTGTATGAACTTGGCTACATTTTTGGCCGTAAGAGCGGTGTAGGAAGCCGCTTCTACCCATTTTGTGAAGTAGTCAATTGCTACTAGGATGAAACAGTGACCTCCTGTTCCGGCTGGGGTTATTTTCCCAATTATGTCAATTCCCCACGCGGAGAATGGCCAAGGAGATGTCATTGTGTATAGCAACGAAGGAGGGACGTGTTGCACGTTCCCGAAGATTTGACAGTTGTGGCAATGCCTCACATATTTGATGCAATCGGATTCCATTGTGGTCCAATAGTACCCTAGACGTGTGATTTTCTTTGCCATCATAGGTCCACTCATATGAGGACCGCATTCTCCATCGTGGACTTCTTCCATCACCTTTCGTGCCTGTGAATGATCAAGGCAACGTAGGATCACACCAAGAGGTGTTCTTTTGTATAATTCTCCTTGCATGAGGACGTATTGTGAAGCTAGTAGGCGTATAGCTCGTTGTCCCCTTTTGTCCATATCCGGTGGATAGGTACCATTAAGCTTGAAATTCAGGATTGCCTGGAACCAGGGTTCTTGTGCGATTTCTTCTTCATTGGTAATTTGATGGACATACGCTGGCTCCGACCGTCGTTCGATACACAAAGGCATTTCCATCATGTAATCTGGCATGTTTATCAAAGATGCAAGTTTCGCAAGAGCGTCCGCAAATTGATTTTCTTCTCGAGGTAGGTGTAAGTAGGTTACATGATCAAAGAATTGAGCCACTTGGTCTATCCTAGCTTGATAGGGTGCTAGGCTTTCACTTCGGATTTTCCAGGATCCTGTAACTTGGTTGATGATCAGTGACGAATCCCCGTGTACTCGTAGATTTTTGATGCCTAAGCTTATCGCGCTTTGTAGTCCGATGAGACAAGCTTCATACTCTGCAGCGTTGTTCGTCACTTCGAAGTCGAGTTTGACAAAGAATCGGTGTATGCTCACCTTCGGGAGAAATGAGCAAAGACTCCTATCCCAAATCCTCTTAGGTTTGATGCTCCATCAAAGTATAGATCCCAAGAGTCTACATCTGTTTGAAGTATATCCTCGTCGGGAAATGACCAAGTATCTATGGTTTGTGCGTCGTTGATGGGATTTTCTGCGAAGAATTCGGCGACGGCGCGACCCTTTATTACTTTCAGTGGCACGTATTTAAGGTCAAATTCTGAGAGCATCATGGTCCATCTTGCTAGACGTCCGTTGAGAACGGGTTTCTCGAAGAGGTATTTGACTGGATCCATTTTGGAGAATATCTTGACAGAGTAGCTAAGCATGTAGTGACGTAACTTCTTTGTTGCCCACACAAGAGCGAGGCATGTCTTTTCGAGTTGTGAGTATTTGCACTCGTATTCCAAGAACTTTTTACTTAGATAGTAAATAGCTCTTTCTTCACTTCCTACGGTTTGAGCTAGCATAGCACCCATGGCGTTTCGATTCATCGTGAGATACAAACCAAGAGGTTGATCTTGTTGTGGTGGCATGAGCACTGGTGGTTTAGCTAATATCTCCTTGATTCGGTCAAACGCCTTTTGACAATCATCATCCCACATGGTGTGGTCTGTTTTCTTGAGTTTCTTGAAGATAGGCTCGCAAATCATCGTTAGTTTTGATATGAATCGACTTATGTATTGGACTTTTCCCAGGAATCCTCTGACTTCCTTTTCTGTTTGAGGTTGCGGCATTTCAATCAGAGCCTTGATTTTGGAAGGATCTATTTCTATACCTCGTTGGCTAACGACGTATCCTAGGAGTTTGCCAGATGTCACTCCGAATGTGCACTTCTGAGGATTGAGTCTCATGTTGTACTTCTGTAGCCTTGCGAAGAACTTGCGAAGGTTCGCAATATGTCCCTCTCTTTCCTTGGATTTGACGATCATGTCATCTACGTATACCTCGACTTCTTTATGCATCATGTCATGTAGGAGTGTAGTCGCGGTGCGTTGGTATGTAGCTCCGGCGTTGATCAATCCGAACGGCATTATCAGATAGCAATAGGTTCCCCATTGGGTGACGAACGCGGTCTTATGCATGTCTTCCATGGCCATTTTGATTTGGTTATAACCCGCATATCCATCCATGAAGGAAAGTAATGCGTGGTCCGCAGTATTGTCTACCAATATGTCGATGTGAGGTAGAGGAAAGTCGTCTTTTGGGCTTGCTTTGTTCAAATCCCTAAAGTCAACACAAACTCGGATTCTCCCATCCTTTTTGGGTACGGGTACTATGTTAGCTACCCAGTCAGAATACTCGGAAACTTTGATGAACCCGGCTTTGAATTGCTTGTCAACTTCTTCCTTAATCTTTAGAGCCCATTCTGTTCTCATTCGTCGAAGCTTTTGTTTCACAGGTTTGAAACCTGGCTTAATCGGAATCCTATGTTCGGCGATATCCTGTCGATTCTGGCATGTCTTTGTAGGACCAAGCGAAAACGTCTTTGAATTCATTTAGGAGGTCTATGAAGTCGGCCCGTTCGGTAGAGCTCAAGGTAGTCCCTATCCTAAGTTCTTTGGGTTCTAGTTCAGTTCCTACATTGATGGGTTCGGTGTCCTCAATTACTGGTCCCCCTTCCCCTTCCTGTAGTATTTCTTTGGCTACGTAGGGAGGTACTTGATCAAGTCGGGTTTTGGTCATCCTCGGTATCATTATAAACAGAATTGCACTCAAGATAACGCAAAGAGTAAGCAGAACCTGATTTATTCATATTAAGATTTGAGTAAAGTTGAAACAAAGAAGCCAACTGATCCATGGTCAGTGGCGGCAAAGGAACAGTAATTGGGGCATTTCCCGCACTACTGTGACTACTCGATGCTAAGCTAGGAGAAACGAAGGGAGTGGGGTTGACGACAGGAGTAGACTCTCTAATGACTCCTCTAGACTCGACTCGACTCCGACTCCGACTCGATTCGAACTCGTCGTCTTCGGTTCTTCTTTGAACATCTCTCCTTCTCCAAAGTGGTGAGCTTGAAGAGTCTTCCTTGATTGTTGGTCCATTTGATTGATTTCCTCCACCCTTTCTGCTGCTTTGTGTCGATTTCCGTGATCAAGGCGGTGGGGTTGAAGCGATCGTCTTGAAGTATCGTAGTAATGATCTCATCCTGCGCGGCCCTAACAAATCGGTCCTCTCCAAACAGGAGGCTAGCAGCTTGTTCGTCTAAGCAAGGTGCTTGACGGGTTTTGACGGTAGGAACCGTTTCCGGAGGGATGAAGTAGCAATCGTGAAAGATCTCGATTCCGGCTAACTTCCTCTCGAGGTAATGCCAAGGTTCGGGAAATCCATGAAAGAGTTCCGAACTTCCTTCTTGAACGAAGTACCCATTCAAGGTAGGGAGATATGGCTTCATTTGGACCCCTACATACTTGCGATTTTGGACTTGAGCGAGCATTTCGAGAACTTCTTCTGCTGTGGGTTTGTATCCTAGTCCAAGGGGTATTCTTGATGAGTTGCCTTTCTTGTATGGCGCGAAGGTGTTCTTCCGAATTGGGTTCAAAGGCATTCCAGGGAAGTATCCCTGATTTTTGAGTATGTGGTTGACCACTAAGTTAGAGTAGGGATTATAGTATAG
Organism: Silene latifolia; assembly: GCF_048544455.1. Classification (NCBI taxonomy): domain Eukaryota; kingdom Viridiplantae; phylum Streptophyta; class Magnoliopsida; order Caryophyllales; family Caryophyllaceae; genus Silene; species Silene latifolia. Next base: position 30,676,851 of record NC_133526.1, on the reverse strand, counting down.
GGGTGCCAACTCACTTTCTATGACATTTACACTTTGGAAGCCCCCAAGCTCGTATATGGGATCCGCAAGGACTTGATTATTCGATTGCTTCTCGATTATGGCCTTGATGGGTGACGAAGTGATTGTCACAACTTTGCCATTTAGTGGGATCTTGATCTTTTGATGAAGGGTGGATGTTACCGCTTTGGAAGCATGAATCCAAGGCCTTCCCAGAAGTATGTTGAATGAAGCTTCGATGTCCACTATTTGGAAGTTGACCTTTCGTTCGATTGGTCCCGTTGCTATGGTTAGGTTAGCAAGTCCTACCACTTTTCGTCGTGTACCGTCATATGCACGTACACCTTGATTTGTAGGAGTCCAGTCCGACTCCTTCATGCCTAGTTTGTATGCCGTTTTGAGGGGTATGACGTTGACCGCGGAGCCATCATCTACTAAGGTCATTGGCACATTTTTCTTTAGACAGATGACAGTGATGTATAGAGCAAGGTTGTGACTAGCGCCGAAAGGTGGCAAGTCTTCGTCTGAGAAAGTAATAGGATTACTTAGCTTGGGTGTTTCTTGGAAGACCAAGTTGACTACATCTTCGGGAGTAGAGTTATGTGCCACATTCAATTTGGCCAAAGCTTGCAGTAAAGCTTGGCGATGCGGAAATGAGCTTGCCACTAGTTGCCGTGAAAGATCGGCCTTGGTTTTCTGTAATTGCTTGAGCAAATGATCAGTGGGGTCATCTTCATTGTCATTTGGTGTGATGACGTTGGTTGGATTGTTTTGAGTGGTACTTTGGTATGGACGGCCCGAGCGAGTTAGGTGATCCACATCTTGGTCTTCGCCATTTTGGACTATCTCTTTGACTACGGAGTTTTCAATGAGATATTCGTCTTCATCGTCATCGGCCCACACCCCATTAATTGCAGCTAGTTCTTTCATCCTCATGATGTCACTTTCTAGTTGTATGATTTGATCAACTAGTTTATCGACCACGGTGACTACTTCTTGCATAGTGGCATTTGGAGAGAAGATCAATGGTACGCGTTCTTTAGGTGTTGCCTTGGGATCGCGTAAGATCATTACCATGTTTTCTAGTTCCCACACTTGTCTATCTACACTCCTTGCCCATGCGATGAAGTCGGAAATGGTAGGGGAGATGGTAGAGTAGAGTCTTTCTTTCTCAATTGCATGAATTTCATTTTCGGTGGGAGAAATGAGATGTGAGCAATCTAAGGTAGATTCGTCACTTGTAATCACTAGAACTCCAAGAGGATTCTGAGTGTTGTTGGGCTTACCTCCTGGTGGAATTGGAAGCCGACCATCTTCGATCATATCCTGAAGCACGTGTTTCAACTTGTAGCATTTTTCTGTGTCGTGCCCCTTGCCCCTATGGTATTCACAGTAGGAATTTTCATCCCAGAATTTGGACTTCCTTTCGGGTTCGGAAGTAGGTCCAATTGGTTGGAGTTTACCTTGCTTCACTAGTCTTTTTAGAGCATTGGAGTACGTATCCCCAAGGTTTGTGAACTTCCTTGGTGGGCTAGTTTTCTTGGATGGCTCGAGAAGGTTAACTTCGTCGGTCTTACTAGTAGAGCCGTATGAACGACTCGTGGACCCTTGATATCCTCGACCTACCGTTTTGGACAAGAGTCCTTTGCGGATGTCATCTTCAATTCGTGTCCCTAACACGGTTAAATCTTTGAAGGTCTTGATGTTTTGATATCTCAAATGGTTGGCATATATGGGCTTGAGATTGTCCACGAACTTCTCCACAAGAGTGGCCTCATCTGGGCGTTCTACTAGTTGAGTACTAGTCTTCCTCCACCTACTTAGGAAGTCGGTGAATCCTTCTTTGTCATTTTGGGTAAGAACCTCTAGAGTACGCATGTTGACTTGGATCTCGGCGTTATCCGCATATTGCTTTGAGAATTCGATCGCGGCGTCCTCCCAAGTAGCGACCTTCTTGTGATCTAGGGTATAGAACCATTGCTTCGGGATGGTGTCGAGAGATGAAGGAAAGATCCTTAAGAACATCTCAGGTTTGATGCCTTTGATAGACATATAATCCTTGAAGGCGCGGATGTGGTTCAAAGGGTTCTCATGTCCCTTAAACTTAGGGATATCCGTCATGCTAAAGTTAGTGGGTAACTTGGAATTGACGGCTTCATACTTGCGATTGTTCTCCATGTAAATGTCATTCCCCTTGAGGTACATCAATTGTTCCTCTAGGTATTGGAGTCTTTTCTCAGCTATAGTCGTCCCTATGGGAGGATTTTCATCTTTAGACTCATCATCAGAAAAGCGTGCTTCATTTTTAGGGGAAGGCAACCTTCCCTCTACGTCAAAGATACGGCCTTCGATAAGTTCAAGGCGGTCATAGGTTTGTTCTTGAGTGATTTGCATTTGGGCCAGCGCGGCTAGGATTCGATCACTATTCTCTTGAAGTTGTTGGAGGTTCGTATCATCACTTGACCCAGGCATCTTGGAAACTGGATAAGAGATCGGCGACGAATCAAAACACGATCGACCATTCTATCACACTTGCTAAAAGAGGAAAAGTTTTGATTCTTGAAGTGGGTGTGTGCCACTTGTGTTGAGTGAGTTTTGAAGAAAGACAAGGTCTTTGAAAATGTGTGTCCTAGTCAACTGTAGTGTAGTTGTAGGAGTGGACTCGAAGTGAGGTTTGAAATGGGCTTGTGGCCCGAATTTTGACACGACAAACGGACAGAGTTTTGACCGGATTTTGTACTAATTAAAGGCCCTTTTTCGAAATCCTTGATTGAAAAACGGGTTTTGATTTTCGAAAATTCGTCATGGTTTTGTTTAGAATGGTGATCACATAAGGTTTACATATTTATACAAGCATTATAACGGGATGCTGAGTGCATTTAAAAGGGTTTTGGTTTAAAGGGTGGGTTGCCATACCGAACCATCAAACCCGAAGTCTGTGGAGAGGCTCGTGCCAAACAAGAGTAAGGCCGATTCCTAGTCCATTTCCTCAAGTAGTGAAGGCCCTTGATACAAACAAGAGTAAGCATCATGGTATGGATGACGTCAATCGCTATCCATCCTTAGGCCCAAATAAGAATTAGGACCGTTTAGACGGGACGATTGGTCAAATGGGTTGGGTTGGGCCTAGGAAGGCCGAATAAACGGTCTAGGAAGACCGAGTTATGAAAACCGACAATTGTCTTGTACAAACTTATTCCCTAACCTTGTTCGAGTTTCACCCTAGCTACACGTAAGTGTATATCCCCAGCGGAGTCGCCAAACTGTGGACAGCGGGCCGCCCACGGGGGCGCTTGGAGCGAGGGGGCTTGAAAACAAGCGTTTGCATTTTGTATGGAGTCGCCACCAATTTTTATGGGAAATTGGAACCGTTCGAATACCTCGTGTCATGTCAAGACACAAAGTAGTGACATGAACACTAAGCAATCGTTACCCTTAGCATTCTATGCCTAGAATGACTCTCGTGGATGCCAATGAACACGGGTGCTCACGGAGATCTGGAGTAAGGGGTGAGGGTACGTATTAGGAAGCTCTTTTGATCGAACACCTAATCCCGCCCGCCTCGATAGCGGCCTCTACTAATGATTAGGGAAGTTATTCGTACTTGATATATCGTCGGCTATATGCATGCAATGCAACATCCATAGATTAATCATAACATGTGAATTAAGACTAAGTCGGTAGACAATTAATTAGCAAACAATTGATGTCGAAGTAGGATTTAATGCTCATTTTACATGTGAAAACATACAAACAATGAAAGCAACAATAACTATAAATTACATTAATGGAAATTACATTAATTACATTGAGATAGGCGATTTATGTCGAAAATACCTTTAAAACGGACAATTTGGGAAAACGAACAAAAGAATAAACGAACAGGAATTAGCGTGATAATAGGGATATTAGTTGATTAATACGTAAACTAATTAAACTAAGTCAAGGCGAAACGGAGTTCGAGGCGAAATCACTGGAACAGCGCAGCAGACATCGCGCCCTTTGGAAGAGCGCGCGATTCTTTGCGTCTGTTTCCAAGGGTGAGTTCGGGCCGTGAAGCCGAATCTAGATTGTTAACGTTGATTGATAAATTAATGGATTGATTATTATTTTAGACTCGGATGAAAGTGATTAATGGATTATTTACATATGATTGAGGTCATAAAACAGTAAAACATGGATGAGACGGAATTAAACGGATTATTTATGTGAAGGGTCGATGTTAATGAACAATTAATTAAACTAACTAAACTAATTATTAAACATGATGAATGATGACGAATTAGTGACTAACAATAAATAAACAGGTGCAAATATATCAACAACGAATTCTTAAACTCAATATGAACGAATTGAATCCCTAAAACTCGAATTGACTTTAATGACGAAAACCCGCAAATATGAATTATAAGGGATTTGAGTCGGATTTATGATGAATTGAGCATGTTAATGATGATAAATAATATACATATGAATTATTAAACTATCATGATGAAGAATTATGACGAACAAAACAAAAGAGACAAATTTGATACGAATTACAGAGGACGGAGGAAGAAGAAAAAAAGAAGCTGCGGCGGCCTCACGAAGAGGCGCAAAGAGTGCTGCGCTCCTTCGAAGAGGCGCAGCGATTCTTTGCGTCTTTTCTCGACGCCCTGTCTCACCGGAAATCCGCGAAAACAGGGTTTTAAAGACGGTTTTAGAAATCGGTTTTAATGAGGTACTTTCGACATAAACCTTACAATTGTTATACAATAATTAAAATACAATAAATAAAAGGAATTAAATACACCCTCAGACTTACATGTTGACGGAACGAGAAGAACTAAGAAGATCGATTAGTGAATGCTCGACGCGAATGCAAGGAAAGAGTGCCCTCGAAAGAGGAAAACGATTTAACAAGTTGATTAATTAGATTGATTGAGTGTAGTGGTCAAATTGGTCGGTCATGCAACGGAGAGGTGGTACCGGAAGATCCGAGCTTACGTGGTCGGAAGTCCAAGCACGTAGGCGCCAATTAGTAAGAACGAAGTCTAGAATGCAAAGGGAGAAGAGAAGGGCGGACACTCGCGTGAGAAATATGAGGAACGAGAGCTCCTATTTATACTAATCACGTGAAGGAATAGGGTTTCGGAGACTCTTTGGAAGTGGATCTCGGAAAGATATGAAAAAGATACGTAAATCATGCAAAGAAGGGCTGGGAAGAGGCGCGCAGCCACCTGCGTCTCTTGGAAGAGGCGCAGAGACTGCGTCTGTTCCGAGGAGGTTTCCTCCTGTTTAAGAAAGATTTCCGTGTTTAAGTTATGGTAGGACGGATTTAATTCGATTATCTTTTGAATATTACGGGATATTGTTTGCCAAAAGATAAAATTTGATAAATATGGAATAGAAATATCCGGAACATTCCAGAACATTCGACTCGGGATTTAACAAACTATCGAGAAAATGGAGACGGTTTTTGACCCGGACTCCGAATGTACTCTAATTACTGCCAAAACGACCGTATCGGTACGTAGATGACAACTAAGAGGTAGACATTAATATTTGAGCAATCACTTGACGATAATCTTACGAATTGTCACAAATCGTTCCGCGAATCAAACATGCGGCCCAATCATCACCGGGTGGTTTGCGAGGGGTGCAGAAACGAGGTGTCTACAGTCCCTGAAGTCAACACAAACACGGATTCTCCCATCCTTTTTGGGCACAGGTACTATGTTAGCTACCCAGTCAGAGTACTCGGAAACTTTGATGAACCCGGCTTTGAATTGCTTATCAACTTCTTCCTTAATCTTTAGAGCCCATTCTGTTCTCATTCGTCGAAGCTTCTGTTTCACAGGTTTGAAACCCGGCTTAATCGGAATCCTATGTTCGGCGATATCCCTGTCGATCCCTGGCATGTCTTTGTAGGACCAAGCGAAAACGTCTTTGAATTCATTTAGGAGGTTTATGAAATCGGCCCTTTCGGTAGAGCTCAAGGTAGTCCCTATCCTAAGTTCTTTGGGTTCTAATTCGGTTCCTACGTTGATGGGTTCGGTATCCTCTATTACTGGTCCTCCTTCCCCTTCCTGTAATATTTCTTTGGCTACGTAGGGAGGTATTTCGGTCAAGTCTGGGTCTTGGTCGTCCTCAGTATCATCATAAACAGAATTGCACTCGAAAGAACACAAAGAGTAAGCAGAACCTGATTTATTCATATTAAGATTTGAGTAAAGTTGAAACAAAGAAGCCAACCGATCCATGGTCGGTGGCGGAAAAGGACGATAATGGTGGGGCATTCCCCGAACTACCGTGACTATTTGAGGCTAAGCTAGGAGAAACGAAGGGAGTGGGGATGACAACAGGAGTAGACTCTCTAACGACTCCTCTAGACTCTGACTCCGACTCCGACTCCGACTCCAACTCGAACTCGTCGTCTTCTGGTTCTCCTTTGAACATCTCTCCTTCTCCAAAGGTGAGCTTGAAGAGTCTTCCTTGATTGTTGGTCCACTTGATAGATTTTCTCCATCCTTTCACGCTTTGTGTCGATTTTCGTGATCAACGCGGTGGGGTTGAAGCGATCGTCCGAAGTATCATAGTAATGATCTCATCTCGCGCGCCCTAATGAATCGGTCCTCTCCAAACAATAGGCTAATCGCTTGTTCGTCGAAGCAAGGTGCTTGACGGGTTTTGACGGTAGGAACCGTTTCGGGAGGAATGAAGTAGCAATCGTGAAAGATCTCGATTCAGGCTAACTTCCTCTCAAGATAATGCCAAGGTTCGGGAAATCCATGAAAGAGTTCTGAACTTCCTTCTTGAACGAAGTATCCATTTAAGGTGGGGAGATATGGTCTCATTTGGACTCCCACGTACTTGCGATTTTGGACTTGAGCGAGCATTTCGAGAACTTCTTCAGTTGTGGGTTTGTATCCTAGTCCAAGTGGTATCCTTGTTGAGTTGCCTTTCTTGTATGGTGCAAAGGTGTTCTTCCGGACTGGGTTTAGAGGCATTCCAGGGAAGTATCCCTGATTCTTGAGTATGTGGTTGACCACCAAGTTAGAGTAGGGATTATAGTATAAGGGTGCCAACTCACTTTCTATGACATTCACACTTTGGAAGCCCCCAAGTTCGTATATGGGATTCGCAAGGACTTGATTGTTTGATTGCTTCTCGATTATTGCCTTGATGGGTGACGAAGTGATTGTCACAACTTTGCCATTTAGTGGGATCTTGATCTTTTGATGAAGGGTGGATGTTACCGCTTTGGAAGCGTGAATCCAAGGCCTTCCCAGAAGTATGTTGAATGAAGCCTCGATGTCCACTATTTGGAAGTTAACTTTTCGTTCGATTGGTCCCGTGGCTATGGTTAGGCTAGCAAGTCCAACCACTTTTCGTCGTGTACCGTCATATGCACGTACACCTTGATTTGTAGGAGTCCAATCTGACTCCTTCATGCCTAGTTTGTATGCCGTTTTGAGGGGTATGACGTTGACCGCAGAGCCATCATCTACCAAAGTCATTGGCACGTTCTTCTTTAGACAAATGACGGTGATGTATAGGGCAAGGTTGTGACTAGCGCCGAAAGGTGGCAAGTCCTCATCCGAGAAAGTAATAGGATTACTTAGCTTAGGTGATTCTTGGAAGACCAAGTTGACTACATCTTCAGGAGTGGAGTTATGTGCTACATTCAATTTAGCCAAAGCTTGCAGTAAAGCTTGGCGATGCGGAAATGAGCTTGCCACTAGTTGCCAGACTGAAAGATCAGCCTTGGTTTTCTGTAATTGCTTGAGCAAATGATCAGTGGGATCATCTTCGTTGTCATTTGGTGTGATGACGTTGGTTGGACCGTTTTGAGTAGTGCTTTGATATGGGCGACCCGAACGAGTTAGGTGGTCCACATCTTGGTCTTCTCCATTTTGGACTATCTCCTTGACCAAGGAGTTTTCAATGAGGTATTCGTCTTCATCATCATCGGCCCAAACCCCATTGATTGCAGCTAGTTCCTTCATTCTCATGATATCACTTTCTAGTTGTATGATTTGATCGACTAGCTTATCGACCATGGCGGCTACTTCTTGCATAGTGGCATTTTGAGAGAAGATCAATGGTACACGTTCTTTAGGCATTGCATTGGGATGGCTTAAGGCCGTTACCATGTTTTCTAATTCCCACACTTGTCTATCTACACTCCTTGCCCATGCGATGAAGTCGGAAATGGTAGGGGAGATGGTAGAGTAGAGCCTTTCTTTCTCAATTGCATGAATTTCATTTTCGGTGGGAGAAATGAGGTGTGAGCAATCTAAGGTAGATTCGTCACTTGTAATCACTAGAACTCCAAGAGGATTCTGAGTGTTGTTGGGCTTACCCCCTGGTGGAATTGGAAGTCGACCATCTTCGATCATATCTTGAAGCACGTGTTTCAACTTGTAGCATTTTTTCGTGTCGTGCCTTTGCCCCTATGGTATTCACAGTAGGAGTTTTCATCCCGAACTTGGACTTCTTTTCGGTTCGGGAGTAGGTCCAATGGGTTGGAGTTTGCCTTGCTTCATTAGCCTTTTTAGAGCGTTGGAGTACGTGTCCCCAAGGTTTGTGAACTTCCTTGGTGGGCTAGTTTTCTTGGATGGCTCGAGAAGGTTAACTTCGTCGGTCTTGCTAGTAGAGCCGTATGAACGACTTGTGGACCCTTGATATCCTCGACCTACCGTTTTGGACAAGAGTCCTTTACGGATGTCATCTTCAATTCGTGTCCCTAGTACGGTTAAGTCCTTGAAAGTCTTGATGTTTTGATATCTCAAGTGACTGGCATATATGGGTTTGAGATTATCCACAAACTTCTCCACGAGAGTAGCCTCATCTGGGCGTTCAACTAGTTGAGTACTAGTCTTTCTCCACCTACTTAGGAAGTCGGTGAATCCTTCTTTGTCATTTTGGGTAAGAACCTCTAGAGTACGCATGTTGACTTGGATCTCGGCATTATCCGCATATTGTTTCGAGAATTCGATCGCGGCGTCCTCCCAAGTAGCGACCTTTTTGTGATCCAAAGTGTAGAACCATTGCTTCGGAATGGTGTCAAGAGATGAAGGAAAGATCCTTAAGAACATCTCGGGTTTGATGCCTTTGATAGACATGTAGTCCTTGAAGGCGCGGATGTGGTTCAAAGGGTTCTCATGTCCTTTAAACTTAGGGATATCCGTCATGCTAAAGTTAGTGGGTAATTTGGAATTGACGGCTTCATACTTGCGATTGTTTTCCCTATAAATGTCATCCCCTTTAAGGTACATCAATTGCTCCTCTAGGTATTGGAGTCTTTTCTCATTGCGGTTGTCCCTAGGACGGGGTTCTCATCTTTAGACTCGTCATCGAGAAAATTGTAGTACTTCACCTTTAAGGGGAGGCAACCTTCCCTCTACATCAAAGATACGGCCTTCGATAAGTTCAAGGCGGTCATAGGTTTGTTCTTGAGTGATTTGCATTTGGGTTATCGCGGCTAGGATTCGATCATTACTTTCTTGAATTTCTTTGGAGGTTCGTTTCACCACTTGACCCAGGCATCTTGGAAACTGGATAAGAGATTGGCGACGAATCAAAACACGATCGACCATTCTATCACACTTACTAAAAGAGGAAAGTTTTGACTCGTGAAGTGGGTGTATGCCACTTGTGTTGAGTGAGTTTTGAAGAAAGACAAGTTCTTTGAAAGTGTGTGTCCTAGCCAACTGTAGTGTAGTTGTAGGAGTGGACTCGAAGTGAGGTTTGAAATGGGCTTGTGGCCCGAATTTTGACACGACAAACGGACAGAGTTTTGACCGGATTTTTGCGCTAATTGAAGGCCCTATTTTTTTCGAAATTTTGCTTTGAAAATAAGGATTTTGATTTTTTGAAAATTCGTCATGGTTTTGTTTAGAAATGGTGATCACGTAAGGTTTACACATTTATACAAGCATTATAACGGGATGTTGAGTGCATTTAAAAGGGATTTGGTTTAAAGGGTGGGTTGCCATACCGAACCATCAAACCCGAAGTCTGTGGAGAGGCTCGTGCCAAACAAGAGTAAGGCCGATTCCTAGTCCATTTCCTCAAGTAGTGAAGGCCCTTGATACAAACAAGAGTAAGTACTATGGTATGGATGACGTCAATCGCTATCCATCCTTAGACCCAAATAAGAATTAGGACCGTTTAGACGGGACGATTGGTCGAGTGGGTTGGGTTGGGCCTAGGAAGGCCGAATAAAACGGTCTAGGAAGACCGAGTTATGAACACCGACAATTGTCTTGTACAAACTATTCCCTAACCTTGTTCAAGTTTCACCCTTGCTACACGTAAGTGTATTATCCCAGGAGTCGCCAAAGCGTGGACAGCGGGCCGCCCACGGGGGCGCTTGGTGAGAAACGGGGAACAAGCGTTTGCATTTTGTAAGGAGTCGCCACCAATTTTATGGGAAATTGGAACCGTTCGAGTACCTCGTGTCATGTCAAGACACAAAGTAGTGACATGAACACTAAGCAATCGTTACCCTTAGCATTCTATGTCTAGAATGACTCTCGTGGATGCCAATGAACACGGGTGCTCACGGAGATCTGGAGTAAGGGGTGAGGGTACGTATTAGGAAGCTCTTTTGATCGAACACCTAATCCCGCCCGCCTCGATAGCGGCCTCTACTAATGATTAGGGAAGTTATTCATACTTAATATATCGTCGGCTATATGCATGCAATGCAACATCCATTAGATTAATCCTAGCATTTGAGAATTTAGACTAAGTCGGTTGACACGTAATTAGCATACAATTGGGTCGAAGTTGGAATTAGTGCTCATTTACATGTGAAAACATACAAATGATAAAAGGAATACAATAACGATAAATTACAATAATGAAAATTACAATAATTACAATGGATAGGCGATTTATGTCGAAAATACCGCTAAAACGGATGATTTGAGAAAAAGGAATAAAAGAACAAATTAAAAGAAATAACGAACAGGAATTAACGTGATATTACGGATAATAGTTAATTAATACGTGAACTAATTAATTACGTCAAGGCGTAAAAGGAGTTCGAGAGATTTAACTCATCTCGAACAGCGCAGCGAGACGCGCCCTGCGGAAAGAGCGCGGCGATTCTTGCGCGTCATTTCAAAGGTGAATTTCGGGTTGTGAAGCGAACTCGCGAATCGTTAATGTTAATTGGTAATTTACGGATTGATTACGATATTCATTCGGATGAAAGTGATTAACAGATTAATTACATGTGAATGATGGTCATAAAAGCGATAAACGTGAATGAGACGGAATTAAGATGGATTAATTACAAGATTGAACGATTAATTAGTGACATCGGTGAATGAAACAAACTAAACATGATGAATTAATGATAAATTAATGACGAACATGTGAATGAACAGATGAAAACTATATCAATGATAAATTCCAGAAACTCAATATGAACAAATTGAATCTCTAAAATCCGGGTTTGAATTTAATGACGAAAACCCGCAAATATGAATTATAAGGGATTTAAGGTCGGATTTATGATGAATTATATGAATTAAACATGTGAATGAATTATGAATTATAATACATGTGAATTATATGCTATGATGACGAAGAATTAAAGAACAAACATATGAAAACAAATAAGGAAGACGGAATTACAGAGGACGAAGGAAGAAGAAAAGAAGCGAAGCTGCGGCGGCCTCACGAAGAGGCGCAGCAGGAACTGCGCTCCTTCGAAGAGGCGCATCAGTTGCTGCGTCTTTTCTCGACTGTCAGTCTACTGAAAATCCGTAAAAAAAGAGTTTGAAAGACGGTTTTAGAAATCGGTTTTAATGGTGTTTTCGACATAAATCTTACATGATGATACGATAAATAAAATACAATAAACAAAAGAGGATTATACACCCTCAGACTTACATGTTGACGGAACGAGATGAACAAAGAATCGACTAGTGAATGCTCGACGCGAATGCAAAGAGAGAGTGCCCTCGTAAGAGGAAAACGATTGATTAATTAAGATTGATTGAGTGTAGTTGGTCAAATTGGTCGGTCATGCAACGGAGAGGCTGGTACCCGGAAAGATCCGAGCTTATGTGGTCGGAAGTCCAAGCACGTAGGCGCCAATTAGTAAGAACAAAGTCTAGAATGCAAAGGGAGAAGAGAAGGGCGGACACTCGCGTGAGAAATATGAGGAACGAAAGCTCCTATTTATACTAATCACGTGAAGGAATAGGGTTTCGGAGACTCTTTGGAAGTGAATCTCGGAAAGATATAAAAAAGATACGTAAATCATGCAAAGAAGGGCCTGGGAAGAGGCGCAACAGATCATCTGCGTCTCTTGGAAGAGGCGCAGACTATTGCGTCTGTTCCCGAGGAGGTTTCCTCTATTTGAAGAAAGATTTCGCGTTTGAGTTATGGTAGGACGAAAATAATTCGATTATCTTGTGAATATTACGGGATATTATTTGCCAAAAGATAAAATTTATGAAATATGGAATAGAAATATCCGGAACATTCCAGAACATTCTGACTCGGGATTTAACGGCTATCGAAAATGGAGACGGTTTTTGACCCGGACTCCGAATGTACTCTAATTACTGCCAAAACGACCGTATCAGGACGTAGATGACAACTAAGAGGTTGACATTAATATTTGAGCAAACACTTGACGATAATCTTACGAACTGTCACAAATCGTTCCGCGAATCAAACATGCGGCCCAATCATCACCGGGTGGTTTGCGGGAGGTGCAGAAACGAGGTGTCTACAGTCGGTAACACTGGTGGTGGTAGGGTAGGGGGAGATAGGGACGTCCCAGAATAAGGAATTAATATACACTAATTTAATTCATGCGAATTCCAACGAAACAAATGAATGAATTCTAACGAAAGATGCATCAGATGCATCAAATGAATTCCAACTTATGTTTTAATTTTTACCCTTTCCACTGCTAATTGTACATACAGTTCATCCGATTCTTAGTTCCTCCTCCTACTACTACTAATCTCCAATTCAATCAAATGTATACATATATATGGTACTACTAATCTCCAATTCAATCAAAGGTATACACATATATGTCGTTCTCCCAACCTATTCCCGCTCTCCTTGATAAAATACGTGCTGAAGATGGTACTCAACTAGACCTGGTTACATATTTAGTAGCGAAGGGGTGGACAATGACAACGACAACAAAACGCATGCCCGGATGAACCCTATCACCAGGGGTAGTGCCAAGCTCAAAATCAATAATGTGTTCTTTTTCAAAGTTGGAGTTAAGATCATCGCGCTGATCAACATTCCTACCATGTTTCACTTTTGCAGTTACATACTTTTAGTAGTGGAAGGGGTGGCCCCAAGATCCAAGTTAAACATTGTATGGTTACTCTGAGCTTGGAAAACCGCAAAATCCCTTTCAGAAGCCTTATCCAACAAACCATTAACCCCATAGAGGATAGTCATGATACTTTCGCGAGAACAAGCCCTAATATGACCAATTTTACCACACCGAATACAATTCTGGATCATACCCGTTTTATATAGACATTAACATTTGTATAACCAAAAACGTAATACCATATTATATCCGGATCACAAAATCGTATCACATATTTTTTTTCTAATAATTATTGTGTGAGACGGCCTCACACTCTGAAACAATTTCATTATGTTAAAGTACAACTCATTTATTATTTTATTAGCAAGATAAGTGATGACTCTTCTACAAAAATGGACGGTTTGAAACCGTTTTGGAGAATCAGAGTTAGCTCCAATGATGAGAGCTCTTCTATTCCAATTATAAAGTTAGGGGTTCGATTCTCACCTGCAATATTGTACGGTCATTTGGAACAAAAAAAACATTACGAGACCGTCTTCCTAATTTCCCACCCAAACATTTCCCGCTACTCGAAATCCTCACTATCTCACACTTTTACCGCCAAATTACTCTCCCTCCGTTTCACCATGAATTCGCGAGACCTAACAATATTCTCCTCCGCTACTCTTATCGGCGCCGCCGCTTCCGCTTTCATAATTCGCTTCTTCTTCAACAACCCTAAGCCCCACCGATACTCCGACAACCATTAGGAATCAAATGGAACAGTTGCTCTTAATCAAACCTCCTCTAAACCTTCCCCCTTCGACACTTCCAAGCGTCTCGGGTAATACTCTTTCTGTCTCACTCTCAATCATTTGTTTAGCTTTGATTAAAGTACCCCGTACTGTATTAAGAATTATCTGATGCGTCCCAATTATTTGTTTAAATAACTCTCACAAAGAATATAAAACGTAAACAAATGATTGGAACGGATGGAGTAAAAAATGAATAAATGATTTTGACGGAGGGAGTAATTATGTTTCGATTTTTGTTTGTGTATTAGGTATATCTCGTGGGATGATTATTTTATGGCCATTGCCTTTTTGTCTGCTCAGCGTTCCAAGGATCCTAATCGTCAGGTTTATTCTCTTTTCTCGCTTGTCTTCTCTACGATGACACGTGTTACACTCGGTGTACCTAAGAATTTATGAACTAGAATTTAGCTGGATGCATTCCTTTTTAATCCTTACACTGGAGACTTGTTAGATTCAATTGGAATTTATTGCTGATTTGTGCATTTCAGCCTGTTAAAATTGTAATTGTTGATTTGTTTGTTTAATTAGCTCCTGAAATGATTAGAGAATTTTTAATGAGCTCATAGAGAATAATTAGCCTCCGTCTGAGCTCAATGAGATTGCATCCTAGAAACAATCATCGGCAATGGAGTTGCCCACTAGGCTTTATTGACAAATCTCGTCTCATTCATTCTCCGGTCTTTTTTTTTTAACAATGTTGTGCCCGCTGTTTCCATTTCCAATGGAGTCAAAGACTCATTATTGTCTTGTTCTGGATTATGATTGAATAAATCAAAATGAATCGCTAAAGTGGTTGTGCTTCTTTCTATTATGAAGTACCAGTCTTTCGATGCAATTTTTATCCTGGATCATTTGGAAACAGACACTTTTTGTTGCTAACACAAGGATAAGGTTGGATACATTTGACACCCCCCTACCCCGCAATTTGCGGGAGCCATTAAGGCACTCAGGTTATGTTGTTGTTGATGTTGTGTCAGCTGTATAAAGCGTAAACTTGCATTTATATGATTGATGTATATAAGAGAATCGAACAAAGTCATTGTAGGTATGATGTAGAATATGTGCACAATCGTTGGTTGCATTAGAGTATTGTAATCTAAACTGGATTTTGACCCATTTGAAAATAGTCCATCAAAGGAACTATGACTAGGCGTGACCTTAGTATTGAGACAAGAAAAATTACCTTGTATGATGTATTTAAATGTTTGATTTATTGTAATTAACTTATGATAGTTGAATTATCTGTGTAGGTTGGTGCTTGTCTGGTCAGCCAGAATGGTGTAATACTAGGTAAGATTCTACAATCTTTCATGGTCAAGATCCGCAAGTGCTAGTTGTATTTGTCTTTGATGTATGCTTGATATTCGTAACACATGTGGTATACTCTTTATTCAGGCATTGGCTATAATGGATTTCCTCGAGGTTGTTCAGATGATAAACTTCCGTGGGCAAAGGTTAGTGAGTGATTTTAAGCCAGAACCCATACTTATATACCCACGCGAGTACTAATTAATTTCCATTTTTTCCCCTTTAGAAATCCAAAACTGGAGATCCTTTGGAGACAAAGTATCCGTGAGCACTTGCATCTTTCAAATCTCTGTCTCGTCCAACCGTGATTGTGTTCATGTTATTCTCTTCATGTGTTTAGTGCATAATCCACTGATGGGTTTGAGTGTCTTAGGCTCTTAGCTCATCATTTTGTTACAGCAAGTTCCCATCTCTCTATATCTGGTATAAATTAATTATGGCACTTCTCCTTGAACTGTTTTTTTCAGGTATGTCTGTCATGCCGAAGTAAATGCTATCCTCAACACAAATCACGCATCAGCTGCTGGACAGGTATGATAAAACAGCCTTATTCTTGCCTTTAGACGTACTTTGACTGACTATGCAAACAATCTTGTAGCACTGTTTTATATTTCAGACGTAGCAATGTATTGTTGTCAATCAACACAGTTAATACAGTAATATTTTTGTATGACTTTGCAGAAGCTTTATGTTACAATGTTCCCCTGCAATGAATGTGCCAAAATAATCATTCAGGTAATACTGAGACTCCTACTGAAATTTGTATTATCCAGTATTCATAAGAGCTTTACACAAACCTAATTTTGCTTTTACTTAACTACATAAATGCTGTCCTCGTTAAAAGACTCCAGAGAACCATATTTACCCCATTACCTTTATGGTAGTAATTCTCTTGAAATTGACTTGGAAAAGAATATACTCCGTATGATTTTTTCTTGTTATGTATCGAAGTTGATGTGGTATGGATCTGAATACAATTTTACATGGAAGATCTGATATCTTGATTATGTTTGAATATCAGTGTTAATTAAAGTTCTAACTGATTGAGGAAGCCAAGGCTTATGCTATTTCTGTCATACAGGAAAGTGGGAAACAACCTTCGGATACAATTTTGTCTTCAGCATTCTCTGTCAGTTTCTGTCTTGTTCTAGCAGGTCATTTTTTTGATTAATTTCTCAAATCTTATGCAGTCAGGTGTCGCTGAAGTAATTTATTTTGTGGAGAAGAGGCTTGAAAATTCGGATACCTGCTACATTGCTTCCCACAAGCTACTATCATTGGCGGGTATAAAGGTAAGCTTTCTCCCCCAATCCAAAATTTGTACGAACTTGTATCAATCTTTTCCCTTGTCTACTAGCCTGTTAATGTTCTCTACCTCCTTCATTGTCAATAAAATCCCCTGAACTTCACAATTTGTAATCCATTAATGCTCAAATCATAGCTGTGATCTATGAGTACATCCATTACCTACCTCTATGACGTTTCAACTAGCGTGATAAAATGCCAATAGAACAAGTAACTTGCCTAATCACTAAGCCTGGTTTCTAATGCAGGTCAGGAAACATCAACCTCAAATGAACCAGATCAGCATAAAGTTTGAAGAACCTTAACGGCTTTCTTCATTTAGGTGCTGCATTTACTGTCAGCTTTTACCTTTTAATTGTCCATCAAGTTCAATTTATAATCCATCATAATCTCGTCAATCCTGAACTAGTACTGGAACATAAAGACGTTCTTTCTCCGTTATTCTCTGAAAACTGTTTCCTAAATCTAGTGTCCACCATATATTATTTCGTTAGTTCACTTTAGGCGCAGGTCGCTTGTCTGACTCTCCAACAATTCAACACTTCACCTCTTCAATTTGGCACAAAAAAACAATCACTTCTTCAATTTGGCACAAAACATCGAAACTTTTTCACAGCATTCCTACTGAAATTTGTACTGTGGTAGTCAATTTGCTGGAATAGTGATTTACGAGCTTCTAATTTAAACATTACAGATTCTATTTCATAGTTGGCCTTATTTTTCAGGATGCAATAGTTATGAATTTGTGATCCTTTCCGTTCCCTGAACTAAACTAGAAAATCTGAGAATTCCTTCATATGTTAACATTTTTGCAATTTTTTCGAGGCTTAAACTCAACATAAGATTAGATTCTGCAAAAAATGCAAACTGATTTGCCTCATCTTGTATTTTGCTGATTGAGATCATAACTTCATTGTTAATTTTTCCCGATAAAAAAATTCTTAAGGTTAAGAAGCTGGCAAGCTGCACCAGAAGAACAGTTGATTCCCGGGTCAAGACATGTAGATGGTCAAGCACATGGTCCTAAAGTAGCTATATCAACACATGTCATGTATACTTTTGTAACATTCTCTATTAGGAGGATACTGAAATAGCGCAAGTTTGTAGCTCTCGCCTCTAACAATACTCTTCATGTATACTTCTGTAACATTCTCCGGTAGGAGGATATTGAATTAGTGCAAGTCTGCGAAATTCTGTTTACTGTAACATACTGCCAGAACCGCTGTGGGCTTCCAGTATTAGTTTTGATCTCGTATTTTTTTCTTGACGGTCCAATTTTGTTTAACGGAAGCTCTAAATGTTCAGCAAAACCTTAATCCTTGTAGATTAACCTTAAAACAACTTAATATTGTGAAACGGAGAGAGTAAAGCCAACCACCCTAGTGTCCTACATGGCTACATCCCAACTCCCAAGCAACACAGGATACGCCTACATGACCACACACTACGAAAAACGCTATAAGCCCTCCAAGTACCGCGATATTTCGACATAATAATAGCAATATTTCTTGGATGAATATCGAGATCAATCATACAACAAAATAATAGAAAAAAAATTAATGTTTGATAAACTCAAATGTAACTTTCAAAGTTTGGAGGCCCCATCATCAAATTCACCGTCACTAAAACTAAATAACAAATAATCAATTGTACCACGTATTCACATTTGCTTACGTATTCACCTTTGGATGTTTGTTTACACGTGATATTATTCAACCAATTGATTTTCACCGCATTCACACTCCGTCTTTCATTTTACTATTCTAATCTAATACTACCCCACCAACTACAAAGTCAGGAGTAGACTCAACTAACTGGTCGGATCTATGTTCAAACTTGTCCAAACTAATGATCGAGGCATGTTATCAACCTTCTCTTTACAACTTACTTTCCTGACATCGATTTCAAATAATATATTTTGTATTTATTTTCCTAATATGAAGGTAAAATAAATGTTATTTCTACAAAGACTTACAATTTTTACATAAACTATTTTAACCTCACAATAACTTTTTTCAAACAAAACAAACTCTAAAGACCAAAGCAATAGAATTTCCCCTGCGGAGTTCAATAATAATAACCATCATTGACAAATTCAATAAAATAACAATTAGTTTTCCTTACCATGATTGTAAGGTTATATTGAAGAAAAATGACTATTTTATAATAAAATGATCACAAAAACAAGTGTCCAATTTAATGATAACTTTTTATCCATAAAATAATCACATTTATCTCATTGTAATTTATGATCGTCACAAATGAAAATATGCGAATAAAATTAAAGCGGACACCATCCATGCCGAATACAAAAACACCCGAAATGACCCGTTCGCCGGGTCAATTAAATAACAAAACCAAATCTGAAAACTAGGAAAGAAAAAAAGAAAAAAGAAAAAAACACCTCTATTACATCTTCCTTCATTTCTCCCCCTTTTATCTCTTTCTCTCTCTAACATTCATCCCTAAATTAAAACTCCATTAAAGCACCTTCACAAACCCTAGAAATCCCAATTCACCATGGAAACAACAGTAGAAGGAGAAGACAGAGTTCTTGCAACTGCTCAAAAAATCGTCGAATCTCTTAACGCATCTCAAGATGTTACAGACGACATGTTATTAATCCTTTCTTCTTTCGATAATCGTCTTTCCAACATTTCTGACCTAATTTCCGACCCGCATCTCAAGAAACCGTCCAACGTTCCTCTTTTCTCACGCCTTACGCATGCTGAGAAGATTGTTGTAAGTCATCTTGCGCCGAATATCCCTCTTTTTGATGATAACGATGATGCGTGTGAGTTTTTGTATGGAATTGATGAATTGATTGATGTAATTGGGGGATTATATGCGCTAGAACCGGCGCCGGTTGAATGGATCGACCGGGCCGAGTCGGCGGTTCAGTCCGCCATGACAAAACTCGAGGATGAGCTTCGACGTGTTGTTGTTGCGAATACGATACGGTTGGATGCGGAGAAGTTGTACGGGTGTATTAACAGTGCGACGGAAACGATGTCGTTTGGGTCACATGATGGGGATGTGAAAATTGTGCATCAGAGAGGTGGGAGTTTGGCGGCGGATGTGTGGATTGATGTTGTTAATGAGGATGCGGTTTCGACGATTCGAGATATTGTGGATCGAATGGTGAGGGCGAAGTATGAGAAGGAGTGTTGTCAGGTGTATAGTAGTTGTAGGAGAGAAGGGTTAGAGGAGTGTTTGGGGATATTAGGGATTGAGCGATTGAGTATCGAAGAAGTTCAGAGGATTGAGTGGAAGGAATTGGATGAGAAGATGAAGAGATGGGTGCAAGTTGTTAAGATTGTGGTTAGGTTAGTGTTAAACAGTGAGAAGCGGCTTTGCGAGTCGATTTTTGATGGGGTTCATTGTGATTTGATCAGGGAGGTTTGTTTTGTGGAGGCGGCCAAAATGTGTGTTTTGCAGTTGTTGAATTTTGGGGAGGCGGTTGCGATTGGGAAACGGTCCCCTGAGAAGTTGTTTCGGATTTTGGATATGTATGAGGGTTTGAGTGATACGTTGCGGTATTTGAGGAGTTTGTTTAGTGATGAGTCTGGGGAGTTTGTGATTGCGGAGGCAGTTGGGGTTTTAGATGCCTTGGGGGAGGCTGCTAAGAGTACATTTTCCGAGTTTGAGGTTGCAGTTAAGGGTGAGGCGTCTAAGAGACCGGTACAAGGCGGGGAAATACATCCTTTGTCGAGATATGTCATGAATTATGTTAAGTTGCTTGTTGAATATGGTGAGACATTGAATATGTTGTTAGAGGATGATGTGAAGGAAGGGGGGGATGGTAAGGAAACGACAATGTCCCCCTTAGGGATGAGATTGGCGTCTTTGATTGGCTCGCTTGAATCGAATATCGAGGAGAAGGCCAAGTTGTATGAGGATAATGCGTTGCAATATGTGTTTCTCATGAATAATAAGCTTTATGTAGTGCAAAAGGTTAAGGACTCTGAGTTAGGCAAGCTTTTGGGTGATGATTTTGTGAAGAGTCGACGTGGGATCATTCGTAAGTACGCAACTCATTACCTTAGAGCGTCTTGGAGCAAGGTGTTGGCTTGTTTGAGAGATGAAGGGATTGGGAGTGGTTCTAGCAGTTCTGCTAAAATGGCCTTAAAAGAAAGATTTAAAAATTTCAATGCTAGTTTCGAGGAAATTTATAGAGCTCAGACTTCGTGGAAGGTCCCTGATTCCCAACTTAGGACTGAACTTCGGATATCCATATCCGAGAGAGTTATACCTGCGTATCGTTCATTTTTGGGGAGATTCGGTCCCCAGTTAGAGAGCGGTAGACATGCCGGGAAGTACATTAAGTATACAGCAGAGGATTTAGACGGGTACTTGGCGGATTTATTTGAAGGGACACCAGGTGTTCTCAATCATATGAGACGCAAAAGTTCATAGACCCTCTTAGTGTATACTAGGTAATTTCAGCCCTTTTTCTCATATCCAAGGGTATATTGCATTTGCACCCATTTTGTAATTGTACCTGCTGGATCATTGCTTGACAACCAACATGCTGTTTCTATTGTTGTTTTGTTCGTTTGTTGTTATAAAACTCTGATCACAGGTCTATCCTTCTCTGGTTGGGATATGGCAGTTTGAAAGACAGAATGTAATCATATTGTACATGTGATATAGATGTCCAATGTTTGATATTTTCTTCGTCATGGTCAATGTTACTCAACTGAAATGCACAAAAACTCTCAGTATGTCATTTGCCTTCGCCTCTGCTATTTCCTTTTCTTTCCCATTGCTTATTGGGAAAGAAAATTCTGTGTTTGGTTATTAGTGTCTTATCAAGTATTATCTTTTTGTAAGCTGATGAACTCTTGGTTTAGTGAAATGTGCCGTCCTTGTGCCTCCATCGTTTGTGAAATGTTTGGGCGACAGAGTCAGTGCTTAAACCAAGTACGCAAATGTGGGGCTACTGGCCTAAAGCTTGGCAATATTCAAGTGCCAGTAGTTTTTGATTGTAAATTCCTGCACTTAAGTGTTTGTATCTCAGAATTATGTCCGAAAAGAACGAGATGTTCTATTGTGCCGTAACTTTTTACTATATATGCTCTGTCACTTGTTGGCTCACAAATTTAGTGAGTTTAAGAATCACAAGGGAAAGATTCTTATTCTGGTCATCTGGTGAGTGGAAGCGGAATGTTAAAAGCACGGACCTGAATTTTTCTTCTATAATTATCTATTTATTGAGGCTTGTGGTACTTTTCTTTATAGTGAAATATTCCCTCCCTTTCCGTCTGGATGAAGTTGACTGAAATTCCTGATATTGGTGGGTGAATTCCTTTTGCGGATATTTTCTACACACTCCCTTGGCGTACTGAAACTAGGCGTAGTAAAACTTACCGGACCCTGAATAACCTAACCTGATATCCGAATTAGATTCAGACGGAATAATCTGGAAATGACCTGTTTACGAGGTCTAATTGTTATGACGATCATCTTCTCAAATTTGCTGTTCTAAGTTACTGCGCTGTACGCATTGCCCGAGGCGTTAGGGCAGCAGGTACCTTCTGAAGGAAAGGTTGATGTGCCTAATCAGATGGTGTAATGTTGGGGCAATGATTCGGAAGTCAAACCTTGTTTTGTTGGTTTGGATTAATGTGGTTTAGTGTCCTAGGATTTTGCTTGTGAATTTAGTTTATTGATATTTATTGTAGGGTATATAGTATCTTATGAGTTATGGCTTTGTTCTACACAAAGTCTTTCTTGTCTTATGAGGTTCACCATTGCTTGCGCCGGAATCCCCTTAGTTTTTGGCCCTTAAGATATTGCCATAGATTCTGGAGCAAAATTACTGTTTTTCGGAGGGTGATAGGAGACCCAACTTCAGTACAATGGCTTTGAAGTTGCACTTTGTAATTCGCATTACTAACCAATAATGCAGGAGCAATGACCAACTGCTTATGACTTGTCGAATATCCGTTTTTACCGTCTAATTAGGATGCCTAATTGCCCAAGTTCTTAAACTCCAGATGGAGGATTTCTCCGTCCCGTGTGGTTATACCCGACCCAGATCCAGAGTCAGCCGGATTTCCAGTTAGTGCACAGCGACAAAAAGTACTGAATTGCCACCGAATTTTCGCACAATATGAATTGAAGCAGATGCAACGTTAGGGTTATGAGAGCTGCTTTGTTATGTTATCAGTTGGATAGAACAACAGAAATTGCACGTAAATGATGGGTAAGCAACTGTTACAAAATATAAGGGCAAAATATCAGCATGAGTATCAGGAAAATTAGTGGAAAAACTTTCGTGTGGTGTTACTTTCTCATTTTTAGAGGCGTTTTTAAGGGTCACACAAACTGTCCATTCATTTTGGAAAGGTGACACCTCCGTCATGTTTTTTTTTTTTTTTTTTTTTTTTTTGAAAAGGCAATTTTAATGTTGACGGAATTCAAACCAAGCCATAAGTACTTCCTTTTATGAGTCATGACTTTACCTCAACTAAGTTAGTTGACATTTGCAAATACTATGCTACAGCCTACAGATAACAAATTTGAGTTTCTCAAGCAACTAGGTACGGATCCTGTTATCGAAACTAATTCAATACACGGTATCCATCACCATTTTTCGCAAACTGTATACCTCTAAATTTTTCCCTCTAATATGATATTTTCGGAGTTTATTACGCTTGTATATATTAAATATTAAAATTGAAATATATAAAGAATGAATTCATACGACTTGGTAACATTATGTACCTTTTGTCATCCCATTTTTCTCGTCACATTAACGTATACATTGTATGTATTTTGTGTTGATAGTTTTTTTTTGACAGAAGGGTGAATAACTTACATTATCGTAATCAATACAAAGTAAGCTACTCGACTAGGTAGCACCAGACATTTGACGACTAAATTTAGCACTACAAAGCCATACAACGAAATTACATAACTTTTATTTAAATGAAAAGCCGCGACAGTAAGATAAGTAACATTAACGATGGTAGAATGGCAAAAGATAGCAGCTTGTGCACGAACGTTGATGTTATCTTCATTAACACGGAAGATCTCCAAATACTGTCGATACATACGAGCGCCAGAGTGACAATAGCAAGGTATACTTACGCTCTTACGAAAAGAACGTAGCAAGAAAAGATGAAAGGCAAGACAAAGTCTACCCTCGATGAAGATAAATCTCCTACACCTTAGAGATCGCACCCATTGATCATAGAACAAACGGACTGGAAAATCCAACATGCATTGAGTAACCCATACCCCCATAGACACAAGCACCACCACACCAACACCGTTTAAGGGAGTTGATTTACCATTAAAGAGACGACTAAAACTCCTATAGAAGGAGGTTATTGGGAAATACAAACAAGACAGGAAAATAAAGGGAAACGGCATTCAAAAGACGAGAAGACCACCGCCTCCGACCCAAACCACCACCACCACCGAAATCCCAAAACCCCCCTACCCAACACACCTCAAACAGAAAGGAAAGGATCCCCAGAAAACAAGACCTCACTACAACCAAAAGGCAGTTGGACTCGTCAGACCATCCACGAAAGGCACGACACACTCAACGAACACCAGATCCCTGAGACTCCAAATTCCAAGCGAACCCCCCAGGACCATCGGCAGACATGCACCCCAACCAACCAAAAAAAACCACGACAAACCGACAATAAAACCCGGAAAAGGGACCGATCTGGTGGGGGAGGGGGCGAGGGGGAAGGGAAACACCAGATCGTCCCAAAACCACCACCATTAACAGAAAAAGCCACCAAGATGAGCTATGCTCATCGACCAGACACAACAATGACCGACGATCAAGACACCAGAACTTACCGGACCAATCCAGGGGTGGGGAAAGGGGCGAGGGAGAGGGGAAACACCCCTGGACCGCATGCGACGCTTTCGATGACAGAACAGGGGAATGTGGGACGGAACGACCTCAGGACAACCACACGAAGAAACCACGCAAGCCCATCGGACTATCGGGACGGAGAAGAGATCCGAATAAAGAAAGGCGTGAAGTCAGGCAATAGAGGATCGCAACAACAAGGAGGCATGTTCACTCACCGGAGAAGGGTCAAGGGATGACCCCATCTCCGGCAAAAGGTAGGGGGAGAAAGGGGGAGGTGATTGGTAAGGAGAGGCGGCGGCTGAGCAAAATGGGGATTTAGGGTTTTCTTTTGTTTTGTTTTAGAGAGTGGTGAGAGCCTTTTTTTAGAGAGAGGTTACAACAATTAGTGTGTTGATAGTTTTTGAAAGCTACTCATTTGTAGTATAGGTGGATGGGTATGTTTTTGTTGATAATTTTTATGGTTTTTTTTTGTCAAAAGTTACTTAAGATTTGTCTCACTTGTAAATACGTTACCTATTATTTTATTTTTTGCAAGACACTACTTTTAATTTTTTAAATTTTGTTGAAAACTACCAAAACCTATTTTCCGGCCAAATTTTGGTCAAACTCCGACATTGACTTTATTTACTCCAATTCTCACGTGGGAACTCTCTTATTTTCTCAATTTTTATTCCCTTTCTCTTCTCTTTACCTTACTTGATTTACTTTCCCAACCATATTTTAAATCTATATTAGCAAGCATTGAAATACATAACAAACAATATTGAAAAGACCAATCCTATGAATATCTTAGCTTTTTTCTTCTATGACCTCAACATCTCCTACACAAATCTTCATCTCATCACATTTCACTTCAGGCTCCTTCAAATGCATCTTTTCCTTAACTCCTTGCTTGAGTTGATTAACTTTTCTCATCATACGAAACTTCAAGATGCTTTAAGTTCAACATGGATGCCACAGTTGCATACCTTTCTTCTAATTCAGGTTTTTGTGGATCTTATTAATGTACTTGACATTGGGTAAAACCAGAAATGAAGATGAAGGAGATAAGAAGAAAGATAAGGGGGTAGGAGAAGAAGATGGTTCTGAATGAGAAGAGAGAAAAAGAGAAGAGGTTAAATCAGGACAAGAAAGAGGGAAGAGAGGGTGTTGAATTTTTTCAAGGGAAAACAGAATGAAAGGGTAAAAAAAGACAGTTCTCACGTGATAAAATGTGTAAACAAAGTTAATGCCAGAGTTTGACCAAAATTTGGCCGGAAAATGGGTTTTGGTAGTTTTCAACAAAATTTTAAAAACTAAAGGTAGTGTCTTGCAAAAAATAAAAAGGTTATTTCATAACAATAATCCATCCTATTGGTGGTCGGCAATAATCACTCCATCCTATCAATAATCCCAATTAAATCCTACCTAACCACCATACATTCTAATAACGAACCAGCTGACATTTTTTGAAGTTTATGTTGGAATATTTGATAGTTTTTGGACAACCTACCGGGTATATGTGAAGTTTATGTGTAATATTTTCAAGTGATGAATCAAGGACTTGGTTTATTTGATACACATAAACATCACAAAATATCAGATGGTTCATTATTAGAAGGTATGATGTTTAAGTTGGATTTAATTAGGATTATTGATAGGATGGAGTGATTATTGCAGACCACAAATAGGATGGATTATTGTTATGAAATAACCCAAAATAAAATGATAGGTAGTGTATTTGCAGGTGAGACAAATTTTAGGTAGTTTGTAACAAAAAAAACTAATTTTAATTAAGGCTGAAAATGTCAAGAAACTGTAGGGTGTCGTGAATATCATTTATCCACTAATTTTTAATTCGGACGGTTAATTTCTTCTGAAGGTTTCTGACGAAATAAGCCGTGTAGAGTGAGACTTGTCATTTATAGACTTAGCGGTCCGTTTTTCTTAAGACTGTTGTTTTTGGTCTGAAATAAGACGGGTAACATGTCATCATTTTACAATAAAATGTTGTTATTTTTTGATAACATGTTACCATTATTGTTCACATCATTTTCAGGGTAAAAAATGACACCTCTAGTCATAACATTTTGTGAATTAATTGGTTACATTTTCTTAAAAAATGACAACATTTTATCCGTCTGACAAATAAGACCAAAAGTGTCCGTCTGAAACAAGAATTTGTGTAGACAGAGTAAGACAAGTTGGAAATTTATTTAGCATATTTTTTTTTTTTACCCAAATTCTCATACGGACATTATCCGTCTATAGCTATAGACAAGTAATGACCCTCTCACAAAATTAAAGTGGGAGCCGGGAGGGCAAATTGGGGTATCCATTTCCCACCCACTTACACTACACATTTTCATTTGTGAGAGGGACACTATCTGTCTCTAGCTATAGACGAATAGTGTCCGTCTATAATGACAATTTGTGAAAAAACATTCCGTCTCATTATAGACGGCCACTATTCGTGTATTGATATAGACTGATAGTGACTGTATAATAAAACGGATTGTGTTTTCAATAGGTCTTGGTATAGACGGGTGGGGCGAATAGACGGGTAAAGACCTCTAATAAAATGAGTAAGAGGGACAAGGTGGGGCACCCCCCATGTGTTATCCACTTTATGGCAAATGGGTATTTTGTGAGGGAGAGTGATATCCGTCTATAGTCTATATGTATAGACGGATAGTGTCCGTCTATAATGAGAATTTGTGTTTTTTTTTTATGTGCGAGTTGGGCGACTGATTGTCTACTTGCATTCCAATATATACATCTCACGGAGTTTTCAAATTTTATGTTCACATTTGAGGGGTCAATTCTTTAGTTTTGAAAAAAAAATGAAATAGTCTAAAATGAATAATACAAAAGCAAGTCTCCTTGTGATGCGCATATTCGTTATAAGTTTGTAATGGGTCAATTATTATTTATGTGAGTAGATAAAACAAAATAGAATATTATTCTTAAACACTCTACTTTTGTCTCATCTATCCACATAAGTAGTAATTGACCCGCCGCAAGTTTGCGACAAATATGCCCATCCAAATGAAAATTTGTGATGATATCGTATATCTCTATTATTTCCCAACATTCTTTATTATTTATTTCTTTTGACATAATAGGCACTAATAAAAACGTGCAAAATCTAATTGGTCTCTCTAAATATGCATCTATCTGTTTTAAGAACTAAGACGTTTTAAATAACAAAAAAAAAAAAATGAAAATTTGAAAGTATGTAAGGTTTATTTCATAGAGCAATACCGCTACACACGAAGTGACTTTTGTTGTTTTTTTTTTTTGATTTTTTTCTGTAATCGACCAATGGGGTAAAGCCGTATAAGTGTTACGTGAGGTATCGACTTTACTCAAAAGTCAAGATCAATGGAAAAAATACTCCTTCCTATTCACTTGATTATCCCCTTGTTTTTTTGCACAAGGAAGAAGAAAATGAATTCGGACCACATAATCTCATATGTAATTTAATTTGGATTTTGGATTACACAAAATATACAAACCCACATGAAAAAAAAAGAGGGAAGAAAATCCGACTGAACTTAATAAGAAAAGAGGGGGAAAAATGAGTGAATAAGAGAGACGGGAGTATATGATCACAAGAAAAGAATGACCCAAATCAACAATGAGAGGCCAAACTATTGAGACATACTTCATTCATTCAACTCCACTCTACCACCTTTCCATAATCATCAATTCAACTCCATTTTATCACTTTCTATTAAATGAAAGTCAAATGACCTTATTGTCCTTATCACACCATCATATTTACAATAATTGCCACTACATGACCCACCTCCTTTTACCAACAAAATCCACCATAATCTAATTGTGGCCCGGTTAGTAACCATAATCCAACCCAATTAACTAACCCTTCCCTCCAAATTTTCCTAACCCAACCCAATATACTCCCCCAAACCCATTCAAAAATCTCTTCCAAATTTTATCTTTATCATTTGCTCCCCTACACCACCCACCCACCCATCCATCCATTCCTTATCTCAAAACTTCCAGAATTTCCCCAAACCTTAAAGCAATCTCCCTCTCTCTAACCCGCCTCCATCATTCTTCTTTCTGGACGATTCTTCATCTCCCTCTCTTTAACCCTAGATCTAATTCTTCATATTTTCTCACTACTCTTTTACAAATAGTAAATCTTTCACAAATAAATCTGATTCTTCATTTTTTCTCACTACTCTTTCATTTATAATCATGAAACCGACACATGCAAATTGTGGAAACGAATATTTGCAGTGTGTACTTGATTAGTATCGTTTTGGTTCATCAGAAGATGAACAAGACGATGAATCTGCGCCTGAATCACCTCCACCAAATATCTTTGTACCGGATTCCCTAGATCTTGATTTGGGGTCTTAGGTTCAGGAGACACGGCTCGATGATGGTTATGTATGCGTTGATAAGTCCCCTGCGAATGATGATCATCCAAAATCTCCCGATATCAGTCCTATTGTTGAAGCGGGTTGTAGATCTGATGCGTCTGAATCACCCTGCACAAAGTATTTGAATGCTTATTTGAAGAGGACGGCTGATAAGCATCCCAAAACACCTGAGAATAAACTTGCGGCTGTTGAATATCGGGAGGTTGAAGTTCAAAGAGATTCAAAGCTTACTGCGATAGATTCTTATCTAAGCAATAATTAATGAAACTCGTTGGTATAATTCCTAAATCTTACGCTCTTTTTGATTAATTAATTAATTTATTTCTTATTTGAACAATTTATTTGCTGGGATTTATTTGCTGCTAGGAGTTAGGAGTTATTGTTATGATTTTTTGGTTGAAATATTGTTGTTAAGAGTTATTGTTAATGTAATACTACGGTTTTCTATGTCTATGGGTACTCTATCGAGTGGGGCTTACTCTGTCGAGTAAGTATATTTTTATACGAAACAGTAGTCTGTCTGATGGGTACTCGATCGAGTATGTGTGGCACTCGATCGAGTAAGTTACTTACTCGATCGAGTAAGTGAGTCTTACGGGTTATTTTAGCCGGGTTTTGTTAATAACGCGTGATTAATATAAAAGGATTTCCGCCACATTTCTTAATCAGTTTTCACTTTTCTAAAACAATTCAAGAGAGAAAAACAGTTACATTGTTCTCCTTGTTAACAAATCCCAAGGGCTAGGATCGTCGGATCGTCTTATTCTTTACACCGTTGAGTTCGTCGCGTCAAGGGTAAGATTTTTGTATAATTTTTATAGTGATTCATTGAGTTTGTTCAAAACCCTAATTGGGTAATTTGGGGGTTTTGGGTGTTTGATTGGCTTTGTAGTAATTGCATGATTGTATATGTGTTTATAGGAGGAGATTTCGTAGAAGAGCATTTTGATTAGCTGCTTGTGACGGTCTTGTGATGGCTTATTTCAGGTAGGGTTTCCCTACTCGGTATTAGTTACATAATGTGTGGTGATTGTGCTGTAATTAGTGATTGTTGGTTAATTCAGACGGTTGTGATTTCATATTGTTGATTCTTTCAGACGGTTGTTAATGTTGTATTGTGGTTACTGTTTAACTGTCTGTGTTCTTCGGGGCGCGTCCCTGGCTGAGTGGAGTCACTTGCGGGAGTGGCTTCACGTCCTTGATTCGCCTTCTGTGGAACCCGCCATAGAAGGGATGTGCACATTAATTAACATGGGTTTATCGCTCGATGGAGATGAGCGGGGATTTGGTGGGTACGGCTGCGGTCCCCCACTGGCGGTGTGGAGTACCTGTTGCGATGGGTACTCTGGCAGGGCTACACACTTTAGTGTGTAGTCAGTTATGAGGAGATTGATTATGGAGTTTGGGGTTTGATGTGACGATTGAGCTGTTTGACTTCTGTCTTTTGTAATTTATGTACTGACTCCGTTTAATGTTTTAAAAACTGTGGTGATCCATTCGGGGGTGGTGAGCAGTTATTGAGCAGGTTTGGTTAATGCGCATGAGATAGCTGAGTTGAGTCATCACGAGCTGTTCTAAAAGTCTTCCGCTGTGTCGAACGTTGTTCCTTAGCTAGTTGATTTAACATTTGAGAACAGTTGTATTTTCTTTTAACAGTTTTGGAGTTTAGTTGTATCACTTAAACTTTATAATCATTTAAGTATGTTTCGTTATTGTCTATTTGATTATCATTGCCTCGGGTACCCGAGATGGTGGCGTTCTCATACCTTTAGTGGTCCTGGTAAGGCACTTGGAGTATGGAGTGTCACAAAGTGGTATCAGAGAGACGATCTTGAAAACCTGTAACCAATAAACCTAATGAACATAGGGAGTCAAAATAAAATGAACCCGGGTAGAAGTTGTAGGAGCTAATGCAACGACTTGGGAGACGTCCTAAAGTCGCGAACTCGCCCTACAATTTTGAACCGGTCACCATGGGATATGAGTCGGGATCGCTATGTGTTTATTTTATGAATTGTGTACCTATATAGTGATGTGTGGCATGAATCGGTGTGATTTTGGTATGTTGTTGGTTGAAAGCATGTTGAATGATAGTTGGTTTATAATGTTGGTTGGAGTCGTTGGAAAAGTATGTGATGAATAATGATGTTACAGGATGAATGATTTATAATGTGTCTATACTAGTAACATGTGATTAGGGGATTTGATATGATTTTACATAATTTTGTTTGCGTACACTTAAGTAATAAGTTCATATACTTGTCTACTGTTGTGTCATATGCACTTCTTAGATGAAGAATGTGGTATGCTGGATGAATTGGTGGAAAAAGATGAATAATCGTTGCATGATAATATGATTTATGATTAAGCATGTTGTATGATGAAGGTGATTTTATGATGTAGTTATGCTAGTAACATGTAAAAAGGGGACTTGATGTCATGTATTTGTGATTTTGTTTACGTAAAGTTTTAGAATAAAAAACATGCGGGTAATATATGATGGGTAAGTTGAATGATATATGTGCATTGAGTTGTTTGTTGCTTGGCTTTTGAAGATAGTAACATGTGGTTAAGGATACCGATTTTACGAGTATTGAGTTGTTTTTGTCTTCCTTGTTGTTGTTGTTTAAGTTGTTTGAAAGAGAAAATCGAATAGTTATGTCGTCTGATTACAGCGAAGTTGTCTTTAAACTGTTATAACTTGAGATGCATAAATGATTTTAATGACATTCTAATTGGAGGTGATATCTTGTTCTCTTACAATTCTAACGATAGGTCACACGCCCAAAACGACCAAGAAAAGAGTGAGTTATGACCGTTTTACGAAAATTGGACAGTGCTGAGAAATGCGTAGGGTACTCGATCGAGTGGCCCTCACTCGATCGAGTGCACCTCCTTTTACTCGATCGAGTAGTCCTAGTAATTTGTTTTACGTGCTTCTGACCTTCACCTACTCGATCGAGTAAGTCACTCACTCGATCGAGTGACCTGTACTCGATTTAGTGACCCCTATTTTGGGTCATATGCTTATCTTTTGACTTGGTTGCCTATTATGGTTAATTCAAAGGTGTTCTTTTGCTTCCTTATGAATTGCTTTACATGTGTGTCGGTCTTGATGCGTAAGTTACCCAATCTTATGATGGAAGGAGTGGCACCTGTGGTGAGTATGAGTTCGGTGGGGAGGACATGAGTTATATGCGGTTGTGATAAGTAGTGGAAAAGAAGGGGAAGATTGGTAAGGCTTATTAAGGCATGAAGCATGTTTTGTGAGATGAGATGAGTGATATGATTGTGTGTTGAACAATGTAAAAGTAAGTGAATATGGGCAAGGGATGATGTGAGTTTAAGGAACGTGAGAATGAAAAGATTGAAAGTAAGAATGTGGATAGTGGCAACTTGAGATGTGTAAAGAATTATGGAGGGAGATGGTTAGGAATCGTGTGGATTAAGAATATATGTAGTGAAAGGTCGTTTTAGAGGGATGGAGAAGAGTGGTATATAGTAAACTTAATGGAGACATGTCACGACGTGGATTTGCAGATAGTGAGTGCGTTTTAAAATTTGCATTATCAATAGGTGAAACTTATGTGTGATTTCCTTGGGCAAGTAACGTTATGAAATGAGTTTTGGGATTTAGCATGAGATTGGAGATCGGTGTGAGTAATAGCATGAGATGGTCTGGATTGATTTATGTTAAGTGTGAGTAATAGCAGGATAAGAAAAGATCGATGGTAAGAAAGATTGAGATAGTACTAATATGAAATAAGGGAATTTGAGTTTTGGAGCAATGAAAGGGTAACTGAATTACTAAAGAGTTAGGTAGAAGGAATAAGGAGTTGAACTATTAATTGGTATTGTATCCATAATCCAACCAAATTAACTAACCCTTCCCTCCAATGTTTCCTAACCCAACCCAATATACTCCCCCAAACCCATTCAGAAATCTCTTCCAAATTTTATCTTCATCATTTGCTCCCCTACAACACCCACCCACCCACCCACCCATTCCTTATCTCAAAACTTCCAGAATTCCCCCAAACCTTAAAACAATCTCCCTCTCTCTAACCCGCCTCCGTCATTCTTCTCTCTGGACGATTCTTCATATCCCTCTCTTTAACCCTAGATCTAATTCTTCATATTTTCTCACTACTCTTTCACAAATAGTAAATCGTTCACAAATAAATCCGATTTTTCATTTTTTCTCACTACTCTTTCAATTATAATCATGAAACCGACACATGCAAATTGTGGAACGAATATTTGCAGTGTGTACTTGATTAGTATCGTTTTGGTTCATCAGAAGATGAACAAGACGATGAATCTGTGCCTGAATCACCTCCACCAAATATCTTTGTACCGGATTCCCTAGATCTTGATTTGGGGTCTTAGGTTCAGGAGACACGGCTCGATGATGGTTATGTATGCGTTGGTAAGTCCCCTGCGAATGATGATTATCCAAAATCTCCCGATATCCGTCCTATTGTTGAAGCGGTTATAGATCCGATGCGTCTGAATCACCCTGCACAAAGTATTTGAATGCTTATTTGAAGAGGATGGCTGATAAGCATCCCAAAACACCTGAGAATAAACTTGCGCCTGTTGAATATCGGGAGGTTGAAGTTCAAAGAGATTCAAGGCTTACTGCGATAGATTCTTATCTAAGCAATAATTAATGAAACTCGTTGGTATAATTCCTAAATCTTACCCTCTTTTTGATTAATTAATTAATTTATTTCTTATTTGAACAATTTATTTGCTGGGATTTATTTGCTGCTAGGAGTTATGAGTTATTGTTATGATTTTTTGGTTGAAATATTGTTGTTAAGAGTTATTGTTAATGTAATACTACGGTTTTCTATGTCTATGGGTACTCTATCGAGTGGGACTTACTCTGTCGAGTAAGTATATTTTTATACGAAACAGTAGTCTGTCTGATGGGTACTCGATCGAGTATGTGTGGCACTCGATCGAGTAAGGGGCACTCGATCGAGTAAGTTACTTACTTGATCGAGTAAGTGAGTCTTTCGGGTTATTTTAGTCGGGTTTTGTTAATAACGTGTGATTAATATAAAAGGATTTCTGCCACCTTTCTTAATCAGTTTTCACGTTTCTAAAACAATTCAAGAGAGAAAAACAGTTACGTTGTTCTCTTTGTTGGCGTTGTTAACAAATCTCAAGGGCTAGGATCGTCGGATCGTCTTATTCTTTACACCGTTGAGTTCATCGCGTCAAGGGTAAGATTCTTGTATAATTTTTATAGTGATTCATTGAGTTTGTTCAAAACCCTAATTGGGTAATTTGGGGGTTTTGGGTGTTTGATTGGCTTAGTAGTAATTGCATGATTGTATATGTGTTTATAAGAGGAGATTTCGTAGAAGAGCATTTTGATTAGCTGCTTGTGACGGTCTTGTGATGGCTTATTTCAGGTAGGGTTTCCCTACTCGGTATTAATTATATAATGTGTGGTAATTGTGCTGTAATTAGTGATTGTTGGTTGATTCAGACGGTTGTGATTTCATATTGTTGATTATTTCAGACGGTTGTTGATGTTGTATTGTGGTTACTGTTTAACTGTCTGTGTTCTTCGGGGCGCGTCCCTGGCTGAGTGGAGTCACTTGCGGGAGTGACTTCACGCCCTTGATTCGCCTTCTGTGGAACCCACCACAGAAGGGATGTGCACATTAATTAACATGGGTTTATCGCTCGATGGAGATGAGCGGGGATTTGGTGGGTACGGCTGCGATCTCCCACTGGCGGTGTGGAGTACCTGTTGCGATGGGTACTCTGGCAGGGCTACACACTTTAGTGTGTAGTCAGTTATGAGGAGATTGATTATGGAGTTTGGGATTTGATATGACGATTGAGCTGTTTGACTTCTGTCTTTTGTAATTTATGTCGTGTAATTAGTAATGACCCCGTTTGATATTTTAAAAACTGTGGTTATTCATTCGGGGGTGGTGAGCAGTTATTGAGCAGGTTTGGTTGATGCGCATGGGATAGCTGGGTTGAGTCATCACGAGCTGTTCTAGAAGTCTTCCGCTGTGTCGAACGTTGTTCCTTAGCTAGTTGATTTAACATTTGAGAACAGTTGTATTTTCTTTTAACAGTTTTGGAGTTTAGTTGTATCACTTAAACTTTATAATCATTTAAGTACGTTTCGTTATTGTCTATTTGATTATCATTGCCTCGGGTAACCGAGATGGTGGCGTTCTCATACCTTTAGTGGTCCTGGTAAGGCACTTGGAGTATGGAGGTGTCACAAAGTGGTATTAGAGAGACGATCTTGAAACCTGTAACCAATGAACCTAATGACCATAGGGAGTTAAAATAAAATAAACCCGGGTAGAAGTTGGAGGAGCTAATGCAAAGACTTGGGAGACGTCCTAAAGTCACGAACTTGCCCTACAATTTTGAATCGGGCACCATGGGATATGAGTCGGGATCGCTATGTGTTTATTTTATGAATTGTGTACCTATATAGTGATGTGTGGCATGAATCAGAGTGATTTTGGTATGTTGTTGGTTGAAAGCTTGTTGAATGATAGTTGGTTTATAATGATGGTTGGAGTCGTTGGAAAAGTATGTGATGAATAATGATGTTGCAGGATGAATGATTTATAATGTGTCTATACTAGTAGCATGTGATTAGGGGATGTGATTTGATTTTACATAATTTTGTTTGCGTACACTTAAGTAATAAGTTCATATACTTGTCTACTGTTGTTTCATATGCACTTGTTAGATGGAGAATGTGGTATGATGGAAGAAATGGTAGAAAAAGATGAATAATCGTTGCATGATAATATGATTTATGATTAAGCATGTTGTATGATGAAGGTGATTTTATGATGTAGTTATGCTAGTAACATGTAAAAAGGGGACTTGATGTCATATATTTGTGATTTTGTTTACGTAAAGTTATAGAATAAAAAACATGCGGGTAATATATGATGGGTAAGTTGAATGATATATGTGCATTGAGTTTTTTGTTGCTTGGCTTTTAAAGATAGTAACATGTGGTTAAGGATACCGATTTTACGAGTATTGAGTTGTTTTTGTCTACCTTGTTGTTGTTTAAGTTGTTTGAAAGAGAAAATCGAATAGTTATGTCGTCTGATTACAGCGAAGTTATCTTTAAACTGTTATAACATGAGATTCATAAATGATTTTAACGTAATTCTAATTGGAGGTGATAGCTTATTCTGTTACGATTCTAACGATAGGTCACACGCCCAAAACGACCAAGAAACGAGTGAGTTATGACCGTTTTACGAAAATTGGACAGTGCTGAGAAATGCGTACGGTACTCGATCGAGTGGCCCTCACTCGATCGAGTGCACCTCTTGTTACTCGATCGATTAGCCCTAGTAATTTGTTTTACGTGCTTATGACCTTCACCTACTCGATCGAGTAAGTCACTCACTTGATCGAGTGACCTGTACTCGATCTAGTGACCCCTGTTTTGGGTCATATGCTTATCTTTTGACTTGGTTGCATATTATGTTTAATTCAAAGGTGTTCTTTTGCTTCCTTATGAATTGCTTTACACGTGTGTCGGTCTTGATGCGTAAGTTACCCAATCTTATGATGGAAGGAGTGACACCTATGGTGAGTATGAGTTCGGTGGGGAGGACATGAGTTATATGCGGTTGTGATAAGTAGTGGAAAAGAAGAGGAAGATTGGTAAGGCTTATTAAGGCATGGAGCATGTTTTGTGAGATGAGATGAGTGATATGATTGTGTGTTGAGTAATGTAAAAGTAAGTGAATGTGGGCAAGGGATGATGTGAGTCTAAGGAACGTGAGAATGAAAAGATTGAAAGGAAGAATGTGGATAGTGGCAACTTGAGATGTGTAAAGAATTATGGAGGGAGATGGTTAGGAATCGTGTGGGTTAAGAATATATGTAGTGAAAGGTCGTTTTAGAGGGATGGAGAAGAGTGGTATATAGTGAACTTAATGGAGACATGTCGCGACGTGGATTTGCAGATAGTGAGTGAGTTTGAGAATTTGTATTATCAATAGGTGAAACTAATGTGTGATTTCCTTGGGCAAGTAACGTTATGAAATGAGTTTTGGGATTTAGCATGAGATTGGAGATCAGTGTGAGTAATAGCATGAGATGGTCCGGATTGATTTATGTTAAGTGTGAGTAATAGTAGGATAAGAAAAGATCGATGGTAAGAAAGATTGAGATGGTACTAATATGAAATAAAGGAATTTGAGTTTTGGAGCAACGAAAGGGTAACTGAATTACTAAAGAGTTAGGTATAAGGAATAAGGAGTTGAACTATTAATTGGTATTGTTGAGTGTAAAGAGAAAAGAAGAATAAAAGTAAGCTGAGAAAAATGTTGACCGGAGTTATGTGATATAGAAGTAAGGAATCGTCGAGATTTATGATACTATCATGAGGATGTTAGTTAAGGGTTATATAGGAGTTTCAGGACAACATGATTAGTCATGAGTTTCCGGAATTAAGGAAAGTAAGTAGCCGGGTAAAGAATTTACACGATATGAGACCTTGGTGGTGAGTTGGGTGACGATGCAATTAAGGTTTGAACTGGGAATAATGTTGAGGTAATTTTTGTTGATGGATTTGATGTTCGTTATTTGGGATGTTAACCAAAGGTAGGAAAGAAACCGTGATATTTAGAGATGAGTGTAAAAGGGGTTTTATACGAGCAGTGGGGGTATTGTGGTGTTGTCACTAGTGGTTAAGGGTGATAGTCAATTAGAAAGATAACAATTCTAAAGAGGTTGATTGGGTAGAGACCGGATTGATATGTACGTTTTTGGGAAAGTATAAGACGTTGTCTTAGGAGGCGGTTGCTAGTGGTTGAGTATTAGCTGTATGGTTATTTTGGCAGGGGATGATGGTTATGTGAATGGAGGAATGTGTTATGGGCGAGAGGTAACCTTTATCAGGTGGTAACTTACGTGATCAGGATTGACTAGTTGGATGTGATTACGGGTCTATGATGTGTATAAATGTTTGTGTGAGGTTCTGAACTCACGGGAGATGGTATGGTGTGATAGTTATAAAGTTGTTATATGAATGTTTTGTGATATATGTTGGGTACGGTAAACTAGTGGTATGATGTTCAAAAGTGATAGTTTGGGTGATCTGGCATGGCTAGTTATACTTGTATGTGTATTCCTGATATATGTTTATTCCGTGAAAAGGTATGGATGATATTCATGAGATTTTTGTCTGTTTATTCAGTATAATATGTTGTGTTGTGATCTAGTAAAGCAGTTTTGAGTAAGTTTTCTTGACCGAAAAGTTATACTGAGTCAGTGTTTATGGAAATTATATGTGGTTGTGATGTTTATCGATGTGGTTGTTGTGCCTCGGGTGGTGATCCGGGCATGGTACTTCGTGTTGTGATGTGGATATTTTCGTGCTGCGGTGCGGCTGTTGGTGGCGATGTTGCGATGCCGTCCCCGGTTGTGGTGGAGTAGGCGGGGTGATTATGATACGAGTTTTCGAAAGTACATACCAGCTATACATAGATTGTTGTTTTGTTTGCTGTTGTTCCTTGTGAGTTTCGGTTGGACATGTAGACTGTTGTTTTGTTTATTGATGTTTCTTACCAATTTCAGCTTGGGTGTGAGGGTAGAGTATGATATGGAAGGGAGTTGTGCATGTTTTTGTTGTCGGCATGGTATAGCGATATTCTGTTGATGGGACACAGTGTGAGTGGTTGTTACAGTAATTTTTATCTTGTTTTAAGATGAGGCATTGGTAGACATAGTAATGGCAAGTGAATAGTGGAACATGTGTTGTACTGATCTGAGAGCTGCAAGTGGTTTATAATCTTTGTTGAGACAATGAGTGTAGGGTGTTGGGAATTAGTGTCATGTTAAGTTATGTATGAGTTTTGCAGTAATGAAAGAAAAGAATTTGAGGATCTAGTGTGAGTCTACGTAACAAGTGTGGATCGTGAGTTAGGCTTTTGGCAATAGGTGTTTTATATATAGAGGTATGTTGTGTTGCGGTAATGTGGAAGAGTTGGAGTGTTGGTTATGCTAAGGATTTTGTGGTGTTGGTTAGATGGAGTGCATAATGAATTAAAGTATGAGAACTGTTTAAGTAAAATAGCCTTGGAAATAGGAATGTTTATAGAAATAAGGTTATAGGCGGTTATCTTTGACATGTGGTGGTGATGAGGATAATGAGATGATATAGCTAAGGATTTAGTATTAGTGAGTTACGAGGACGTAACATTTGTCTTAAGAGGAGTAGGATGCGATAAAAGAGAGTTTCATGGTTGTGCATGTTGCAATATAATTAGAAGTAGAGTGTTAGTGTAGCATAAAGGATGGATTTGTTTTGTGGTTGATATTGTTAAAAGGCCATGGCCGTGCTTGTAGTAGTGTGATGCTTAGGAGTATGAGAATATTTCGATAGTGTTGACAGTTGGGTGATGATGATTATGAGTACCATAGTTTTGGCAGTTGAATGATGATGTTTATAAGTGTGAGTAAACTTCGAGGACGAAGTTCCTTTTAAGGGTGGTAGAATGTAATATTCCGTTTGATGTTATGAGTGTTTTGATATCGCATTTTCTAATGGATAATATGTTACGGAGCTAGCAGCGTTTGTGGATAGTAGTTGGTAGGGTTTAGAGTTGGTTTCGAGAGAGACTATGATGTAGTTGACACGATATCGTGAGCTGTGTTGTGAAGGTAGGCATAGTTGGTGGAGTTGGTGTTAAGAGTTCATGTTTTATAGGTTGGGGTTTTGTTTTGAGTTCTTAGTTGCGTTGTTGTGTCTTGGTCGAGTTTGTATGGTTGTTTTGAGTATGGGTTGAACTTCGGGGACGAAGTTCTTTTTAAGGAGGGAAGACTGTAATACTACGGTTTTCTATGTCTATGGGTACTCTATCGAGTGGGGCTTACTCTGTCGAGTAAGTATGTTTTTATACGAAACAGTAGTCTGTATGATGGGTACTCGATCGAGTATGTGTGGCACTCGATCGAGTAAGGGGCACTCCATTGAGTAAGTTACTTACTCGATCGAGTAAGTGAGTCTTAAGGGTTATTTTAGCCGGGTTTTGTTAATAACGCGTGATTAATATAAAAGGATTTCCGCCACCTTTCTTAATCAGTTTTCACTTTTCTAAAACAATTCAAGAGAGAAAAACAGTTACGTTGTTCTCCTTGTTTGCGTTGTTAACAAATCCCAAGGGCTAGGATCGTCGGATCGTATTATTCTTTACACCGATGAGTTCGTCGCGTCAAGGGTAAGATTCTTGTATAATTTTTATAGTGATTCATTGAGTTTGTTCAAAACCCTAATTGGGTAAGTTGGGGGTTTTGGGTGTTTGATTGGCTTAGTAGTAATTGCATGATTGTATATGTGTTTATAAGAAGAGATTTCGTAGCAGAGCATTTTGATTAGCTGCTTGTGACGGTCTTGTGATGGCTTATTTCAGGTAGGGTTTCCCTACTCGGTATTAATTACATAATGTGTAGTGATTGTGCTGTAATTAGTGATTTTTGGTTGATTCAGACGGTTGTGATTTTATATTGTTGATTGTTTCAGACGGTTGTTGATGTTGTATTGTGGTTACTGTTTAACTGTCTGTGTTCGTTGGGCCACGTCCCTGGCTGAGTGGAGTCACTTGCGGGAGTGGCTTCACGCCCTTGATTCTCCTTCTGTGGAACCCGCCACATAAGGGATGTGCACATTAATGAACATGGGTTTATCGCTCGTTGGAGATGAGCGGGGATTTGGTGGGTACGGCTGTGGTCCCCCACTGGCGGTGTGGAGTACCTGTTGCGATGTGTACTCTGGCAGGGCTACACTCTTTAGTGTGTAGTTAGTTATGAGGAGATTGATTATGGAGTTTGGGGTTTGATGTGACGATTGAGCTGTTTGACTTCTGTCTTTTGTAATTTATGTCGTGTAATTAGTACTGACCCCGTTTAAAGTTTTAAAAACTGTGGTGATCCATTCGGGGATGGTGAGCAGTTATTGAGCAGGTTTGGTTAATGCGCATGGGATAGCTGGGTTGAGTCATCACGAGTTGTTCTATAAGTCTTCCGCTGTGTCGAACGTTGTTCCTTAGCTAGTTTATTTAACATTTGAGAACAGTTGTATTTTCTTATAACAGTTTTGGAGTTTAGTTGTATCACTTAAACTTTATAATCATTTAAGTACGTTTCGTTATTGTCTATTTGATTATCATTGACTCGGGTAACCGAGATAGTGGCGTTCTCATACCTTTAGTGGTCCTGGTAAGGCACTTGGAGTATGGGGGTGTCACAGTTAAGATTTTTTGGTTAAAATATTTTGTTGAAATATTTGGTTTATTGTTTGTGTGTATTTATGAGGATTTGAGATTAGGTGGTTGAAATATTTGGTTTAATGTTTGTATGTATTTCTGAGGATTTCGGGTTATTGTTGGTTGAAATTTTTGGTTTAATATGAGTATTTCACCAAGCTCGATCGAGGATCCTTTATGTCTGACACTTTTCCGAATTTTCCTATAACACGTCATGTTTGTATTATATATTCTAAACTCGGGAAAATTATTAACGTACGCTTTTATAATATTCTAAACTCGAAATACTCTTAGTTTTTAGTCGGCTAGCATTACGTTGAGATCTACAATCTTTCCTCATTAAATGTTAAGGTACTTTAATCGTTCATCGTTAATTATTAATCAAGTTTATGCTTTTATTCCTTTATTATTGTTTTATGTCTTCAATTATACTTTCATCAACCTTTACTGTTGTTAATTCCATTAGTATGAGTAGCTAAACCTTTCATGTAGGGTAAAGGGGATCTAGGTTGATTAGAAGGGGGTTAATGAATTGATTGTTAGTAATATCGTATAAACTATCATTTTATTATTGTTCTTATTCTAGTTATTTGATTTAAGACATGAATCTATAATTAGTGTAGCGAATTAATACTTTCACTGACTGAGTTAGGATTAATATAGGTCGCGATAATCAGATAGGTTGTGTTTAATTATAGTGATTGCATGTTAAACTGAATCTAAAGGGCATAATAGAATTAATCAATCTTGTGACCTTAGATAGTTTGATTGACCTAATATTTGATTAAGATACACCCCCGGATAATTGACCTAGTGAACCTATTCCCTAGACGTCTTAGTATTATTGTTATTCATCTTTATTTCACTTGCTAATAGTTGTTAGAAAACAAACCAAACAAACCCCCAAGAAATTGGTTACTTTAAGACGATCTAAATATTAGCAAACTGAATATTACCGCCTCCCTGTGGATTCAATACTTGTCTTACCACTAGCTAATTGTTTTTAGTACTGAGATATGATTTACTTTTATTAAGGTGATATGACTTTAGCTTTATCGAATTTGGCGCCGTTGCAGGGGAGGCAACAATTTTCTTGTTTGTTTTTGTTTATTTTGTCTTTTTGTCTCAGGGAACTTTAGTTTCTTGAGACCGTTATCACACTTATCTTGTTAGTTTCGTGTATGCCCAGGTCAACTAGGTTCGAGATTCTTCCAATAGTTCCCGAGCTAGAGAAGACTCTTCGCTACAGACGAAAGTTTCAGAAAGAAGTGGGTCAAGTAGAAGACTTGAGTATACTTGACGTTGAGACAGAGCATTCTATTACTTCAGAAAATCCGTCCTTTGAAGAGGGCAATATTTCTGACCTTGATATTCTAGTTCCTGAGATTACCATCATGCCTACTTTAACAAGTGATTCCGAGCCTACTTTGGCTTTCTTCCCTAAAAGATTCAAGCTCCCTACCACAGATGATGGTACTTTTGAATTTCGTCCATCTTACATCAATTTGGTGGAACGAAATTTATTTGGAGGGGGAGCTACCGAAGACCCTGCAAAACATATGGAGAAATTTGTCACTTATTGTTCTTCCATCCCTTTAACTGCTGAGCTGACACAAGATCAGGTGAAGCAGGTGCTCTTTCCTTTTTCCTTAAAAGATGGTGCTGCGGAGAGGTTGCGAGATTTGGATATGGAGGATCAGGGAGTTACTGATTGGAATACTCTAGCTTTTGCTTCTACAAGAGATACTTTCCACCACAGAAAACTAATGCGTTAAGGAGTCAAATTACCAACTTCAAACAAGCATCCACTGAATATTTGAATGAAGCATGAGTTCGCTTCAAAAGATTAGTTCGTTGGGTTCCCCATCATGGCTTTCAAAAATGGTTTCTTTGCAACCAGTTTTATAACGCGTTGTATGATGATCATCGTGTTTTGCTAGATTCTTCAGCTAATGGGAGGTTTCAGGACAACACTAATGATGATACTGCATGGAAGTTGATTGATCAGATTGCTACCTATATTTCTAAGTATGAAAATCCTAAGGGAAGTGTCTGTGGAAGTGGGGCAGATAGCGGTATTGCGGCGCAGTTAGTGGCTCTTTCTGCCCAAATCGTTGATATTAAAACTAGGGTAATAAGGAAGTAGTCCATGCTATGAGTCAACAGGAGGAGTCTTGTGCGCGATATGGTATGGATGGTCATGGTGCAGCTGAGTGTTTGAGCACATTGGAGCAGGTTAATGCTTATCAGTCTTTCAGGCAAGGTACACCTTTCTCTAATTTTTACAATGAAAGAACGAAGGAGCGTCCTTTTATTCAATGGTCTAGTCAAAATGTACAAAACCCTCAACAACAACAACCACAGAAAAACACATATATTGTTCCTCAAAATCGTGGTAATCAACCACAAGGAGGATATCAAAGGCAAAATCATGGAGTTCAGCAGTTCAATAATCAATATCAACAACCTCCTCAACAAGCTCCAAGTAATGAGATGTCAGAGCTGAAAGCTCTATTGCAACAAACTTTATCAATGCAACAAAAGCAGACGACTCAAATTTCTGAGCTCATTGCCCATAATAAGATGTTGGATACGCAAGTTGCTTAGATGGCGGTTCATAATTCTTCAAAACAACCTAGAAATCTTACTCCTCAAGGTAAGCAAGCTCATGAGCAAGCTAATGGCATTCAATTGAGGAGTGGCACCACATATCAAAATTCGGGGTTGTCAAGTAATGACGGTGAATTGCCCATTAATGAAGATGAGGTACCCTATATGCATCCTAAGGGATTGGGTAATTTGGAGCTAAGTGATAACGAAAAAGAAGCTGACGAAACTGAGATGATAATAAAAGCGAGAAAAGCAAAAAAGGCGAGATTGCCAAAAGTCCTCGCTCGAGTAACACCAGGCTCGATCGAGGAACCTCTGTGTTCGATCGAGTGCTACCCAGGCTCGATCCAGGCACCACTGTAGTTGATGACGGTGTGTCAAAAATTGTTTTTAAAGCAAAGGAAGCCAAGCACATTATTATTGCACTACCTTTTCCGCATCGACAACAAAAATCTATGCTGGACAAACAGTTTGGAAAGTTTATAGAGGTAGTAAAGAACTTGCAAGTGAGTGTTCCTTTCACTGAGTTGATCACTCAAGTATCGGGTTATGCGAAGTTTATGAAAGAGATATTGACAAGAAAGAGGTCC
Source organism: Silene latifolia (assembly GCF_048544455.1). Classification (NCBI taxonomy): domain Eukaryota; kingdom Viridiplantae; phylum Streptophyta; class Magnoliopsida; order Caryophyllales; family Caryophyllaceae; genus Silene; species Silene latifolia. Next base: position 30,632,411 of record NC_133526.1, on the reverse strand, counting down.
TTTGATGAAGTGGAAACAGTTGCCTTTACTTAAAAGTGCAGCGCTGTGTTACAAGCTAATTCACCACCAAAGCTAAACGATCCAGATAGTTTTTCTATTCCTTATCATATCGGTCATCTTGCTATTAGTAAAGCTCTTTGTGATTTAGGAGCTAGCGTCAGTGGCATGCCTTATTCTATTTGTAAAAAGTTAAATATGGGTCAAATGACTGTTACTAATATGACTTTGCAGATGGCTGGCCGATTTATTAAGCACCCATTGGGTGTGTTGGAGGATGTTCCAATTAGAGTCGGGAAATTCTTTATTCCCGTTGACTTTGTTGTCTTAGATATGGCTGAGGACAACCAAATCCCTATCATCTTGGGTAGACCATTCCTTCACACAGCGGGGGCGATTATAGATATTAGGAGAGGGAGACTGACATTAGTTGTGGGGGATGATACTATTGTTTTCAACTTAGAAAAAGCTTTGAAACATCCCATGATAGAAGAAACTTGTCATAGTATTGATATTGTTGATTTTATTATTGATGAGTGTATTGATATGTGTTTGAATAGGGATCTTCTAGAGATTGCCCTTATTTATGATTCAGCTGACGAGATGGGTTCATGGAGTCAAGAAGTTGATGAGATTGAGAAATTGCTAACTAGAGAGGAATGTCCAAAGCAAAAGGTATACAGCTTAGGTAGCCCATCTAAAGCTACCGAGGTAAAGAAACTTGAACTTAAACCCCTTCCCTCTCATCTTAAATATGAATTCTTGGATGACTATGAAATGAACCCAGTAATTGTCAATGCTAACCTAACTGAAGGCCAACTTTCTGCTTTGTTGATCGTTTTGAAAACTCATAAAAAGGCCATTGGGTAAGCATTGATGGTTTACAAGGTATTAGTCCTGACTTTTGTATGCATCGTATTCACTTGGAAGAAGGCCACAAGCCTAGTGCACAAGGTCAGAGACGGTTAAATCCTCCAATGCAGGAGGTGGTAAGGAAAGAGGTACAGAAATTACCTGATGCTGACATTATTTATTCTATCTCTGATTCTAAGTGGCTAAGTTCTGTCCAAGTTGTACCTAAGAAGGGAGGTACGACAGTAGTAAATAATGATAAAAATGAATTAATTGCTACTAGACTTGTTACAGGTTGGAGAATGTGTATTGACTATAGGAAGCTGAACATAGCTACTAAGAAAGACCACTTCCCACTTCCCTATATTGATCAGATGTTAGAAAGACTAGCATATCATAGTTATTTCTGTTACCTAGATGGCTACTCCGGTTCCTTTCAGATACCCATTCATCCTAACGATCAGGAAAATTCCACTTTCACATGTCCATATGGTGTATTTGCTTATAGGAGAATGCCTTTTGGTTTATGTAATGCCCTAGCTACCTTTCAGCGTTGTATGATGGCCATATTTTCTGATTACATAGTCTATTATAGAAGTCTTTATAGATGATTTCAGTGTTTATGGTACTTACTTTGATGTTTGTTTGAGAAATTTGACTAAGGTTTTGTAGCGCTGTGAGGAGAGCAATCTTGTGCTTAACTGGGAGAAGTGCCACTTCATGGTTATTGAAGGGGTGGTACTTGGTCATTTGGTGTCAGGTAAAGGTATCTAAGTGGATAAAGCTAAGGTTGAGGTAGTTGAGCAACTTCCGTACCCGGTTAATGTTAAAAGTGTGCGTAGTTTTCTTGGTCATGCTGAATTCTATCACCGCTTTATTAAAGATTTTTAAAAAATGGCTCTACCTCTAACCCAGCTTCTCCATAAGGATGCACCTTTTGTGTTTACTGATGAGTGTGTTAAGCCTTTTGACAGGATTAAACAGGCTCTTATCTCAGCTTCTATAATCCGATCTCGAGATTGGAGTCTACCTTTTGAGATTACGTGTGATGCCAGTGGCTATGCAGTTGGAGCTGTTTTAGGGAAAAGAAAAGATAAAGTGTTGCATGCTATTTACTATGCAAGTAAGACCCTTGATGATGCGCAGGTCAACTATGCTACTACGGAGAATGAGCTTCTTGCAGTTGTCTATTCTTTAGACAAGTTTAGAGCTTATCTTGTTAGCTCTAAAGTTATTGTTCATACTGACCATGCAACATTGAAGTATCTTTTGACTAAACAGGAAGCTAAACCGCGACTTATTAGATGGATTTTATTATTGCAACAATTTGACTTAGAAATCCGTGATAAGTCGGGTGCTGAGAATGTTGTTGCAAATCATTTGTCTCGTTTGAGATTTGCAGAAAGAGAGATGTTGCCTATTGATGATTCTTTTCCAGATGACCACCTTCTAGCTATTACTACGGCCACTTCATGGTTTTCAGATTATGCCAATTATTTGGTTGGAGGTATTCTTCCTCCTGACTTATCTTATCAGCAGAAGAAGAGGTTTATGCATGATGTGAAGCGGTATTTTTGGGATGATCCATACTTGTTCCGGGAGTGCGCAGATGGTATTTATAGACGTTGTATTCCAGAGGGTGAGGCATTCTCTCTCACTGTCATTCTTCTTCTTATGGTGGTCATCATGGTCCATCTAGGACCTTTGCTAAGGTAATGCGGTCAAGCTTCTTTTGGCCAACCATCTTGAAAGATGTTACTACTTTTGTCCATTCTTGTGATGCATGTCAAAGGACAGGTAATATTTTGTAAAGGCACGAGATGCCTCAAACTGGGATCTCAAAGGTAGAGATTTTTGATGTTTGTGGTATTGACTACCAAGGGACATTCCCTACTTCTCATGGGAATCAATATATTTTAGTAGTTGTAGATTATGTTTCTAAATGGGCGGAGGCAATTGCTACACCCCACTTGTGATACTAAATCTGTTGTGAAGTTGTTTCAGAAAATTATCTTTCCACGGTTTGAAGTACCTCACGCAGTGATTAGTGATGGAGGCAAGCATTTCGATGAACGTCATCTTAACTCTTTGTTAAAGAAATATGGCATTACACACCGTAGAGGATTGGCATATCATCCTCAAACTAGTGGACAAGTGGAGGTTTCTAACAAAGAATTGCAACAAATCTTGGAGAAGGTAGTGTGAAATAATAGAAAAGATTGGAGTCAGAAGCTTGATGATACTTTATGGGCTTACCGTACTGCATACAAGACCGCGATTGGAGCATCACCTTACCCTTTAGTCTATGGCAAATCTTGTCATCTACCTGTGGAGCTTGAGTACAAGGTTATGTGGGCCATAAAAGAGCTGAATATGGATCCCTCACTGGCGGGTAAGACAAGATTAATGCAGTTGAATGAGCTGGATGAGTTTCGACTGCATGCCTATGATAGTGCTCAAGTGTACAAGAAACGAACAAAGAAGTGGTACAATAAGCATATCTTGCAACGAGAATTCCATGTTGGTGAAAAGGTATTGCTATTTAATTCTCGTTTGCGTTTGTTCTCAGGTAATCTAAGGAATAGATGGTCTGGACCATTCACAGTTGCCGAGGTGAACAAATTTGGGTTAGTTACACTGCAAACTGTCAAAGGTGAGACATTTAAAGTGAATGAGCAACGTTTGAAAATCTACTATGAAGGTGCCCATATTGGGGGTGATAGAGGTTGTTGACCTCTTCACCGTTGATTCCTCTTATTGATGAGGTAATACGGCCGTGCGAGACCGCTTAAACCAGCGCTACCGAGAGGCAGCTCGGAGTTTGAATTGTAATATTTTGTAATTTAGGAATTTAAATTTCATTAATCGCACTTTAATTATGTTGTTTCATATATTATGAGTGATGTGAGGGAGAGAATTTGATGTTTTCAAAAGTATTTTTGAAGCTACGATGGATTGCAAGGCAGGAAATTGACGTAATTACGAGAAAGTGAACAGACATTGGTGCCTCCATCGAGTACAAGCAGGATTGATCGAGGAACCTGATGACTCGATCGAGTAACAGTAAGGCTCGATCGAGGAACCAACAGAATTAATTAAAATTTGAAATGTTGAGAGTTGGGCTTTCTGAAAATTGGTGCCTCGATCGAGTGGACATAGGATTGATCAAGGAACCCTTCCTGGACCGGGTTCCGCGTAAAACAAACCGGCATCACCCATTACTCTAATCCCTCACATCATCATCAAACTTCATTCTAATTTGTGCTAAATTGCTTTATAGTGAATTAATTCACTCCTTTGTGCTCATTTGTGTGACTAACTGCTCATATCTTAGCAAGTAAGTGTTTCGATTTTTTGTATTGATAGGTGTGAAAATTTGATTTTGCTGCTTAAATATTGTGTTTATTGCCTTGAATCTTCCATTGCTTATATACAATTGCTATTTCCTTGCTTTTTAACCCCTTAATTGACGAATTAAAGGCCTAATTTCGAAAATTTGGGAATTAGGGTTCATATATCCGGGTTGATTATTTGCATTAAATTGGTTGGTAATTGTGTTTATTTGCTTCGAATTGTAATGCTACGGTTTTATGAGTCTATGGGTACTCTATCGAGTAGGCCTTACTCTGTCGAGTAAGGGTGTGTTGCGGTTTTAAAATAGTTTCTGACCTGTTGGGTGCTCGATCGAGTAACCTTGATACTCGATCGAGTAAGGGGGCACTCGATCGAGTACCTCAGCTACTCGATCGAGTAGCTCGGTTGACGGGTTATGTTTTGACGGGTTTTGTTAATAACGCGGATTAGTATATATAATATGTCGTCATCTTTAGTAAACACTTTTATAAACCTAATTCAGTCAAAAAGGAGATTGAAACTACGTAGTTCGCTTCATCCGCATTATTGGCAAATCCCGGAGCTTCAGAGGTCGGATTTTATTGTTCTTTATACCTTTGTGATCCTTGCGTCGAGGGTAAGATCTACATACCAATTTTATAGTATTTCTTTAAGTTTCGTTAAACCCTAATTTTGGGAATTGGGGGTTTTTATGATTTGTTAAGGTTAGATTGTGATTATGTGATTTTGTGATAGGAGAAGGATTTGTAGAGGAGAGGTTTTGAGACAGCTGCTAGATCGTCTGATGATTGTGTTGCTTTCCAGGTAGAGTTTCCCTACTCAGTATTACTTACATAATGTGTGGTGATTGTGTTGTAATTAGTGTAATTGGTTGATTCAGACGGTTGTTGATATTGTGATTGTTTGTCTGTGGTTCTCGAGATGCGTTCTCGGCTGAGTGGAGTCACTTGCGGGAGTGGCTTCACGCCCTAGTTTCGCCCTTCGTGGAACCCGCCACGGAAGGGGATGTGCACATTAATGGGACAGGGTTATCGCTCGGTATGATGAGCGGGGCTTAGGTGGGAACGATGCGGTCCCCCAGCGTGGCGGGTCCAGTGGACGATCGGTGACGGAGATGGAGTGGAGTGCCCGATTGTGTATGATTGCTTGAGTTTGTGTTGGTTCTTTGTCATCTTTTGTTGATATATAACTTGTGTAAATAAATCGACCCGTTTAAATGTTTTTAAAAGCGTGGTGATCCATTCGGGGTGGTGAGCGATTATTGAGCAGGTATGATATGACGCGTATGGGATAGCTGGGATGAGTCATCACGTGGCAGTTAGAAGTCTTCCGCTGTGTCAGATGATGCTTTATAGCTTTAATAGTCTTAGCAGTAGACCGCCTGAGAATGTTGTATTTCAGTTTATCAGTTTTGGTTTTGATCATGTAATCACTTAAACTATATTTACTTTTAAAGTACGTTTCTTTATTGTCTTATGATTATCATTGCCTCAGGTAACCGAGATGGTAGCATCCTTCTACCTGAGTGGTCCTGGTAAGGCACTTGGAGTATGGGGGTGTTACAAATGGTATCGAGAGACGATCCGAAACCTCGTAACCAATGAATCTAATGAACCTAGGGAGTCTAATTAAAATGAACCAGGGGTAGAAGTTGTAGGAGCTAATGCAAAGACTTGGGAGACGTCCTAAAGTCGCGAACTCGCCCTACAATTTTGAACCGGTCACATGGGATATGAGTCGGGATCGCTATGTGCATACTTTGTGTGTTGTGTATCTATATAGTAAGGTGTTGTATGAATCAATGGATGTATACATGTGGAGGATGTGAGATGTGTAGTGAAGGATAATGATGATATGATTATAATTATCATTGATTGAATACATGAATTGCAAGACGGTTGGTTTATAATGTTGTTTTGAATTGGTTGAAAAGATGAGTTAAGGAATTGCATGAGAATATGAAATTCATGTGGAGGACATGTTTATGTGATGGAAGTGGATTTTCTACTTTTGCTATGTTAGTAACATGTGAATAGGGGTTTTCATGTCGTATATTACGTTATTGTGTACGTGAAGTTATAAAATAAGAGCATGTGGGTAAATCGTGATTGACAAGTTAAATAATCTATGTGCATGATGAATGTTGTTGCTTGGCTTTGAACATAGTAACATATGATTAGCAATATTTGGTTTTATGAGTCTTGAGTCGTTTTGTCTACCTTGTGGTTGTTTAAGTCGTTTGGGAAGTAAAAATCAATAGTTGTGTTTTTCGATTATAAAGAGGTTGTCTTTAAACTGTTATAACTTGAGATGCATGTTATCTTTAATGGAAACTTGCTCACATTTCACCAAAAAAAACTTGAGATGCATAAATGATTTTTTATGTGATTCCAATTGGAGGGAATAACTTGTCCTTTTACGATTCTAACGATAGGTCACACGCCCAAAACGACCAAGAAATGAGTGAGTTATGACTGTTTTACTGAAAAACCGGACAAAGTCTTTGAGAAATGCGTAGGTACTCGATCGAGTAGCCTTGGTACTCGATCGAGTATTGGGGGACTCGATCGAGTACGTCACTTACTCGATCGAGTGGCCCTGGTAATTTGTTTTACGTGCTTTTGATCTTCACCTACTCGATCGAGTAAGTCACTTACTCGATCGAGTGGCCTGTACTCGATCTAGCGACCCCTATTTTGGGTCATATGCTTATCTTTTAACTTCGTTGCATATTATGTTTAATTCAAAGGTGATATTTTGCTTCTTTATGCATTGTTTTACATGTACGTTGGTCTTGACGCGTAAGTTACCCAATCTTGTGGTGTAGTGAGTGGCACCTGTGGTGAGTATGAGTTCGGTGGGAGGACATGAGTTATATGTGGTTGTGATAGATAGTGGAAAAAGACAAGAAAGATCGTTATGGCTTAATTGAGACATAGAGCATGTTTTCTGAGATGAGATGAGTGATATGAGGGTGTGTTAAATAATGTAAGAGTAAGTGAATGTGGGCAAGGGATGATGTGAGTCTAAGGAACGTGAGAATAAAAAGATTGAAAGTAAGGAGGTGGATAGTGGCAGCTTGAGATGTGTAAAGAATTATGGAGGGAGATAGTTAGGAGTCGTGTGGGTTAAGGATATATGTAGTGAAAGTTCGTTTTAAAGGGGTTGAGAAGAGTGGTATACAGTGAATTTTATGGAGACATGTCGCGAGGTAGATTTGTACACAGTGAGTAAGTTTGGGAGATTTGGTTTATCAAGAGGTGAAACTACATGTGATTTCTTTGGGGATTTAACAGTATGAAAGGAATTTTGATTTCTAGAGAGGTACAAAGGAGATGCAATTGTTTGAACAGTGAACATTGATTTTATGGATAGATTAGTGGCAAGTGTGAGTGATACCATAATAAGAGAAAATCCATGGTAAGAAAGAGTGAGAAGATATCGATATAAAATAATGAGATGTGAGTCTTGGAGCAATGAGAAAGTAGCCGGAACACTAAAGAGTTAGGAAGAAGTAATCAGGAGTTTTATGGTTAATTGATTTTGCCGAGAGTAAGAGAAAAGAATGAGGGGAGTAAAACTAGAAAGATGTTGACCGGAGTTATGTGACATAAAAGTGAGGAATTGTCGAGATGTATGATACTATCAAGAGTAAGTAAGTTAATGGTTATATAGGAGTCTCGGGACAACATGATTATTCATGGGCTTTGAGGAATTAAGGGAGTAAGAGGTTGATAGAGTAGCTGGACGATATGAGATATTGGTGGAGAGTTAGATGACGCTACGGTCAAGGATAGTGTTGAAAAGAATGTTGAGGTAAATTTTGTTGGTGGATTTGATGTCCGTTATTTGGAATGTTAACCAACGATAGGAAAGAAACCGTGATGTTTAGAGATGAGTGTAAGAGGTTTGATGTCCGAACAGTGGTAGTGTTATGGTTTGTGACTAATGGTTAAGAGTGATGGTATATTAGAAAGGTAGCAATTCTAAAGAGGTTGATTTGGTAGGGACTTGATTGTTGTGTATGATTGTGAGAGGGTATAAGATGTGACTAGATGAGGCGGATGTTAATAGTTGAATAGTAATGGTATGGTTATATTTGGCAGGAAGTGATGGTTGTGCGAATGGGGGAATATGTTATGAGGGGCATATGAGTTAAACTCGGGCGACAGGTAACCTATGTTGAGTGGTAACTTACGTGATCGGGATTGATTGGTTGGATGTGATTACTGTCATGATATATACAAATATTTGTGTGAGGTTTTGACCTCACAAGAAGTGGTATGGTGTGATTATTATAAAGTTGTATTTGAATGTTCTGTAATGCATGTTGGGTACGCTAATCTAATTGAATGATATTCAAAAAGGCAATAATTGGAGTGATCTGGCATGACTGGTTATACTTGTATGCATTCATGATATATGTTATTCGGTGATATGGTAAGGGGATGATATTCATGAGGTTATTATCTGTTTAATTCATAAAATATGTTGCGTTGTGATTTAGTAAAGTGGATTTGAGTAAGTTTTTCTTTTCTGAGAAGTTATTCTGAGTCAGTGTTTATGGGATCGTGTATGTTGTGATGACTATCGATGTGGTTGTGGGGCCTCGGGTGGTGATCCGGGCACGGTGTTTAGTGTTGTGATGCGGGTATTTTCGCACCTGTATGGTATGGCTGTTGGTGGCGGTGTTGCGATGCCGTCACCGGTTGTGGTGGAGTAGGCGGGACGATTATGATTCGAGTTTCGAAAGTATATACCAGTTATACATAGATTGTTGTTTTGTTTGTTGTTGTTTCCTGTGAGTTTCAATTTGGACAGATTGACCGTCGTTTTGTTTGTTTATGTTTCTTACCAGTTTCAGTTTGGGAATGAGGGTAGAGTGTGATATAAAATAGAGTTGTATATGTTTTCGTTGTTGTCATGGTATAGTGATATTCTGTTGATGGGACACGGTTGTGAGAGGTTGTTACAGTAATTTTGATCTTGTTCTAGATAAGGCTTTAGTAGACATGGTAATGGCAAGTGATTAAGTAAAACATATGTGGTAATGACCGAAAGATGCGGGTGGGTCATAATCTTTGGTTGAGATAGTCAGTGCAGGGTATTGGGATTTGGTGTCATGTTAAGTTATGTATGAGTTTTGTGGTAATGAAAGAAAAGAACTTGAGGAGCTAGTGTGAGTGTATGTAACAAGTGTGGATCGTGAGTTATGCTTTTGACGATGGGATTTTTATATAGTTTATATAGAGAGGTATGTCATGTTGCGGTAATGTGGAAAAGTTGAAGTTTTGGGTTAAGCTAAAGATTTTGAGATATAGGTTAGGTGGTGTGACGAGTGAATTGAAGTATGAGAATTGTTTAAGTAAGAGAGCCTTGGATATCTGCATGGCGAGTGTTCAGAGTATAGGTGGTTATCTATGACATGTGATGGTGATGAGAATAATGAGAAGATATAACTAAGGATATACTCCCTCCGATCCACACCAAAGGTAACATTGACTTTTTCACACTTGTCGAGGCACGTTTTGCAACGTAAATATCTTTAGTTATACATTATTAAAAATTATAAAAATTTGATATTCTCATAGCATTCATGACGATGAATCAAACAAGATCTCGCATGAATATATTTTCTCTTATAGATTAAGAATAATATCGAAGATTCCCTACGACCATGAATAGTGCCAAAAAGTCAATGTTACCTTTGGTGTGGATCGGAGGGAGTAGTATTAGTGAGTTACGAGGACGTAACATTTGTCTTAAGAGGAGTAGGATGCGATAAAAGAGATTTTTATAGTTGTGCATATGGAAATATAACTACAAGTTTGAGTCTGGATGTAGAATAAAAGATTGATTCGTGTTATGAGTGATTTTATTAAAGGTCATGACCGTGCTTGTAGTAGTTCGATGTTTAGGAGTGTGAGAATATTTCACCAGTGTTGACAGTTGGATGATGATTTTATGAGTGTAAGTAAACTTCGAGGACGAAGTTCCTTTTAAGGGTGGTAGAATGTAACATTCCGTTTGATGTCTATGAGTGTCTCAATTTTGGATTTGATAGTGGATAATATTGTGGAGCTAGCAGCGTTAGAGGATGGTAGTTGGTTATGTATAGAGTTGGTGTCATGAGAGATATATATGTGGTGGATACGATATCGTGAGTCATGTTAAGGAAGTAAACATAGTTGGTGGAGTGGGTGTTAAGAGTTCATGTTTTATGTTTGGTCGAGTTCTTGAGTTCTTAGCTATGTAGTTGTGTCTTAGTCAAGTTGGTAGGTTTGTTTTATGTATGGGTTGAACTTCGGGGACGAAGTTCTTTTTAAGGAGGGAAGACTGTAATACTACGGTTTTATGAGTCTATGGGTACTCTATCGAGTAGGCCTTACTCTGTCGAGTAAGGGTGTGTTGCGGTTTTAAAATAGTTTCTGACCTGTTGGGTACTCGATCGAGTAACCTTGATACTCGATCGAGTAAGGGGCACTCGATCGAGTACCTCGCCTACTCGATCGAGTAGCTCGGTTGACGGGTTATGTTTTGACGGGTTTTGTTAATAACGCGGATTAGTATATATAATATGTCGTCATCTTTAGTAAACACTTTTATAAACCTAATTCAGTCAAAAAGGAGATTGAAACTACGTAGTTCGCTTCATCCGCATTATTGGCAAATCCCGGAGCTTGAGAGGTCGGATTTTATTGTTCTTTATACCTTTGTGATCCTTGCGTCGAGGGTAAGATCTACATACCAATTTTATAGTATTTCTTTAAGTTTCGTTAAACCCTAATTTTGGGAATTGGGGGTTTTTATGATTTGTTAAGGTTAGATTGTGATTATGTGATTATGTGATAGGAGAAGGATTTGTAAAGGAGAGGTTTTGAGACAGCTGCTAGATCGTCTGATGATTGTGTTTCTTTCCAGGTAGGGTTTCCCTACTCAGTTTTACTTACATAATGTGTGGTGATTGTGTTGTAATTAGTGTAATTGGTTGATTCAGACGGTTGTTGATATTGTGATTGTTTGTCTGTGGTTCTCGAGATGCGTTCTCGGCTGAGTGGAGTCACTTGCGGGAGTGGCTTCACGCCCTAGTTTCGCCCTTCGTGGAACCCACCACGGAAGGGGATGTGCACATTAATGGGACAGGGTTATCGCTCGGTATGATGAGCGGGGCTTAGGTGGGAACGACTGCGGTCCCCCACTGGCAGGGCTGGTCCAGTGGACAGTCGGTGACGGAGATGGAGTGGAGTGCCTGATTGTGTATGATTGCTTGAGCTGTGTTGGTTGTTGTATTGTTGATATATAACTTGTGTAAATAGTACTGACCCCGTTTAAATGTTTTTAAAACTGTGGTGATCCATTCGGGGGTGGTGAGCAGTTATTGAGCAGGTATGATATGACGCATATGGGATAGATGGGATGAGTCATCACGTGGCAGTTAGAAGTCTTCCGCTGTGTCAGATGATGCTTTATAGCTTTGATAGTCTTAGAAGTAGACCGTCTGAGAATGTTGTATTTCAGTTTATCAGTTTTGGTTTTGATCATGTAATCACTTAAAATATATTTACTTTTAAAGTACGTTTCTTTATTGTCTTATGATTATCATTGCCTCGGGTAACCGAGATGGTAGCATCCTTCTACCTGAGTGGTCCTGGTAAGGCACTTGGAGTATGGGGGTGTTACAGGAATCTTCACTATTTGTCATATAATTGCAATTTCCTTGCCTTTTACATAGTTTATGTGTAATTTTCGACCTCAAAATTGAAATTTCCGACTCACATAGTCTTAAAAACATGGACTGTTTTGGGCATTAAATTGGTTTGTGATTATATGCTTGTCTTTTGCAAGTATGTCGAGTAGCGGACAAGGTAACAAGAGACCACGGGAGAGGCGCGCTCCCGTCCGTCAATCGGTGGTAGTAGAGACTTCCGAGGAGGAGGAAGAAGAGCTTCTACCAATTGATAAATTTCCCTTTGTTGAATTTCGGGATAGTGAGCAACGGGCAAAGTTTCTGGAATTGATGGAAACAAAACACATGTTTCCTACTAGGTGCGTGGATAGAAAGATATTGCGCACTTTGAATATAGAGTCGGCCATGTATGATATGTTCTATCAAATTGGGTTACAAGGTTTATTTACTTTACATGAACTCTCCTACCGACCTTTGACACTTGAGTTTCTTAGCTCATTTGTTTATCTCCCACAAGACCATTTCATTCGGTTTAGGTTGTTCAATGTTGAGCGTTCATTGACCTTTGATCAAATTTCTCAATACCTAGGCCTTGACCTCCACACTGATGGTGATTTGTATAATGTAGCTGGTTTATCTGTTGTTAGATTCTTTCCCTTGTTTACTGGTTTTGCTGACACAGATGTTAGTTCTATGGCCTTAGTTGATGTCCAACATGTTTGCCTTAGGCTATTTTTGAGGTATTTGAGCTATTTGTTGTTTGGGAGGCACGATAGGAGTAAAGCTCAGTCCTTAGAGGTTTTGGTGCTAGCTAGATACTTAAAACCTTTTCAGGAAGCCACCTTCTAGTTCAGTTCACCGGTTCTTATTTGCCAAGCTCTAGACCGTATGACTAGGAACTATGCGGACTTAGATTGTGGAGCTATTGTTACTAGGTTTGCACGACGTTTGTGCAATTTTCAAGGTGAGGCTCTTTACAAGCCAATGCTTGATCACGAGCCCTTGGTGGATGACGACTACTTGCGCTATGTTATCCACTATCTTGATGTTCTTGGTGGTACCAATCATTACTGGAGGGTGAGGGATAATTTTTATATGTTATTGCCTAATGATAAGTTGCCGACTATTTCTACTTTAAAGGAGGATGAGTTTGAGGAGCAACCTGCATCCCGCACTTACTTGATCCCTGATGAGTTACTGGTTACTCTACCCTCATCTAGCACCAGCACTACCATTGACGGGCACCGTAGGCCACGCCAAAGACCCCCTACCCACTTACCTGGTTCTTACCAGTCACATCCTACTACTCCTTCTTTTGCCTCTACTTTCCATTATGGTTATCATTTTGACCCAGTTGTTGAGAGGGAGGTGAGGATTCATGGAGGGATTAACACTGCCTTGACTCAAAGGTGGTTGTGGGAGCAGATGGATGCTATTACTATTTTTGGGGGAGGTTAGTACACTGGCACTACACTGAGTTACTACACTACTCATGGAGATGATAGTCAGGTTTTTCATCTCTATGGTGTTACTCCTGCGGAGTTTGGGCAGTTCAGTCGGGACTTTGGTGCTCTTGGTCATCCATTTTATACTTTTATTCGGCCTAGTCGGCCTGTTGTTGATTTTGATGAGGATGTTGGGATTCCTCTTTCTCAAAGAGGGCAGTTTGGCCAGTTTGCAGCTTCTACTTCTAGGGCAGCTGTTAGTTCTAGAGGTGGTCGTACTAGAGGCCGTGGGCGACGTGGTGGTCGACGTGGATGACATGTTGGCCGTGTTCCGGACCCTGAGATGGATGTTTTATTCAGGGAGATTGATGTGTTTGATGAGGCCACTCTTGGTGGCAATGATGATGGTGATGGAGATGCACAGTAGTGACAGCTGGTCACTACATCCCTCACTTCGCAGCTGGTTTGGGGAAGCTTTTGCTGTACAGCTGGTACTATCTTTCCTTGTACTTTCTTTTATTGTATTTCTTATTTCCATATTCCCTTTGTTAGTAGTGTCCTTTAGGTTGCTGGGTTTGTGGTGTGATTGCTATGCTGTAGGCGTCACAATGAGGACACTGTGACATTTAGGTTTGGGGGGTATATTTATTTCTGTTGTATGATTTACTTAAATTTCTGAGGTCTATAGAGCTTCCTAGGCCAGGAACATTAATAAACTGGTCTCATTTGTTAATTAGGCTAAGGAGTGTGGGTGTAATATTAAACTGCATAAGTGTGACATTAGTTTCTTAACTTTTTGCGCGTTCATATGATTAAGTAAATGAGGAAAGGCAGTTCATACCGCTCAAATAAGCCATACATTATCCTTTTTTGTTAAGCCCGTTTGAACCTTGTAACCATTTCATATCCTATTTTCATAGCTACAATCTAGAATTTGCCTACCTTTTCGGGACAGTCGCACTTGCTTGAGTTTCATGTTATTTTAGCTACTTTGGTTGGGATTGAGACTTTTATGTCATGTGGGTAGTAGCTTTAATTTTATAAGAAATTGTGTTAATCTCTTGTGTTGAAAAAGAAAAAAAGAAAAATATGAAGCAAAGAAAGAAAAAAAAAGAGAAAAAAAATACGAAAAAGAAGAAAAATCCGAAAAAAAAGAAGAGAAAAAGAAAGAAAAAATAGAGACTGATGGAGCGGGTCGTTGTCCGCCATCAAACACATTTATACCCTACTACTAGCATAGTAAGCAAGTCGGGGTCGATCCACGGGACGGGGGATACTCAAATTGTTCAATCCAATTGTAGTTGTGCTAAGGGTTGTCACATGGCCGTCTCAAGAAAATTAGAGGCTTGGTACAAAAAAAAAAGATGATGCCTCAAATTTTAGAATCAAAGAATTTTATATAAAATATTAATGCAAACTACAAATTATTCAAAATACGATTCTTTCTTGTTGTTTTCTTGAAGAAAATTCTTTTATCAAATCATCTTCTGTGGAAAATTATTGTTAATCCGTTAAGCCTCTATTGCAACATTGTAGATTACAATATTCGATACACGATATATGCATTAAGAAATACGATGCCTAATAAATTTAACCTCAACGATTCTTTAGTGGGGTATAAACTACACATAATAGTTCAGTATATGACAACCACATCTGCCTTTCAGAAGAATTTTGCAGTTGGATGATGCATATGTTGGAAAACTATAGATCAACCTGATATGACAACTGATACCCGTCGTTGTGAGTACCAAAGATAAAATTTATAATCTCCTATTAAGACTAACCTAGGCTAGTGGTAACAGGGTCGAACCACAAGGAGGCAGTTGTAAATTCTAGTTGATCTATATTTAGCCTATGGTGACAAATGTGGGGGTTGGTTTGAAATGGTCTATAGCTAAAAGAGAATAAAGGCAATAAACTAAATTAACGATTTAAAACAGATAAAAGAAGGGTACTAGGATGATCGGTTCATTATAGCTTCGGCGGCAGCAAACTAAGTCGGTCTGAATCAACTACAGGTAAGGCGGGAAATAAAGAGGTCCTCTCGGTCCACTCTTAACAAATAGCATCTCTCGATCTCGCTATAGGTCCCTAATGTCACTAATACTGACTCTCGTCCTGAAAAGTGACTAACGGCCTAAACTATACCTATCTTTCGATCTTAGCACAGTCTAGTCGATTTAATTGATGGTCTAATAACCTCCCCTACCTTTCGATCTAATGGGTCAGTCACGAAATAGGTATCTAACTAGTCGCATGCATTCGATTCGTTAAATACAAAACTAAAACAATTAAAACGAATATAAAACCCTACGAGGTCAGTCGATCGACTGGTAATGTCAGTCGATCGACCGACACGCGAAACAGTCCTCCCTAATCTAATGCCGCCTCTGCCATAAATCGCCTACATCCTAGCACTAAAGAATTAGCTACTCATGCTAAAGGTAAAAACAACAATAAAACTAATAATGAGTACTGAGTTCATGCTTAAAGTAAATAACAAGTAGCGATAGAACGATAATTGGCTTTGGGACACTAACTATCAAATCTATACTAATAATGAAAGTAAAGCAATAAACTGTAATTAGGGCAGAAAGAATACCGGGATTCAGAGGAACGATTAAGAACAAGAACAGAAAACCCAATGCTAACCGATGTTCCAAACCCTAATTACTCGAACAAACTAAAACTGAAAATAATGTATTGTGATAAAAACTTGGATAAAAACTTCGATAGAAAACTGATGGTTTTATGTTACGTTATATAGCAATCAACGTAACATCTTATTTCATAAACCTAAACTTCACGGGCTTCAAGATTCACGGTCTTTCAATTCACGTCTGGAATAGAAATCTGGTCGATCGACTGATAGGGCTGGTCGATCGATCGTTGCTCCTCACAAACAAAAGTAGCTTCGGAACCGAGCATTGGTCGATCGATCAAGGTGACGGTCGATCGTTGGATGAGCTGCTACTTGACTTCTTGAAACACGTGGACTTGTCTTTTGGGCCTTGGATTGCGCACCAAGCTCGTTCCTTAAGCAATTCCTTTACGTCATTTGCAATGCAGATTACTCGGGACGGATTTGGCTTGATTTCATTGAATTCTTCACATTTTTGCAATAATGTACAAAAACGCGAAAGTAGAGGAAAGTAGAGAAATATTGGCATATATTGCACATTTGAGCTCTGAAATGCGTGTAGAATAAAGTGTGAAACATCATATTTTAGACACGCATCAAATCTCCCCGAACCAAACCTTGCTTGTCCCCAAGCAAGAACTAGACTCGATCTAATGACCTAATGGAACGAGTTCAATCTCAGAGCGAAATGCAAACTGTTAAGCCTAAACCGATTTAATGCACAACCAACAATCAATTAGTAATGTGAATCATGCAAACGAATTATAAAGTCGTTAAAGATCGCTGCACCTTTGACTATAGAGACTTATCAAATTGGACTCTCGCGGGTCGCTCAAATCACTCAATAAGTACAGGTGAATATATGTAAGATAGAAAGAACTAATTTTGTAGTGACTCTCACCTAACTACGACCTATGAAAACATGCCAGCAATAAAATATGAAAATGACCTCTACGACCGTACATATGCATTCCAACCGAACAGATGACCAATGACACATGCCGAGGTATATATATGGGATATGTGAGGTATGGGTAAGAAGAGGCAAAACATTTTATGGTAAAGTGGAGGTACAGGTGATCAAGCTAGTACCAAAACGGAACCAAGTGACAACATCCAACTTCTTTCTCATAAACAAATGAAGCAGTGCTATAGCAAGCACAAAACTCACAATCTCCAAACTATCAAATCAATAAACTCCCCATAGGATATAAATGAAACATGGGAGCAAAAATCGCCAAAAGATAAGGATTAAATTATGCGAATTGATTTCTTTTTTCGAATCTCAGTCGATCGACCATATGTGGCAGTCGATCGACCCATTTGAACAGTACAGAACCTCTTTTTTCTTTTTCCTTTTTCGAACCTTTTTTTTTCATTTTTTTTCTTTTTATATTTCTTTCTTTCCTTCTTTTCATTTTCCCAACAACATCTCAATCGAGCAAATACCACCAAAAACGAAGTAACAATCCCAAAAACGCAGACTACTAGCTTGACAAGTGACAGGCTAAATGTAGGATGTAGTAATGGGACAAAAAAAGGGATATTTTTGGCAGTGTGAAGCTTATGGGTATAATGAGAAAAGGAAACCTCTACCACATGTGTCAACAATACCACAGACCGAATGCATACAGGTATTAAGCAAATCAAGTTCATATTCATGCAAATTAAGGAAACATGTCTCATAAGGAGTACTACTCACATTCCTAAATGAACTGGTCATGAATGTCACCAGTTATAGGCTCTGATCCTCAGAAATATGATGTAGTTTGCCAATTGTTAAAGTCAAGTCTCAAGTTCAGCAAATAAATTAACGAAAACTCGTAGGTATGCATATGCGATTCTACTAATAACATGTTAATCAAGCAAGGCTCAGGCAAAACAGGTGCATAATGCAAAATCATCATAGAAATACTACCGTTCCGACTCGACCTATATGCTAAAATAAACGTGCATTTTATGGAATTTTTTGAAATTTTTCAATTTTTTTGAATTTTTCTGTATATATAAAAGAAATGAAATAAACAATGCAAAATCATGTAGTGAAGAAAAGAGAAATGGGAATTTGCGAGAAAATAAATAAGCAAGACACAAAGGAAAGATATGGAACTCACAAGACTCTAAGCGCAGCAAAGGAAACCTCCCCAAACCAGCGTGAGCTAGGAGGTTTCAGTAGCCAGCAGTGCTACCGATAAGGACCTGAAAAGGCAATTAAAACCACGCATAAGACCGAAGAAAACAATTTTGAAGCGTAAAAATTGTGCCAAAAGGGGACAATCGAAGAAATAGATAATTCGACGGAAAATAAAGTGGAGTAGAAGACTCCCTTAGGTCCGCATATCGACCAAACACAGCAGGGGAGAGGTCGTGAACGAATATAGCAGCAGCAGTGGTCGATCGACCTCGGAGATCAGTCGATCGACCAGGTGGGCGTGAACAGTAGCTCTGTAAAACCCGCAATTGATCGATCGACCAATGGCGCGATCGATCGATCGAAAACATCTTGCTGCAGCGTCTTATTTCTTCGTAATTGCTCAATGATTTGAGCTAACAAGCTCTAAATACCTGCAAATGCACAATAGTACGCGCCCAAAATTGCGCAAAACCCAGAATAAAGCCTAAAGTACTTAAAAATCCTAGCAAAAAGAATAAAAGCGAAGTTTTCGCGCACACAAAAGAAATAAAAATGTCTTAACAAAGCAAATAGAATGAAGTTTATAACGAGGTTAATCAACTAATAGTTGATCAAGAAGGACCACGGTATGGCCCACTTCGTCGGCTTCTGGCTACTAGAGGTAGCCTCAATGGTGCTCATGTTATCAGTTGCACCCTTCTTAGCTTCGACAGTCGGAGAGCTCAGCTGATCAACTCCGTCACCTCCCCAATCAAGGACTTCCTTGGGATCGTCAGACTCCAAATTAGACCATCTCACCTTGACTGGCCCATCTTCCACTTCCTCATCAGTCCCATAGCTTAGGCATCCAAGACCGCCTCTTGAAATGATTTGCTCTCTCGCGGCTGGAATAACTTGCAGCTTGCTCTTCCCCAAACCAGCTCCTGCATTATTAGAAACAGACAAATCTTCCTCCCATTGCTCTCGATGCAGGGGCGGAGGGGTTACAACGGGGAATAGAAATAGGCATATCGGGAAGTACAAAGTACGATTTCTTTTCGTAAACCGTATTACAAGTTACGGGCCACATGGGATCCTTTTTCTTAGCGAATTTTGGGCAAAGACAATAGAGTGCTTTCCCACTTTGAAAGTCAAGGTTCCTAGACCGACATCTATAATCGCACCAGCGGTGTGCGAAATGGCCTACCCAAAATAATGGGAATATGGTCATCCTCGGGCATGTCAAGGACAACAAAGTCAACAGGGAAGAAAAACTTCCCTATCCGGACGGGTATGTCCTCTAGGACTCCTATAGGCTCGACCGCAGATCGGTCGGCCATCCGAATCGTCATCTCGATTATTGCAAACCTGGTCAACTTAAGCTTTCTAGCTAGACTCAGGGGCATGACACTTATGCTAGCTCCTAAGTCACATAATGCCTTTTCGATAGAAAAGGTACCTATCTTTGCAAGGGGCGAAAAAGCGCCGGGTCTTCTAACTTATGGGGCGCAGTGTGAGACAAGTAGGAGCAAGACTCTTTAGTTAACGCAACAGTGTGAACATGTTCAAGCGATTTTTTCTTTGACAACAACTGTTTCATAAACTTAGTGTATGCTGGCACTTGGTTAACTAACTCAAGGAAGGGTACCTGAACATTCAAGCTACGAATAACTTTCTCAAATTTACTAAAAGATACCTGTTCCTTCGTCGGCACGAGTCTCTCCGGATATGGGGCTGTAAGGAGTACCTTGGCTCTCTCCTCCAATTCACGCGCACCGGCATCCTTGGACTTAGGCTGAAAGTCCGTCACCTTCTCTTTGTTGAAGGTAGACCCCTCCTCAGACCGTCTCAAATGAGAACCATTGACCGTCATTGGATCGAACTTCGAAGCCGGGACCGACCCATCAGCACTCGGGTCTGCCCCTAAAATTTTCGGGACGGTGGTTCCCCGAAACAAGTGGTCTCGTAGATTATTTGTCATCAAAGGACGAAATTCTTCAGCATCAGCAGCGATCTCAGTCGATCGACCACTCTCCTCAGTCGATCGACTGAGATGTACAGTTCCAAAAGCTCCTGTAACCCGTGCTTCAGTCGATCGACTGGGTATATCAGTCGATCGACTGGAATACCTGGCAGACGTCTTTTTCTTTGATTTTTTCGTTGAAGCTTTCTCTTGACTTGTTTCTGGCTCATCTTTTTCAACAACATCCTCAACCATGGCAGGACCATCAAGGGTGGACCCGCTCCTCAAAGTGATGGCATTTAGGGTCTCCTTTTGTTCGGGTTGAGTGGGTAAGTGTCCGGGAGCTCGAGTGTTACTTTTACTAGCCAGTTGAGCAATTTGGCTCTCTAGTAACTTCATCCCGGCCTCTCTTGCTTGGGACTCCTTTAGCAACAGATTCTTAAGCTCGGAGAACTCAGAATTCTGTGATTGTTGCTGATGCGGCACATAAGGAGGTTTCTGATATTGCTGTTGCTTTTGATGAGGAGGCACATAGGGTTCTTCTTTGTGGCGGAGGTTGAGTTGGATTCAAAACATTCTGGCTTCTCCAACTCAAGTTTGGATGCGGTGGCTCGTAGTAGGTGTTTGTCTGCCTATAGTGTTGAAAGGCAGCACAAGATTCAAAGGGGCTAGGGCAATTTTTCGAGACATGGCCCTCAACTCCACACCTTTCACAGACGAAGGGACCGTCTGACACAGCATTGACTTGGTATATCCCACCTTTAGAAGCTCCTCCTAGCTCATACTTGTCAAATCTCGCGGTGAGAGCCTCAAGTGCAAAGAACAGAGGAAGATTCAGCAGCTCTCCTCTGGTTCCCTCTCGAATTCCCATACTCGGCCTTGTGGGTAGCTAGATCGTCAATGATCTTCCACCCCTTGGTTGCTCCCAAATTTTCAGCGAATCTTCCATTGGCTGCAGCATCCAAAATGGCCCTCTGATCGTCGTACAACCCATTGTAGAAATGATTGCACAAACTCCACTTTATGAACCCATGGTGCGGTATGGTTCGCACCAACTTCTTGAATCGGACCCATGCTTCATTGAAATTCTCATCTGGCCCTTGTTTAAAGCCCGTGATTTGAGCTCTAATAGCGATCGTCCTTGAAGCAGAGAAGTACTTCTTGTAGAACGCTAATGCCAATGTGTTCCAATCAGTGATCCCCTGAGCGGTTCGGTCCAAATCTCTATACCACTCCCTTGCAGCATCACGAAGGGAGAAGATGAACATAGTCTCCTTGATTTGGTCCTGGGTCACGCCAGCTGGTGGGGGAATGGAGCAAAGAGAGTCAATAAAGGTCTCCATGTGCTTAGCCGCATCTTCATTTGCAGCTCCCCAAACCGATTTCTCTCGACCATAGTAATGTAGGCAGGCTTTGGTTCGAACTTCCCGGCATCTCCGTAATTCGAACCCCTTGTATAAGTTATCTACTGTCGGCTCAGAATAACTAGCTATACTTGCTTCCTCGGCCATGACTGGAATTTCCGGAGAAGTAATGTCTCGGTGAAGAAGTGGAAACGGGTGAAGACTGTGGGTCTTCTTCGAACAGATTGTTCTCGTAATAGCTTGACAGAGTACTCAGCTCTTCCTCTGTCGGTAATACTCTTTGTGTTCGTCTCAACTCGCGCAAGGATCTTTCAAGCTCAGGGTTCAACGGTACTAATTCTCCACCCTGTGACCTGCGCATAAGAAGAAACTACAAAAAGAATATAAGAAAAGTTTAAGGAACGGATGTCCCTTAAACTAAGAAAGACTAAAAATAAAAACAACTAAAATTAGGATTATTGCCTCCCCGGCAACGGCGCCAAAATTTGATACCCGTCGTTGTGAGTACCAAAGATAAAATTTATAATCTCCTATTAAGACTAACCTAGGCTAGTGGTAACAGGGTCGAACCACAACGAGGCAGTTGTAAATTCTAGTTGATCTATATTTAGCCTATGGTGACAAATGTGGGGGTTGGTTTGAAATGGTCTACAGCTAAAAGAGAATAAAGGCAATAAACTAAATTAACGATTTAAAACAGATAAAAGAAGGGTACTAGGATGATCAGTTCATTATAGCTTCGGGTGGCAAACAAACTAAGTCGGTCGAATCAACTACAGGTAAGGCGGGAAATAAAGAGGTCCTCTCGGTCCACTCTTAACAAATAGCATCTCTCGATCTCGCTATAGGTCCCTAATGTCACTAATACTGACGCTCGTCCTGAAAAGTGACTAACGGCCTAAACTATACCTATCTTTCGATCTTAGCACAGTCTAGTCGATTTAATTGATGGTCTAATCACCTCCCCTACCTTTCGATCTAATGGGTCAGTCACGAAATAGGTATCTAACTAGTCGCATGCATTCGATTCGTTAAATACAAAACTAAAACAATTAAAACGAATATAAAACCCTACGAGGTCAGTCGATCGACTGGTAATGTCAGTCGATAGACCGACACGCGAAACAGTCCTCCCTAATCTAATGCCGCCTCTGCCATAAATCGCCTACATCCTAGCACTAAAGAATTAGCTACTCATGCTAAAGGTAAAAACAACAATAAAACTAATAATGAGTACTGAGTTCATGCTTAAAGTAAATAACAAATAGCGATAGAACGATAATTGGCTTTGGGACACTAACTATCAAATCTATACTAATAATGAAAGTAAAGCAATAAACTGTAATTAGGGCAGAAAGAATACCGAGATTCAGAGGAACGATTAAGAACAAGAACAGAAAACCCAATGCTAACCGTTGTTCCAAACCCTAATTACTCGAACAAACTAAAACTGAAAATAATGTATTGTGATAAAAACTTGGATAAAAACTTCGATAGAAAACTGATGGTTTTATGTTACGTTATATAGCAATCAACGTAACATCTTATTTCATAAACCTAAACTTCACGGGCTTCAAGATTCACGGTCTTTCAATTCACGTCTGGAATAGAAATCTGGTCGATCGACTGATAGGGCTGGTCGATCGATCGCTCCTCAAAGAAACAAGAGCTTCGGAACCGAGCATTGGTCGATCGACTGAAGGTGACGGTCGATCGACTGGATGAGCTGCTACTTGACTTCTTGAAACACGTGGACTTGTCTTTTGGGCCTTGGATTGCGCACCAAGCTCGTTCCTTAAGCAATTCCTTTACGTCATTTGCAATGCAGATTACTCGGGGACGGATTTGGCTTGATTTCCCGCTGAATTCTTCACATTTCTTCAATAATGTACAAAAACGCGAAAGTAGAGGAAAGTAGAGAAATATTGGCATATATTGCACATTTGAGCTCTGAAATGCGTGTAGAATAAAGTGTGAAACATCATATTTTAGACACGCATCAACAACCACATCTGCCCTTCATAAATTTACCCATCAATGATTCAGTCATGTTTAACCCATGGTTCTAATTATAACTAACAAAGTTTTGATTCTAAGCTCTATAATTGTAAATTTTGAATAATTTGTGAGGAATTAATTTGGGATAATTATATTTAAAGATTACAAAAAGAAACTATTAAAGAGCAAAGTTTATTATTTTTGGAAAGGAAATTAATTATTTGGGGAAAGAAAATTATTGAGGCTTGGAATTGGAATCAATGGATGTAGCGTGCTTTCTGGTTCCTGCTTTAATTAACACTTTTTTATATAATTAATCATATGGGTAATGTCAAAATTTTGAGGCCCAGTGCAAGTGCACATAGAGCACCATGGGTTAGACGGACCTGCTCAATTGTAATGGGTTGATGATTCTAATCTAATAAAAGTACTGGAAATTAAACAAGCAACAAAAGGAAGGATGTAAACAAATTATTAAAAGTGCTAGGATATCATGGGTTCATAGGGGATTCATGGGAGTTGATCATACAAACATGTTCTCAATTATATGCAAGCATTTATTGTTATGATGGGATCGAGTTGGTGTATAAGCTTACAATCCCTAAGAAGGTTTGGGTCCCGGAGGCGAATCGATTAGATTGTACAACACCTACAAGTCGACTTAATCCTTCCTATTCAACATTATGCATGGTCTAATGAGGCTCGAGTTGGTTTATATGCTTACAAGCCTCATTGAAAGGATAGGTGATGGATAAAAAAATGTAAGGATTCATAGGCTCGCATTTCATCAAACATAACATGTACATAAGTTGAAATCACAACAAGCAAGCAAATTAATTATGAAAACATATTGGATTAAGCATGAATCATCCCCCATGTTTGTTTCCCTTAATTCCCCATTAACCCTAGCTAGAAGACTACTCACTCATTATCAAGTTCAACATGTTAATAAGGTTGTCAATCATACTAACAAAGCAAAACATGATGAATAAATGATGTGATTAACAATAATTAAACAAGAGTAAAAGGGATTATACCTATATGAGATGATCCAAATAATAAAGCAAAGAATAATAGAAGAAAACTTGATTGATTCATGAAGAGTTGTCAATTCTCCAATAATAACCCAATAGTCTTCAATTACCCAATAATAAACTTTGAACAATAATTAAGGAAAGATTAATGTGTAATTTTGTGGAATGATTAAAAGATAATCTATTCTAATCTACTCCAAATCTAATCTAAGAGAACTTCCTACTAAGAGGGCTTCCCTTCTTTTGATTATTACAAATGGAGTATATATAGTGGTACATAATTAGGTTAAGCAAGGGTAGATTAGTAAATAGCATTGCTAAGTGTTGAGTAGGGAAATTCAAGTCCCGAAGGAAATGCGCATATCACGTTGCTAGTCCTACCACGATCCGCTCGGATCAGCATGGAGCACGGCCAGTCTGTGAAGGAATCCGCTCGGATTGGCATCGGGACGCCCGGATCATAGCGTTCTGAGACGCCCGTCTTGGGAGCAAGACGCTCGGATCACTGGGCAGAGTGCTTCTCTTTTTAATGTCTAACAATCCGCTCGTCTTGCACGCTCGTCTTGAGTCTGGAGACGCTCATCTTGAGTCTCGGGACGCGCGGATTGGCGGACAGCTTGTCTATTTGAGCTCGGATTGTAAAACGAACGTCATTTCCTCATCCGGACTCCTATTGGAGTGATTAAAAAGCCTAGACCACTTGATTTTTCGAAGTTGTTTCATCTAGCATACTTTCAGAGCCAAACAAGCAACTCTTGGTTTGGTTACGAGCAATTTCTTCTTGTAATGGCTTTCTTCTCCTTGGTTTTAAGCCTATGATCCTTCTATATACTCTTTATTCCTACATCCTTGGTCATCATTCTTGCCTCCTATTCATACTAGTCCATCTAAGATCATCAACAAGCTTCCAAATATGCACGGGAGACGGGAATTCCGCCTTATTATCTCCATTCTTATAAGACATATAAAATGCACTAGGAAAGCAAAATAGGAAGGAATTGACGGATAAAATGGCCATAAAATGCTATATTAGTATGCAAAATAGGTACAATTAGGGACTAAATCTGCGCAATTAAGAGTCACATCAAATATCTCCAAACTGAACCTTTACTCGTCCCGAGTAAAGAGGTGACTAGAACTAGATCTTTATTTAAACTATCCTAATAATATAACCGATGTGAGACAATTAGCGGGTCTCACTCCACCCCTTCAACTCCCAACAAGACATCTATGAGGTAAGATGCCTTCTTGTAAGGCAAGGTGGGGCTTGCGAAAATGGCGATACATCCAAGCATTAAGCACACAAAAACAAGAAATGGATGCATCTACAAAAATGAATAGCCACTTTCCTCATCTAAGTGGCGGAAATTATCTAAAAGGGAAGCAATCTAAGGGTACACACTCCATTATAGATACGGTTTCTTCAAGCTACTAAGCCTAAGAGGATATCAATAAATCACCTCCAAGTTGTGTCAAGCTAGAGTACGTTTGTCCTTAATTGTTAAATGCTTTCGTCAAGAGTAGACTCCTTATGGCGTTAGAAACACTGGAGGATCGCGGAATTCCTCTTCTTGCCTAGACAAGAAGAAGGGTCGTCCCCTCTCTACCATCCACAAAAATGGTTTCGATGGATAAAAGGGATCATTTGTATTTTGAGTTTCATATGGGAGTTTGCTTTTGTTGTTGTTATTCCCCCCAATTTGTGGCATTTGACATTTTTTAGAACAATTTTTTTTTGCCATTTCTTTTGATGTTTTGCATTTCAATACTTGACAACTTTCAACTTTTTGCATTTTCTTTTGAACATTTTCAAAGTCACCCCAATTAGTGACGAGGGTGCCTTATATTTGAAGCTTAGGAGTTCTTATTTTTGGTCTCCTCTTTTCTTTTGATACAAATTGCAAACTTTTTCTTTTCTTTTCATTTCGTGAACTCAAATTTGAACATTTTTTTTGCCCATTCCCTTTTGTTGACAAAAATGTGGTAGAATATGGAAGATGGTTGCATGGCTTCAAGGGTCACCTTGGAATAAACGGTAGCCAAGGAGTTATCACACCATAAGGTACTCTTGACTAGACCTTAATCCATGGGTCAAAGGATACTAGCATGACACATCCTAGGGTGTTTTACAAGCATTCTAATGAGCAAAGTCTCAAGAAGAAAAAGTATCTACAAGGGCCTATATACACTTGTCAAGTTTCCCAAATAGATGTTTTCACAAAAATTTTCCTAAAATGCAACTACATGCCATGATGCAACTATCATATATACAACTTAATGCATATGCTTCTGCCAACTAGTATGCCATATAATCTAAATGCAATCCTATAATCACATTGTTTCGTACCGCATCAATCAAAATAAATCCACATAGTCATTAACATAAAGAGGAAAAAGGATATTGGAAAGAGCATACCATGCGGTCTTCATGATCCTCATGTCTCGGATGTGGCGTAGTCGATCAATGTGAAAAAGGATGGACAAACAAACAATATGTACAAGATATACAATTCTAAACTATAAAGGAATGAACATGTTTTTGGTTTATTTCAATTTTTCAAATTTTTATTGGTTTTTGTTTATGAAATAAAAAGGCATATTTTTGTATTTTCAAAAATTTTCAATTTTTATCATTTTTTGTTTTTGAAAGTCAAATTAGAATTTCCCATCCCCACACTAGTATGGACATTGTCCTCAATGGCTAATACGATAGGAAATTATGCAAGCTAATATGAGAATGCATGATTTCTATACTAAATGCAAACTATATGATATATAAACAAGTGAATGCATTCTAAACTATACTATATGTTGCATGAAATTTTGTTTGGTTGGAGAGCATAATTTGAATTAACTCCCAATGCGCTGCTTGAACTTCCCCAAACCAAATGAGACACTATGCATGAAACTAAACTTGTCATTTTTGATTTTACACGTGGGAACAATAAAAGACACCTCAATAAAACCGAGGTGGGAGTCCTCTAGGTGTTGTTAGGACTCAATACTCATGATCAAGAATAAAAATATTTGAAAACAAGAGAAATGAACAAAGCTAAAGGAGGTGTAGGAAACTCACAATGGATTGTGGCATCCTCCAAAAACCTTGTTAATCCTCAATTGTCACCCATGGCGACATCACTATCATCATCATCGTCTACCTCATTATCCTCACTATCATCATCATCATCATCATCTACCTCCATGGATCCGGAGGCTTCACCATCATCACTTGAGCTTTCCATTTCTTCTTCTTCATCTTCCTCTTCTTCTTCTTCCTCACTCTCAACAACAATCTCCTCACCACCCATGTTAGGAGCATTAGGAAAGAATACTTTCCTATCCGCTCAACTAGGTAAAGGACATGATGGGTCAAGGAGTCCTTGCCTAGCTAGGTGTAGGAGGGGCGGATATTGGGCCCGATAAGCATTGACCGGTCCTCAAAAGCTTCCTTATGCATGTGTTGCATCGATAGAGTTAAATAATCATTACCTACCACAATATCTTCGGGTCGGAATTCTTGGTAGGTAAACCGGTAGGGTGGAGTCACAATGGAGGAGGAGGAGGACTCGGTAACGACTTCCCTATGTTGTTGCAAGATTATCTCGGCTTCACCGGAGAGTGGAAGAAGATAGTTTGTGCTTCGGACATTGAGTCGGCAAATCTTGTTTGGTAGAATGAAGGACTTAGCATCTTTTGTGAGCCACTCAAATTTGTTGTCAAGGTTATCGTTCTTGACCTAATGAAACTTGTTAATCATAGTGCTCAAGTCAAGAAGGTGGCCACCTCTAACCGGTTTATAACTCTCATCCTTGTTGAAATCCGGGTTAAAGTGTTTGGCCAACCATGTAACCAAGCCTCCATTCACAATAAAGGTCGTTCCTTCTTTAACATGGTCAATTGTAAGCCACCTTTCAAGTAAGAGTTGAAGTATATTGTATGGTTTGGTGAACTTTTTGTCGACATTCATGGTTGATTCAAGGTAGATGAAATCGAGTTCGGTGAAATGATTTGTGCCTTTCCTTGCAATTAGAGTATTTCCCACAACCTTATGCCATACCCTTATACCTGGATGGTGAACATAAAGGGCACAACACTCATGGAAGGATTCAAATTTTCTTCCGGAGATAGCTTTCCACAAAGGGGCGGGGTCATATTTCGAGGGCTTCTTATCATAATGAGAGTATTCCTCAAGACCGAACACTTTCCCAAACTCTTCCAAAGTCATCTTCCTATCCTTATTTTCTAGGCGGAATTCAACACTTTTCAAGTTCAAGACATTAGTTACCTTCAATGAGCTTATAAACTCCATAGTAAGGGAGGGGTATGTCAATTCTTGCATCTCAAAGATGGTACCCAACTTCATAGACTCGAAAAAGTTATTGGTCCTCTCAAGAACACCCACCTTTTCTAAAGCATCTTGACAAATAAATTTGGTAGGCAAAATGGGTTTCTTAGCAAGAGATATAAAAGCTTTCCTATGAGAATCGGATGTGAAAGTTACCTCCGGATATTCATCTAATTGCTCAATAACCGGAATAGAAGTAGTAGCTTCCACCATAGGAATATGAACCTCTTGAATTTCCACTCTTGCTTGTTGTACCACCATAGCCTTGGAAGCTTGAAGAGCTTGTTGCCTCTTTGAAAGATTTGATTTTGTGGGTGCCTTGTTTCCACCTTTAGTCCTTACCATTGTTCTTCTCCTTTTCAAGGTGGTATCAACAAAACTTTGCTTGAATGCTTCTAGTATCCTCAAGCTTCAATGAATCCCAAATTGATTTTTCGAATTTTGCCTTGAAACCTAGAAAATCGCTTCAATTTTTGAGGATTTGGATGTTTGGTTGGTGTTTTGTTGATGAAGGAGTACTTTGAGTATGATTTGAGGAAGTTTGGATTTGATTTGGGTGAATTTTGTTGAGGATTTTGAGTTTTTAGGGTTTTGAGGGTTTATGGGTGTGTGTTTGTGTTTGTGTTTTGGAAGAAGGAAATGAATTGGGGAAGAGGGTTTTAATCCCGTATTATTGTAGCAGGAGGGCAAGACGGGCGGATTCCTAAGGAGACGCTCGGATTGTAAGTCAGTCAACTCTGCTATTTTCCACCTGTGCTGTGACGCGCGGATTCTTCAGGAGACGAGCGTCTTTCAGCAGGAGACGAGCGGATTTCCCCGGAGACACTCGGATCTTAAGTGTAATACTACGGTTTTATGGGTCTCTGGGTACTCTATCGAGTGGGCCTTACTCTGTCGAGTAAGGGTGTTTTGATTTACAAAACAGTATTCTGTCTGTAGGGTACTCGATCGAGTAGCCTTGGCACTCGATCGGGTACATTACTTACTCGATCGAGTAAGGCGGTTAGCGGGTTATGTTTTGACGGGTTTTGTTAATAATGCGGATTAGTATATATATATTATGTCGTCATCTTTTCTAAACACTTTTATAAACCTAATACACTCAAAAAGGAGATTCAAACTACGTTGTTCTCTTCATCCGCATTATTGGCAAATCCCGGAGCTTGAGAGGTCGGATTTCATTGTTCTTTGTGTCCTTGTGATCCTTGCGTCAAGGGTAAGTCAATTTTATAGCTTTTGGTTGACTTTGTTTAAACCCTAATTTTGGGATTGGGGGTTTTTATGATTTGTTGTGTTGGTAGTGATTATATGATTATGTGAATAGGAGGAGGATTCGTAGAAGAACGATTTTGAGACAGCTGCTAGATCGTCTGCTGTTTGTGATTGCATTTCAGGTAGGGTTTTCCCTACTCAGTATTAGTTACATGATATGTGTGGTGAATTGTGCTGTAGTTAGTGACTGTTGATTGATTTAGACGATTGTGATTATATCTTGTTGATTGATTCAGACGGTTGTTGATTTTGGTGTTATGGTTACTGTTTGTCTGTGTGTGTTCTTCGGGGCGTGTCCCTGGCTGAGTGGAGTCACTTGCGGGAGTGGCTTTACGCCCATGATTCGCCTTCTGTGGAACCCGCCACAGAAGGGATGTGCACATTAATGGACTTGGGTTTATCTCTCGATGGAGATGTGCGGGGATTTGGTGGGTACGGCTGCGGTCCCCCACTGGCGGTGTGGAGTATCTATTGCGATGGGTACTCTGGCAGGGCTACACACTTTAGTGTGTAGTCAGTTACGTGGAGATTGATTATGGATACCGGGTTTTGATGTGACGTTTGAGCTGTTTGGTAATTGTTGTATTGTATCTTGTTTTGTGTAATTAGTACTGACCCCGTTTAATTGTTTTAAAAACTGTGGTGATCCATTCGGAGATGGTGAGCAGTTGTTGAGCAGATTTGACTAGAGGCATTTGGGCTAGCTGGGATATGTCACCACGAGCTGATTAGAGTCTTCCGCTATCATATTTTAGCTGTTTAGACATTTGGTTTTTGAGAACATGTATTGTACCTTTTGTCAGTTTTGATTTGGATTTGTAATCACTTTAAACAGTTTGGCTATTTAAATTATGTTTCTTTATTGTCATTTGATTATCATTGCCTCGGGAAACCGAGATGGTGACGTTCTTATACCTGAGTGGTCCTGGTAAGGCACTTGGAGTATGGGGGAGTTAACACGTCTGTCGTGTACCTGTCAAAAATAAACTAACTCAACCAACTATATAACTAGGGAAGTCAGGTCGATATCCACAGGGAGGCAAGATATTTGTAGAAGTCCGTCTATTTGGTCACAAATGGGGGGAGGTGTTTGAATTTTTATCTAAACTACGAGTTTTAAAGGAAAGAGAAATAAAGGGCGAGAGCAATAAAGGCAGGAAATGAATTTAAACTATCAGATAAAGAGGGACATGTCAGGATTTCGGTTCACTACGGTAGTCCAATGACCCAGCTGTAAATGACTCAGACGAATTAATGTAAGACGGATGTTGAAAGGTCCTTACGGTCCACTTTCTATCCTAAAATACCACTAACTTAACTTTCATTCTCGTCAGGGTAGTCTACTGTTCATAGCAGGCCTATTTAGTCCAATCTTTCGATCTAGGATTAATTTTAGCCAGATTAAAGGTTAACTTAGAAGTGTGCACTCAACTAAGTCGATAAATACAATTAAATTGCTATGGTGACAGAGTCTCGTAATTATTTCGTCTGTTTCATTTACTACATCGTCACAATCCTACCGCAGATCCCCTAATCCCAACATGATAGGGGTTTAGCTACTCATATCGCTAATTAAACTAACAGCAGATAGATTTCCAGCAGTAAACATAATGAAATAGCAGGTGAAAAGCATAAAGATAAATTAGGGCAAAGGAGTAAAGGTAACGGAACAAGAGATTAAAGCAAGCAAAAGATTAATTATTGATAAAGGAAGAGAAAGAATTACAATCGATGCGAATCCGGCGTAAAGAACACAAATCCCAAGCGAAAGCAATCCCGAAATAAAGTTACAGTAGAGAAGAATGAAGTACGCAGTAAAAGTTTGATAGATCCTAAGTAGTAAGTAAATCTGATACTAATAACCTAACTAATGTAGGTTTAAATAGCAAAGTAAATGAGTTTTTGCGGAATTAAACATAACACGGGCTGTTTAAAGCCCATAAATAGCGAAACCACTCGATCGAGTGGATTAAAACCACTCGATCGAGCAAACACCTTAGCAAATCTACTCGATCGAGTAGAAAGTTACTCGATCGAGTAACTGGCCTTTCTGCAAGATAAGGATCGAGTGGAAAACCAGTCGATCGACCACCAGAGGACGTAAAACCCACTCGATCGAGTGGTAAAACAGCTCGATCGAGTTCTTTAACTTCAAATCAGCTCAAGTCCGTCACCGAATGCCTCGTAATCTGTGCCATGACGCTTCCAAATGCAGTATCTCACTCTGGAACAATCCCGTCTCCTCTAAATGCATGCAAAAAGGACGAAAAAGGGTACGATTCCACTACTTTCGCGTTCATTTCTACAAAATGGACAAAACGAACCAAAGTAGCCAATTCGGGGCAAAATACCATAAAAACAGTATAAAAAAGCATAGAAATACGTGCTGAAATAGGCTAAAAAGACTATATATTAGGCACGTATCAAATCTCCCCAAACCGAACCTTTACTCGTCCTCGAGTAAACTCAAGACTAAACTAATGGAACGGAAATGATAACTCAGAGCTAGCTTAACTTGTCTACTTGAACCAATTTAATGCAACAAAAACTAACAGTTAAAGCTAAGCAGTCAATACGCAAACGAATTATAAGTTGTTCAGAAATATAGCCAACCTATCGACCTTGCAAGACCAACAAAATCGGACTCTCTCGTGGTCACTCTTCTCTCATGAAGCAAAAGTGAATGATATATGTAAAAGAGGTACGAAAAGACAGTCACTCACCTAACTGCGACCTACATAGCATGCATGCAACAAAAATGAAAGATAATTCAAGTACTAATGCACACACTCCAACCGATAATGTCCGTCACAACCGAGGGCTTACAAATAATTTGGGAATAGTGAGGTTCAGGTGAGAAAAGGCAAAACATGTTATGGGAATGTGGAGGTAAAAGCGTCAAGCTAGTTCCTAACAGGACCATAAAGAAACCATCCGAATCTCAACTGACTGAAAAACTAAGAACAAGTGCCCCTTCAATTGGCACATAACTCACTAAACTCAAACACAATCTCCTCAAAAAGTATGGGATAAAACAGAGGAGTCAGACGGTCACAAACTTCCCTTTTTTAATACCGTCTGAAAGAACTAACTCAAATAAAACAAACTTCTTTTTCAAACTTCATTCTCTTTTTTTTCTGTTTCACGTAATTCAGCTTTTTCTCATTTTTTTTCATTTTTTTTTCTTTTTTTTTTCTTTTTTTTCTTTTTTTTTTTCAATTCTTTTTTTCTTATTCCTCCTTCCTCAATTCCTGCCAATTCCATACAAGAAATACGGGCCAAAATGCTACGGAAGATCATACCACAAAAGAACATACTAACTAGCTTGACTAGGCAGGCTCAGTTTGGGATGTAGCTGATGGGTCAAAAAGGCAAATTTGGCTAATGTGGAGCTAAATGGGTGAAAAATATAAGGAAAGGGAAATTTGCAAGCACCTCCCTGCATGTGACACCAACCACAAACCCGAATATGTGCATTTGACGAGAAATTGAATGTCATAAATGTGCAAAAATGATGAACATGCTATGCAAGGAGTACTACTCTCAATTCCTAATGAACTGGTCATGAATGTCACCAGTTATGGCTCTAAAGCTCAGAATTTTTCAAGTAGTTTGCCAATTTATCGGGTCAAGTCTAGACAGTCGGCTATATTTGAACAGAAACTCGTAGATTATGCGTATGAGAAAGCTAATAACCATTAAAAGAAGTGCAAGGCTCAAGCAAAAAGACAAGTTATAGTGCATTATCATCACGGAAATCTACCGTTCCGACTCAACCTATATGCAAAAATAAACGTGAATATATTTTTTTTGAATTTTTGAAATTTTCTAATTTTTTTGGATTTTTTGATTTTTAATGAAAACAAACAACAATGCAAGCTGAAAAATAAACGTGAATGCAAAACAAATGCAAATGCAGACTCAAGAGGATGCAATACCCTCCCCAAACCAAAACGGACAACGCCCTCGTTGTCCTCCAGCATACACCAGTAGATATATACAGGGGAACGGGAATAGACAACCAATAAGAAATTAAAAAATAAAAAATAAAAGGAGACAAAATAAAAGAGTAGAAGATACCAACAAAATACGAACTTCCCCAAACCAGCCAGAAAACCGGGGAAGTGAGTAGACCAGTAGCTACTCGTCGTCGTCGTCGTCACTGCTCTCACGGATCTCCTCCACCCTGAACTCCGGGTCTCTCTCCTCCTCTCTCCTCCTCTGCTCCTCAGCACGAGCTCTCTCCACTGCCACCTCTGGGTCCTCCTCCTCCTCCTCCTCGTCAGCCGACTTCGGGTACCCGTCAGGTGGGTACCTGTAGAAGGAAGGGTGTGGTCAACCCTCCGGAATCGGTCTGTGTCTCCGCAAGTGGTACTCGTACAGAGGGTGCAAGGCTAAAGTCATGTCCCTCTCCATACGAGCCTGACGCTCAGCAATCGCATGCAACAAACCGTAAACGACGCCCCCTTGGTCCGGGACCGCAGGCGCCACAAAGGGAGGAGGTAGTACGAAAGTAACCGGTAAGACCAGCTCAGTTTGTGTCTGGTCAGTGGAGGTAGGGGTAGGAGTGGTAGTAGTAGTGGGAGTAGGGGTCGGATCGGGAGTAGTCGTGGAAGGTTGGGCACTCCTTAAAGGTGTAGACCCCTCTCCGGTCTCAAGACGCCACTTTTTAGCGGCAGGTGCAGTAGGAGGTGGTCGTGGTCGGAGTGGAAGGTGAAGGTGAAGGTTAGGCAGTGACGACAAACGGTGGCCCCTAGCAACAGTGGGCGAGGGCTCAAGACGGGGGAGAGTGTCACAAAGTAAGTCAATAGACAAGGAGCCGTCTATCTTCCAAGTCTGGTAGTCTGGGGTCAGCCAATGCTGAGAATGTATGGCCTCCAGACTCAGTAGCCTCTCTCCCTTGAGGTACTTCAAGTTACGCGGCCAGTCGGGGAAAAGAGAACGGGCAAGAATGGTGGCTATGCCACCGCGGGCAATGGTTCCCGTCTCCTTCAGCTCCTGGTTCTGAAGGTACTGGGCGGTCAAGTAGGCAATGTTGAATGTAAAAGGACCTCCACAGTCAATGTTTAGGTAACCGTCTAGGATGGAGAGCTCGGTGTTGGTCATGTTGTTCGGCTCCTTTCGGCCGAAAATAGTGCTCCCCATCAGTCTAAGGAAAACACGGACAGGGGGAAGGTGGACCTGATGGAGCTTTCGCTCCTGGTAGGTGGTCTGAGCTAAAGTCCGCCACAGCTGGTGGTGGACCTTCCTAGGGGCAACAGTCACGCCCGTAGAGGAAAGGCCAAGTAACCTACCAAACTCCGCTAAGGTCATCGGAAAAGTCCGGTTAAATAACCGGAAGGACACTGAAGAACAATCGGGGTCAGTCTCGTAAGCCCCCGAGGAGAAGGTAAAGGAGCTGAGAAACCCGAGGCTCAGCTCCAGAAAAGTGCGGCCGCTCATAGTGATGAGCCTGACCATCCCTGTGCCCCGAAGTAAGTCACAAACCGACTCGTAAATACCGAGTCTCTCAAGTGCCGATTTCTCTAGAAATCGGGAAGGTACATGCACACAGCGTACTAAATGATAAAATTTCTTGTGATGTAAAACATTAACGAAATGTACCTGTGGGTAGTCTGGGTGAGGGTCGAGGGAAGTGTCCCCTCGAACTGTGACTGTGCCAGAAGTAGAAACAGAAGCAGCAGCAGCAGCTGTAGAAGTACTAGGAGCGGAAGTAGAGGTAACAGGAGCTGGCGTAGCTCGGGACTGTCTACGACCCCGGCCTCTGGAACTCAGAGCAGAAGCGCGTGAAGCGACGGTGTGAAGAACTGTGGGCGCTCGAAGGCAATGCGATCGGCTGGCGAGTCCGCCACAGGTGTAAAAGTAGAGGCTGGTGCAGAGGTAGTGGCTACTGTGGTCACCACTGAAGAAGGACTAGCAGCAGTGCTAGCAGTGGTGGTGACCGTAGAGGAAGAGGCAGCCTGAACTGAGCTAGCAGCTGAGCCAGCTGGAGCAAAAATTGTCCCTGCAGCTGAAACTAGAAACACTGGGGCTGCAGTAGTGACTAAGGCGGAGGCAGTGGCAACAGCAGGGGCCACTGTCTCACTCAAAGACGGACTAGAGGTGGTACTGGTAGAAGGCAAAGTACTAGACTCCATCCTGTAAGCAAAGGGCAGGGGGTATTATAAGAAAATAATGGCTAACAGGGCTGAAACAGCACGAAATCAGCATGTGACAGCATAAGAACTCCCCTACCAGTCGAAAATATCCGACCTACAGCACATAATTCCCAACAATTTCCCAACAATTCCTCTAACAAAATCGAAAAGCAGCATGTAAATGGCGACGAGGGGGGCATAACAGTCAACAACAATAGCATATAAGCAATACTGAGGTGAATTAAGCCATGGAAGCAAGTAAACCCGTCTGTCAGTCAAGAATTTCGACTGAAACAGCCCTAATCGCAAAGATTCGCGCAACATTCGAATGCAAGCATGTTAGGCATGTTAAACATTCTACTAACAGAAACATTATCGCAACAAGGAAGCTAGCTTAGACAAATGACAGTAGCAAAAACCCGTCTGACAGTCGAAATTTTCGACTGTCCTGAGTCCAAATCGCAAAAATTCATGTAGAATTCGAATTAAGACATGCAACAAACGGCGAGGAATTGGGGTTGATCATCAAGCAAGAGAAACAAGGGCAATAAACACAAATTAAGTCGAAAAAAAAATCGACTAACCATGGATTTTCAAACCCTAATTCAATTTTCCTCATGAAAATGCGAAAATAATGAAATCAAAATGCAATGAAGCTAGAGGAATCACTTACTTGGGGAGAGAAACCTACAATATGCAATTAATCTTTAAATAATCAAGCAAACAAGCGATTTTTTTCGAGCTAAAACCCGCAAACCCTAACCCTTCTTTAAAACCGTGTAGATGAGCACAAATTAAGGGGAAATTATGGGGCTTTGATTAGGGATGGCAATTATGACTCAAACCGAACCGAACCCGAATCGAACCGAAGGAAAAAATTCGATCCAAACCCACTCTTTAAAAACCCATTCCCGATCCACTATTTAAAAACCCATATCCATATCCACTATTGGAAAACCCGAACCAAATCCAAACCCGATCCATTCATACCCGAACCCGATCCAAGTGGATATTATTGAAAATTTAGGTTTTATTAACCTTGAAATTTAAATTTTCTTATATAAGATTAAATTTTTATGTAGTCAAATCAAGTTTCATATTGGGTTTTGGATTATGTAGTGGATCGGGTATGGATTTGGAGCGGGTATGGGTTTGAAAAAAGTATAATGGATTGGGTATGGATTTTAAAATTTTGGATATGGATCGGGTATGGATATGGATCTGTGATCCAATAAGTAAGTGGATCGGGTTTGGATCTTGCAAAACCCGATCCAACCCGACCCATTGACATCCCTAGCTTTGATAGATTAATTAACAAGCAAGGGATTGTAGGCGGCGGATTTGGAGATTGGGCAAGAAAAATGGGGATTTGGGGATGAAATTGATCGCAATTAGGGTAGAGTAGACGAAATTAAGGGAACAAATGAATGGGAATTAGGAAAAAGAGTTTAAGTGAGAAAAACTCCCTGTGTCCTGTTCATTTCACTCGATCGAGTGGTTTTAAACCACTCGATCGAGCACTCTGATGCTTCATCTGCTCGATCGAGTAGAAATCTACTCGATTGAGAAGTCCCACTTATTGCTTTACTCGATCGACCTGAAAAAGTGCTCGATCGACCAAATTTTTACTCGATCGAGTACAAAAAGTACTCGATCGAGCTCTTTTCTCGCGTAAGCTCTTGAATTTCGTTAATTTTTCCTTTAGAATGCGTAAAAACTTCCCCAAACCTGCATAAAAACACGTGCAAAAATATCCCAAAAACCAAATACGCATAAGAACAGTCTATAGTCTTGAAGCTACGCTAAAAGCAGTCTAAAAACTAATTGTCCTAATTAAAAGCAAGAAAATAAATGCAACGGAAAATTTTAAAAATTATCTATTACAAAGTATTACACGGGGCATTTCTCCGCTCAATTCCCAATGCAATTCAGTAGCCCCTTGGAGGGCTCCTGACTGGAGGACGTCATCTCAGCAACATTGACTGTCCTCTTCAACTTCCATGAGCATGAATTATCATTTGAAACGGTGGGAAAGGAGTAGTTCACATCCACATAAGCGCGAACTTTCCTCGTCCTTGCTCCTTTATCACCATCTTTAGCATCCTTACTCTCAATTTGAATGATAGCAGTTGCACAACACCCTTTGACAGCTCCTTCGTTGCTTTCATCTGTACCTGCAGCAAGGAAAACAGACGAACTTTCCTCCTTTTTGCTCTTAGTCTGAGGCGGAGGGATAACAATTGCAGCACAATACTCCAAATTTTCAACTAGAGTGTCAATAATAGGGTCAATAGAAGAGAGAGCATTGCAAGGCTGAGCCTGCATGGGAGCCCTCCGGGACTTAGACTGATTAAAAATCAGCTCTTCGTCCCCTACCTGAAAGGTCAAAGTCTTCCCCCCGACGTCAATAACTGCACGAACAGTAGACAAAAATGGTCTCCCTAAAATAATAGGGGTGTGTGCATCTTCGGGGATGTCTAAGACAACGAAATCAATGGAAATAAAGAACCTCCCGATCCTTACAGGTATGTCTTCTACTATACCTAGTGGCCGTGATATACTACGGTCGGCCATCTGGACTGTCATGTTAGTGCAACTCAGCTTTGTCAAACCAAATCTCTTAGCCAGAGACAGCGGTAAGACACTCACGCTAGCGCCTAAATCGCATAGCGCATTATCAATCAAATAGTTACCGATATGACACGGAATCGAAAAACTACCCGGGTCTGACTGCTTAGGAGGTAACTTATTTTGAAATTGGGCTGACCCCACCTTAGTCAAAGCTACGGTCTCACTATCACTAATGGTCCTCTTACGACTCAAAATTTCTTTCATAAACTTAAGATAAGAGGGTACCTTTGTCAGCAACTCGGTGAATGGCACAGTGACTTCCAAGCTTTTCAGAAGTTAAACAAATTTGCCGAATTGTTGATTGGCCTTTGTATTCTGCAGACGCCTCGGGAAGGGAACTGTAATAGGTATCTCAAGTCCCTTGTTTCTCTCCTCCAATGTATCTTCCGGAGCAAGTTATGTATCCTTTGGACGCTTCTTACCTCTCGAACGAGGTCTTTCCGGTGATTTATCGCTTAAACGGGCACTAGCAGGCTCTCGAATAAGCTTCCCGTCATCAAAACTACTCGATCGACTAATATACCCATTCGATCGAGCAGTTTCCTCATCAATGTCAGTCGATCGAGTAAAATTTCCACTCAATCGATCAACTCCACTTTGCTCTTCATTCGATCGAGTAGAAAAACTACTCGATCGACCATTCTGCATTTCCTGTTCACTCGATCGAGTGGTATTTTCACTCGATCGACCACTTTCGTCCCCAAATCTGCTCGATCGACCACCTGAAACCAGTCGATCGAGCACTTTCTTTGCTGTGAGCTCATTTTCTTCGCCAGAACACTGTTCACCTTCAGTTACAGCTCTCCTTGGGTCTGATTTCTGCACTCCTGGTCCCTCATACGAACGACCGCTTCTCAGATTGATAAAATTTACCGTCTCGTGTGGATTCTTTTCATTTTGAGTCGGTAATTGACCCTGCTTTCTTTTGGATTGATTAGTGGCTAATTGGGCAACTTGAGTTTCAAGTGCCTTTATAGACGCATCTTTCTGTTGATCACTCAATTGCCACTGCTTCGTGAAGGCTTACAACATAGACTTAAGCTCACCAATTTCACTCACCCCACCGGAAGATGATGCACCATGGTTAGGAGGAGTAAAAGAAGGGGGCTTTTGAAAGCCTTGTTGATTCTTGTGTGGAGGGACATAAGGCTGCTGCTGGTGCGGAGGAGGTGTAGGATTGAGCACATTCTGACTAGTCCACCTCAGGTTGGAATGGACTGCCCCTTGATTATTGTAATAGGAACCTCCTCTTTGCCTATATTTCTGAAAGGCAAGGACTTGTTCCTTCTCTACAAGACAGCCAACAACAGTGTGGCCATCATTACTCCCACATCTCTCACAAGAAACGGTCTCTCCTCTAGTAAGAACATGGACCGTCTGAGGCTCCCCAGCAGCTTGTAATTTCAACTTGTCGAACCTAGCATTCATGGTCTCCAGCTGAGCCAAAACCTGCTTATCAACTGCATGAACTGTCCCAATCCCATCCCTCGGGTTTCCATACTCAGCACTGTGATTCGCCATCTCTTCAATAAGAGACCATCCCTTATCGTCATCTGTATTCTCCTGGAATCTTCCACTAGATGCCGCATCAAGTATGGCTCTCTGGTCGTCATACAACCCATTGTAGAACTGATTAGCTAGAAACCATGGGTCAAAACCATGGTGAGGGATAGACCTCACCAACTTCTTGAATCGCGACCATGCCTCATAAAAACTTTCATCGGGAGCCTGTCTGAAACTAGTAATCTTGGCCCTCAGCAAATTGGTGCGTTGTGGAGGGAAATATCTCTTGTAAAATGCAAGAGCAAGAGACTCCCAATCTGTAACCCCAGCAGTTGTGCGGTCCAAGTCAGTCAGCCACTCCCTGGCTGAGACAGCTAAAGAGAAAGGAAATAGAACTTCCTTAATCTTATCTTGAGTTACCCCCTTAGTGGCGGGGATAGTAGAACAGTAATCGGTAAAGGTCTCCATATGCTTCCTCGGATATTCACCAGCCACACCTCTATAAATGTTTCTCTCCACCAGATTGATATAAGGACGGATATCAAAGGTGTTCCCATCCTCAGTCTGGAGATTGAAACCTTTGGGAATAGAAGAGGCTTTAGGCACTGAATGACTAGAAAGTTTAGGCATCCTTACTGTAGAAATCGGACTATCTTCCTCGAAAAGAGAATGATGTAACTCCGGCTCGAAAGTACTCAAGTCTTCCTTTCGTGATTTCCTTATCAGACGGAGTCTATGCCTGAATAATCTTTCTGGCTCTGAATCAGTTGAAACTAATTCACACCTGTCTGACCTGGGCATAAACAACACTGAAAGTAAATAATAAGAACGGCGTCAAGGAATAGGAATTCCCTGAGACGGATAAAATAAACGGAACGAAAACAAATAGGGCAATTGCCTCCCCGGCAACGGCGCCAAAATTTGACACGTCTGTCGTGTACCTGTCAAAAAAAAACTAACTCAACCAACTATATAGCTAGGGAACTCAGGTCGATCTCCACAGGGAGGCAAGATATTTGTAGAAGTCCGTCTATTTGGTCACAAATGGGGGGGGGGTGTTTGAATTTTTATCTAAACTACGAGTTTTAAAGG
Organism: Silene latifolia; assembly: GCF_048544455.1. Lineage (NCBI taxonomy): Eukaryota > Viridiplantae > Streptophyta > Magnoliopsida > Caryophyllales > Caryophyllaceae > Silene > Silene latifolia. Next base: position 30,590,980 of record NC_133526.1, on the reverse strand, counting down.
AAAGAGAAATAAAGGGCGAGAGCAATAAAGGCAGGAAATGAATTTAAACTATCAGATAAAGAGGGACATGTCAGGATTTCGGTTCACTACAGTAGTCCAGTGACCCAGCTGTAAATGACTCAGACGAATTAATGTAAGACGGATGTTGAAAGGTCCTTACGGTCCACTTTCTATCCTAAAATACCACTAACTTAACTTTCATTCTCGTCAGGGTAGTCTACTGTTCATAGCAGGCCTATTTAGTCCAATCTTTCGATCTAGGATTAATTTTAGCCAGATTAAAGGTTAACTTAGAAGTGTGCACTCAACTAAGTCGATAAATACAATTAAATTGCTATGGTGACAGAGTCTCGTAATTATTTCGTCTGTTTCATTTACTACATCGTCACAATCTTACCGCAGATCCCCTAATCCTAACATGAGAGGGGTTTAGCTACTCATATCGCTAATTAAACTAACAGCAGATAGATTTCCAGCAGTAAACATAATGAAATAGCAGGTGAAAAGCATAAAGATAAATTAGGGCAAAGGAGTAAAGGTAACGGAACAAGAGATTAAAGCAAGAAAAAGATTAATTATTGATAAAGGAAGAGAAAGAATTACAATCGATGCGAATCCGGCGTAAAGAACACAAATCCCAAGCGAAAGCAATCCCGAAATAAAGTTACAGTAGAGAAGAATGAAGTACGCAGTAAAAGTTTGATAGATCCTAAGTAGTAAGTAAATCTGATACTAATAACCTAACTAATGTAGGTTTAAATAGCAAAGTAAATGAGTTTTTGCGGAATTAAACATAACACGGGCTGTTTAAATCCCATAAATAGCGAAACCACTCGATCGAGTGGATTAAAACCACTCGATCGAGCAAACACCTCCGCAAATCTACTCGATCGAGTAGAAAATTACTCGATCGAGTAACTGGCCTTTCTGCAAGATAAGGATCGAGTGGAAAACCACTCGATCGACCACCGGAGGACGTAAAAACCACTCGATCGAGTGGTAAAACAGCTCGATCGAGTTATTTAACTTCAAATCAGCTCAAGTCCGTCACCGAATGCCTTGTAATCCGTGCCATGACGCTTCCAAATGCAGTATCTCACTCTGGAACAATCCCGTCTCCTCTAAATGCATGCAAAAAGGACAAAAAAGGGTACGATTCCACTACTTTCACGTTCATTTCTACAAAATGGACAAAACGAACCAAAGTAGCCAATTCGAGGCAAAATACCATAAAAACAGTATAAAAAAGCATAGAAATACGTGCTGAAATAGGCTAAAAAGACTATATATTAGGCACGTATCAGGAGTTACATAAAGACAGTGGGAGATTATAATTTTGAGAGCAGCCAGGACGCGCATATTCCAACTAAGACGAGCATCTTTCACCAGGAGACGAGCGGATTTCCCTGGAGACGCTCGGATCTTAAGACAGTGGGAGATTTTAATTTTGAGAGCGGCCAGGACGCGCATATTCCAACTGAGACGAGCGTCTTCTCCTGGGGACGCTCGGATTCATAGTTAGTGTGGATTTTTGAGTTTCCAGGTCTCCCAAGACGAGCAGCTAGGTGCCTGGACGCTCGAATCATGCCCAAGATGAGCGGGTTTCTACTGGGATGCTCGGATCACTCCCTGTACCCACGGATTCAGGTCCACCCGTGGGGATCTTCATATCCCAAGTCATTTCTTCTTCATTCTTTTGTTCTTCATTGTGGGTGCACTATGAAGGCCCGGATAGCCTAGGCAATTGCTATCCCACACTAGAGCAAACACTACACATCAGGAAACATTAAAATACTTCCCTCACTTTCTCTCATAATGATAATCTTGAACAAAACATAAAAATGTAAATCTAAAACTGACAAGTATGCAATACAAGAAGTAAAATGCAAGTTAATGGGTTAGAATATTTACAAATGGTGGTTTAGGGAGGAATCCACCAAACTCTCACTCTTGAGATGAGATGTCAAGGGGGCATTGTCAAGGTGTTGTTGATGTTACTCAACACCTTGTAGAAGTAGTCGAAGGCTTGTTCATTGTTATTATAAAGATCTTCAATAGACCTTTGTACATTGTGTTCTTCATGGTGGTGACTTGAGTCAAGATGGTCACCAAAGCCTTGGTCTATAGCATTGCCAATGTAGGGATTGACTAATCCATCGAATTCGTCATCCCATAGACCACATACTTTATTAGCTTTCTTCCCTATAGTATCATGAGTTGATGGAAACAACTCCTCTTTCTTGTTGTCATGGCCAATGAGGCCTTCTTCTTCTCTTGTCATGAGTGGTGGTGAGCTATTCAAGCTCTCTTTGCTTTGAAAATTTCCTTGCTCCTTGGACGGAGCATCTTGAAGATTATCCACTTTCTTCTTCCATATGGGTGGTGATTCTTTACCCATAGCTTGATCTTTGCATTGAGATGCCAACTTCTTCCTATCACTTTCTCGGCTATAATGATCGATCATGAAACATGGCTCATGTAATCGGGGAGCTCTCATTGTCTTGTCAAGGTTAAAAGTGATTGTTTCATCTCCCACTCCAAGTGTGAGCTCTCCATGTTTCAAATCAATCACCGCTCCCGCGGTATGTAAGAAGGGTCTTCCTAAAATGATAGGAATGTTATAATCTTCCTCCATGTCAACAATAACAAAGTCCATCGGGATGAAGAACTTGCCAATTCTTACGGGCACATCCTCCCATACCCCTAAAGGTGTCTTCGTCGATCGATCTGCCATTTGAAGTGTGATATTGGTGCATTTGAGTTCTCCCATTCCTAGCCTTTTGCACACCGAGTATGGCATGACACTCACACTTGCCCCAAGGTCACATAATGCTTTGTTGATTGTAGTGTCACAAATAGTGCATGGAATAGAGAAACTTCTCGGATCTTTGAGCTTTGGAGGTGAACGTCCTTGTAGAATAGCACTACTCACTTTAGTGAACTCAATAGTCTCTAGCTTCCGGATGGATTTCTTCTTTGTAAGAATATCTTTCATGTATTTCGCATAGGTCGGAACATGATTGATCAATTCCGTCAATGGGATTGAGACTTCTAAGTTCTTCACAATCTCCATGAACTTTCCAAGTTGTTCATCAAACTTAGGCTTAGATTGACGACTCGGAAATGGAAGTCTAATCACAATAGGCTCTTTCTCCTTAGCCTTATCTTCATTTTTCTTCTTTGAAACTTCTTGAATGGTGGTGGGTTCTTCTTCTTCCTTAGAGTTTTCAACTCTTTGCTTGTCACTAGCCTTCACAATGTCTTCATCAATGGGCCTCTTCGGCCCTTCATACCTTGTACCACTCCTCAAATGGATGGCACTAACCGACTCATGTCTTGGGGGATTACCTTGAGGTGGTAATTGCCCCTTTTGTCTTTGAGAGTTAGAAGATGCTAATTGAGACATTTGGATTTCCAACATCTTTGTGTGGGCTAGTATGTTGTTGATGGTGATGTCTTTTGCTTGGCTATCTTTTTGCATTTGAGTGAAAAATTCTTGTTGATTCTATTGTATTTGGAGGACCGCTTTTTGAACATCAAAGCCTTGGTTATTTGGTTGATTGTATGAAGATTGATTTTGATAACTTTGGCTTTGGTTGTAAAAGGGTCTTTGAGCTTGGTTTCTCATTGGAGGTGGGGTGTATGTTGGTTGAGGGTTTTGAACATTTTGGCTTTTGTATGAAAGATTGGGATGAAATTTGGTGTTCTCATTGTAATAGTTTGAATAAGGGGTGCCATTCTTGTATGCTTGGAAAGCATTCACTTGTTCACTTGTTCCCCTACATTCACTTTGGTCATGTCCCAAAGTTCCACAACTCTCACATACTCCACTTGGAATTGAGGATAATGCCACCATAGCATTAACATGTTGTTTGGGTGATTTGGAAGTTTCATCAAGCTTAGCCATGGCCTTCTCAAACTTCAAATTGATGGTGTCAATGTGACTATGTGAGCACTTAGTTGAGTACCTAATTGTGTGATGGAATCTACCTCATGCTTTCCTCCTCTAGTAGCCTTTCTAGGTCTACTATATTGCAAATTATGAACCGCCATTTCTTCAATTTTGGCCCATGTTTGATTGTCATCAACTTCGGTAAATATTCCATTTGATCCCATGTTGAGGATATTGCGAGAATCTTCATAAAGACCGTTCCAAAATTGTTGTACAAGGAACCACTCGCTAAGTACATGGTGTGGACAAGAACTACAAGTGTCCTTAAATATTTCTCATGCCTCATACAATGATTCCTCATCCCTTTCCTTGAACCCGGTGATTTGGGCTCTCAACATATTAGTCTTCTCCGGAGGATAGAATTTCTTGTAGAAAGCAAGTGCCAACTTCTTCCATGAGTCAATACCAAGAGTAGCCTTGTCTAGGCTCTTTAACCATTGTTTTGCGGTACCGATCAAAGAGAAAGGAAATAATACCCATCGGATTTGGTCTTCAGTAACTCCGGTTTGAGAAATCGCATCACAATAGTCACAAAAAATCTCCATATGTGAATGAGGGTCTTCACTAGATATCCCTCCAAATTGACTTCTCTCAACTAATTGTATGAACGCGGATTTGGCAATGAAATTACCGGTTAAGTGTTGTGGTGTAGGAGTGCCATGTGGTAGGTTCTTCTCGGTTGGTACGGAATGTGATGAAAATTTAGGCATTGTGGGATGATTTTGTGGTGGGTTTTGTATTGGGTTGTCCTCTCTTTCTCTTGCAAAAGGGTTGGTAAACTCAATGTTATTTGGTTGAATGTCCACAATCTCTCCAATACCTCTCAAAGTACCTCTAGTAACTCTTCTATTGTTGGTTAAGGTTCTTTCAATTTCGAGGTCAATAGGTAATGGATTACCTTGTGATCTCCTAGTTATGCAAAATATCAAACTCGAAAACAATTAGAACAACCTTGAGGAGATTGACTTCCGCAAGGTGAAGAAAGACACAACTAAAAACAATTAAAGAAAATCAAATCAAGTTAACACCGTCCCCGGCAACGGCGCCATTTTTGGTGGAGCGGGTCGTTGTCCGCCATCAAACACATTTATACCCTACTACTAGCATAGCAAGCAAGTCGGGGTCGATCCACGGGACGGGGGGTACTCAAATTTTTCAATCTAATTGTAGTTGTGCTAAGGGTTGTCACAATTGTAATGGGTTGATGATTCTAATCTAATAAAAGCAATGGAAAGTAAACAAGCAACAAAAGGAAGGATATAAACAAATGATTAAAAGTGCTAGGGTATCATGGGTTCATAGGGGATTCATGGGAGTTGATCATACAAACATGTTCTCAATTATATGCAAGCATTTATTGTTGTGATGGGATCGAGTTGGTGTATAAGCTTACAATCCCTAAGAAGGTTTGGGTCCCGGAGCCGAATCGATTAGATTGTACAACACCTACAAGTCGACTTAATCCTTCCTATTCAACATTATGCATGGTCTAATGAGGCTCGAGTTGGTTTATATGCTTACAAGCCTCATTAAAAGGATAAGTGATGGATCAAAAAATGCAAGGATTCATAGGCTCACATTTCATCAAACATAACATGTACATAAGTTGAAATCACAACAAGCAAGCAAATTAATTATGAAAACATATTGGATTAAGCATGAATCATCCCCCATGTTTGTTTCCCCTAATTCCCCATTAACCCTAGCTAGAAGACTACTCACTCATTATCAAGTTCAACATGTTAATAAGGTTATCAATCATACTAACAAAGCAAAACATGATGAATAAATGATGTGATTAACAATAATTAAACAAGAGTAAAAGGGATTATACCTATATAAGATGATCCAAATAATAAAGCAAATAATAATAGAAGAAAACTTGATTGATTCATGAAGAGTTGTCAATTCTCCAATAATAACCCAATAGTCTTCAATTACCCAATAATAAACTTTGAACAATAATTAAGGAAAGATTAATGTGTAATTTTGTGGAATGATTAAAGGATAATTTATTTTAATCTACTCCTAATCTAATCTAAGAGAACTTCCTACTAAAAGGGCTTCTCTTCTTTTGATTATTACAAATGGAGTATATATAGCGGTACATCATTAGGTTAAGCAAGGGTAGATTAATAAATAGCATTACTAAGTGTTGAGTAGGGAAATGCAAGTCCCGAAGGAAATGCGCATATCACGTTGCTAGTCCTACCACGATCCGCTCGGATCAGCTTGGAGCACGGCCAGTCTGTGAAGGAATCCGCTCGAATTGGCATCGGGACGCCCGGATCATAGCGTTCTGAGACGCCCTGTGACACCCCCATACTCCAAGTGCCTTACCAGGACCACGTAAGGCATGGAAGTGCTACCATCTCAGTTTCCCGAGGCAATGATAATCATAAGACAATAACGAAACATACTTAAAAGTAAATAAAGTTTAAAGTGATTACATACCAACTCCAAAACTGATAAAAAGAAATACAAGATTCTCAGACGGTCTACTGCTAAAATTATCAAAGTTATAAAACATCGTCTGACACAGCGGAAGACTTCTAACTGCCACGTGATGACTCATCCCGGCTATCCCATACGAGTCATATCATACCTGCTCAATAACTGCTCACCACCCCCGAATGGATCACCACAGTTTTTAAAACAATTAAACGGGGTCAGTACTAATCACACAATTTATATAATCCAACAACACGATAAATAAACAGCTCAATCATCACAGATATACTCCGAACTCCATTCCCAACTCCACAATACTGACTACACACTAAAGTGTGTAGCCCTGCCAGAGTGCCCATCGCAACAGGTCACTCCACGCCGCCGATGGGGGGACCGTTCTCACCTAATCCCCGCTCATCTCCGTCGAGCGATAAACCCAAATTCCTTAATGTGCACATCCCTTCTATGGCGGGTTCCACAGAAGGCGAATAATGGGCGTGAAGCCACTCCCGCAAGTGACTCCACTCAGCCAGGGACGCGCCACGAATAACACAGACAGATACAATCAATCAAAACTATTATCAACAACCAAATCCAGCAATCGTCACAATACGAGTATGACAATATTCAACAATCACAAAACACTAACAATGCATTATGGGACTAATACTGAGTAGGGAAACCCTACCTGAAATAAGCCATCACCAAGATTGTCACAATCAGCTAATCATAACCATTCTTCAACGAAATCACCTCCTATAGACACACAATCATACAATCACAATCTACAACAACAATACTCCTCAAAACCCCCAAATTACCTAATTAGGGTTTTAAAGAAACTCAACGAAATACTATAAAATTGGTATGTAGATCTTACCCTTGACGCAAGGAACACTATGATGCAAAGAACGAGATGATCCGACACTCCTAGCCTTGGGGATTTGCCAACAACGCAACGAGAGAGAACTACGTAACTCCTTTTTCTTTTGAAACGTTTAGAAAGGATAAAAGTGATTAAAGAAACTGGCGGAAACCTTTTATATTAAACTCGCGTTATTAGCAAAACCCGACAAAACAACCCCGTAAAACACACTTACTCGATCGAGTAACTGACGTACTCGATCGAGTGCCGCCTACTCGATCAAGTACCAAGGCTACTCGATCGAGTACCCTACAGGTCAGAAACTATTTTAAATTTCAAACCACCCTTACTCGACAGAGTAATGCCCACTCGATAGAGTACCCAGAGACTCATAAAACCGTAGTATTACAGTCTTCCCTCCTTAAAAAGAACTTCGTCTCCGAAGTTCAACCCGTACATAAAAACAAACATACGCACTCGGTCAAGACGCAACAAAGCTACTAAGAACTCAAAACAAAACCCCAACTTGTAAAACATGAAACCATGAACTTTAACACCAACTCCACCCACTATTCCTACCTCCACACATCGCTCACGATGTCGTATCAACTACATCATAAACTCTCCCGACACTAACTCCATACACTATCAACTACCATCCTCTAACGCTGCTAGCTCCATAATATATCATCCACTACCAAATCCAATATCAATACACTCATAGACATCAAACGGAATGTTACATTCTACCACCCTTAAAAGGAACTTCGTCCTCGAAGTTTACTCACACTCATAACCTCATCCTCCAACTGTCAACAATCCAACTGTCAACACTAGTGAAATATTCTCCCATTCCTACACATCAAACTACTACAAGCACGGTCATGACCTTTAATAAAATCAATCAAAACAAATATCCGTCCTTTATGCTACACCAACACTCTACTTCCAAATATACTACCATATGTACAACCATCGAAATCTCTTTTATCGTATCCTACTCCTCTTAAGATAAATGTTACGTCCTCGTAACTCACTAATACTAAATCCTAGCTATATCGTCTCATTATCCTCATCACCACCGCATGTCAAAGATAACCACCTATAATCTAAACACTCGCCATGCATATATCCAAGGCTCTCTTACTTAAACATTTCTCATACCTCAACTCATTCGGCACACCACCTAACCTATACCATAAAACTCGTAGCAAAATCACCATACTAACTCTCCATTATTACTGCAAAACAACATACCTCTCTATGTAAAGCACCTATCTCCCAAAAGCATAACTCACGATTCACACTCGTTACGTACACTCACACTAGATCCTCAAGTTCTTTTCTTCATTACCGCAAAACTCATACATAACTTAACATGACATTAATTCCTCCAAACACCCTACACTCACTGTCTCAACAAAGGATTGTGAACCACCTGCATCTTTCAAGTCATTACCACACATGTTTTACGAATCACTTGCCATTACCATGTCTACTAAAGCCTTATCTAGAATAAGATCAAAATTACTGTAACAACCTCTCACAACCGTGTCCCATCAACAGAATATCACTATACCATGACAACAACGAAAACATATACAACTCTATTTCATATCGTACTCTACCCTCATTCCCAAACTTAACCTGTAAAGAAAACATCAATGATCAAGACAACTGTCTATCTGCACAAACTGAAACTCACATGGAGCAACATCAAACAAAATAACAATCTATGTATAACTGGTATATACTTTCGAAACTCGAATCATAATCATCCCGCCTACTCCACCACAACCGGTGACGGCATCGCAACACCACCACCAACAGCCACACGCAGTGCGAAAATACCCGCATCACAACATGAAGTACCATGCCCGGATCACCACTCGAGGCACAACAACCACATCGATAAACATCACAATCACATATAATTCCCATAAACACTGACTCAGTATGACATTTCGAACAAGAAAACTCACTCAAAACCGTTTTACTAGATTATAACACAACATATTATACGGAATAAACTGACAAGAATCTTATGAACATCATCCTTACCATATCACGGAATAAACAAGTATCATCCATACACATACAATTTTAACTATCCATGCTAGATCAATCAAATTATTACCTTTTGAACCTCATTCCATTAGTATACCGTACCCAACATAAATTACAAAACAATCATATAACAACTTTATAATTATCACACCATACCACTTCTTGTGAGGTCAGAACCTCACACAAACATTTACACATATCATAGACCCGTAATCCCATCCACCTAGTCAATCCTGATCACGTAAGTTACCACCTGATAAAAGTTACCTCTCACTCGAGCTTAACTCGTATACTCCTCATAACATATTCTCCCATTCGCATATCCATCACCTCCTGCCAAATGTAACCATACCATTAGTACTCAACTACTAACAACCGCCTTATATAACCACATATTATGCTCTCTCACAACCATACATATCAATCTGGTCTCTACAAAATCAACCTCTTTAGAATTGCTACCTTTCTAATATACCATCACCTTTAACCACTAGTCACAAACCATAACACTACCACTGCCCGGACATCAAAACTCTTACACTCATCTCTAAACATCACGATTTCTTTCCTATCTTTGGTTAACATCCCAAATAATGAACATCGAATCCATCAACAAAATTACCTCAACATTCTTCCCAATACTATCCTTAATTGTATCATCATATAACTCTCCACCAAAAATCTCGTATCGTGCAAATACTCCACCAACTTCATACTCCCTTAATTCCTCGAAACTCATGATTAATCATGTTGTCCTGAAACTTCTGTATAACCATTAACTTACTTACTCTTGATAATATCATACATCTCGGCGATTCCTTACTTTTATGTCACATAACTCCGGTGAACATTTTTCTCAGCTTACTTTTATCCTTCTTTTCTCTTTATACTCAACAATACCATTTAATAGCTCAACTCCTTATTACTTCTACCTAACTCTTTAGTGCTCCAATTACCTTCTCATCGCTCCAAAACTCAAATCTCATTATTTTATATCAATATAATCTCACTCTTTCTTACCATGAATCTTTTCTTATTATGCTATCACTCACACTTGCCACTAATCTATCCATAAAATCAACGTTCACTGTTCAAACAATTGCATTCCCTTTGTACCTCTCTAGAAATCAGAATTCATTTCATACCTTTAATTGCCCAAGGAACTCACACAGTAGTTTCATCTCTTAATAAACCAAATCTCCCAAACTCACTCACTGTGTACAAATCCACCTCGCGACATGTCTCCATAAAGTTCATTGTATACTACTCTTATCAACCCCTTTAAAACGAACTTTCACTACATATATCCTTAACCCACACGACTCCTAACCATCTCCCTCCATAGTTCTTTACACATTTCAAACTGCCACTATCCACATCCTTACTTTCAATCTTTTTATTCTCACGTTCCTTAGACTCACATCATCCCTTGCCCATATTCACTTGCTTTTATGTTACTCAACACACAATCATATCACTCATCTCATCTCAGAAAACATGCTCTATGTCTTAATTAAGCCATAACGATCTTCCTTTTCTTTTTCCACTATCTATCGCAACCACATATAACTCATGTCTTCCCACCGAACTCATACTCACCACAGGTGCCACTCCTTACATCATAAGATTGGGTAACTTACGCATTAGGATCAACATACAAATAAAACAATGCATAAAGAAGCAAAATAACACCTTTGAATTAAACATAATATGCAACGAAATCAAAAGATAAGCATATGACCCAAAACAGGGGTCACTAGATCGAGTACCTTACTCGATCGAGTAGGTGAAAGTCAGGGACACGTATATAAAAATTACCAGGGCTACTCGATCGAGTAAGGGGTACTCGATCGAGTACCAAGGTGCACTCGATCGAGTACCCTATGCATTTTTCAGCACTGTCCAGTTTTCGTAAAACGGTCATAACTCACTCATTTCTTGGTCGTTTTGGGCGTGTGACCTATCGTTAGAATCGTAAAAGAACAAGCTATCACTTCCAATTAGAATCACATCAAAATCGTTTATACATCTAAAGTTATAACAGTTTAAAGACAACCTCTTTATAATCGAAAAACACAACTACTTGATTTTACTTCCAAACAACTTAAACGACAACAAGGTAAACAAAAACAACCCAATACTCATAAAACCAGTAGTCCCAATCACATGTTACTATTTTCGAAAGCAAAGCAACAACATTCATCATGAACATAATTTATTTAACTTGCCAATCATGACTTACCCACATGCTTTTATTCTATCACTTTTCGTAAACAAAACATACTCATACATTACAAATCCTATTTCCATGTTATTAATACAACAATATTACAAATACACTTCGTCACCTAAACATATTCATAATCACAAAATTCATATTCTCATGAAATTGCCACTCCATCTTTTCCAATCAATTCATCCATTTTCACCATATTCTTCATACAACATATACATATGAACAATAGTAGACATGTATATGAAATCATTATATAAAATTACACAAACAAAATTATGTATAATCATATCACATATGAACTACTTCCTTTTTCAACCACATTACTCATCATTCTCATACACTTTCACAATTCCAACCAACATTGTAAACCAACTATCATGCAACATGCTTTCAATCAACAACATACGAAATCACATCATCACCATCTTTTCTACGCATTCCGCATTATCCACATACATACATCCATTGATTCATGTCACACATCACTATATAGATACACAATTCACAAGATAAACACATAGCGATCCCGACTCATATCTCATGGTGACCGGTTCAAAATTATAGGGCGAGTTCACGACTTTAGGACGTCTCCCAAGTCTTTGCATTAGCTCCTACAACTTCTACCCCGGGTTCATTTTAATTGACTCCCTATGTTCATTGGATTCATTGGTTACAGGTTTCAGGATCGTCGCTCTGATACCATTTTGTGACACCTCCATACTCCAAGTGCCTTACCAGGACCACTTAAGGCATGGAAGTGCTACCATCTCAGTTTTCCGAGGCAATGATAATCATAAGACAATAACGAAACATACTTAAAAGTAAATAATGTTTAAAGTGATTACATACCAACTCCAAAATTGATAAAAAGAAATACAAGATTCTCAGACGGTCTACTGCTAAAATTATCAAAGCTATAAAACATCGTCTGACACAGTGGAAGACTTCTAACTGCCACGTGATGACTCATCCCGGCTATCCCATACGCGTCATATCATACCTGCTCAATAACTGCTCACCACCCCCCGAATGGATCACCACAGTTTTTAAAACAACTAAACGGGGTCAGTACTAATCACACAATTTATATAATCCAACAACACAGTAAACAAACAGCTCAATCATCACAGATATACTCTTGAACTCCATTCCTAACTCCACAATACTGACTACACACTAAAGTGTGTAGTTCTGCCAGAGTGCCCATCGCAACAGGTCACTCCACGCCGCCAGTGGGGGACCGCAGCCGTTCCCACCTAATCCCCGCTCATCTCCGTCGAGCGATAAACCCAAATTCTTTAATGTGCACATCCCTTCTGTGGCGGGTTCCACAGAAGGCGAATAATGGGCGTGAAGCCACTCCCGCAAGTGACTCCACTCAGCCAGGGACGCGCCACGAATAACATAGACAGATACAATCAATCAAAACTATTATCAACAATCAAATCCAGCAACCGTCACAATACGAGTATGACAATATTCAACAATCACAAAACACCAACAATGCATTATGGGACTAATACTGAGTAGGGAAACCCTACCTGAAATAAGCCATCACCAAGATCGTCACAATCAGCTAATCATAACCATTCTTCAACGAAATCACCTCCTATAGACACACAATCATACAATCACAATCTACAACAACAATACTCCTCAAAACCCCCAAATTACCTAATTAGGGTTTTAAAGAAACTCAACGAAATACTATAAAATTGGTATGTAGATCTTACCCTTGACGCAAGGAACACTATGATGCAAAGAACGAGATGATCCGACACTCCTAGCCTTAGGGATTTGCCAACAACGCAACGAGAGAGAACTACGTAACTCCTTTTTCTTTTGAAACGTTTAGAAAGGATAAAAGTGATTAAAGAAACTGACGGAAACCTTTTATATTAAACTCGCGTTATTAGCAAAACCCGACAAAACAACCCCGTAAAACACACTTACTCGATCGAGTAACTGACGTACTCGATCGAGTGCCGCCTACTCGATCGAGTACCAAGGCTACTCGATCGAGTACCCTACAGGTCAGAAACTATTTTAAATTGCAAACCACCCTTACTCGATAGAGTACCCAGAGACTCATAAAACCGTAGTATTACACGCCCGTCTTGGGAGCAAGACGCTCGGATCATGGGCGGAGTGCTTCTCTTTTTTAATGTCCAACAATCCTCTCGTCTTGAGTCTTGCACGCTCGTCTTGAGTCTGAGACGTTCGTCTTGAGTCTCGGGACGCGCAGATTGGTGGACAGCTTGTCTATTTGAGCTCAGATTGTAAAACGGACGTCATTTCCTCATCCGGACTCCTATTGGAGTGATTCAAAAACCTAGACCACTTGATTTTTCGATGCCGTTTTATATAGCATACGTTCAGAGCCAAACAAGCAACTCTTGGTTTGGTTACGAGCAATTTCCTCTTGTAATGGCTTTCTTCTCCATGGTTTTAAGCCTATGATCCTTCTATATACTCTTTATTCCTACATCCTTGGTCATCATTCTTGCCTCCTATTCATACTAGTCCATCTAAGATCATCAACAAGCTTCCAAATATGCACGGGAGACGGGAATTCCGCCTTATTATCTCCATTCTTATAAGACATATAAAATGCACTAGGAAAGCAAAATAGGAAGGAATTGACGGATAAAATGGCCATGAAATGCTATATTAGTATGCAAAATAGGTACAATTAGGGGACTAAATGTGCGCAATTAAGAGTCGCATCAGAGACATTGCTTTATTTGCTTTTGTTAAGAGATTATGAGTGGTGTATACTAGAGTCTAATGCATCTTTGGAAAGTCATTCATATTCTCTCATATGTTGTCAAAGTTGAGATGATTTCTCTAGTCGGGATGGTTTATGTTTATTACTATTAGAATTGGTTTATGGTTTAGCGCTGCGACTATCGTCTGAGCCTCGCATATCCATATGTGCTTTGGCACAAACCACTTCTATACCCTTGCTCATTTGCCACCCTATTATCCTTGATACATGTACTTTTATCTTTGTTGTGAATGCGTACTAGTTGGAGAAAATTCTATCACATTAGATTGCATGCATATTTCATAAGTGGGGCGAGTGTCTTAATTCTTTCTATCTTACATATATCTTACCCCTTATGAGTGCATGAGTGAATCCGCGAGAATCCAACTAATTTGTCTTGCAAGATTGAAAGGTATTTGGCTTAGTCACGGTATCATATCACATCTTTAGTTGAACTGCGTTCTTCTTTTACCCGTGCCTTTGAATTTGTTTTATTGGCACAATTTTTGGTTATTACTTTGTTATAGATATGGATAGCTTGGGATTTGTATGTGCATCGACATTAACTCTGAGTTATTCATTCACAGTTTGTATGTTTGTCTTTTGTATGGTGTTATTGCTTTGCTGAGGGACAAGCAAAGAGTTGGTCTGGGGGAGTTTGATGTATCACTTTTATATACACTTTTATGACTCCTTTCATGTTGGTTTTGATACGTTTCTATGCTTATTATGTCATTTATATGCTTTTTATAGTGAAATATCGATACTGCCACTATTTTGTGTTTTAATGCAGAAATGACGCATTACGAGGTGAATCAAGTGAAGATGAGCATCGCGGATATGGCATAACAGAATTAATACACGATGCATGGCACGAGAAATGAGGAGAATTGAAGATAAGAAGTGAAGTTTAGTCGAAGACAAGCCTAGGAAACTAAATCCTCGATCGAGTAGCATTGGGCTCGATCGAGTGAAGTGTCCTCGATCGAGTATCACCAGGCTCGATCGAGAATCCTTTATGTCTGACACTTTTCCGAATTTTCCTAAATCACGTCATGTTTCTATTATATATTCTAAACTCGGGAAAATTATCAAGGTACGCTTTGATAGTATTCTGAACTCAAAATACTCTTAGTTTTTAGTCGGCTAGCATTACGTTGAGATCTACAATCTTTCCTCATTAATTGTTAAGGTACATTAGGCGTTCTTCGTTAATTATTAATCAAGTTTATGCTTTTATTCCTTTGTTATTGTTTTATGTCTTCAATTATGCTTTCATCAACCTTTACTGTTGTTAATTCCATTAGTATGAGTAGTTAAATCTTTCATCTAGGATAAAGGGGATCTAGGTTGATTAGAAGGGGGTTAATGAATTGATTGTTAGTAATATCGTATAGACTGTCGTTTGATTATTGTTCTTATTATAGTTATTTGATTTAAGGCCTGAATTTATAATTAGTGTAGCGAATTAATACTTTCACTGACTGGGTTAGGATTAATATAGGCTGCGATAACCAGATAGGCTGTGTTTAATTATAGTGATTGCATGTTAAACTGAATCTAAAGGGCATAATAGAATTAATCAATCTTGTGACCTTAGATAGTTTGATTGACCTAATATTTGATTAAGATAAACCCCCGGATAATTGACCTAGTGAACCTATTTCCTAGACATCTTAATATTATTGTTATTCATCTTTATTTCACTTGTTAATAGTTGTTAGAAAACAAACCAAACAAACCCCCAAGAAATCGGTTACTTTAAGATGATCTAAATATTAGCAAATTGAATATTACCGCGTCCCTGTGGATTCGATACTTGTCTTACCACTAGCTATTTTGTTAGTACTGAGATAAGATTTACTTTGATTAAGGTGATACGACTTTAGCTTTATCAGTTTGAGAGCTTTAATTTTTTTTGCCTTACTCATTACTGTTATTCATGTTACTTAGAATGGTCTACCTTCATTGTGTGTGTGTGTGTGTGTGTAGGAGGCTTGACAACTTGACACAACTCAATGATGAGGCCAAATAGACCTGAGAGTTATTCTTGTTAGCTCAATGATGAATGTTCCTTATTGGTTTGAGAGCAGTTGGTAGTTTGGTAGAGTTGAATGGAGGAAGTATAAGTATAACATAGTGGTCATATCATAAGTATTTAAGCCACCACATGGTCTACCAATGAATTGGTGTGTTGCTCAAATATTTGAATATCATTTTGAGATATCGGCGATGATTGTTACTTAATGGTTTGAGAGCTTTACTCATTAATGTTACTATTGTATTGAGCATGAGTCAACTTCGTTGTGTGTATGTGTGTAGGAGGCTTCACTACTTGTCACAACTCCATGATGAGGTCACACTAAGCCTGAGTTGATGTGTTTTGATTTTTTCTGAATTTAGTTGTTGGTGTCTTTGTAATTGTGTATGCGTTTTTCATTGTAGAGCATAAATATGAACTTAAAATTCAACTTTGAACTGAACTTGAATGTGACGATTGCATAAATATGAAATAAACAATGAACTTTGAAATGAACATAGCATTGAACATTGAATTTGACATTTCATTA
Source organism: Silene latifolia (assembly GCF_048544455.1). Lineage (NCBI taxonomy): Eukaryota > Viridiplantae > Streptophyta > Magnoliopsida > Caryophyllales > Caryophyllaceae > Silene > Silene latifolia. Next base: position 30,574,072 of record NC_133526.1, on the reverse strand, counting down.
CAGACTAAAACTGTAGTTTAATTTTCATTTAAAACTGAAGTTTTAAATGAACACTAAACTGAACATTACATTTTCATCACTTGTATATGACAATGCACTACATTCTATTTAACTGAACAACTAAATTTTCAACATTGTACCCTAGTTCATTCATTATGTATTTTAACCCATGTGTTTTATCTATTCCTTGCATATATTCAATGCATTCCCTGACCAACTCCTCAATTAGCATTATATTCCTTGGTAAATACCAATGGCAGGAAGATGACCCTTCCCCAAATGAGGAAGTGAAAAATTATTGTGACCCTTACATTTCATAATCTCAACCATTACTGCTTGTAATGATAAGAAAATATTATTCAGTTTCCCTGGACTATTATCCACAAAAGCTTGCATCACATCATTGAGTAGAGCATCAAATGTCTTTGCTGCCTGTTTTTTTTTTTGTAATGACTGTAATGCCCTGAAATATCCAATGTCATTACAGTTTAAGTCTGGTGAGTTAGGTGGCTGAAAAACTAATTCAATATGAAATACATCTGAGTTTGCAGCAGCTATAAAGTCATGATCATCATTCTTCATGTGAGGTCTGACATTGTCTTGTTGTATGTATATATGCTTGCTTAAACCTTCTGGCCAAACACTCTTTATTGCTGATATTACTTGCTGAATTATGCATTCTTTAATCCCCTGTTTTGTGATTGACTCAATTGGCTTAGTCTCTAATGTACCTCTTGGCCTATTTTTGTTTGCTCTAACTGCTGGTACTTGATTTGTGAATAGAAACATGCTTATTTTACCATCAAACAGGCATTCCCAATCTGCTGAATAAATTGGTCTACTTATTGGCTTAGTCTCTAATGTACCTCTAAGCCTTGTGTATCTCACTGAGTTTAGGATGTAATGGGCTTGAATGAGGTTTAAGCAAACCTTCTTTCACCCATAAATGGACTAACTGAAACTCCACTATTTTCTGCAACTCTTATCATTGTGTCCCTTAGTGAATGATCCAACGACTTGATATGCTCAATATTTGGTAGGATTCTTTTCTTATTTTTGTTGTCTATCCTCCCACTCTTGACATCTAACTTTTCACCTACTAACCTTGGTTTTTCGGCTAGTCTCCATATGTTAGATATATTTTTATCACTCAAACCGTACCTTGCAGCTACCTCCTTGATGGTGCCACGAGAAAGCTTACCATTTTGGGACTTTTCAAGCAAGTAAATGGCAATTTCAGTCCTCTAATCTTCTGCCATGCACTTGAAGACCATTGTTGTTGTCTAATTAGTTTGGGATATTTATGTTATTTGTTGTAGGAAGGCCTTGTAATTTGATGTTTGGACTGTAATAATTTAAGGGTTGTAATTTTCTCTTTGTTGCTTTGTTAATGAATGAGAGAAAGCTGTAATTTTTGGTGAGGAATGTTGTAATTTATGGTCAAGAATTAGGAGGATAATGAAATAGACTTGACAGAAATTAGGGGGGAAATAGAATTTGGGAGTGTTTTGGTGGGCTTTTTAAAACGTTGAACTTTTTGGTGGGAAGATTACCCCTTAATCAAAACTGAAATGAAACACTCTTAATGATTTAATAAAACAATATGCACAATTGCAAATGTACTTTTATTGTTTCTTTATTGTTTTCTTATTATTTGTGCAAAACTCTAATAGGTAGAGTGGAGTTGAATGGAAGAAGTATACTCTAAATAATGGGTTGTGCTTGCCGTGTCAAATGGGTCATATATCTTACACCAATTTGGATCATCTCTATTACTTCATCTCCATTTTTTCTCTAATACACTCTTATTCTAATATATTTTCTCTCTCCATTCATTAAAACATTACTTTACAAAATAATTACAACCACTAGATCGTTCCAAGAGTTAATCTGAATCGTTCAAAAGTAATGAAGATCCATTTCTTTTCAAATAATGGAGAGAATCCTGACCGATCTTACACCTTCTTAAATATATAAGTACCATGCTACTATTTTCTAATCTTATATATATATATATATATATATATATATATATATATATATAGAGAGAGAGAGAGAGAGAGAGAGATGTAGGATCCGGTGAGAACGATCATTCGGTAAGAACGGTGAGAACGCTTATTAACCATAGGATTATAAAAGAAATCAACGGCCCTCCCTTTATCTCGCTAGTCACAGTAACCCAAACATGAATCACCCAAACCAACGTCCCCGTCATTCCTCTCCCCTAACATCAGCCACCACAATAATCGCTGCCAAGTCACCAACACCATCCAACGGCGCCGAACACCGTCACCACCGGACGCCGGCGAACACCACATCCTCAATTTCCACTCTCATCCATGTATTTTCTCGCCCATCATGTTTTCTCTCAGTCACAGTTATCGCGATTGCTCTACCGCGACTATTTCAGTGAACACTCGTCGTCTGCCGTCTCGACATTGTCGCTCTCTTCTTGCTCCTTTTTTTCTTCGATCGATTCTCAGTTTCTACCACTGATTTATACTCGAATCTTCAAAGTCTATCAGATTTTGCTTTATAAATATGGAATTGTAAGAAATTTGAATCCCTAAATTCGACCGATTCTCGTTGCATTGTTGATCAGCATTGTTATTAGTATGTATGTAGATGTTACATTTGATTGTAATTTGATTTGATTTCAATGTATCTACTTAAATATTTGATGTATCTAGCCACTATTTTAATATATCTAACATAGATGCACAAAATTCATTATTAGGTACATTAAAATTGGTTTGAGATACATCAATTAACAAACTAGATACATTAATTCCGTTTAGCTCCAACGGTGTTGGTGCCGGTGCCGGTAACATGTTAATGCATTGGATCTCGTCGGTGAAAGGCTGATGAGGACGATGTTTCAATTTATTTTCAGATCTCATGGGGTTCATGTCGTCGTCGACATAGGGGTGGTGGTGGTTGTGGGTTGAGCTGTTGTTTGTGGAGGTCGTGGTAGTGGTTGGCGCGCGACTTCAGGTGAGGGAAGTTGGGAAATAGGCGTGGCTGATTGTGAATTGGCGTGTGACGATGGTGGTCGGCTTATCGTCGGCGACAGGAAGTTGATTGTGTGTTTGCCAGCGTGATTTGGTGATCGAAGGTGATGAGTGATGATGATGTGGTCATGGGTGAGTGGTAATTGGGAATGACGATATCAGGGGTGAGAATTTAAGTTTGGGTCTGATTGTGGGGGCAGTATAACACGTGAATGTTGATTTAATTGGTACAGTTAGTTCGTTCTCACCGAGTGATTGGTTCAGATGAGTCCACAATTTTGGTTGAGTCGCTAAGTCCTCTTCTCTACCATTGGATCTTACAAGATCAATGGTTGAGATTAAAACAACAAAAAATACTTTCCAACATGTAATTAATGCCTTGTTTCTTATAATTTCAATTCCCTATTATGCTCGAAGGGAGGGCCACAACCCACAACTCTTTGCTCTTAGCCAAAGAAAAGTCCATCATAGCCCCGAACACAGAATGTCGGCTTTCAAAAGAAGGAGCTGGGTTACGCTGGGTTTACCCGTTTCAGAATCTAGAAAAAAGGAGCTGGTTTCGAGTGAAGAGAGGAAGGAACATGAGGCATCCTTCTTGCATTGCAGGAGCTCGGACTTCAGTTCGAGCAGAGAATGTATGAACAACCTCCCAAAATTTGGCGGCAATCCGAGCTCGAAATTTGGTTTGAGGAGTTGAAGACAGGAGTGGACCTCTCAATTAATTTATCTTTCTTATCAAGTAATTTATTAAATTAATATACTACCATTTATATTTCAAATATTAAAATATAGGATGTTAAAAACGAAATTTTATACTCGCGTAAAATAAAAGCGGGTTTGTAAAAACCCCGTAAATCTTCATTCGGACTCCGATTAAGGCGAAATAAAAGTATAAATTTATTATTTTTTCGAGTCCAACGCAATGGTAATATTTTCTCATACAATTGAGTTTTCTAAAATTGGAGGACTGCTAATTTTCGAAAGTTATACCATAAAATTACACTATCAAGGATTAAAGTTATACTCGTAATAAACTAAAGTTACACTCGTAAAACACTATATCTTAATTGAAGTAACATTATATACACTTGAAGTTACACTCTTTTTACTTGAAACTAAATAATTAATTACTCATTAATTAAATTACACTGAAGTTACACTCATAAAAAAACTAAAGTTACCCCCGTAAAAAGCTAAACTTACACCCATAAAAGACTAAAATTACACTCATAAATCACTAAAATTACATAAAATTATGCTAAAATTACAAAAATTCTAAATAATACGCGTCAAAATCACTTTGTAGTATAAAATTACACTATTAGGTATTAAAGTTACACTCGTAAAAGACTAAAGTTACACCAAAATTATACTCGTAAAACATTATATCTTAATTGATGTTACACCATATTCACTTGAAATTACACCCTTTTTACTTGAAACTAGATAATTAATTCAGTCATTAATTAAATTACACTGAAGTTACACTCATAAAAAACTAAAGTTACACTAATAAAGAACTAAAGTTACACCACCAAGGACTAAAGTTATACTCGTATGTTCCGGGTGTAATTCCAGAGCAGTTATTTGTTACCACCCGTGCTTGTAGAATGACGTCTTTGACTGAATCCTCCTTTCGGTCCCCTGAAACGATGAACAAACTGAGGGCTCGGCTTTGGACCGAGCGAACTCACTCCGACGCTCAAGTCAGTAAACTTAAAGAGATAAGTTGTTGTTACTTCGCCAAGTAACAACCCTCGTCATTACCCTTTATCGTCATCAACTCATCACCCTGGTCTCGCTTAACATTAAAACCAAAATCACCTTCATCACCACCATCGATCATGATATCGACACCATTACATACGTTCTATTCACTATCATTTATAACCTGGAACTCACCATAGATCGCCAACTAATATCATCGATCACAAGCACCTTTCCTTCCTTTGTTTTTCCGCCCCTATTTTGGCACTGTTCTCATCTCTGTTTTATTGATAGGTCGAATAGACCCAGATGTCAGGCCATTGTGAACCACCACCTGACTCACGCTGCCGCTATCGTCGGACCACTAGCCATCGAGTTGCATCCGTGTTGTTGTACTAGATGTTTTTCGTTATAAATCTGACAATTGATGAAAAAAAATTGATTGAAACCCAAGTATACCTTGTAAATTTGACAATTAATCGAGAAAAATAATTAAAACCAGGCCAGACAATTTCGTTTTTCAAAAAACTCGTTTTATTTTTTTTGTAGATCAGTAATGTAATACTAGATGTAATCATAAAAAAACTAATAAGATCAATCACTTCAATTAAAAAGACAAAAACTTAATTATACAGAATGTTAAAAAGATAAGTGAAACTCAAGTATAATGATGGGAAAGAATTTAGGAACTTACCAATTTCAAGACTTGAATCCAGGAGATTAGCTTTATCAAATTTGTGAAGTTTTTCTTTAATTATTGAAGCTTGTAGATTGAATATCAATGGAGATAGGAATAGCGTAGAGGAGAGACAAATAAGAATAGAAAGAGAACATGATTTTTCAAAATTGACGTTGGATTGAATATGAATGAATAAAAGACTAGAAAATTAATAAGAAAGTAATATTGGAAATTGGAAAAAGTGTTAATGCAAGTGGGTGGGTGAATGTGTTTTTTTCTCTTAATCTCAGCCATCTATTTTCTAAGATCTAAGGGCTTAAATTAGGACTCAAGAGAGAGAGAGAGAGAGAGAGAGAGAGAGAGAGAGAGAGAGAGAGAGAGAGAGAGAGAGAGAGAGAGAGTTAGGTTCTTGTGAGTTTTGTTTCTTATGGTGAGTTGTGAGTTTGTGCTTCGAAATCTCAACCACTAGATTATATTAGAGATGAATGACCAAAATCTAATTTTACCTGTTATATAAAATCACTGTCATTTCCTTATTTTCTCTTTTTTTCTAGTGCTACTCTTTTTTTTTACTTTAATTTTTTTATCTCCTTTTTATTATTACCTCGTGATATTATGTTTTTTTTACGACTTTGATTTTTTTTCTTTTATGTTTTTTTTTCTAATTTTTTCATCATGTTACCTTTTTTTTTTCTTTTTCTTTTTGTACCAATTTTTTTTTACTTTAATTTTTTTACTCTTTTTTTTTTTACCTCGTGTTATTATGCTGCTATTGTGCTTTTTTTTACTTTGAATTTTTTACGACTTTGATTTTTTTTCTTTTTTTTACCACATGTTATTTTGTTGTTATTGTGTTGTTATTGTTATTCCGTTGTTATTGTGATGTTATTCTTCTGCCACTTTGATTTTTTTTTACGACTTTGATTTGTTTTTCTTTTTTTTTACCACGTGTTATTGTGCTGTTATTCTACTGTTATTGTGATGTTATTCCGGTGTCACTTTGATTTTTTTACTACTTTGATTTTTTTACTCTTTTTTTACCGCATGTTATTGTGATGTTATTCTGGTGTTATTGTGATATTAATCCTGTGTCACTTTGATTTTTTTTACTACTTTGATTTTTTACTCTTTTTTTACCACGTGTTATTGTGTTGTTATTCTGGTGGTATTGTTATTCTGGTGTTATTGTGATGTTATTCCGGCGTCACTTTGATTTTTTTTACTACTTTTGATTTTTTTACTTTTTTTACCACATGTTATTGTGCTGTTATTCTGGTGTTATTGTGATGTTATTCCGGTGTCACTTTGATTTTTTTTTACTACTTTGATTTTTTTCACTCTTTTTTTACCACGTGTTATTGTGCTGTTATTCTGGTGTTATTGTGATGTTATTCCGGTGTCACTTTGATTTTTTTTAATACTTTGATTTTTTTACTCTTTTTTTTATCACGTGTTATTGTGCTGTTATTATTACTACTTTGATTTTTTTATTCTTTTTTTTATCACTTGTTATCCAGTGTTACTTTTATGTTCTCCCGATTTTACCACGTGTTACTTAGGTGTTATGTTGTTATTGTATTGTTACTCCGGTGTTATTATGTTGTTATTGTGTTGTTACTCCGGTGTTATTCTGGTGTTATTGTATTGTTACTCTAGTATTATTGTGTTGTTAGATTAGATAAGAACGTCTTTTTATACGAGAACATTCAAAATTAAGTTGGAGTATTTAAACAACTTGTAACCTTTTTGGTTACTTGATTTTGGAGGTTTAAATGAGTCTATCTAGTCAATAATTTTTTTTTAAAAAAAAAAAAAAAAAAAAAAAGTCCATAATTAGAAAGCATGAAAAAGATCCAGTCATCAATTCCATTTCCCTTTGAGCATTACTTGTACAGTTTTACACTTATACTCATAAATTTTCCTGCCTAAATATGGGAGTGAAAAAGTACAACCGCATGAGACTTAACAAGCAAGTTCTAGTAAGGATTAGAGCTTAGAAAATTTAATTTGAGGCCTATTCAGCCAGAAGTGTATGTTCCAGGTAATAAACTTGGTAGTGCTTGCTTCTCTTTTCAGTATCCACGGATGTTAATGGACTTAACGCCCAAACCCAAAAACACTTAAAAACGTGCATTGTAATTTGTAGGATCATACACATAGTAGTTACTTTAATTGGTATGTAAACTCATTTGACAGTGGCACTCATGATGCCTTCAAAACCTATCCGCATTAAAAATGCCTTTTTTGCTTTGCTTAACATCGTAAATACGGAATAAGTCATCACACCCTAATCTCGATAAGTGTGCCATAAATTCAACCTATACCATGTCAAGATATGGTTGTAGTTACCTTTAAAACCTTTGCATAGTGATGGTATTGTCACGACCCAGGTGAAAAATATGTGATACGAATAATACAACTTAAATGTTGCATCAAGCTGAGTTGAAGGCTTGTAAGCCTGAGCTTGTTATATATTGCATCAAGCTGAGTTGATGCGTTTATATTTGTGCTTATCAGATGATAAGTACCCGCTACTAAGCAATTAAGCTGTAGTTTGTAAGCCAAAAAAGCAATCTAATTCATCAATAAATATAAGAGCAGTCTCTAGTTTGTATGCCAAGCTGAACAATGCAGCAACTGTCAAAATTTGAAGTGTCAACAACTACAGTATAGGTAATCTGTGACACTATGAGAGGAGATAGAGAGATGATCTAGTTAAGAATGTTATAACAAAACTGCGGCTTTAAAATGACAAAACTGACATGTCCAGCGTTGACCCAATACAAACCAAAAGGCAACCTTAACCACCAGAAATGCCAGATTTTCCGTAATTCACACTATCTCATAGAAATACAAACACAATTAGTTATCCAAACAAGTGATTTTGACCCACACAACCAGTAACCAAGACATCATCTTACCAATTATTGGAAAATAACAATTCATCTGAGTAGTGCAACTAAATTAACACGACAATTCACAGATAAATTAACACGACAATTAATTCACACTATCGCACATGCAGCTGCTTTCTGAAGATCGGATCGTGTTTATCATTGTCCGAGTGTTGAAATCGTCTGTGCTCTGAAAGTCACGAAATTAACACGACAATTCAAAGCACACTACAATCATCAACATAATTCAGTATATGGACATCAAATAAACCAACAATTATTTCTACGTAATAACAAAAAATCAAACTTTACACAATCATCGATCTCGACGCGAATTCAGACACAATAATCACTAATCTAAAACCCGACAATGCATTACTTGTTAAAGCGAACTCTAATCAATTAAACATCAGCAGAAAGAACGAAATTTACATACAATTTCAACAATAGAATATGAGATCTGAATCGAACAGATGGATTCACAATTAATTTATGAACACAATTAGTGATTGATCTCGAATTCACGATGTTGCTACATACGGTGACATTATCTGAAACGATGATGATGGAGAGGTTTGATTTTGAGAAGATGTTGGCCGCGGTGAAGTATTTGGATCATTTTTTTTTTTTTAATTTTGAAAGAAAAGAGATGTCAGGTCTTTATTTGTACGTTGTTTTTAGTTCAATCTTAGCCATCTATTCCCTCTTAATTAATGGCCGAGATTTTTCAAACTCACAACTCACCATAAGAACCAAACTCACGAGATCCCGCCTCTCTCTCTCTCTCTCTCTCTCTCTCTCTCTCTCTATATATATATATATATATATATATATATATATATATAGAATTAGGATCAAATGAGTCCACCTTCCTTAGGTGAGTCCATGAGTCCTAATTTTAGCCATTAGATTATAACAAAATCAATGGCTAAGATTAAATCTGAAAATAAAAGATCCCTATAAAACCCAAAAAAACCCTAATTTCATTCATTCACCTGCCTCCTTCACTCCCACTTCTCTCTCTAAATTTCTAAATCCCTCCTCTCTTCTTCCTTCTCCCACCCCGACATCACTGCTGCCACCACCCAACCCGACGCCGCCACCACACACAACCGCCCCGCCACCACCCCTCACCACCACCATACCGATGCCACCAATCTGCCGTTGCCGCCGCCAACTGCCCTGGACTCGCCGCCACCACACCACGCCGAGACCTACCCCTGCCGCCGACACCGAACGCTCCATCAGATGCACGCCTCCACCTTCTTTTCTCCTTTCTTCATCCTCCTCGTTCCCTTTCTTCTACCACCACCCCACCCTAAACCCTCTGTCTCCCCTCGCCGCCACCACACCACATCTCTTTTTTCTTTTTTTTATTTCAGATCTGAGAAACTGAAAGGTTTTGTTGTTGATGGTATTGGTGATGCCGCCATTCTACCGCCTCTATTCTCCATTTTTTTTTCAAATCTGAGAAAAAGAGTGGTTTTTTTCAAATCTGAGAAAAAGAGTGTCCTAAACTTAAGGCAGTGTTACCGTCCATGTCGTCACAACAACAGATTTGCCTTCCTCATCTGATTCGCATTCGTGTGGAACATTGTTAGGAGGTGGAGGCGATATTTGAATCAAACTTAAGTGACACAAGTCATCTTTATTAACCCACATCTTCGACTATTAAAATTATAATATATGTAAAAACACTCGTAACCATTGAAGTTTCGCTCATATAACGTCAAAGTTTCATTCGTACACCATTAAATTTACAATTGTAAATTAGAGAAATTATTAAATTTTACAGTATTAAATAGTTATAAATTTATATTGAAAATGGCCTAAAATATTTAAAGTTTCACGCTTTACCATTAAAATTTCAGTCGTTTAACATTAAAGTTTCATTCATATTAGTCACAATTACTCGTACATTATTACATAATTTAAATTTTTATATTAATATCGGCCTAAAATAATTAAAGTTACACTTTTAAGAATTAAAGTTTTATTCGTAAAACATTAAAGTTTCATTCATAAATCAGTTAAATTAAATAAATTTTAGTTACAATTACATTATTTCATAAATTTAAATTTTTATATAAAAAATGGAATAAAAAAATTAAAGTTACAGTTTTAAGTATTAAAGTTTCACTAGTAAAATATAAAAGTTACACTTCAAAATCAGGTAAATTAAATAAATATTAGTCAAAAATACATTATTTCATAAATTCAAAATTTTAAATTAGAAATATTCTAAAAAAACTAAAGTTATACTTTTAAGAATTAAAGTTTTACTCGTAAAGTATTAAAGTTATATTTAAAATCAAATTTTTATATTTAAAATGACATTTTATAACATAAATTTGAATTTTTATTTACAAAATAACCTTAAAATATTAAAGTTACAATCGTAATGAATTAACGTTACATTCATAGATTAAAGTTTCATTTATAAAACACTAAAGTTTCATTCAGAAAATGCTTAAAAGTTTCAAATCTCAATCATCAATCTTAAAAGATCTAATGGCTTAGATTAGGACTTAGGGACTCAATTATTTAGGTGGACTCATTTGAACTTGGCTCTATATATATATATATATATATATATATATATATATATATATATATATATATATATATATATATATATATGGGTTGGGAAAGTGTGGATACGACACATGGCATATTCAGCCTTAAATACAACCATTAATGACAACTTTAACCTTTAGTCATTAATAACAGGAATTAATGTAGCATAAACATCAATAACAATTTAATAAAGTTATTTATTAGATTAAAATAAATAAGTAATGTAGTTAATTTTAAAAATATTTTGAGAACTATTACGAAATGAATTTTTTAAAATTTATCGCGAAAAATGCTTTCTTATGAGTATAATTTTCACTAAAGTTATTAAAATATTAAATTCAATGAACGTGTATTTGCCGCCTCCCCGTATAAATAAATATATTATGTATGTAGAAGTATAATCAAATAATAGTAAATTTGCAACGAATAACTTTTGTGCCATCAAGTAAAATAAAAACTTATATGATATATACAATACATTAATTTACGTAACACTTGAATATGTGTATACATTATTTTTATTATTGTTTGCATGTATCTAAAAAGTATATTCTTACAAATTTCAATACTATTGAAAAGAAATGAGAAATAGCATGATTTAAAGTGGGTATACACACTATGGTAAAAAGTACGTATATGCACTGTGGCATAAGCTGCATATGGATAATCACAACAATAATAGTGACTACTAAGGACATATATGTTATAAGTGGTGAGAAAATAGGAATCACAATTCTTTTTTTTATTTGTTTATAATTGTCAAATAAATGTTGTATACACCATTTATATAACATCGTTTATTACTTATTTTATTTAAAATACGTTAAAAGTAAAAATGTATAAAACAAGATTTGAAAAAGCTTAATCGATTTTATTTTTAAGTAAAATATTAAATTTCATATATCAATTATATTATTTTTTTCTTCAATTACAACAAGAAAATATATAAATAGGTCGTGCGAAGCACGGGATACTACCTATAAATAGTAATACTAACTAAAATGTGCCAAGCACCACCAAATATTAATGAACAATCAACAAGCTTATCGGCCTGACTCTTGCCTAGGACTTATTCTATACATAAATGGTAACCAATTTTGCTAGCGGTTGGCCGAGCCATGGACCGGTCGTGTCAAAAATTAGGTTGTGCCTGCAATGAGCTCGTGCTTGGGTCATGGGCCAAGTCGTCCCTGGCGGCCCGCGGCCTAACTGGTGCTCTTATAGTCGTATACTCTTATCTCTTGACCTGGTATGATATCCTTTATAAATATGTAACACGCGTCTCATACAATAAGTTGATACCCTATTTTATTAGTAGACACGAAAAAAAGATTAGGTCGTGATGGTTCCAGACTTCAAACTATTCTCATTTGTAAATGGTCACAACTCACAAACCTTTCAACCTAAATGCAACCAATTAAATCTCCGTTTAGTATTTTAACAATTACATAGATAAGGCATCAAATCTCAACCCAATCTTCTTAATTTTGCATCGTGTTTTGTGTCATGTCAGCATTTTGAAAGTTGTAAATATATCTATCTATGTAAGGGAGGTTTAAAATAATTTAAGGTTAATTCAAAAAAAGGTTATACATGTCGGATTTGTGTTTATAGTGCTCAGTCCAAAACTGGCCCAATTACATATTGTGTTGACCCACTTAATATATGTCATTAAGACTCAATCCAAACACATTAATTCTGTAAGTTTATATCGTAGAATCAGCTCGTGTCCTTGTTTGTCAGGTCTTTACCATAACATCAATGTTAGAGTATTAAACGCGAGACTTAGTCAAGATAATCCATGCTCATATTGAACTTTAGCCCACGTACAAACAGGCTAGCGAGAGCGAAATGTATTCACGGATCACGGACGGATAGAAGCATAGAGCCTTGTAATTTACCTAAAATGCCTAATCCATGCCGCGCTTACATTACAGACCTAATGGTCGATAAAGAGTTGAAACGACCTATAAACAACTCTGATCACCCTCCCCCTCCATAATAATAGGTAGGATGAACACTACTCCTAAGTCCTAATTAGCTGTCTCGTGTCCGACGTCGTGTCGAACACCCGAACACCTGACGTTCATTGAACAAACACCTAAACATGTTATTGTTTAGACGAGGAATAAAATATCAAAAGAGATTGATTAGAAGATGAGTTTGGGTGGGAAATGAGAATTAGTTAGTAGAAGTATAATCTATGTTCAAATTTTACATCACTTACTTAAATTTAATATCAAATGCATTATTAAAATAAAATCATACTCCCTCCTACTCATAATAATAACTCTCCCCCTGTAACACCTCTGTACACCAAGGTGCCTTACCAAGGACCATCCCAGTGTCTGAAGCTGTTACAATCTCGGTTGCGCGAGGTAGTAGATCAAATAAACAATAAAGGGACATTTATTAAATGGTTTAAGACTTTACATCGTAGGATAGCGTGGCAAGACACAACATAAATCACTATAAAGACTACTAAGCATGAATGACGATGACATCTACTTCGGTAGCGTGATGACTCGATTCCCTTCCAAGCCCCGCCAACATCAAGACTAGCTGTACCTGCTAAACCAATGGCTCACCATACCCGAATGGATCACCACAGTTTTGAAAACATAACACGGGGTCAGTTCACTGCATAACGAAATAAGACTAGTACGATAAAAGTAAACAGCTGATCATCATCCACCTCCAACTCCCAATCACATCATGTAATTGACTACACACTAAAGTGTGTATTCCTGCAAGTGGGGGACCGCAGCCGTACCCACCAAATCCCAGCTTATCAACGAGTGATAACCTTGTTCATTAATGTTCACATCCCCTCTTGTGGCGGGTTCCATATAGGGCGAAACTAGGGCGTGAAGTCACTCCCGCAAGTGACTCCATTCAGCCGAGGACGCGCCTCGCGAACATCACCAACAACCATCATCACACCAACACCAAACTCCAATCCAACAACAGCAGATAATCACAATATCAATCGTACAAACAATTACCACATAATCTCAAATCAATTAAACAGTAAACCGAGTAGGAAAACCCTGCCTTATCGCCAAACCATGAAAATGCATCCAACAACTAGCCAGACAAGACTCCGAGATGAATCCTACAAATAGTAACCACAACCTATTACGAGACTACCCCAAAGACCTACTGAAAGACAACAACGAAACAACGACTTACCTTGAGACGCGGACCGAAGTCAACAACGATGACGTCCCTACCTGAATACTCCACGTATAAACCCATCCTCTTTCTTGGGTTAGTGTCTAGGCTAGATGAGATTGTATAGAGAGGTGGGTGATAGGTAACAGAGAGGTATATATTAGAGTTAGAGAGATAGAGAACCATCGAAAATGAAATAAGATTTACCAACTTGCGTTTTATAATAACACGTCAACAGCGGCAATACTCGGTCGAGTACTTTTATACTCGGCCGAGTAAGCTCTACTCGGTCGAGTGTTACCACTACTCGGCCGAGTAGCCCTACTAGGTCGAGCAAACAGATACATAGGTCCTTTATCCTTTCTCATATCCCCTCCTACGGTCTTCTTTGGTCAAACGGTCGGTCAAGGGGTCCTTAAATAGATCAGAGCGGATATTACAGTCTTCCCCCCTTAAAAGGAACTTCGTCTCCGAAGTTCATCCCACAGTTCCAAATACCACGGACAGAACACCTAAGGAAATACCTATGAAGTTAAGTTTTTAAACATCCTTGACAAGGCTTCGACGACCATAAAGCATCACTATACCGTTACTGTGTACAACTACACAATAAATTACGTAGCAAGTTAAATTCAAATGTACACGTTACATCCGTTAATGTTTCTGACAACTCATAACTTGGAAGTTAAAATAAAAATGAAGCAAAAAAGAACTTTATCAATTCGTTAGAACTTTTACCGCGATGTTATCTATCCCTCTAAAAGGGAATTTCGTCCCCGAAGTTCATTCTACCGATCCACCAAACTTATACATACGCAAAAGACAACAACCATGGAACATATATCCTTTCACAAGACAAGTATGACACGCCCATACTGTATATAAATAACCACCTTCTTCATGCAATTCAAAGAGGCAAGACACACAACATAATTAGGGAGATGTGAATAGTATGATGATATCACTGCCCTTTGATCAACACTGACTACCGTTAACGCACACATACCACATCTCATATTACTATTACTGTCGCATCTCAAATTTCAATCATATATCGTGATCATATAAACAAGGTGCATCTCATGAAGTCCAAACACATTACTAAAGTATTGAAGATGCACTTACCAAAACAGCTACCCAATTAATTCTATAACAATTTCAAACAACGAAGGATGTATTTTCCGTATGCTCGGCCGAGTATCATGGGGTACTCGGTCGAGTAAGCGATACTCGGCCGAGTATTGATATACTGGGTCGAGTTTTCCAGGGCAGAATGCAATTTCCCAGTTCCTAAAACACACAACATTCAAGTTCGAACCTGCGACAGGTGAGATGTCTAACACCAACTCAAAGTCCCGATCCAACTAATTCAAGTGGAATACTAAAAACAAGTGGTGGCCTTATGGCCAATTACAACATCTCAAAACAAAAGAGTATGATAAGAGAGCAACAAATATCCAACAACAAACCAATGTAACAAGTCCAGAACTACAACAGGAATCAAATATCTGCACCCTCCTCCATCTCCTCACCACCTCCGGTGCCAGAGGTACTTGCTCCAGATGCTCCTGCTCCCTGAAAAGCTCCAGCTGAGTAGCCTCCACCCCCTAGCTGACTGCCATAGTTGGCTCCCCACGGTCCCGCGAGAAAGCCAAACTCAGTCTCCTCTGATGGTCTCCAAAAGCTAGGGTCAACTCCGTAACTATGGAAGACTTATGTGTCCACTCCGGGTCCTCTCCACCAAACGGGCTGTGCCAACTCTGTCCCTATACCCTGGTTGTAAGCCATCTCGTGCATGTTCCGGCGCACTAAAGTGGTGGAGATCCGCTCAGTCAGGTCACTAACCTGCATCCTGGGGTCGTGGACGGTAGGGTAGGGCAAGTATTATGATGGGTAAAAGCTCGGTGTAGAGAAGGAAGGCTCAGTCTCAACCTCATCCACCCTTGATGCCCTCCCTCTACTGCGCTCACGTAGCGGGAGAGCGATCGGCTGCTTCTCCGTCACTATGATAGGCTCGGGTAGGTTTCGGAGGATGGTGGGGTCGATCAGTTAAAACTGGGGCTCAGGTCTAGGCTCACCACTCCCCGGGTCATACTCAGCCAAATGGTCAATCACGGGTAGGCGCTCGGGATCGGGGAGCACCATCCACAAGGATCCTCTCACTCTCCACGCAAACGACCCATCCTCTAACTTCCTAAACCACCTGATATGACACTAATACCTCTCATCCATCGTAGGGATGGACTCAAACAACCCAGTACCCGACGAAGGTGGAGCTTCAAAGTCAGTCATCCTCTGATCCAAGCGGGTCACTATAACCCCACACGAAATGTGACGGTTCGAAGACCGTGAAATATGGTCCAAACTGGAGCATACGACCCGGGAGCACTATAGTAAAAAGGCTCTTCCCGGCGGAGGTTAAGGTAGGACATCAACAACATGACCTCATGAGAGTTCAACTTACTCACGTCATCCCTCGCGAAAAAAAGGCAAGTCATCATCCTAAGAAACATACGGAGAGGCACATGTTGAACGCCATTGATCAACATGGCACTCGCACTAGGAACGGGTCGGCCAGTCAGGTAAGGTAGGTAGTGGGGTGCCCCACTATTCTTTGTCACATCACTAATGTACCCCTCTTTCTCCGTCTCTAGGCCAAGGCGGCCGACAAACTCATCAAGGGTTAAGTCACGATCCTCGTTCATAAGGCGGAAGGAAACGAGTTTCCCCTTTACATCATACAAAAAGGAGCTCAAAAACTCCAGGGTGAGATACGGGCAGGACTTCTTACGTAAGTGGTAGAGTCCCTCCATCCCCAAAATCTCAAAGATGTGCACTATATCCCCTTTAACCCCCAAGGTCTCCAAGATGTCGGGATTCACACAACGTGTCGGTCTCATGGTTCGACCCATCAAGGCCACAAAAGCATTTCGCTGCTTAAAGTCAGAGAAAATTACCGATGGATATTCCTCCACCGGATGAACAACGGGTTCTTGGCTAGATTGACCCGTTTCCAATTGAACATTGGCGCGAGTCCGCTTTTTAGCTGGGGCTTTTGCTTTCGGCATGCTGCAAAAAGATGAATTTCAACAAGGATATTTCCAAAATTTTGCCATAGTACGGACTGTTTTTCGAATTATGCACTTTTAAGACGGATTTTTTTTTTTCACAAAATACAAGCCATACTAACCAAGAGAAGCATTTTTATCATCAACTAACTCTTAAGGAACATCCTAGGACAATCTAAGGGACCAAAAATCAAACTTGAATCAAACCCTAGAAATTTTTTTGTAACATAAGATGGGCGATTTCAAGCATAAAATCGTTTTAGAGTATACGTAGGCGGTGTTTAAGAGCAATTAGAACCCAAAGCATCAAAGTAGAAGCACATAAACTTGGATTACAATGGTTAAAGGTTCAAAATTTTTGAACAATTTTTACCATAAATTGGAAGCAAAGTTGAAGAAATTGATTGAATACTTTACCTTGATTGAGGTTTTGAACGAGCAAGAAGGAAATCCAAAAGCAATTACTAGCAAAAATCACCCAAGTGGTTTGAGAGAGAGAATATTGAAGAGTTATGAGGAAGAGGAGAGGTAATGACGCGGAAATAAGGAGAAAAGATGAGTTATAGGATTTTCGAAATAAACTGAGCTGGGCCGCGATAAACGAGTACTCGGTCGAGTATCGGGTTTACTCGGCCGAGTATGGCTTACTCGGTGGAGTATTCGGTCTACTCGGTCGAGTACTCAGAGACCAGTAACACGTGTAATCTGCCAGTCCGAGTACTCGGTCGAGTGCCTCTTTGCTCGGCCGAGTGTGGCCTACTCGGTCGAGTATCAACTCTACTCGGCTGAGTTCAACAGAACAGGAACGAAGTTTGAAGTTATCAAGAGTTTTTCCTGCAAAACAAATAACGATGTTCGGAGTTTCACCTCATCGAGCTCGCCATCATTAGATCCTAATTCTATCACAACAAGGCACGTCACCACATCATAAAACTTCATTGCGATATTTATGAGCGACACATGTTTCTATGCACATCACCGTAGTAAACAATCCGCGTTACAATGAATATACACAATCGATATTGACTACATAATAGATAAGATCAAGCTACGAACTTGCGTCAGTTGTCAACATACCTTATCATGCAATTCTATACATATTCGATACTTCATTACTCCTTTGGAAATCACATAAGAACACATTTCACGCATGAGGTTTATCATATGCAACCACGAAATTCCCTTATCATATATTATCATGCTCAAATTATGCAATCCTCTTATCATTCCACCCAACACACTCACGAGATTCACCATTTACAAATACCACATCCATAGTTTTAAACACACGTTACCACACAGGCTACTACAAACATGCACATATGACACACACACTTGACACAAAACACTCCTATACATCTACCCTTCCACGGTGGCTGGCTTAAGCATGATTGGGCCCGGGATTCTGAGATAAGGGCGTCTTCTCACCCAAAACCGACATAAGGGTCTCCCAACACACGTACACCATGTTCATTTTAATTTAACACCTTATATTCATTTGGTTCATTGGTTCAAGCTCCAAAATCGTCGCTCTGATACCACTTTGTAACACCGCCGTACACCAAGGTGCCTTATCAAGGACCACCCTAGTATATGAAGGTGTTACCATCTCGGTTGTCCGAGGTAGCAGATCAAATAAACAATAAAGGGACATTTATTAAATGGCTTAAGACTTTACATCGTAGGACAGCGTAGCAAGACACAACATGAATCACTATAAAGACTACTAAGCATGAATGACGGTGACATCTACTTCGGTAGCGTGATGACTAGATTTCCTTCCAAGCCCCGCAACATCAAGACCAGCTGTACCTGCTAAACCAACTGATCACCATCCCCGAATGGATCACCACAGTTTTGAAAACATAACACGGGGTCAGTTCACTGCATACCGAAATAAGACTAGTACGATAAAAGTAAACAGCTGATCATCATCCACCTCCAACTCCCAATCACATCATGTAACTGACTACACACTAAAGTGTGTAGCCTTGCCAGTGGGGGACCGCAGCCGTACCCACCAAATCCCCGCTCATCAACGAGCGATAACCCTGTTCATTAATGTGCGGCGAAACTAGGGCATGAAGCCACTACTCCCGCAAGTGACTCCACTTAGCCGAGGACGCGCCTCGCGAACATCACCAACAACCATCATCACACCAACACCAAACTCCAATCCAACAACAGCAGATAATCACAATATCAATCATACAAACAATTACCACATAATCTCAAATCAATTAAACAGTAAACCGAGTAGGGAAACCCCGCCTTATCGCCAAACCATGAAAATGCATCCAACAACTAGCCAGGCAAGACTCCGAGACGAATCGTACAAATAGTAACCACAACCTATTACGAGACTACCCCAAAGACCTACTGAAAGACAACAACGAAACAACGACTTACCTTGAGACGCGGACCGAAGTCGACAACGATGACATCCCTACTTGAATACTCCACGTATAAACCCATCGTCTTTCTTGGGTTAGCGTCTAGGCTAGATGAGAGTGTATAGAGAGGTGGGTGATAGGTAAGAGAGAGGGATATATTAGGGTTAGAGAGATAGAGAACCGTCGAAAATGAAATAAGATTACCAATTTGCATTTTATAATAACGCGTCAACAACGGCGATACTCGGTCGAGTCTTACCAGTTACCACTACTCGGCTGAGTAGCCCCTACTAGGTCGAGTAAACAAATACATAGGTCCTTTATCCTCTCTCATATCCCCTTCTACGGTCTTCTCTGGTCAAACGGTCGGTCAAGGGGTCCTTAAATAGAGCGGTTATTACACCTCCTTTCTTTTTTCATCTATTCATATAACTCTCCCCCTTTCCTTTTTTAGTAAATTTTTATACTTATTTTTATCACCTCATCCTACAACAATAACCCACAATACCATACTTTATCTTATTTTAATCAACTCACTCCACAACAATACTTATTTTAATCACCTAACCCGACAATAATATCCCACAATACCTTCATTCTCTCTAATTAACTCACCTTACCCCAATACTTTAGCTTATTTAATTCAAATACTTTTAATTCTCATGTCACCCTCCAATAAGGAGAGTTATGCCGAATAGGAGGGAGGGTACATTTTTTTATTATTTATAACCATAAAATATATATTTATTAAATTTAAATAGCATGTACCATGTCCTAAATTTCATGAAATACAGTATTGTGTGTCCGTATTGTATCGGTATCCGTGTCCGTGCTACCTAGATAATAAGTGAGCCACTGAACCCTAAGAAACTGAATAAAATTGCGGCCTCCTTCCCTCACTCTTCAACACATCCTCATCTTCCCTCCTTGTTTTATCAGAAACCCTAAACCCTAGTAAAGCCTCCTCCATTTCACCTTCAAAAAGGGCGGAAAGAAACAACAAAAAATCAACAGAAAAAATGGTAAGCCATCTACTGTTCGAATCATCATCAGGATATGCAATATTTGAAGCACATGGATTAGATGAAATTGGGCAAAACGTACAAGCAGTTAGAGATTCAGTAACAGACCTTAATAGGTTTGGTAAAGTTGTTAAGCTCTTCGCTTTTCAACCTTTTGAATCTGCTCATGATGCTCTTTCTCAAATCAATTCTGTTTCTGAAGGTCTAACCTCTTTTTCCCCTTAATTTTTTTAACAGTTTTATAGGTTTAATTTGTGTTTTTCACTGTTTATGCATCTGGGTTTTGGGTTTTGTTGCGAAAGTTGATAGCTTTTTTACTGCATTGTTGTTCTTGGTGATACTGGTTTCGATTTACAGTTTTGTATGTTGATTTTGTGTTTTGCAGTGTTTATGCATGTGGGTTTTGCTTTGTTTTGGATTTTGTTGTTAAAGTTGATAGCTTTTTTCATTGCATTGCTGTTTTTGAGCAACTGTAAAGCCTTGTAGACGTTCCGAGTTTTAGGGTTGTTAAATTTGCTAGCTCTTTGTCGGGGTTTTCAATTTTGTTCTTGAAATTTTTTAATTATGTTGTTGATATTCTCTTCGTCCCAATCATTTGTTTATCTTTGATTAAAATACCCTTTACAGAGAATAATAGCAAATGATTGGGACGGAGGGAGTATTTGTTTTGATTAACAGTTTCATGGAAGTTTGTGTTTTGCACTGTTTATGCAACTGGGTTTTGCTTTGTTTTGGTTTTTGTAGCTAAAAAGTTGATAACATTTTATTTATTGCATTGTTGTTTTGAAGGAACTGAAAAATGTGGGTGATGTTCATGTTTTAGGGTTGTGAAATTAGGATTATAAAGCTTTTATTTTTTGTTACAGTTTGTTTTGAAACAGATTTCAATAAGGTATTTAATTATGTTGTTGAAATTTTCTAGCATTTATAAGTTGCATGGTTCATTGATTTTGGGTCTGTTCCGTTGATTATAGTTAGTTTAAATTGATATCATAAGCTTCAATGGTACTTACCTCGTCAAGTCGTGTGGCTGTGTTAATTAGTTTCTGCAATAAATATTTCGAGACCTATTGCTTCTTCATCTGCTTTGAGATGCATTGACCTTTGATCTAAGGATGAAAAGGTTGTATTTGAGATTCGATTACCTGAATGTGCATTTGCTTTCAGCTTTACCATTTGTTCATGATAATTACTGCCATTAGTTCATGAAAACAGTTCCAAAGTTTGATTCTTTTTCTCCACTAAGTTGTTTTCTTCTTTTATTCTGTCACGATGATGGCAAAACACATCAGTATATAGTTCTAGTGATTGTGGTTTCAATATACTTATTTCATGAAAAATATATAACTCTTAAGAACTTATTTTTTTCCCAGCGAAGAATGTTTTTCTTGGCTTAGTTTACCTGGTATCGTTTTATTAGCTTACTATGAAATGCTGCTGTCTTAATTTATATAAAAATTGTTTCTAAAGTATTTGATGTATCTATATGTGCAGGTATCATGACTGATGAGTTAAGAAATTTCTTGGATTTAAATTTTCCGGAGAAATCAAAGGCTAAGGATTTGGTTCTTGGTTTAGCTGACTCTAAACTTGGAGCATCCATCTTTGATGAGACAAAGCTACAGTGCAGAAGTAATGAGTTTGTCTTGGAGCTTCTTCGTGGTGTCCGTTTGCACTTCGAGAAGTTCATTAAGGATCTTAAGGTTCTTGTGCCTCTTAATCTCTCTCTTTTGATTGAGTGCACTACACTTGACCTGTAAAACCAGAGTTTTTCTCCAATTTTTTTGTTACTAGCAAACTCATCTGATTTGCATCTTTTCATTTCTGCGAAGTCTGGAGATTTGGAGAAGGCTCAGTTAGGTCTAGCACACAGTTACAGCCGAGCTAAAGTAAAGTTCAACGTCAACCGAGTTGACAACATGGTTATTCAAGCTATCTTCCTACTAGATACTTTGGACAAAGACGTAAACTCATTCTCTATGAGAGTCAGGTTTGCTACTTGCTATTGCACTATATCATTTCTTCTCCTTGTTTTTTTTTTTCCTTAAATCACGTTCCTTATTGTAAGCTTGTATATTTTTGCATTTCGTATTCCAACTTTAAACATTCTAAGCTTGTTTCCTTTAATACAGAGAATGGTATTCATGGCACTTCCCAGAGTTGGTCAAAATCGTCAATGACAACTATCTTTACTCAAAATTGGCGAAGTTTATTGAGAACAAGTCAGAGCTGTCCGAGGAGAAACTTCCAGCCTTGATTGAAGTTGTAGGTGATGAAGATAAAGCAAAAGAGATTGTTGAAGCTGCCAAAGCGTCTATGGGTAATTATCTGTGTTGTATATGAGCTTGGCATCGGGCTGAGATAAGGGAAGTAATATCAGGTTTAATCTGTTCATTTTTGTGCAGGCCAAGATTTATCACCTGTTGACCTGATCAACGTCCAGATGTTTGCCCAAAGGGTGATGGATCTTTCAGAGTACAGGAAGAATCTTTATGACTATTTAGTCACAAAAATGAACGATATAGCACCCAATTTGACAGCTTTAATTGGTGAGATGGTTGGTGCTCGATTAATCTCCCATGCAGGCAGTCTTACTAATTTGGCCAAGTGCCCATCTTCGACCCTTCAAATCCTTGGTGCTGAGAAAGCTTTGTTTAGGTAACTTTTTTTTTTCTTGTTTTTACACATTTAAGAATGCTGCGTAGAAATATATGAATTTCCATGCCAGTCTAGTCTAATCTCTTCTATACTTGCGGAAAATACCTCTAGTTAACTTTTTCAAAAGGCTTACATATTGTTGATTTTATTAGGGCCCTGAAAACAAAAGGAAACACGCCAAAGTATGGTTTGATTTTCCATTCATCTTTCATTGGTCGAGCAGCCTCTAAAAACAAGGGTCGGATGGCACGTTATCTTGCAAACAAGTGCTCTATTGCATCTCGTATCGACTGTTTTGCGGGTTTGTTCTTTCTGACATACCGTGATTTCCTTGCCCTTCTGCTTTTTATTTTGTGGCCTTTGCTCAGATTTGTTGTTTGACTACATTGATACAGATAGTAGCTCTACTATTTTTGGTGAAAAGCTTCGTGGACTTGTAGAGGAGCGACTTGACTTTTATGACAAGGGAGTTGCACCTAAAAAGAATATTGATGTCATGAGAGCTGCCATTGAAGAAGCTTCTCAACAGAAAGGTGAGTTATTGGTATAGTTATAGGCTTTCATTATAATTCTGATGTTTAAAGGAATTCATATGATGTAGGTAGTATTTTCTGGCGTTCCCGTCGTAAATAAATGTGGATTAAGCTATTTGGTAAAAAATAAGTCATTTCATACCATAGTAGCCTGCCAAATTGCTGTACCGAGGCTTTAAGCTGATTCAGACGATTTTGTGGTATAATGCACTGTTTCTTAAAATTAGATTTAGATGAAGAGCTGTCCATTTATATTGCTACCTTGAATTGAATTTTTACAGATGACATGGAGTTGGATGAAGAACCCGAAACTACTGCGAAAAAGAGCAAGAAAACAAAGTCCAAGGCTACAGCTGAAGTTGCAGATGGTGGAGTTGAGGAGCTAAAATCTGAGAAGAAGAAAAAGAAGGATAAGAAAAATGTAGAGACGGGAAGTGATCAAGAAGATGTGAAGTCTGAGAAGAAAAAGAAAAACAAGGATAAACGTAAATTAGAAGAGCAAATGCCTGAAGAGGAGAATGACGTCGACAACACAACCAGCAAGAAGAAAAAGAAGAAGAGCAAAGTTGAAGCAGAGGATGCATCGGCCGTCTCAGCCGTTAGTGAAAGCAAGAAAAAGAAGAAGGCAAAGAAGTCAAAGACGGAAGACAGCGACTAAGCACGTTGCATGTAGGCCTTTGTGTGTACTACCTCGAACCCACTCTGAAGTATTCTTAAGGGCTATTTTGCTAGCAAAGTGCAGACCAAATTTTCACTTTGATTTTAGTGTAGTGACTATTACTCTGATGATAAATTGTTATAATTATCCTACATAGTTGTGTTTTGTATTTTGAACCAAGGTAAACTCGTAAGTTGAGTACTTGTAGTTGTGTTTATCGGAATGTGACTAGCGTTTCAGAGGCAAATGAAGGTGTCGGTGATTAGCACTCTCCGAGGAGTCGCATCTCTAAGAAAATGAGTAATGCGGAAAACTATGGAAGAGTGAAAAATTGTTTTTAATTTCGCGAAATGTGTTTTTAAGTTTTATCTTTGCATGTTTTGAGAATTATTAATTATGGAGCAGTTGGCTTTTTTCGCCAGATTGCAAGTCTTTGGTTCAAGCTCAATCAACAATGACGAAACGCGTAGGAAGAAGCATAACCAGAAAAAAAGACAACCAAAGGAAATGAGAATATGAACCCAACAAATACATCAGAGGGGAAAAACATTCAGGAAATTTCATAGCATCATCTTAGGTATAATCCACTCAAAACGTATAGTATAATACACACAGTCCTCTCATTTATGTGAACCAGCCTCTGATAATTACATCTCGAATTGTCCTCGATTCGAGCACCCTCTTGAAGTTAGCCAATGATCTGAGATCATCATCAACCAAAGGAAAGAAGTTTTAAGTAGGATGAGGTTGTTTATACCCTGCTGTTCGGAGGCATTGGTATTACACCATAAAAGAAGTCGCCAAAGTAGTTGTGTGGCTCATGCACGAGCTTGGAGATGATGTCCCTAAGAGTGATAAGTCCTTGGAGATTATCATCTTCATCCACCACGTAGATGCGATGGATCTTTAACTTATCAAGGGTCCGAATGACTTCATTAAGGGTGCTTTCCTTTTTGCAAGTAACCATCCCACTTAGTACAGGGGTGCTACGTTCGCGGTGTTCTTCTCTGTACTTTTTTGAAGCAACCAAGAAGTCCTTGGCTGTGATGGATCTGCACAAAGATTATGAGTACATTAGTACTCTTATCAGCTAGTTATAAGCCAAAGGGAAACATAAACAAAACATCAATATTTTGTAGTCTCGGTATTGATCACATGCCTGCAATCCTTGTAAATCTCTGGCGCGGTTAGAAGGAACTGAACATCTCGTATGCTAATATTACCGACTGCTTTTCCATCACGCTCTACCACCGGGATCCCTCCTACACTCTTTAGCCTCATCACTTTGAAGGCTTCGAGAACTGGATCATCTTCGTACACCTGTAAGATAGCATAAATACATTGTTTACCCGACTACCATCATTTAGTAACTACTTACATATCAACTTGATCGAAGAGTGGAAAAATACAGTGAGCACCTCCAAAACCAAAGCAACAAAAGCGAATGTATACCTTGATTACTTGTTTAGCGTTCATTAGTGGAAGACCGAGATCAGTTAGTTTCTTGGTTCCCCAGTTCTCAAACCAATGAAGGTCAGCACACTCAGCCAACATATGAATAACCGCCGACTGCGTTATAATATTCTCGATCTTGGGTCCACCAACAATAGGTACGCTCTTCATTTTGTATTTTGAGAGTAGAAGCAGGACCGTCAACATCGAGTTTGTCTCCTGCAATGCGAGAAATGGAGCCCACCGAAATGAACCTGAAATATCTCTTACCTGTGGATACACACATTATTATTATTTATTAGTTGGTGCTAAACTACCTTTTAATGTTTATAAGTGGCCGATGATTCAACATTTGAACGTTTATGAGATTAACCTTGGTTTTCTTATACAGTTCAGATGCTGTAAGTGCACCAAAAAAGTTTCCAGAAGTCACTGCAGCCGATCTTGGGCTCATGTTTCCGAGTTTAGTAGGCTGATTGACTGCACTTGCAGCCATAGCAACATGTCCATTCCCCTTTTCCGTGGGCAGTACACGATTGGTTTCATCAGAATCGGACTGACAAAGACATCAATATATTCATTATCAGGATAGCAATGGAATACATTGAACAATCATCAATCTTACATCATCGACTTAAGTCCTTGACAAACTATACAAATTTAATCATTTGTGGGGCCAATTCAGGTTGCTGGTCTCAGAGTCGGTTTATTATGATATGAGCTATAGGTTCGGGTCAGCTTTGGTAGATGTAGATCGATAGCACAAAACACAGTTTACGATATTATCCTGTGCATCAGAAAATTTAAGCTCAGTTTGAAGCCAACATGTCTGGGATGAGAACATACAGAGGCACGGCAAATATAGTATATACCTGATGTAATATCCACACAGCAATTCCAGCAAACTCTACAACTCCAAGATATCTTTCAATCCAAGTCGCGTCATCTGGTGCCTGACTGTCCACAACCGGCGCACTCAGAAGTTTATTTTCAGAAAGAATGCTCACAGCTTCTGCCAGACTGCAGTCTGAGCTTATCTCAACTGCATCACAATGACTTGAGAGTATCAGCTATGACGAAACAAAGGCAGTTCATAAATTGCATCATCGAGATTTTGCTCTAAAATGTCGATTCACATGAATAACCGATTTAGATTAGATTTAGATTTGACTGTGATGTCAAAAACTGAAGCATAATTGCTCTAGCATAGCACTAATCATAATTCGATCTACTTGGTTTTTCCAAAGGTTTACTAGTCAAACAATAGCTTTTGCATCAAACCCAATAGTGAACCATTTTTTATTCAAGGGTCCCACTCATTCTATGTGAGTTTCCTTGATACAATGATCATGAAATTTAATCACGAAAACCTTTTATATTATACGGAGTAAATCGTATATAAATTAGGAAAAACTACAAATAAAGAAAACCTTTTATATTATACGGAGTAAATCGTATATAAATTAGGAAAAACTACAAATAAACACTATGTATTTGCGTATTTTTACAAATTAATAACCTCAAACTTTAATCTAAAACTCCCCAATCACGGCTGTATATTGGTAAAAATAAGCAAATATATAAAACACAAAGAAACAACAATTTCCATATGAAAATACAAAAAATCATGATCATATTAGTATGTCATACATGATACATATAAGTATCACACAAGGAAGGACTAGACCAAACAAATGATAATATGATATAGATAAACCGGGTAGTGACTAGTGTATAGAAAAACACAAAAAATGATGATGATGATGATGATGATGATGGTAATGAGTACCTTGAGAGGCTTGATCAGCAGTAGGAAAAGAAGAAACAGGAATACTTTCAAAACAAGCATTAAGTTTTTCAGTAGGACTAAGTTTGTCTTCTTGATTTTCCCATAAATCTTCTACTTTTTTCCCTAACTTTGCTTCTGGACTCCATGTTTCCATCTCTTTCTCTTCTTCCTCTCTTCTCATCTGCAACGACTCCATTCTTCTTCTTCGTCTTTATTAAATTATATAATTAATTAATTAAGGTGATTATTAATTAGTGAGTGATTCTTTTCTTTCTTTGTTTGTTTATAAAAATGTAAAGTGATTATTATTAAGTTGATAGTGAATATACACTAAAAAAATAAGTATATTTATTCAAGTACAATTATTGCATGTGTGACGATGCATGGAAAGTGGGTTGATGAGTGAATCTGGGCCGTTGATTAAAGTGATTTGGATTGAGTCAAAATAATGTTGATGTGGATTGTGGAAAAAAGTGGCGGGATCTTGTTGGTTTGTTACTATTACTATATTTAGAGCTTATCCCTTATAAATATGGTACGTGGACTGGTGGTGGGTCCGCATTTTAATGGCAGCCAAAAGTGGGGCCACGCCCATAGGATTAGGATTAGTATGCATTATTTTGGACATCACTCCTCTTTTGACACAGTCTAAGTCTTCTCCCGACTTCCAACCTTCTTGTATGACACTTGGCCGTTGTTTGATTACACCAATTCCGTCTTAAGTACTAATATAAAAATAAGATAAAATAATCTAGGTAAAAAAGCAAAAGATTTATCGTATATGCTCAAGTGGTATGACACTTTATCTATTCTAATGTTAAGACGAATATTGGGATATTCTATCTAGTAGTGTAGTACCAATGTACCCTGCAAGATTAGCTGCTTGTGCCATTACTTGCTTGTTCATCACCCTCGTTGAAATCCCAATCCCAAGCATTAGCATTTGTCTACTGAACTAACTGATAAATGTTGTACAAGTATCTTGTATCACAGTCAACAAGTTGATGTAATCAATAACTCAAATACGGAGTACGAAAGAATACAAATTTGTTAGGACTAGGAAGGGAACTAAAACAGAAGTGCAAAGAAAAACAACGAACTAATTATGGTTGAACAATTTTGATATGTCAGTTTCTGTGAGAAAATCCTAGTATAATATCAGTATCATATCGTATCACATAATATCGTTAACTTGCATCTTTATGTATCATATCTATTCTTACCTTATTTGTAGAATATGTAGTTAGGGTAGATATATGTGTAAATGTATATAAGGAGTGTCATACATTCAATAACAAAAGGTTGAACACTTCTTATACGATTTTCAATTTATGATGACATCAAAGAAGGTTCGATCCTATATTCACAAAAGAAAAAAGAAAAATCAAACACAAACAATCAATATCTTCGTCGTTCAATAAAATCATGACGAAGAATGGCGATAACAGCAACAAAGTTAAGGGAGACGGATCTGAAAAATCAATGATTTCATCGTCGTCCCCGCTGTATCTCCATCCCTTTGACAGACCGAGTTTGTCACCACCTCAGACAAATTTCAATGGCGAAAATTACGATTTGTGGGCCGACGCAGTCAGGTCTCGACGCCAAGAACAAATTGCCTTTTGTCGAAGGAAGATCAAACAACCTACATCTAGTTCGGATGGAGAAGAAAGTTTTGAGGCTATCGCATGGCGATAATTTAATGGTATGGTCAAGGTGTGGCTACGAAATATCATCGATATCAAGTTACATCCAAGCATTACATTCTCGGCCACAGTGGCGGAGATTTAGAAGGAGTTGAAAGAACGATACTCGGCAGGGAACGCACCCCACGTTCATCAATTAAAAAGTGAATTGAACGAGTGCAAACAAGGCACTCGATCTGTGGTGGAGTACTACACCCATTTGAAGGCGATATTGGACGAATTGGCCAATTATAGCCATGTTCCCAACTGCACTTGCGGAGTATGCACGGCGTTATTGGAGGAACGAGAAGAAGAAAAAGTTCACCAGTTTATTATGGGGCTCAACTGTGGACATGGGCCACATACCGGTCTGTGGGCACGGGCCACCTACCAGTCTGTAGACATGGGCCACCTGCACGCCAAGCCAAATTGTGGACATGCAGCGGTCTAGAAAGCCACGCTCGGTGGGGTAAAAAATGCTTTCGATCGGATCGTTTTAGATCGGTCTGTTCCGTCTTGGTAAAGGTCTCGAAACGATGCAGAGATGTTCGGAGTCGCCACCAAGCAATTATGGGATGCCTGGAAACCGTTCGAATCCACTTTATACCTCGGTCAATCAAGGCAAAAAGCGGTGCTTGCCATAGGTACTAAAGATAAGGATTCGTCCCCCTTTAGCATCTTATCGCTAGAATGACTCTCGTACGCTCAGGATAAGTCCATCCACTATCCAAAGGTTCTGAGTAAGGGGTGAGGGTACGTATTGGGAAGCCCTTTAATCGGACACCCAATCCCGCTCGCGTTAGCGGCCTCTACTGATAGATTGTGGTTGTTTAAGTGCAAAAGTTGATAAAACGGTTAATGCATGAATGCACATCCAAAAATTTAACCTAACATATGAGAATTTCCTAAGTCGGTTTGTTTATCCAAATATCAAGAAAATGACGTCGAGTTGGATTTAGATTGATTTGCATGTGAAAACGGAAATTAAACATCCATTTACCAAATTCGGATTATGATGCTTAACACGATCCATTTATTTGAAAGAGTGTCTTTAAAGGATAAAGTATAAAATGCAAACTCGTCAATCTTATCCGTCACATATTCGGGTTAACCGTAATCGGAATCATCCTAGACAAGTACCAAAACGAGACAAAACAGTGCTAGGCAGCCCCATTGGGGGTGCGAGCCATTAGGCGAGGGAACCAGGCCTGTCCAGGTTTTGAAATATGAAAACAGATGGCCTCTTGGGGCGCGAGTCTGGCGACGACCCAAGGGGCGTCTCCTGGTTGTTAAAAGGTTGTTTTAAAACCGTATTTATGATCAAATGATTTGCATGACTCGGAATAATTAATATTATCTTAGTAATATTCTTTGTCGGATTTGCATGTTTGAAAAGTGTAGTTTAAAAATAAGAATGTAAAATATTTATGCTTAACCGTTTCGTTACCATAATCGAACTAAATCGACATGGTATTTATTTTAACCAAGGATGACATATGATATGGTCAAGACAAAGATGAAAATAAAATGAAATAAAAGTGAAATAAAAATGTTTGATATGAACTAATTATGTTAAGTTCATTTATTTATAATTAGTCAACATATGTCATCGTACTCGGGATTAAACCGACATGGTATAAGGAAACAAGGATGATTATGAATATGACTAAAATGCTTGAAAATGTGAATAGGTGAGGAAAATGATAAATAAAAGAAAAGGCTGTTAAAATACCCTTTATTTGTAATTAACCAATAATATCATCGAGTTACGGAATAAACCGTCATGGTATATGGGACCAAGGATGATTTCGGTAATGGTTAAATATTTGTCATAGAAATGAATTAAAATGGTAAAAACCGTAATAGAAAATAAGTAAAAGTAAAAGAAAGTGTTGAACGAAGATGAACTCAAACACGACTGGACTAAGGCCTGAGAGGGCATAGAGGTGCGAGCTCCTCTGCTACGCAAGTAGCGCCTGTCTCAGGCCAACATCCGGTTTTGGCTCATTTCTCCTATTTTTGGATCGTGTTATGCATTGTTCATGCTTATAAACTCATAAAAAGAGCAAAGACATGAAATAAATGAGTTGTTTACACCCTCAAACTTACGTGTATTGATGTTTGCGAGGTAGACGACTTTAGAGACGGTTTTCTCGTTGTGACTGCTTGCGATCAAAGAAGTTTAAAAGAGTGTCTTAAAAAAGGATTTTGCTTTGAAAATATGTTGAAAATATGTTGTTGAAAAACATGTTGATTAATGTTGAGTTGGTCGAATGGGTCGGTCGAATGCACGACGACGGTACCAAACAAAATGTGTAAGGCTTGTGTTTTCGATCGAAAGGTCGAAATACGTGTCGATTTTGTGACTTAGGAAGTCGAGTCTAGAAGTTTAAGGGAGATGTGAGGGGGCGGACGCTCGCATGAAGATTGTGGTGTGTGAAGGTCGGTATTTATAGAGAATTGTGGGGTGGTAGGTCGGTTAAGTTTTCTTGGAGGCTAAGCAGGAAGCCTAAAGAGGCGCGAGCCCCCTGTTACGCAATGGGGTGCCCTGTCCTTTTAAATTTGGACGTGGCCTTTCCCCTATCCATTGTTTGGTTGGTTTGATTTGTGGTAATCAAATAATATGTCGTGTAAAAATATGGACATCTAATAAGATGTATTTGGGTGTTACTTGAGGTAGGTATTTTGTGTTTGACTCGGGTTTGATCCGTGTTGAGTCGGAATTTGAATTTCGAGTCGGTTTTTGGCCCGGTGTCGGTTTTGACTCTAATTAGGGTCATTTTAATGCAAATGGCATGATAAAGACATTCATGGCATTATTTTTCGACATTCAAGACTCAGGTTGATTCTGATTGACTCGGATTGACTCGGGTTGCGGGTTTTTAAGTCGGTTTTGGGTCCGAAGACAGTTTTAACTCTAAATAGTGTGTTTTAATGCAAATGAAGTTAGAAAACCATTTTTGAAATCATTTTTCATATACGAGTAATGCATTAAACTGTCTCATGTATAGTCAATCCACGCACGCATATTAAAAACACGTTGTAGTCCGATCATCATCGGGTAGTTTTTGGAGGGTGCAGATAATGGGTATCTACACAACACTGCATTATATGGTCAGATTCGAACCAATTTATTAATGGAGGACAACCTGACTTCCTTGAGTCATGCATATGCACTTGTCTTGAGGGACGAAAGGCACCAGACTGTAACCCAAATTAAAGAAGATCATAATGAAGTAGCAATGGCAGCAAATAGCAGTGGCAGTATCGGTGCAGGACGTGGCAGTGCTTGGCCCAAGGAGCATGGTGATGCAGAGGCGAATCTCCCACCTCGATGTACTCATTGCAACAAATTCTACCATACGGAGGAAAACTGTTAGGACAAGCATGGGTACCAAGGCAGAGAACGGTGAAGAGGATGTCGTGGAGGAAGAGGCTCTGGCCGCGGAGGACGAGGCAATTGAAGCTCTTTCCAAGTCGCAAATGCCGCCACCATAGGTGAAACAGAGACGACAAAGCAATTAACAACCGAGGAAGTTGAACAGCTCCAGAGTCTCCTCATAGCCAATCCGAAAGGTAGTCAGAAATTGTCATACTTAAGAATTTGGGGTTGCGAAGCTTATGTTAAGAACAAATCAGTCGACAAGCTAGCACCAAAGTCTGACAAATGTATCTTTGTAGGTTATCCGAAGCAATCTCATGGATATTACTTCTGGAACCCTCATGAGAACAAAGTGTTTGCGGCTTGTGAGGCTGTCTTCCTAGAATTGGATTTAATTTCTAGGAGACAGAGTGGGAGAAAATTTGAAGTTGACGAAGTTCAAGAACCACAAACTGGAGAAAAGATGCAAGAAGACGTTTCTTCGTCGTCCAATTCAGTTATTGTTCCTTCCGAACCGAGGAGGTCAGGTAGTCAGTCGTCAACCTAATAGATACATAGGTATTGTCGAAATGGGTGGTGATTATGACGTGTTACTTTTAGAAAGTGACAAACTTATAACCTACAAAGCGACCCTTTCTAGTACCAACTCAAAGCTATGGCTAGAAGCCATGCAATCCGAAATAAACTCTATGTTTGACAATCAAGTATGGGACTTGGTTAATTTACCCTAAAGATGTTAGACCTCTTCAGTGTAAGTCGATATTTAAGGTAAAGAATAGCATAGATGGACATGATGATGTCTACAAAGCAAGGTTAGTTGCAAAAGGTTTCACTCAAGTTCATGGTTAAATAGATGTCAAAATCGCCTTCCTAAATGGGTATTTAGAGAAGGATGTATATATGACACAACCAAAGGGTTTTGTAGATCCTATGAATCCTAACATGGTATGCAAACTTAAGAGATCCATCTATGGTATTAAGCAAGCATCAAGAAGTTGTAATTATCGTTTTGATCATGTGATAAAGGAAATTGGTTTCACTCGATGTGTCGAGGAACCGTGTTTATACATGAAGTTTAGTGAGAGCAAAGTTGTCTTCCTTATCTTGTATGTTGATGACATACTACTCATTGGTAATGATGTACCAATGCTTACCTCCGTAAAGGGGTGGTTGGGAAATCATTTCCAGATGAAAGATTTAGGAGAGTCACAACGCATATTAAGTATCTGGATCTATAGAGATAGACCTAAAAAGATATTGGCATTAAGTCAAGAGTCTTATATTATTGATATGATTCTTCACCGATTCAACATGGATAAATCCAAAAGGGGTTTTATTCCAATGGGTAGTGGGATTACTTTGAGCAAGTCACAGTCACCCACTGAACCCGAAGATGTTGAACGCATGAAATCGATTCCTTATGCTTCCGCTGTTGGATCGATCATGTATGCCATGATATGCACACGTCCCGATGTCTCATATGCTTTGAGCATGACGAGTAGATATCAAGCCAATCCAGGTGAGAGTCACTGGATAGCCGTCAAGAATATCCTTAAGTACATGAGAAGGACTAAGGATTCATTCTTGGTGTTTGGAGGAGATTCCGAGCTGTGTGTGAAAGGATACACCGACTCGAGCTTTAAAACTAATAGGGATGATATGAAATCCCAAGCTGGCTATGTTTTCATGATAAATAGTGGTGTGGTTAGTTGGAGAAGCTTCATAGAGTCAGTCGTTGCGGATTCTACAACGAAGGCTGAGTACATTGCAGCATCTGAAGATGCCAAGGAAGCTGTATGGATTAGGCAATTCTTAGAGGGGCTAGGAGTAGTTCCTTCCGCCAAAGATCCTATCACACTTTATTGTGATAATAGTGGGGGAATCTTTCAAGCTAAAGAACCCAAGTCTAGCAACAAGTCTAGACATGTACCTAGGAAATTTCATGTCATTAGAGATCACATTGAAAGGAAGGAAATAGCGATTTGTAAGGTTGGGACGGATGAAAACATTGTTGATCCTCTAATTAAGCCTTTGTCGCAGGCTAAGCACGACCAACATGTAGTATCCATGGGTCTTAAACGCATGCCTAATTTGTATTAGATTATGATATATGAAATGATTACATTGTTTTGTTTGTTCATATATGATCATCGCATTTATCGTCTGAGTTTTATTTTAAAACTCTTTTATTACTTTGTTATATCCAAATAGGTTATAAGAACAATGTTGAACCTTATTAAAGTGAACTTGATTAATATAGTATTGGCCCCTAGTCACTTATATAAGGTGATGTCTCCTAGTGACTAGAATGTGAGTCGATTGATGGCAAGTTCAAGTGCCATAGGGTCATAACAGATAACTAGTCAATCACATAGGCACACTGTATGAGACCCTCTGTCGGGCAGTGACCGCTTATAGAGTTATGGTAATTTTTATATAGCTTGGTCGTGGCAAGAGCTACTATAGTATTCTTTTTGAGTTGATTCTTTGACTAGAGACTGTTCGACTAAGCTAGCATAGTTTCTGATTGGCTTTGATTTTTGCTCTACGACTTCCGAAAATGGAGTGCAAATGGGCATCTTTTGGGTCATCATGAATTGTGGCTGAACAAAGGAAACAGTGCGATATGAATTGTCCAACCCCTTATCAGGGTTATCTAAATCTCAGGGCCACTCGAGGAGTAGTGAACTGGAAATGTGTGGCCACGCTCAGAAAGTATCTACGGCAGATAATTTTGGTCAAACAGTTACTCTCTAGATCGAGGAAACCACTCTAGATATGATCACTTTCAAGTACGACCTGTAAGACACCTTGCATTGAGTGGGAGATGTAATAGGACAAGAGAATTGGTGGCTCCCACTTGTTTCGGACAAGTGGGAGATTGTTGGAGTATGTGTGCTCAACAATAGTGCGATCACATATTTAAATCTCATATTAAGAATACATAAGGTATGCTTCAATATATTGTCAACTGATCAACATTAATCGGTAACGATTGGTTGACTAGAGTTTGACGCTACTGTCGTTTGACGGCGGTGATCAGTTGATCCCTTAAGGTCACACCTATAGGACAATTCCCTTACTGATAAGTTAATTGATTGTATGTCGATACAGATTAATTAAATCCTTAAATTGAATAAATTTTATCAATGAGTGAGAGTTATATATCTTATTGTAATGTGATTAAATAGGATTCAATTTAGTAATATAACATATTAATTGCAAAATTGATATGTTATATTACTAAAATTGATTAATGTTTATGAAACATTTGAGATAAGAACAATTTGTTAATCATAGTTGCAAAATGTTGTAGATTATATTAACTAGACTTAATGTGACCCATTTTATATACATGTAATTGTGAATTACTTGTTAATTTGTTAAATGTAATTTATTCGATTTAGAATGATATTTAATTTGTTAAATATGCATTAAAATGTCTAATGACATGTTACATGTCACATGACCTACCTATTACATTTGACAAATTACAAAAATAAAATGGAAGTCCATTTTATCTTATGGGGGAGGTTTTATAATGGGTAGGTTAGAGTTGTGTAGTTGATTGTTTTAAGGCACAAAACATAATCACTACACTAATACAACCTAAACCTAGCCTATTGTTTTTGGTAAGACGAAAAGAAAAAGTGGGCATGACCTTCCCTAGACCAATTAATCACATAAATATAAAATATGAATTATTTAGGCTAAGTCACATAAATATAACCGCATTATAACCGCATTATTTAGGCTAAATCACATAAATATAAAATATGAATTTCGCTACATTAAACCAACGATAACTAATATTTAAGAAAATATCAAACCTTTTAAGTTGCAGCGGTATTTTCTCCCCTCGCTCTACCACTACCTGTCAACCTCGTATTGGCCTAGTCAAGTACATGAGTGGGTACTACCACCCTATCTCACCCACCCACATATTTGCCAAACAAGGCATATAAATTGGCATTTGATCAATAACATTAAAACTTTAGCCTAAGTTTTACTATGAACAAACCTTAATTGGTACAAAGAACAAGAGAAAAAGTTGATCCTTGGGAATTACCAAGTAATTTCTATATTTACATGTACCATTTTCGCAATTAAGAGAAGTAATAAGTATTTAGATGGTGTGACGATAAACTTATCATCAGATGGTCTTCTATAAAGAATTTTATGTAGAAACCATCGGTTGGGACTAATATTGTGTATGTAACAGTTGTTATAGTTCATTTTTAACAATATTTGGGAATATTATGATGTTATAGGTAAGGCAATATTTGGAGAGAAGGAATGGTACTTGTTTAGTCCAAGGGATCGAAAGTACCCGAACGGAGCAAGACCGAATCGAGCAGCGGCTACAGGAACAGATAAGCCAATATTAACATGTATTGGAAATCATCAAAAAGTTGGTGTTAAGAAAGCCTTGGTATTCTATTCTATGGAGGGATCAAAACTGATTGGATTATTGACGCCAACCATAACTCAAAAATGGCTCATTCTTTTGGTGGTACTAATTAAATTGTCTAATTAATTTTGTTTGGTGATTATGCTTGATGATTGGGTATTATATATGTCGAATCTACAAGAAGAACAACACTCAAAGACCATCGGACCACGATGCTAGAGGAGATGATCAAGCAACAAAAGTTCATCCAAGCATACAACTTCAAGTGGCTTTAATTATGGATCAAAACATTAACAATGATCAAAATTTGTATGAGAACTCCAACTTCAAGGACAGATCATTTATACCCTGGATCTCCTCTGCCTATGAGTCTTCACAATCACCACAAACGCAATCACCTCTATTGGGAGGAGACAGATGGAGGCGATGGTAATTCGTTGTTGAGTAAAAGGTTTCACCACCAACAACCATCACTGGGGAGCTCGGGAACTGACTCCTTTGTTTCAATGTTGACCCAACTTCCTCAAGGGAATAACACTATTGGTTATAGCATGGCAAATACAAACAGGATTATACCGATATCGTTGAATACATATTATTGTTTAGCACATAGTAATTATACTTTTGAGGTTTTTGCTTAAAAAGAATTATGAGGGTGATCCTAATTTATTGTTCTTCACATTTAACACAGTACAAGCGGAACTGTTGTACTCCCCCGCTTTCATACAATCTTCATGTTTGACTTTTCAAGGTCAAAGTGATAAGGAGTACGGAAGCGATAATGAGCAACAAATGTTGCGGGGGTGAGAGTCGAACTCGAGTCCGATTGATATTTTAAACAAGATTTGAAAAAAAACGTTCAAACATGAGATTTGTGATCAAACTCATCGATTTTTATTAACTTCTTAAAACTTGGATGATTAAAACTAAACAGCAAGTCTCTCTTGTAACGGACATGCTTGTGACGGAACAAGTAATACTCATGTGATTAGATAAGACAAAACATATTGTTATTCCCTAGGCATTCTGTAACGGATATACCCGTTATAAATGAGAATTTGTGAAAACTGAAATACAACAATCCTATTTATAGTCCCTAGCTAGTAGCTACTAGGTAATCTAACTAGGAGTAGGGAACTAATCTAATCGACTTCAAATTCTACCTACTATTGAACTTCTAATGGCTGCCTTGTTATAAACTGTCAAAAAAAAAGGTTAATAAAAAACTAATCCTACTCGAACTACAGATCCAGAATTATCAGTGTCTCAAAATTTTAACCTTAAATATATTGAACAAGTATAAAAATTATAGAAACAATGAAGTCCTAAAGGGAGTGAAGGGGACTGATGTCACAGGTAAAGGGTTGTTTTACAGACATGAATGTCGGCCACCGAGTCCTGTGATTGATCATCAGCAGACAACGGCTTGAGCAACCTCTTCACCAACACAAGCTTCCTCGGGAAGTCTGAAGCTTAAGCAAAACATAGCCTGAGAAATGCATTAGTTTAGTACCGTTTAATTAATCATGTAGGAAAGTAAGAAACGAGGTACCTTGAAAAATTACTTATATTTACAAGCAAAAATTACTTGTAAATTAGCCACATTACTCTAGAGTCTAGACTCTAGTGCCTCAATGATTATCACAAAACATTGTGAACTGGGATTAGAGGTTGCTAACGAATGATCCATAATGAATATTGTGCGAAAAATTGCTACTTCTTGCTTCACAATTGACTAAAGTGTGGCTAATTTACAAGTCTTTTTACATTATCTCATCATAAGGAGTAATCTGAACCAAAGCGCGCTTATTTGGCTCCACTATCATTGAAAGATTACACATGCAAAAGAGGTAAAAACAAAAGGTTTATTATACCTTGTTAGGTGCAACGTCCCTAACTCTATGGAACACAGGGTCGAGTATCTTAGCACCCAACCTAGACTCAGCCTCCTGCAAAATTGTGGGAATACTGAGCTCAGTAAATCAATATTGACACACAGAATTCTTGAAGAAGAAAATCAAAAAGGCTAGCAGCTAACTTTGTGCTACAAAGTTCATACATGAACAAGTAATTTATCAGTAAAGCAGATAATAAACTTGTCAAGGGAATTATTGGATTAACAACCTTTTACTTCTACTTTTGTTCATACGTAAAGTCGTAAATTGTAAGGATTGCTGATATTCCTTGCAAGCTAACTTCACTATTCAATATTCATAATAATACAAGACCAGCTCACTTATTAATTAACCTTACCCATCCATCCACAAATAGAAAGAATAACACTCCAATTAGTCCTTATTCCGGGTCAGCTCATCATAGTATTATCATGAGATCATCCAACGGGAATTTGTGTTCACTTGCAATACTTTAAAGAAAAGTACTAAAATTTCCCTCATATTCCAAGCTAAAAGGACAAAAAAAAATGCAGTGTGGACAAAAGTATACAGAATAAGTAGGCATAGATACTTACTGAAATAATAAATTCTTCAGTTTCACTCGCCCGGATGAAGCAGTAACAGTGAATCCAGGGCAGAAGTCCCTTCCAATATTTCTTCTGTATCCGGCATTTAAATGCATCTGCAGGTTGGAGTAAGAAATTGGTAACCATGTCATATACAGAGACAAATCACTGGTCAATCGGGTGATTTACGAATGACAAATCATCTAGAGACGCAATTACATATTTTTTTAGGTAGGTGCATATTTACCGAGAAACTGGAGTGCAGAAGCAGGTAAGTTCATTATCACATGATCAACATGCTCCCACGGCTTAACAGCAGGAGGATCAAAGGCCCTCAACCTCTTAGCAGTTCCACGTTTCATGCTACCAGAACTATCGGTTCCCACAGCTCCATCTTCTAAAGTAGCAATTAGCATGAAAAGGATTAATAGATATATCAATCTATATGTGGCTTCACGAGGAAAAATGTCTGTGGTTATTCATAAAATCACAAGTGACCCTTAGGTCTAGAACGCATGTCATTAGGGTCCAGTCTCTAGGGGTGGGCTATTACTTGTCATCATAAGTTCAGATTATTTTCGAACAGTGATTGAAATGTGGTCAATCGGATCATTTCTAGGCTGTGGCTAACAAAGATTAATGTTTCAAAGTACTAGTTATGTTGGGTATGCTTCTTTTCAAGTTAAGTCAATTCGGGTTTG
The DNA here is from genome assembly GCF_048544455.1 of Silene latifolia. NCBI lineage: Eukaryota > Viridiplantae > Streptophyta > Magnoliopsida > Caryophyllales > Caryophyllaceae > Silene > Silene latifolia. The sequence continues at coordinate 30,533,817 of NC_133526.1, read as the reverse complement.
AGTTTCTGACAGTCAGATTTGCTACGCTAAGTGAACATGAGACATAGTAGGCTTCAGAAGCCATCTGTGATACCTTCTTGACAATATTCTGCGGGCCTTTTAGCTGCTGAAATAGATGAGTTCACCTTCACTCTTGCAGCTGCAAGTCCAAATTATAACACTTTCATAGTCCTTGTTGCCTGACATGCGAAATTCACGAGCACAAAACACAAAGAGCAAGTACATCTTTTAGATTACCTTCAAAATTTCCATCATTGACACCGCCAATGGATGTCCTGGTGCTTCCATCGGAACCATTTGGAGGAGTTCTGCAGGAATCATTTTTCTTCAGAGCAGGGACAGTCATCAATTGACTGATGAATTCTCTTGCGTCCATATTATATGCAAATACACGATTCTCAACTTTATTAATTTCTGCATTGATTTTCAAATATTTGATGCTATCCGGGTTGAGATCATTTCCATACACAGTGCAACCCTTTAGTGCTGCTGGAACGGCAAATGGGCCAATGCCAGCAAACATATCGCAGATGGTCTCTCCAGCTTGGAATAGAGACACCATTCTCATATGCTCATGTTCTAATCTGGAGTTCCAGTAGACCAGACCGTAATCAAGCTTGAATCTTGCCCCATACTGCCTCACCTCTGTACCCATATCACTTTCACCAGCGAGGACCTCAAATTTTGGAACCCGAAACTCATTAGTGATGCTGCCAACTTTGTTCACTACAGTTTTAATTCTTGGATAATTTTTCTGTCAGCAACAGAGAACATCTCTCAGATGAAGCACTAGACAATGTGACAAAATCCCAAAATAAAAATTTCGAATACTAATCAAAATCCTTCAAATGAGACATTTTAAAGCTTGGAAAGCACAGCTAAAAACAATTATACTACATAACAAATGCCAAACTTACATCATAGATAACTTTTGCAATAATGTCCTTGTAAGGAAGTAATTCCTCGGTAATATTGAGATGTGCAACATGACCTGCACATATTTTATAAACATCAATTTATGAATCAGAACCTTGAAGAGAATTTAACAACTCCACTTTTCATGATACTGAAATGTTATCAAATAGCAAAACTATAAGCACATGAAATGTTGCACTACAAGAGGAAAAAAATCATTTGTGGTAGTCTCCTTGTCATTAGTATCTCCCAAAATGATTGGTTGTAGCAGAGTTTCTTGTCAAATATCCTTATTTCTCAGATAAATGGTTTGATCTAATTTTATCCCTATGAGAAATATTCTCCCCTTATGGCCGCCCTTATTCTTTGCTTCATTATGCTGCACATATAGGCTGGTCACCATATCAGTAACTAAGAAAGCCATCGAAAACAAGAGAACAAAAAAAAGCAGTACGAGTAATTGGAAACAAAATACGTTGTAAATACTTAACTATTGTCTCAAAAGACGAAGGCACCTCGACTCCATCAGGCAAAATCTGCTTCAGAATGTGGTCTACAAGTTGATCAAGAAACAGAAAAAGATAACAGGATCAATTCTGATGTAGAATCTACTATTTTGGAGGTAAGACAATAGCAGACAAAGACAGAAAATATTTTAAGCTTTTACCATGAGCTCTATGCATCACAATATGCTACGAAATGATAAACCATGTGTGTCATCTCATTTACATTACAGAGTTTTATCAAACGAACAAATCAACAAGAAAATATCTGCTCTTTATTTTCTTTTTTGGGATATTCTCTCGTGTACCCCTCAACTTTTTCATTTTCTAAGATGTACCCCTCTTTTCTTGCAAAAAGAACTTTGGACAGTCAATAACTCGTGGCTACAAGTTCAGAATACGATAAACTTTTTTTTCAAATTGACCGTCTTGAAGAGGTCTTCAGTTTGAAAAAGAATTCACCGACGTCTCACCTCGTAGTCGGGAATTATGGTTAGTCAAAGTTTATTCGTTAAAAAAGCTTTGACCAACCATAAGTACCGGCTACGAGTTCAAAAATCGGTGGATTTTTTTTTCAAATTCAAGGCCTTGACGAGATAATTGGTTTGAAAAAAAAATTATCGTTTTCTGAACTCGTAACAGAGAATTATTGTCGGTCTCAGTTTTTTTTTTTGAAAAACAAGGGGTATACCTTAGAAAACGAAAAAGTCAGGGGTACACGAGAGAATATCCCTTCTTTTTTTTGTTTCATCTCATTTGGATTACACAATCGCCTGTTTTTTTTTTTTTTTTTTTTCCGTGTATAAAGCAAGAGCCTGACAGGGTTATTTGTACACCATCACTTTTGTTTTGAACCATCGAGTTTCAACACTATTGGACTCCCACGGAATAAAACTCGAGAGTTTAAATCTCTAGTTAGCCTATCTCATCATAATTAATTTCACGGACATAAATAATGGCCTGAAGTAGACAACAAATGTAAGTTCATCCTCTACATGTGTTCCAAAAGAAGTAGGTGCATCATGTTAGCTTTCAAAAACATGCCAATTTACATTCTCAAATTACAAATAAAGAAACAACAGGGAACAGTTTCAAACTAAGCGAGTCCCGAAATTCCGAAAATAAGACTACGGATGAACCTTTGAGACAACAAATCAATTACAGAAAAGAGCTTATCTTCAGGACTTGCAAATTCTGAAATGCACCGTGGAAATTGGTACAACCAGGGCCGTCTGGGAGAATTTCGGGGCCCTGTGCGAACTATTAAAATGAGGCCCTAAATTTAATATATTAGGAAAAAATTGCAAAGATACTTTTTTTTTTTATTTACAACCCAACTAATCCCCCTTAAACTAAAAGAATAAGAGATTCTCAAGTTTTCCCGCCTAAATGAGTTGCTCTATATTGGGCTTTGGGCTTCATTATATCCTATCTTTGACTAGGCCATACTGATTTATTTCATACAATAAATAATTCTATGACATTTAAAAAGGGGATTATATTTTTTCAACTTTATTTACTACTAAGAAATAAAAATTTCAATAGTTTTCCCTCCAAAAAGAAGTTCGCTAAATAAGGAAACAAAACTCTATTTTTATTAATTATTATCTTTAAGTTAAGATATAATCTTTAATCATTATAATTTTTTAATTAAATTATAATCTTTTAATTTAGAAATAAAACAAAATTGGTATAAATCTAAAATTCGTAAATGAAAACCGAAAAATTTGATATTATTAGTTTGACATAATTTTTTTTACCAAGTACGAGTATTTAGTTCGTATAAAAAAATTATGAACTTATATTATTAATTTCTTGACAAAAAAAAAAAACTTTAAAATTATTTGAGATAATTTATAAATTGAAATCATTAGTTTTGTGATGAAAAATTTCACTAAAATATACATTTCATGAATTTACTTAATTTTTTTAATTAATTTTCCATTTCAATTTTTTATCCTCATATTAAAATATGAAAAATTAATAATACGTCAATTTTAAATCTTAAATAATACATTATAAAGTAAGTAAAAGATCTATGAATACCGCGCATGTATACGCGGGATCCATACTAGTTGTTAAGTACACAATTACAAAACCTCACCTCTTAAACAAGGGAAGCACTATTTGAATTATTTGGAGCAAAATCATCGATTACCTTAGCCTAATGGTTAAAACGAAGGTATAGTAGGCAATAGGTCCCAAGTTCGGATCCCTCTCTCTCTCATGCGACTAAATGCGCGCTTCATTAAACCCAAAAAACAAAATGAAAAATTTATTCTCAATAATTATCATAATTAATCCAATTCAGCAAATAAATAATAAGAAACTATAAAATGATAAAAGACAAGATAGGTCAAGAATTGTAAAAAAAAACTTAAAATTTAGTACTGTATTTCAAACATCAAAGCATCTTGCTTGTGACGGGTTAATCCCGTCACAAGCTGAAGACCTCTCACAAAATAGGAGAGAGGACAAGGTGGGGCACCCCCATGTGCCCCCCACTCACCTCTCATAGGTATTTTGTGAGAGAAAATGGTATCCGTCACAAGCTTGTGACGGATATCGCCGTCTTCAATGACATTTTGTGTTCAAAGATAAAGGCGTTATTTTTGATAAAGAATGATTGAGGTCTGAGGATAGAGAAAAGTAGGGAAAGGTTTGTGTTGGGAATTGGAAAAAGAGTTCTGGGCTGGACTTTTTCGTTTCTTCTTATCTGCTCTTTGCAGCATTGGGCCCCAAAATTTTGGGGGCCCTGTTCAAATGAACAGGTTGTACATGCTTATGGCCGGCCCTGGGTACAACATTGTACTAAATCTAGGCCACCACCATGATCCAAGATTTTAAAGGTTACCGTCATCGCAATTTGAGTTAGTATTGATACCAAGATCTTGTTGTGACAACCTATCCCGAGATTAAATCTCAAACAATGGTGTAGGAATGTACACGGGTGTGGGATCTCATGGCCCCATAGGTTTTGAAGCTTTACGTTATAAAACGGGAGTTTTGAGTAAAAATTACCCATTAATAAAAACCCACAAATTTGATTGGTATTTCTTGAATTAATGTTTTAAGAGATTACACTCTATGATTCTCTAGCTTTGTAACTGATCTCAAATTGAGATTTAATATCATGGGTGCAAGGACAACAGTTTTATTAAGGACAGAACCAGTAGCATAAAATCATAGATAGAACTCTAGAAGTATTATGAATTGATCCACAAGGAGTGCAGACACTTGTTTCTTTGTTCAAGGGTCAAGGGAAGATAACTTCCAACAAATAATGTAGGAGGAGAAATAGATATCATTTAATATATTTATAAACCATTCACTCACCTGCCCCCCAGTAGGAATATCCAAGGGTCAACGAGTAAGGAATTACTTCAATTTGACAGAGCTTTCGGAGTTCTTCAAGCTTCTGCTCAGGTACATCCGACAAATCTGCTAAGCAATCAATTGACACTTGCATGAGATATTACCCGGAATAGAGAATTGGCTTTACAAAAATCACTGCAGTTTTAATGTGAAATAGTAGTCATTTGATTCAACATTTGGCATAGTGTTCATCTTGTCATCCAGAAAGAGTCTCTTTCAGTGCGTTTTAAGTGCACTATAAGACGTTTCCATTGTTGGCGAGCAAAAATTATTGTTTTAGCTCACAGTAGGGGAACTCTTGCGCTCTCCACGGGAACAAAAGGAGAGTTATTCTCCATACGCTCTTAAAGTAAAGTGGGCCATACCAAAAAAAAATACGAGCCTGGATTTGTTTTTTAATTTTCCTTAAAAGAGATTTAAAAAGAAGAAGTGAGGCCAACAAGTAATATGAAATTATGTGGGAGAGTTTTGCTATTGTGGGCATAGAATTGTTTATTGCGCTCAAAGAAGAGAGGGTAAATGGAATGCAAAACGAGTGCTCTTCTTTTGTTGCTATAGTACAGGCTCTTATAGTTTTATATGACTGGAAACTGGAAAGCTATGATAGGTATAAGATCATTTTAAAGTGTTTAGGCACTGGAATAGGAGTTCAACCTACACATCACCTTGATTGTGAATTCTCTCCGATAATATCATGTAGCGATTCTTCTCTGAAGCTGGATCCTCTGTTATAGGCTTCACACGAGGCTTATCCAGCAAGTATCTGCACAAGTACGACAACATCTTAAAAAACTTAGTAACACCACACACAAATAAAAGAACCACATTTGTAGGAAAAAGAACAAGGGAAATGCAGCAAGATATGGAATCGATACTTAATAGGACCGAATAAGATATAATGCCTCAAGCCCTCAAGCACAACATAACATCCCTAAGAGAGTGGTGAAAGACCGGATGCTAAAGGGTAGAGCCACAGAGCCAGACTAGAGGAGCAAAGGGTTAGAACGGGGCAGATATATATAACAAATTCTCACATCAGATTGTCACACGATTTATATCAGTCATAAGACCACCCTTTCTGAGAATTAATTGGGGTAATTTTTTATTTTATTTTTGTAATAAGCGGGTTAATGGGTGAATAGTTAAGGACAAGGTTGATAGTCAAATGGGTTGATTCAAGTAACATCAACATGAGTTTGTCTTTTAATAGATTGATTCAATATAGATATACTCTATATTTACTTATCGCTCCAGGTTTCAAAGTATTTCACAAATCATCAAATGTCTAATATCAAGGGATCTAGCATCGTATAGGATACAAGTCTTCTTATAAAAGAATATTAGATCCCAAAGCTACTAATTATAACTCAGATTTAAAGCATGATCCAAAATACCCTATAAAGAAAATCATAAAACTCCACTTAGTGTTGATTCAGAGGAGGATAGCTTGGTATGGAATTTTTCAAAAGATGGTAGATAGCTTAAATCAGGATATCATTTCATACGATAGCGGAAAGAGCAGGATTAGGGGGGTGGCAGTGAAAGCACAAAGTCTTGATCTACCCCCGAAAGTGAAAAGTTTTTTAATGGCAATGTGTGTGTTAAATCGCTCTCATGTGGTTCTAAACTTCTAATTTGCAGAAGTGAGTTCAAGACATAAGCCCAACTTGTTTCCGATGACAGGTAGCTAGTGGGAGTGATATTCATACTTAAATCAGGATGTCATCATATTTTTGATTAGTATTGACCAGGTGGATTGAGTAATTCAAAGAAACAAAAGGGGAAGATCAAGCAGGTTTTTTTATGATGCTATGGGCCTCCTAGAAAGTTCGAAATAGCATGTTCCGTGAAGGGGTTTAGACTGAAGTTGTGAGGGTGGTTGATAATGCATGGGGATGTTGGCGAGCGTGGAAATAGGTGCAGGAAAGCGCCAGGGCAATGTAAGCGGTGTTTGTGGTGTGCAGCGTAGAGTGGGAAAGTGGAAGCTCTCTAATTTTGGCTACCTAAAAATCAATTCAATGTGGATGTTGTTTTATTGGGGGATACAGGGAGTTGTTTGGGATTAATAATACGGGATCACGAGAGGTGCTTTGAAAGAGTGGGAGTTAAGCAGGTAAAAGCAAAGTGGGATCCGGATATAGTGGAAGCAAAGGCGGCTGAGTTTGGGCTTGAGACGACTAGACAAATGGGTTTGGAAAATGTAATGTTGGAGTTGGATTTGTTCACTTTGATAACTATGCTGAAGCCGAATTCCTTTCCAGCCAACTACTTTGGCAATTTCGGTAGAACTATCATGGATTTAATAGCTTGCTTTTGTAGAACTACAACTCTTTGCTATAGTTGTGGATGGGTTGACAAGGGATATTCAGGACGACATCCCTTGGTGTATGATGTTTGCTGATGATATTGTGTTGATTGATGAGGCGAAAGAAGGGGTGGAGTGAAAGTTGGAATTGTGGAGGCATACTTTAGAGACTCGTGGGTTTAGGCTGAGCATGAGTAAGACCGAGTATTTGAGGTGTCACTTCACTAACGTGGTGGGGTCGAGATCGACAAAGGCGTGGAGTATTATTTTCGATGGGAATGTTGTTGAGGCGTCAGATTTCTTCAAATATCTAGAATCTATTATTCAAAAAGATGGGGTGCTGTTGAGGGGTCAGATTTTTCTTCGAATATCTAGGATCTATTATTCAAAAAGATGGGGGGTTAGACGGAGATGGGACTCACAGAATTAAAGCGGGCTGGTTGAAATGGAAGAGTGCTTCGGGGTTTTTATGCGATAAAGATATGTCCCAAAGATTAAAGGGAAAATTTTATCGCACGGCAATTAGACCTGCCTTACTTTACAATTCCCGGGGGGGGGGGGCATGAAACATTGTCACATTCAAAAGATGAGTGTGGCGGAGATGCGTATGTTGAGGTGGATGTGCGGCCATACAAAGAAAGATCGATTAAGGAATGAGGTAATTAGGGAAAAGTAAAAGTGGCGCCAATAGAGGACAAGATGATGGAAAATTGACTAAGATGATTTGGGCATGTAAGAAGGAGACCTATGGACGCACAAATTAGGAGGCTAGAGACTTCGAGAACAGAAAAGGTTCCTAGGGGTAGAGGGAGACCGAGACACACATGGTTGAGAGTGATAGAGCACGATATGAGATTTATGGGGCTTGAGGAGAGTATAGTGATGGAGAGGGAAACATGGAGGGAAAGGATACATGTGGATTTTTAGTATTTGATGTTATTTGACATATTTAGTATTTTTATTTAATTTAAAAAAAAAATTGTTCTTGTCTCCTTTATTACACTTTTTTACCAACCACTTTCTTATATATTTTACTTGGTTTACTTTTAAGGCATGCTGGATCCTTAAATTCTACTTCGGTTTACAAAATCGTTTTAATTTTTATTCTCGATTTAGATTTTAAGTTTTTATAAAAGAAATATGGACTTCGATTTTAAAACTTATAAGTTTACCTTAACTTTGTATTATGTTTCGCTCTCCCTTTTTGTTTTTCATTTTTCCCTTTTCTATTTTTTTCGCATTTTGAGGTGTGCGTTCACCCATAGACGGTTCTAAAGGATGATTCATGACAGCCGACCCCATATCATTTTGGGATTAAGGCTCTGATGTTGTTGTGAAGAGGGAGGGGAATGTGGCGGTGCATGCTTTGGCTCATCTATCTCAAATATACTACTCGACTAATATTGTGTGAGATGGGGTCCGGAGTCCATTGTCGAGCTTGTAAACATTGATATTGTGTGGTTTGTGTGGCTTCTACTTCATCAATAAAAATTCTTAACTGAAAAGAATACCCTATCAAAAAAGATGATTTGATAAATAAAGAAAGAGAGCAATGGAAGTGAAAACATGAGCATAGTAAAATACCCATCAAGTATTCGAGTGGCAGCTTTGCAGATTTCACGAGGTACTCTAAGCGCCCATAAATTAAATTTGACATCGAACTTACTCTCATCCACCATCTCTAGTATAAACAACCTGCATTTACGAAAATGATCAGGCCCGGAGTTTTAAAATAATAATAGTGGTAGGAAAAGAAAAAAAATCTAATTTAGTAAAAACAAAGCAATGCTTTTCTAATTTCTCAGCCTGACTCTACCCTCTTTTTTTTTTCTAAGACCCGAATTCCCAACTCTTTTCTTCTTTAACTGGAAATTTAGAATTTAAAAACTCATCTTCTAATTCTTAAGCAACGGTTTCTTAATTTCAATGGTATGGTCATTGATTAACTAATTGAGTCGATCATAACCTTAAAGCTTTGATTGAGATGGTCTTCAAATGTGGTAGAGTGAGGCTCTTGATAAAAGTTAACGCCTTAATTAAGAGTTAATCTTCTTCCACTTCCGTGTGTAAGCTACAGATCGATTTTTAATAGAATTGATATCGTATCTTATTTATTAAAGCAACAACCGCGGAGCCTATGTGTCGCTCTGTGGTTGAAAGTCAATAAGTCAAAAAAATACATTTTGTATTTCCTGATTTTCAGTACCCACGTTCTATATGGGAATTAACACAGCATTATACTTGGTTTCTATCAAGTCTTAATTGTATACTCCGTATATAATAAATCGGTTTCAAGTAGCTACAATTTACAACAATTATTTCAAGTAAATAAATTTATGACTATTGTCAGAATTGTCCATCTACATTGTCCTCTACATTGTTCGATGATTTCCAATATTAAATATGTCCAATAACAATATTTACATTTTTAATAACAAAAAAGAATAATAACAAACCCATAATTAATTGAGAAGCCCAGAAAAGGAGAAGAAAACCCATAAATTTACCAGAAAGTGACAATAATGACAAAAAACTTGACATGAGTAATTATTAAACCCATAAATTAGAATTGAAAATAAAGTATATAATTTAAGACAAATAATCTTCTTATTCTTCTACTGGATTTACCCCAAAGGAATAAGAGGACAATTATCTAGAGTAATTGATGCATCTTTTTGTAATTTGAAAGGTATACGCAAAAATAAAATTCAAACACCACTGATTTCACTTGCATTAACTAGCACAAGTACATTATCCCTGAAAATCAAATAAGCAAAGCTCAAAGTTTAAAGCATTCATTCATTAACTAGCACACTCTTCGACAAATCATCATCAGTAAAATCAGACGAAACATATGAAATTAAGAATAAATTAATATCAATTGAACAGCAAATTAATACAGTACTAATTTAAGGGCAAATTCGTTTGAATAGAAAACTGAATAGCAAATTCGTATGAGATTCAATTCAAATAAGCATATGAAATTAAAAACAATAAAAAGATTAAAATCATACTTACTAAATAATTGATGATTCGAAATAGGAATAAAAAAAGAGGGATTTATCCTTCTTGCTGGTCGTCGTCTTCGCCGGTCACTATCGTCATCGGCTGCCGTATAATCTCAGTTTAGGTTAGAGGTGAGTTTAGGGTTAGAGCCTAAGAGGTGGGTTTTGGGGAGTCTATATTCGAGTCCATACTTAAACCGGTTAAAATTAGAGTAATTTAATATTTACTCCCTTTTACAAACCTCTTTTCTAAATTTACTCCCTTTTGAAAACTTTTTATTATTTTACTCCCATGAAATGTTCTCAGGTCAAATATTGCACCCAATTTGGCACTCGGTGACATATTAAAGTCAATATTTGAAATTTCGATTTTAAGTCTATTTTTAAGACGAAAATGCCCTTCCCTCTTCTTATATACTCTTATAGGTCTTCTCTCTCCTATACTTCACCTCACTTCATTCATTCATCCTATTTTTCCCCAATTAAGGTATGTTCATCTTCTTCCTCTCAATTTTATTTCTGTTGTAATTACTACTTAGTATAGTGTTCTGCAAATTTGCGATTTTGTTTCAAAAATTTATGCAATTAGGGTTCATATATGCGATTTTATGCCATTGAATTAGTAATTTACAATTTTTGATTTTCTGCAATTAATTTAGGGTTCATGTTTTCTGCATTTTCGTTTCAAAATTTAGGCGAGAACATGTCAATGGAAAGCAGCTATGAAAGTAGTCATCATAGTGTTGTTGATGAGCAACCCAAAAAAAGTGTAATGCGGTGTCCCGGTTGCCATTTTGACGTCTTCCACACATGACAATCCAGGGAGGAGGTTTGAAAGGTGCAAGTTTTCTAACCCATCAGCTGGTATGGGGGGATGTCGTTGGTTTCGTTGGCACGATCGTGTTCAAACAGAGTGGCAGAAAGACATAATCAACAAGATGAAGATGGAGAAAAGAGTGAATGAGTATGAAGTTGGTTGTTTGTCTCGTGAAATTCAATGGTTGAAGGATGATAGGAAGAAGCTTCAGTTTGAGATTGAAAACTTGAAGAACAAAGCATTCATGTCTAAGTGTGAAAGGGTTAGTTATTGCAAAGGGTATCCATTGGCAATTGTTTTTGCCATTTTCATTGTTTTGATCATAGTATGTACTAAGTAGGCGAAACTTTGGATGAATGTAATGTTATGAGTACTCTAATGTTCAAGAATTTGGCAGTAATGACAATGGTAGCATTTGGTTATGTGCGAATTTGGTGTTGATGAAATAATTTTGCATTTGTAGCCTTTCACTAATTTTTTCGGTTTGATTGTTCATTTCTCACATTTACACAAGTAAATGCACTTCAAAAGTAAACAAATAAAACGAGAGAAAATCACAAGGGCTTGTTCAATGAACAACCATCTAAACCAAGCGCTTGAAAGGCAACTCTTTGCGCAGTATACACAAACCAAACCAAACCAATCGCAACACACTTTCATCTCAACAAAAACGACCTAAGAAGACCGAAATTGACATTCATCGAATAAACTTCATTGTTCAAAGATAAAATGGTTCAAATGATCGATAATGAAAGAGCATAATGAAATTTCATTGTTCAAAACACAACAAAGAAAGCACGGTTGTAAATAAAGTTGAAAAACAACAACATAAGATCGGAAGCAGATTGTTTGAAGCTTGGGTCAACGGATCGATGAATGACATAGAAGTGGTTGATGCTTGGTTGGGTGCATTTGCGGCGGTGGAGGTACTTGGGGAGTTGCCGGTGTGGTGTCTTTGTTCTCCACGTCTCTTTTCTTGCGGCCCTTGCCGCTTTTTTTTTTTTTCCTTTCATTCTTTGCATACTCACTTCTACCAAGAGGCCTTCCACCGGGAGCTGGTGGCTTTGGAGGTGCGGGGGGTTTTTGCAAGTTCTTTTGTAATGGCCTAAGCCACCACAGTGGCTACAATTGTTGGTCCTCTTCAACCTCTTCACTTGTTGGTCCTCCTTTTCACCACGGTGACTTTCTTCTCTTCTTTGACTTTGGTCTTCCTGGCATGGTCCTCATTGGTGGTGGTAGTGGCTCTAGTAAACCTGTTGGTTCCCATTGTTTGACACCAGGCATAGGAGAAACAGAGTGGGCATAGGTGAGCATGTACCTCTCCTTTGAGTATGCCTCATCAACATAGTCTCTGGGGTCCATTCTCTTTTCAAGCATGCATGTCATTGCATGGGGACAAGGCGGACAGATTAAGTCCCAATACTTACACCCACATGACCTTTGTTTAAGTTCACAACATATTGCTCTCCTTTCGGCTCAACCTCAAACTCACCATCATCGATTGCATAAAAGTAGCAAATCGGCCTCATCCTTTGCCCATTCCAAATACTTGGTCACATATGGCATCAACCTCTCATCAACTTTCCTTCCACCCTCTCTTTTTTGACAAATCCTTTGCATTACATACCTCCTCATCCATTCTAAATGTGTGAGTATTGGTTTATCTCTTGCTTCTTCTTTAATCGCATTGAATACTTCACACACATTGTTCGGGAGAAGGTTTGACTTGCAACTTACATCAAATGCATGCCTAGACCAATGTTGAGGGGGAATGTCATTCAAGTAGTCATGTGCCTCCTTTGACAAGAACTCCATGCCCTTCATTTCTCTCTTGAAATCAGCCTGTAATGATGGAGTTTGAGTTTATTAATTAGACCATAAAGTAAAGCGATGATGAACTAGCTAAACAATTTAAACGAAATAGAATAGAATTGAACTTACCCTTGTCAATGCTCTAGCTGCTGCCCAAAATGTTTCTTTGAATAACTGACCACTCCACCTGAGCTTAAAATTAGCCCAAATATGTCTTGCTTGCTGAGAACCTTATGTTGGCCTTTGGAACCACATTAGCTAGGGCATCTACTAAACCTTTCTCGCTGTCGACATAACAGATTAAGCCTTCCCCATCCACCTTCTCAATGTCATGGCTTAAGAGCTCTAAAAACCAGGTCCAAGAATCCCTGTTCTCTACCTCTACCATCGCCCATGCTACTCGGGTAGATGTTATTATTCCCATCTAACCCAACTGCAACTAGACACATGCCAGGGTATACTCCTTTCAAATGATGACCATCAATCCCAAGTATAGGTCTACAACCTGTTTTAAACCCTTCTTTGCAAGCTTTCAGGCATGTGTAAAACCTCTTGAATATAACAGGAGGCCTATCAATATTATCACAAACCACAAAAGCTGAACTGCCAGGATTATATTTGATTAGAGCTTCTGCATAATCCCAGACCCTGGCATATTGGTCATTGCCATTCCCATGGATAACCAACTTGGCTCTTGACCTTGCCAACCAACACTTCATGTAACTGACATGAACTCCAAGATCCTTTAACACATGATTTTGAAATCTTTTTATCTTCCAATCTAAGTTAGTTCTCCAGAACTCCAAGTACTTGTCAGCAAGGAACTCAGAACTAACCTTTCTATTGTAATTTGACATTACACACTTATGCTTCAACCTCAAACCTTTGATCTGAAATGTCTCTTGGTCTCTCAACTTCCTAGCATGCACATAAAACCTACAAGGATTATCAACCCCACATACACACTTACCCAATTTTGACCTTTTCTTGTTCCACTCACATTTACATCTATTGTAGCATTGTGCTGTCACCCTGTCCCTTCCATTGTGAGAATACCAGAAATCATAACCATTCTTCACACTATGATGGATTAAAGCCTTTCTGAATATCTCAACACTTGGGAACTTTAACCCTTTGCTGAGTTTTATACTTTTCCCAAAATCAAAATCAGGATTAAAAGTAGGGTAAGGACATGCCTCATCATCAGATCCCTGAAGACTCCTTAGCTCATCTGAGTCACAATCCACATCTGAACTGACATTAACATCTAACTCATCAACTCCTACTAAAACCTTCTCATTTGCATTTGAACATTCACCAGCTTCTTTATTTGCCTTCTTCCCCTCAACACCTAATCCACCTTCCACTCCCTTTAATATTGAGTCTCCCTCTTTTTCTTGATTATTAATGAAATAATCAAATGTATTCAAACCAAGGTCAAACTCATTCAAACCAAAATCTTGATCACTCAAACCTGCTTCACTAACCTCAGAATCACTAAACTCAGACTCATCATTATTCTCATCACCCTCATTTGCTTTCTTTGCAGTCAATTTCTTCTTCCCTTTTTTCACACTCAGCTTCTTTTTCCCTTTACCAGTTTTTTTCAATCCACCTACCTCCTCATTTCTGCTTTCAGTGACCTTAGCCTTCCCTTTTCTGTCACCCTTACTCACCTTGTCCTTCTCCTTGTTGTTGACCTTGACCTTGCCTTTGCCCTTACCCTTGCCCTTGCCCTTACCCTTTTCTGTCACAACAACAGACCCATCAACGCCCTCTTCAATGATGTGACCCACTCTTCTCTTTCCCTTATAACAATCCCAGGCTGAGCACCTAACTTCAGATTCCTCCTTAAAGGCAACTTCTCCCTCTGAGTTGGGACATTGATAATTTGTAGATCTGAGGTAGTTATCTGTTTTTCAGAATTTTGTGTGGTAGAGTTTTGTGTTGTAGGTTTCTTTTGTCTAGGGCTTTTTCTAAGGGGTATGGCAGAAACTTTATTTGGGGTTGGTAGTTTTTGTCTTGGTGCTTTGAATGGTAAAGAGTCATTAAGGCTGTTGTGGGCCCCTTTCAACTGTTTTTTTGAAGATAAAGTATTGATTCCCTCCTCGAATCTTTTCCCCTAGGCCCACATTCACACTCACACTTTCTGTCCTTTCTAAAACAAAGATGCGCAAACACTAGATCTTTGTCCTTGGTATAGTAATCCACACACTTATTGTATGGGTTGTCTTGCACACAGTCTTCAAAATGTTGACAAGATCAAAACTAGAAACCAACAACCCCTTCCCATGTGGATCACTAATACTCCTCATTGGCCTTCTATACCAAATCTCATAGTCCTCTCTCTTAGTTAAGCTAGTAGCCAATTTCTTAAAAAAATCAACAGTGACATTGTCTAAGAGAATACCATGCTTAAGGTGTACAGCACCACCAACATACTCAAATTTACCATTCTTGCACTCAAAATCACCCCCATGAAAGGCACGAACAGTTACCCTCTTGTAGGTTGTTTCTGAGGTCATTTCCTACAATGTTACCTCATCAACAATTAGGGATGCGAACTTATGAAATAGTTTAGGACAATGCAATTAGGGTTGGGGGTTCAAAACACAGAAATTAGGGTTTCAAACCCAGAATTTAGGGTTTCTAACCCAGAAATTAGGGAAACCCCATAAATTAAAGTTTCAAACCCAGAAATTAGGGTTTCAAACCCAGAAATTAGGGTTTCAAACCCAGAAAATAGGGTTTCGAACCCAGAAATTAGGGTTTCATACATAAATATTTGGGCTATAAACACAGAATTAAAGGAGTAATCCACATCAATTAGGGAAATCAATAAAGTAATTTGCCAAAATTAAACCCAGAAATTAAACAACACAAAAAACAAATTAGACGCAAATTAAACCCAGAAATTAACTTGCAATGAACCCAGAAATGAATACACATGCAATTAAACTCAGAAATTACGGTTTAAAACAAAGAAATTAAAGCAATGAACATGAGTAGTGGGTGGAAACTTACAGTTAAGAATCTGGAATCGTCAAAAATCACTGAAGGAATCACCCGTGCTCTAATTTGAGGGAAAAATTTTGAGTAAAAATTTGAATTTCTGAGTACAATGAAAATGGGAGGGAAGAATGAGATGTAAGAAAGTGAATGTGAAGAGGCAAAACAGGTGAGGATGGGTTAGTGATAAAAGAGGGGCAAAACGGTCAAGAAACACGACTTTTCAACTTAAAGTTCAATTGGGTGCAATATTTGACCTGAGAACATTTCATGGGAGTAAAATAATAAAAAGTTTTCAAAAGGGAGTAAATTTAGAAAAGAGGTTTGTAAAAGGGAGTAAATATTAAATTACTCTTAAAATTATTTTCTCCAAACATTTAACGGTCTCAAATTTAATTATAAAAGTAAAGAGAAAATGAAAGTAAAAGTGGAAATTATTATTAAATGTGGTTGAGGGAAAGAAAGGGAGAGGATCCTAATCCGGAAAATAGAACTATGTGTTACTGACTTACGGTGTTTGTTAGGCTAAGATTTAAATTTTTTTTACTTTTTAAAGTATACAGGTCTAACGGTCGGGTCCGAGTCCCATAAATCAGACTCGGTCCCAAAATACTTATCTAAAACTCATACCTGACCCATACCTGCACGGGTCTCAAAAATTCAGATCTAGACCCGGTCCCGAAATACTTATCTAAAACTCATACCTCACAACCATGTAGAATTACTAAACTACCCCTTCCACACAAACATAAAATTTACTAAAATTCCGTACATTATACATTTTGTAAAATTCCGTACATTATACATTTTTGTAACATATAAGTGTAATTATACATTTTGTAACATATAAGTTAAAGAAAACCAAGGTATATCATCATTCTTCTTAAATCTATAAATCTAACACCTTTATCTCTACCTTACCTTAAATGTCCAAGCAACAAGTTACTATTCACTAATGAATAGTAACTTGGAGAATGAATAGTAATATGCAATGGGTGGGCTGGGTTGCTTTTGGCGGGTTGGGTTTTGTGAACGGTATTGGCCTCACTGATTGGGCTGTTTACATTGGGATGAATAGTAACACTTAATTGGGTTGGGCAATTGGTGTGATGCGGGTTTGCTCTATTGGGGATTGCCTTTGGGCTTTGTTCACAATGGGCTGGGGTTGCCGTCAGGGTTGAAAGGCTCACTCATTTGTTAGCCTGATTTTCCTCTCAATCACTCATTCTCCCTCTTTTCCTCTCAATCACTCATTTACCCTTTACCAATTCCTAATATCAATCTTCCTATCTTAGCCTGACTTTTCCCTTAGTTTGTTGTATGATCGGAGTCAGATATTGATTAATAAGAAATTCAGAAAAAACCCCGATCAGCTTTGCGGGGAGCTGGAGTTCCATCGGTTGGGTTGATGGTATATTCTTGGCTGTCTCACACCTTCCTTCCTTTAAACATGCTCACCGGCTTGCTTTGGGACTACACTCGTTTTGGAGAGGGAGGAATAAAATGACTCAAGGTAACCTACTTATGGGATCAAATCAAATAGATACTCAGATTGACTAATATAAAGCTCCGTCTAGGTCCAGGGACGAGGGAGTTCACCCCTTATAACGCTCATCAAACTGAGGTATTCCTTTTCTTTTTGTGAGTCAATGAAGTACCAAAATTGTATTGTTGTTTATTTAGATGGTTGATTGATTTTATTGTTTGTTTGTGGATTAGTTATGGTTTTATATTAGTTTTTGGATTAATTACCAGGTAACAACAGTTTTTTAGGCGAGTAAGTTGAATAATTTCTGGAATTTTACAACATTTTCTGAGTAATTTGGGGATTAATTGCAATATGTATGATCTGATGCAATGTTGAAGATCTGTGTGTTTTTTATTTTATCATTTTTTGCTGAAATATGTATTTTTTGTTCGATTTTCTTCTTTTTATGTGTGAATTTAGAATCAATCAAGTGTTATTGTCTCAAAGTTTGGATCTTTGATTGATGTTATGAAATTGGGTATTCAATCAATTTCGCCTTTCTTTTCCCGCAGCTATTACAAATTCTTAATTGATTGCTTTAATACTCTGATTACTTCGCTTATTTTAGGTGAATAGATTAAGCGTATACGGGGCTTGGAGAAGAAGACAACCTAATTCTAAGACGGAGACCAATTTAAGCTCCACCTTTTCCCTTGGATTTCACTCCCACAAACCCTAAGACACCGAGTTCAACCGAATAGCATAGAGTGATGGTGTTTGCAACGGTAAATTTTCATATGTTCAAGAATCACTCTACCTCTCTTTTTTGCATTCTTATCTTTTATCATCGCCTTTTCGTTGTCTTCTTTTGAAGATTTGGTAGTTTTTATTTTTCTGCTTTAATTGATGGGTCTTTGTTGACTTTTGAATTGTGTAGTTGATGGGTGGTTATATCTTAAGCTCATAAGGGGACCTTTTTTTTTCTTCATTTGAATCATAGCCAGAGATGGGTCAGGACTTTATCCTCTTTCGCTTTTTGGGTGTTCATTTATTCATGACTGATGAATTTATCCATCGTCTTGATTTTAAGTTTGATGGGTTTTTTTTATTTTGTGTTAATTGATGGTCCTGAAATTGTGTTTACTTCAGTGACTAGAACTTACCCCTACCACTTCCATCCCTGTGGAGTTATAAGTTTCCTGAAATTGGTTAAAAGCCTATACAGAAGTATCAAATTTTAGGATACTGATCTGATGCGCCTTGTGTCTCCCTTTTATGGTTTACTTCGGCATTTGTTAAGAGTTAACCTAAAAATTGCATATATGGTGTTGTTGGTTATTTCTTCGTTAATCGTCCGGCTCATTTGTTTTTATTGGTTTGTATTATATTGCTCCCCATGGCATGAATTTACAAAGTAAGCTAAGGATCACCATACTGAGAGAAAATGACATAGAAATTGTGCTTAGGAAAAACAAGACTAGGTGTAAAACTGTATGTCACTGTTTTATACCATGCTCTTATCAGGACCTGCTGCCCAACTTCACTAATGATGAGTAGTCTTTAGTTTTTCACTCTTTACATTATGTATTAAAAGTGCTACCGTTTGCGCAATTCTGCATTATCTGAGTATATGAATTTGTTCTCTTTAGCACATCCACAAGACCACAAGTAGCAAAGAGGGTGCAAAAGCTACTTCACCTAACTGATATAAAGCAAGACCATTCAACAAAAAGGTCCGTATCTAAGCCACATGGACAATTCACATTCAATTTATTCTTTCTCTCTTTTATCAATGTGATACACTAACACCTGGTGAACATTTCATAGTATGAGCTCTTTTTATCAGTGTTCATTACGTGTTCAAACACGGATTTACTTTTCTAACATAAAACAGTTCATTTGAATTTGCAGGAATATGATTATATTTGTTCAAAGAGGGTTACATATATTTACTCATCAAAGTCTCAGCCGCATCAAATTAGAACAAGAAGAAGAGAGAAAAGGACATATATCTTTCATATAGAACGAAAATATGACATTGGACCTATTTTGAAGAGCTAAGCAGGTACTTATCCTCATCTCTTCATTGATTTTGTCTCACTCCTTTTTTTTTTCCTTACTGGATACAAATAAGTTGTTGGGAATTCAATTATGGCGCTTCTTTCATTTCTTAATTATGATGAAAAAATGGAATTTGATCTTAAAAATTTAGGTTGTGTCTCGAATGGGGAATCCTGTTATCGTCCCTTTCTTAGTAAAAACCCCCCATTTCTTCTTTAGAAGTGAAGCTTATTCGATTTTTGGTTGCCAACCTGTGTATAGTTAAGTTGCTTGTAACTAACTAATTAAGTGTTAGACTAGCCCTGCTAGATGCAATATCTGTACGTTTATCCTGCAACGTACCGAAACATTATGAAGAAATGGGTTGGTTGACTTTCCCTTTATTTATTTTAGTTGTTGATTGTCACAAGGTTTAAATTTGATTATATTTAAAAGGGTTTTATCTGTTCGCAACAGTTTTATTGTTTATTCCTGCTTTACTCTGGTTCAGTCAACGACCATACTTTGCCAAACCCTAATTTGCATAGACACCAAGATACTTACATGTTCCTTTGAAGATGGATCACTTAATAGGTTTATTTATTGATGTTTAATGGATTCTGAGTTATAACTTGATGATTTTTGAAGCTTTATGGGTGGTTCTCATTTTGTGTGCTAATTGATATTTTTTTATTATTACAGTTCCCTCTCTGCTCTTAAGGCCGCCTTCTGCTTTTGTCTTCACTGGGATCTTAGCTAGAGGTGTGTTATTAATTTTTCCATTGTTCACTTCTTTTCGCTGTTAAGTTGGTGTGTACATTATACCCCTCATGTAGATTATTATTGTAAGTGGATAATATTTTTTAAATCTTTGTGATCTGGGTAAAAAAAAAACGCAAGCCCAATACCAAGATCAAGGTATGTGAAGTTAAGCTTAGATATACCACTGAGATGAAGTTAAGCTTAGATATACCGATGCTCTTAAGACCAATACCAAGATCAAGGTATGTGACTATTTTTATTTGATTCGATTTAAGTTGGTACATTAAGTTGGTGTGTACATTATACCCCTCCTGTAGATTATTATTGTAAGTGGGTAATATTTTTTAAATCTTTGTGATCTGGGTAAAAAAAAACGCAAGCCCAATACCAAGATCAAGGTATGTGAAGTTAAGCTTAGATATACCACTGAGATGAAGTTAAGCTTAGATATACTGATGCTCTTAAGACCAATACCAAGATCAAGGTATGTGACTATTTTTATTTGATTCGATTTAAGTTGGTACATTATTGTGATTGCGAACTCACGGTAGTCATCGATAGCTAGAGAAGAATGTCGCGGCGAGCCGGCGACAACGATCAGTTTATGCATCAGAAATCATTGAATTTCAGTGTTTGATATAGGGAATGTGATTTTTAATTTTGTGTGTTCTAACGATCAGTTTATGCATAAAAAAAACATGTTTGGTTGCCTAGGCCTTGGTATTAGCTCGATGGACTGATTATATCGTGCTATAAACTTTAGACTAGGATTAGAAGAATTAGAAGTAGGAGCAAACTTGGTTAAGAAACTCATCATAAAACATAATGCAGAATGCACAGCAACTGTCTTTGATATGTGAACTTGCTTCTTAGAATGACCCACCGATCCCAATTTCTTTTTGAAACATGAACGCTTTTTCAGAGCTGATGTTAAATTCAATGTGAGTTAGGCTGATTCCAAAAGGGTAGCTCAAAGCTTTAGCTTTTACAAGCTGGGACATATGAAGTGGGTTTCATGTGAGAAAATATTTTCTCTAAAACACAGTTTACGTGCTAATGATTGTTTAGCCAACTCAAAAGGACTCAATTATTCTTCTTATAGTTTTTTTTTATTTGATAATAAAAGGGGTTGAGCGGGAGATGGTGGTAGGCAAATGAATGGATTGATTGAGATTTGGAAGGAAAATGTCTCCCTTCCTTTCCCGTTTCTCTTGCACTTAAGATTAAGCTTTGGAAGGAAAAATGTCTCCCTTATAGATTCATAATTGTACTTTCTCGCCTTTATTTAAAAAAAATGTGAAATGTGCTAATTGGTGTAAAATAAAGACCGCTAAGCATGTTGATTAAGCTTGTTACCTTGTAAGTTGAATATTTTTTGTTATTGGTCCTAAGACTCTAACGAGTATGGAAGATGAAGAAAAATCAATATAAAATGGGAGAGTTTAGGGAAAAAACATTCTTGTATGCTAATTTAATAAATCTATTCAAAATTGGTACTAATTCTTTGATCCTGGCTCTATAAGCTTTAAGATGTAACTCTTGAAAGATGTAACTATCACTCAGTGTTCCAGCCTCTGCCTGCCATAATCAACAATGTCAGCATTGTGAATGAATTGACATCCATAAATGGGAGAGAGACTATATTCGGTTTTTGTTCATTGTGAGAGAGAGAGAGAGAGAGAGAGAGATTTATATTTTGCTCAGATCAGATTGCTTTCTCATGTTCTTACTCTCTTGCAGTCCGGCCCATGTCATACAGTGGATGCCGAAGCCTTTACCTAGACCATGGATTTGTGTAATCAGTTTCATAATAAGGTTTGTTTCTTTTGTTGTTTAAGCCGATGTGTCATTTTCATACTAAGGTTGGTTGTGAAAATTCGTTAATGAAACGTCTGTTTATTCACAAAACATCTATCAATAACTCAAACTTATAAGCGATGTGTTGTATATGAAGCCCTCTACTTAGGGGTCGTTTGGTTCACTACTTAGGAATGGAATGGATTGGAATGAGAAACCATAGGAGTATGGGGTTCCAATTTTAGGAAAAATAAAATAAACATAAAGGAATGGAGTTTGAAACCATTGGGAGGAGGTGGGTATGGGATTCCAAGGGGTTGGGGTGGAATGAGAATCCATCAGGATTCTAACTCCATTCCAAAATACCCCAACCAAACACTAGAATGATTAGAATCCATTCCATTCCATTCCAAACCTCCTAACCAAACACACCCTTAATAGTGGTAGCAGCATTAGCATTCGTAGTAGTAGACGTGATAGTAGAAACCAAGTGGACTGGATTTGCTTCTGGAATTTTAAAAAGGCGATAAAGATCACAATTTTAACTAAGGTAGCTCAAACATTTTTTATGCGTGGCCAATTCAGGAGCTATAGCAGCTTTGCTCGTGTGTATTTTTTCATATTAACTATGTGGTGAGACGGACGCTGAGAATTCACCAGTTTGTAATATATTAATTCAGGTCATTAGGAGTACAATGGTGTTCCTCTTCAGTGCCATAACTGTGGTAATAATGCTTCTGGATATCAGCTTGATCAACGAGCAGGAAAAGAAGATCTGATTCGCTCTTTCATCGTTTTTTTTAAGACAAGTCGCTCTTACATCGTTTGAATGTTGAATTGAACAATTGTGATGTTACAGTCTTTTAGCTTGATGTGTAAGATACTTTAGTGTGCAATTTGGTACAAGAGCTATCTGCGTGTAAGATGTAGTCCAATATGATATGATGGCTTATGAGAAAACACTCCTGGCAGTGTAGGTGCTACTCTAATCTTAGGTGATGCCTTTACATTAAAGGTCTATTTGGGTAGTTCTTTAAGATGGCGAACCAAATATTTTTCAAGGAATTGTAATGAATCTTTGCTCTTAAAGGTTTGAGTTGGAGAACAGGATCCATCTATTTTTTTAGTGCGGTAGTTAAATATTCCGTTTCAATGCCAATTCAATAATGAACGTTCCTTGTTAACTTTATAAAAATATGTTATTGCTTATATTCTCTGATAGCTAATGCCTCTGAATTACTTGTATAAGGTTACCTATACTCTTTGCGATAAATGATTTTTGATTTTTTTTTGGCAACACGATAAATGATTTATAACTCAGTATTCCATGAATAAGTCCAAGCTATCTACTGACTTGAGATCTAAGCATGATGAGAAATGAGAATGCAGATAATGTAGCCTATATATTTGAAGTGGAGTTAAATTCTTATTTTGGTCGACTTTGTAGTTAACATTTGAAACTTCTAAAAATCATGTAACTTATCTCTTTATTACCCATTTTGACTATTGGATAGACTTATGCTGACGTGCAAAATGCTTGACTAATGAAAATGATTGTCTAATGAACATGGTGATTGTAAAATAGTTGAGTTTATCAGACGCTAAACATACGAGAATATGGGATGCTAAATGCGTTAAAAGAGCAATTTGGCCATAAAAAAGAGAGACTATAAAATCAAAAGGAAAAAAAAAATGAAAAAATATTAATATATTGGAACAAATGTGAGAAAACAAATTATCATGAACATGGTATCGAATACTAAGATGTAAAAAAGTCTCCATAAAATGATTAGTTACATGAGTAAGAGAGCCATTGTTTTCAATGAGATAGGGGACTAAAATATTACTGTAGAGAAGCGGAACATGAGCCGGTGTATTGCCATTTAAATTCACCATCCTTCACGAGAACACCAAGTCGCTAACACATTACACTGAGAAAAACTTGTAAAGATAGTTGACGACAGACTCATATCCGATCTTGTCTATAATATGAGGCGTGATATTGCCATAAGGAGGGAGGGGTAAAGGGAGGAGGAAGAGAAATAGGAGGAGAGGAAAAAGAGAATGTAGATAGGGGGAAGAGGAAAAGGATAGAGGTCGGGAAAGATATTGAGGGGACATAAGAAGAGGCCGGGAAAGGGAAATGAAAGGATGTGAACGATAAGATGAGGAACTAAACTAAAACTTGGTTGAAAGCTTTTTTTGCTAACGGCAAGAGGAAGGGATGACGAGGAGAAAGAGGAAGGGGGAAGATAAGGACGAATAGTTCGAGAATAAATGGGAGGAGGAGTAATATGATAGAAAGTTGAGGAAAAATGTAGGATATGTAAGAAGACGATGGCAGATAAGGAAGGGGTAGGGGATAAGGAAGGGGAAAAGGAAGGAGGAGGACCAAGAGGCAGAAAAGGCAGAAAAGGGAGGAGGACCATGACGTTGAAGAGAAAAGGGAGAGAGAAATTGGAGGATAAAGAAGAGGGGGAGAGGAGGAGGAAGAGGGGGAGTATGAGAGAATGACTGGATGAATGATAATAATAGGAAGAGAAATTTTTATAACAAAAAGAAAAATATATAAGAAAACTCGACTTACAAAAATAGATTTTACTAAATTTATCGAGCTTCTTTTTCGTTAATGTATCAATACAGACAATCATAATCACGATAATACTTACTTGAAAGATGTATAAAGGAACTGGAGGAGACACAAGAAGAGGCGGGGAGATAGGGAAATAAAAATGGGAGGAGGCCAAGAATAGGAAAAAGGACAAGGAAAATGATAAGAGGGAAAGAGGAGTACGAGGGGTAAATCAAGAGGAAGGGGCGGAGGAAGAGGGGAGCAAATGGGATGTGGGCAAGCAGTAGGAAGAGAAAAGGGTGAAAGTGAATGCGGATGAAGATGGGGAAATGGAAGTCGATAAAGAGAATGATGGGAAAGAAGATAAGGTAGAGGGAAGAGAAATGGAAGGGTGCGAATAATAAAAGGAAAGGAAAATGAGAAGGAGGGGGAGGAGAAAGGGGACCGGGAAGATAAGGAGGTGTAATACGAGGAAAATGGGAGGAGTAGTAGAAAGGGAAGTGATTATAATGAAGAACACAAAAATTATAAATAAACTTGACTAAGAAAAATACAACATACTAAACTTATTGTACTTCGTTTTTATTGGGAACCAACGTTTTATCTAAAACAGATTTATTTGGGCGGTGTATGTAGATAAACCTACGTTTTGAGTGAAACTATTTAAATTTACTGAAAAACCGTGTTAAAGAATATCTATGTGTAGTTGGACAGAGTCTGGTATATTTGTTTACGTTACTTCGTAAGCTACAACACAATACTAATGTTTTATGTATTTCATGTTGTTGTGTTATTTAACAATTAATCATCTATGTAAAAGACGTGGTTATATTCGGATATTCATGCTCTTAACAAAGTTGAATATCAATTATTTACGAATGGTTGGAAAACAATGTAACAACAAGAGTTGCATTGTGATCGACACTCAACAAGTACAGACAGTCCCGAACCCAATAAAATACGCTAGCATACACATGAAACATGAAAAGTTAAAATATCTTGGGGGACCGCGCGCTTTCGCGCGCGGTGCAACCAACTAGTTTATAAAATGTGAGAGCACCTATGTTACTATTCATCAATGAATAGTACCGCCTAAACTGGTTTCCTTGGCAATTGGGTGTGATTCGGATTTGTTTTGTGGGGGATTGCTTTTGGGTGGGCTGCCTTGGTTTTGGACTTTTGGGGTACTCCAAATAAACACAATGCTTTGGCCTTTTCTTTGCCTTTGTTTACTGCTACTTGGTTTTTACTCTGTCCACGTCTCTCATCCTCAACTAATAACACATCCTCTCCAACTGATTCATTATCTCCCATCATCCATCATCTGCATTCTCCTTCACCAACTCATCTCACCATAACTTTCGTTCGTCATTTTCGCTTCTCAAATTACCAATAACAAGACACCTTTTCGTTTGACTTGCGGTAAATCGTCTTCATTTCTCATTTTTTTAAAAAAAAAATTAGTAACCCTCACTTTTATAGGCTTCGACAAATTGACAAAAAAACTGACAGAGGAAGGAGAATAATGGCGATGAACTCGAATAATCAACAACAATGGCGAATGGTGGCGGAGGAAGGAGAATCAAGATCATCACTATCATTTGTATCAAAGACCAGGTTTGCAGTTTATCCCCATTCCAGCCTTTTATTTCTTTTTCTCTGCAACCACTCAATCTCCTTCTTTCCTCTCCAACACCAATTTCCCCTTATCAATTTTCCGTTTACTACTATCAATTCCTTCATTATACTCATCTTACCCGGTCGATTTTTACACTAAGGAAGTCCTTATTATTGACGATATGCTTTTTGATGGCTTTTGTTTTGAAATTGTAACACTCTTGGTGACGATTGTTTCTTGATTTATAGTCAATTCATTATTATTATTATTATTATTGATTTACTGATATGGTCAAAGTTCATTTGGGCGCATTTTCCGAAATTCAACTACGACATGGCTATTGTAGGTTGATCAAAGTGTGTTGTAATCGATTGTACATGATTATGCAAATTTCATGAGTTTCCTTGATCGAGGGGTATGCCTATACGCTCTTTAGTTTTATGGGGCTTACAATTGTTATTTTTGTATGTGTTTGATTGACAATTGATTCGCCCTCTTTTGCTTTTATTGATGCTTGTTTTACAATTGATTTGTCCTCTTTTAGTGCTACTAACTTGGATTAACATCTGACATTTGTAGGCTGTGGTCCTCCTTAGTGTGATACACATACCCGCCATTGCAACCCTGTTGATTCTTGTGTATCTCCTATTTTCTCTATTTTGTTGGAACCTATTGTAAGATTATGTTGAATTTTACTCTTTTTTCCCTACCTTGTTGAATTTTAATGTTTTCCTACCATTCGTTGTTGAATTATCGGTGTGTCCACTTAATTCGCCGTCATCATGTAAATATATGGTAGTTCTTGTATGAATAGTTCTAATTAATTACTCTGAAGCTTTTATTCATCAATTATATTACTCTTTGATCATAACCCGGCTTCAATTTTAGCTCTTGAATCCAAATCTCTGCTGATTTTCCCTTTTTATTCATCGATTTTATTACATGGTTATCGAGTTTGTTTGAAGTTGGTCTTCTTTTAATCTTAGAGTGTTGTTTTTGCAGATTTAGGGTAGGGCATGGTTTTGGGTTTGAGTGACTATTGACTGCTACCTTTAACCTATGTTCAAGGTTTTAGTTGGCAAGAGTTGGATACTTTTGATGGATTTTCGAGGTTTAGCTCCCTTTTTTTTTTATCTTAATCCCTCCTTTTTAACAAACACTTGTAAAAAAATGAGATTTACGGTCTCCTTTACCTTTGAAATGGTCTCAGGCTTAACATTTTTTCCCATAATATCGCATAAATTTTTTGTTGGCGTGGACGTTTTTAGTGATTAATGGGCATTGTTTGGATTTTTTTCAAAACATGAAACATTTGGTGAAGAAAGTGTGTCATGAACCAGTGAAAGGTCTGTCCTCTGACATGTGAGCATGGAAAAAATGTGGTCAAAAACCTATTCATATCCAAGGTCACTTCATTTGTCTTTATTTCTTTGAGTCATCACCTTTTGTTGTTGTTAATTATGGAGTTTATTTTTAGAGTTTTCTCTTAAAAATATGGTAGTTACGGTGTTCGACTACATAACAAGGTGAAAGGAACAGATTAGATCCCAAAATCTTCATTGTTACATTAATGAACACAATCACCCTGAGCCAACTCACAATGAACACTAAATAGTTTTTTTAAATATATGTGAAGGTACGACATAAAATCTAACTATTTAAATATTATCTCTAACCTCTTAGAAGAGGAGAAGTTCTAAAAATTTGTTCTGCTATTATCGTTCGGGTATATGACACTTTGGTAGTTCCTATTTCATATCTGCTATTAGAGCATGTACAATAGAGAGGATGATCCCTCATCTTATCACTCTCTCTCTTCTAAGAGGACATCCTCTCTATTGTGGGACTTATGTTTAATGTCCTCGTAGCAAGAGGAAGATGGTTACTTCCTCTAATTTTAGAGGAAAATGAACCTTGGCCCTTGTGCCCATCAACCAACCATTTTATGTTATTCCACAACATTTCTTTTAATTTTTTTCTTTTGTTAGAAGTTGAAATGTAAATAATTGGGTAGAGGATGAATAAGAGGATCATCTCTATTGTGGACAAAAATATATAAGAAGAGGATGTAAATGATGGAAATAGAGGTAGATCATAGAGAAAGTGATGTGTCAAAAAATGAGAGAGTGAATGAAAAAATAAGAGGATCATATCATATCATCCTCCCTATTGTTCATGCTTTTATCTAAGTATGAGTTGACTTAGCTCGAAAATGACCCCATTAGGAGATGAACCCATCCAAATCTACCAAAAATTAGGATCATAGTTTGCCCTCGAATACTGCAACATATTAGGCTAGCAAGTACACCATCTTTTTCTTTGTTTAACTTGAGTCAATCTGATGACTGTTTTGAAGGGCTTAAAAAATGTGCTTTTTTTTAAATTCAAGTTGTCTGCCTCTGAATTCTATTAAATGGTTAACTTCTAGTAATCATTCCATTATGTCAAATGATTTAGAATGTAATGTGTGATTTGTTTGTGTTTTGTTGCCTTTAGGTTGTCCATTGAACGAATAGATTACCGAACTTCTGAAAAAGGAAAAATATAGATGTTGTTGGGATCAAGTTCTTTTTTCTCTAGGCAGGAAAGGGAAAGAGCGGATTGTTTACCAGTTTAATATCAGAATTTTGATTCTTAGCAATGATGAGATGGCCCAACCTTACAGGTTCTAATGGGAAAGAAAAGAAGAATTATTGATGCTGGTATTTGCAATGGCGATGGTGGCGCATCTACTCTTGTCCTTGTACTTATAAGTCTGACATAAGACTGACAGGTTTCTCTGACTTCTCATATTACCTCATGTATTTGTATTATCGTATCTAAGACTCGATACTCTGACATGGTTAATGACTTTTAGACACTTCATTTTAAAGTGAAACATGAGAGACTTTAAGTAAATAGTTAAGGCTGGCAGTTAGACACACCATGGTTTGTTTACATCTGAGTAACATACTAAGATAATACTCATAAATTTCAGTCTACAGCGTGCGACAATCTTATTGAGCTATTCTTAGTTTACCTGGAACTTTTATTGTCCGCGTTGATCCAGGTTAGAATCCGGCGTTGAACATTCAAAATTGTAATACTGGCCATGTTGCTTACATCAATACCTTCAAGACTCTACTTGAACCAGAAATTGTACTGACGGCGCGTCATTAGAACAGATGCTTGAAGACATGTGGGATATTGAAGGCCACAACACAGTAATGTTATAATGGTTATTGTAGTCTGTAGTAATTGTACCTTGTAGTTGGCCTTGTTGCAAATAAAAATAACTACTCCCTTTGTCACAGTCATTTGTTTACCTTTGATTAAAATTTTTCTCACAAATAAAAGGTAACCAAATGAATGGGACTGAGAAAGGAGTAAAAGTTACTGTATCATAAAACCGAATCTGATGTATGATAGCTGCCTTCTATAACGCCCTCTGTTTCCCCCCTTTTTGCTTGAATTCTTATCTGATCGAAAGGCCAAAACATGTACATGGTCAAATTCGGGGAATAAGTGACGAACCGTTTGAACAATCTTGGAATGGGTCACATGGAATGTAATGTACGCAAATATCTTCTGAAGTAAAAAGTCTTTTGAATGTGCGCATGTTTAAATGTATTTCTTTTTCGCTTTGCAAACAATTCGCAAATAATATTATTGTGGCCCATTTTGACTTTTGTCCCCTTATTTTACGACTGTCCCAGGATATAAAAAACATGTCTTAATTGTATGGATATAATTACCTTGGGGTACAATGCGTGAGTAGAGGCAATCGTAATCAGAATGTCATTTTCTTCGAATAAGCATGAAAGACTAGACATAAAATAAGGTATGGAAACATGAAAATAGAAGAAAGGGGGGGATAGGAAAGGGGATAAGGAGGATTAGAAAAGGGATGAGTATGAGGATGACAATGCGGCAACGTTAAAGAGAAAAAAGAGGGAGAAACAAGAGAACGAAGAGAAGAGAAGGTGTTCGGACTAAGGGGAGTAGGACAAGGGGAAGGAGGCGTAGGGGAAGGAGGCAAAGGGGAGGGGGAAAAAGAAGGAGGTCGAGAAAGAGAACATGGGAAATAATAGGAGGTAGAGAGAAAAAAAGAATAGTAAGTAGGGAGTGGAAAATTGAAGAATGTGAACAATAGGAGGAAAGAACAAGATGGAGGGAGGGGGAGTAGAAAGGGTATTATATGAAGTAGTAGTACGAGAAAAAATCGGAGGAGTAGTAATATGAGAGCATGTAAGTGTAGGAAGAGGAGGAGAGGAAATATAAGGTATAAGGGAGGAGGAATGGGAAAGGAATGAAGGTAGAAAAAAAGAGTAAGGGTGAAGAGGGGGTAGAGAGAGGGAAATGGAAGGATGTGAACGATAAGAGAAAAGGAAAAGAGGGAGGAAGAGGGAGGAGAAAGGGGAAGAGATTGAGGAGTAGTACTATGAATAAACATGGGAGGCGTAATATGAGAGTAAGTGGAGGAGGAGGGTAATGAAGGACACATAAAAGGAGGATAGGGGAACATAGAAGGTATATGGGAGGAGGAAGCGGAAAGGGAAGAAGGAGTATCACGAGGTTGAAGAGGATGAGGTGGTTTAAGATGCGGCGATGTTGGAGAGAAAAGAGGGAGAGAAAGAGGAGGACGAGGAAGAGGTTGAGGAAGGTGGGGGAAAGGAGGAGGAGGAGAAGTTAGAAGGGCTCAGGGGAGAAGAGCGATTAGTATGAAGAAGGGGACGAGGAGGAGGAGAGATGTTTACGTTATTTTGCAAGCTATAACGTAATAGTAATGTCTTATGTGTTCAATATAATTGAGTTCTTTAACAATTAACTTTCTAAGCCAAAGGGGTAGTTATACTCGGATATTCATGCTCCAACAAAGTTAAATACGAATTATTTACGAATTGTTGTAATTTTGATTGCAACCAATTCAACAATCAAAATAATATAACAATAGTTTCATTGTGATCAATACTCATCATGTACAGACAAGACAACCGAACAAAATAAAGATACGCTGACATACACATTAAATCTTAATGATTAAAATATCTTGAAGGGACCCCGCGCGAAGCGCGCGGTGCAACCAACTAGTATAATTAAAAGGCAACAACAAAGCATTATGTTTCACCATTCCCCCTTTTATGTTCATTTTTAAAAATCCACAACATCATGCATTATTTAAAAGGGAAAAAGTTGAAAAAATTATATCATTAATTAGAGCACAACAAATATTAAACTTTTTTTTTTCCTTTAAAAAAAATTAAATAACAATTAAAGATCAAAGTAATGCTACATTTTAAATGATGGGGTTTTATTGTTAACACAAGTTATATGACAAATCAAAATTACATTTCATCACTTTAATTTTACGATATTCATAAATGTTATTTTTCTTGTGCTAAATACCCCGTTAATTTCAATTTATTGGAAAGATAAAGAGGGCTTAAAAAAATAATGTCTTTACCATATGGTTTTCATATAATTGATTGTCCTTTAATTACCGATATAATTTTTTCCAACTTTTTCTTTTTTAAATAATGCTTGATGGTGTGGCTCCCTAAAATGAACATAAAAAGGGAGAGGTGAAACTAAAGGTGATGTTTGATCCTCTCTGTTTTTCAATTTTTATTTTTCTCCCTTTTCAATACATATTTTTTATATTGTCTTTTTGTTACCTTTGTTTATTTAAGATAATTATTTTTGCCTTTAATTTCTTTTCTTCACATCACTATACATTTTACATATACATTGTTGAGTAACATTGTTTTGGAAGAGTATACATGGGGTACTCTATGTTATCCTTCTAGAATTATATTCTAATTTTGTTACGTTGTTATAATATAGTGTAGATTCTCGTGCTACAGCACGGTATTTTTTAGTTTTATTTTATAAAGAGACATTCTAATTAAATTAATTGCATAAATTAACTCTACCTTTACTGTTAAAATGTACAAATATAATCTTAGTAAAAGGTAGAAATGAAAGTTTATTACCATCAAAAGACACATTAAGTTAAGTTATTTTTATCTTAAACCATTTTTACTTTACTATAAAAATTAACTCTATAATCTTATATCATTGCATGAAACCAATTTATGACATTAATTACAATTAAGTGATGTAAAAATGTAAAATTTAATTAAAATGTGTATAAACCTTATAACAAAAGCAGGTAAAAACAGTATATCACGCACTTTAAAAGACGATTTACGAATAATTAGACTAATTTTTAATTAAAAAACTACATAATAATGGTTCTCGTCCTTTAAAATATATACACCATATTTAGAGTATATGTAATACTACGGTTTTATGAGTCTCTGGGTACTCTATCGAGTGAGCCTTACTCTGTCGAGTAAGGGTGTTTTGGTTTTTAAAACAGTTTCTGTCTATAGGGTACTCGATCGAGTAGCCTGGGTACTCGATCGAGTATGGGGCACTCGATCGAGTACGTTGGGCACTCGATCGGGTGGCTCGGTTTACGGGTAATGTTTTGTCGGGTTTTGTTAATATTGCGAATTAATATATAAACCTTTCCGTCACTTTCATAATACACTTTTATCAAACCTAATTACTTCAAAAGAGATTTTTTTTGGTGAAATGTGAAGCTTCTCATTAAAACTTTTGACAATGAAGTACAAACACCAACTATAACAATTTCTAGCACAACATTACATAATTTAGCACAATATGACGTTATTTACCCATACTATATCCCTACTAGGAACCTTTTCCATTTGTAGCATGTGTAATCTTCCACGAAGAGTAGCATGGATACGGTCTCTAACAGCTTCAGGCCGAGCAACCCAATCACCTAATCTGCATTTGTTGCGGCCCTCCCAAATATAGTATACCAGGCTAGCAATAGCAGCTAATATGATTTTCTTACGCAGCAGGGATTTGTCTCTCCATTTCAGACTGTTTGCAATGATATCCACAGTCTAGTAAAAACCAAGCCAGGTCTGCAACAGATGTAAGCATCTCAGACTGAAAGGACAGTCAAAGAACAGGTGCAGTGAAGTCTCCTGCATATTCCCACACAGGAAGCAAATACCATCATTGATCACTCCAAACTTTGCCAACCTATCTTTGGTAAGGAGCCTACCTTGAATGAAAAGCCAATTAATGAAATTCACCTTAGGTAGAGCCAACCTATTCCAAACATAAGGTTTCCAAGGAACATTCACCTGAGTACCAGAGAGCCATTGATAAACCAGAGAAGTAGAGTAGGGGACCTGCAACCACTGAGCAAAACCAGGAGCAAAGAGATCCTTAACTTTGCACAGTTGCCTCCAAGTCCAACTAGTCTGTAAAGAGGGTGAATACTGCCACCAATCATGCTGTTTAATATAAAGGTGGTGTACCCATCTTACCCAAAAACTATCTTTCTTATTTGCAACCCACCAGATGTATTTCCCAAGGGTAGCTATGTTCCAATGATAACAATTTATAATCCCAAGCCCACCCTGATCTTTGGGCAGACAACACTTGTCTCAAGCAACTGCAGGCACCTTATGATGCTCATCAGAACCAGACCACAAGTATGCTCTGCAGATGCTCTCAACTTTATGAATAATGGCTTTAGGAAGAAGGAAAACTCTAGCCCAATAACTATGAATCTGTGTCAAAACAGACTTAACCAAAATAAGCCTGCCAGCATAGCTCAAATGTTTTGCCCCCCATCCTCTGATTCTAGCCACCAATTTCTCAACCAAAATGTTACAATCAACCTTAGTCAACCTCTTATTCAACCTACGTACTTCGCATCTTTCGCATTATTGACAAATCCCAGAGCTTGGGAGGTCGGAATCTATCGTTCTTTACATCCTTGTGATCCTTGCGTCGAGGGTAAGATCTGCGTACCGATTTTATAGTATTTTATTAAGGTTGTTTAAACCCTAATTTGAGGATTCGGGGGTTTTATTGGTTTTTATGATTGTTAGTAATTATATGATCATATGTTAGGAGGAGAATTCGTAGAGGAGGCTTTTTGATAACAGCTGTTGAGATCGTCTGATTGTTTTGCATTCCGAGGTGGTTTCCTACTCGTATTATTCACATATGTGTTGGTTGTGATCTATGTTTGTTGAGTATTATCATACGAGTATTGTGACGGTTGTTGGAATTGTTTACTGCTGGTACTTATGATTGATTGTATCTGTCTATGGTATTCGGGGTGCGTCCCTGGCTGAGTGGGGTCAC
Source organism: Silene latifolia (assembly GCF_048544455.1). Lineage (NCBI taxonomy): Eukaryota > Viridiplantae > Streptophyta > Magnoliopsida > Caryophyllales > Caryophyllaceae > Silene > Silene latifolia. The sequence continues at coordinate 30,499,638 of NC_133526.1, read as the reverse complement.
TTGCGGGAGTTGCTTCACGCCTATTATTCGCCTTCTATGGAACCCGCCACAGAAGGGATGTGCACATTAATGGATTTGGGTTATTCGCTCTATGGTATGAGCGAGGCTTAGGTGGGAACAGATGCGGTCCCCCACTGGCAGGACTACACGTACACTTTAGTGTGTAGTCGGTGATGAGGAGTTGATTGTGGAGTATGGGTTATGTGACGGTTGAGATATGCTGGTTTCTGTCTTATAGTAGTTGTATATGTATGATTGTGTGAATAATACTGACCTCGTTTTATTGTTTTAAAAACTGTGGTGATCCATTCGGGGATGGTGAGCAGTTGTTGAGCAGGTATGAGTCGAGACATATGGGCTACCTGTGATGTGTCACCTTCAGATGATAGAGTCTTCCGCTGTAGCTTGAGTAGTTTATCAAACATTCGTTTAGTTGTTTAGATAGTTGGCTTATGAACATGTAATCCGTTTTTGGCAGTTTGGTTTTTGGATTGTATTCACTCTAAACTTTATACTCCCTCTGACTTTTAATTTTCTTCCCGTTTCTCTAATATATGTGAGGAGTATTATAATGAAATGAGAAGAAAACAACAAGCCGGAGGGAGTACTTTTTAAACGTTGTTTCTTTATTGTCTTTTGATTATCATTGCCTCGGGCCCTCGGGAAACCGAGATGGTAACAGCTTTATACCTGAGTGGTCCTGGTAAGGCACTTGGAGTATGAGGGTGTTACAGTATAACTGATGAAGGATAATGTAAGAAACAAATTTACGTAATTTTAGGGTGTAAGTGATGACAATAATTATGTTAAAGACTGCATAAGAAGCAGGTTTACGTAATTTTAGAGTGCAACTGATGAAATATAATATCTATGGAAATGGAAATAATTGCATAGTAAATTATGGATTTTAATGAAAAAGTCATAAATATGAATTTTAATTAAAAGATTAGTGTTTAATTATAAGAATATATTAATTGCAAAGATAATAATATAATGATTTTTTTTTTACTTGTTACCTTATTTAGTTAGATTCCTTTTGGAGGGAAAACTAAGAGACGTTTTATTCTTTTAGTAGTAGGGGATTTGAACACAGTATATGAAAAATATATGGTGAAGATATTTTTCTTTATGTTCTCTTTAGATTTCCAATTAATTGAAATTGACAGGGTATAATACTTGGAATTGATAATCTTTTAATTTTCATACATAATATTATATACCTCATATAATTGATGAAATTATAGCTTTTGTTGCTTGAAATACATGTCTTTAGCGCTTTAGATATTACAAAGAGCGGAGTATATAATTTGATTAATGGGAAGTGTTTGAAAATGGTTTAATTTTGTGGTGTATAATAGTGAATGACAGATGTTATTTAGAAAAATTTAATTAGTTTTAGTTGCTAATCCATATAATTTTAATTTAGAATAGTACAACGATAATATACAGGCGGCATGTATGTTACTCTTTTATTGTATTTTTAGTCCTTTTATATACAATCGTGGCGCAGCATGGTTTTATTTTATATATGTAACTTTGTTTTTTTTTTCCTTTAAAGAAAATTAAATAACAATTAAAGATCAAAGTAAAGGAGTATATTTTAAATTCGCTTTAAATTTTATGATTTTATTTGCTACTTTTTCTAACATCCCGATTTAAAAAAAATGTGCATTTATGCACGAAATTTATACTAGTTTCAAATCAGAAGTACATAAGCTAACCGAAAATGTGGTAATTTGATCCAAAGAGTAATCCTTACTCTTTAAAAAGAGAGAACTTGGGATGTACTGTAGCAATGAATAGTACCCCCAAAGTCCCCCTCATCCGTTGGATTTCCATATGAGATCTCTGTCTTCCATTCCCCACTATACTCTCATCCACAACTTTAGATCGTCTTCTGTATCACTTTCCAATTCTCATCCGCTTATTTCTCTCTCCCTCTAAAAAAGTCCTCCGCAATACTTTTACTCCATAGATTCATCTCAGTGTTCCATTCAATCCAAAGCACGTTTGATAACAACTTTCCCCCCTTCAATATCACACCACAATGAGGATGATTTGGTGACGATGACCGTGCTGATGATGAGTCAACGACGGCGGTATAACCCCGATGATCGCGATAGCAACGTTTTAAGGTTACATAGTCTTTCTTCTTTTCATTGTTCATTATTTTCGACATTTCTGGTTTTTTTTTGTTTAGAACTTTGAATTTGATCATAGGTTCTTTGCTCATATATTAGGTTGTCCTGTTGAATTTTAGGGTTTTTTCTGTTTTCAGTGTCTTTCCTTTAGGCTTTCTTTGTTTTTTTTTTTCCAATGATGCCCTGTTGAATTTTAGAATATCTACCATTTTGAGTGATTTGTTGTGTGTATACCAACGTGAATATTGATCGGTATTTCGATTGTTTTGGATTGTTAATCAGATTATAAGGTTTTGTTGCGGACCAATCTGGAGCTGCTGATGTTGTCGGGTTTTGTTGCGGGACAATCGGAGCTGCTGGTTGGCGCCAGTCGTATGTCGAAACTCAAAGGTGTTTACTATTCGTAGCTCTTATTGATGATCAACTTTCCTGATTTTAATGTTAATTCACACTCTTAATAATTGGTGAGGATGTTGAGGTTAGCCTTTAAACATGTGCTTTTATTGGTTCTTAATTTGCCAGGCTTATAAAGGATTTTCATATGTTTTAGTTTGCTTATTTGGGGTTTTGCTAAAGCATATATAGGTATTTGTTTCTGGTTAATCTTACTTGTGGTATCTTCAAGTTGAGCATTTACTTGCTTGTGGTACTTTCGGGCTGTTGGGTGATTGTCCGATTTGATCTCTGCGTTCATTTATGGTTTTGACTTTCTTTTTAACTTATGTTTACTTGTGGTATCTTCATAGCGCAGTCATACAAGTTTTTTCTTCTTTTCATTGATTGTGTTAATTTGTGTACGTATGTTTACTCACTTACTTACTTGTGGTACCTTCAAGTACCTTCCAGCCGAACATTTACTTGTTTGTAGTGCCTTCGGGCTGCTGTTTGATTGTCTTAGTTTGTTTATATATGATTTCCCTTCTTATCGCTGATTGTTATTTTGATCTTAACTCTCCCGGTTTGAATTCAGGGGTGCTAGGCATTACAGTTTCGGCGCAACTGGAGGGGAGAGATGATCTGGTCTTAGCACCGCTTTGAAGTTGCTGATTGCATCGGCAACGCCAAACCGCAAGTTCTGATTTCTTTGGCCTGATCTCAACTGGTTTATTTGGTGGGTGCTGATTGTGTCTGTAATTTTTAAAGTCATCTTACTTCTCCTTCCCCTGTAGTATCCTGTGTATATGCGGTCACGGGGAGCGGGGTATCGTTGTTCCGGGCCCTCGGGGCGAGAATTATGCGTTGCCCTCTAGCATTGTCTTTTCCTCTAGGCTACTGCTGAAAGGCTGTCCGGCAGCTCCTCTGCACTTATTTTTTACACTTTTTGGCTTACCTTGCAGATTACTAGGCCAGCTTCTGACGTCTCGAAGCACCTCCTAGGTTTGAATTTTATGCTCCTGAGCACTGCAGATTTCAGCGCAGCGCAGACTTACAGATTTCTCCTGATTCTCGTTGCTATTCTTAATCTGTCTACGTATGTTTTCTTGCTTGTACTATTTTAAACCTGGACTTTTACTTGTGGTTTCTTTAGTTAGCTGGCTGAGTGTCTTCATTGGATACGTGTTAGTTTATAATTTTCGCCTTTGTAGTTGGACACTTGCTGCTGGTCAGGGAGAAAACCATTGATGAAGGCACTCGGGCTGGAATTCCGCCTTTACCGGTTTGATTGCAACTGATTTGCTCGAGGTGAGTTATTTGGTTTGTGGTTTACAGTGCATTATTTCTTCTTTTTGTCCGGTGTTTTTTGTTGAGTGAGCTTATTCACATGCCATTCGTGAAGGAATTGGGGGTGATTTGGATTTTGCAATGTTGTGGGTGAGGGCCCTGGGGTGGGAATTTATATGCCGCCTCAAGAACACGATGATATCGAAAACCCTAATTGGCTTTCTAACTTGATTTATCCTGCCAAAGTTATTGCTTCTGGTACTGGAAAGTTTCTCTCTTTCTTCGGCAATGATGATTCCTCATCTTCCGAGGATGATTCCGGTATTCATTTTATTGTTTTTTGAGATGTAATGTTTTTTTTGAATTTTTTTAGTTTTATTTGTGTTTTTGTGTGTGTTTATGGAGAGGAATGTAGTAAGCGAGCCGGTTTTATCTGTAGGAAATTTGTTTATGTTGTATTGGTGTGGATTTAGGCTATGTAGCGGAGTTACTGCAATTTGTTTGCTATTAGTTATGTTTAGGAATTTTAATTGATTTAGGTTTCGAGGTTAGCGAATCATTGGAAGTCATTTTGTGGTTTTTGATATTTTTTTGGGAATAGAAAGGTCTTCTTAAGAATGTGAAAATGAGGTTGGGATAGCTTAATTGATATGAGGAGTTAATGCTTGTATTATTGTATGTCGCATCATATTTATAAAATGTGCGAAAGTTATGCGCAAAATAAGAGGGATGTTTTTGGTGCATTTGGAAGTATTATTGTGTGAATAAAGTTATTGGGTTTGTAGCAGGAAATAGAAGTGCTAGATTTCGATAATTTTTGTGGTGTGGATATTACGGTCATAATTGAGTATCGTCTGTAAAATAAATTTGAATAGTTGAATTAGCAATCTTAGTTAACCTTTTATGATTGTGGCGGTTAAGTTCTTGTAATCAGATCTTAAAATTACAAAGTGTGTAGGTTCTTTTTTTGTTTGGTACTCTCAAAGTGTGCGGGTTTCGAGAATGGGTTATCAGCTGTAACTAATTTGGTGAATAGCTCGTTTTTAGTAACTGCAGAAATTAATGGTTTTGCTCTAACTTGCATTTGCATTTGCTTAGGACTGTTTTGAGTCAATGTGGGTTGAAATATGGGCATGGAAGACTAGATACAGCTCGGTTTGAGTGGTTGGAGAAATGGAGAATTTTGGTTTGAATTGGCATTCTGCTAGAGCTATTTGCGATTTAATGGGTCTATAGTCGGGCGAGTTAGAACTAGAAATGGTGGTGAATGATGTTTCTGATTGACTGTATGGGGGAACTTAAGGGATAACAAACCAATAGGCATGACCAACAAAATAGTTGATTTGGCTGTCAAAGTTGACAACTTTTACACTAATGGATCTCTATGGTTCTGTTTTTTGAGATTTTATTTAAGTGAGAATGGAAGTTTCATCACTAAAGTTGCGGCTATCCTCTTGGAAATAAATTCTGTAATGTGTAGAGTTTTAAAATGTGATGGGGTTCTCCTCGCCACCTTGGGCAATGATGGCTTTATTTTATAACATAAACGTAGTTACACGGTGCTCCTCTGATGGCCGAGATGGGTATCTTACAATGATTAATGGTAGATTTGATTGCATGTACAAAGTCCCTCATTCAGTAGTGGAGTGTGGACTCGTATTCTCAATGGGGTCTCGGATTAGTAGCACTTTTTTTACGTATTTACGTCCGTGATGCATTGATTAAATGCTACTCATATAGTACATGGCTGCTAGGCGATTGTGTAATTTGTACTCTGTATGCATTCAGCTTTTATATGTTTGGGTTTGTGATTTCCGCATCCGTCTTTCTGCTTTTCTTCCGGTGACTTTGTAAGTGAACACGTGTCGTTGGGTAAGGGGGAGTGCCATTAATAAAGGCCCTGGGAATGAAATTCTTTGTGATTATATTTCTAAAGATCTCATTGTTTCGTTGTTATTTGTGTTAAAAATTGATTTTCTGTTTGTTTCCCCTAACTTTTAGAATCTCAAGCTCAGGTTTGGGAGCGTCTTTAATACTTTTACGGATTCCTCGCTTCAACTTGCAGTAGTGTCCCTGAGATCCGTGCTTGCCCAGCTACATGTTCATTCTTTCATAGCCCAGTTGATGCTTGGGTAATTTTAGTTACTTTTTTTTTTCTAAATTTATTTATAATGCCTGTCTAGAAAATTTCCCCTGCTTGTTGTTGGTTGGTGTCCCGTTGAGGCTCGTTGTAAATGTGGTGCCATGTGTATGTGTTTTCTCGTTGCTTTAATCGTATTTTTCTTTTTCCCTTTTCAAGACCCTAATTACTGATTGTCTTGTATCTTTTAACGTCTTGATTTAATTAATTAGACTTCTCGTTTTGCCATTAATGGCTGTAGAGTATTTAACACTCTTCTATTTCGGTCTGTTTTGAGGTTTTGTTTCGTGGTTTTACAATTCGAGGAAGTCGTGATTTGAGGTAACTGCGGTGTTTTGTTCACGAGTTCTATTCTATTTTTTTTTTCCATTTACTTGCACAATAAGTTGGATTACTTCTTAGATATGTGTTAGATTCTTGTCAAATGTATACATTAATTTTGGATTTTTCCCTGACCTAAATACTGATTAGCGAGACCAAGTAATTATTACTTTCTCTACGCTGACACCGTATTTACGGTGGTTTAATTGCTATTTTAGCTGGGTTTTATTGAACTGTAAGTATAGTTACTTACTCCACATCAACTATGTTTAAAACGTGATTAAGATGGTTGGTCTTGAATTGTAGTTACGCAAATGGCAGGGTGCAAACCGCTGTATGGAATCGTGCCCGAACTTAATCAAGTCAGACAGGCGTCATCTCTACCTAAAATCTTGGATCCTCGATAGGTGAGCCTGATTGCTGAATGTTATATGCATGAACAAGTACCAAGCGGACCTCATTTAATTGGTTAGTTCATTAGTTTTGTTCATTTTTTAGATACAATTGTAGGTCTGGAAAATGGTGGGATTTAAGGCAAACCTTGGCCTGCTCTGAGTTAGCGCATCCCTCAACCCGGTTAGCTAAATTAATTACGATTCTAAGCTTTAGCAAGCCTTGAAAATCACTGTTAGATTAGCTAAGACACGTTGCATCGTGTCTAGGAAAGCTCATTTTTTTTTATTATAAAAGCTTATATATGTGGCTGTTGTGAGCATAGAATGAACCAGCCTGCCAATTTATTCCTGATTCTCTGTTCACCATCTTCACATGTATAGGATAGTTTTTGTGCAATAGGAGTTACTTATCCTTCATTATGTTGTTTGACATATCTCATAGATTCACATGTGAATCATGTGATACTAGCGTATTATTGTGGTTCTGTTCCGATAAAAAGGGAGGGGGAGAGAGTGTGAGGGAAAGAATGAGAGACTGTTTGTTTTCTTGCCTTGATACTTTGAACATAGTCTTTGTTTTAATTGCTTCAGGTGGTGTGAATCGAGGTAGGATCAAAAAAGTTGGGTTGGACAAAGGAAGCTTTTCTACCTCTTCGTGCTTTTCAGATTGAAGGCCTGGTAAAACACTCTTTCAATTTTATTTCACAATCTTCCTAATTTACTGTTTTTTTTGTATTTGAATTTGTTTCACCTGTTGTGCTAGAATCCGAGACACAAGTGTCTTAATTTAAGATTAATGAGAGCGTATAGTTAACACTGGGTTACGATCGCCGCGATTGAATTTATTTATGATCACCGCCCTGCCTATTTGTGAGCCCATTATACTTATATTTAAAGACACATAGGTCTTTTGCTTACCATACGAGGATTGTTTTGTAAGCAGTTGCTAGCTGGTCTGTTGTTTAATTATGGAAAATACTACCATGTACTACTTTCCTTGTGTCATTAAGACAAGCCATGTACTACTTTCTGTGTGTTATTAAGTAGTTGTGCTGTTGAGGGGTACTCTACTGCGGGTCGGTATGAAAAACTACATTCTTTAGATTAGCACAGCTAAGAGAATTCACCGAAATTTTACCCTCGCTGATGACTATTATCGTGCGAGAAATAATGCCCCCTTGAACTTGAGTTTTGATCCAGAGAAAGTTAAGGGGGTGAGCATGTCTTTGCCCACATTTATCATATAAAGCATATCCAATTAGCTATCCAAGTTACCAAGGACTATTCGACTAATATGCACTGATAATTTTCTCGCATTTGATGCTTATCATCATTAGTTAATACAGATATTGATTTGATTCTGGTCTCCTTGCTGTCCCAAGAATTAGTGATATTAAACCGAAATGCGTATATGCATCAAATAGATTGGCTGGGTTCTGCTGTGGGTGTAAAGTTTTATGATCAAAATTGATAATTGGGCAGCAAGTTATTAACTGAATCAAGGAAGAACAAAAATGATTGTCGTAGGGTATCTAACCTCCTATACCTCTGCTGATGGTGATTAATTGCACCAATAAGAGCATTTACATATAATCCTTGGCTTTCATTTGAGCTTTAAAAACTTACATTGTTCTTTGTTGCAGGTTCACCTACTATGAAACCGTGTTCGTGGTGCAAACTGGCCTCAAAATTGTGTCGAGACATTTCTTATTTTTCCCCCTAAATGTTATGCGTGCTAAATCTTGTATTGATATATGCTACTTTATGACACAGCCTTAATTTCCCAAACAGTCTCGCCTGGTACCATGAACTTGGTTTCTGGAAACCACACTTTTACAATGTTTTCGGATATAAGCCATCAAAGCTAAAATAGCGAATAACTCCCACGAAGAGTTCTAAGAACACTTGCTGCATTTCTGTTGCACCCTTCACTCTCTTTGCCACTCGGCTTCCATATTTTCGTATCAAAACAAGTCTTTAGGAATGTATTGTCGATGTTCTTTGGGATTGTGATGGCTCTTGTAACGCTGTAAGTATTTTCACAGGGTAAAAATTACCATTTCTGACTGAAGAAAAGGGCCAAAAATGAAAACCAAATCTTCAATTAGCGCAGAAAATTGCCAACAGATATTTAGCTTGTACAGGACATTGACAAGCTTAGAATTTTGAGGTAGCAAAATTCTTTGGCAGTTTAATCAAGACCTACTAGCCTATAAGTTAGATTCTGCACCTTGAGTTCTAGAAATGTTAAAGAAAACATCTGTACATTGGCGAGTTTATATAACAATAGAGCTTTTGAACCAACATGATGTGGGGTGGCCAGATAGCCGAGTTTTAACATGATGGATTATCTTTGACTCTTTGAGTAAAATATTAATTCACTTGCACGCATAAGTTAACATTATCTTATCAATAGTTGTCATCCCTGTGTTAGACGAAATATAAAATAAAGAACTAATATGTCTCTTGGTTCTCTACTTTCTTCAAGAGTATGTCAAACAAGTTCCCTATGCCAAGCCAAAGAAGTCACTAATGCAAACGATATATGCACATACAAAAATGTGCACCTTGCTCTATGCGCACTTCACTCCTGAAGTATCCTAATCGACTGTCATTAAAACCTGGCCATCAAAATCAAATAACAAATCATGTGCGAATGAAACTTTTGCATTAATAAGTCCTCTACTTACATTTATTTCCGTTCCTAATCATACTTGTAGGATAGCCAAATTGGGGCACCGCGCCCGGTAGGGCGCGGCGCAACAACTAAGTAAAAAAACAGAAAAAGCGCCAAAATAAATACCCAAATCCCGCCTGCAAATCCCATCCCAACACAAATGGGCGTATAATGATAGAGCCGTATATATAGCAAAATCAAGTTTTGACTCCTCCAAAAGCCAGAAAATTATTTGACTCAATAACACACTCCCTTCCTTCAATAAATACTCCCTAAATTAACACACTAATAATAACTTAACTTGAATAATAACCCGATCCGGATTCGGGCGGCTTACCATGGAAGTCGGCTCATCTTCTTCCGCCGCCGCCACCACCACCGCAGCAACCACCGCTGCCGTTGCCGCCACTACCACTACCGCCAAGTTCCTCACCAATCTACCCTCCCGCGGCCTCTTCTCTTCCACCGTTTCCTCTTCCAATTTCGTAACTTCCCTACCTTTTTTCTTCATCCTATTTACCCTAATTTGATAGCATTTGTTTGATTTTATGTTATTTTTGTTAATTTGTACTCCTTTGGTACCAATCGGTTGTTTGCCTTTGATTAAAATACTGCTCACCTAGAATAAGATGTTAAACTCTTTCTCATAATAATTGGTTACATTTGGTATTTTGGAATCAATCAATTTTAATTTTTTTTTTTGATAATTTTTTTGACGCTTGAGTGTGAATTAGACAGTTTTCAATGAATGATGATTTATGTTAGCGGTCCCTAAATCTTGTTGTATAAGAGGAATTTGGGTTGAAGATGGGACCATTTTGTTGTTCGATCAGGTTTCTATGTCTAATACCTGCTCCATTTCGATCATTTGTTTACCTTTGATTCAATTACTGCTCATAAACAATGATTCAATAAAAGCTCATAAACAATAAGGTAAACAAACAAATGTTTGGGAGGGAGGGAGCAGTATGTTTTGCAATAGGTGTCTTGTTAAGTTAATTCCCTTGTTCACATTCGTGTAAGTAATTGTCTGGTTGCGTCACCCAACAACATCACAGCCTTAGTCCCGAATTGATTTGGGGTCGGCTTACATGAATCATCATTTGAAACCGTCCTAGGCATCCAATAGGGCTCCATAATATACGGAGATGTAAGTAAAAAGAGTTGAACAAACATGGAGTAGTCCTTTGGTTGACGGGTGTTCGACTTCAAGGATTATTTTGAAGTATTAAAAAATCCTTCCAAAGATTATATGATTAGATGTAACCAAGATGGGAGTTCTACATGAGCTGTTGTGGACTCCTAGGTAGACTTCTTAGTTTTAAGACTAACTTACATGTATGAAATGTAAATGTTGCTTCATTCTAGGATAAGACATTTAGGAGTCTTTGAGATAGTTGTGGGAGTGCATAATGTCTTGAGGAGGTGCAAATTTGTGTTGGATATATTAGTATATTAAAGGGAAAGACTATTCTTTGACTCTACTAAAGTCTTCGATGTTAATTGCGACTAAACGTCTGTGTTTTAATGTATATTGTATTGATATAGACTGTTCTACCTTGACTCTTCTGTCATTTGTGTGGTCAAAATGGTGATTTCTTTTTTAATTCCTTTATTAAGGATTTTCAAAAATGATATAGGGGTAATTTGAACGATGTTTAGTGAATTCAAAATCTCATTATGCTTTGGTTTTTGTTTCTAATTGAATGCAGTCAGATCATCATCTGCTATTTTGACTGGGGTTCACAATTTGTCCTAATTGTAGTTAATTTAGTTGGTGTTGGCGATACCACTTGTCGAACTTCATGAACCTGCAATAGTTACGTGATGGAAACTGTGTACACGTTACTCTCCACAAATGTTTTACGAGTTGGTTTCGGAAAATGATTGAAAAAATGTCCGGTGTAAAATCTCTTTGTTCTAATCAGAAGGTGGTTGGGAAATTATTCTGGTAGGTCAGTTGAGGGATCAGAAAAGGGTTGACCAAGGCAATACTAGAGGAGGCTAATGTTTGGAATTTGCTAAAGCTTCATCTAGATTTCATAACTGATATTAAATGATTTTTTTCAGGGCGGTATGCGGGTTTATATCTGTGATCACGAGACAGCACCACCAGGTCTGCTTCTACATTTTGTTCAAATCAAATAATTGTGTAGCCAGTTTTTCTTATTAGTTAAGTATTGAACCTGGTTGGGAATCATAATCAGTACATGCTCTCTCTCTTCCATTTCTCATTTCTGTATGTTTGCTGTTTTTTTTTTTTTGTGTGAGGGAAGTTTTGAACGAAACATAAAGACATGGATGACACAGGAGTATTAATTTCTCTTATGGTTTTCTTTGGATGATGTTTATTCTCACTCCTTCGATATCATGAAAGTGGTCATAGGTTTTTTATTTCTGAATTGAGCGTGGATCTAGTCTTGCTAAACTTAGGCCTTGTTGAGTGCATTTAAGCTTTTTGGTTGGTAACTATAAGCAATGTTTTTATTTTCTTCTTTTCTTAGGGAGCTTATGTGGTCTTGTGGTCTTTGATACGCATCATGTGGTCTTTGATACACATCACGTTGTATGTTTTTTATTCGTAATTGTTGAGATGCTCTAATGAAACTTCTCCTTGGGGTTTGCTCTTAAAGATCTAGATTGAAGTTTCTGATTTTTGATGTGAACAATGGTGTTCCAGTTTCTTGTGTATCATTTGTTTCTTTTCTCACCAATTTACGATTGGAGTTTGGAAGCTTCTCTAAGTTTAATCTGAAACTTGTTTTGCTTGTAACAACCCTTTCTAAATCATATTGATTTCCTTTTGTTATGTTGTTACTTTTCTTTTTCCTCAATTCTTTTCCCTGGTCTTTTCTTTACTCTTACTTATCTTCATTTTGGCTTTAGCCTCTCTTACTTTTCCTAAATTTTGATGCGTTTGGAAGACGTTTGCGTTATACCTTCCATAGTAGAATGGGGCATTGGTAAACTCTTGAGTGGCTATAAATCTGCAAAGCCACTAGGCTTGAGCATCAGTCTCTTGACTCTAGACTCTAGAGACAGAAACTTACAGTATGTTTCTAATGCCGGAATTCTGAATGTTTTACACTTTTACTTAGTAATTTCTTTATGCAAACCAAGCCTTACTGCCTTAGTCCATTTTCTGAATATGTTATATTCGCTACATTATAAAAGGATTCAATTTGATCCGTTTGTACAAAGATCTTGAAAATTTCATCATAGCAGCTTGGCATATATAGGGAAGTATGATCAATCTGGCTTGACACACTCACACATACCTTTAAGGTTGATTATTTTCGTGAATTAACAGGCCCAATTAATTGGTGGTTGTTGTAAATGTTTAGTTTTTACAAACTGTGTTAGTCGGTACTAGTTTTGGTTCATATGGACTCAGGAGTAATTGCATGTATCTTTTCCATTTGAGCAATTGCTAGAAATCTGACACTGAATAGATTGACCTTGAAGGGGAATTATGGTCAACACTTGAATATTTGTGAGAAAATTGAGCACTCAATCTCATAGTGTTAACTCTGTGATATTGGAAAACTAGCGCAGCTGATTCTGGTCTTTACTAGTTTTCTCTTGCGCCAGGCCTGCTTCCAAATTTTCATCTTTGCAATTTCTTTTCTACCCTTCAGTTCACTCCTAGAATAATTTATTAATCACATTATTTCAAACGGCACGTATGTTGTTGGTTATCTGGCGTATATGTTATCAACTTCATGAGTTTCTTCAAGTCTTCACAATTGTTTTTAGTCCCCCATCAAAGCAACTGTCTTAAAGAATATGTGAGGTGTGATGAAGAACCTAAAGGCGATAAGACATCAACTGAAAACTCAAAACAAATTATACTATGATGAGTAGAAATACTCCCCCAAATCACTTCAGTTAATTACGCCTTGGTTTAAACTTTTTAGAATGACAAATATTACAAGCGAAGCTAAAAATTGATGGTTTTTGTCACTCGAAGCTACTTTCAGAAGCATTCTACATGCTCAAAGCGTACTGTCAATTCTTGATTCTGATGGAGATATCTGGTTTTGTATGCTTGCCTGTGCAGAGAATCAAGTGATTAAGACAGATCAAATGAACATACTGATTAGATCTCTTACTTTAAAGAATCAAAAGGGTGAGGCTAGCAGCTCAAAGAAGAGGTATATTCTCTATAATCTTCATAAATCACAAGCGATTGGTTATTTGCTATATCTTGGAATATTGTAAAGTTATCTTTATAATGTAGTAGTTTAACATTTTGGGTTCTTTTTTTAACAGAGCACCTGATAGAACCCCTGATGGGAGGGCTTCAGCTAAGAGAGCGATGACAGGTAGCCAGAATGGTTCTCGACAAGGTGTGGTTCGCAGTTTGCTTAACTACTATCTAATTTTGAAACATGATTTTTGTGTTTGGTTTATGATTGGGTTTCTCTCTTCTCTACATTGCAGGAGGATCAAGTAGTGGTGTAGGCAATTTTCAAGGGATGACAGTACAAAGGTTGCGGGCTCTTTTAAAGGAAAGAGGTCTTTCGTCTACAGGGAAGAAGGCAAGTACTTTATTGTTTTGCTATCATGTTAGGGGATGGTTCTCATGACCTTTGGTTGAACCTGTCAACATTAAAACCATACTACTAATATCAGCGGTAACATTGTAACTGAGATCAAGCTGAGACGTCTTATTCTGAGATCAAGTCTCAAACCAAGAATTAATACCAGTCTTTTACCTCAAAAAAAAAAGAAAATATCCGTATGTGCCTATGTGGCTCCTCCCATTACACTAAATAAAATGAAATTAATTGGCTCTGGCTTTTTAATGGATGTTTCCTCGCCCTATTTTCCTCAGCCATTTAGAGGTAGAAAAGCTTTTTTTTTGAGGAATAGAGTTAGAAAGCTTTTCGATAAAGTTGATTCATGATAAACTGGTTCTTATTTTGGACTATACAATGAATTTTGAGTTGACAGTTTCACTGCCTTTAGCTTTTTCATCAAACAGCACGCATTCGATTGCTTCCTCTTTTAAATATTAGCGTACTTTCAAGCCGACAGTTGTTCCTATTATTAACACATTAATTTGCTTACGAAGATGTATTGTGATTTTCTGTAGGATGAGCTTATTGAGCGACTTACTAATGCAAGTGAGTGACATCAAAGAGAAGCATGTGGAAGTGGCTTGTCACTACACACATGTAAGGCAGCTACTAGTGGACTCTAAACTTAATCAATAGGTCGGTCATAGCAGGATGTATTATCCATGTAATGCTTCGTGTCCTTTTTGGTGGCCATTTGGGTTGCAGGTTCATAGCTCCTCTTGTATTATGTGGATGTGCCATGTTTTATTGTAAGACAGAAGCGTTTTTTTAACATGGATATTTAAGCACATATAGACCTTGGCCACTACTATTGTGGACGGATTCTAAACCATTTTCTGAACATGGATTAGGCTTGAAGTCCTGGAACTAAGTTACTGCTTCTGTTCCGATCCCAATTCCATAATTCCTTTTGGACCTGAAATGCTTTCGTGGAGGCTTGTAATATAACTTCCTATGTATGTATGTAGTTGTCCATGACCTAATGTTAGGACAGTGAGATACTAGTATTATAGTTAGTAGCGGAGACATAATTTACGTGTTGGTGACCGAACATGCAAGCAAATAAAAAAACAAACAAAAGTAAGTAAATAAATGTATAAAAGATGTTTCGCCAATAGAAAATGATCCTCCACATTCATTATTATTCACTTTTCATCCAATAATAACCAGTGCAATTAATCCCCTCCTCTCTTTGTTTTTGTTGCCATAAACAAAGGTGAACAAATGATTGAAACATAGACTATTAATTATATCACTGTAAACAAATCATTTACACTAGGGGCTTGTCTGGATTGTATGGAATAATTAAGGAGTAAATTTCATTTGGATGATAATTACTGGGGAAGTTAATTACTTGGGTAATGAGTTCCTTGGAGATAAGTTTGATATATAGGAGTAATGATTACTGAGGAAATGTTTACTCCCTTAATCATTACCCAGAGGGGTCGGGAGGTAAATTATTACTCTCGAATTGACTATGATATAAGTCGAGCAGTCGAATGAGTGCGTAAAGAAACATTATAATCAAGAAAGACGCGGCGACTAACAACTCCTTTATTGTTAAACTTGTAATTCTTCTAAACATGATTTCAGTATCCATTAGTATGTAGCTAAAATAAAGACGGGGCGGAATGATTGATGATTCTGTGTTAATTGGAGTTATATATATATGGAGAAAAGAGTATGCATAAAATTGGAGCGATACAGAGAAGTTATTATATTGGAATAATTACTAGTTCCACTTTGATTCGGAGGTTTAAAATACTTGCACTCCTATCTGGTTTATTGCACCTTTAATTTGTTTGTTAATACTAATCCAGTAATCCTATCTTAATTCTATTAGTAGTTGCTACATCCTCTCCTTATATGCCTAGGTAATAGATATTGTTCAACATTGATCAAATAATACCTACTTTTGCTTTGTACGTTATGCATATATGCCCGGCTCGATACTTCATTTTCAATGAATACTCGAGTTTCCGTTGGTCAAATTCAAGTTTATTGCAAATTTGAATACGAGTTATTTGGATTGAGTACATGTTGTTTCAGTATGGTTATATTGAATTAGTTGATATTGGGGCAAGGTCAAAAACTTTGAATTCAAGTATTATTTAGGCTTAATTATGACGATTTATGGATCGTGCCTTTATGTTCAGTTCTCTAGATCGCTCCAATTTTATGCATATACTCTTTTCTCAATATATATCACATACAGTTGCAAACTTATGCTACAAGGCTAAGCCGCTAATTAGGTTACAACAAGGAAGTGTATATCTGAATTACCAAGTCAAATAGGAGTAGGAATGTCACTTATATATAAACATTAAAACATATGCATTATTATAAATACATTATTGTTTAAGCCTTCCTAATAATTTTATTACAATCAACTACATCAAATAATAATCCAAAGTATGTAATAATAATATAAATTAACAACATATATAATCGCAATGGATGATCTAACTCTTGGGGTATTGTTCATCGTTTTTTCCCTAGTGTTTTGCATTATTTGTTTCTCTGTAATCCTCTACATAATAACTATGTGTCACGGATTGCTTATACGACTTCGTGAGAATAATGACATCGAGACCACCCATCGTCATCAAGATGAGGGTGGTGGGACTAATAATAATAATAATAATAATAATAATCAGGTGGAGGAAGTGGTGGTGGTTATCGACGAGGAAAAGAAGAAACAAGTTGCTGAGAATTGTAGTGAATGTGTAGTTTGCTTGATGGGTTTTGAAGAAGAAGAAGAAGTGAATAATTGCGTTAGGGTTTTGGAAATGGCATGTGGGCATAGGTTTCATGAAGAATGCATTAGGTCATGGTTAATTAAGAGTGATCATGGACGTTGTCCTATTTGTAGAAGTTTCATTCAATCAAAACTATCTTGATGTCATCAACATTACTTTTTGACATTCTATACATAGATATATTTGATCCAAGAATTTGCGAGGAATTTGGGGTCCAGATATATTCAAGTTTGATTGACGAGATTTTTTATATATCTATATACCGAAGTGTAAATACACTAAAATTAGCGCTTGACTATCTGTTTAGTGGTTAAGCAATGAATTATCACTTTGAAAGAGGTTCAATCTTAAATTTCTACTTCAAGATTCGGCCTAAAGAACGTTCATATATACACAATCATATGGTACTTATTAGAAAGTACTATTTTCCCAAATTGTCCTATTTATAAATAAAGTTTCTGAGTCTTGTTTCACAAAATATGAATTTTACTAGAAAGTTTTTGAGTTTATTGACTTAAACATTAAGCTCAAAAAATTACAATATAACTCAAAAACATTGCATATAAGCTTAGTTAAATTTGAATTTTGACGGAAAAAAAATTGATATATAACTTATAAATTTTAATAAACCCTGAAAAAATATACATATACACAAAAACAAATAAAGTTGAAGGTAATAAGCTAAAAAAACAATATTTATATGCTCAAAAACAAATAAAATCTGAAGTGTACATTCGATATATGTTCTCGAAAAAATGATCGATTTGAAAAAAAAAAAAATCGTCCATTCCAATCTTGTAGACACGAGTTATGGCCTCATAAATTTTCTTGATCAAAAATTTGAATATTTTATGCAAAATGATAAATCTCAGGGCCACCGTGTGCATTTTCCGTAACTAATTTCAGTTCAGGTCGAAGTTTTAACCAAAACCGAAACTCGAATTCCCCAACCCCAAACCTTCAATCCCCCCTCCACTCCACAACTCATATACTAGATGAGTAGATGAGTCAAGATCAAGACTCCTAACAATAATAACAGCGATCTCCCTCCCAAAATCAATGGCAACAACAGATCTGACCACCGCGCAGCACCACCACCACCACCAACCACCACCGCGTTCACCAACCGACCTCTTCGGTTCCGAAACCGACGACACAAATCCACTATGGTTCAAACCCACACTCTTCCTCTCCCAAACCTTCAACCCAGAAACCTACATTTCCGACCTCCGTACCTTCGTCCCGTTCCAAACCCTACGCTCGCAGCTCCAATCTCATCTCTCTTCGCTACACCACGATCTCGTCGATCTTATTAATCGCGATTACGCCGATTTCGTCAACCTTAGTACTAATTTAATTGATGTTGATCATGCTGTTGCTCGTATGCGTGCTCCTTTGTCTGATTTACGTGAGCAGATTGTTGAGTTTCGTGTTGCGGTTGAGGCGTCTCTTGTTAAGCTTCAGTCTGGTTTACGACAGCGTGCTGATGCTGCTAATGTTAGGGAGGTTCTTGAGTTGTTGCTTGATGCCTTTCATGTTGTTTCTAAGGTATTCAATTGTGTTTTTTTTGCTTGCATTGTTGTTTTACGACGTTTTTGTTATCGGAATTGGTTAATTTTGCGTTGTTCGGAATATGTGAGGCGAATTTTGAAAAGTGCTGCGACTGAAATTTACTCTATATTACTGAATTAATTTGAATTAGATTGTTTTAGGATTGTTTTATGCCTTTTAATGTCGTTTGTTGTGATCGGAAATGATTAATTTGTGCGTGGTTTGGAATTTGTGAGGAGAATTTTGAAAAGTTTAAACTCCGCATGAGTGTGGATTGTGTTGAATTAGATTATGTCGGAAAGAATTCAGACAATTGATTCAGGTTCGTTGCAAGTTTCATGTTGCTTGGATTCAAGTCTGGATCTGACTGTTTAGGTTGTTAATTGTGATCAGAAGTACGGAGTACTTAACTTTCGCAGTGTTAAAAAGAGCGAGAGAATTTTGAAAAGTTTATACTCCGTATGAGTGTGGACTGTGGATTGAGTTAGATTATGTCGGTTGACAATTGATTCAGGTTCGTTGCAAGTTTCATGTTGCTCGGATTCAGGTCTGGATCTGACTGTTTAGGTTGTTAGTTGTGATCAGAAGTACGGAGTTGTTAACTTTCGCAGTGTTAAAAAAAGCGAGGAGAATTTTGAAAAGTTTATACTCCGTATGAGTGTGGACTGTGGATTGTGTTTAATTAGATTATGCCTGAAAGAAATCAGACAATTGAATTAGGTTGTTGCAGATTTCAGGTTGTTCGGATTCAGATGCTGATCTGAGTTCTTACGTCGTTTGTTGTGATCAGAATTCAGAAACTGTTAATTTTCGGATTGTTCGGAATAAGTGAGAATTTTGAATAGTATGATTGTGGATTGCGTTGAATTAGATTATGCTGAAAGAATTATGGCAATTGACTCAGGTTTGTTGCGGATTTCGATTTCGTGTAGTTTGGATAAAGTAGGTTGTGTGTCTGTTACTCTGTTACCCTGTGTATTGGCAATTGGCATCCTTAGTTTATAGGTGTGTCAGACCTGCGTTGTTTCACTGTTTGTAGGTAGTTGTCTCTGAACTATGCATTAAGATATGGACCATAAAATCGGGACAAAGTAAAGAGGTGGATTTGAATGAGTAGTTGTGTTTTGATTTATTGTTGGCTTTTCGATGTTAATGTTTTGTGGTTAAAATGTTTGTAGATTGAAAAGTTAATTAAGGAATTACCGAGTGTTCCTGCTGACGGAGCCAATGGTGAAGCGAGTTCATATGAGAAGAGTCATCTTAGCAACGGGATTTCAATGCAACAAGCTGAGAATGAATCTAATGTTAGAGAGACTCAAAGTATGCTTTTGGAAAGAATTGCCAGTGAAATGAACAGGCTGAAATTCTACATGGCTCATGCTAAGGTCTCTTTGCTCTCCTTTACTGTGTTCTTCTTACTTGCCTGTGTTATGTAAGTAGACCCGTTCTTCATAGTGCCTTCTTTGATTGAAGGCCCGCAACATTTATTAGTTTCAACTTTCAATGATTGTTGGATAGAGGAGTATTTCAATTACATGTTCCAATTGGCTCAACGTCTCTGTTAACGTTCACTGTTATTTGCATTAAATTTTGTTCAAATCATTCTTATATTTTGTGTTCATCGTGTTTCTCCCCCATTTTGCCAGTACAGGACCTACCTTTCATTCAGAACATTGAGAAAAGATTCCAAAGTGCAAGTCTTTTGTTAGATGCAAGCTTGGGGCATTGCTTTGTTGACGGTCTAAAGAACCATGATGAAAATGCCATATACAATTGTTTACGTGCTTATGCTGCCATTGACAACACTAAGAATGCTGAAGAAATTTTCCGTACGACTATCATCGCACCTTTAGTTGAGATGGTTATTCCTCATAGTTCTTCAGGTTCGATAGATGCGTCTTCAGGGGATGAACTCGAGGCTGATTACCAGAAAATAAAAAAGTATATTGAGAAAGATTGTACGTTTTTGCTGAGAATTTCTTTTAGAGGTACGAGTACTCCTTGGTTTGGGATACTTATGTCACAAATGGAACTGTTAATTCAAGACATTATATGGTGTAGCGGTTTTTTTGGTAGGTGTTTCACACATTATTAGATAACACCTTGTTAAATATGAGAACATCCGCTCGTTTGTCAGACTACCCTTCTATAAATTGCCTAGAGCTCCTGAGTGATGCCTGCAGTTTCGTGCTGTGCAGTTTTCATCTCTAGATGATAGTAGTCTAATAGTTTTTCCTGTATGTATGGATATTTCTCTGTTTGTCGTATGGTGCATTAAGTTCATATTACCTTAGGCTGAATGATCCCGTTGTGCGGCGGGAGCCCTTAAGGCTCCGGGGTAGTTGTTGGTGATGTATGAATGCTCCAGTTTCAGTCTTTTTTGCCCTTATTCATGCAATCTATTCATTTCAGCTATTTTGATTTCGTACTTGGTAAGAAATCATTTTTCTCAATCGATATTGAGTAGTACTCCTTCCGTTTAAATGATTGGGATGGAGTGAGTATGTCTTTCTTGGTTCTTTGGATTATTTCGATACTGATCCATTTTAATTGTGATGAAATTTTGAGCAGAGAATTCAGGCTTTCATGTATTTGACTTCTTAGCAAATTCAATTCTCAAAGAGGTTCTCTTGGCAATTCAGAAAGGAAAACCTGGGGCTCTCTCACCTGGACGACCCACTGAGTTCTTAAGAAATTACAAATCAAGTTTAGATTTTGTGTCTCATTTAGAAGGTAAGATTCCTTTGGCTCGAGAGTTTAAGAAGCAGTTGCTTTGTAACTTGTGTTCAAAATGAATTCTGAAAATAAATTCCTTCTTTGCAAGAATGTTTCATCCTGAATTTTTCATTCTTTTGTTGTGAAGGGTACTGCACTTCCCGATATGCCGTTGCTAAGTTTAGATCAGAGGCTGTATATATTGACTTCATGAAGCAGTGGAATCTTGGAGTTTACTTCTCACTGAGGTACTCCTATCAGAAAAAACTGCTATATGTTGACTGTTGCTGTTGGTCATAGATGTTTTCTTTGCACAAAACATAATAGTATATAATCAATAATTTAGGTTCCAAGAAATAGCAGGAGCTTTGGATTCTGCACTTGCGGTTCCTAATCTAGAGGTGGCTCAGTCTTCAGATTATGGGGATGTGAATCTTCCAGCTCTGACTTTGACACAAAGTGTTACTGTATTGAAAAGCTTAAGATCATGTTGGAGCGAAGATGTCCTCGTCTTGACTTGCTCTGACAAGTTTTTTCGCCTGTCTTTGCAGCTGCTCTCAAGGTCTGCGTGAGGCAATATTCTAAATATCTGTGTTCAATTAATCATACTGTTTATGCGTCATGATTTTCTTAGCTTGACGCAAATATTTTTGAACAGGTACTCCAATTGGTTGTCATCTGGACTCCATGCTCGAACATCGGCCAGTAGAGATGGCAGTACGGGTTCTGGATGGGCAATCTCTGCTGCACCTGAAGATTTTATTTATGTACGCACCATCTTTGCATATTTGCCTTTCTTGATTATTTTGCTGTTGATATAGGTTTAGATAGATAATGAATCATGATTTCTGCTTCACGCTTATCTTTATCACTGCATTTCAACGTGCGACACGTGCCTACAAGCTTTTAGCTTACTATGACATATCTTCTTAGATCTTGGTGTATGTGTAGTCGCAAGCATTTGTTTTAATTTTACCGTGGTCCATGATATTATAATTGGGCTGCAAGTCCACATAGCGTCCCTTTTCTTAAAAAAACCCCCAAAATAGAAAATCAGTTCTTTTTCATTTTTAGTCAATAACTCCCTAATTACAATTGTTTTGGTCTTGGCCCAATTGGGTTTCGTCTAGGGTTATTGCCTTTTGTCTATCGGCTTCTGCTGTGTGAAGTGTGCTGGAGTGAGGGGTTGGGGTGGTGGATTCACGGGTTGCCAGGTGTGGCTGTCTCTCTTTGTTTGAAAGAGAATGGTGTGGGAAGTGACATAACTTGCCCTTATTTTCATTGTAAAATGTTGACGCTGCCCCCGGGATGTTATCTTTTTTTTTTTTCTTTGATAGCTAAAATAAAAAAATGGGCACCTGTATTCTCAATTCTCGGTCTAATTTCGAGTATTTGTTTCCTCCATGTGGAGCCTAGAGCTGCAAAGCCTATGCGCTGTTGTTTGCTATTAGAGACTGTTATTGGGATGAAATATGATATGGTGGAGGTGAGGTGGGGGTGGGGTCATAGATGTGACTCAAGTCAATATGTTTTGAGAAGCAAACTTTGTCAGCTTGGTCCCTTTCTTGGATTCTACTTGTTCGGTTTTCCTGACCTCATCCGCTCCCTTAATGTGCTAACAAAGCAACAAGGCCCTTTTTTTTCCTGAACCTTGGTCAAAATACAGTTTGTTTATCATCTCTTTCAGTTCTTATTACTTATGTAGTACGGTGCGACAGATTCCCCTGTTATTTCCATTTGACAGATAATAAATGGGGTTTTGAATTTCAGGTCCTTCATGATGTGAAGGTTCTTGTGACAGAGGTTACCGGCAACTACCTAGAGCATGTCACGAAGGTTCTTTCTTCATGTCCTGCTGACGTGCTGGAACCTATTAAGCAAAGCATATTGCTTAGTGGGAGATCCTTGGAGAACATGGTACCTCTAGCGACACAATCAATAACAAAGACCCTTGTTGCCAAATCTGAAGAGGTGAGCTAGAGCACTAAACAAGTATTTGTTGGACTAAACCATTGCTCTTCGTTGATGTTTAAAATAGGGGTGGCCTGCAATTTTTTGAGAATGATAACTAATGAGAATAAAGAGAAAAGGCTTTTATTTAGACGATTTTATTGTAGTGCGGGCTGAACCGGTGAAGCTTGTAAGGTCCTGGTGTTTGATTTTCAGGTTCCAAGAACCTTAAAAGCTCAACTTGATATCCATACAACTGTGCTGTCTCACCAAAGACTCGCTGAAATAAAAAAGAAATAGATTATTTGCCTTTTGATAATGTCAGTTGTCCTTGCAAGTTTGCATCTTACTTTTCTCTAGCTATTAACCAGATTGTGCTTTCCAGAGTACTGCTGTTCCGTTGTGCTTTTCTTCGAGTTCTAGGTGGTACGCCTAGATAATAATTTCCCTGAACATTTCTGCGAGTTACTCATTTTTCTGTCAATTACTTATATTAAGATCCAATTAACTTCATCTTTATCAATTAACATATTAACTTACACAATTAATACCCCTCTTCTTAACTCCACCATCTTCATCACCGATTCACCGCCATCACACATCTACATCTCATCACTCTCTCCCACTTTTGTTTCTTCTAATGGAGATTTAAGGAATTGGGTGAGGAGGTCAGTATGTCAGATTTGATTGATAAAGGAGGAATGTGGGTGGTGTATTCTTGTAGCTTGGTGATTTTAATGGTTGAAATGGTGGAGCTAGGAGGAGGGGATTATTAATTATGGTGATTGAGGAAAACGATGACACTGAGCATTGACTAAGGATACATAAGTGATTTCTCTACCTAATTTACAAAACCTACTGGAGACCATAACAGTTTGCACAAGTCAAGAGACTACTTAGCAAAAACCCTCCAAAAAATGAGAGAAAAAAAAACCTTTGTATATGATTGTTGCCTTGCTGCTTTATGCATATGGAGCTTTGCTTCCTATGGGCTATGGTAGCCTATCTATATGCATTTGCTGCTATCAGTGTCTTATCTAACAAAGACCACATGTGATGTAAAGTGTGTATATTTTATATCAGCTTTATGTATCCTATACTTTGTCAATTTGTACTCTTTATTTCGCACCCAAACCCTCTTCTGTATTTGAAATGACTTCTCGTAGATGTTGCATTGATAGTGTTTTTGAAAGTGATTTTTTGCTAGCTAATCCTTTCTACTCATTGCTGATATGTATCTACTGTACGAATCCAGGATCTGAATCAGCTGAAGGGTATTACAGCGACATTCAGGATGACCAATAAACCGCTTCCTGTTCGCCATTCTCCTTATGTGTCAGGGATTCTTCGCCCTGTCAAGGTGCATTCTTGATTCATTTCTCTTTGTGGGCACTCGCAATTAAAGACATGCTAATGTCAAAAAGAAAAGAAAGAAAGAAGTCTAATTAACAGTAAATTCTTGGGGGTTTATCTGGTTTCTGCATAGTTGCCACTGGTTTTCCTATTTCGAAATGTCATTTAAGTTGACATAAATAAGGAATTTTCTCTTGTGATCTTGTATTCATAGCACCCAAACTTTCAACCCAGGCTCATCGTTTTTAAAGTTTAGTGCAGAATTGAGTGATTTTTATTAGTGTTTGCGTTAGCTCATTGGAACAAATTTCATCTCGTTTACCTTATATACAGATAATGGAGAGTGGATTACTCTTCCCCTTTTCCTCCCCTTGTGTTAGTCTATACGGGATTCTTATTTAGTGGTCACTTTCTTTCTGACAATTTTTCCACAGGCGTTCTTGGAAGGAGAGAGAGCTACCACATATTTGGATGATGCAACAAAAAGAGAACTTCTACAAAGCACTGTTTTTAAGATCACCGAGCAGTATTATGAATTGGCGTCTGAAGTCGTTGCCAATGTACGTCAATTGGCTAATATTTCAAAGCGTTTTTTTATTCGTCTTTGAAAGTGCGGACTTAAATTTTGACTACATTTTCCAGGCAAAAAAAGCAGAATCATCACTGCTTAAGATACGTCGGGGTGCCCAGAGGCGAGGTGGAGCTAGTTCCAATGCGTCAGACACCAACTTATCTGATACTGTCAAAATTTCCACCCAGCTGTTCCTTGATATACAGGTTCGCCTTTTGTAGTCTAATGCAGTTCTCGTACATAATAGTATAATACTCCCTACGACAACATTACCCGAGTGCCTCAAGACTCAAGAGCTCTTACGAAGTGTAGGGTAAAGGGGGCCGGATGTATGCAGGATAACTCGTTTGTTAGCAACACAAAGAAATCTTTTCAAATTTCCTAAAATGAAAACTGCATCGAGTTACCGCAACTTCACAATAAGACGAAGCATAACCAATTTAGAGAGCCATTTTGCTTTAAACCGTCGCAATTCAAAACTCTAATGAATTTACACTAAGGTAACTAAGGTGGCGGGGTTGAGATCGACAGAGGCGGGGAGTATTATTTTTGATGGGAATGTTGTTGAGGGTTCGGATTTCTTCAGATATCTAGGATCTATTATTCAAAAAGATGGGGAGTTAGACGGAGATGTGGCTCACAGAATTAAAGCGGGATGGTTGAAATGGAAGAGTGCTTCAGGGTTTCTATGCGATAAAGATATGCCCCAAAGATTAAAGGGAAAATTTTATCGCACGGCAATTAGGCCTGCCCTACTTTACGGCTCCGAGTGTTGGGCCGTGAAACATTGTCACATTCAAAAGATGAGTGTGGCGGAGATGCGGATGTTGAGGTGGATGTGCGGACATACAAGGAAAGATCGGTTAAGGAATGAGGTGATTAGGGAAAAGGTTAAAGTGGCGCCAATAGAGGACAAGATGATGGAAAACCGACTAAGATGGTTTGGCCATGTGAGAAGGAGACCTATGGACGCACTTTTGATTAGGAGGCCGGAGACTTGGAGAACAGAAAAAGGTCCCTAGAGGCGAGAGGAAGACCGAGACAGACATGGTTGAGAGTGATAGAGCATGATATGAGAGTTCTGGGGCTTGAGGAGAGTATGGTGACGGAGAGGGCACAATGGAGGGAAAGGATACATGTGGATTTTTAGTATTTGATTTTTTTTTTTTTGACAGATTTAGTGCTTTTATTTATTTATTTAATTTAAAGAAATTAATTTATTTATTTTTCTCCCCTTTATTACACACTTTTTCAACAACCACTTTCTTATAGATTTTACCTGGTTCATTCCGGATCCTTAACTCTATTTCGGTTTTTAAAAATCGTTTTAATCTTTTTTCTCGATTTAAATTTTAAGTTTTTATAAAAGAAAGACGGAATTCGATTTTAAAACCCCTAAGTTCACCTTGACTTTCCATTACATTTTCGTTCTCCCTTTTGTTTTTTATCTTCCCTTTTTTATTCGCATTTTGAGGCGTGCGTGCACCCATGGACGGTTCGAAAGGATGATTCATGTCAGCCGACCCCAAATCATTTTGGGATTAAGGCTCTGATGTTGTTGTACTGAATTTGGAAGCTCTTACATAGCACTCCATCCGGTTTATATATAGCTTCCGTTTTCCCTTGTTTAATTTATCAAATAAACGCCTTCTATTTTCCTTAGCGAGTCAATGTTTTGGTTGTACAGTAACATTATTTTCCCATCTTTGAAATTGATCCAATTGCACTTTTGTTGTACCATTCTTTGTTCACTTTTGTATAATTGATCCAGTTGTATATGTTTAGCAATTGTTAAAAATTGAAGGTATTTGTAAATTGAACAGAGTATATATCCAATATAGGTTCGGTATTAGTTAAGCATTACCGTTCACCGATGTCCAACATTAGAACCCTTGTGAGGCTAATCTGTTATTCTTTCGCCCTACAAGTCTACAACACTTCAATATGTGTCAGGTTTTGAATCTTTTGCTTCTGATGGTAAATCTTAACACAAGATTCTGAGTATTAATTATCTGAGTATATAAATTATTAAGTTGGGCTTTGGCATTATTTTCAGGAGTATGGACGTAATCTGGCTGCCCTTGGCATTGACGCTACTGAAGTTCCAGCTTACCGATCATTGTGGGAGTGTGTCGCTCCTGCAGATAAGCAAACCACAATATCCTTTTAGTTCCTTATTGTTGTCCGTTGTGATTGTTCCTGGCTCGACCCTGAACTAAATCAGATGGTTCAAAATCAAATTTTGTTTGCAGAGATGACGTTTTTCTCTCAGACAGCTTTCATGAAAGCAGCATATCTGTCCTATAGTATTTTTTCCCTCTTAATTTTTTGCCTTGTAATTTTTGTTAGTGTTCATATAAGATAGATTTGGTAGGAAAATATTTAGCATAGAAGATAGTATGATCAATGGACTCTGTTGTCGCCTTTCAATATATGCCTTCGGAAATACATTTTTGGCTAAAACCATATTGTTACGAGATGAAATACAATCAGTTATGAATGGGGTTGCCATTAATTTTTTTTACCAGTTCTATAATTCCAGTTTGCTTGCTAATCGTCCGAAAGCTTTCTCCAAAAGAGTTACGCAGTACGCAGTTACGCACAAACCTACCTATTTTGGCAGATGCAAATTACATGTACCGTCAAAAATAAGGACCAAAAAAATTGGGATCAAACACCATTAAATGCATATGAAGTAAACTTCAGAATAAACACTCCACATAGTAAAAACATCAAATAAAAACAAAACACAAATTCTCATTATAGACGGACACTACCCGTCTATACGTATAGACGGATACCATTTTCTCTCATAAAGTATCCATTTGCCATAAAGTGGGAAGCACATGGGGGTGCCCCACCTTGTCCCCCCTACCCATTTTATTAGAGGTCTTTACCCGTCTGTTCGCCCCACCCGTCTATACCAAGACCTATTGAAAACAAAATTAGTATTTGTTCCAAAACATTTAGACAAAAAAGCATATGTTTTTTTTTGGGTAAAAAAAAGCGGGATCAACCCAAAACTATTTGTTCACAAAGAAACACAAACTAAAAAACATAAAAAGGAACATAACGAGGCCAAGTTAGGTCTCCTATGTAGTAGCTGAAACATTCGAGCCGATATGGACGACACCTGTATAACGTTGAGTGGTTGATCTTGACTCACCTCTTGATTAACCAACCAATCCGCACGAGTTAGTTTCGCGATAGGCATGTTGAATTTCCACTTGCCATTCCGAGTCCCAAATGAACAACTTACATATTTGGATTAAATGGGTGTGAATCGAGGGAGACTCATGATCATTCTTCATAAAGCTCTCAATTACCCGCGAATTTGTTTGAATGATGAGATGAGGAATTCTTGCGCTCAAGAGCAATCATCAAACCACGCCTCAACGCTATTAGTTTCACCCTTGTAGCTGAGGCAATGCCAACCTCTCGGCGAATGCAACAATCATTTGACCAGTCGAATCTCGAAAAATGCCACCCGCTCCCAACAAATCCGAAGTCCCTTTAGACGCCCCATCAATATTTAAGACAATCCAATTAGTGGGTGGCGCGACCCATCTCACAAATATTTCCTTACTGTAATACTACGGTTTTATGAGTCTCTGGGTACTCTATCGAGTAGGCCTTACTCTGTCGAGTAAGGGTGAGTTGCAGTTTAAAATAGTTTCTGACCTGTTGGGTACTCGATCGAGTAACGTAGATACTCGATCGAGTAAGGGGGCACTCGATCGAGTACCTTAGCTACTCGATCGAGTAGCCGGCTTACGGGGGGTTGATTTCTCGGGTTTTGTTAATAATGCGATTAAGTATATAATAACTTCCGTCATTGATCTTTAAACACTTTTAAAACCTAATCACTTTCAAAAAGAGAAATCAAAGTACGTTCTTCGCATCAATCACATTGTTGGCAAATCCCGGAGCTTGGAAGGTCGGATTTTACCTTTCTTTATACCGTTGTGATCCTTGCGTCAAGGGTAAGACCTATATACCGTTTTTATAGTATTTCTTTAAAGTTGGTTAAACCCTAATATTGGGATTTGGGGGTTTTGTTGTGTTTTATGATTGGTAGTGATTATATGTTGTAGATACCTCATTTCTGCAACTCTCGCAAACCACCCGGTGATGATTGGGCTGCATGTTTGGTACGAGGAACGATTTGTGACAGTTCGTAAGTTTATCGTCAAGTGATTGCTCAAATATTAATGTCTACCTCTTAGTTGTCATCTACGTGCCGATACGGTCGTTTTGACAGTAATTAGAGTACATTTGGAGTCCGGGCCTAAAACCGTCTTCATTTTTCTCGATAGTTTAATCCCGAGTCAGAATGTTCTGGAATGTTCCGGATATTTCTATTCCATATTTTATAAATATTTCACAAATCTTTATTCTTTGGTAAACAATTTCCCGTAATATTCACACAAATATTAAGGAAAACCGAATTATCCCTTTATTCCATAATTTAAACACGGAAATCTTTCTTCCGCAGGAGGAAACCACTTGGGAACAGACGCAGCAGGTGCTGCGCCTCTTCCAAGAGACGCAGTGGCTGCTGCGCCTCTTCCCAGGTCCTTTTCTGCGTATTTTTCGTATCTTTTTCATATCTTTCCGAGATTCACTTCCAAAGACTCTCCGAAATCCTAATTCCTTCACGTGATTAGTATAAATAGGAGCTTTCGCTCCTCATATTTCTCACGCGAGTGTCCGCCCTTCTCTTCTCCCTTTGCATTCTAGACCTTTGTTCTTACTTTTTGGCGTCTACGTGCTTGAACATTCGACCACGTAAGCTCGGATCCTTCTGAGTACCAACCTCGTTTGCATGACCGACCAATTTGACCAACTCCACATCAATCAACTTAATTAATCTAATCGTTTTCCTCTTACGAGGGCACTTTCATATTTGCATTATAGTTCGTGTCGAGCATCGCTAATCGTAGACTTAGTCCTTCTCGTTTCGTCAAACATGTAAGTCTGAGGGTGTATAATATCTCTTTTATTATTGTTATTTACTTTTTGTACCATCAATTGTAAGGTTTATGTCGTAAATACCTCGTAAAACCGATTTATAAAACCTCGTTTAAAACCCTTTTTATGGATTTCCAGAAGACAGACCGTCGAGAAAGGACGCAGCAACTGTTGCGCCTCTTCGAAGGAGCGCAGTGCCTGCTGCGCCTCTTCGTGAGGCTGCCGCAGTTCCTGCTTCCTTTCTTCTTCCTTCGTCCTCTGTAAACTCGTCAACTTTTATTCGTTTCGTTTGTTTGCTTTAATTCTTTGCTTTAATAACATAATAATTTCATATGTATTAATCATCATCATAAACACGTCTAATTAATCATTAAATCCGACTTAAATCCCAAGTAATCTCATATTTGCGGGTTTTCGTCATTAAATTCAACCCGGGTTGTAGAAATTCGATTCGTTCATATCGAGTTTCTGGAATTCGATCTTTCATATATTTTCATCTGTCTTTTGTCATATTCGTCATTAATTTGTCATTAATTCATCATGTTTAATCTATTTCATTCACCCATGTCACTAATTAATTGTTCGTTCATGTAATTAATCCGTCTTAAATCCGTCTCATCCATGTTTTATTGCTTTTATGACCATCAATCACATGTAAATAACCTGTTAATCACTTCCATCCGAGTAAATAATATTAATCAATCCATTAAATTCATCAATTAATGTTAACGATTTGCAGTTCCGGCTTCACAGCCAGAACGCACCCTTGGAACAGACGCAGCAACTGCTGCGCCTCTTCCAGAGGGCGCAGTCCTGCTGCGCCTGTTCCAGGTTGGGTTCTGTCCCTGAACTCCGTTGTTGCTTGACCTAGTTTAATTAGCTTACGTATAATTAACTATTAATCGTATTATCACCTTCTGTTTTGTTCGTTAATTCATTCTTTTATTCGTTTTCTCAAATTATCCGTTTTAAAGGTATTTCGAAATAAATCGCCTATCCCATTGTAATTATTGTAATTTTCATTATTGTAATTTTATTTTATTATATTTATCATATTTCTTGTATCATTTGTATGTCCTCACATGTAATTGAACATTAAATCCCTACTTCGACATTAATTGTATGCTAACTAATTGTTCACCGACTTAGTCTAATCTTCACATGCTAGGATTAAAACTTGGATGTTGCATTGCATGCATATAATCGACGATATATCGAGTATAGATGATGTCCCTAATCATTAGTAGAGGCCGCTATCGAGGCGGGCGGGATTAGGTGTTCGATCAAAAGAGCTTCCTAATACGTACCCTCACCCCTTACTCCAGATCTCTGTGAACATCCGTGTTCATTGGCATCCACGAGATTCATTCTAGACATAGAATGCTAAGGGTAACGATTGCTTGGTGTTCATGTCTTTACTTTGTGTCTTGACATGGCACGAGGTATTCGAACGGTTCCAATTTCCCATAAAAATTGGTGGCGACTCCAACAAAAATGCAAACGCTTGTTCTCTTCCTCCCAAGCGCCCCCGTGGGCCCCCCGCTGTCCACAGTTTGGCGACTCCTCTGGGGATAATACACTTACGTGTAGCCAAGGGTGAAACTTGAACAAGGTTAGGGAATAATTTATACGAGACAATTGTCGGTTTTCATAACTCGGTCTTCCTAGACCGTTTTATTTGGCCTTCCTAGGCCCAACCCAACCCATTCGACCAATCGTCCCGTCTAAACGGTCCTAATTATTACTTGGGCCTAAGGATGGATAGCGATTGATGTCATCCATACCATGATGCTTACTCTTGTTTGTATCAAGGGCCTTCACTACTTGAGGAAATGGACTAGGAATCGGCCTTACTCTTGTTTGGTATGAGCCTCTCCACAGACTTCGGGTTTGATGGTTCGGTATGACAACCCACCCTTTAAACCAAAACCCTTTTAAATGCACTCAGCATCCCGTTATAATGCTTGTATGAATGTTTGTACCTTACGTGATCACCATTTCTAAACAAAACCATGACGATTTTTGTAAAAATCAAAATCCTTTTTTTAAATGAAAATTTCGAAATAGGCCATTGGATTAGCGCAAAACCCAGTCAAAACTCTGTCCGTTTGTCGAGTCAAAATTCGGGCCACAAGCCCATTTTAAAACCTCACTTCGAGTCCACTCCTACAACTACACTATAGTTGACTAGGATACACATTTTCAAAAACCTTGTCTTTTCTTCAAAGCTCACTCAACACAAGTGGCACACACCCACTTCACGAGTCAAAACATTTCTTCTTTTAGCAAGTGTGTTAGAATGGTCGATCGTGTTTTGATTCGTCATCGATCTCTTATCCAGTTTTCAAAGATGACTGGAACCAGCGAAACAAACCTCCACCAACTTTAAGATGGTAATGATCGAATCCTAGCCGCGCTAGCCCAAATCCAAGTTACCCAAGACCAAGTCCATGATCGCCTTGAGACCATCGAAGGTCGGATCTATGCCGTAGAGGGAAGGTTGCCTCCTCATGAAAGTGAAGTAATAGGTGACTACGCGGACGAATCCAGGGACGAAAATCCTCCCATGGGACTGACTGTGGCCGAGAAAAGGCTCCAATACTTAGAGGAGCAATTGATGTACCTTAAAGGGGATGACATTTACAGGGAGAATAATCGCAAGTATGAGGCCGTCAATTCCAAATTGCCAACCAACTTCAATATGACGGATATCCCTAAATTCAAGGGGCACGAAAACCCTTTGAACCACATCCGTGCCTTCAAGGATTACATGTCTATCAAAGGCATCAAACCCGAGATGTTCTTAAGGATCTTTCCTTCATCTCTTGATACCATCCCAAAGCAATGGTTCTACTCTTTAGAACAAAAGAAGATCGCTACTTGGGAAGACGCCGCGATCGAGTTTGCTAAGCAATATGCGGATAATGCCGAGATCCAAG
Source organism: Silene latifolia (assembly GCF_048544455.1). Taxonomy (NCBI): domain Eukaryota; kingdom Viridiplantae; phylum Streptophyta; class Magnoliopsida; order Caryophyllales; family Caryophyllaceae; genus Silene; species Silene latifolia. The sequence goes on along the minus strand of NC_133526.1, from coordinate 30,466,910 downwards.
TTAACATGCGCACTCTAGAGGTTCTTACCCAAAATGACAAAGAAGGATTCACCGACTTCCTAAGTAGGTGGAGGAAGACTAGTACCCAACTAGTTGAACGCCCGGATGAGGTTACCCTTGTGGAGAAGTTCGTGGACAATCTCAAACCCATTTATGCCAACCATTTGAGATACCAAAACATCAAAACTTTCAAGGACTTAACCGTACTAGGGACAATGATTGAAGATGACATCCGTAAAGGGCTCTTGTCCAAAACGGTAGGTCGAGGATACCAAGGCTCAACAAGTCGTTCATACGGCTCCACTAGCAAGACCGATGAGGTTAACCTTCTCGAGCCATCCAAGAAAAGTACCCCACCAAGGAAATTCACAAATCTTGGGGATACTTACTCCAACGCTCTTAAGAGGTTAATGAAACAAGGCAAACTTCAACCCATTGGACCTACTCCCGAACCCGAAAGGAAATCCAAATTCTGGGACGAGAACTCGTACTGTGAATACCATAGGGGCAAGGGGCATGACACAGAAAAATGCTACAAATTGAAAAATGTGCTTCAAGACATGATTGAAGATGGTCGACTACCAATACCGCCGGGAGGTAAACCCAACAACACTCAGAATCCTTTTGGAGTTCTAGTGATTACAAGTGACGAATCTACCTTAGATTGTTCACACCTCATTTCTCCAATTGAAGATGAAATCCACGCAATCGAGAATGAAGGGTTCTACTCCACTATCTCCCCTACCATTTTCGATTTCATCACATGGGCAAGGAGTGTGGATAGAAAAAGTTTGGGAATTGGAAAATGTGGTGACAACTTTACATGATCCCAACGCAACACCTAGGGAGCATGTACCACTAATCTTCTCTCAAAATGTTACTATGCAAGAAATAGTTGCCGTGGTTGATAAATTAGTCGACCAAATCATACGACTGGAAGATGAAATCATGAGAATGAGGGAACTAGCTACAATCAATGGAGTTTGGGCCGACGATGATGAGGACGAGTACCTCATCGAAAACTCCCTAGTCAAGGAAATAGTCCAAAATGGTGAAGACCAAGATGTGGACCACCTAACTCGTTCGAGACGTCCATATCAAAGCACTACTCAAAATGGTCCAACCAATGTTGTCACGCCAAATGATAACGAAGAAGACCCCACTGATCATTTGGTCAAGCAATTACAGAAGACAAAGGCTGATTTTTCAGTCTGGCAATTAGTAGCAAGTTCATTCCCACATCGTCAAGCTTTACTGCAAGCTTTGGCCAAACTAAATGTAGCACATAACTCGACACCCGAAGATGTAGTCAACTTGGTCTTCCAAGAATCACCGAAGCTAAGTAATCCTATTACTTTCTCAGACGAAGATTTGCCACCTTTTGGCGCCAGTCACAACTTAGCTCTTTACATCACTGTCATTTGTCTAAAGAAGAACGTGCCAATGACCTTGGTAGATGATGGCTCTGCGGTCAAGGTCATACCCCTCAAAACGGCATACAAATTAGGCATGAAAGAGTCGGATTGGACCCCTACCAATCAAGGTGTGCGCGCATATGATGGTACACGACGAAAGGTGGTAGGACTTGCTAACCTAACCATAGCCACAGGGCCAATTGAGCGAAAGGTTAACTTCCAAATAGTGGACATTGAAGCTTCCTTCAACATACTCCTAGGAAGACTTTGGATTCACGCTTCCAAAGCGGTGACATCCACCCTTCATCAAAAGATCAAGATCCCACTAAATGGCAAAGTGGTGACGATCACTTCGTCGCCCATCAAAGCAATAATCGAAAAGAAATCAAACAATCAAGTCCTTGCAGATCCCGTATACGAACTTGGGGGCTTCCAAAGCATAAGTGTCATAGAAAGCGAATCGGCACCCTTATACTATGATCCCTACTCCAACTTGGTGGTCAACCACATACTCAAATCCCAGAGATACTTCCCTGGAATGCCTTTGAACCCTATTCGAAGAAACACCTTCGCGCCATACAAGGAAGGCAACTCAAAGAGGATACCACTTGGACTAGGGTACAAACCCACTAAAGAAGAGGTTCTCGAGATGCTTGCTCAAGTTCAAAACCATAAGTATGTAGGAGTCCAAATGCGACCCTATCTCCCTACCCTAAATGGGTACTTTGTTAAGGAAGGAAGTCTAGAACTCTTTCACGGGTTTCCCGAGCCTTGGCATTATCTCGAGAGGAAGCTAGCCGAAATCGAGATCTTTCACGATTGCTACTTCATCCCTCAAGAAACGGTTCCTACCGTCAAAACTCGTCAAGCACCTTGCTTAGACGAACAAGCTGTTAGTCTATTGTTCGGAGAAGATCGATTTGTTAGAGCCGCGTAGGATGAGATCATTACCATGATACTTCAAGACGATCGCTTCAACCCCACCGCGTTAATTACAGAAACCAACGCAAGTCAGCAGAAAGGATGGAGAAAATCAATCAAATGGACCAACAATCAAGGAAGACTCTTCAAGCTCACCACTGGAGAAGGAGAGATGTTCAAAGGAGAACCAGAAGACGATGAGTTCGAGTCAGAGTCGGAGTCAGAGTCAGAGTCTAGAGAAGTCACTAAGGAGTCTCCTCCTGTCGTCATCCCCACCCCTCGTCATCCCCACCCCTTTTGTTTCTCCTAGATTAGCCTCGAGTAGTCACAGTAGTTCGGGAAATGTCCGAACCACTGCCAATTTGCCGCCACTGACCACAGGTCAGATGGCTTCTTTGTTTCAACTTTTCTCAAACTTTAATATGAATAAATCAGGTTCTGCTTACTCTTTGTGTTATCTTGAGTGCAATTCTGTTTACGATGATACTGAGGATGACCAAGACCCAGACTCAATCGAAATACCTCCCTACGTAGCCAAAGAAATACTACAGAAAGGGAAAGGGGGACCAGTAATAGAGGACACCGAACCCATCAATGTAGGAACCGAACTAGAACCCCAAGAACTTAGGATAGGGACTACCTTGAGCTCTACCGAAAGGACCGATTTCATAAACCTCCTAAACGAGTTCAAAGACGTTTTCGCTTGGTCCTACAAAGACATGCCAGGGATCGACAGGGATATCGCCGAACATAGGATCCCGATTAAGCCAAGTTTCAAACTTGTAAAACAGAAGCTTCGGGAATGAGAACGGAATGGGCTCTCAAGATTAAGGAAGAAGTTGACAAGCAATTCAAAGCCGGGTTCATCAAAGTTTCCGAGTATTCTGACTGGGTAGCCAACATAGTACCTGTACCCAAAAAGGATGGGAGAATCCGTGTTTGTGTTGATTTTAGGGACTTAAACAAAGCAAGTCCTAAAGATGACTTCCCTCTACCACACATTGACATATTGGTGGACAATACTGCAGACCACACGTTACTATCCTTCATGGATGGGTATGCAGGTTATAACCAAATCAAAATGGCCATAGAAGACATGCATAAGACTGCCTTTGTCACTCAATGGGGAACCTATTGCTATACGGTCATGCCGTTTGGGTTAATCAACGCCGGAGCTACATATGAACGTACCGCAACTACACTCTTACATGACATGATGCACAAAGAAGTGGAGGTATATGTAGATGACATGATTGTCAAGTCCAAGGATAGAGAGGGGCATATTGCGAACCTTCGCAAATTCTTCGCAAGGCTACGAAAGTACAACATGAGGCTCAATTTTCAGAAATGCACATTCGGAGTAACGTCTGGCAAACTCCTGGGATACGTCGTTAGCCAACGGGGTATAGAAATAGACCCTTCCAAGATCAAGGCTCTGATCGAAATGCCACAACCTCAAACAGAAAAAGAAGTCAGAGGATTCCTGGGAAAAGTGCAATATATAAGTCGATTCATATCGAAACTCACCATGATTTGCGAGCCTATCTTCAAGAAGCTCAAGAAGACAGACCACACCATGTGGGATGATGATTGTCAAAAGGCATTCGACCGAATCAAAGAGATATTGGTTAAACCACCCGTGCTCATGCCACCTCAACGAGATCAACCTCTTGGTTTATATCTCACAGTAACCGAAACAACCATGGGTGCCATGCTAGCTCAAACTGTAGGAAGTGAAGAAAGGGCTATCTACTACCTTAGTAATAAGTTCTTAGAGTACGAGTGTAAATACTCACAACTCGAAAAGACATGCCTCGCTCTTGTGTGGGCGACGAAGAAGCTACGCCATTACATGCTTAGCTACTCCGTCAAAATATACTCCAAAATGGATCCAGTCAAATACCTCTTCGAGAAACCCGTCCTCAACGGACGCCTAGCAAGATGGACTTTGATGCTCTCAGAATTTGACCTCAAATACGTGCCTCTAAAAGTTATAAAAGGGCGCGCTGTTGCCGAATTCTTCGCAGAAAATCCCATCAATGATGCACAAACAATAGACACTTGGTCATTTCCGGACGAGGATATACTCCAAACCGATGTAGACTCCTGGGACCTTTACTTTGATGGGGCATCAAACTTAAGAGGATTTGGAATAGGAGTGTTGCACATTTCTCCTGAAGGCGAGCATACACCAATCTCTGTCAAACTCGACTTCGAGGTGACAAATAACGCTGCAGAATACGAAGCTTGTCTAATTGGACTACAAGCGGCAGTGAGCTTAGGCATTAAGAACCTCCGAGTACATTGGGATTCATCCCTGATCATCAATCAAGTTACGGGATCTTGGAAAATCCGAAGCGAAAGCCTAGCACCTTATCAAGCCAGGATAGACCAAGTTGCCCAATTCTTTGATCACGTGACCTATCTATACCTACCTCGGGAAGAAAATCAATTTGCGGATGCTCTTGCAAAACTCGCATCTTTGATTAATATGCCAGATGACATGGTGGAAATGCCTTTGTGCATCGAACGACGATCAGAGCCAGCTTATGTCCATCAAATCACCGATGAAGAGGAAATCGCGCAGGAACCCTGGTTCCAAGCAATCCTGAATTTCAAGCTTAATGGTACCTATCCACCTGATATGGACAAAAGGGGACAACGTGCTATACGCCTACTAGCTTCCCAATACGTCCTCATGCAAGGAGAGTTGTACAAAAGAACACCTCTTGGTGTAATCCTACGTTGCCTTGATCATTCACAGGCACGTAAGGTGATGGAAGAAGTCCACGATGGAGAATGCGGTCCTCACATGAGTGGGCCCATGATGGCAAAGAAAATCACGCGTTTGGGGTATTATTGGACCACAACCGAATCCGATTGCATCAAATACGTAAGACATTGCCACAATTGCCAAATCTTCGGGAATGTACAACATGTCCCTCCTTCATTGCTCTATACGATGACATCTCCTTGGCCATTTTCTGCCTGGGGAATTGACATAATCGGGAAGATAACCCCAGCCGAAACAGGAGGTCACTGTTTCATCCTAGTGGCAATCGACTATTTCACCAAATGGGTAGAAGCGGCCTCCTACACTAGCCTCACGGCCAAAAATGTGGCGAAATTCATACAAAACAACATCATCTGTCGATATGGTTGCCCACATGAGATCATTAGCGATAATGGATCACATTTCCAAGCTGAGACTGAGCAATTGTTAGCCAAGTACAAAATTAGGCATCACCACTCTTCGCCCTATAGACCACAGACTAATGGCGCAGTAGAGGCAGCAAACAAAAACGTTGTCACAATTCTCAAGAAAATGATTGACAACTATCGAGATTGGCCAAGCAAGATACCCTTTGCTTTGTGGGGATATCGTACATCTGTTAGGACGCCCACTGGGGCTACTCCTTTCTATTTGACCTACGGCATGGAAGCTGTACAGCCAGTCGAGCTAGAGATACCATCCTTGCGTATTTTACTCGAAAGTCAAATCCCAGAAGCTGATTGGAAGAGGGATAGATATGAAGAACTCATCCTCCTGGATGAACGTAAGCTACGCGCCTTGCATAATGTCCAAACATATCAAGCACGTATCAAACGAGCTTTCAACAAAAGGGTTAAGCCAAGAAACATCAAGGAAGGAGACTTAGTACTCAAATCGGTTAGAGCTCTTTTACCTGTCGACCCACGAGGAAAATTCAAACCTAATTGGGCCGGGCCATTTCTAGTCAAGTCCATACTTCCAGGGGGTGCGGTTAGAATCACAGACCTAGATGGGAATGAGTTTTCCAACCCAACAAACCTCGACCAACTAAAACGGTACTATGCCTAGAATAGGAACAAAAACGCGACTCGCGTAACCTCACGTGTCGCTCTTGTGGCACTAAATAAACGGCCCCTAGCCAAGCTGAAATAAACTAATGTCACTATGCCCTTGCATTTTGACAAATTTGCCATCCTCACATCATCAAATAAACTAAACTGCACCTTAAGAGTAAGCAAAAGCTCATGCTTATTTTCTAAGTTCATTACAAGCTCTTGCTTAGAACAATTATTCTTTTACATTTACTCGAACTACGCGCAAGGGTTTGATTTCATTTTCTAAATGAATACGTAGGCAATCCTTCACAGGATACAACCCATTATTTTTTAAAATGTAAATAGAAGGACATTTGCATTGCATTTGGAATTCAACAAGAATAGTAAATAGAAAATCACAACGGTTTCATAACCATTAACCTTTTTTATTTCATTCATTTTCTAGTAATAGTACGCTACATAATAAAAATAAAATAGGCTAGGATTCTAAAAACCCCACCTTCTTATTACAACAATAATAATAGTAATAATAAATAATAAATAAAGACTTGGGCTATTCCTCCATCTTCCCTTTGCCCTTGTTATTTTTGTCATACTTCTTGTCACGACCTCGAGCCGGACGCTCTTGCGTCACTTCGGACCTAATCACCAACGGTCTTTCTCGAGGCCTCGACTTCCCATTCTTGTCAATCACTTTATCCACGACAGGAGAGGTCTTCGGTTTCTTCGAAGGATGAACAACTCGAAACCCGGCTTCTTCCTCTCCCTCAGTCAAATGCTTTTCTTTCTCTTTCTCCACCTCGCGCACCTTGTAGTCAACGGGCTCGCGCTTCCTCAATCTCTCGCGCTCTTCCGGAGTAGTAGCTTTCCTCCATCGCAGATAAGAATCCGACACCCATAAGGCATTAGCAGAAGAGTTCAAGAACCACACATTTCTTTGAGCCCATTTAATGGCCCACTCCCTTCGTGTTGGGTTCCTTATGTTGATGATAACATGCCCATTTGATTTGTGTTATCTTAGTTTACCTTTTCAGGATTAATGATGTAATCAAGCTTGGATTAAGAAGTGTTGAAGTTGTTAATCACCCCATTGTATTTAGTCAAGTGTCATCTAATGTACAAGTGAGAAAGTAGAGTATATTAGAGTAATAGAAACAGTCCATACGACTGTTGCTTTCACACGCAAACAGCTGTTTGGATTATGCCACAACTCGTAAAAACTTGAAGTCCCTTTTATCTTTCAAAAGCTTTCACGTGACTTTTATTTTCAAAGATAAAAATCAGATTTTTATTAAGGAGTAGTCTTCATTAAAGAGTGGTTTGAATTATTCAAAATGTTTCCTCTTTGTGCAAATTCAATCCTTTGGTCTTTAAGAAAACAAGAAATGCTTTTTGCCATATTTGTGTTAACTTGTCATCATGTGACTTGTCTCACATCCTTTGTTTTCTGATTTTGCATAAGCATTTAAGGATATATTTCAAACCATCTTTCTCTATTCTTACCTTTGCAAAAGAGGCCTTTTTGGTGCAAGTTTTGGGTGGTTGCTATTGCCCTTCACATGTGAGGTCTTTGACCCTTCAAAACCCTAGCAATCCCTTCACTCACCTCCTCTATATAAACCGTGTGCCTCCTCCATAAATCCTTAAGACTTTTCTGAATTAATTCTTCCATCTTTGCAAATTAGTTTTAAAGCTTAAAAATCGTGTTTGTTTGCAAAATCCTTTAAAAGTCTTCAAGTGTTTTCAGTTTCTACAGTCGTGGCTACTGTTGCTTTTCTATACTAAACTCTCTTGCTTAAGAATTGTTGATCTTGTAAAAGTTGTCCACCTCTATTCTTTGTTAAGAATGTGTTAGTGGAAACTTGATCCTATAACATTCTAAGTGTGTTAGTAGAGTTTAGGACGGAGTAGTCTTTAACTCTTGACAACCGGAGTAGGTTGTGAGTTGTTGAGTTCTAGGACGGAGTAGTCCGTTAACTCTTGGCAATCGGAGTAGATTGCGAGTTGGCTTGTCATAAGAACGGAGTAGTTCTTGTACTAGCTTTGCAACCGGAGTAGGTTGGCGTCTTTTATTACAAGGGTCTTTTATTTGTCGGAGTAGATCACTAAAGGAAAGTAATAAAAAGGTAGATTGGACGTAGGCACTTGAGTTTCTTGCCGAACTAATTCAAAAATCTCGTGTTCAAGTGTTTACTTTATTTCCGCTGCAATTTACTTTGTTTGTTTTGTTTCGCTTAACCTTAGAAGTAACAGTTCATCATACTGTCGCATTTGGTCTGCAGTCATACTTCACAAACTGAGACAAATAGATACAGTCAGAACGATTGTTGCTTTCATACTTCAGCAAACATTCATCGTGATACTTGTTCAATCTTTCAATATTATTCAAAGTATCCTCTAATCTCTTTTGTTCACTAAACTTACTTTAATCCAATAAAGTTGAAGTTAAAATTTTTAAAAGAGTACCTAATTCACCCCCTCCCCCTCTTAGGTACTTGAATCCATAAACTCAACAATTGGTATCAGAGCCTCGTGCTCTTGATCGAGGCTAATCGCCTTAGAGTTTGATTCGTGGGTAATGGATTCCGAGAAACACTCCAAGATCCCGGTCTTTACCGGTTCGAATTTTGGATGGTGGAAACTCAAAATGGAACATTACATCAAAAGTATCGATTATCAATGTTGGAACATCATCCAAAATGGACCTCTTGTCATTGAGGAAACCGATATTCTTAACGGTTTCACTAAGACAAAAGAGGAAAGAAATTACAATGAGAACGACTTCAAGCTTGCCGAAAAGAATTCCAAAGCAATGTCGATTCTTCAACGTTGTGTTGGTGAGGGGGAAGTTAGTCGAATCTCCGGGTGTCCTACGGCTAAATCCATTTGGGATTCCCTTGTTCTTGCATATGAAGGGACGTCCCAAGTAAGAAAACACCGTATTGACCTTCTCATGCAACAATATGAGATGTTTAGAATGTCAAAGGACGAGTCTTTAAATAGTTTCTCTTCACGTTTTTCTTGTATTATTAATGAGCTTCAAAGTCTAGGAAGGAATTTCGAGTCTGAGGACATCATTCGAAAAATCCTTCGTAGTCTAACCCCTAAATGGCAACCTAAAGTCACCGCCATAGAGGAAGCTAAAGACTTGTCAACCCTATCTCTTCATGAACTAATGGGATCACTAATGGCTCACGAGTTTAACCTCGATAAGCATTCTAGTGAGTCATCAAAGGGAAAGAGTCTCGCCCTCACATCTTCTCCAAGTGATGAAGAAGATGAGGAGGAAGACGAGTTTGCTATGTTCACAAGGAACTTAGCCGGGTTGGTCAATGGACAAGGTAACAAAGGGTTCACTAATAATTACTCGAAAAAACGCTTTCCTAAGAGACGACCTACTTCCACCGTGGGATGCTTTAAATGTGGTGATAAAACTCATCAAATTAAAGAATGTCCCAAGTGGGAAGAAATCAAATCTAAGGAAAGAAGAGAAAAGGTTAAAAAAGACTATAAACATAGAGTCATGAGTGCTATATGGGGAATGTCCGACTCCGAGGAAGATGAGGAACTCATCGAGGAGGAACTTGAGGCTAAAATGTGTCTTGCAAATCATGATAAAGAAAAAGTCTCAAAAACCTCAAAACTTGAACACTTAAGATGCCTCATGGCTAATCCCGACGATTCCGACTCCGATTCCGACAACGAGGTAAATCATCTAAAGGCCAAGGCTAGAACTTACTCCAAAGAGAAAGTATGTAAGCTTCTTGACCAACTTTTTGATAAGTGTCGGTCTCAAACTAATAAGCTTGATATAATGCAAAATGAGATTGAGGAAATTGCTCAAGAGAACTTTAATCTGAAAAATGAACTAAAAGCAACAGACTGTGTCACTGTCACCTCTGAGGCATATGATGAAGTTAAAAGAGTCAACAAGTTAAACAAACATTTGACTAAAGAACTAGAACGTCTTAGGTCGACACCCACGGACGTCTCTGACCTTGAAAATGTCAACACTACCTTGGTGATGCAAGTTTCCTCACTAACCAAGGAACGTGATGATCTTTTGAAGGACAAAGATGATCTTGAAAATGAGATCTATGACCTTGTAGTTGAAGTTGTAGACTTAAGAGAAACAGTGTCTAAGACTGTTGCTTCTGACCATGATTTAGACAAGTTTAAAAGAAAGAATGAATGGTTGGAAAATGAAAACGAGTGTCTTAAGAGTGAGGTTGTTTGTCTCAAGAACGAAATAGAAGATCTCCATGATAGGCTTACCTTCTTTCAAAAGGGTATGCCCGAATGTAGCACTTCTAGCTCTTCTCCTCATCATAGATCCGATGAAATCGTTGATCTAAACCAAAGACTTGACAAGATGACATCTAAGTATGAAGAGTCCAAAGAAAGAATCATTTATCTCGTGTCTAAACTCAACAATCACACCCATGACTTCATTGTTGAGAAAAGATTGTCCATAGAAAGTGTCAACAATGATGAACTTAAAAGAGAAAAAGAAAAGAATTTGCATCTTCTTTCATGTGTCCATGACTTGACCAATGAACTTGTTAATGCTAAGAACATCACTGAAAAATGGGAAGGAAGTCAAACCGTGTTAAACTTCCTCACGAATCAAACCGAGAAATGTGATAAAACTGCTGGTTTGGGGTTCAAATGGAACAGTCGGTGATTGTTGCATCGAAGCCTAAAAACGATTTTAGAGGAAGGAAGTATGTAGGTCTTCCCGAATACATCATTTGCAATTATTGTGGTGACAATGGTCATGTTTTTAATGGATGTACAAAACGATTTGATGACATTGACAAGAACACCAAAGCTTTAAATGAAATGAACATTAAAAAGGACACCACAAGTTATGTTGATCACAAAAAGGGACCCAAATTCATTTGGGTTCCTAAACTCAAAAACTAATCTTGTGTAGGGCTTGGTGAGAGGCGGCCGCAATTGGTACTTGGATAGTGGATGCTCTTGTCACATGACGGGTGATAGAAGCCAATTCCTCTCACTTAAAGCGTATGATGGTGGCACGGTAAGGTTTGGTGACAACAAGAAAGGTGAAGTAATTGGTATTGGAAAAGTTGGTAAGTCATCCTTACTTTGTGTCGACAATGTGCGGCTTGTCAAAGGTTTGAAACATAATCTCCTTAGCATCTCTCAACTTTGTGATAAGGGTAATTTTGTTGAATTTCGTGCCAATATGTGTCGAATTTTTGATGCCTCTACTAATGAACTAATACTCGAAGGAAGACGTGTCAAAGATGTGTACTTAACTAATTTGAACTCTTTATCCGGTCACACCATGTCTTGCATGAGTGTAATATATGAACAATGATCCTTGGTTATGGCATAAAAGGTTTGGTCATGTTAGTACAAAAACTCTTAATACCCTTAAAATACTTTACTTAGTTGAAGGCATTCCTAATATAAAATTTGACTTTGATAAAATATGTGATGAATGTGCTAGAGGAAAACATGTTAAAAGTTCCTTTAAATCCAAAAGAATTATGAGTACATCTCAACCGTTGAAACTTTTACATATCGACTTGTGTGGACCAATGAGAACTAGAAGTAGAGGTGGTAGTCGTTATGTGTGTGTCATTGTTGATGATTACTCTAGGTTCGTTTGGGTACTCTTCCTAAGCTCTAAGGATGAGACATTTGATGAGTTTCTAATTTGGCTAAGAAAAATTCAAAATAAACTTGGTTTAAAACTTGTTTCAATGAGAACCGATCATGGAACCGAATTCGAAAACTCATCATTTGGTGCTTATTGTGATGACAATGGTGTAGACCATAACTTCTCGGCTCCTAGAACCCCACAACAAAATGGTGTGGTTGAAAGGATGAATAGAACCCTTGAAGGAATGGCTAGAACAATGTTATTAACTAGTAAGTTGCCTAAGAACTTTTGGGCCGAAGCGGTAAATACCGCTTGCTACATTCATAATCGTGTCATGATAAGGAGTATTTTAAATAAAACTCCCTATGAATCATTACGTGGAAGAAAACCCAACATTTCATATTTTAGATGTTTTGGAAGCAAATGTTTTGTTCACAACAATGGTAAAAACAACTTGGGTAAGTTCGATCCACGTAGTGATGAAGGAGTATTTATTGGGTACTCCGATCAAAGCAAGGCCTATAAAGTTTACAATAAACGAACCTTGTTAATTGAAGAAAGCATCCATGTCATTTTTGATGAATCTAGTGTGCTTGGACAGGTACAAAACATGGATGATGATGATGAGGACGAGGATGATGAGTTTGAGATTGGTCTTGTTCGAAAAGACTTCGTGTTCATGGATGAAGAAGCTCCCAGCACTGAATTGCAACAGACACAGAGACTGTCACCTTCAAAGGAGATCAGCAACTCAGGGGGAACACGTAGCACCTCTGATTCTTCTCTGGAAGCAACAGACCCAACGACTGTTGCATCCACCTCCAGAACTGAAGCAGCCCAAAACAGTGAGGATGAAGAACCTTCCAGGCCAATAGAAACAGTCACTGTGACTGATGCTGTTGAGGGGGAACAAGAAACCATTGTTCCAAAGAAGTAGAAACATCAAAGCTCTCATCCACTCTCTAATCTCACAAGTGATCTCAACTCGGGGATTCGAACAAGATCGTCCGTCAACAATCTCGCTCACCTCAATGAGTATTGTGCCCATAATGCCTTCCTATCCCAAATTGAGCCTTCAAATGTAACAGTCGCCTTGACTGATGCAGATTGGGTGCTTGCCATGCAAGATGAGCTCAATCAATTCAAAAGAAATGAGGTATGGCACTTAGTCCCTAGACCGTCTAATCGTACCGTCATTGGTACTAGGTGGGTCTTTCGCAACAAGCTTGATGACTCGGGAGAAATCGTAAGGAACAAGGCTAGACTAGTGGTGCAAGGTTATAACCAACAAGAGGGTATTGATTACGATGAAACCTATGCACCGGTAGCTAGACTTGAGGCCATACGATTGCTTATAGCTTTTGCGGCTCACAAAGGCATTAAACTCTTCCAAATGGATGTCAAAACCGCTTTCTTAAATGGATATTTGGAAGAAGATGTCTTTGTAGAGCAACCACCGGGTTTCGAGAACAATGACTTGCCTAACCATGTTTTCAAATTAGACAAAGCTCTTTATGGTTTAAAACAAGCACCAAGATGTTGGTATGATAGATTGTCTAAATTTCTTATTGAAAATGGTTTTAAAAGAGGCTCCGTTGACAAAACATTGTTCTTGAAGCAACTTGATCCAGTGAACTGTTGGTTGTACAAGTATATGTTGATGACATTATATTTGGTGCAACAAATGAACTCCTTTACTTATATTTTTCGGAACTAATGAAATCGGAGTTTGAAATGAGCATGATGGGTGAGCTAGGATTCTTCCTTGGGCTCCAAATTAAGCAATCAAATGAAGGAATCATGATCCATCAACAAAAGTATATTAAGGAAATGCTTAAGAAATTTGGGATGACTAATGGTAAGCCTCATGATACACCTATGGTAGCCGGGTCCAAATTGGACAAAGATGAACTCGGTAAGAATGTTAGTGATAAGGTGTATAGAGGTATGATAGGCTCACTTCTTTACTTGACCGCAAGTCGTCCCGACATTCTCTTTTGTGTTTGTTTATGTGCTAGGTTCCAAGCAAATCCGAAAGAATCACATTTCAAAGCCGTTAAACGAATTCTTCGGTATTTGATTGGAACACAAAATCTCTACCTATGGTACCCTTTACATTGTCCTTTTGATCTTATAGGCTTTTCGGACGCGGACTATGCGGAGTGCACGGTAGATAGAAAGAGTACCTCCGGAATTGCAACGTTCTTGGGTCCTTGCTTGACTTCTTGGGCCTCAAAGAAACAAAACACGGTAGCTCTTTCTACGACCGAAAGTGAGTACGTTAGTGCGGCACATTGTTGTTCTCAACTCCTTTGGGTAAAACAACAACTCTTGGATTTTGGTATTATTTTTGACTCCATTCCTTTAATGTGTGATAATACGAGTGCAATAAATATTTCCAAAAATCCTATTCAACACTCTAAAACCAAACATATTGATATTCGTCATCATTTTATTCGTGATCATGTGGAAAAAGGACATATTAAACTTATCTTTTGCAAAACCGAAAATCAAATTGCCGATATTTTTACCAAGCCACTTGCAAGAGAACATTTTGAGAAATTTAGACTAGAAATTGGATTAATTAATAGCTTGTGATCTTTAGTGTGAGTTTTACAAAATTCTTTAATTGATTAAATTAAAATTGGATATATGTTATTAAGTGTTCTAAGTGCATTGACATCATGTTTAGACCAAAAATTGACACCGTATTTGTGAGTCGGTAATCACTCAACCTCATATCTAAATTTACGTTTATTATATGCTACCTTGCGTTTTTATTTCGAGTGATTAAATTTGTTTAGTTGGGCCAACCACCTCTCCTACCTCATTAAATGGGCCATTAAACTCCCTCAACCCATCACCTACACCTACCCGTCCAAATAACCTAATCCACTAACACTTCATCTCCCAAATCCACAACTCCCTCGTATCACCTACCCTAACCCACCATGGTAAAAACATCATTTAACACACCCATACCCATCAAACCCACAAAAGTTACCTCACCACCTGTCACATCCAACCCACCGACATCAACTACTCCAACAATGACCCCAACCAAAACATCCTACGCATTCCCACCTCAAACCTCAAACACGACCCCTTCAACAAACCCAGATCCACCTAGCCCACAACCATCACCGAACCCCACTGACCCTCCATCATCCGACGACATTCCCATCTCCACAATGGTAGGACGGCGCACACGTGGTGGTCGGAAGAAAAGCTCCACTGTTCCGAGCTCCTCCTCTGAACCGATTACAGTAGTGGTTGAAGATGTTGAAGAAGAAACCGAATTTGATTTAAATGAAAATCCGTCTAAGTCCGGCGAGTCCGACCCGACTCCGGCGAAAAAGAACAACAAAAGAAAAGAAAAAGCCTCCTCATCCCAATTACCCCCAATTTCAGAAACTATCGAGCAGAGTAATGTTGATAACCCCACTGTTGATGCTCCAATTGAAAATCCAAATGAACCTCCTCAGAAAAAATCGAAACCATTGAAGAAAAAGCTTGTATACCTTTCTCCCTCCGATCCGGTCTCCCTAACCTCGAAATGGGACTTAGCCATCGTTTGGGATCACCTTGAGAGCATTGACCTCCCTACTTCCATTTACAAAAATTGTGAGAGGTTGATGAACATCAAAGCAATTCACTCTCCTCGGGTTTACAATCAAACATGGTTCGAGCCGCCTGCTTTTCACTCAGTCCGTGATATGGTCTTAGCTCAAGGTTGGGAAAAATTATTGGAAATGCGTGAGCCGGTGTTTGTGAGCGAGGTGATTCAGTTCTTTGCAACTGTTAGGGTTGACAAGTCGGGTGAAACTCTTACGGCTAAAGTGAACGGTAAGCCCCTTAAAATTGTCTCAATCTGATTTCGCTACTGCTCTTAATATTCCTGTCGGAGGCTATGACAAACTCCCCTCCGAAACTTGGGTTGCCTTACCGTATGCCTCACCTCTTAGTGTTGCTCAAACCGTGTGTCCCAAAACTGTCTCCCCTGGTCCAATTAGCAATACCCAAATCCCTCCTCCTCTTCGAATTATTTTCAACATGCTGTGTAGGTCCATTTACCCCTCGGGTGATAGAGGAAAACTCACCATAGCCCAACAATACTTAATCTATCATATTGCTACCCATAAGAAGGTGAACCTAGTCGGGTTAATGTTTAAACGTTTTCAACTTATTTCGACCAAGCTTCGTCGACCTTCTTCTAGCATGATTCATTTACCCTATGGAATGTGGTTATCGGTTGTGCTCAAGGCACACGGGGTGTTGGTGAACACTAGCTTGGGTTCGTTGGATATGTGTGATGTTATGAGTGATGGGCAAATGGGGAAGATGTTGATCAAAATTGAAAATGATGAGTTAATTTCTGTGAAAATTAAGAAGGACCCGGAAGTTGGGTCATCAAGTCAAGTGAATACGGGTGGTATGCGGGAAGTGCTTAATGCAGTGGCTGAGTTGGGTGCGTGGATTAAGGAAGATGCTCGTCAAAAGGACTTGGCAATTTCGGCCCTTGCTTCTACTTTGGACCTCATCCGTGGAGAGGTGGATATTATTTCCACCCTTGTGTCAACAAAAGAAGTTGGTGAAGATGCTCATGTGGATGATGATCCGTTGGGTAGTGGCTCGGATGGTGAACAAGCCTCCTCTCCTTAGCCTTTCCCTTTCCTCTCGGCCTATTAACCCTTACCCGTACCCCTTCATTTTGTTCCACCTTGGTTGTGCCTTTCTAAGACTTATTTTCTTTGCTTGTTATCTTGACATTTGGTGGTGTATTTTAAACTTTGTTTAGCTATGTTGAACTTTGGTTAGCTTATGCTTAATCTTTGTTTATGTTGACCTTGTTACCTTGTTACAATTACATGTGTCTTTTTGTGTTTTCTTGTGAAAAATCTGCACTCTAATGCTTGTGACATCCCTATCCGTTTGATGATGTCAAGAGGGGGAAAAGGTAAACTCATGCTTTAAATCTCTTCGCTTATTGATTAAACTAATGGCTTGTTTAACCTTCTTAGCTTGATTCTTGTTTGGGGCAATGTAAAATTGTCATGATAGTTTGATTCTAAATTTTGCCTTAGGTAAGGTAATATTGTCCCTTCTCTATCATTTGATCTTGCTTGCTTAAAATCTTGAATTAAGGTGTTTACATTGCTTATACATTCGTTTGGGGCTTGTCATCATCAAAGGGGGAATTTGTTGGGTTCCTTATGTTGATGATAACATGCCCATTTGATTTGTGTTATCTTAGTTTACCTTTTCGGGATTAATGATGTAATCAAGCTTGGATTAAGAAGTGTTGAAGTTGTTAATCACCCCATTGTATTTAGTCAAGTGTCATCTAATGTACAAGTGAGAAAGTAGAGTATATTAGAGTAATAGAAAACAGTCCCAGACATTTGCTTTCACACGCAAAACAAATTTGTTTGGATTATGCCACAACTCGTAAAAACTTGAAGTCCCTTTTATCTTTCAAAAGCTTTCACGTGACTTTTATTTTCAAAGATAAAAATCAGATTTTTATTAAGGAGTAGTCTTCATTAAAGAGTGGTTTGAATTATTCAAAATGTTTCCTCTTTGTGCAAATTCAATCCTTTGGTCTTTAAGAAAACAAGAAATGCTTTTTGCCATATTTGTGTTAACTTGTCATCATGTGACTTGTCTCACATCCTTTGTTTTCTGATTTTGCATAAGCATTTAAGGATATATTTCAAACCATCTTTCTCTATTCTTACCTTTGCAAAAGAGGCCTTTTTGGTGCAAGTTTTGGGTGGTTGCTATTGCCCTTCACATGTGAGGTCTTTGACCCTTCAAAACCCTAGCAACCCCTTCACTCACCTCCTCTATATAAACCGTGTGCCTCCTCCATAAATCCTTAAGACTTTTCTGAATTAATTCTTCCATCTTTGCAAATTAGTTTTAAAGCTTAAAAATCGTGTTTGTTTGCAAAATCCTTTAAAAGTCTTCAAGTGTTTTCAGTTTCTACAGTCGTGGCTACTGTTGCTTTTCTATACTAAACTCTCTTGCTTAAGAATTGTTGATCTTGTAAAAGTTGTCCACCTCTATTCTTTGTTAAGAATGTGTTAGTGGAAACTTGATCCTATAACATTCTAAGTGTGTTAGTAGAGTTTAGGACGGAGTAGTCTTTAACTCTTGACAACCGGAGTAGGTTGTGAGTTGTTGAGTTCTAGGACGGAGTAGTCCGTTAACTCTTGGCAATCGGAGTAGATTGCGAGTTGGCTTGTCATAAGAACGGAGTAGTTCTTGTACTAGCTTTGCAACCGGAGTAGGTTGGCGTCTTTTATTACAAGGGTCTTTTAGTTGTCGGAGTAGATCACTAAAGGAAAGTAATAAAAAGGTAGATTGGACGTAGGCACTTGAGTTTCTTGCCGAACCAATTCAAAAATCTTGTGTTCAAGTGTTTACTTTATTTCCGCTGCAATTTACTTTGTTTGTTTTGTTTCGCTTAACCTTAGAAGTAACAGTTCATCATACTGTCGCATTTGGTCTGCAGTCATACTTCACAAACTGAGACAAATAGATACAGTCAGAACGATTGTTGCTTTCATACTTCAGCAAACATTCATCGTGATACTTGTTCAATCTTTCAATATTATTCAAAGTATCCTCTAATCTCTTTTGTTCACTAAACTTACTTTAATCCAATAAAGTTGAAGTTAAAATTTTTAAAAGAGTACCTAATTCACCCCCTCCCCCTCTTAGGTACTTGAATCCATAAACTCAACACTTCGGCTCTCTGTAGTAAGCGCCACGGCAGTCTGCAGGACGATATCAAGCTTCGGGATCGTCTGCTTTAGTCCAACCTGTCTCATCAGCCTCTCCGGAAAGATGCACACCATAAATTCCAAGCCAGGAATGCGCGCCGATTGAGTAGGATCCAAAGAAGACACTCTAGTGACAGATTTGAGGTGCCACCATGGTACAATCCACCTAATCAAAGGGCCATCATCACTCCTCAGTTTGTTCTCCCAATAATTGCAGACTCGGGTGAAGTCCACCATATAAAGCCTGGTCCTCATTGCAATCGAACGAGCATGATAGGAAGGAACGTGAACTGGGGGCTCGATCAATCGAAGCCGTTCCATGAGCCAAACCTACCAAAAGCAGGTATTAGACATAAAAAAAAACGAAAAAAAAAAAGAAAAAAAAACGAAAACAAAAAAAAAGAAAAAAAAGAAAAAAAGAAAAAGAAAAAAAAAGAAAAAGAGAAGAAAATGTTCTTTTACCTGCAGAATGACGGGACTTCCCAAATACGGTAGGTCGCGGTTGGCTTTCCTATTATCCAAGCCCAACAGGATCTCTCCTAGACATAAACAAGCTGGGCTCCTGCGCAGCTCCATTTGCTCAACAAGGCCTAGAAGACGGGGATCACCTCTCAAGTCTTCATCAACATTCCCTTGGAAGACATACACATGCAACAAGCAAAACCCAAATGCCCTTCGCCTAGCAACATAAGAAACGGTGGGGTCGGCCCTGTTAATAAATCGATCAATGAAGTCCAACATTCGCACTCCCTTCGAGGTCACTAGACGGTCCACCTCGAGTCTAGTCAACCCAAGCAAGTCTCTAAATTTGCTCTTGTACCCTTGCGAAGTAGAAGGAATGGCAGACAAGTGTTCAGGGTCCCACCCACCAATCGCATCAATTTCTTCAGGAAATGGGCAAATATCGCCTCCAGGGAACGCAAAAACATGGTAATTCGGGTCCCAATAATCAAGACAAGCATCCAAGAACGGTTTGAAAACCTTGATAAGCTTCAAACTCAACAATGATCCAAGATTATAGGCGCCCATGTCGTGTTTCTCCATGTTAGAAAATTCGTTGGTCCATTCTTTCAAGCGAATCTCCAAAGTATTCATGATAAAGAGATTATTTTGAGAATTTTAGGTAATAAGACGAAGAAGAGACGGAATAATTGTGTGAATAAAAGCTCTATCGACGTCTCTATTTATACTAAATTCTGTTTCCAAAAATCTGCCAGAACAGAAACGCCTGGGAACAGGCGCAACACCTGCTGCGCCTCTTCAAAGGGACGCAACTCATGCTGCGCCTCTTCCTCAGCTTGATTTCTGTGGTTTTCCGCGTTGGATCTTTCCTAATTCCGTGACGCATAATTTCCTATTCCTACGGGTTATTATTTTGGTATAAACATGGAAATTACCATATTTCGTGTTTCCTAATTCCGCGGGCACGCATTTCGAGAGGACGTCGACATTTTCGCCATTTTACCACACTTGCATCATTTTCATTTTAGGAAATAATTTTCATTTTTAATATAATTCATTTTAGGAAATAACTAATTTAATTCATTTCAAAATTCATATTTCTTTCACTTTTTTTTAATCATTTCATTTCCAGTTTATAGGTTTCTATTTTTTTTCTTTTTTTAGGGGTAACCCTCCCTACCGTCCGGTCATTTCCGGCAAAATTTTTGCTTTTTTGCGTGCTTTTGAGTCATCCGTTTTGCGCTAATTCAGGCCATGTGTATACAAATGTATGTTTTGCGTGATTTCTATGTGAATTTTGGCAGCATGACGGCGTAAACCGTCATCTACCAAACCTGTTCAAAGCTAACCTGCAGATACAAGCAACACAACCCAGCAGCAAAGGCACTCAGGCCATCTCATATACAACCAAAAAGGAAAATGTACAACAAACTGGGGGCTCTCGCCCCAAACAAAGTCCAAAATGTTCAAAATCAAGGTCCAAAATGTTCAAAATCAAGGTCCAAAATGTACAGATGTGCAAAATACAGCCAACAAACAAACAAAAACTACACAAAACTACTGCTGGTCGCCCTCCAGCTCTGCAACTCTTGCCGCAAGAGCAGCAATCTCGGCGTCTCGAACCTCGAGCTCCCTCAACAAGCGAGCTGTCTCCTCCCGAGACTGAGCCAACTCTCGCTCCAGCTCGCGGTCCCCCTGTAAACAACAAATTGGCTCATGTCAATCATTTCAAGCAATTACAAAAAAAGTTGGAAAATCAAAACTCAAAAAACGAAATAGGCACAAGGTTCATACCTGACGGCCTCGAC
This sequence comes from Silene latifolia, assembly GCF_048544455.1. Taxonomy (NCBI): domain Eukaryota; kingdom Viridiplantae; phylum Streptophyta; class Magnoliopsida; order Caryophyllales; family Caryophyllaceae; genus Silene; species Silene latifolia. The sequence goes on along the minus strand of NC_133526.1, from coordinate 30,446,053 downwards.
CGCCGACAAGTGACTCGACGGCAGTAGCTCGCAGCCGGTTGGCCACCCTCCACAACGCCACGAACCGAGGCGCAACCTGCATTTTCAAAAAGAAGTTCTCAATAATTGAATAAACTCAATCAAATGTGTTCTTACACAAAAATTATGCAAATTAGAGGCTCACCCTCCGAATCAGATGCTGCCAATCATCCAGGCCAGCATCCGTCACAGCCACGTCAAAGTCACGTAGCTCGGAGATCGTTGTCCTCCCAATCGCGTCAGTGTACTCGAGGGTCTCGGGGTACTCTAGGGGCTCGATGCCCGCCGCCTCAACCTCCTGCAAAGTCAAATATTTCTCATCAATCGATGATATTTCATCATAGTTCTCAAAAAAAGAAGAAGAGTAAAGATGCTCACCACTACCGGCCAGTACGCCAACCTCCCGTAGAGGAACGCCGAGTAGTCCTCGCCAGGAAGAAGGAGGGCGTCACCACTAGCGCCAGCCAAGTCCGCCTCCCTCTCAGCCTCAGAAGGCTCCCTGAACATCGTCCTAGGAGGATCGATGGGAACCGTCAACACATCCCGAGAGCACTGACGAGCCAAACGCTCGCCCAAGTACCACACAGGACCCATCGACGTCCTCAACAGCAGCCGGCTCGAGCTCCTAGGTCGAAGGACCTCAGCCACAAAAGGAGGCACGTCAGCGTACTCCGCCCAAGGCCTGGGCACCCACTGGGACAAGATAAACAAAGGAATCATTCTTATGATCGATTTTCAAGCAATGAAGACGCAAATGAATATAAGTGAGATGCTTACGCTGTCTAGCTGAAGAGCGTTCACGTCCCGCCGGTAGACACCGTGAGAAGAACGCTTGCTCTTCGTCCTGCACATCACCCAATCCCGCACCACGGGATAGGCCTTCTCCAGCGGCTCCGTCCTCTTGGGCGCGAGGCCCGGATAGTAGGAGTACACCAACGCCTGTGAAGCAAAATAGTCAATAACGATCTTTCGTGATCTGGCAAAGAAAGGAATTGATTTTGGTCTAAATGAAGGTTCATACCTCCAGCAGTAGTCCAGGTCCGACGGCGCCAGGAGAAGTCCCCTTCTCCATCAACTCCGGACGAACCATGGTCCATGGCCCTCATGAAGCGGATGAGGACCGCAAAACCAGCAGTGACCCAGTCCCAACGCCCTAGGGAGCTCAGGTCAGAAAGGAAGGGAAGAAGCTTCGTCGACAGTCTCTCTCCCTTGTCTCCGAGGTAGATCGAAGACAGAAACCACCAGAGCCACAAACGAGCCCTCTGCTCACCAGACAGGAGGAGGGAGCTGTCTCTCTCCCGTCAATCGTCACCACGCCGGGATCTTTCCTGCAAAGTAGTCTCGAACGTAGGAGCTGGGCACCAAACCCGGCACTGTGACAGCCTTCGGCGACAAGTTCCTGCCGATCAACCTCCTAGCCTCGGCCGAGTCCACCCTCATGGCAGTCTTCGGCCACTCCACAGCCTCAGACCCACACGGCGGACGGAAATCATGCCGTAGTCCCCGAGTGACTCCCACCTCACCAAAAGGCATGTGAAAAGTGGAAGTCGTATCCCAGAATCGGTCCAAGAAAGCGCGGACCAGGCTAAGGTTAGCCCGCAGCTTCCTCTTCGCGATATCCCTCCAGGCCTGCACCAAGGCACCGAACGCTCCACGCTCGATCATGGCGCGCTCCTCCACCGACAGCCGCTCGTAGCACTCCATCGCTGTCGTGTAACCCGAGAACGACCTGATGTTCCCGGCTTCCTGTTGTGATTAGAAACAAAAGCTATCTTTAGTTTTGAATGAGAATTGAAAGAGATATGAACAAGTGAATGAAAGAAGATGAGGGATGAGTAGTGAATTCTTATTTACCAAACTCTTCACCGTCCTGTAGGACAGGTGACCCTCTGCAGCCCAAAGCAAGTGCCTGCTCTCCCAGGTCTCAGCCCACGCAGGAGCTCCTCTCATCTGACGACCTCCTCGTCCAACGTTGGCCCGTCTCGGGGCCTCCTCCTCAACAGCCTCCTCCTCATGGATCTCGTCCCCAGCAGCCATCACCGCAGCGGTGAAGGCCTGCTCTAAAGCCTCCTCGACAACAGCAACATCTATCTCCATGGGAGCTCTCCCAGAAGTAGAAGCCTCATCACCTGCAACATTAAAGCAAATTTAGGCCGCGTCACCTGACGACGAGCCGTAGTTAAGGAATTTTCGAGCCTTCGGAAGCCCTAAAATTGCTCTTTCTCGCCATCTTTGGCCATAATCTCGCATACCCGATCACTCATGTGGTAATTTGGGTCAAGTCAAGCCTAAGTTGAAGCCTAGTCATGGGTTCGAGCCGAAATTTCGGCAGCATTTCGTTATAACGGCGATTATGCTCTAGAAAAGTGTCCTAAAAAAGCTGTCACAAACCAAAATTCCGAGATGATAGGAAGTTTACCCGTCATCCAAGGATCCCAAATATCAAGTTTCATCGCAAATGGGCGATCCTAAGGCTATTTTCGAAGCAATTTACGGTTTAGCTGTGAAACCGGCTCAAATTCACTCAAATGCTCAAAACTCAACGAAAATTCGAAACGAATACATGATTATGTTCCTTATATTACCAATTATCCGTTTCTAATACCAATTTCACAAGGCAAATGCATTTGTTGGAAAAGCCCCAAATTTTCGATCAAATTGGGTCATAAACCCTAATTTTTTCGATCAAAAATTGAGCAAATATGGAAGATTAATGCAAGAATGAGACACATACCTCGATTAGTCATGATTAATGCAAGCTTTCGGATCAAACCTTGGCGGAAATGGTTAGGATTTGAGAGAGTATTGTGTGATTTGTGTTTCGAAATAAATGAAACTATCCCTCTGTTTATCGCGTTTTTACGCAGAAAATACATCCTTGGGAACAGACGCAGCAGGCGCTGTGCCTATTCCAAGAGACGCAGCTCTTGCTGCGCCTCTTCCTTGTGTTCCCTCCTTACGAGTTTTCAAAAATTCGTTATGAGTTCGTTATTTGTGGGCCCATCTTTGGTGCGCCTCTTCCCCGATGCTATTTTATCGTTTTGGTCCGTTTGACGATTATCTTTCGTTCCGGCCCGTATTTCTAAGCCAGCAGCAGACTACTACACGTTATTTATCGCTTCCAAGACCTTTTCTTGTCACAACGAGCATTTATTCCTTCACAGGTGTTTCGACACGCCTTCATTATATTTCCCCAACGAGAGTAAGCGGATAGACTTTCCCTCTCGAGACATGGAGATTAATTCCCGATTATGTTCCCCAACGAGAGTAAGCGGATAGACTTTCCCTCTCGAGACATAGAGATCAACATCAGCCCCTATTTCTTCCGAAGTCTATTTGAAGCTGAACACAAACAGATTTCTCCCAGCAGTTCCCGACTGTGTCCTGTTGTCTTTCCTCATCATTTTATAATTATTCAGACACCAAGTTATCTTCAGGCCAAGAGATTCGCCGAAGCGTCTTCAGTCCCGTTTCGTCCAGAAGTCTCAGGTGTGATCTCTACTTATGGCTGGCGAGCCTCCTTACGTAGTCTAATGGACTTTAAACGACCCTCCCCGATAGTCGACAGACTTTAAAATGTTCCCGACGACAGGTCCTTGGTTCAGACCCCTTGAGCCGCCTCGCGTTGCCATAGTCGTCAGGTTGTAATCTTCGATTGACCTGATGGCTATACTTTGACTTTCGCCTTGTCCAAGCCTCAGTCAAAGTGGGGGCTCTGTAGATACCTCATTTCTGCACCTCTCGCAAACCACCCGGTGATGATTGGGCTGCATGTTTGGTACGAGGAACGATTTGTGACAGTTCGTAAGTTTATCATCAAGTGATTGCTCAAATATTAATGTCTACCTCTTAGTTGTCATCCACGTGCCGATACGGTCGTTTTGACAGTAATTAGAGTACATTTGGAGTCCGGACCTAAAACCGTCTTCATTTTCTGATAACCGTTTAATCCCGAGTCAGAATGTTCTGGAATGTTCCGGATATTTATATTCCATATTTTATAAATATTTCACAAATCTTTATTCTTTGGTAAACAATTTCCCGTAATATTCACACAAATATTAAGGAAAACCGAATTATCCCTTTATTCCATAATTTAAACACGGAAATCTTTCTTCCGCAGGAGGAAACCACTTGGGAACAGACGCAGCAGGTGTTGCGCCTCTTCCAAGAGACGTAGTGGTTGCTGCGCCTCTTCCCAGGTCCTTTTCTGCGTATTTTTCGTATCTTTTTCATATCTTTCCGAGATTCACTTCCAAAGACTCTCCGAAACCCTAATTCCTTCACGTGATTAGTATAAATAGGAGCTTTCGCTCCTCATATTTCTCACGCGAGTGTCCGCCCTTCTCTTCTCCCTTTGCATTCTAGACCTTTGTTCTTACTTTTTGGCGTCTATGTGCTTGAACATTCGACCACGTAAGCTCGGATCCTTTTGAGTACCAGCCTCATTTGCATGACCGACCAATTTGACCAACTCCACATCAATCAACTTAATTAATCTAATCGTTTTCCTCTTACGAGGGCACTTTCATATTTGCATTATAGTTCGAGTCGAGCATCGCTAATCGTAAACTTAGTCCTTCTCGTTTCGTCAAACATGTAAGTCTGAGGGTGTATAATCTCTCATTTATTATTGTTATTTACTTTTTGTATCATCAATTGTAAGGTTTATGTCGTAAATACCTCTTAAAACCGATTTATAAAACCTCGTTTAAAACCCTTTTTACGGATTTCCAGAAGACAGACCGTCGAGAAAGGACGCAACAACTGTTGCGCCTCTTCGAAGGAGCGCAGTGCCTGCTGCGCCTCTTCGTGAGGCTGCCGCAGTTCCTGCGTCCTTTCTTCTTCCTTCGTCCTCTGTAAACTCGTCAACTTTTATTCGTTTCGTTTATTTGCTTTAATTCTTTGCTTTAATAACATAATAATTTCATATGTATTAATCATCATCATAAACACGTCTAATTAATCATTAAATCCGACTTAAATCCCAAGTAATCTCATATTTGCGGGTTTTCGTCATTAAATTCAACCCGGGTTGTAGAAATTCGATTCGTTCATATCGAGTTTCTGGAATTCGATCTTTGATATATTTTCATCTGTCTTTTCTCATATTCGTCATTAATTTGTCATTAATTCGTCATTAATTCATCATGTTTAATCTATTTGATTCACCCATGTCACTAATTAATCGTTCGTTCATGTAATTAATCCGTCTTAAATCCGTCTCATCCATGTTTTATTGCTTTTATGACCATCAATCACATGTAAATAACCTGTTAATCACTTCCATCCGAGTAAATAATATTAATCAATCCATTAAATTCATCAATTAATGTTAACGATTTGCAGTTCCGGCTTCACAGCCAGAACGCACCCTTGGAACAGACGCAGCAACTGCTGCGCCTCTTCCAGAGGGCGCAGTCCTGCTGCGCCTGTTCCAGGTTGGGTTCTGTCCCTGAACTCCATTGTTGCTTGACCTAGTTTAATTAGCTTACGTATAATTAACTATTAATCGTATTATCACCTTCTGTTTTGTTCGTTAATTCATTCTTTTATTCGTTTTCTCAAATTATCCGTTTTAAAGGTATTTTCGACATAAATCGCCTATCCCATTGTAATTATTGTAATTTTCATTATTGTAATTTTATTTTATTATATTTATCATATTTCTTGTATCATTTGTATGTCCTCACATGTAATTGAACATTAAATCCCTACTTCGACATTAATTGTATGCTAACTAATTGTTCACCGACTTAGTCTAATCTTCACATGCTGGGATTAAAACTTGGATATTGCATTGCATGCATATAATCGACGATATATCGAGTATAGATGATGTCCCTAATCATTAGTAGAGGCCGCTATCGAGGCGGGCGGGATTAAGTGTTCGATCAAAAGAGCTTCCTAATACGTACCCTCACCCCTTACTCCAGATCTCTGTGAACATCCGTGTTCATTAGCATCCACGAGATTCATTCTAGACATAGAATGCTAAGGGTAACGATTGCTTGGTGTTCATGTCTTTACTTTGTGTCTTGACATGGCACGAGGTATTCGAACGGTTCCAATTTCCCATAAAAATTGGTGGCGACTCCAACAAAAATGCAAACGCTTGTTCTCTTCCTCCCAAGCGCCCCCGTGGGCCCCCTGCTGTCCACATATGTTTGTATATTAGGAGGAGGATTCGTAGAGGAAGCGTTTTGATATCAGCTGTGAGATCGTCTGATTGTGTTGTGCTTTCCAGGTAGGGTTTCCCTACTCAGTATTAGTCCCATAATGTGTTGTGGTGTTTTGTGGTTGTTGAATATTATCATACTCGTATTGTGACGATTGCTGGATTTGGTTGCTGATAGTAGTTGTGATTGATTGTATCTGTCTGTGTTCTTCGGGGTGCGTCCCTGGCTGAGTGGAGTCACTTGCGGGAGTGGCTTCACGCCCATGATTCGCCTTCTGTGGAACCCGCCACAGAAGGGATGTGCACATTAATGGATTTGGGTCTATCGCTCGATGGAGATGAGCGGGGCTTAGGTGGGAACGGCTGCGGTTCCCCACTGGCAGCGAGGAGTGACCTGTTGGAATGGGCACTCTGGCAGGGCTACACACTTTAGCGTGTAGTCAGGATTATGGAGTTGGGTTTGGAGTTCGGAGAATATCTATGATGATTGAGCTGTTTGTTTTACTCTCTTGTTGGTTTATATAAATTGTGTGATTAGTACTGACCCCGTTTAATGTTTTAAAAACTGTGGTGATCCATTCGGGGATGGTGAGCAGTTATTGAGCAGGTATGAGTCGAGTTACGAGGATAGCTGGGATGTGCCACGGTCTGATGATAGAAGTCTTCCGCTGTAGCTAGTAGTTTAATAAACATTTCAGTTAGCTGATTAGACAGTTGGTTTGAGAACATGTATTCGTATTTTGGTTTTGGTTTTTGGATTGTAACGTTTCACTAAAGTATTTCTATTTAAATGTTGTTTTGTTATTGTCTATTTGATTATCATTGCCTCGGGTAACCGAGATGGTAGCATCCTTATACCTGAGTGGTCCTGGTAAGGCACTTGGAGTATGGGGGTGTTACAAAATGGTATCAGAGCGACGATCCTGAAACCTGTAACCAATGAATCTAATGAATATAGGGAGTCAATTAAAATGAACCCGGGGTAAAGGTTGTAGGAGCTAATGCAAAGACTTGGGAGACGTCCTAAAGTCGCGAACTCGCCCTACAATTTTGAACCGGTCATATGGGGGGTATATGTCAAAGTCGTATGTGATGTTTGTTAGTTTGCATGTGAATGTGGAGATGTATGCTGTAATTGTTGGATGTTTGGAGTAGAAGGTTGAGTTTGTGTATGAAAGGTTGGTGGAGTGTATAGAACTGTTGTATGAACAAGAAGCATGTTGGATGTTTACTATGTGGCGTTTGATAACATGATATGATTGTTTTGTTGATCATATGAAAAGCTTGGTAGAATCGCATGCTTAACTATTTTATATGTCAAGTTATAAAGTTGCATAGAATATGTTGGGATATGATATAGCATGCGGGTAGCATATTCGAGTTAGCATGACTCGATCGAGTGGGTCTGACTCGATCGAGTGGGTATTTGACGATTTTGCAACCAGAATCGTGTTTTTGGGCACTCGATCGAGTACCTCGGGCACTCGATCGAGTACCTCGGGCACTCGATCGAGTAGGGGGTCACTCGATCGAGTAGCCTGGCTACTCGGTCGAGTATGTTAGAGATCAGAAGGTTTGTTTGGGGTCTGATGTCGAGGCACTCGATCGAGTATGGGGGCACTCGATCGAGTAGCCTCTTACTCGATCGAGTAGGTTTAGGCACTCGATCGAGTGTGTTCTGGGCAGTCCGCTTTCGTGTTTTGAGGTTTTAGTGCGTATGTTTATGTCTACCCTTTCTTATATAGCTTCAAGATGCCGTCCAAGAGAAACGCTTTTTATGCGAGAGCTGAGACCATGAACATAGATGATATCGTTAAGATGTTGGAGCATCAAGATGCTCTTACGGACGCCTTAAAGAAAGTGGGAAAAGATAAGGATAAGGAGGTTGATCACTCTAAGATCAGCCTCTATATAGCGAGGTTCAACCCAAAAGAGTACAAGGGGACCGGGGAACCAAACCTTCTTGACAACTGGCATCGTGAGATGGAGAACATACTAGACCTGGTTCTGTCCTGATGAGATGAGAGTAGAGCAAGCTGCGTTCTACCTGAGGGAAACAGCTGGTGAGTGGTGGGATAAGGTGAAGGTGAGTGCTAGGGAGATGTATGCGAACTAGGGCTTACCTGCTATACCTTGGGAAGAGTTTCGGAGGGCTATGAGGAAAGAGTTTGTACCGGAACATGTGAGGAGTAAGCTGAGAGACGAGTTTGATGGGTTTAAGATGACATATGATATGTTAGTTGCTGAGTACTACAAGCAGTTTAATGAGAAGTCTAGGTATGCTGAGGATATGGGTTTGAGTGAGGAGAACCTTGCGCTGAGGTTTGAGAGGGGGGTTGACCCCTAAGATCATGGATAAGCTACCTGTGGGAGTCCTTACTGATGTTAAGGAAGCTTATGAGAGGGCTGGGAGAGCTGAGAGGTTGGTGGAGATGGCTCAGGAGAGAGTGGGTGTTGAGAAAAGAAAGGCTGAGAGTGAGGGTGATGGCCAATACAGTCACAAGAAAGGCAACCACAATCAAGCTAGAGGGTTTTCTTCTGGGTCAGGGTTCAGTGTCGGGGCTTCCTTTGGGCGTGGCCGTGTGAGTAGTAGTGGTAGTTGGGGGATGACTTGCTTTGGCTGTGGCGGTGTAGGCCACAAGAGACATGAGTGCACGAGTGCACCGGGAGCTTTACAGGGATCGGCTCGGAGGAGTTATTCTCAGGGACCTGCACAGAGTTATGCGAGCAATAGACCGTCTAGGTCATGGTCTAACCGGGGAAGTCAGAGCTATCAGGGTGGAGGTAACCACAATGGCGGTAATTCTTATCAGAAACCAGCTACGAACAACAACAACAATCAGGGGTCGGGTGCTAAGCCGACCACATCACCAAGATCTTGTCAAGGGAGGTGGGAAGACCAATGGAAAAGTTTGTTCATGATGGACAAGAAAGCAGTTGAGGAGGATGCACATGTTATCACTGGTACTTTTCTTGTTAACGGTATTCATACCTTTGTTTTGTTTGATTCGGGGGCGTCTCAGTCGTTTGTATCTTCGAGTCATGTTAAACGGTTGGGTTTGAGGGTATATGAGTCTGTAAGTGAGAAAGTTTTTATACCTTCGGGTGAGTATGTATCATGTGGGAGGTTATATAGAGATGTACCTATGATAGTTGGGCAAGTTGATCTACCTGTAGACTTGCTAGAGTTTCCTTTTGACGGTTTTGAGATGATAGTCGGGATGGATTGGTTGGAAAAGTATAAAGCTAAGATAGACTGTCATCAAAAGAAAGTGTCTTTGAGAGAGCCTAAGGGTGTTAGTGTGTCTTATCGTGGGTTTCTAGTCAAACCCAAAGTTAAGTTGATTGCAGCTGTCACCTTGAAGTCTTATATGAGGAAGGGATGCCCTTTGATCTTGTGCCATGTGAGAGAAGACCGGATAGAGAGTCGACGTGAGTTGATCGGATACGGTGGTGGGAGAGTTTGCGAGATGTTTTTCCGAGAGGAGATTAGGGGTTGCCACCGAAGAGGGAGATAGATTTCACGGTTGAGTTGAAACCGGGGACGGGGCCAATCTCTAAGGCACCGTACCGGATGGGTCCTAAAGAGATGGAGGAGCTCAGGAAACAGTTAGATGATCTGATAGAGAAGGGATACATTAGACCTAGTGTATCGCCATGGGGAGCACCAGTTCTTTTCGTGAAGAAGAAAGACGAGAGTTTGAGGTTGTGCATAGACTACAGGGAGCTGAACCGAGTGACGATGAAGAACAAGTATCCTTTACAAAGGATAGATGACCTGTTTGATCAGTTGAGTGGTGCAGCAGTCTTTTCTAAGATTGATTTGAGGTCGGGATACCATCAGGTGAAGATTAGAGAGGTGGACATACCAAAGACAGCTTTCACGTCGAGGTATGGCCATTATGAGTATGTGGTGATGCCGTTTGGGTTATCTAATGCACTGGCTGTGTTTATGGATTTGATGAACAGAATCTTCAGACAGTTTTTGGACAAGTTTATGGTGGTGTTTATCGATGACATCTTAGTCTACTCTAATACTAAGGAGGAGCATGAGGAGCATCTGAGGATTGTGTTGCAGACTTTGAGGGAGCATGAGTTATATGCTAAGCTGTCCAAGTGTGAGTTCTGGTTAGAGAAAGTTGCTTTTCTGGGGCATGTGATCTCTAAGGAGGGAGTGGGTCGTGGATCCAAGCAAAGATTGAGGCGGTGACAAAGTGGGAAGCACCAAAGAACGTTGCTGAGATCAGGAGTTTCTTGGGTTTAGCTGGATACTACATACGGTTCGTGAAAGATTTCTCCAAGATAGCTAGACCTATGACAACTTTGATGAGGAAAGAGAACAAGTTTCGTTGGGATGAGAGTTGTGAGACGGCGTTCCAAACATTAAAGGAGCGTTTGACCACAGCTCCTATCTTAGCATTGCCTGAAGGGATCGAGAACTTTGAGGTTTATACAGATGCCTCAAAGAATGGGTTGGGATGTGTGTTGATGCAGAACGGTAAGGTGATTGTCTATGCTTCTAGGCAATTGAAGCCGTATGAGGAGAACTACCCTACACATGATCTGGAGTTGGGTGCAGTGGTGTTTGCTCTCAAGATTTGGAGACATTACCTTTATGGGGCGACCTTTAAGGTATTTTCGGATCACAAGAGTCTCAAGTACATCTTCACTCAAAAGGAGTTGAACATGAGACAGAGGAGGTGGATGGAGCTGATTGGCGATTATGACATGGATATTATCTACCATGAAGGGAAAGCCAATGTTGTTGCAGATGCTTTGAGTAGGAAGAGTGTACATTCCCTGTGTACAGCTCTATCTTTGATGAGGTTGAGAGATGAGGTGGGGAAGTTTGGGATACATATGATGCAGAGAGGGGATGTTGTGGGAGATTTGACAGTACAGCCTGATCTTTATGATAATATTCGAGGTAAACAGGCTTTAGATCCTAAGATGGTTGAGTGGAGAGCTGGAGTAGAGAAAGGGACAGTGTCTCGATTCTCTATTCATACAGATGGTAGTTTGAGGTTCGATGGTAGGTGGTGTGTCTCTAATGATGAGGAGCTGAAAAAGACAATCATGATAGAGGCACATTGTACACCGTATTCATTACATCCAGGTGGTGATAAGCTATACAAGGATTTGAAGAACACGTTTTGGTGGCCTGGGATGAAGAAAGAAACAGCTGAGTTTGTGGCCCGTTGTTTGACATGCCAGAGAGTTAAAGGGGAACAGCAACGACCACAAGGTAAGATACAGTCTTTAGAGGTACCTGAGTGGAAGTGGGAATCCATTTCTATGGATTTTATCGTGGGTTTGCCAAAGAGTCAAGAGGGTAACAACATGATATGGGTAATAGTGGATCGATTGACCAAGTCAGCTCACTTTGTGTCAATGAAAGATACATGGTCTAAAGCACAATTAGCTATGGCTTATCGAAAGAATGTGCTAAAGTTACATGGAGTCCCTAAGGACATAGTGTCTGACAGAGATGCGAGATTCATCTCAAGGTTTTGGAAAGAGTTGCAGGAATCTTTGGGAACAACATTGAAGATGAGTACAGCTTTTCATCCTGCGACAGACGGTCAGACTGAGAGAACAATCAAAACTCTTGAGGATATGTTACGAGCTTGTGTGATGGACTTTGGTGGTAGCTGGGAACAGAGGTTGGATTTGATAGAGTTTTCTTACAACAACAGCTATCACACTAGTATTGGCATGACAGCGTTTGAGGCTTTATATGGGAGGAGATGCAGGAGTCCGATTTGTTGGGATGACAGTGCTTAGGCAGTGGTTCTAGGACCAGAGATGGTACATGAGATGGTTGAACTGATTAAGATGATCAGGGAACGGATGAGAGCAGCTCATGATAGGCAAAAGAGTTATGCAGATCTACATCGCCGGGATATAGAGTTTCAGGTTGGGGATAAGGTTCTTCTGAAAGTGTCTCCTATGCGTGGGGTTATGAGATTTGGGAAGAAAGACAAGTTGAGTCAGAAGTTCCTCGGGCCTTATGAGATCTTAGAGCGAGTTGGGGAGGTTGCATATCGTCTAGCATTACCAGCTGCGTTAGAGAGAGTGCATAATGTGTTTCATATATCGCAGCTGCGGAAGTATGTGAGTGACCCGTCACATGTGTTAGAGGCAGAGAGTTTAGAGCTAGATGAGTCCTTATCATATCTTGAGGTACCTAAGCAGATTCATGACCGGAAGGTTAAGAAGACTAGGAGTGGTGAGACAGTTTTGCTTAAGATCATTTGGTCTAACCACGAGACTGAGGAAGCTACATGGGAGGCAGAGGATGCCATGAGAGAGCGCTACCCTTTCCTTTTTGATCAGGTATGTATGGTTACGGGGACGTAACCTTGTTTCTTTTAGGGGATAGGAGATGATCGCAAAGAGTCTTTATACCCTTTTTAGGTTGTGTCGGTATGGTTGTTGTCGTTGAGTCGGGTTGAGTTTGGGTTAGTAACATGTTTTTATGTTAGAGTTTGTTTTGATTGTTGAGTCGGGAGTGTTGTAGTGTGAGTCTTTGTTTTGTTGTGGTTTGAACTTCGGGGACGAGGTTCTTTTTAAGGAGGGAAGACTGTAATACTACGGTTTTATGAGTCTCTGGGTACTCTATCGAGTAGGCCTTACTCTGTCGAGTAAGGGTGAGTTGCAGTTTAAAATAGTTTCTGACCTGTTGGGTACTCGATCGAGTAACGTAGATACTCGATCGAGTAAGGGGGCACTCGATCGAGTACCTTAGCTACTCGATCGAGTAGCCGGTTTACGGGGGGTTGATTTCTCGGGTTTTGTTAATAATGCGATTAAGTATATAATAACTTCCGTCATTGATCTTTAAACACTTTTAAAACCTAATCACTTTCAAAAAGAGAAATCAAAGTACGTTCTTCGCATCAATCGCATTGTTGACAAATCTCGGAGCTTGGAAGGTCGGATTTTACCTTTCTTTATACCGTTGTGATCCTTGCGTCGAGGGTAAGACCTATATACCGTTTTATAGTATTTCTTTAAAGTTGGTTAAACCCTAATATTGGGATTTGGGGGTTTTGTTGTGTTTTATGATTGGTAGTGATTATATGTTTGTATGTTAGGAGGAGGATTCGTAGAGGAAGCGTTTTGATATCAGCTGTGAGATCGTCTGATTGTGTTGTGCTTTCCAGGTAGGGTTTCCCTACTCAGTATTAGTCCCATAATGTGTTGTGGTGTTTTGTGGTTGTTGAATATTATCATACTCGTATTGTGACGATTGCTGGATTTGGTTGCTGATAGTAGTTGTGATTGATTGTATCTGTCTGTGTTCTTCGGGGTGCGTCCCTGGCTGAGTGGAGTCACTTGCGGGAGTGGCTTCACGTCCATGATTCGCCTTCTGTGGAACCCGCCACAGAAGGGATGTGCACATTAATGGATTTGGGTTTATCGCTCGATGGAAATGAGCGGGGCTTAGGTGGGAACGGCTGCGGTCCCCCACTGGCGGCGATGAGTGACCTGTTGCGATGGGCACTCTGGCAGGGCTACACACTTTAGCGTGTAGTCAGGATTATGGAGTTGGGTTTGGAGTTCGGAGAATATCTATGATGATTGAGCTGTTTGTTTTACTCTCTTGGTGGTTTATATAAATTGTGTGATTAGTACTGACCCCGTTTAATGTTTTAAAAACTGTGGTGATCCATTCGGGGATGGTGAGCAGGTATGAGTCGAGTTACTGGGATAGCTGGGATGTGCCACGGTCGATGATAGAAGTCTTCTTCGTAGCTAGTAGTTTAATAAACATTTCAGTTAGCTGATTAGACAGTTGGTTTGAGAACATGTATTCGTATTTTGGTTTTGGTTTTTGGATTGTAACCTTTCGCTAAAGTATTTCTATTTAAATGTTGTTTCGTTATTGTCTATTTGATTATCATTGCCTCGGGTAACCGAAATGGTAGCATCCTTATACCTGAGTGGTCCTGGTAAGGCACTTGGAGTATGGGGGTGTTACAGAAACACTGCTCCTCCGTTCTCAAACACACATCAATCAATTCTCTTGCATTTTAGTATAAAATAATTGTAAGAACGAAGGATACATTTCCATTTTTCTTTAACATTCATTATTTAACTCATGATGAGCTAGATATTCATTTTTCATAAATGAAATTAAAGGGTTATTGTATATTTTTATGATGTTTAGTCAATTTTCTTATAAAGAATAAAGGCCACCACAGGTCGTGCTAATCGAAATGAAACAATGAAAGATATCCATATCTAAACGGCAATTACATTTCTAATTTACTAATCAAAACATCAAAATCAACGGACCAATACAAGTCATGCTAATCAAAACATGTTAACCGTGCCTATCAATAAGTCATCAATTCAGACGTAAGCCCAACCCATGACTCACCCTTGGTTTTTTTTTTTTTTTTTAACAAAACCGGTAACCAAGTTCGGCCGGCGCCACGAGTCGGTCGAACGTGAAATTAAGTCATGTCTAAGTCATGCCATGCTCGTCTGCTCGAATCGTGTTGGATCGGGTTGACTTTGTGGCCCGCGAGTTCACGACCTAATTAGTAATTACCACTCTGAATTCCCTGAACCGGTTGTTCTTGTGAATTAATGAAAAGAAAAAATGAACCCTAAGATATAAAAGAAAAATTGCAGCCTCCCTCTTCCTGAAACCCTAAACCCTGCTAAACCCTCCACCCTTGTTCAGAGATAGAAAAAGGGTGAAAAAGTTGCATAAAATCAACAGTAAAAATGGTGAGCCATCTACTGTTCGAATCATCAGCAGGGTATGCAATATTTGAAGCACATGGATTAGATGAAATTGGGCAAAACACACAAGCAGTTAGAGATTCAGTAACAGACCTTAATAGGTTTGGTAAAGTTGTTAAGCTTTTTGCTTTTCAACCTTTTGAATCTGCTCATGATTCTCTTTCTCAATGCAATTCTCTTTCTGAAGGTCGAACCTCCTTTTCCCTTAATCTTTCTTGTATTTAATGTTATATTAGTATTGTTGTTGCTGTTGATTTAACAGTTTTATGTGTTAAGTGTGTATTTTGTACTGTTTATGCATCTGGGTGTTGCTTGCTTTTCGTTTTTGTTGCTAAAGTTGTTAGCTTTTTTTTATTGCATTGTTCTTCTTCTTGTTGTCGATTATAGTTTTGATTTACATTTTCGTGTGTTGGGTTGGTGTTTTGAAGTGTTTATGCAACTGGGGTTTGCTTGGTTTTGCGTTTTGTTGCTAAAGCTGTAAGCTTTTTTCATTGCATTGATGTTGTTGTTGTCGTGTTTTCGATATCGATACTAGTTTGATTTACAGTTTATGTTTCGAGTTTGTGTTTTGCCCAATTTATGCAATTGGGTTTTGCTTGGTTTTGCGTTTTGTTGCCAAAAGTTGTTAGCTTTTTGAGGGTTGCTATCCATTTCTCCTTTCAACCTTCTCTCTTTACCCTCTCACAATCTGTTAAAATATATATCGTGTGGGGTCGGAAGTCAATTGGATGAAGCAAAATATATAATAGTGCAAGTGATTGTGAGAGGAGAAGGTAGAAGAGAAGGTTGAAAAGAGAAGCCAGGTAATACGGAGTAATTCTCTAGCTTTTTTTTTGTTGCATTGTGTTTTCAAATAAGCGTAAAGGCTGGGCCTAATTTCATGTTTTAGGGCTGTGAAATTCGCTAGTTCTTTGTTGGGTTTAATTTTCTTTACTTTGTTTATTTACTCTTCACTGCATTGGTGGATTCAAGCATAAACGGATTTGGATTAGGATCCATGTTAACCGTCCCAAACCATGCTGGGACTAAGGCTTTATTGTTGTTGTTGTTGCTGTTGTTGTTGCTATGGATGTAAATTTTTTGTTTTTCTTACATTCTGTTTGAGATTAGTTTTGTTACATTTTTGTTTATGCCGAAATTTACTAACATTGATAAGTTGCATGATTCTGTGTTTTCGGCTCTGTTTTACTTATTAGAAACCTGTTTGAATTTATTATACTTTAGAACATATACATCATTAAGTCGTCCGGCTGTACTGTTAAGGTACACTGATCTCAAATCTGATGATAAAAAGTTTGTATTTGAGTTTCAATGCTGGTTAAGTATCAAGAAACATGATTTAAACTTCAGATTAACTGAATATGTACGTTTGCTTTCAGCTTTACCATTTGTACACGACATTACCGCTGTTACTCTACTAGGTCGTGAACGCAATTTTAATGTTCTATTGTTTTCCTTCAAAGAATTGTTTTCTCCCTTTTCAATCCATCATAATTTTTGTAGAAGTTTGTTTTTGTAGTCTTAAAGGGGTTTGTGTTCGGTAACGGTAATGTCAAGACGGCAAGACCCATGCGCACGCTTAGACTCTACTCTCACCAATCATCAATGAAATCTGTTAAAATTTAGATCTAATGATTGTGGTTTTTAATACTTCTATTTCATGAACAATATAATACAGTACTCTGTAAGAACTTATCCCTTTGTCGTTTTTAGATACATAATACTTCCCCAGCAAAGAATGGTGTATTCTTGGCTTGCTATGCCATCTAGTTTACCTGGTTTTTCTAGCTCACTATTAATTGATGCTGTTAAATTGCCTGATGAACAGCAACTTGATTAATTCAAAATGTGTGCTATAATGGATGCTTTTTTGCATGTAGGTATCATGACGGATGAGTTGAGAAATTTCTTGGATTTGAATTTTCCGGAGAAATCAAAGGCCAAGGATTTGGTTCTTGGTGTAGCAGACTCTAAACTTGGAGCATCCATTTTTGATGAGACAAAGCTACAATGCAGAAGTAATGAGTTTGTTTCGGAGCTTATTCGTGGTGTGCGTGAGCACTTCCAAAAGTTCATTAAGGATCTTAAGGTTGTTAATCCTTCTTAATCTTTTTCATTTGAATTGGGGGCTCCACACTTGAAACTGGAGTTTTTTTTCTTCATATTTTTTAAGTTATTTGTAAGTTGATCAATTTTTGCAACTTTTCATTTTGTGTAGCCTGGCGATTTGGAGAAAGCTCAATTAGGTCTAGCACACAGTTACAGCAGAGCAAAGGTCAAGTTCAATGTTAATCGTGTTGACAACATGGTTATACAAGCTATCTTTCTACTTGACACTCTTGACAAAGACGTCAACTCATTTTCCATGAGAGTCAGGTTTGCTACTTGTTATCTATGAAGTACCTTGTATCCTCTCATTTGTCTTTCTTTGCCTTTGTTCTTAAATAGTGCTCCAGATTATAAGGTTTTGTATATTTCTCATGTTTGGTATTTCAACTTTAATTGTTCTACGCGCAATTAGTAATTTCATTATTTTGTGATGCAGAGAATGGTATTCATGGCATTTCCCAGAGTTGGTCAAGATCGTCAATGACAACTATCTTTACTCAAAATTGGCGAAGTTTATTGAGAACAAGTCGGAGCTGTCTGAGGAGAAACTTCCGGCTTTGATCGAAGTTGTTGGTGATGAAGATAAAGCAAAGGAGATTGTTGAAGCTGCCAAAGCCTCTATGGGTAATTATCTGTTTCTGGGAAATGTTTTGGGGATGCACTGAAATAAGGAAAGTAATATGTAAATTTTTTTAAAAATGTTCTATTTTTTTTTTTTTTTGCAGGACAAGATTTATCGCCTGTTGACCTGATCAACGTCCAGATGTTTGCCCAAAGGGTGATGGATCTTTCCGAGTACAGGAAGAATCTTTATGACTATTTGGTCACAAAAATGAACGATATAGCACCCAATTTGACAGCTTTAATTGGTGAGATGGTTGGTGCTCGATTAATCTCCCATGCAGGCAGTCTTACTAATTTGGCCAAGTGCCCATCTTCGACCCTTCAAATCCTTGGTGCTGAGAAAGCTTTGTTTAGGTAACCTTTTATTTGTTGCCTACATAGTTATGCTGTTGCATAGAAAATAGAAATATATGATCTTCCATGCTGATCTAAATTTTAAGCTTGGGAAATGATATCATCGAATAAAATTTGCAAAAGGCTTACATACTTTTGGTCTTAATAGGGCTCTGAAAACTAAGGGGAACACACCGAAGTATGGTCTGATATTCCATTCATCTTTCATTGGTCGAGCAGCCTCAAAAAATAAGGGCCGCATGGCACGTTATCTTGCGAACAAGTGTTCTATTGCATCTCGGATTGACTGTTTTGCTGGTATGCGCCCTCTATCATGCTATATATGCTGTACTAGCTTTTTTCTTAGTTTTTCATTTGTGGCTTATGCTCAAATTTGGTGTTTGATTATATTGATACAGATAGTAGTTCCACTATTTTTGGTGAAAAGCTTCGTGGACTTGTAGAGGAGCGACTTGACTTCTATGACAAGGGAGTTGCGCCTAAGAAGAACATTGATGTCATGAGAGCTGCCATTGAAGAAGCCTCCAACCAGAAAGGTGAGTTTATTGACAAGTTGATGGCTTTCATTAAACCTAGAATGCATCATCGTATCACGAATGAGTTATTGAGATTTCTAAAAGTATGCAATTAAATTTTGTGGCAACATCTGTCACATTTATACCACCACAATCAGGAACAGACTGCATAAGCTGTTCTACAATCAAGTCTGAAACCGAGATTTAGTACATTGTATTCGTCTGAATTTTCTTCTAACGCACATTACATTTGTAGAGAAGCTCGTATGATTTAGGTAATGTTTTCGGGTGGTCCCTCCTTTCTAAGTGCAAAATCAATCTGTAAAACTAATAAATAACCTACGAAATCGCCGGTGGTCTCTCCTATGGTAGAATGATGCTTTGTTTCTTCAAGTTTAGATGAAGTTTTTCATTTTTTTCCCATCAAGTTACAAAAGTCGTAACATAAATTTGCACAGATGACATGGACTTGGATGACAAACCCGAAACTACAGCAAAAAAGAGCAAGAAAACAAAATCTGAGGCCAGTGCTGAAGTTTCAGATGATGAGGAACTAAAATCTGAGAAGAAGAAGAAAAAGAAAAATAAGGAGAAACGTAAATTAGAAGAGCAAATGCCTGAAGAGGACAATGATGTCGATAACACAACCAGCAAGAAGAAGAAGAAGAAGAGCAAAGTTGAGGCAGAGGAAGCCCCAGCCTCAGCCGTTAGTGAAAGCAAGTCAAAAAAGAAAAAGTCAAAGAAGTCAAAGGCGGAAGAAAGCGACTAAGTTGAATGTTTTGTTAAAGTCTATCTAAGGTTATGTACGACCTTGATCCCGCTCTGCTGTAATGTAAAAGAGCAAACCTAATTTTCAGTTTAATTTTGTAGTAGTGATTATTACTCTAGTCGTTAGATGTTGATGAAAACCCGTTTACAATTATCGTATTTAGCTGTTATATTCAAGCTAAGTTCAGTACCCAACTGGTAGTTCACTTCATTTTCGGTGTGTAATGAGCACTTGTGTGGTGGTTGCTTGTTATTGATGATCACTAGGATGAAACAATAAATTCCGATGCTGGGAGGAATGGAGGATCACTAGGATGAAACAATAAATTCCGATGCTGGGAGGATGACCGCGGTATTTGTGGTCATTTGAGGAGCAGTTTGTGTTGAAAACAGAATCGGAGTGGAAGCTTTTTACCTTTGTTGAACTAGGTTTTCATGTTTGACCCTTTGACTTGTGTATGTTTAGAAAAGTATTTAGAAAACTAGTTTAGAACCCGTGCAAATTGCACGGGTATGTATAAATGCATTACATAATTTCATGTGTAGACATTATCATATAAATTTAAATTCGGTAATCATGGTCTTTTCATTTATGATATGATTTTGTTAAAATATTTGTCCATTTGAAATAAAGTACAACAAACATTTTTATGAAATTGCGGAATTTGGGTATTTGACCATCCACTAATATCTTCGACCAAAGCGAATTAGATAGGTTTGCATCTACATCGACAATGAGTGTTAGTTCAATGGTATTTTCCATGTTAAATTGTTAATATAAAGAGTAGGGTACCCTAAAAAGTACTTTGAAAAGCTTTTATCTTGAACTATCGGATAACAATAATGTGACGGTGTTTAGATTTGTCAAACTCGATTGTGTAGCTTGAATTGCCATCTGATCACCTAGTTTTTCCCAAAGTGTACAAAACATTTTTTTGACCCTGTGTACCAGAATATGTTAGAAATTTTATTTGAGATATTTTTATCTAAGGTTTTTCTAACGTGTGCTCAAAAGGTATATGTTAGAAAGTCCGATGTTAAAATGTTAATTAGATAGATTTTTGCAAGAATATCTCATGAAAAATTGAGATATGAACTCGTAATTACCATACTTAGAAAATTATAAAAGTTGAAAGTACATACTCGTTACTCAGAGACAATTATTAAGTTGAAAGTACATTTATCATCGCAAGTCGAGTCTAGTGGACTTTTACCATTAAGTTCAACAATAACATCTATGTCCACATATCTATTGTTAGATTATGAAGGTGAAATTTTCGAACATATTATATAAAATTACGAAGAATAAACATACCAACTAAGTATCTTGTATCCAGACTATTGAGTAATATATCATTGAATGATGCAAACTCCATGGAATGATCGGGAATAACGACATCCATGGTGGGACTAAAAATAGTTTTTCAGTAAAAACTATAGTATGGATGGTTTGTTCATTCAATAATCTCCCGTGTTTTACCTATTATGGATTAGGAAACAAATATTAAACGACATTTATGATACATATGAATTACTTGTTCGTAGTTCTCTCTCAGAATATTAAAGGCATATATGATACAAATTTTTGTTATAAATAACTGTTTTTAATATAAATGATTTATAATTCATTATTGTATATTGAAACGTTTTAATAAGTTTTATTTTACAGAAGATTGACTTTTAAATTTTAACAAAGTTAATTTGATTGGAGTATATGAAGGATTCTTTTAAATAAGATCTCTACTTTGTAAGATGAGGGAGGAAGATTTAATCTCCGGTAAAACATGTTCGTTGTATAAAAAATGACTTTTTTTAGAAGCAATTGAGTAATTGTAAAATTAATCAATGATTTAAGATTGCTCAAAAAGTAACATACAAGCAAGAAATAATTGTAAAAAATTATAAGTTCATGTTATTACTTAGATTTATTTTTAGGTGAATCACAAGACTGATATTATGTCATATTTAATAATGTTCAAAGAGATACAATCTTCTATGTTCCATAATTATCTCATCCTCTAAAATATGCATTTAATATGCGTGGGCCTCCATCAATAAAATAATAGTAAGATAATGTTTGGCGGGAAAAAAATGAACGTGAGATTGCCAAGTGTCCAGTGGTTCTTCTATTATACTTATATATAGATATAGATATAGATATAGATGTTAGTCGTGTATGAGTTAGTAGTTATAAATTTGATGATCATTGTGGGCCATTTGATTAGTGGGCTAATGAATTTTTGGTAAAATCTTATCTTAATAAATACAGAAACATTTCATGCATCCACATTGATCCACGTCACCATATGTAGTTTTTTTTCTTTTTTGTTTATTCCCATAAAATAAATCGTGGGCCCATTTGCCAGTTCGATGAATTAATTTCTTTTTCATTACATATTAACCGTGTTTATAATCTGATAAGTTAATATGTTTATATAATGATTACTATTTCTTCAATTTTACAATTTATAATTTTAATAATATTAGCTAAATAATATAATATAAAATATCAATAATGTTCCCAAAAATTGAACAAAATAAAATTGATAGAATAAGGGCCTTTAAAAAATTACGGAGTAGTTACATCAATCTTAAATAATTTTTTAAGCCTACATTTACCAGATTTACATATTTTTTAATTCTAAAAAAGAAATTATCATTTGATTCTCATGAAGTATAACTATTACCAAAGAAGAAAAATAACGTAATATTTTTATGACTAATTAAAAATAATAAAGAATCTCAAAAAATTACTTTAAACGCTACAAGGAAAAATAATGAATTTCATCAATACCGCTGAAATTAACAAAATAAAAAAAATAGGTTAACACGAACACAAAACAAAACTTAAATGAGTCGGGTTAGGGTTGAATATTTTTACACGAACCCCGATACGAATGACCCATTTTTTAAAAGTGTCATACTATGTTTGAGTTGAGTCAATAATTCAACCAAACAACTTAAAAATAAGCATTTACATTCATTATTTTTGTGATATTACGCCTATAAAGCTTAGTTTATTTGATTAGTTTATTGGGTTAAGTGGATTAAGTAGTACATTATTTTATATACTTGGTCCGTCGAATTTGTCCAAATGTACATAATGTCAGGCCGTTTTTCCAAGCAACTCAGTCATTGCGTCGTCCCAAATGATAAATTCACATAGTGTCCGTCTTCAATGAGAATTTGTGTAAACGATGTACCTATTTTATTTCACCATTGAATGCATCTACACCAAAATGGTGGAAGTTCCATCCAATAATTCTATTCACTATAATCGTTTATTACATTAATATTTTTTTAAAGTTAATCATTATATCAATGTTCCTAAAAACATACCCGTGCAATTTTGTATGGGTATAAAATTAATGTATTCTACCATAAAATTTTCCAATATTTGAAATGATATTAGATTGTTTTAGTTAATTCTATATTTATATTTTTTGAATTCTATTGTAAACCCTTTTAAATTTTGTCAATTGTTTCGATTTTATAGCGATATTTACATTGTTAGCTATTTATAATTTTCCATAAATTGCATTAATATAGTATATACTATATATCATATTTTAACGCTGAATTCTTGCATTTTTTTTCACGGATTTAAAACATGTCTAAGTTTTAAACCCTCGCAATTTTTAGACGTATTTTAGTCAACATTTTTTAAATGTTAATCACTATATCAATGTTCTTAAAAATATAACCGTGCAATTTTGCACGGGTTGAAAACTAGTTATGCTTAGTATGAGGTGAGTATTTAAGCGGGAAATTAAAAAAGATATTTATGGTTTGTGTTTTATTATTTATAAGAAATAAGAAATTGATCACTTTTATCAATGTAAGTAGAATATAGACTGGTAAAAGTGACCAATTTATAAGAAATAATGAACATTATGTGTAAGAATGATTGTTTTTTTTTTTAAGTAGTCACTGTTAGTAACAAAATAGTGATAACTTTTAATATCAAAAACTAAATTTTTACCATAAAATGGTCATTTTTATGTGGTCTCACCATATTAGGGTATCATATCATAGTATAATTTGTGATTGAGAATTGGGCCATTGAAACTCTAGAGTGTAAACCCCTTATTCATGTTCGCTAACGTTAAATATACATTCAATCAAAACTCTTTAATACATACCCTTTAATCATTTATTAATGTTTAAACAATGCCAACCTACTCATACTCAAATTTTATTCATATAAATTGCATTAACTAATAAATTTTTTTGAGGAAAATCGGAGATAGTCTCTAAAGAAGTTATTGATATAACATTTTAATCATTTATCGTTTTCATGACCATTATATAATTATATTGTTAATCATGACTTGAAACGACTCTTTAAATTTGTATATATTCTTATAATAAGTGTACTCATTTTATTTTTAACCATGTTTTCATCTGTTTTATTGCCCGTGGTATTATTTTGTATTATAATTATAAAATAAGCTCATAATAAATTTATTATGAGACCTTCTCTAAAGACATTTACCCAATGCTTCTCAAATTCAATTTGTTAGTTGTTAGATTATTCAATTTACTCGTGCAAGGAAAGAGAAGATGCTATAATAACATGATAATCAAAGATCGGCAACAAAACATTAAGTTCATAGTAAAAAAAAAATTAAGCAAGATACTATGACAATTGTTATTGTTTTATTAATTAGTATAGATAGTTAGATTGAAATTTATGAACACTTCAACATGATTGGCCACTTTAACAAATAGCTATTCACACCGGTTTAAAAACGTAAAAGGAATGATTTTGAGACTAACAATTATCTAAATTGCATGATTAAACAATATTGTCTAATCGAGTAAAAACATGATGCTTACAAAATTTAAATTCATGTCATCAAACAATTGTATATACTATATAGGATATGAAAATTATTTAAAAAAAACCACAAAATTCTAAAACTAATTATGATATTATGGAAACCTTAAAATATAGAAAAGTTAGTAAAAACAACAATAAAATATGGTGGTATAAATTTATGTTAACAACATAAAATAAATTTTATATATTGGGCTATTTAGTTAGTGGACCTATTTTTAAGGAATCCTAAAATCAATGTTAAATGTGGAGTGAAGTTTTGGAGGGAAAAAAATATGTTATGGTTGTTGTTTTATTATTTTATATAGATATAGATTTCATCCGAGACAAAAATAGGTAGTTCAATTGATACTTAAATTTCACTTAATGGTGTGTTTGGGAACCTAGAATTGGATTTGAATTCCGGAATTGAGACAATTTAAACGTTTGGGAGCCCCTAGAATTTGGAATTGGAATCAATTCCCTATCAATTCCATCTTAGTTAAAATTTGGCGCTTTCAAATTCTTACCATATACTACTCATTTCAATTTCATTACTACTTGATTATGTTTTTTTTGTGATGCAAGTTTCATCGCATTTTTTTTATTTATGATTTTTTTAATCGCAAATATTTTCCGTCACAAGATTTATTTTTTCCTAATAAAAAACTCAAAAAAATAATTTGGTGACTTCGACCCAATTCCAAATCCAATTCCATGAGTTCCCAAACGCCAATGAGAAATTGAAATCCGAAATCGAATTCCATGTGATCTCCAAACGAATTTTTGGAATTGGATTTGGAATTGAATTCAAACATTTTGATTTCTACAATTGAAATCATGAAAATGAAACCAATTCCGGGTATCCAAACACTACCTAATGTAAATTCAATCTGTTCATTGATCCGAGAATGCACCTTATCTTGTTCATAACCTTTTGGTTGTCTTTAATGCGATTTAATGAATTTAATTTACAAAACGCACCGAAAATGAGCCTGTATCAAATTTTATGGTAATTATTTTTGGTTGATGTTTGACAAATCAACTAAGTTGGAGGCAACCACTTTGGAAACATACTTTCCAACTTGTTGAAGGTCTAAACGGTTTTTTTTTTTTTTTTTTTTTTTTTTTTTTTTTTTTTGACAGAAGGTGAATAACTTACATTATTGATAACAGTACAAAGTAAGCTACTCGACTAGGTAGCACCAGACACTTCTCACCTAGATCTAGCACTACAAAGCCATACATAGAGACTACATAGCCTTTAATTAAAAGAGCAACTACAACATTAGGATAAGCAAGATAAACGATTGAAGAAAGACAAAAGACGGCAGCTTGGTCACGAACGTTGATGTCAACTTCATGGATACGGTAGACCTCCAAATACCGTCGAAACATACAAACAATGGAGTGACAATGACAAGGTGCACTTACGCTCTTGCGAAAAGAACGTAGAAAGAAAAGATGAGAAGCAAGACGGAGCCTACCCTCGGCGGAGATAAATCTCCTACACCTAAGAAATCGCACCCATTGATCATAGGACAAACGGACCGAGAAAGCCACCATACAATGAGTAACCCGAACCCCCAGAGGCACAAGCACCTCAACACCATCATCGTTTAAAGGACTTGGCTTACCACAAAAGAGACGATAAAGACTCCCATAAAAGGAGATTATTAGCATAAAAAGACAAAACAGGAAAAGGAAGAGCATCACCATTCAAATACGAGAAGACCACCACCTCTAACCCAACCAACGCCACCACCTCTAACCCTTGCTCAACCCAACCATGACACTTCACAGAGCCAAAACCTACAACCGTACAATCATTCCAAACGAGCCGACAGACCCAACGACCACACCAAGACCACCCTAGCTGATCGGTCAACACAAGGACCACAATAAACCCAAATCAAACCGAGATTCTCAAAAACAGCCTCCCGAGACCACAGCCTCACATGCAACAAGACCAACAAAGTCCAAAGAAGAACCAGGCCATAAAACCGACAAAAAAACGACCACAAACCTGACAAGGGACAGAAAAAGCATAGAACCGATAGATGGGGGAAATGGGGGGATCACCAATCGGTCCTAAACCGCAACCGACACCCCAGACGACGGACCGATTGGTGGGGGAAATGGGGGGATCACCACTCGGTCCTAAACCGCCGCAACCGACACCCAGACGACGGACCGATTGGTGGGGGAAATGGGGGGATCACCAATCGGTCCCAAAACAGACCTGAAAAAACAAAGCTTATCGACACAGCCCAACAAAGACGGACTGACTTTAACAACACCAAGACCGACCACCAAAACATAAAAAGCCAAGGACAAAGGCCTTACCAGGGGGTGGGGAAAGGGGCGAGGGGAAGGGGAAACACCCCCTGACCAAGGGTGCATGCAAGACTGGCGCAGACAAGGCGGAGAATCGGAAGAAGAGAAGAAAATTGGATCAACAAGGCTGAACCTCACAACCAATCAGTCACAACAAGGCCGATCATCAAAAAAACTCGGAGGAACGATAGCCACGGAGGAGGATCGGAAGACTGTGAAGGGCCGAATCCGCCGGAGATAAGCCCATGAAAGAGCCCATCTCCGGCGAAGGTTGGGGGAGGAAAGGGGAGGTAGTGTGTGGGAGGCGGAGGCGGCGGATCAAAGGAAAAAAATTAGGGTTTTTTTGTTTAGAGAGAAGGGGGAGAAAAGTAGAGAGAGAAGGGGATCTTCGCAGTTTAAACAACCATTATGTTGAAAGTTTAAACGGTTTTTTTTGGTACACCAACTAATGCTAATTGGCAAATTTCAAACAATGTGGCTGTTTCTCGCCCCCTAACTGCAAATTTTGGCTCCGACACTAATCCCATTTATCTAAATATGGTGATATTTGATTCATCACAAATTCTTGTTTGTGACGGCATATATCCGTCACTCAAGAGTGACGGATACCATTTTACCTCACAAAGTACCCACTTTTTCTCTCTCTGCAACACTATTCGTGTGGTCCCCTTTCTCCACTAACCCATTTTGTTACCATTTTATCTCACAAAATATCCGCCACAAATGGTAACCCGTCACAAGGAATACCAATTGTTGATTCATTTAATCTTAAAATGGTTAGACGGGTATATCAGAAATCGATGTTTTTAAGACAACTCAATTTACCCAAATACCCTTACAAATATGGCTAATCCTTCACCAACCACTAAGGGTAAAAGAGTTATTTAAAGTATAAACCCCAGGAATTTCCTTGAGAGGTCCGCATAGATTTAAAGACGGAAACCCCATCTTTCTCCTTGCTTGTTTACTCTGCTTAGAATATTTTGTTTTTTTCAAGAGAGAGAAAGTCAGAAGATTGAAAATGGCGTCCAACTTAGAAGATGTTCCTTCTCTTGATCTCATGACTGAACTTCTTCGTCGCATGAAATGTTCCTCTAAACCCGACAAACGCCTAATTCTTGTTGGTAATTTCCCTTTTCTTTTTATTTTTTTATTCTATTTTATAAAGCTAGTATGTTTTAGATCCAAAGTTCTCATCTTTGTTAATTCTGTATATGTTTTAGTCTTTGATTTAACTTTTGGCATGTGGGTTTGCTTTATTTTGCGTGGTATTAGATTGGTAGTTGAAAAAGTTGTAATTTTGTCACTTTTGATCTTGCATTGTGTATGTGTTGATGGATTTGTGCCCAATTATTTTCTCTGTGTCGAGTCGGGTTTGCTTTCCTTTGATTGAAGTACTCCTCGCAAAGAAGAAAAAAGGTAAATAAATGATTGGGACAGAGGGAGTGTCTAAAAGTTGAGATTTTTAGGTGTAGAATATGATGAGTAAGCCAAAATGATCAGTTGAAAATCCGATTTTTCGTGAATTGTGAAGTAGCAATCGATCAGTGCAATTTTGAGATTTCTCCATGTGTTGTGTGTTAACATGGCTAAGCCTGCGATTTCTCCATGTGTCATATGTTAAGACGGGTAAGGCCGTGTACATGTACAATCTTGCAACATCATGTGCTTGAGTCGTTGAGGGACGGGGTAATGTTGTTGTATGTTGTGATATTGTCGAGTTTTGAGGTAATTTTGACTGGATTTGTCCTTTTTCCTTTATGGATGTGAGGTTAGGTAGGCAAAGTTTGGAGCTTTTTTTTAATGGAGGTTGTTTGGATTGGTGAAATGAGATTTAGATAATCGTATAAAGACTACTCCAAGAGGAAGGAGTGTTTTTGATAGGCAGTGATAGCAGCATGAAAGTTGTGACTTGTGAGCTTGTCTTGAATGTGCGTCTTTCTCATATATTTTCCCGCTGTCTGTGTATGAAGATTTGGAGGAGCCAGTGTCGGAATACCGTATAGGATCTGGTAGTTTAATACGGTTTATTGAAAAAATTAGAAAATTCAATTTGTTTATTTACCTTTTTAATGCTTGTGAGTTGTGATCAGTTTGTCTGAGTGTTTTTAGTCAGAAAGTACTAAGTAGGCGCTACTTTAGTATATTGGTCTAGTGTAAATTTTGGTACAAGATGGCACTAGTTTCCGTAGTGAATTGTGCGATGATTTTTCAGCCTTGTGTTTGCCTTTTCTTCTGTATTGTCGTGTGGAAAAGATTTGATGCTTGGTTAAGAAATTTAATTGAGGATGAATTTTGGCTTGACTTTTAGTGTAGTTGGCAAAAGGAAAATTGATCTGATATTTCATATGAATTAGTTGCATTTAAATGGCTGATGTACTACTTTGACATTCGTTCTAAATTCTATGTAATTCTATACTTAGGACCCCCTGGGTCTGGCAAGGGAACCCAGTCACCTATCATTAAGGATGAGTACTGCTTATGTCATTTGGCTACTGGTGACATGCTGAGAGCTGCAGTTTCAGCCAAAACCCCTCTTGGGGTCAAGGCTAAAGAAGCCATGGAAAAGGTAAATACTGCGGTTAACATTCTATATATTCATGTGTATCATGTCATGCTGTTGGGGCATCACCCATAGCTTTTTTTCTGATCGGGAGAAAAGTAGAAGGAAACACTAATATTTTGAATATTCAGGGTGAACTTGTGTCCGATGACTTGGTTGTTGGGATCATTGACGAAGCCCTAAAGAAACCTTCATGCCAAAAAGGTTTCATCCTTGATGGATTTCCAAGGACAGTGGTCCAGGCACAAAAGGTATGTTTCTTGTATTCTTTCATCTGTAGTTATGTCGGCAGGATGATCTCTCAATCTTAGAGTTCTCGCTATGCTTTGAAAGGCAACTGAACAAGCACTTACGAAAGATAAATTAGTTAACTTCATGTGCTCTCCTTATGTAGCTCGATGAGATGCTGGAAAAGCGTGGAGCTAAGGTTGATAAGGTGTTGAATTTTGCTATTGACGACGCTATTTTGGAGGAAAGAATTACCGGTCGCTGGATTCATCCTTCAAGTGGCAGGACCTACCACACAAAGTTTGCGCCTCCCAAAGTACCTGGAGTAGACGATGTAAGACATTTGATGATGCTAGTTTAAGTTACTTGAATGCAATATGATTGTTAGATATGTTTTCCGTGCTTAAATCAAACAAGACAACAATGGTTCTTATTTGTATTTCAAATTTTTTATCATGCTGGTCCGTGTTATTTCCACTCGTGCAAACTGTTTAGCAAGATTCTCTTCTCAAGATGTCCCCTTAACCTGACTCTTAAGAAAAATCCTAGGTACAGCGGTTAACATCAATATTACTTCTTTCTACATCAATTCGGTCAAGTACATTTGTACTTCATTTAGTACTTGTGTTGCTACTCTTTGTTTTTCAGAAATTATCCACAGACCTACACAAATTTAGTTTTCTTGTTGGATTGGGGTGCGATGGCATATTTACATGGTATACTTGGTGTATCAAGAATGTTTCCCAACTCAAACTGATTGATTATTGTTCCCCGTTGTGGCTATTTATGTGTCTTAATACAATTTCTCTGAATGTTCCTTACTTTGTTTCCTTTAAGGTGACTGGAGAGCCTTTGATCCAGCGAAAAGATGATACTGCAGCAGTTCTTAAGTCAAGGCTGGAGGCCTTCCATAGACAAACAGAACCAGTATGTATTCTTCCCTCATCAAAACTTGTGAAATGAAAAAGGCAAATGAACAAAAAGGACGAAACTTGTGCATTTTCCTGCAAGTATATATAGTGGTTCCATTTCCTGATGCTGTTTTTGTGTTTTTTTTTTTTGCTGTGTGCATCGTTCTTTTTTTCCAAAATAGAGTCTGAACTCTTCTTATACATAACTTTCTAGAAAGTCATAGAGTGAGTATCTTGAAGAAATGTCAAGTCGTAAGTTCGTTAATCCATTGATCCATGAATAAATTCCCTGATTTATATTTTTGTTATCAATTAATTTACTTCCCACTTTTGATTATTTTTGTCATTTGTAGTCAATATGGTTTACGACTCTGCGTTTTATGACTCCACATTTTCACCACCTTGCAGCTTCTTCATATCTTTTTATGTTCCTTGATTTTTAAGGAAGTTTATTCGTGGACTAAAGAGGGTAGTTGTGGATTCTTCAGAGAGCTTAAAAGTTTTCTTCATGTGTATTTGGAAGCTGTGGGACAGTTATAAACCCCATCATTTACTGTGCTTTAGTCGTTGGGGCTGTTATCATCTACTGAAATATTATCAACCCGTCGGGGTAAATTAGGTTGATATATATCGAGTTGCCATGAATGCATATCACATTCCCATATCTCGGAAATTCATTTAGCTGTTAGCAGTAGCGGTAGCTCATTTATTTCAGATCACTCAAAAGTTGATTATTTTTTGTTCCATTCCAGGTTATTGATTACTATGCGAAGAAAAGCGTGGTTGCAAACATTCATGCTGAGAAGGCACCCAAGGATGTCTCTGAAGAAGTGCAAAAGGCGCTTACGTCATAATTAGAGAGTTGAACACATGATCTTAGAGATCCTAAAATGTTTCCTAGATTTTGATTATGTGCTCTTGTAACATGTCTGGGGATATTGCTCCCCCATCCGCACTTTGCAATTTGCATACATTTTCACACCGAAAGTACCTGCTGTTCGCAATATGAGGTGTTGAGCTGATTTAGCTTCACTGCTGAAAATAATTTTTAGTAAATCATTTTATATTACCCTAGTGCCTCAATGGCTCCCGCAAATTTTTAGTAAATCATTAGTGAATTTGTTAAAATTGTTGAAATTCAGGTTATGGTCGGAGAAATCTCTTTTCTATGCTGTCTAACTGACTGCCCTCGGTATTATATGTTCCATAAGCAAGACTGTATATAGCTTTAGTTACTGCAATTTAGTCAGTATTTATGTTATGCCTGTCTTTTCGTTTGTGATTGATTGTGGTGGCAATCTCGAAAGTCGAGTTGTTCAGACGACTTACAAGTGGCTGCGGCTATTATTATGAGACATTAATCCCCTCGATAAAGGGTGCCATTATTCTGAGAATTCAAACTAATTCTAACTGCGCTTATAAAATAGGAAATACGCAATCAGTACATACTTCTGAACAATTGAGAAACACAGTGACCATATTGCTTCTGCATCAAGGTAATCCTTATTTTCGTATAAGTGCCGATGATGATGATAATTTAAAACCAGGCTGACCATATGCTACGGAAGTTACTAATTCCATTACACACGTTCTTACAAGAATGCCACAAGTTTGTTAATAACCTAATGCCTCTGCAAGTCTAAGATCGGCTTCGATTTCTTGAGCAGTAGGTATAATCCCTGTGTATCTAACATTTGCCAGATCAATAAAATGTACATCTGACAGAGAAACAGTCAGTCATTAAATGGTGATCCTTGAGAGCAAAACCTGCTGCTTTGCTCTCCCCCCTTGATCTTGAAATTCCAAAACCGCCCTTTAGACGAAACCAAATTTTCTTCACATAGAAACTCCCTAGAATACCATTTCTCTATTATTCTATCCACATCATGTATAACCACGTTTGCTGTCGAGTTCTCAGCTCTCTGTCTAGCTATCATACTTGATGTATATATGGCCGTCATTCTTCCGGGTGCTTCTGGACCATCACCACTCGGCCCATCGACTAATATCACATCCCATTTGGAGCTATAAACCTCATCTGGCAAATCTAATAGAGCCAGTTTGCAGGCTGATTTTTCGACATGCCCAGCATTTGGCCTACAGGCAGGTTCTTCTCTTGCATATTTCAGCATCTTGTATGCTTCTTTCGCTTTTGTGTTGTAATTCACCTTGTAAATCCTAGTGTTATTCGACTTTCTCAATCTTCTTACCCTTTCAGGGTAATCCTCCAGAAAGACAGTAGTTCCTGCAAGATTAGCCTTTGCAAGATGTCTGTACTGCAGATCCCACCCGAAAATCAGGAGATTGCAAGGTGCTTTCTTTGAGATTATGTTGGACAAAAACCTGAATTCTTTCTTACTGGTAGGCTTGGATCGTGGATATAACGAGTAAGGGCTCGTGGGCGAGGATGATTCCCGACAACTTGACTCCGAATAATTGCAGGCCTTTGAAAACGCAGTCCATGTCGAGCGTGGTGATAAAGAATATGATGTAGCAGCAAACCTTACAAGCCTAAAAACCGACATACAAGCAAGAACAAAAACCAGCAGATGGATTAATCTTTTCCTTGTAATAGCTACCTCCATCTTTCTCAACTGCCTATACTTGGTACTGCCACAGAAATTTAGCACGGATGTAGACGGCCGGGTGATCAGAGCAGGTGAAGATGGTGCATTAGGAGGCATTGTTTGATATTTTTATTTTCGGGTTGAGTTGTTCACTTGTTGAACAAATATGGGAGATGTGATTTGGTGAGATTTAAATAAAAAAAGTGGTTAAGTTGATGGTTGTATGATGTTTACATGACCCAAATGCAAATTATGTTTACTTGAGTTCAAAGGGTTGCTTGCTTTTTTTTTCCTGTTATGGTCTCTGTTTCTTACCTACCATTTGGAAGACTGTCATCCTATTTTTGTGGGATGCAACGGTATTAATACGAATGTGACCGGGGATATGAATACCGCTTTTTTCCAAGAGGAGCCACAAAGCCAATATAATACGAATGTGACCGGGAATCTGAACCTGAGGCAAATCAGTCAACAGACATGTTTCGGTCACTACGCTAAGACTTCTTCAGTGAACGTGAAATAGATGATTGTAATAAATTAAAATTGACACCATTTGAAGATTAAAGTCGAATAGGAACCATAAATTGTTGATGTACTGTAGTAGTTTGTACGACATTCTAAAAAGTAAGCAGATTGATTAGAATGGTCCGCTCCAAGAACGCTTATATCGAATGAATTCTTGTAGATTTTTCCCGTCCTGATTGATGGTGAAAGCCATTAAAAGTGAAGGTCTAATACTCATTACAGGTCTCAAGCCTTGATAAAAGAAGAGCGGAGACGTAGAATTCTAACAACGGCAGTCAACATAAACAAAACGACAATAAACATATACTGTAGTTAACTTAATCGAATATAGTTAAAAATGTGCATGCATTGCTAGGTCTTCCTTTGGAAACGGTACGCAGCACACACGAGTCCAAAAGCGCCGCCACAGTGTGTTCAGTGTTCACTTGAGATTACATGGACGGGTAAGTTTAGGAAGAGAAACAACAGCAACTCTTTAGGGTAATAACGATAGAAACTGAGTGGCAGCGTCATTGATAAGAATAAAGTGACGGGATTAAGGAGTATTGAACTTGTGATTACGGCACATATTCTAAATCGCTAAGTTATGAAAGTGGTACTCATTTTAGGAGTCACTGGTGCAAATGTGGCCACTAGAGAGTTTCAAACCTAAGCGTAGTTCAAAAAGGCACAAAAGGCAGCCAGAGACAATAAGGCTTCCGTCTTATCCCAAAACCAGTAAAGAAAAATAGAGAAGCTCAAGGCGGAAAATATATAATGCTAAAAAGAAAGATTAACTCGAAATGTGGATAGCTTAATGATCCACAAATTATTCATAAACCATACATTCTTCCATTATCCTAATGAAAAACATACTCAAGTACAAAACAAACCTACACAAGTCCGTCCTATTTAATACTTCAGCTGCAAAGATCAAGAACAATGTGTTTCATTGCCCCTCTCCTCTTGAGGACCTCGCTGTGCCTAACCTGCAGACGGCGATGCAAATTAACTCTTTTAGTTCTCTCTGTCTAGGAACAAAACACATAAGAGCAGCATACAAATATACAAGTCAGCTAGGACTCGAAAATACATCAGTTGTACAGAAGTCCAGAACTACAGTATAGAAGCAATCAACTTGACAATTTAAGTTTGGATTATACATTGATCTAATTTAATGAATTCACAGGTTGAGAATGCAGTTAAAACATCAGAAGGGGAGCTCTGTTGCGCCCTGTGTGATCCTCACCCGCTCAAACCTAGACTAAACCGGATGGTTCACAAAGAAAAAAATACAGGCAGTCTACATGAAGTGAAGAGCACACTCAAATCAACTTTTAGGTCGGAACTTGTCAATAAACGTCCTGTAACAGCATGACGAAGCTCTCACAAGTAGAGCTGTATAAGGTCAGTCATCAGGTATTACCTTCACTTGGTGAACAAATTCCTAAAATTCATAGATCAAAGTCCAAACTGAGCAAACTATTTTCGGATCGTCTTTATTCTCACATAAGTTATCAGGAAAAGCTCTAAATCTCTAATCACATAGTCCATGGACAAGAAGGAAAGCTTATCTCTTCAAGATATTAGCCTTTGATTAAAATAAGGGTTGTCATTTGTACATCCCTAACAGACTGATCAATCAAAAGGTTGGCAATTGCAGGCTTGCAGCCGTGGTGATGCAGATTACAACTACATTACCCCAGCGGTTTAAAAGCTCCGGCAAATTGTTATGTACAAACTCTTATACGGAGTACCTTATTAAGGCCGTTTGAGCCTTTCAAATACACCTTTTATGAAAACTGTACCAAGAATCACACAAGAATACTAGATGATTGACATTTTTCAATAAAAGACGTGGCCGACTCAATGAACCATTTTTAATACAGTATCAGAATCGACAATTAATGAGGGTTAGATTAACTGAAAAGGAAAACCAACAATTAAAACACTGTAAGGGATAGACCCTTGTAATACATAATTAACCAAATCAACCTCAAATACTCAAACATGACCCAAGATGAAAATTGGGTCGAGAACTACATCTACTTTAACAAATTAACAAGGCAGTAACTATTGTGTAACACTACTAATATTCATTGCATGCATCAAATCTATTGACAGTAATAAACGAGTGTTTAACCAATCAAAAGTCGGTCTTGTCACTGCATGCATCAAATCTCAATTTCAAGCTTCCAAACTCCAAAGACAACAACTTTTCATTGTATGCATCGAATCAATCAATAACACCAATAAACTAACATCCAAATTGCAGCAATCAATCGATAAAACTAACATGCAAAGTGCGAAAAGCGTACCGAAAGAAAGAATTACCTAAACAGAGCCAACAATGATGTTGTTAATTGGAATGAAGATCAACTTGACGAAAAACCCAACAAAACCCATCACCACAAACCCGATAGCAGTCCGTAACGCAACCTTACTAAACTCTGCAAACAAAAACGTATACAATCAAACAAAACAAGTTTAGATTAAACGCAATTACATACCGTATACATCTCACTCAATTGTTTACCTTTTATATTCTTTGTGAGGCGTATTTTAATCAAAGTTAAACAAATAACCAGAACGGAAAGACTAAAGAGAGACGAAAAGCAAACCTTTGCGATCGGGTTTATGGCAACGCTTAACGAGGCGAGCGCTGTCACGAGAGAATTCTCTCAAGGGGTCGACCACTGTATCAATGGCTTCCATTGTTGTTTTTAGAGAGAGAAAGAAGAGAGAGAATTGGTTGACTGAGTTTGGAGCTTGGAGTTTGGGGAATTAATGGGAGAATAATATTAACGATGGAAAGTCCAGAAACGCGTTGGCGGAGATATATCGCCGAAAAAGTGAAGCAATGTGGTTGTTTTAAGGGTCAAACGTGGCTGACTTGTATCATTACCAATTACTATTTGACACGTAAGATCTGTTGCCAACTAGGATTATGACATGGAAGGCTGCCTCGTAGTATGATAAAAGTTCTCTAATCCGACGAACCCGATTCGTGTCGTAGCTCGATTCAACCTCAAAATTGTCAGGGTAGAAATCAATTTAAGGTTATCAACCTTATTTTATCAAACCCGATTTCAACTGATTTGTGATCTGATTTTGATTTAATTCCCCTTATACTAGAAGAACTAGTTGAAAAGCCCGTGCGATGCACGAACCTTTCATTAGAATTATCATTAAAAATTAATATATTTTAAGTTAATAAAAAAAAGTCATACTATATTGTCATTGATGAAAAAAAAATCCATTATTGCTTTTAGCATAATTTTTTTGCCATCAATTAGTTTAACATCAAGTAACATAGTTATAGTAATTAATACTCCATATAAACATCTCGCAAAATCAAATCCAAACTAAATTCCAATAGAATTAGTAATCTTTAAACACAATCAAAATATCTCTGATTCTATTATATAGAATGCACGGGCACCTAGTTGCATCATATGTGACAACATTAGTTAGTAG
Source organism: Silene latifolia (assembly GCF_048544455.1). Lineage (NCBI taxonomy): Eukaryota > Viridiplantae > Streptophyta > Magnoliopsida > Caryophyllales > Caryophyllaceae > Silene > Silene latifolia. The sequence continues at coordinate 30,409,324 of NC_133526.1, read as the reverse complement.
TTTATGTCATTTTTTTTAAATAGTCGGGCTACTAAGTTAGTATAATAATGTCGGTTAAGTAGTATATATTTTATGGCACCATTTAAAAACGTTATTTTACGTTTCCATGGTCTGTTAATAGAAAACTATTAAATTTAACAAAAAGTCAACTATGTTAACAATAAGAGCAAACAAAATTTCGGGGGTTGATTTAGATGATGACAGATTAATCATTAGTTCCTATAACAAAAATGCAACTAAAGTGTTGTGGCATTTGGTATTAAACTATATCAGTTGTATACTAACATTCAGAGATATAGTTGGATTATAGTGTTACCGTTCTTATTGTCTAAGCACCATCAGTTTTTAACCGAAATAGTCTTTGACTACTTATCCTTAAAAACTTCATGCAAAATTTATAATACAACATCTTAATTTGGCAAATTGTGAAAACTTCTTTATAAATAATGTCCTTCTTGTGGCCTTGATACATTTGGTCTCTATCATCGATGTAGAACCTTAATCTCTTGGATGAACACTTCTACATAAAGCCGGCCATTAATAAAAACTGGTTTTGACAGATAAATTTAAACATGATTTTGTCACTGTTCCTAACTCTTGTTTATTGTCATGGCGCAGCATTATTAGAGCCGACAAATAATGGCATGACACGAAAACACGACAGGAATCCGACATGAAATTAACGGGTTTGGGTTGACATTTAAAGACTCATTTATACAAGCGGGTCGACACGAACACGACACGAGATTTAATTGGGCTAGGTTTAGGTTGAGCATTGTACACACGGACCCGACCCGAATAACCTATCTACTAAATTAATCCCAATTTTTCTTGATCCTTATATAAATATACTTACACTTTCCAAATATTGACATGACACGAAACTACGACACGAAATTAACGGATTAGGGTTGAGGCTTGATTACCCATTAATGTAACTGGACCGACACGAACACGGCACGCGATTTAATTGAGTCGATTTTTTACTGAAGAGTTTATGATCCATTTAAATGTGACACCTGAACCCGACACGACCAGATCTGTTTGTCACATCTACGTAGCATGGCCTCGACGTATATTGTCTCTGCTTAAGAATGAAAACAATATTTGTATCAGAGGAAGTCATTACTATCCTCGGGTTCAGTACCTTTTGCCGACTTTGGAATCCGTATGTATATTCGCTTCTACTATGAATTTTCCAAGGCGATTGATAATATGACAGATCCTGTTAGATAATCCTCTTACGGAGTTAATGTTCCTCAACAACATAACCGACATACCACACTTGGTAGAGCTTACCATTATGAGTTATATTAAAAAATTCATCATGTATACTCCCTTCCCTTCTTAAACATCTTCCGCCTTGTTTCTTAGAGGTTAAACTTTTATAACTTTGACCATTAATATGTCGAAAATCATGGTCAAACTTCCGTTTTGACGATTGTGTAGAAGCAATGAGGATGAAGTACATTTGGTGCGGAATTCCTAAAAGATAATGAATCTTACTCCCAAAGTCTACACCAACTAAAACACTCTACCAAATCCCGCATAATGAAAACAAAAAACGACTCCTAAAAGCAAGGATGGCATATGGGGGATAAGACATGACGGATATAGGTCTTCTTATTGTTGCAGGTAAAAATTTTCAAAACCATAACCGCTTCAACTCGGAGAGATCTTAAAATAGTTTCGTTCTATTTAAATGTCATGTACTCATATATTCTACAGCTTTCTCAAACAATTATGATATTATTCTACCTATTTATAACACTCATGGTTGACATGATTTAAAATTCAATTTGAGCGTAAAAATTTATTTATATTCGCTACATCCAAGACAAATGTTTTTTCTTATTGTAGAGTTAACAATAATTTTTGTTCTGTTATTCATGATTTTGGAGTATATATATGTACCTTGTGTTACAATGCCTAATTGTTAATATTTATTCTGAACCAATAGCTATAATGGAGATTATAAAATTAAAAAAAAAAAGGATTTTGAGATCAACTCCTAACAATAGGGTCAAAAATAAGTAAACATTGGCAGAAAAAAAACAAGAAGTAATTAATTAGATATGAGGAAGGTCGGGAGATTATGAAAAATCTCATATTTAGGCTTTGTTTCAAAGAAATAAGCTTTTGACCAAAATTTCATTTATCTTAATTTTTTTTTGTAATACTTGATAGATAAATTATTTGCCAAAATAAGAGTAGCAGTGAGAAATGAGAAATAAGTTACCTGTGTTTTTTATTCCTCCAATTTAAAATATTAAATATAGAGAACTTATTATGTACTTTTGGAGTATCATTTTACCAAAAAAAAAAAAAAACACCCAGCTATGTTTCGTTAGTTTGCCAAACATTTTTTACTTGATCAATTAAATTATCATTCTTAATTTTCAGTTAGCTTTTAAGCTATTTTTTTAGGTTTAAGTTAACTTATCATTTAGTATGACTAATTAAATTTAAGATACAGTATACGAATAATGTTTATGTTATTAATATAACATATAATTAGTTACATTATTGTGTATTTTTGTATCACCTACTTATATTGGGTTAATTTTATTAAAATATTAAGAAAATCTACTTTTATTACGATCATTTTATTAATTTTTTTTCGAAATCTACTCTTGTTAGGAATTCTAAAAAAGTTGGACTCTCTAATATCGCTCGAAAAGTTTCTACTTTATAAATCTAAGTTGCACGGACACTCCTCCTAATCGGCGTTCCCGTGTCGGACACGACACTCGTCGGACACACGTCAAAACGTGTCGGACACTTGTAAAGCCGTGTCTAACTTTCATCTTTTATTTCGGCACGTGTCCGACACGTGTCCATGGTATTTTGAGTCGTGTCCATGGTATTTGGACACACCTGGCCTACAAACGGAATCAATTTGAATTTAAGTTAAATGGCGAGAATTGTTATATGGTTAAATTTGATGGGGAAATAAGTTGAATTGGAGACAAATGATATTATTTAGACTAGTAATGAGATGTCGAAATAGATTTATTATAAGTTGGTTTTGGTTTTGGAAATGAGAATGAGTTATAATTAACGTAAGTTTTACTTTCACTTATTTAAATTTAATATTCAATACTTTTTCAAAAATAAAATCACACATCTATAACTATAAAATATATATTTTATTAAATTTAAATGCCGTGTCCCGTGTCCTAAATTTTCGAAATCTACTCTTGTTAGGAATTTTAAAAAAGTTGGACTCTATAATATCGCTCGAAAAGTTTCTACTTTATATATATGTATTGATTCTATACCTTACCCCTCATTTCCCTTACTTGATCTAATTCTCTTTCCCTTTCCCATACCAAACGCCCCCTAAGGATTATGAAATGTTTTTCCTCCAAAAGTACTTCTTTAATTAAGGAAACAAATAAGATTGATTTTTTTTTTTTCCATTAAACCATTATCCTTTTATCATATTTTCTTTTCATCAATGTATAAACTCTAAAATATAATTATTGATTAAAATAAAATAAATTTGATTTACCCATAAATTATATATTGCTAAATTTTTCATTTGGAGGTATTATTAATGATTGAGCGCATGCATAACTACTGTTGAAAATAAAACTATAAGCTCATATTATTAGCTTATAAGATGAATTTTTTTTTATAGAAAATTTATAAATAGATATTATTGATACACATTTACTTTTTTCCCCCAATCAAAATACTTAGGTGTGAAATATGAAAATTAATAACGTGTCGATTTAACCTATAACTAAAACAAATTAAAAATAACAACCCTATGTATACCGCGCATGCATTCCGCGGGATCTAAACTAGTTTGATAATAACTCGTTAACAAAGTAGTCGCGTTTACTAATGGTCAAAATAAGACTAAATTGAAACTCAACTCAATTGTTTTCACTAACAACTAAAATGAGTGAATTCGTAAATAATTTTAACATGAAATTATTGATCCAAAATTAAAGACGTAAGATAGAATATATTCTGTAGTATGCTAATCAGACCTGGTACTGACCCCAAGCCAAAGTCGTCTTGAGGCCTGACCTAACTATAACGACCCAAACCTGTTATTGACCCGCAACACAAACCCAATATCACCCGCTCATTTTGACCATACACATAACCAACCCGAGTGCCACCTTTAGGAACCACCATTGCTGAACATTGGGTTAGTGTTGGATTTGCCTAAATGATGAGGTACATACCTTGTTTAGCGTGTGACTATGCGAGTATTATACAACTTATATAATCGATTAATAGTTGGAAATCGTCAATGTTACTAGTCTAGTAAATAGGCCGGGTTGCGAAACGTCGTCGACGTTTTATAACAAATCGTCGACGGTTTAAAAAAAAAAGACGCATACCCTTACTTTCTCTCATTCACTACTCCCTTTCTCTCTTTCACTCTCTAATTCTCCCTTACAACCCCGCCGCACCACGCCACCACCGCAACACCTCCGCCACCACCGCAGCAACACCACGGACGACGACGGCAGCACCAACCACTTCTCAATTTCCTTGTTTTTTATCAAGTAAGTCGTTTTTTTTTAATTAGTTTAGTTTTAGTTGTATAATTTGATTTTAATTAGGCTAGTAATGTATGTTTGTCTTGATTTGAATGAATCCTCGTTTCAATTTCGTTATTCTTCTTCATTCTTGTTATTTTCTCGTTTCAATTTCGCAAATCGGCTTATTATTGTCGGATTTGTTGTTGTTGTTGTTGTTGTTGTTGTTGTTGTTGTTGTTGTTGTTGTTGTTGTTGTTGTTGTGTTGTTATTGTTAGTGTTGTTTGTTGTCGATGGATTTGTTGTTGTTTTCGATGGATTTGTTGTTGTAGTTGTTGTCGATTGATTTGTTGACGTAGTTGTCGGGTTTGTTAAGAATGTAGGAAATGACGTCTTACAGGGGGAGGGACGCTGAACTTCAACGTCTGAGATGGGTAGAGACGTTGAAATTCAACGTCTCATATGGGCATGGACGTTGAAGTTCAACGTCTGTCGTGGGTTGAGACGTTGAAGTTCAACGTCTGTTGGGGTACAGACGTGAACAGTAGCTGGCTGTGTTGGGTTTGGACGTTGAGTTTCAACGTCTTCCCTGGTCTTAGACGTTGAAACTCAATCTCTTGGCCATGATCGGACATTGAAATTCAATGTCCGTCTATGGTCCGGATCTTTTTATTTCGTTTTAACCGTATATTTTGAATTTTAATGGTTAATTTTTTTTTATTAAAAGTTGTTAATTTTGTATTTAAATGGGTAATTTATATTTTTTTGTATTAAAAGTTGTTAATTTTGTATTTAAATGGGTAATTTATATTTCTTTTGTATTAAAAGTTGTTAATTTTATGTAATTTTGAATTTATTTGTATTAAAAGTAATTTTTTTATATAAGTTTTGTATGAAAACTTGTTTATTTTTATTTATCTAACGTTTTAATCTCGTAAATGCAGATGTCGAACAGCGAAGATTACATTATGACATCATTAGGTCGTACGAAAGACCGAAGAGTGACAAACTCTAAGCGGCGTATCCCCTTACCGTTAGCGCCACGTCATGGTCGGGGAGGTAGGGGTAGGGGTAGGGGCATCCAAATCCGCCCTTCTCCCGACCCTACTCCCGACGGTACTCCCGACGCTACTCCCGACGCTACTCCCGAGCCCGTTATGACCGAGATTGATTTACCGATTGCGTTTTTTAGGGAGACAGTAGCCAATTCTGATACTGAGGAGGAGGAGAATTTTGACTATGTGGTTGAGCATGAGGATGATGATGATGATGAGGAGGAGGAGGAAGAGGAGATTGTGGCGGCAAAGGAGGAGGATGACTCTCGTTTTCTTGACAAGGAGGCCGCCGCACTACCACCTAAAAAGGTGGTATGGGATGGTAGAGGTCGATATATGCCGCTTGGTGATGGTTCATCTAGTAGCACGAGGAGGAAGAAGACAAAGACTCCGGATGTATCTTGGCGTCTTACAGGTCCGGTTGAGGGTGGTCGAAGTGTCCTTAGCGTCCTACGTAGCTTTGGTGGCCACGTAGCTTATAGTAGTTGTAATTAACATCGTTTACACCAAACACCTCAAATGAATCCTGTTAACACGCAAAATTAATAATGATTAGATGCTAAAATATGTAAAACGACCTAAATTTACGAAAAAAACTAAATAAAATGACGAAAAACCAATTTAATAGTCTGAACCATGAGCGGACAATGAATATTCACGTCCATCACCAGGATAGACGTGAACAGTACACGTCTTAGCCCATGACAGACGTGAATATTACACGTCCCAACCTACAATGGACGACTATATTCAACGTCCATCCAGTGAGGACGTAGAAATTCATCGTCCCTGTCCATGATGGACGTAGACATTCATTGTCCCTCTCCAGAACAGACGTTGAATGTTCACGTCCCTGTCCATGAGGGACAATGAGTCAATGAATGTACACGTCCCTATTGACGACAAACAAATATTTGCGATGACTATTGGACGTGTTGTGTTCGATTCATGCTAATTCTATTCACAAGGTAATTCAATATACTAATTCTACGAAGACTTAACATGTAATTCAATATATACTAATTGGATTCATATCAACTTAACATGTAATTCAATAATCATACTAATTCGATTGAAATGAAAATAGATTGTGTAATTACTTACCGATGAATCGTTGTTAGCGTTTGATGTGGATTGTTCGTTGTTTGACATTGAATCGTTGTGGCAAATTGACCTTTTTTTTTTTAAGTGTTGTTTGTTTGGGAGAGTTTGGGAGAGAATAGGGTAGAGAGAGGGAGAGGAAGGGTAGGGCGCGTCTTTTTTATGAAAAGCGTCGACGATTTATTATAAAACATCGACGACGTTTTACAGGTTAGATTTGGGCTTGACTATTTCAGGGCATACTATTTTCGGGCTCGTATTAATTAGACATTTTCCTAGGTTGGGTCTTTCATTTATTAGCCTGGCCATTTAGTGTAGGCTCAGTAACAATTAGTCAATTACACAAGTTTTTGTTTCAAATTAGTCGTTCCTGATCATTCGAGTTCTATTATGTCGATATGAATAGGGTCATTCTCAAGTTTCCGCTCGTACTTTTCAGGCGGGTTAATACAATTGAATCATTTTTGTCAAGTGTAGTTGTTACTCTATTGTTTCCATTTTCTATGGAGCAAAGTTCATTATTCTTTGGTTCCGAATTATGATAAAACTAGTATTGGTGCCCGGCTTCGCCCGGGCTACCTCTACTTACCATTAATTTTTTTTTTCATTAAAAAAAATTACTTAAAGTTGCATAACTCATAAATTTATCATTAATATATTTTCTATGACATATCCTAAAATTACTATGAAATAAATTTTATAACAAATTCACTACTCCCGCTATTAATATTTTACTCTTATTAATAAAACAATAGTAATAACATTTCACTACAATTCTTTTCTTTACTGACGAAATTACTTTTACTACTTAGGCATGCAATTTTAAGAGGATTATATATTTATATAAATATATTACATATATGCATTAAATCAAATCGAAAAAATTATGCAATATTATATATCATGGAATCTAACTTGAATTATTTATAACCTACTTATATTATATTTATTTTTGTATGTTAAATAATTAACTTCTTTATACATCTAATAAACTATAAAGTTTAATAAAATTGCATAGTTTTTAAATTTAATATATAATTTTATGATGATAATAATTAATACCATAAGTGTGCATGTTTATACTAATTAATTATTTTATTTTGAGAAAATTGGCCATTTTCTAGTCTTTTATAAATATTTAGGAAAATTACCAAACATCTTTTTTCTTTTAATCTCCTTGAAATTGAGCATCTTAATTAATTAATTAATTAATTAATTTTAAGGAAATTGACCATCTTAATTAATTATTTTATTAAGGAAATTGACCATGTTTTAGTCGCTTACAAATGTTTAGAAAAATTACCAAGCTTCTATATAATTTAATTTTAGCCCAAACTATATAATATTTGCATTGAGATCTCTTAATCGGGTCTATCACACGGTGCTAGTGATTTAAAACTAATAGTACAATTAACTAGATTTTGTGCCCGTGCGTTGCACGGGTTTTAAATTTGACTCTCTTTTAATTGTTGTGGACCTTTTTAATCATTTTAAACAGTGTTCACAATCATGAATTATCCTTAATATTATAAAATTTAAGGCAAATAAAATAGTCAAAGGGAATAAAAAACATTAAAATCAATTCACATGGTACAATCGAGTGTTCCATATGAGAAACTACATTATTACTTGCCCTATTTATTATATTCTTCACAAATACAGTAGATTAAAAAAACCTGAAAAGAAAAATAATACGAAATAGAATTTGACATGGCCATTAGTTATTTACTCAAGAGAAGAAAAAACGTCTAAGTACAGAATGTCTATAATGAAAAAAATTGATCTGAAATTCGCTTTATTCTTAAACTTACTCCAATAAAAATATAAAGAACTCAATATCGTCACCCATCACCAATTCACCATTGACCCAACTTATGAAGGATTAATTATATCAACCCTTTTGTCATACTCATTTGTTTGCCTTTTTTCTTACTTGTGAGAGCTATTTTAATCCAAAACAAATAAATGATTGAAACGGAAAGAGTACCACTCTTGCGTATATATAGGGTGTAGTAACCAATTCTCAACGTATCGAATCCTACAAAAGTGAACGATATATATTAGTAACAAATTGATAAATCCTCACTTGTTTAAAGTTAGACAAATAATTGGTGTATATAACAACAGATCTTTATACATGTTTTTATAATGAAAATATATACATTGTTGGTTGGTTAAGGTACATATTTTTTTTAATCTCCTATAGTCCTATTCCATACACTTTTAAATGTAGAATTTTATTCTCGTTTTAGACCAACACAAATTAAAAGGTAAGACCAATAAGAGACCCTCATATTTAAACCTCCATACGTTGTCGCATTTGAATAAGAGTAGTCCCTTTTTTATTTAGATTTGTTAGCTTATAAGCTAATAAGTAACCAATGAAATTTATTAACCCGGTATTGATTTCATTCGATAGTTCTATTCGTTACATATCACCTTACATATTAGCATCATAATTAATATGTTAACCTATTTAGATCGATTTTTTTAGTAAATCTTATTTGGGGGTATTTTTACTCATACGTATTATTTTACTATGTGAGTAATGTGACCCTATCATTATTACTTGCCCGATTTCTCCTCTTAATATTTGTTCCACTCTCTTATTAAATGACACTATAATATTGAAAGTATTTCTCTTTTTTTATTGAATGTCATCTACTCATCTACATGTTTTTAAGAGGCGAAGATGATTAAAATCCATGGCAAATTGGCAACACATTGACTTTCTTTGAGATAGAATATCGCATATGGTATATCTTTAAAAGTAATCCCATCAAATATGGATTCTTTATTTACGAATTCGTCTCTTCATTAAAATATTGAAGATAAGACCATTTTCCCCCTAAATCCGCAATTTTATTTCTAAGCTTGTTCATGAATTTCATAATATATACTTTGTCACACCGTCATCCAATTTTTTCATGGACTTTACTGATCGTTGATGGTGGAGCACCCAATACACCGAACAATCAATATATACTTTGTTTAATAAACGTGTCTCGTAGATACATAAGTAAAGTAGACCAAAACCCAATCACGTAATACGAATATGTCTGAAAATAATAAGATTTTTGTAGCGGATTTGGCTAAAGACTCCGATCATATAAATATCCAAGGTCGTGCGTGAATTTACCTTAATTACCTTGAATAAGTATTTGATTAATCCTCTTAAGCATTCAATCTAGTTCCTGCACAACCATAAATATAGTACATCAATATAATCTTTTAAGAATATCATAATTAAAGGGATACAAAAACATGCAATAATACACATATAGGTTATGTAAACTCAATATTATCAAAGCCAAGATGCAATTAGGCAAGTGAGTTGACTTAATTAAAGCAAATGAGCAACGTAAATTATAAAGGGGAAGGGTAGAAAGTTTATAGCCCAAATAGTAATAATACACATATTTGGCTGCGTTTTATTTTTGGATGTGTTTATATACTATAATGTTGTATAAGAGTTCTAGATGTACTATAATTTCAATAAACATTCTACTTTGACAGTGAAACTCTATCTTCATAAATAAATTACACAGTTAAACTCTATTTTATAAATAAATTTAACTTATCTTAACTTTGTTGTATAATTATCTTTATCTTCAAATATTATCAAGATTAAAAAGTATTTAAATAGGTAGTTTAAAAAACTTGAAGACTACCACGTGCTTTGAAAAAAGCCTATTTTATATATATTGATTGATTGATTGATTGATTTGTATAACTAAAGTGATTGCGTTTCTTTCAATTGTGAAGTACAGTCACCCGATGTAGTTCTCGACACAATTTTCATCTTCGGTCATTCAAAAACAGTCTCCTTGTGTTGCTAACACACGAGTAAGACAGCGTACATCAACCCCCCTACCCCGCAATTTGCGGGAGCCATTAAAGCACTGGGGTAATGTTGTTGTTGTAGTTGTAATTGTAGTTGTTACTCTATATCTTCTTTATTAGAATGCAAGATGATACCTCTGATAACTGATCAGATAATCCGAAGCCACCAAGTTCTTAATAACAGAGTTGCTAATACGAATTAAGAGCCATATGAAAACGAACAATTCTGACTCGAAATCAAAAGTTTACAAAATTAGCAACTACTGTATGTCGGAAAGCAGGAAATGGAGAAGATATATAAGGAGAAGAGTGAATAAATTATGGCAGCATATTTGACTGCAAAATGGTTGAATGTTTCTAGCAGTTATGGATAGAGTCATTACATTAGCAATTATATGCAAAATAATACTAGCAGTAGCAGAGGTGTGCCTCAGGAATTCATAAGCATGCAATAACCTGTCCAGAATAATCTGCCAAAATTCATCATGCTTCATTATAGACCTGCTGCAGCCCTCTGGGACATGTCGGCAAATGAGTTGTTCAGCTGCAAACATGAGCAATGTTCAACTTAACCATTCAGTTTACATGATTCTAAGCTAATCTAAGCATAACAGTATGTATTACGAGATAAGAACATATCAAGCTAAGCCATGATATTAAATTTCCGTTTCAGTCACGATTACAGCAATGGTATCAGCTAATCTCGCTTAAATGCAGTAATTCAGTCATGCAGTGATGATACAAGTAACACATACTAGTGTGTGTTTTTTATGTACACTCGGGCAGTCACTAGGATAGTGGGATCTAATATTTCTAGGACATCTAAAGAAAATTGGGGATGCGTCGATGAAAGTGTGAGCTACAACCATGCTGAATTCGCTATAGCAGTCTGAGTGAAACTTCATTATTAATCCAATGATCAAACATATCTCTTATGATCTTATCACCCTTCAGCATAGTGACAGCCAATTTAATCTATGGTCACTTGAAAAAAACAAAAAGCCAGCAGTTCTACTTCTACTTCATTTACAAAACTCAGGACCTTAATTTCCACGACTTCTTGCGCTCCAGCCTCAACAAAACTCCTTAACTCTGACCATTAGGTAAATTACATAACGAAAACAAACAAAGATCACCACATTTTAGGAAATTATTGAACTGCATTGTCCATTTAAGAAGAAAATAAGTAACCTATACATCATCCGAAATCTATGACCCCGTTTTGTTCAATATGATTCACTACAATAAAAATAAGAGGCAGTAACTTCTGGACCGAACATGATAATCACCAATGCTAATACAGTCGAAATAGACAGGAATGAAGTTCAAACCACCATGTTCTTAGGCATCTCACAAAGCCAACAAAAAAACAATATCACTTGCACTCAAAAATCTTTCAAATCTTTGAGAGCTAACATACAGTTTGAAACAGAAAAGGTAAATGCTCCATATCAGGGGAAAACAAATTCCCAACATGCAGTTTGCTCTTAATTAGAAAGCAGATTAAGAATTCCCAAACAAAAGCGGTATGCAGCCAACATATGTCAATCTATCATCCTACACATCCTTCCATAGGACGGGTATTTCATCAAGCATCACACACTCCTCCCTTTCGACACATTACCATCTAAAACGAAGGCAACTCCGTAATAGGACTATATTTTAGCATCGGTCATGAGAGGAAGGGACTAGGGAGTGAAGCAAGAGATGAGACATATTACAAAACATGTAGAAGATGTGATCTAAAATTCTAAACTAATTCCTACCCTTTTATTTTTATTGTTAGAGAACATGACATTCAACCTTACGGTGGGACCCTTCCCCAGACCCTCCCCTTGTGGGGACACCATCGTGCACCGGGCTGCCCTTTTAGAAAGGAGTTGTTCACTCATTAATTTAGTCACAGCTCCATAGTCCATAGTCAAGGTCAATCAATAAGCATGTTCCCTACACTGAAATGTAAATGCCATAACTGCACCACAACCTACCCAACACCCTTCCTTACACTTGTCTACTCACACTTAATGCTTCCTCTCAAAACTCCCAATACCTCCCCATATACATTGCATCCTATTCAGAAGACAAAAAACCTGAAAAACTCAATTCGACTTCTATAAATCCGGTGTAGTAATTAACATTACAATGGTTTGATAATAGCCTACGGATTATAGCAATAATGATGTACGGAGTATTATATAAACAATTATAAGACCGATAACTACTCTTTCCGTCTCGGTCATTAGTTTACTTTTTATATTCACTCCAAGGAGTATTTTAATCAAAAGTAAACAACTGATTGAGACGCACGAGTACTTATTAACAAATTCCCATAAAATAATCACATTCTATAACCCACGTGAAAAAGTAAATCACTTTCAAAATGTATAAGGGCACCTGAACACCCTAATTAATTAATCAAAATCATTCTTTTCCTACAATGTTAAGAATTCGGTAGAAACATTTAACTAACTCCGCGGGTACTTCATTTTTTCCATTGAGTTGTTTACGTTTCCTAAAATACTACATATGTAACAATAGTGTAAAAAAATTAAACAAAATCATTTCTTTCCTATAGCATTAGGAATTGGTTAGAAACATTCAAGTAATCTAATCAACACTAATCTAATCATTATTATGAAACCGAATATGCAACACTAATCTAATCATTATTATGAAACCGAATTACCTTTGACCATCAAGGTTACCATGAGCAGCAGCATTAGCAGCAGCAGCAGCATTATTCCCAAAGACGGCATCATCAGCAGGCACACCAGTAGCAGCAGCACCACCCTGCCAAACACCCTGCCACGCCTGCGAAGGAGGCGGAACATACACTCCCATCCCCATCCCCACCCCCATTCCCACTCCAACTCCCACACCCATCCCGGGAGCAGCAGGCGCCATAGGAGGAGGATAATAATAGGGAACCCCACTAGCAGGCGCGACACCAGGCGCGACCAGCGACATATTCATGTTGCTCATGGTAATGTTATCATCCCTGGATTCCTCCCTAGGGACAATATCAACAAGAAAGTCAAAGATATCAGTACGAGTGATAGCAGCAGCAATGTCATTCTTCTGAAGGGTACGTCGCTTATTCTCTTCAGCATGGAGCCAAGACCGAATAGTGAGCTCAAGAATGAATAACTCACAGGCTTTAGCAAATAATATAGGTGCTTCTGCAGAGATCATGCGGACGTCTTCGTCGGCTTTCATGATCTTTTTGATACGAGCTAAGGGTAGTTGATGGTTTTTGAAGTCTGTGGATTGATGGATTTCTTGACGTTGGTATGACCAGAACATTTGGAGTTGTTGTTCTTGTTGTTGCACTAACTGGTTGTTGTTGTTGTTGTTGTTGTTGCTGTTGTTGTTGGTGTATGCATCTTCCTGTAGTGGGTATCCTGTTGTTGTTGGAACTGGTGGTTGTTGTTGCGGTGGTTGTTGGTGGTTTTCCATTTGGTGAGAGTGAGATGAATGAAGAGGGAAGGGGGAAGAGATAAGGTGGGAGAAGTGTGGTTTGTGTATGTTGTCAGATAAATGAGATTTTGTTGGGTGGGAAACTGGCAAAATGTGGGGACTTGTCTAATTCATAAAGCTTGTTTTCTTCGTGTTATCTAATTATCCATTTGGGATGGTTTTCATTGTCTGTCTATTGCTGATGGCAACTTGGATTATTGTATTAGATCGGGTTCGAGTCAAGTCAATTCGTGTCTAGTTATTTTTAGTTTTGCAACAACTCTCCAAGTTGGGTCATATTGTTCCCAGTCAATTCGGGTTAGGGGTAATCTTGGTTTCTAAGTTCGGGTATGGGTCTGATACGGGTCGGATTATTCAGGTAAACTCATTTGGATCGAGTTAATTTTGGCAAATCTAGACTATTACTCACTCCGTCTCGATCATTAAATTATCTATATTGGTTGATTAAGTTAGGTTATTTTCCGGTAAAGTTGTGTTATAAGTTTACAATACCGTTGTATAAAACAAATGCATTAATAGAGATGTCTTATTTCATTTAAATAAGATAGATAGTTAATTAATCGGTTTATACAAGTTTCTTTATAAGATTGTCTTACACAATGTCTTTTTTTATAAGTTAGTAAGGTAATGATTTTTTAATCACAAATTATTCTATAGGACCATTTTATGAATAAGACTAGCCCATTTACAAAAGGTCCAACTAAAATAATTAATATATTTGTATATAAATATTTTATTTTAATAACCTAATATTATATTTTGATAACTTGCACTTTTAAATATGTCTGAGTTCATCCTAAGATATTGAGTTATCAAAATAAAATTAAAATGTAAATATAGTGTGAGTTATTCTCTTATTGGGTCAGTCCTATGCTATAAGACGGTCCTATAGGAGAGTTGCTGTTTTTTAATAGATTTCTACAGTAAATCTAGTTCGAAAACAAGAAACCCAAAACTTTTCAGGCTATAATGCTACCAATCATTGTAGATGGGTAGAAACCTAAAACTTAGTTAAATTTGCGCATGGGTTAGGAAACAAACTTTTCCTCTTACAGCTTATGTACTCGGTACTCCTAAGGGTATGATTATTGGTAAGACTCTCTAAAGTTTAAGATTCTGCCACATCAATTTTCTACTAACTTTTATTATTTATTTATTGTTCATACTCACCTTAGAGGCTCAGACTTACCTCAGATTTTATACATTATCAGTCAGACCCACCCCAGACTCTACTTTTTCACCTTACTTAAGAAAATGTGGGGTTTAAGAAAAAAAGGACAAAAATAATATAACACATGGCTTTCTTTCATTGGATGTCTCCTTTTAATAGTAGGGTCAAGACTCATGTAGAGTCTTAAGTTGAGTCTTGGATTTCCAAGACTCAACTTAAGACTTTGTCAAGACTTTATCAAGACTATAATAGATTATTGGTAGTCTTGAGTGAGTCTTGTCTTAAGACTTACCAAAGTCTTGTCTCAAGACTACCAATAATCTTACCATAAGTCCTAGCTTATTCTCCTATCGATGATGACAGATCATTAATAGTTTCGGACTCGCAAAAACAAGTCGGACCTAGACTAGATAGAACTTTACCATTTTGGATCGGATCCAACATGATAGGTCCATATTCCCCCTGTGATCCAGTAGAGAGCATATTCACCATCATAGTCCTGACCTTGTTGCTCTCTACGACTCTGCCATAACAGTATATCACATTCAAAAATACTTGTGTAAGGCGGTTTTACACAAATTTATCGTAAAACTAGACCTTTTAAACCCACTAATAGAGTAATAGGGTTATGTTTGGATCCATTTTACAATCATATTCGTGTAAAACCGCCTTACACAAGACACACACATTATCATCATTCAACCCTAGATTACAGTTTACAAACATTCCCAACATTGCTACACACTACACAGTGATAACGGAATCTGTGTTCTACTCAGGAATCAGGCACCCCACTGTAACAAGAAATGGATAGTTGTATCACAAAAACTTATATGAGACAATCTTAGATGTGTGATCAATCAACTCATTAACCATACAACCAAATGAAAAACACAAAGGTCGAACACATAATACCATCTCATAACAGAATCACCGAATTGACCATTACTAGGAGAGGTGATTAAAATGTGCATTAATTTCTGTGGTTGAAGCTCAAACAAATTGTATCTGAAATCCTGCCATCTTGACTAGATTTGTAAAACTATATATTGCAAATAACATAAACAAAGGTTAAAGTTAACTATACCTATAGCCAAAAAAACTGCTTGTATTCCTGTGGTTACTGAAGATGTACACTACATATACCATCGCCTTCGGATCAGCACCCAAAAAAAGTCTTAAGTTACCGATTCAATATCAACATCTCAGCTTCCTTAATATATGTCTTTGAACACTTGAAAAAAAGAAGAATTCTTGACTTCAACATGGAACATTCGATTTTTTTTTTTCATTCTTCAAGAATCATCAAAAATTTTACCCTACTGTAGAAATCCCATCATCCATCATCCTCACTTCACTTGCAATCTCAAATTTAACTGATTCTTTGAGTTGAGTTTTCTTAATTTCTGACGGATCTTCTCTTTCAACTTCTTCAAAATTTACCTGTTCTTTTTTAACTGGAGTGTTGTTAACCTCAGATGGATCATCCCTTTCAACTCCTTCAATTTTTACCTTTGGTACGTGCTCACTAGTTTCTGTAGTCACCTGAAGTAGTTCCGTTGGTATAGCTGCAGGATCAAGCTCCACACAACCCTTGGGAGCTTTAGAAGATTCTTGACCAGTAAGCAAGTAAGATGGAACTTGATGAGAAAATCTGAACATTTCTTCTCTTGGAATTATCCTTACTTCCTTCTGATCAACGTGCTTATGGAACACTGTCTTGAAACCAGCAACTTTCACGAGTGGGATAACAATTGCGCCTTTTTCTTCATTATAATCATCAAGAACTTCCACCATTTCATATTGGTGCATTGTTTCATCGGGGGTATGCTCATTCCAGTCGGCGGACCAATTCTTGTAAAGGGCCCACACATCACCTTTAGTCGGGTATATACGAATGACCCCTCTTGAACCTTTTGTCCATTTCACTCTATGCGAAAAGGAATTAACATTTTTGTTGAGTTCATATTTGCCTACTCGGAAATCTCCATTGGTTTTGTAGAAACCATATCCAGTCCAATTAAGATTCCCAAACTCTGAAGTGCTCTTAGAGTTTAGCCAACTGATGCGCATCTTGAATGGCCTCCTTGCTAGCACATTGTGGATCATGGCATAGTAACGGGGCATACCGTCATCATTATCATAAGCTGCCCACACCTGATTATCACCAAAGGAATTCTCGGTTCTACCCTTGTCAAAATCATGAAAGTCCGAATCTGGAACAATCATATCCACATCAGAAGCCAGTGTTTCAGAATCAGTAGAATTCATAGCTGAAATGTTGCTAAGTTCCTCATCTGGGTTCTTGGCTTCAGCATTTGCAATAAGTTTGCCTCTAACAGTTGACGTTCCGTTCACTTTCGACTTCTCTTTTTTCTTGAGACTAGCCACTTTGTTTGAAATGTCTGGCTTGACTGTTAAGTTCTTCCATTCATTCAGCTTTTTGCAGATGTCCTTCCTAGCTTTGTCCATTATAATATTACGAGTTTCAAGAAGCGACATCTCTCTTATGCTAGGAAGGCATTTACTCTCAACATTGGTCACCTTCTCTGTGCCAACACCAGATGATTGACTGACATTGGATAGTTGATCCCAATTTACTATTCCACTTTCATCTATTTTCAGTCCATTTTTACGCCTTCTTTTTCTAGGTTTCTCGGCCTTCGCAATAGAGCATGAACCATTAGCTTCACCACCATTTGTAGCAGAGGAATATGCTGGTACGCTTCCTATATCTCCTGCAATAAGTAAATCTTAAGCAATAAAGTTTGAAAATGGAAAGGGAAAGAAGACAAAAGATAGCAGAAATATTTGTTCAGTTTCACACCATCTTCAAGAAATTACATAATCTACCACCGTCATATATAAAACAGCCCACTTATTCCCAATGATATACGTTGAGAGGGACCAAATGCATACAACCTTATGTCCTTATCCCTGTGTGGAGAGCATAAAAAAGCTACTTCTGGATGACGCGTAATAAAATTGCAAGTAGAATGCGCAAGTACAAGAAGCATAGAATGTTTATTGAGCCATTTTGTTTTATTCCATCATAATACCAAAGCGGAAGACTAGTTAGTCTTCGGCCTTCATTGACAGGGAAGGTGACATTAAGTGAATACCAAACACAAAAATTATACTATTGGTTTGCACTATTAAAAGTTGGAGGTGAAGGAGATCTATATACAGACCTGAGTATACTGCCGGTCTATTTGCTGAAGTAGAAACACCTGTCTTCCTGGAGGGAAGCCCGGAAGTGTCATGCGGCATGTAACCAGCCGATGGTGCCCTGGTCTGAGGAGGTGCAGTTGATATTGCCAGAAAGGGTTTCTTGCAACTGTAGCATTGAAGCCTTTTGTTTAGGTACTGAAGAACATACTCAAATTGCATCCTGCAGTTTGTACATACAGTCCAAAATGTATTGCTTACTTTCGGACGCGCTAAATGGGGATTCGGGGAGTTCTTACTCGCATGGAAGATATTGGTAGATGGATGGGTTGGATTAACTTTCTCATATATACCACTCACTGAAGTTCTACTTTGGTTATATGTTTTTCTCTTTAGGTCATATGCTGCTCTCTTGGTTTTATCTGACAGCAAACTCCAAGCTTCAGACACTAATTTGAAAGCACCTTCAGCGCCAACTGATTTGGTTTTGTCAGGATGAAGAATTAAGGCAAGTTTTCTGTACTGTTTCTTCAATGTTTCATCATCACATGATATATCAACACCAAGTACCGCATACCAATCAGCTACCCCGTTGACTTTTTTTTCAGCGGACATGTAAACGTTCACAGTCATCAACAACTGTTCTAGACCATTCAACCCCGGATACAAACTCTGAGCTTTCAAAGCAAATTTTTTAGCTCCGTTCAAATCCTTCTCCATGAGCTTCTTTTCTGCAATCTCTTTAGCTTTAGCAGCGTCATCTTTATTACATTCCATTTCTATAAACCAAGTTCGTACCCAACGGTGGAAAGTAGAAGCGACTTCAGCTGTTTGAAATTTGCCTAATACCAAGTGGGTTGCGTCAGTTGGAATAAGTCTGCAATATTTAGAAAGGTAGAGTCAACATCTGAAAATAATACAGGTTTGCCAGGACAAAATGCTATCCCAGTGCCTCAATGGATTTGCCTATGGCAAGGTAAGGTGTGGCTGGATGTAAGCAATCTTACCCGTGTTGAAAACACTCTGGACATCCTATAATGAAAATTGTATCATGAAATGCATCGACACGCTACTACCCATGATACACGAAGCATAAAGAGTACACTGATGCCATTTTGCTTATTTCACATTCAACAGAAATTAATCAATGGCTAAAGAGACGGGGGGGAATCGACCTAACACATCCAAAATATGGTGAATTCCAGACAAAACAACTAGACATCCAAAATATACAGCCAGTGACAATGTCTGGGAAGCATAATCAGATTGTTAAACGACCCTATACACTATAGTCATCCAGATCGACAGTTTCTTCCGTAAGTATTCATGAATATGTTATGTACTACCTAAAACCCATTCTTTGAATTCCGATTATTGTTTTCAAATACCCCAATTCTTTGATTATTCACCACCATCTCAGCTGATTGACTACAGAATTGAGATGGTGGCGAATAATCAAAGAACTGGAGGAAGTACATTCTAATGTTCGCAGGATACAGAGTCATAATACAGAAAACAATATAACAATACGATCGAATATGCCCCTTTCCAACTAGGAACTTTAGTCAATCAGTTGCACAATCAAATCATCAGCAAGTATCCGACGCAGGAAAATCAACGATAAATAAGCAAAATTACAGTCCGAACAACGATGAAACTGTGATATCACCGAGAAAATGAAAAGACATTTCCCATTTTTATACATTTAAGACATGTAAGGCTGTAACAATCAACAAACTACACATCTGACAAAACTACACGCTTATAACAGTTCAACAAAACTTGATTTTTTTTTTTGTTTATCTTAATCAAACCCCTAAAACTCGATTTTCGACACGAATACTACTCCTGACTTGAACCCCCAAACAACACCAAATTCTTCCAAATCACGGTACAAATTCCCAAAATACAGCGTAATAAACGATTCAATTACACTAATTCAACTCAAAAACCACAAAAATCAAACAATTCCAAATCAAACAGATCTACACTACCGAATTCAAGTAACATCATAAACACCATTAATTCCCAAAAATGTACAGTCGAATCATTACTAATCAACAAAATTGACTTAATTTACCATAACTGTACAATAAACCCTAATTCGACAGTAATTCAATAAATTCGAAAAAAAATACGATAAATTACCTAAAAATCAGGAATATTAATCATCGAAGAACCCTAGAAAAACGCCGAATAATTAACCATCAAAATTCCAGATTTCTGGAAAATATCTGAACTCTGAAAATAAAGTTAAAATTTTAGGGATTTATGAGAAATAAAAATAAAAATAAAATAAAAAAATTGGACACATGAATTTTTCTTGTATTTAAAGGAAGTACTTAATTTTGTTAGGCTAACCTACTTGAATTTATTTTTATTTTCTAAATCAATTAATTCCTTAACTTGGGTTAACATTTTTTTAACTAAGGTTAATAATATTGCTTGCCACCCTGTCTATAATGTCAAAAATAAAAAAATCCCCCCATTTTTTTTAATTTATACTCCGTATTATTAATAATTTTTGCATAAAAAATAATTACAGTATATTATTACCATTGTTTTTTTTAACTATGAAGGTCACATGCAAGTTGGTGAATGTGGAAGTTTGCCACTATGCAGAATGCATAGCTGTCATTTTATTGTTTTTATTCTCTTTTAAAGAGATTATTATAAATAAAAAATAATAATTAGAGTAAAAAGTGGGGTAAAAATTAAAATACTTAAATTGTGGAGTAATTCACATCATGTTGTGGACCATGTGTGAGATTCTGACAGGTATACTTTAACCATTTTCAGGAATTTGGTTAAGGGATATAATGATAATATGTCAGTTCTGATATAATTTTGATCATCATAACAGATTGGTAAATCTGAATAATCTGAGTAATGTAATTGGTATTTTGGTGAGAGCTTAAATTTCTGATCTGTTGTTGAATTTTGATGCTACTTGTGTGTGTAATAGTCATTCTGTCGGAATTTTCGTTTGTGTTAACGTGTGACTGCAGTGGGATATTATGTTAGTTTGATACGACTGCAAATGTCGGACATAGGTGAGAGTGTCTGAATGTCCGAGTGCAGATCTGAGAATTCGACTGGTTTGCTTATATTTCAGCCTGACATTTGATTCTCTGAGAATGATCAGGATGTACATACCATAGGAACTAGGAAGTCATTATTGTGTTATGATAAGTATATGGTTCAGATTCTGTTGAGATTCCTGGTACATTTACATTTGTGGTTCATTTCGGAAAGTGAGTGATTAAGATTTACGGATTCATGATCCTGGAAAGCGGTTCATGTCAGGACATTTCTGATAGATTAGAACAAGATGGCAGGGCCAGATTGAGTGCCAACTGAGAGTTTGGAGATATGTTGATAAATCTGAAGTGCAATAATGTAGAATGTAACAAAGAAGACACTGGCTTATTTTGTTTAGCCGAATGACACCAACCATAGTTTCTATCTTTACAGATTGTCGACCTATCAAGGATACAGTACAATTAACAAATTACTTGGCTTCTTCTCGTAGAATAATGCAGAAATTAAAGGAATGGTCGAATGCATACATTCAATTTGCTGTTTTTTTTCCAGAGAATTGTACAAGGAGATATGCTCAAGTCATTTTGGTCATCCTCGACTGCATTTCCATGTACCGTCTGTATACAAATACAACTGCAGGACTGCAAATGCTTCTCCGTGAAATAATCATAGATATTACCAGCAAGCACACACCAAAAATTAAAGGTGCCAAGTCCAACCAGCAGATCCAACTCCGCGCAGCCATCAAATTATAATATAAGTCGAAAATATAACCACAATTATCAGCTCAGGGTGTAAATGATGCAGCTTTATTAGTTGAAAATCCTCCAGTCTCCACCCACTACCCGAATCAAAGGCCAAATAAATTCTTAATTAATTAGCCTTAAAAATACGACTAGAAGCAAACTTAGACACCTAAATACTCCCTCCTCCCTCTATATAACCCATTCAAACTCCTCTAACTTTCTTCATTATCCCATACTACCAAACATAAAATTCAGTATTAAAAATGTCTGCCAAATTGATCGAAACCCATCGCAAAGACGCACAAGTGTACAATGGTCCAGTACAATGCAAGCAAAAGTTAGATGAATTGATGAAGGAGATCAACATGCCAAGTATTTTGTTTCCCTTGGTTGACATACAAGAGTTTGGCTACAACAAGTCGACCGGGTTCGTGTGGTTGACCCTGAGCAAACCGGTCCAGCACAAGTTCACCAAGATGAAAAAACTGGTGTCTTACGACAACCATGTCACGGCTTTTGTCGAACCCGGTCGTCTGAAGAATGTTAAAGGAGTCAAATCTAAGGAAGTCTTGATCTGGTTCACTCTCAGTGATTTTTACATTGAGGATCCCAACTCTGGCAAAGTTATCGTTGCTAACCCTTCTGGTCTTACCTTTCCTATTAATATTTCTGATTTTGAGGAAGAGGACAAGAATGCCCAAAAGTAGGCCACATACTACTCCCTCCCATTCACAAGCTTCTTTACACTTTTATTAATTCCTGATCAGGAAATAATAAACTTGGAATAATTGCCAGAGTATATATGGCCATGCATGGTCATGGACGTATCACGTATTGTATAATGGTATTATAACATTTTTATTTTGTGTTACTTCTTAGTATGTAACGAATAAGATGAGTAAAAAATAAATCGAAATAATGGATGTTGTCTTGAATCTAGCCTTCAAAGGGCAAAAGTATTTATACGAGTCTGTTGTTTATTTCTTGAGATTACATTTTTATAAAAGTCTTTGTTAATACATTTAAAAGTGACTTAAAATTATTGCCGTAATTATTGTTACTGTCACTAATGCCGCATTAATATTGATAATTTCACTACTCCCGCCGTAATTATTGTTACTTTCACTATTGCCGCATTAATAATGATTATTTCACTACTCCCGTTGTTGTTTCTACCACTCTCACTAATCTCGTTGATAATATTGTTACTTTTACTATTCAAATGAGTGATTACTATCATATAACTATATCCAATGGTTACTACAATTCTTTTCTTTACTGACAAAATTATTTTACTACTTAGGCATGCAATTTTAAGACGATTATATATTTATATAAATATATTACATATATGCATTAAATCAAATCGAAAGAATTATGCAATATTATATATTATGGAATCTAACTTGAATTATTTATAACCTACTTATTATATTTTTGTAAGTGTAATTTAAAAGTATTTTCATTTAAATAATTAACATCGTCTCTATACATCTAATCTAATAAACTATAAAGTTTAATAAAATTGCATAAATTTTAAATTTAATATATAATTTTATGTTGATAATACTTAATACTATAAGTGTGCATGTTTATACTAATTAATTATTTTATTTTAGGGAAATTGACTATCTTCTAGTCTTTTACAAATATTTAGGAAAATTATTAGGCATCTTCTTTCGTTTAGTCTCCTTGAAATTGACCATCTTAATTGTTTTTTTTATTTTAAAGAATTTGACCATCTTAATTAATTATTTTATTTTAAGGAAATTGACCATGTTTAGGAAAATTACCAAGTTTCTATATAATTTAATTTTAACCCAAACTATATAATATTTGCATTGAGATCCCTTAATCGGGTCCATCACACGGTGCTATTGATTTAAAACTATATAGTATAATTAATTTGTATAACTTTTTTTAATTACATTGAAGTCCCTTGGTTTCTGGATTTAATATATACTAGTATTAGTGTCCGGCTTCGCCCGGGCTACCTCTACTTACCATTACATTTTTTTTTCATTAAATAAAATTATTTAAAGTTGCATAACCCATAAATTTATCATTAATATATTTTTCTATGACATATCCTAAAATTACGATAAAATAAATTTTGAGACAAATTCACTACTCCCGCTATTAATATTTTACTCTTATTAATGAAATAATTGTAATAAAATTTCACCACTTGCCTGTAATCATTGTTACTTTCACTACTCCCGCCGTAATTATTGTTATTGTCACTACTGCCGCATTAATATTGATAATTTCACTACTCCCGCCGTAATTATTGTTACTTTCATTATTGCTGCATTAATATTGATTATTTCACTACTCCCGTTGTTGTTTCTACCACTTTCACTAATCTCGCTGATAATATTGTTACTTTTACTATTCAAATGAGTGATTATTATCATATAACTATATCCAATGTTACTACAATTCTTTTCTTTACTGACGAAATTATTTTTACTACTTAGGCATGCAATTTTAAGAGGATTATATATTTAGATAAATATATTACATATATGCATTAAATCAAATCGAAAGAATTATGCAATATTATATATTATGGAATCTAACTTGAAATATTTATAACCTACTTATATTATATTTTTGTATGTTAAATAATTAACATCTCTATACATCTAATAAACTATAAAGTTTAATAAAATTGCATAGATTTTAAATTTAATATATAATTTTATGATGATAATAATTAATACCATAAGTGTGCATGTTTATACTAATTAATTATTTTATTTTAAGAAAATTGACCATCTTCTATAAATATTTAGGAAAATTACCAAGCATGTTTTTTCTTTTAGTCTCCTTGAAATTGACCTTCTTAATTAATTATTTTATTTTAAGGAAATTGATCATCAGAATTAATTAATTTATTTTAAGGAAATTGATCATGTTTTAGTCTCTTACAAATGTTTAGGAAAATTACCAAGTTTCTATATAATTTAATTTTAACCCAAACTATATAATATTTGCATTGAGATCCATTAATCGGGTCCATCACACGGTGCTAGTGATTTAATACTATATAGTATATTAATTTGTATAACTTTTTTTAATTACATTGAAGTCCCTTGGTTTCTGGATTTAATATATAGTACTAGTATGGGTGCCCGGCTTCGCCCGGGCTACCTGTATTTAGCATTGAAATATATTTTCAATTAATTAAAACTATTTTAAAGTTGCATAACTCATAAATCCCATTAATATATTTTTCTATGATACGGAGTATATCTTAAAATTACAGTGAAATAAATTATGAGACAACTACTCCCGCTATTAATATTTTACTTAAATCGATTGCTTAGCTAATTTTTCATATATACTTTCTTTTGTTCTTAGAATTGTTACTTTTATTACATTCGTTATTATTACTTTTACTTTCACTACTCCCGCCGTAATTATTGTTACCTAATTATTGTTACTTTCACTACTTGTACATTAATATTGATAATTTCACTACTCCCGTTGTTACTTCTGTTATTTTCACTACTCCCGCTCGCTGTTAATATTATTACTTTGACTATTCAAATGAGTGATTACTATATCGAATGTTATTATAATTCTTTTCACTACTAACAGAATTACTTTTACTTTTTAAGTATCCAATGAGTGATTATTATATCCAATTAAGGTTACTTTTATTACTCTCACTACTCAAAATAAAATATATTACATATATGCATTTAAATATATTACATATATACATTAAATTAATTAAGTAGAAATAATTATGGAATATTATATTTTTTGGAAATCTAGCTTGATTTATTTACTTTTTAATAGTTTCCAAAATATAATATACTTATATTATATTTGTTTATGTTAAAATAATTAACACATTTATACTAATTAATACCATAAGTGGGGTATATTTATTTTAAGGAAAATTATCATATTCCGTGTTCTCTAAATTTATACTTCAATTAAAACTATATAATATTTACATTGAAGTCCCTTGTTCAGGTCCATCGCACAGTGCTAGTGATTTAAAACTATATAGTATAATTAATTTGTATAAGTTTCTTTAATTACATTGAAGTCCCTTGGTTTCTGGAATTAATATGTAGTATAGGTTTGATGATCGGCTATGCCCGGGCTACCTTTATTTAACATTTAAATTTTATTTTCTATGAAATATGATTTCTCTAAATTTGGTTAACACATACATTTACAATTTATATATTAAAATTATGATGAGAGGTAAAATTAATCAACAAATTATGAGACACGTTCACCTCTCCCGCTGTTAATATTATTACTTTCACTACATCCCCTGTTAATACTATTACGTTCACTACTTCTTCAGTTACGGTTGTTTGTTTTACTATTCCTGCTATTTTTACGGTTAACCCGTTAGTTTTGTCAAACTCGTATATTTAAATAAATTAATATTTTCTTAAAATTGAATTGTTAGTTAATTTTTCATACTCTTTCCGTTGTTCTTACTGTTACTTTCATTAAATGTGTTGTGACTACTATTACTTTCACTTCTCCCGCCGTCATTATTTTTTCTATCACTACTCCAGCATTTATTATTGTTAATTTAACTATTTATGTTGCTGCTAGTATGACTTTCACTACTCCCGTTATTATATATTATTGTTGCTTTTACTACTCACATGGAAGGTTACTATCATAATAGTTGATTATCTAGTTGTATTAGAGTTATATATTTAAATAAATCTGAAATATCAAATTAGAATATTATTTAAGAGCAATCATTATTATTTACTAATTAAAGTAATAGTAGAATATTAATCTGAAATATCAAATTAGAATATCAAATAAGAATATCAAATTAGAATAATTATTATATCTAATGAATTATGGAATATTATATTTTTTGGAAATCTGAATTGATTTACTTACCTTTAAATAGTTTCCAAAATATAACATATACTTATATTATATTTATGTATGTTAAATAATTAACATATTTATATACTAATTAATACCATAAGTGGGACCCGTTTATTTAAGGAAACTCGCCATATTCTAATATTCTCTAAATTTATACTTTTAACCAAAACTATATAATATTTACATTGAAGTCCCTTGTTCAGGTCCATCACACGGTGCTAGCGATTTAAAACTATATAGTATAATTAATGTGTATAGATTTATTTAATTACGTGGAAGTCCCTTGGTTTCTGGAATTAATATATAGTACTAGTATTGGTGCCCGGCTTCGCCCGGGCTACCTCTACTTACCATTAATTTTTTTTTTTCATTAAATAAAATTACTTAAAGTTGCATAACTCATAAATTTATCATTAATATATTTTTCTATGACATATCCTAAAATAACGATGAAATAAATTTTGAGACAAATTCACTACTTCCGCTATTAATATTTTACTCTTATTAATGAAACAATAGTAATAACATTTCAGTACTTGCCCGTAATCGTTCTTACTTTCACTACTCCCGCCGTAATTATTGTTACTGTCACTACTGCCGCATTAATATTGATAATTTCACTACTCCCACCGTAATTCTTGTTACTTTCTCCATTGCCGCATTAATATTGATTATTTCACTTGTAACACCCCCATTTATTTAAGGGCCTGGACTAGGACTCCTCAGATAAAGAAGAGTGTTACCATCTCGGAAACCCGAGGCAGTAGATAACAAAGGAAAAATAAACAGTACTTTAAATTGAAAGTTATAAATGTTTACAACTCAAATGGAACATGTCTCAAAACTGAAAATAAAGTCTGATAGCTAAACCGAAATAAAAGTGGGCTAGCTCTAAGTCGGGTGATCCATGCTCTCTCCCCGCCCGACTCCATATGTCTCAACAACTGTCAATCGCTCCCAAGAAATGGATCATCACAGCGTACACGAATACGTAGTCAACCGCGAGGTTGAGTAGGTAATACGATACAATAAAGAATGCAATGATATGATCCTCCAATCTCAACTCCATCACACACATCCCCGAACGCCCAAACTATACCGATCCCTGCAGACTATATCAATCGACCGTCGTCGATATACCAGCTAAATGGCCGAGGACACCAGGGCAAGTCTGCAGAACCCGCTGGGCCTTAATCGCAATAATCTCATCTCTTCTAACTCCAACTCCGATGCAAATGCAATGTATGAAACGTATGAAACAATAATGCTCAACAAGATAAATAAGATAATCGGATATGTCATATAATCATCGAACATGCCAACTCTTTATAATCGTAAGAACTCAATCAGTGTATTCCCTACCTCGATGCAAGTCAAATAGTCGGGTGCTCAAGCAGTAATATTCCACAACAAATTCGCCCTCTGAAAGATAAATAAATGATAAACAATTACTTAAACTATTCCCGTTCCCAAAATAGAAAGTTACTAAAAATAGAAACTTCCTAACATGGAAAGTTTCCTTAAATGGAAACTTCCCCGATATAGCAGTTTTCCATTTTAACCAACCCGACTCAAAACCCGTCTCTAATTATATAAACAATTAAAAACTATTGTAAACCCACTAATCAAACCACGTCATCCGCAACACCCCAAACACACCTCCTATACGGTTTTATCCCGTGTACCTCACCCCTTACACTCTTCATACACGATATCACCGACCACCTAGCACCACCACACAGCCTCCACCTCCTAGCCCGCACCACGATGTATCCCAACAACCACTAACCACCAGACTAGCCGTCCCCTACCACTCACAACCTCACGCCCTAGTAACAACAATCACGAACAAAACCAATTACCGAAAACCCGACATACAGAAACACCGTGTAAAGAACCCCTCGCCAACACCACCACAGCCGCCATTACCACCTCTGGCCACCACCGTTGACACCACTGTCTCACGGTGACTCCAGGGGTAGTCCCTAACCCCTAGTACAGCCACAAAATCAACCGTGATTCCTAACCCAGCCGCGACAATTCCCCTACTCTCCCATGTTTTCGCGAAATCCCGGCCACCACCAACACCAACCACCACCAGCCACCCTAACGACACTCCTACCGTGGTCGACCCAACCTCCAGGAACCAACCCACCCTAACCCAAGTCAAGTCAGTGGCGATTAAAGGTTCGAATCCCCTGATTACTAACCCGACACACTACCACATCCACCACCTATTCCACCCCTAATAATCACCCACGGTCAGCCGTCAACGGTCAATTCCAACCACGGTGTTCCAAGGTCCCCCTGTGGTCAAGGTCACGGCTGATAGGTGTTTGCTACGGTGGTCAAACCACTCGGTCAATATGCTAGTTTAATTAGTTTATAAAAATTGTGAGACGGTCTTACCTTGTATCGCTAATTGTTCTTCCGTCTTCTAAATCTCCTTCTCTTCTTTTCACGGTTGTCACTATAGATTAGGGTTCTTGTTTAGTTTGGTTTAGGGGAGGCAGATGAGGTGATAGAGGAGTAGGGTTTCCAATGTGAATGTCGAAGGTTACAACTTTGTGAATGTCGATGGATAGGTGAATTAGGGTTGTATGTCGTGTAGTGTGTTGATGGATTAACGGGTTTATGGTTGTGTTACACGGTTCATTGCTACCACCATCCAAGTCCAATCCCATCACTAAAAGTCCGTCACGCATCTCTAGGTAATTGACCTCTATTTACCGCCCTCGACTCGTAACTTAAAATAAACGAGTACATATAATTTATTTATACTAATTAAATTAATTACGAGAATATAATTTTATTAGAACTAACATAAAATATAAAAATTAGGATTTAAATATAATTATGACTTAAATAATTAAACAAGTATAAATGAGAAATAAATATAAATATGAAATATATTTAATTATAATATATTATCAAAATTAAAGAAATACGAATGAAATGTCATTTTATGAAATAATCGTCAGATATAAAATGATTATGAAATACGAAATAATCGTAGGATTACGATTTATAAAATAGTAACAGTTTACATAAAATACTTTATACACATCCGTTTGAAAAAAACGCGTATAAAACAAGGTTTGACTATCATTGACCGAGGCTAAAATACGGGGTACTACAGTCTTCCCCCCTTAAAAATGAACTTCGTCCCGAAGTTCGCCACCCCGTAACGATAACCAAACATCCACAAGCATAAGACAAACACAAGTAGTACATATACATAAGCTCTAAAACGCGAAGTGTTATATTCTATCCCCCTTAAGAAACTTTGTCCCCAAAGTTGAACATACGATGTAAGTATGTGGCACTTAAAGAACCACAACATTGACCGAATAATAACAAATTAAAACAACAGACTCCATGCATGGTCAATTCTCGTCACCAATCATAACATACCACTTAGCCGGATCGTAAACCATCAAGATTTTACAATCCTATCCTCCTTAAAACATGGTTACGTCCCCGTAACCCCATTATAAAATTCCACATCCAATGTTCAAGAAGATTATCAAACAATAGACACAAATCATCGATAAGCTAATTACTCTATACGGCAACTAGCATCCGACTTTTCAAGCAACAAAACACACTTGTCAATTTCATGCTACGCATTACACAAAATCAAGGTAACAAATACTTGGATGCTTTGACACCAAATTAACACATTTACATCAATGTAGACAATCAACTAACTCATAGTTCATACTTGACGAATTAAAATATTTCATATCAGTAATCATATCATAGAAGTAAAATCCATATTTCTGCAAATCAGGTTTAGAGAAAGACACTAGGCAAAATTCAAGCAATGTAATAGCGTTTGTATAATTGAGACTACTTTACATAAAACTCACCGAAACAAATAAGATTATATTATCATATAACAAGGTTCATACTCATATCATATGCCTACCGTTCATGCTACGTAATTCATATCGAGTATTACATGGTTACATCACATAATTCATATTTGATTAAACTTTTATATGAAACTCACATAACTTACAATTTCAACAATCAAACATCATGCAACAACTTTCAAAATTCATAATTAAATAACCGCTTAGCTATTTTGCGAGCTATTATCGTTTTTAGGAAATATAATGAATTAACTAATCATAGGAAAGAGAATAAATTGCAAAGCTTAAGGAATTTATTTATAACAAATTTTACAACTCAGTTGGTCGGAACAAAAACTTTACAAAGCAATTAGACGAGAAAATGGGCAACTTGCAAAAATCACTATTAAATAACGACTCGTTAAGATTTTACGTGGCTTATCATTCTGAAAACGTGAATGAATATTCTAAACAGTGGAGTTGGAATTATGCATAAAAAATAAACACGTTTTAAATGGTTTCTTTTTCAAAACATGGGTCGAAACAGAATCGTGCGGTAAGAATAATCGACCACTTTGTCAACTAAAATATTTATTTCTCTCAAAATATAATTCATATTAGCATGAAACTAAAAGCATTGAAAAGCTAAATTAGAATTTTATCACACATAAAATTTTCACCATCATATAGAGAACACATTTTAAATGGCAGCCTGTACAAACAAGGTAACATTCTGGAATTTATTAAAAATTTTGGTTCCTTTAAATTACTTCACATTATCACACAACCATTCTTCCTCCAACACATGTTACATATCATTTGAGGCATAGAAATCACGTTGCACCATATACATGTAATTGCCATCTAGAAAACGGTAAAGATTACGAAACCGAAAATAAAATCAACTAAATAACTCAATAATCATGTATGTATAGACAATGCATTAGTTTCTCATCGTAACAATCACAACTTATTTAAATACGAAAATATATCCTAGGAATCACTAAGGTGTCACTTATTGAATACTAACCTTATAACTAAATTAAATGTATATAATTAGACGTAAAAATTGGCATGAAATTTTCAACACACAACTATATAACATTCATGGCTTAGGGCAACACATTCCACATACCACTAGACATGGATTGCTAAGGCAATTAGTAAAATAATAACAATCATAAATCTCAAAATTCGATCACATTTGCCTAGTAAGCAAAACAGTAAACTCTTGCAAAGAATAAGACATCCAACAAGAAGTATATACACACTTAGAATAACAGCAAAACAATTATCAACGGACACGACACCCGTTTCGGTCTACTAGCTTTACACATAGGACTTAACTTGATTCTTCATCCTGTAACAACATAGCCTGGTTGGATCTACTAACCATTCCAGTCAATCATGGTCATATCCCTCCTACATCTAACCTCTTAGGTAGCTATAGCTTATGGTGCCTCTATGATCAACTCATTAAACATATCATTACATTATATCTCTACCTAAGGGTTCAGGGATCAGAAAGCCGCATGCATATCATCATATAATTCATAATTCACAACTCATGTCATCCATACACTAAAATTTCACTCAATTATTCAAATAAGTCAGCATGCAAATATCAACCATATTCTTTCATTGCACATCTTTAACCATGTATCACATCATTACTTACCTCATTCCGCTCCTGCAAAACTGTTAGTATAATATAGGCAAGGTCTGATCCTTTATTTTGTTACTACCCATTCTCTGCATCACTCAAGGTTTACCAGGTTAGACTAAAAGGGCCAGTGGCTTGGTTTGAGGGGGCCCCTAACTCATTCCAATCCTGGGGGCTCCTAACAGTTACTAGCCTGGGTTCATTTTATTTGACTCTTCCTATGTTCATTATTTTTGTTCATTTGTTTTTAGGCCTGAGGATCGTTCGCTCTGATACCACTTTGTAACACCCCCATTTATTTAAGGGCCTGGACTAGGACTCCTCAGATAAAGAAGGGTGTTACCATCTCGGAAACCCGAGGCAGTAGATAACAAAGGAAAAATAAACAGTACTTTAAATTGAAAGTTATAAATGTTTACAACTCAAATGGAACATGTCTCAAAACTGAAAATAAAGTCTGATAGCTAAACTGAAATAAAAGTGGGCTAGCTCTAAGTCAGGTGATCCATGCTCTCTCCCCGCCACTCCATATGTCTCAACAACGTCAATCTGCTCCCCAAGAAATGGATCATCACAGCGCACACGAATACACAGTGGTCAACCGCGAGGTTGAGTAGGTAATACGATACAATAAAGAATGCAATGATATGATCCTCCAATCTCAACTCCATCACACACATCCCCGGAACGCCCAGCCATACCGATCCCCGGCAGACTATATCAATCGACCGTCGTCGATATACCACTAGATGGCCGAGGACACCAGGGCAAGTCCTGCAGAACCCGCCTGGGCCTTAATCGCAATAATCTCATCTCCTCTAACTCCAACTCCGATGCAAATGCAATGTATGAAACGTATGAAACAATAATGCTCAACAGGATAAATAAGATAATCAGGTATGTCATATAATCACCGAACATGCCAACTCTTTATAATCGTAAGAACTCAATCGTGTATTCCCTTACCTCGATCTTTAGTCAAATAGTCGGGTGCTCAAGAATATTCCACAACAAATTCGCCCTCGAAAGATAAATAAATGATAAACAATTACTTAAACTATTCCCGTTCCCAAAATAGAAAGTTACTAAAAATAGAAACTTCCTAACATGGAAAGTTTCCTTAAATGGAAACTTCCCCGATATAGCAGTTTTCCATTTTAACCAACCCGACTCAAAACCCGTCTCTAATTATATAAACAATTAAAAACTATTGTAAACCCACTAATCAAACCACGTCATCCGCAACACCCCAAACACACCTCCTATACGGTTTTATCCCGTGTACCTCACCCCTTACACTCTTCATACACGATATCACCGACCACCTAGCACCACCACACAGCCTCCACCTCCTAGCCCGCACCACGATGTATCCCAACAACCACTAACCACCAGACTAGCCGTCCCCTACCACTCACAACCTCACGCCCTAGTAACAACAATCACGAACAAAACCAATTACCGAAAACCCGACATACGCAAACACCGTGTAAAGAACCCTCGCCAACACCACCACGGCCGCCATTACCACCTCTGGCCACCACCGTTGACACCACTGTCTCACGGTGACTCCAGGGGTAGTCCCTAACCCCTAGTACAGCCACAAAATCAACCGTGATTCCTAACCCAGCCGCGACAATTCCCCTACTCTCCCATGTTTTCGCGAAATCCCGGCCACCACCAACACCAACCACCACCAGCCACCCTAACGACACTCCTACCGTGGTCGACCCAACCTCCAGGAACCAACCCACCCTAACCCAAGTCAAGTCAGTGGCGATTAAAGGTTCGAATCCCCTGATTACTAACCCGACACACTACCGCATCCACCACCTATTCCACCCCTAATAATCACCCACGGTCAGCCGTCAACGGTCAATTCCAACCACGGTGTTCCAAGGTCCCCCTGTGGTCAAGGTCACGGCTGATAGGTGTTTGCTACGGTGGTCAAACCACTCGGTCAATATGCTAGTTTAATTAGTTTATAAAAATTGTGAGACGGTCTTACCTTGTATCGCTAATTGTTCTTCCGTCTTCTAAATCTCCTTCTCTTCTTTTCACGGTTGTCACTATAGATTAGGGTTCTTGTTTAGTTTGGTTTAGGGGAGGCAGATGAGGTGATAGAGGAGTAGGGTTTCCAATGTGAATGTCGAAGGTTACAACTTTGTGAATGTCGATGGATAGGTGAATTAGGGTTGTATGTCGTGTAGTGTGTTGATGGATCAACGGGTTTATGGTTGTGTTACACGGTTCATTGCTACCACCATCCAAGTCCAAGCCCATCACTAAAAGTCCGTCACGCATCTCTAGGTAATTGACCTCTATTTACCGTCCTCGACTCGTAACTTAAAATAAACGAGTACATATAATTTATTTATACTAATTAAATTAATTACGAGAATATAATTTTATTAGAACTAACATAAAATATAAAAATTAGGATTTAAATATAATTATGACTTAAATAATAAAACAAGTATAATTGAGAAATAAATATAAATATGAAATATATTTAATTATAATATATTATCAAAATTAAAGAAATACGAATGAAATGTCATTTTATGAAATAATCGTCAGATATAAAATGATTATGAAATACGAAATAATCGTAGGATTACGATTTATAAAATAGTAACAGTTTACGTAAAATACTTTATACACATCCGTTTGAAAAAAACGCGTATAAAACAAGGTTTGACTATCATTGACCGAGGCTAAAATACGGGGTATTACATCACTACTCCCGTTGTTGTTTCTACCACTTTCACTAATCTCACTGATAATATTGTTCCTTTTACTATTCAAATGAGTGATTACTATCATATAACTATATCTAATGTTACTACAATTCTTTTCTTTACTGACGAAATTACTTTTACTACTTAGTCATGCAATTTTAAGAGGATTATATATTTATATAAATATATTACATATATGCATTAAATCAAATCGAAGAAATTATGCAATATTATATATTATAGAGTCTAAGTTGAATTATTTATAACCTACTTATATTATATTTTTGTATTGTATGTTAAATAATTAACATCTCTATACATCTAATAAACTATAAAGTTTAATAAAAATTGCATAGATTTTAAATTTAATATATAATTTTATGGTGATAATAATTAATACCATAAGTGTGCATGTTTATACTAATTTATTATTTTATTTTAAGGAAATTGACCATCTTCTAGTATTCTATAAATATTTAGGAAAATTACCAAACATTTTCTTTCTTTTAGTTTCCTTGAAATTGACCATCTTAATTAATTATTTTATTTCAAGGAAATTGATTGTCTTAATTAATTATTTTATTTTAAGGAAATTGACCATGTTTTAGTCTCTTACAAATATTTAGGAAAATTACCAAGCTTCTATATAGTTTAATTTTAACCCAAACTATATAATATTTGTATTGAGATCCTTTAATTGGGTCCATCACACAGTGCTAGTGATTTAAAACTATATAATATAATTAATTTTTATAACTTTCTTTAATTACATTGAAGTCCCTTGGTTTCTGGAATTAATATATAGTATTGATTGATATTGATTGTTATTATTTTGTTTTTGTTCTTGTTGTTATTTTTATTATTATTTTTATTATTTTTTCTTATAAAACCGCAACTTTTGTATTATTATTATTGTTATTATAAAAAAACGCAAACTTTTATTGAGATTAAACAAAAATTTTACAAGAAATTAGTGGGCAGCTAAGAGAGAACACTTATAAGAAAATATAGTCTAAAACACAAGGTAAGATAATAACATTTTTCCGCTTTATATACATTGGTTTGTTCATACATTATACTACGGTTACATTACGATAAAAAATAATGAAAAGTGTGATTTTTTTTTAAAACAATAATGTATATATGTATAGAATAATTAATAATATCGAATGTTTTTGCGTCGTTTTTTAAAAATAATACTGTATATATAACTTTTCTAAACTGAATTTATAGGATCTAAACTTATAGGATCTGAACTGAACTTATAGAATCTGAACTGAACTGAACTTATAGGATCTAAACTGAACTTATAGGATCTGAACTGAACTGAACTTATAGGATCTGAATTGAGCTGTACTTATAGGATCTGATCTGAACTGAATTGAACTTATAAGATCTGAAGTAAACTTAAATTAAGTGACTTTAAGTCCAAAAGAATAGGGCCTTACTAAATAAATAGACAAATTTGAATCTTTCTAAATAAGGTAACTAATAAAAAAATATATATACATTAACTAAGTAAGGTAACTAATAATTATAATAATTTATTTCATTAACTTATTATCTTTTCATCAAATTATTTTTTTTTACTAAACTCTAATCTATAATCTTTTAATTAAAATATTTTAATAAAAAAATTGTATCAAGGTATGATTTACTAAATATTTTAATGATTCTATTATTTGAGAATGACTTGGCTCATACTATGTACTACCTCCTATTCACAATAAACCTCCCATTTCATTTTGACACGAAAATTAAGAAAACACACTACCCCACCATATAAATAAATTTGAACCACACAAATACACTACCCACCATACAATTAAATTTGGACCACACAAACACTTACCAAAAAAGGAAATAGGGAAGTTATTGTAAATAGACGGAAATGGAAATAGGGAGGTTTATCTTGAATATGAGGGAGTATAAAACAAAAGGTTATGCCTTTTCACATACGAATTTTACTCTTTCACATACGCCTTTTACAAATATACCCTTGTCATTTTTCTCTTTCCCCACCCAATTGAGTTTTTTCAACTCCCTTCTTTTCACCTCCCTCCGACAATCCCATCCCGTCCAACCTATAAGCTTACTTCGACGACCTGTGCCAATCCCATCAATAGAAACAAAACCACAGCTATGAAATTTGGCAAAAAGCTCAAAAATCATTTACGAATCATGAGACAGTAAAGTTCAATAATCGAGTAATCAGAGAATTGTAATACACTTATACTTGTATACAACTACCTCCAACTTGGCTCATGGAGCGTTATGATAAGTGTATGTACTCCTTACTCGATGAATGAATGACGATGAGTATTTGTAATGAATGCATATTGACAGGACATGCATGCATGCAACTAAATGCACCTTCATATAGAATTGTCTGCCTTGCCCACCCACAATTATCAGCTCATCAGGGTATAAATTAAATGATGCAGCTTTATTAGTTGAAATCCTCCAGTCTCCACCCACTACCCGAATCAAAGGCCAAATAAATTCTTAATTAGCTTTAAAAATACGACTAGAAGCAAACTTACACACCTAAATACTCCTCTATATAACCCATTCAAACTCCTCTAACTTTCTTCACTATTCCCATACCAAACATGAATTCAGTATTAAAAATGTCTGCCCAATTGATCGAAACCCATCGCAAAGACGCACAAGTGTACAATGGCCCAGTACAATGCAAGCAAAAGTTGAATGAATTGTTGAAGGAGATCAACATGCCAAGTAATTTGTTTCCCCTGGATGACATACAAGAGTGTGGCTACAACAAGTCGACCGGCTTCATGTGGTTGACTCAGAAAAAACCGGTGCAACACAAGTTCTCCAAGATGAAAAGAGTGGCGTCTTACGACACCCATGTCACGGCTTTTGTGGAAACTGGTCGGATGAAGATGGTTCAAGGAGTCAAAACTAAGGAGCTCTTGTTTTGGATCACTCTCAGTGATTTCTACATTGATGACCCGAGCTCTGGCAAAGTTATCGTTGCTAACCCTGCTGGTATTACCCGAGCTATTGCTGTTTCTGATTTTGACCCAGAGGAGAAGAATCCGTAGGTGGATAATGTCACCGGTTGTATTATAGCTAATGCTATAATTTCCGAGTTTTATTATAAAGTTTTTTATGTTTGAGTGTAAAATATATTTGCCAGAGTATGGACATGCATGGTCATGGACTTATTGTAATAACTAATAAGGAGGAGCGCTAGGGCGTCACCATTACCGAAATCAGTAGCAACATAATTAAAATAATGAATTTATCTTTTTCATTTTTGCGCGAAAACAAAAAGGATAGGAAAGTTATTTCAATCAAAATCATAAACTAGATCCCTAATTACTAATATGAAAAACTTCAAGCCACCAAAAACTTGCAAATCGCAAACTTCAAAACATTTGGTATTGAGACGATAGTCGCTGAAGATAACTTATCAATTGCGGAATTAATTTTTATGTTGTCCATAGTTTGACAATGAAATATTGAAATGCAAACCATTTTTACATGGAATGCATCTATGTTGCCCACGCATATTGAAGACAATTTTCTATGTTAGAATAAATGGTCAAATTGATTTGCAAAACTTCATTGCGTAACATTCATTAGCTATGACGAATTGACCATCTAGCTTTACTTCATTGTCATTATTCATCAATTTGCAGTTGATTATCCAAGACAATTGTGTTCATTGAGAGTGTTCCTGTTTTCTAGAATCCTATATTCTTAGGTTACAAATTGGATTCATTAATTATTGATGTAATCAATTAATAATTTAATATTATTTTTATTATCTAAGGTGTATAATTTATAAATGCATAATTACATAATTGCCCGTAAAAAGAATATACAAATTGAAATTCAAATATTTAGGAGGGAAACTAATTTGGCTATCTAATTACCAAAATACTCTCGGTGTTACCAAATTTGGGTAACACCCGATATCGCCATCTCATTTTCCTTGTATAATTAGGAGATTACCACTTATATATTTTTTTTTTGAGGAAAACACCC
This sequence comes from Silene latifolia, assembly GCF_048544455.1. NCBI lineage: Eukaryota > Viridiplantae > Streptophyta > Magnoliopsida > Caryophyllales > Caryophyllaceae > Silene > Silene latifolia. Next base: position 30,370,054 of record NC_133526.1, on the reverse strand, counting down.
AAAGGGTGTAATTATAATAACGATCGATCAAAGATTACAGCATTGTTCGCGCTTGGTGGCAAAAATTCCGACCAAACTACTTTACCAAGAGTTCTAGGAGTAATATGAGCTAACGCGTGTGTCACGCAATTGTTAAGCCTACTTGTAAAAGACCAAATAACAGAATCAAACTAATTACGTAAAAACAAAATATCATCCAATAACTTGTGAAAACAAACTCCGTCCCTGTCGTCGTTCCTTTAAAGCATCAATCACGGTCAAGCAGTCACTTTCTAGCACTATTCTTTTGTGGCCTCGGTTCCACGCCTCTTGAATGCCATCCAGGACCGCTACCGCCTCCGCAACATGTGGCTCCCAATTCCATTCTCGGAAGTAGGCTCCACCCCATAAGACCTCTCCACGCTCATCTCGACACACCCATCCACTTCCCACGCCTTCTCCCTCCTTCACCCCGGCGTCAACGTTCACTTTTATGTACCCCTCCGCAGCCGCTCTCCACCCTTCGCACCCATCATCTCCCTGCCACCCTCCTTGTCCCCCGCGTCAATATTTACCAGCCACGCTCTCCCCTATCCCCTCGTCCAAAACATCATTCACTCTCCTAACAACCTTACTCGGCTCCACCTCCCAACCTTCAAACACCACCTTGTTTCGATGCTCCCACACGGCCCAGCACCCCACCGCAAACTTCCCATATTCCCCCTCACCCATCTCCCTCCACCTCGCTTCTACCCAACTTCTGATATCACCCTCCCTCTCCTCCCCTTCCCAGACTTTCTTCGTCACGCCACAGTCACGAAACAAATGTAAACTCGACTCATTAAAAGCATTACAAAAAGAACAAAAAGAAGACTCACCTCCAATCTGAGCGACAGTGTTTGATTTCGTAGCTAAAACTTCCTTACACAATTGCCAGAAGAAGAGTTTAACACGAGGCCAGACCGGAACCTTCCAAAGCTTATTCCACAACCACTTTTCCCGTTCCCAGCTCGATTGCTCCGCCATATCCACGCCCTCACCCGCCAGTGGCGTCGTTAGAGGGGGTGCAGTGGATGCACCCGCACCCCCTAAAATTTGGAAATGTATATATTTTAGTTTTCATGATTATCATTATTCTGCTCTGGTGTGAGTGGTAAACTCTGATGCCGCCTTCTCTGACTTCTAGGGTTCAAATCCCGTTGCCCACAAATTAACTTTTTTCCCCAATTTACATATATACGTGTATGCATTTTAGGTCAATATTATTTTCAAGTTGTATACACTTAATACATCTATTATTCATTTAAAATACTTTTGTAGAACAATCTTATCCACGTTTTCATAAAACGGATTTGTTTTTTTTATAATTTCTTTTACCCACTAATATGTGTATGTTGGATTCGTTCTGCATTAATTTGATATAAAATTGCCCTACACACGACTAATGGTTATGATTTCATGCAATAATTATGGGTTTATTTTTTAGTCAATGTTACGATTTCATGCCATCATTCCTAATTCCTCACGAAAGCTCTTTCTTTATTATAAATAAACTCTAGCGTTGATGTCCTCTAAGTCTCGCTACTAACTTGACGTATTCTAGCTAATAAATTTCTGCACCCCCACCGTCTAAATCCTAGATACGCCACTGTCACCCGCCAATAACTTATAGACCGTCTTAACCGAGTAGATACCGTCCCGCTCTAACCCCCAAAACCATATATCCTGCCCTCTATTCAAACTAATCCGCACATTATTAGCCCTTTCACGTTCAAAAGGCAAGAACAACTGGTTAATTTTTTCATCATCCCATTCCGTCCCGTTTTTTTAAAAAGGTCAGCCACCAACATAGTCTCATTACCGTTGTGACACGGTGAAATAATTCATCCCGTTTGGGTTCCCGACACCAACGCATGATCCTAAACCAACGTGTTCCACCCATCTCCAATCCGTATCCTCATGACTTTCTCCAAGACCGCTCTCGCCTCAACAATACCTCTCCAAGTATAACTTGGATTGTGGCCAACCGCCAACCACAACATCCATAAACTCGCCTTGAGGATAATATTTCGCCCTCATAATCCGTGTCCACAAGCTGCCCCGACAGATTACCAAATGCCATGCATGTTTCCCTAGCAAAACAAGATTGAAATGCTTAAAATCACGGAACCCCAAACCTCCGTCCCCCTTAGATTGACACATTTTTTGCCAAGTGACCCACGATACACCTCTACGTCCTTCCTCATGTCCCCACCAGAAACGGGATACCATCGATCTAAGCTTATCACAAAAGTTAGCAGGGATTTTAAACACACCCATCACATAGGTAGATAGTGAATTGGCAACAGCCTTTATAAGAACCTCCTTACCCGCCCTAGACAAAATTTTCCCTCGCTAGCCTTGGAGCCTTTTGCTTAACTTGTCTCGAATAATGTCAGTGATTATCTTCTTAGACCGCCCAATGACTGTGGGTAGTCCTAGATACCGTTTCTGTTCCACGACTTCCACCACGGATGTCAGTGATTATCTTCTTAGACCGCCCAATGTCAGTGATTATCTTCTTAGACCGCCCAATGTCGTGATCCGAGGTTTTGTTCACAGTTTTGGAAAAAGCTTCAGTATGCTTTGGGCAGTGAGCTTAAGATGAGTACGGCTTTTTATGCCGCAACTGATGGTCAGACTGAGCGTACGATTCAGACGCTCAAGGACATGTTACAAGCTTTAGCTTTGGATTTTCAAGTTAGTTGGGAGAAGAGTTTACCGCTTGTAGAGTTCTCCTACAACAGCAGTTACCAAGCTAGTATTCAGATGGCTCCGTTTGAGGCACTTTATGGAAGGAAGTGTCGTAGTCCTTTGTGTTGGGACGATTCTAGTGAGGCTGTCATTCTTGGCCCGAAGTTGGTTCAAGAATCGATTGAGCAGGTGGGGTTGATCCGCGAGAAGCTTAAGGCAACCCAGGATCGACAGAAGACGTATGCAGACTTGCGGCATAGGCCGATTGAGTTTGAGGCTGGCGATAAAGTTTTTCTTAGGGTTTCACCGATGAAAGGTGTCAAGAGATTTGGGCTTAAGGGCAAGCTTAGTCCTAAGTACATTGGACCGTATGAGGTGCTCGAGAGAGTTGGCGAGGTAGCCTATAGGTTGGCTTTACCTCCAAATCTGTCGAAGGTTCACGACGTTTTCCATGTGTCGCAGTTGCATCGTTACCGCAGTGATCCTTCTTATGTTCTACAGGCTGATGTTATCGAGGTTGAGCCTAACCTGACTTATGAGGAACGACCCGTTCGTATTTTGGAACGTCAGGAGAAGAGGTTAAGGAATAAGGTTGTACCTTTGGTTCGGGTTCTGTGGAGGAGTCAGAAGTTTGAGCAAGAGACTTGGGAAACCGAAGCGTCTATGCGAGAGAAGCATCCATATCTTTTCGAGTGAGGTAGTTCTCTTATCAAGTTTCGAGGACGAAACTTCTTTTTAGGGGGTTGGATTGTAACACCCCTAATTTCCGTAATATAATTCTATAATTAAATTTTCCCATATTTCATATTTTATTTTCCGGGAAAATATCCGTCTCTAATCTTTTGGGCTCGTTGGACTCGAAAACAGTGAAGACTCGCTCTTTCTTTGCGTCTCACGTGATTCTTGGTGTAGATGGGTAAGTTTTGGGCCTAAGCTTGAAATAAACCTATGAGCTTCTCTATATATAAGAGGGGAAACCAAACCCTTGCTTCTCTTTTCTCAAAACCCTAAACCTAATTTCTCTCCTCCTCCTTCTTCCTTTGTGCCGCTCGTTTCTCGCCTAGGGTTTCGTGCCATCCTCTCTTTTCCTTCGTTCTTCATCGTTCTTCGTGCTTAGATCAATCCTACTCCTTAGATCTATCTATCTTCTTCGTAAGTTTTATGTTTTCGCATAGTTTTATAGCTTTTATAGTTTTTATATATATATATATATATATATATATATATATATATATATATATATATATATATATATAGTTAGTATATTTATTAGATTCGTTATCTTTGGCACGTGGATGATTCAATAAAGGCGTGGAGACTGTACCTGGAGAAGAGGTTTACATTATTGAAGACGATCTCTAGGATTTAATAGCTTAATAAGGTAACTAGGTGTTTTCCTTTAATTGTGTTTATGCCAATTGATGTAATTTACATGATTTAATAATTGATTTGTGTAAATTGGTACGTGTTTGATTGTTTATTATCATGTTCCATTGTGTTTGTGTATTTACGTATGTGTTTTATTGTTTAAATTGCATAACGTATCTTGCCTATGCTCTGTTTGGGTGTTTGGGGCGTGCGGCTAGGGTTCCCTATAGAAACCCTAGTGGTCGTTTGGTGGGTGTTGGTGAGAAGACCTAGAGTTATGGCTGAACCAGTATAACTTTGAGATTATGGCTCAATGTTATAGCTGGGTTGGCACAACTCTGGGTCGTGATAAAGTTATAGATGAAGCCGTATAACTTTGAGATTATGGCTCAATGTTACAGCTGGGCTACTATAACTTAAGTCACATATAAATGTTATAGTTAATGCTAATGTAACATTAGGCTAATGAAGTCAATGTTATAGAAGAGCTAATATAACATTGAGTTGCGAGGTAAGGTTAAGTTAAAGTTATAGTTGGAGTACTATAACATTGAATGGTTAATGTTAAAGTTATAGCCGGAGTACTATAATATTAACTGTTAATACTTGTTCACATGTTGTGTTGTGTTCAGTTATTAAATGACATTGTGTTTGCATATATATTTGGTTATATTTGTTCATATGATAAGTAAGATGGTCAGTTACACTATCCTATGAGTTAAGTCATGATGCTATTCACGCATGTTAGTACAGTCAGTTATACTGTGCATTTGTGGTTTGCTAGTTTGAATAGATGTTGGTAGTATCAGTTATATACTATCGGAATGAACTAACGTCACCCGTCGATGCGGGATTTCTTTGGTCTATGTTCGGGGGGGTAGTAGAGAGGCGGTGGTTATACGCTCTGTTCCCGAGTGTCGTTCGGTTTCCGAGAGTCCGCCAGGTCTTAGACATATAGGCGGTGGTTATACGCTATACATAGTACCGTGGAGGCAATGGTTATACGCTCCACACCGATGGAGGCAGTGGTTTTACGCTCCGTCAGCTAGAAGCAGTGGTTATACGCTCTGGCAAGTTAGAGGCAGTGGTTATACGCTCTAACGGGCGTTCGCTCTATTCGCTATGCTTTGTTGCTAGTTTTATGCCTTCTGTTGCTGTGGATTGTGTGTTACCGTGTTTGCTATGCTTTAATGCTAGCTTTGTGCCTTAAGTTGTTGTGGGTCGTTTGTCGCTACTAGTCTTGTAAGTGTTCATGGTCTAGTGGTTGCATATGGTCTAGGTTTGCATGATTGCATTCGTCTAAGGTTGATAAAGTCATGGTAAGTTGTATTTGGTTTTCATAAGTATAGATGGTCTCACATGTTTACTGTTTATGCCTTTCAATTATTAATGATTGTTAATTATATTCAATTGTTGTAAACATGACTGGGAGAACATCTAGTTACTCCCGACTGATTGTCGACCCCCCATTCTCAGGTTGTTCAGATGTTTGCTGTTTGGATCTTATCTTGCTGGGGAAGTGCTGTGCGGCGAGATGAATAATAAATTAGGAGTTTGATTTCATGTTTTAAGAACCTTTGAATAATGTATTAGTTTGTTTTGGTTTTAGTAGCGAACCGGATTGGTCAGGTGTTTCCGCCACCTTGACCCTTTTATCAGTATCGTACTCTGATATTTATTTTATATAAGTTTTCCCTTGTTTTATAATCCATGTTGTGACATATGCTGGCAAGTTGCAGGTTATCAATGCTATTGTTTTTGGTCTCTGTAATTTTTTGAGTAGCAGTTTACTGCTGCCTAAGAATAATCACCTCTGGTCTCACCACATTCTGCAGGCAATTATTCTAGGGATATAGTGAAGGTACTCACAAACTGATTTTCAGAAGCTGGCATAATATTTGTGCTCCCTGGTCTGAGGGTGGTTTCCAAGTGAAGGTTATCATTGCTTGAAATCGGGCTTATATGTTGAAATGGCTATGGCACCTTGACAGAGGTACTGGCTCTATTTGGTCCAATTGGGTATCTAGGTATTACCTTGCCCAGTGTTCCATGTGGGACCTTACTGTTGAAGAGTATTACTCTGAAAGTCTCATAGGGGTTATTCAGGGTAAAGACATCCTCTTGATTAAAATGGGATCCCTGCATGATGCTAAAGCTGCTCTGAATCAATGCTCTCTTAACGACAAATTTTCTGTCAAGAAGACCTACAACCTACTGAGAACTTCTTCTTCAGTCAAAATGTGTTACAAGGCAATTCAGAGGTGTCCGCTTCTACCAAAACAGAAAATCATTCTTATGGGGATTTGATGCCTTTTCCCTGTTACAGGGATACTGCCTCTGTTTCTTCTGCGGGATTTCCAACATATGTCGACAAAATGTTGCAGTGACACTAAAGAAGTTTATACGGTAGCCTAGACTGGATTCTCCAAAGATTACGAGGAGGATCCGCCTGATGAGTGACGACAGGTAGGCAAATGCTCCTTCCTTCCCATTATATTGGTCAAAAGGTCTACTGATGTCAACTCTGATAATTTGATCATTTAGTTCTCTAGATTTATATTTAAGAGTTACAATATGAATATTGTTATCAAAACCAACATTTTCTTTCACATTATCATTGGTGACAAGTTGTACTTACTGTTAAAGTTGACATTGTTTGCCAATCAAAAACATAGAATGACAATATAAATCGAAAATGTGTGCTAGAGTTGACATTGTTAGCCAATCAAAATCATAGAATGACAATATGAATCGGGTGGCGGAGTACATAATTAAAGTGGTTCAAATTTGGAAAATGAGGTTGACTGCATTTTGTCTTCAGACAGATGGCTCATGGTAAACTCTCCGAATCCGTCATAAATAAGAATTTGTGTCCTTGAATAGATCTGGGAGAATGTTATTAGGTTGGTCCATATTTTAGAATGTTATCCGTCACCCGGAGTTTCTGTGTCATTTGATAAATTAGCACCAAAATTCACGCAATTTTAGACCATCAAGCAATGATATTCACTATTATATCGTTAGTGAAATATACGCCAAGCACTTGTGAGTTGACTATTTCACAACCTGGGTTAGTTATTTGCTTTTGATTTGCATTCGACATTAAGTATTTCAGCAGTCATTTTTAATCTCATGTTGGGGCAACTATCAGTTCATAGTGTTGGATTAGTATTTCATCCTGTATTTTTGCTGTGTTTTGTCGTTGTTTTTGAAGGGGTTAGCTTTGGTTTTTCTTCTATGATTGAAATTGTCTCCTACTATTTATAATTAGTTAAAGCAATGTTGATTTAAATTCCAGCTGGTTAAATGAAATCACATCACCGAGCTTAGCTTGATGTCATTTGTTCATTCATTTAAAAATGCTTTTATAGGTTCATTTTCGTTTGCTTCTAGATTTTTTTTTTCACAATCTTATATGTGTCTTTTTGTTCAATTGCTTAGATTTTGGGGTTGCAGTTTGCGTTGAGGTCTAAGAAATTCGGCCAATAGTTGTTCTTGGGGTCCCTCTCATTGAATAGCGAGCTCCCTATCAAAAAGTCAATCTGATGTGTCTAGAATGTCCGGGCAAAATGACAATTTCTAAGTTATTAAGTTCAATTACATTACGCCGAATCAAAGTAGGATACATGAGCGATATACTCCCTCCTTCCATTTATATTATCTGAGCGATATTTTATTTTATCCTAGGCTGATGGTCGGGAGTACCATGTGTCACAGGTAGCTAACCTATCATGTATTTGTATGCAGTAAATTTGATGCGAGACGATCTCGTAGGTGAGAATTTGGATCGGTCTTATTTATGAGATAGTCTCATACCATATTTGGTGATTAATTGTAGAGTCAAACTTATGATCTGGTGATGTAGCATTTGACAACTTTTGAAAATAGTTTCAGCCTTGACAATTGATGGCTTGTGGTGTTATGCTGCTATGTCAGAATCTGAAAAAGTTCTAAAGGAGATATGTAGGTTCATGGCGAGACTTTGGTGCATTTGTGTTATTGCACTGCTAAAATTACCGAGAATCCCACTTGAGACCTGTAGTATAGTTAGATCAACCATTAACTAATGATTGAATCTATATCTATATATTTAATACTATCACTCTTAGTGCAGATTGCTGATGCGGTTGTGGTGCAGGAAACATTAGTGTGATTCTTGTACTTCCTAACATAAAGGGGAGCAAACTGGAGGACAGCCAAACACGATGTAGGTAATAAAATCTTACCTATGCTGTCAATTTTCCAGTCTATTTTTCCATGGCATTCACAATGTTTTTCACTAGGTCTACCATTCACATGTGTGTGCCTGCTGTTCCTTTCTTATAATCAGAGACGGTAATTCCATTGTCGGCTTAAAAATAAAGTATTTTTTCTTTTGTTTCTATTTTGAAGGGTTGCTTAACCGAAAATGCTCTTGTGGACTGATAAAATCATATCCAAAAGATACGATTATGTTCCATTTTCTGCGAGTCTGTTGAATTGTTTGTGAACCCGACTATCACACCCAAGGTTGATCAACTTCAAAAAGATGGCCGCCTTCTTTTGGGGTGTGTCACCCTTCTTGGAAGACTAATATATTTAATTCTCTATGATGCATTTGTGAACAAAAGGTTAGTAGAGGTAGAGGTACAGGTATAAGTAAAGTGAGGGAGGAAGAGAGGGAAAGGGAATCGGTGAATATGTGAACAAAAGGCAGAGCGAGAAAGAGGGGAGATAGCGAGAATAAAAGCGTAGGAAATCTTACCTAACCAATAAGCCTTTGGGTATTACTATTTAAGGTTATAGTAAAACTAATTTGAGGACATGTTCTCACATCTCATATCTCATTGATTTAGTCAGTTTTTAATTGATTGACCAATCTTTTAGCAGAAACTGTACTGCTCGACATGTATACGAAAAAGGCGCAGTTGATTCTGGGACGCCATTCTCAAATTAAAATCTTATGATTTCTATTTTTCAGTTTAGTCCGGTAGATGGGGCATGGGGATTTACTTGTGGTTTATGGAACTGCCCTTGCAAAGTAGTAAAGGACTGAAAGATTGTTATTTGCTAAATAGTGTATGACAGGCTCCTATAGAGAGACAAGATGTCGTTTAGGGTTTCATGAACTCATGACTATAATATCAAGGTTAAGGATTCACCGATCGCAACGCAACAAGCGGCCACAATTACAAAATTTTTAAGAAGCATAGCCAATTTAATGAAAAAGCCAATTCTGCGCCTAAACGTTAGTGTGGGCAAGACCAAAATGCCACTTCGACAAAAGAATAAGTAGGTCTCAGCGTTCTGTGTCAAACCAAAGGATTGCCTTTGAATTAAACCTTTCCCCGCAACGGGAAGAATTCATGGTCACCCTAGCAACACATTTCACAATGCAAATAGAAAAGTTTTAACAAAGCCTTTGCACTAACAGAACTACCAAAGATACCTAACTATACACCAATTTAAGGCAATGCACGTCATCATGTGATGAGGCAATCATTTGGATAACTCAGTTGCATGGTTGGAGAGCAGAATACAAAGGTTGCTAGCGTTTTTGAGACATACCAAGCACATAAAGCCAAGATCCCAAATTATAGCCAAACGCAATGAATAGAATCTCATAAAGTATGTCAAACTGCAATGTACAAAGGTATTTAGTGATTATTTGTCTGGCCATGTCGAGTACCTTGTTGTTGTTATACGAAATCTTTGTTTCACATTATGTGACTAAAGTATTCTATTGTGATTGCAAATGATGACTAATGACGTTCTTTGCATATAACTTTCCAAGATTTACTGGTTTGGTTCAAAGAAAGCCTACTTCAACTTCATTTGTTAGCTGCTCAGATAACATAGCAGTTAGAATGTTGTTGGAACTCGAGATTAGTCACTTCTGAATACGCAGTGTGTCAATTGTCAACGTCTTAAATCCTTCGGAACAGTGTAGTTTTGATTCTATCTTTATGATGCTAGTGTTGACATATTTGCAAGTGTTGCAAAAAGCTTTATATGAAGTAAATATTGTAAACATTTATATTGTGAGTTTGTTTTCAGTTTTGTAATCATATTTTACGACAGTTGTGCTGTAATTATTTCGCATTAGACATGTATTTTCAAGCATTTACGCCGGTTTTCTAATAAATCTTATGCGTGTTGCATTACGCTCCTTTCTATTGATACACTACCGACTAATTTCTGCTTAGGATTTCGCCAAATTGGGGCACCGCGCCCGATTTATATAAGATAAGGGATTTAAGTCGAAATGAGTTGATGAAAATAAGTTAGGAAACTGGAAAATCATAAAGCTTGAAGAAAATAAGAAAGAAAAAATGAAGAAAAGAGGTAGGCGAAACAAACAGGGGAGCACGACGAAGGAGGAGAGCAACAGTGGCTAAGGAGCCTCTGGAAGAGGCGCAGTACATGCTGAGATCCTTCCAAAAGGCGCAACAGCTGTTGCGTTCCTTATCGACGGTGTTTATCTGCTGCTTCGTCAAAAAAGGTTTAGAAAGATGATTTTTGAAAATGGTTTGAGCATGTTTATAATATAAACTCTTACATAAATTATAGTACAGAAATAAATACAAGTTTAAGATGGGATTACACCCTCAGACTTACATGTTTAAAGAAGCGAGATTAACTAAGTTATCGTTTAGCGGTTCCTCGACTCGATTTAATGCAAATAAAGGTGTAATACTCCGTATTTATAGTCTTGGGGGTACTCTATCGAGTAGCCCTTACTCTGTCGAGTAAGGGTAAGTGGCGAAGCAAAATAGTTTCTGACCTGTTGGGCACTCATCGAGTAGCTGGGGCACGCGATCGAGTAGGGGGGTACTCGATCGAGTGTCCGGTTTTACGGGGGAGTTTTCTCGGGTTTTGTTAATTACGCGATTAGGGTATTTAAACATATTCGTAATTGTTTTAAATCACTTTTTACAAAACCTAAAACCTGTTTAAGAGAGAAAGCAACTAGTTCTTCTTCCCAATCGCGTTCTTGACAATTCCCGGAGTTCAGACGGTCGGTTCGTATCGTAGTTCGTGTCGTTGGATTCCTTGCGTCGAGGGTAAGCTTTTAATATAATTTCTATAATGTTTTGTTAAGATTGATGAAACCCTAATTTGGGATTTGGGGGTTTTTATGAATAGTAATTGAATAGTAGCATCTATGTGTTGTATGGTAGGAGGAGAATTCGTAGAGGAGCCGTTTTGATACAGCTGTAGATACCGTCTGCGTGTTGTGCTTTCCAGGTAGGATTTCCTACTCAGTATTAGTCCCATAATGGGATATTGGTGATGTGCTGTAGTTAGTTGTTTAATATGATGATTGTGATTGTGATTGTGATTGTGATTGTGATTGTGATTGTGATTGGTTTCTATGGCTCTCGAGATGCGTTCTCGGCTGAGTGGGGTCACTTGCGGGAGTGATCTCACGCCCTAGTTTCGCCCTTCGTGGAACCCGCCACGAAAGGGGATGTGCACATTAATGGACAGGGTTATCGCTCGTACGATGAGCGGGGCTTAGGTGGGAACGGCTGCGGTCCCCACTGGGTGGCGGGTCCGGTGGACGATCGATATTGAGATGATGGGAGTTGGTGGTGTGTGTGTGTGTGTGTGTGCGATTCAATTTTGTCTGTTTGTCTTATTGTTGTTATTTATATTGATTGTGTGATTAGTACTGACCCCGGTGTTGTTTTGTAAAACCTGCGGTGATCCATTCGGGGATGGTGAGCAGATATTGAGCAGGTAAAGAGATGAGTACTGGGATAGCTGGGATGGCCACGACATGACGATAGAGTCTTCCGCTGTAGTTTAGTATTTATTTATATTTCAGTTGAGAACAGATAGTTTGGAATAATGTATTGTACTTTCAGTTTGGTTTCGAGGATTGTACTTATTCATTAAACTACTTATAATAAATGTTGTTTCTATTTTGTCTATTTGATTATCATACCTCGGGCGACCGAGATGGTGATGTCTTCATACCTGAGTGGTCCTGGTAAGGCACTTGGAGTATGGGGGTGTTACAAATGGTATCAGAGCGACGATCCTGAAACCTGTAACCAATGAACTTAATGAACATAGGGAGTCAATTAAAATGAACCCGGGGTAGAAGTTGTAGGAGCTAGTGCAAAGGCTTGGGAGACGTCCTAAAGTCGCGGGGGTCGCCCTACAACTTTGAACCGGTCACATGGGGGAAATGCGTGTGCTGAGTCATGTGTGTGTTTAGTAACTTGCGTAACAATGTGATGGAATGTGTTGATGGTTGGATGTTCGAATTGGAAGTTGATGAGATAAAAAGAAAAGTGATGTTATATATATATAGACATTGTTGATGAAATGATAGCATGATGGAATGTTTTACAACGTGACAATTAATAGCATGATTGTTATGATATAATGTGATTTATAAAGTTAGCATGTTAGTATATGACGTAATATGCGGGTAGCTCTTACGTATTAGTGGTACTTGATCGAGTGAGGCTGACTCGATCGGGTAGGTTTTTGGCGATTTTGAGTCCAGAATCGCGTTTTGGGGCACTCGATCGAGTAACTAGGGGTACTCGATCGAGTAGGGGGTCACTCGATCGAGTAGCCTAGATACTCGATCGAGTGGGTTAGAGATCAGAAGGTCTGTTTAGTTCTGGAGTTTGGGTACTCGATCGAGTACATGGGGGCACTCGATCGAGTAGCCCGTTACTCGATCGAGTGGGTTTGGATACTCGATCGAGTAGGTTCTGGGCAGCGCGTTTTCGTGTTTTGAGGTCTAGCACGTGTGTTTATGTTTACCCTTTCTTATATAGCTTCAAGATGCCGCCCAAGAGAAATGCCTTGTATGCGAGAGCTGAGCTTATGACCACGGACGACATCGTCAAGATGTTAGAGCACCAGGATGCTCTTACTGAGACCCTGAAGAGAGTGAATGAGGACAAGGATAAGAGTAAGGAGAAGGAGGTTGACCATGCTAAAGTCAGCCTCTATATTGCGAGGTTTAACCCGAAGGAGTACAAGGGAGTGGAGGAGCCTAACCTTCTTGATAGTTGGCTGAGGGAGATGGAGAACATACTAGATTTAGTTCATTTGTCCGATGAGATGAGGGTGGATCAGCCGCATTCTACCCGAGGGAGGCGGTGGCAAGTGGTGGGATTCGGTGAAAGTGAGTGCCAAAGAGATATACACCAACCAAGGCTTACCTGCTATACCTTGGGAGGAGTTTCGTAGGAAATTTGTGAGGAAGGAGTTCGTGCGGAGCATGTGAGGAGTAAGTTGAGGGAAGAGTTTGATAAGTTTAAGATGACCGCCGAGATGTCGTGGTGAGTACTACAGCAGTTCAATGAGAAATCTAGATATCCGAGGATATGGGTTTGAGTGAGGAGAACCTGGCTTTGAGGTTTGAGAGAGGGCTAACCACGAAAATTATGGATAAGTTACCCGTGGGAGTCCTTGCGATGTAAAGGAAGCATATGAGAGGGCCGGGAGAGCCGAGAGGCTAATGGAGATGGCTCGGGAGAGGTCGGGTGGAGAGAAGAGGAAGTCGGAGAGCGAGGGTGGTGGCCAATCTAATTTCAAGAAAGGCAACCACAATCAATCTAAGGGATTTTCTCATTGGTCCGGGTTTAGTCTTTGGAACTTCCTTTGGGCGAGGCCGTGGGAGTGTGAGCAATAGCCTGGGGAGTGACTGCTTTGGTTGTGGTGGCGTAGGCCACAAGAGACATGAGTGCACGAGCGCACCGGATCTTTTCGAGACCGCACAGAGCTTTGCGAGCAATGCCAGTGGATCATGGCCAAACCGGGAGGTCGAGCTACAGAGTGGAGGCAACCGCAACGGCGGTAACTCTTATCGAAGACACCGACGAACAACAACAACAATCAAGGGTCGGGTGCTAAGCCGACCGCGTCGGCCCAAGATCTTGTCCAGGGAGGTGGGCGGAAGACCGATGGCAAGTTGTTCATGATGGACAAGAGGGCGGTGAGGAGGATGCGCACGTTATCACCAGACATTTCTTGTTAATGGTGTTCCTACGTTTGTTTTGTTTGATTCGGGGCTTCTCGTCGTTTGTGTCTTCGAGTCATGTGAAACATTGGGTTTGAGAGTATATGAGTCTGTTAGGGAGCAAGTTTTCATACCTTCGGGTGAGTCGGTATCGTGTGGGAGGTTGTTTAGAGATGTATCGTTGATAGTTGGGCAAGTCGATTTCCCTGTAGACTTGCTAGAGTTTCCTTTTAATGGTTTTGAGATGATAGTTGGGATGGATTGGTTAGGAAAGTATAAGGCTAAGATAGACTGTCATCAAAAGAAAGTGTCCCTAAGAGGCCCTAAGGGTGTTAGTGTGTCTTACCGTGGGTTTCTAGTCAAACCCAAAGTTAAGTTGATTGCAGCTGTCACCTTGAAGTCGTATCTGAGGAAGGGATGTCCTCTGATTTTGTGCCATGTGAGAGATGACCGGATAGAGAGCCCGACAGTTGACGAGATACCAGTGGTGGGAGAGTTTGCAGATGTTTTTCCAGAGGAGATTCCGGGGTTGCCACCAAAGAGGGAGATAGATTTCACCGTTGAGTTGAAGCCAGGGACGGGACCAATCTCTAAGGCACCGTACCGTATGGGTCCTAAGGAGATGGAGGAGCTTAGGAAGCAGTTGGATGATTTGATAGAGAAGGGATACATTAGACCAAGTGTATCGCCTTGGGGAGCACCAGTTCTTTTCGTGAAGAAGAAAGATGGGAGTTTGAGGCTGTGCATAGATTACCGGGAGCTGAACCGTGTGACGATAAAGAACAAGTATCCTTTGCCAAGGATAGATGACCTGTTTGATCAGTTGAGCGGTGCAACGGTCTTTTCTAAGATTGATTTGAGGTCGGGGTACCATCAGGTGAAGATTAGAGATGTGGACATACCAAAGACAGCGTTCACGTCGAGGTATGGCCATTATGAGTATGTGGTGATGCCGTTTGGGTTGTCTAATGTGCCGGCAGTGTTTATGGATTTGATGAATAAGATCTTCAGACAGTTCTTGGACCAGTTCGTGGTGGTGTTTATCGATGATATCTTAGTCTACTCTAAGACTAAGGAGGAGCATGAGGAGCATCTGAGGATCGTGTTGCAGACTTTGAGGGATCATGAGTTGTATGCTAAGCTGTCCAAGTGTGAGTTCTGGTTGGAGAAAGTTGCCTTTCTGGGGCATGTAATCTCTAAAGATGGGGGGGTAGTGGATCCGGCGAAGATTGAGGCAGTGACAAAGTGGGAAGCACCAAAGAATGTTGCTGAGGTGAGGAGTTTCTTGGGTTTAGCTGGATACTACAGGCGGTTCGTGAAAGATTTCTCCAAGATAGCTAGACCGATGACAGCGTTGATGAGGAAAGAGAACAGGTTTCGTTGGGATGAGAGTTGTGAGACGGCGTTCCAAACATTAAAGGAGCATTTGACCACAGCTCCTGTCCTAGCATTGCCTGAAGGGAGCGAGAATTTCGAGGTTTATACAGATGCCTCGAAGAATGGGTTAGGATGTGTGTTGATGCAGAATGGTAAAGTGATTGCCTATGCTTCTAGGCAGTTGAAGCCTTATGAGGAGAACTACCCTACTCATGATCTGGAGTTGGGTGCAGTGGTGTTTGCTCTCAAGATTTGGAGACATTACCTTTATGGAGCAATCTTTAAGGTATTTTCGGATCACAAGAGTCTCAAGTACATCTTCACGCAGAAGGAGTTGAACATGAGACAGAGGAGGTGGATGGAGTTGATTGGCGATTATGACATGGAAATCATCTACCATGAAGGGAAAGCCAATGTTGTAGCTGATGCTTTGAGTAGGAAGAGTGTACATTCTTTGTGTACAGCTCTATCTTTGATGAGGCTGAGAGATGAGGTAGCGAGGTTCGGGATACATATGATGCAGAAAGCAGATGCCATGGGTGATATGACAGTACAGCTTGAGTTTTATGATGACATTCGGGATAAGCAGGCTTTGGATCCTAAGATAGTGGAGTGGAGAGCTGGAGTAGAGAAAGGGACAGTGTCCCGCTTTTCTATTCATACAGATGGTAGCTTGAGGTTTGATGGTAGGTGGTGTGTTCCTAATGACGAGGAGTTGAAAAAGACAATCATGACAGAGGCGCATTGCACACCATATTCAGTTCATCCAGGTGGAGACAAGCTTTACAAAGATTTGAAGAAAACGTTTTGGTGGCCTGGGATGAAGAAAGAGACAGCTGAATTTGTGTCCCGTTGTTTGACATGCCAGAGAGTTAAAGGGGAACAGAGAAGACCACAAGGTAAGGTTCAGTCCTTAGAGGTGCCTGAGTGGAAGTGGGAATCCATTTCCATGGATTTCATTGTGGGTTTGCCTAAGAGTCAACAAGGTAACAACATGATTTGGGTGATAGTGGATCGTCTGACCAAGTCAGCTCACTTTGTTCCAATGAAAGATACATGGACTAAGGCACAATTGGCTATGGCCTATCGAAAGAACGTCTTTGAAGTTACATGGGGTCCCTAAGGACATAGTGTCCGACAGAGATGCGAGGTTTATATCGAGGTTTTGGAAGGAGTTGCAGGAATCGTTAGGGACAAATCAAGATGAGTACTGACTTTTCATCCTGCGCGAGATGGGCGATCGAGAGAACAATCAAGACCCTTGAGGATATGTTGCGAGCTTGTGTGATGGATTTTGGTGGTAGTGGGAGCGAGAGGTTGGATTTGATAGAGTTTTCTTACAATAACATGACTATCACACTAGTATTGGTATGGCACCGTTTGAGGCTTTGTATGGGAGGAGATGTAGGAGTCCAATCTGTTGGGACGATAGTCGAGGCAAAGTGGTTTTGGGACCAGAGATGGTACATGAGATGGTGGAACAGATTAAGATGATCAGGGAACGGATGAGAGCAGCCCAGGATCGACAGAAGAGTTATGCAGATCTACATCGTCGGGACATAGAGTTTCAGGTTGGGGACAAGGTTCTTCTGAAAGTGTCTCCTATGCGCGGAGTTATGAGGTTTGGGAAGAAAGGCAAGCTAAGTCAGAAGTTTATAGGGCCTTATGAGATCTTAGAGCGAGTTGGGGAAGTCGCTTATCGTCTGGCTTTACCAGCTGCATTAGAGAGAGTACATAATGTGTTTCATGTATCGCAGCTGCGGAAGTATGTGAGTGACCCGTCACATGTGTTGGAGGCAGAGAGCTTAGAGCTAGATGAGTCTTTATCATATCTGGAGGTGCCTAAGCAGATCCTAGACCGAAAGGTTAGAAAGACCAGGGGTGGTGAGACAGCTTTGCTTAAGATCCTTTGGTCTAACCACGAGACCGAGGAAGCTACATGGGAGGCAGAGGATATCATGAAAGAGCGTTACCCCTTCCTTTTTGATCAGGTATGTATGGTTACGGGGACGTAACCTTGTTTCTTTTAGGGGGGTAGGAGATGATCGCGAGCAGTTTCTAAGAGTTTTATACACCTTTTTGTATGTTGCGTTGGTAGGTTGTCGGGATGAGTTGGGTAAGTAGTGTGTTTTATGTTGAGTTTTGTTTTGGTTGTTGAGTCGGGAATGTTTGGAGTACCTTTGTTTTAGTGGTGGTTTGAACTTCGGGGACGAAGTTCCTTTTAAGGAGGGAAGACTGTAATACTCCGTATTTATAGTCTTGGGGGTACTCTATCGAGTAGCCCTTACTCTGTCGAGTAAGGGTAAGTGGCGAAGCAAAATAGTTTCTGACCTGTTGGGCACTCGATCGAGTAGCTGGGGCACTCGATCGAGTAGGGGGGTACTCGATCGAGTACCTTGGGTACTCGATCGAGTGTCCGGTTTTACGGGGGAGTTTTCTCGGGTTTTGTTAATTACGCGATTAGGGTATTTAAACATATTCGTAATTGTTTTAAATCACTTTTTACAAAACCTAAAACCTGTTTAAGAGATAAAGCAACTAGTTCTTCTTCCCAATCGCGTTCTTGACAATTCCCGGAGTTCAGACGGTCGGTTCGTATCGTAGTTCGTGTCGTTGGATTCCTTGCGTCGAGGGTAAGCTTTTAATATAATTTCTATAATGTTTTGTTAAGATTGATGAAACCCTAATTTGGGATTTGGGGGTTTTTATGAATAGTAATTGAATAGTAGCATCTATGTGTTGTATGGTAGGAGGAGAATTCGTAGAGGAGCCGTTTTGACAAATTTGTAGATACCGTCTGCGTGTTGTGCTTTCCAGGTAGGATTTCCTACTCAGTATTAGTCCCATAATGGGATATTGGTGATGTGCTGTAGTTAGTTGTTTAATATGATGATTGTGATTGTGATTGTGATTGTGATTGTGATTGTGATTGGTTTCTATGGCTCTCGAGATGCGTTCTCGGCTGAGTGGGGTCACTTGCGGGAGTGATCTCACGCCCTAGTTTCGCCCTTCGTGGAACCCGCCACGAAAGGGGATGTGCACATTAATGGACAGGGTTATCGCTCGTACGATGAGCGGGGCTTAGGTGGGAAAGGCTGCGGTCCCCATGGCAGGGTCGGGTCCAGTGGACGATCAAGTATTGAGATGATGGGAGTTGGTGGTGTGTGTGTGTGTGTGTGGCAGTTCAGCTGTCTGTTTGTCTTATTGTTGTTATTTATATTGATTGTGTGATTAGTACTGACCCCGGTGTTGTTTTGTAAAACCTGCGGTGATCCATTCGGGGATGGTGAGCAGATATTGAGCAGGTAAAGAGATGAGTACTGGGATAGCTGGGATGGCCACGACATGACGATAGAGTCTTCCGCTGTAGTTTAGTATTTATTTATATTTCAGTTGAGAACAGATAGTTTGGAATAATGTATTGTACTTTCAGTTTGGTTTCGAGGATTGTACTTATTCATTAAACTACTTATAATAAATGTTGTTTCTGTTTTGTCTATTTGATTATCATACCTCGGGCGACCGAGATGGTGATGTCTTCATACCTGAGTGGTCCTGGTAAGGCACTTGGAGTATGGGGGTGTTACAAAAGGTGCCCTTAAAAAAGGAATTTAGAAACAAAATGATTAGATGATTAGATTAATTGAGGTGGAGTTGGTCAAATTGGTCGGTCATGCAACGATATTGGTACCTAAAAGGATTTGAGTTTACGTGGTCGAGTGATCAAGCACGTAGGCGTCAATAACAATAGCAAAGGTCTTGAATGCAAAGGGAGAAGAGAAGGGGCGAACACTCCCATGAAGAATATATGAGGCGAAGGCCTCTATTTATACTAATCACGAGGTGTAAATTTAGGAAAATATAAGATTTAGAAAGAATCCGGAGATATACTGGAAACTAATGAAAAACCAGCCCAGGAAGAGGCGCAACAGGCACTGCGACCTTTCCAAGAGGCGCAACACCTACTACATTCTCTCCTGAGACTTTTCCTCCTCAGCAAGAAAGATTTCCACGGTTTGAAATAAGA
This sequence comes from Silene latifolia, assembly GCF_048544455.1. Lineage (NCBI taxonomy): Eukaryota > Viridiplantae > Streptophyta > Magnoliopsida > Caryophyllales > Caryophyllaceae > Silene > Silene latifolia. The sequence continues at coordinate 30,350,600 of NC_133526.1, read as the reverse complement.
AATAGGGAAGATATGGACTTCCTTACTCTGCAAGGCAAGATATTTCGGGAATTAAAATACTACAAATAATATTAGGAATAATTTCCGGAATATTATGACTCAAACTAAGACGGTTTTTAGAAGATGAAGACGGTTTTTACCAAGATTCCAAATGTACTCTAATTACTGTCAAAACGGTCGTATCGACACACAGATGGCGACCAAGGGGTTGAAACGACTATTTGAGCTACCACTTGTCGACGAACTTACGAAATGTTATAAAGTCGCTCCATATGTTAAACATGCAGCCCAATCATCACTGGGTGTTTGGCGGAAGGTGCAGAAATGAGGTAACTGCACATAATACCATTAATAAATAAAAAAATTAATGAAAAAACACCTAAATTATGAGTTTATTATGAGAAATAAATTCTTTTATTTCAGGACAATCGGTTCGGTTATCGGTTCAGATATATTCAGGTTTCGAGTATCATTCGGTTATTGTTGAATTCGATTCAGCTTCTGTTCGATTCAGATTAAGTCTGGTTTCGGACACTATTCAGGTTACTCATATCGAGTATTCGATCGGTTATCAATTCAGATATTTTCAATCGATTTTTCGGGTTTGGGTCTATTTTGACAGATCTACTTCTCATATACACGTTTAAGATCTCATCATTAAAGTCTCAGTTTATGCAAAATGCTTAACTACCATTAAGTGTAGACACAACATCCATTAAAAAACTATGATCATAGAAGGTCAATGACAACAAATTGTGGAACGAAAGATAAAGAAGAAGACCATTTTCCTTTTATAATGAATAAATAATCATCAAAGATGCTTGAAAAATACTTCTAACAGAATTGATAAATTTAAATCTTAATATATTAATATAAGAAAATGGTAAATAAAAAGCATCAAGATATAATCTTAACTTGTATTTTGACACAAGTCGATCCATTTTTTCAATTAACTCAACCCTATCGTAACCCTAACCCGAGTAGACCTCGTAAACCGATCACCCTGAATGACCTTACGCGTACCCAATGATACCTAAATTGAGGACCCGAACTTAACCTATAATCTGAATTGACCCGATTAAGTATGATCTGACCCCATTTTTTTTTTGTACGCTCGTTCCATTATTCTAAACAAATTGAAAATAGCTTACCCGAAAATTACCCAGAGCTGACCCGAATTCTTGCAAACCCAAAATATTTTAACTCAAACTAACCCAATCGAAATCCCGTTGACCTATTTGTCAGTTCTTAGCCCAGTGACCTATTTGTATGACATATTTAAAGACATTGCAGGTAGATAGAGTTTCATTTCATCTATTTCACATATTTTATAGTGGTGATATATTGAATGTCATTTTCTAGTTGTGAAAGGTAACCCACATACAAATGGATCTGAGGTTTTCATCAAATACAGTAACAAAATTAAGATAAATAACTTCGACAGGTGTGTAATTCTTAATCATATCATCACACATACTCTGTTGTTCAATTTCTTCTACTGCGGTACAATTAAACCAACTAATATTAATGCACTGTAAAAAGAAAGGAAAACGAAATAAAAAAGTTTAAATTCACAGTGACCATTATACAAACCGCCTTTTCGCCTATACACTCTCGTAAATCAGTCTACCTAGCTATCATTACATTGTTTTAACTCATAACATAATTCGTGTCTTAAACAATAGTTTTAACAATCATAACATAACTCGTGTCTCAAACAATAGTTTTGACAAAAAAATCTAAATAACTATCATGGAATAAAAATTGATTATTATAGCAGTAATTAAATCGTCATCAAGTCTTAAATAATCAAATTACAATATAAACATAGAAATTAGAGGAAACACTTTAAACAAAATTATAAAAATAGAAAACGCAAATCACCAAAGGGAAGTAACGACGAGGGTATGGGCTCTTATTCAGGGCCGGTCCTCTACATTTTGAGACCCTAGGCAAAATTGTAAAATAGGGCCCCTTAAAAAGTTTTGTTCAAGTAATTCACGTGTTATTTTCCAATATAATTCAATCTTTAACGACATTGGTTAAAAAACACGTGTGTCGCACCAATACTTTTTTTTATATTCAAGTGATAACCTTTACAAGACAGTTAAAACTTAAAATCTACATATGTGTACAATAGGAAAATTCGACTATATATTATTACTCCATTTTAGTTATTCAGTAAAGTTCTTAAAAAAAATGATGAAAAGTAGCTATGAAGGATAGAACACAAGACCACCTACAATTTGGTAAGATGATTTGTAAGACCCCGTATTTTATAATAATATTTTATTATAAAAGTTCCTTATTTAATTAATTATTTCGAAATGTATTAATGTATTTTGGAAATATTTATATTTATCGTCTTCATTCTCTATTTTATTATATCTCATTTTGACCTACTTTTGAATGGGTTAAAATGTCCGTGTACGATTTGACTATTTAAATTTAATAATTACTTTTCTCATATAAGCTCTTCTAGCGTTTTAATAATATCCAATTGGTTTTGTAATCAGATAATCTATTGTATGAACTAATGGACCCAAATCCCACTTCTTAACCATCTCTTATTAATATAAAACCTTAAAGCAAACAAGCAAGCTGCTCACTTCTTTTCACGTAACCCTGCTGTCCCTGCCGCACGCCTCTTACTCTATTCCTCTCTTTTGTTCTTTTTTCTCCCTTTGACTCCATTGTTTTACATATTTCTTTCTTCCAAACTCATACACAAATTATATTTTCTTAATCCTCGCTCTTATCTTTACAACATATTCTTCTCCAAATATTTTTATGGGGATTATTTATATGAACCTTTAGACTTACCTTTATAGTCTCTTATTTAATGGGTAAAGGAGAAGAAGAAGAAGAAAAAGAGTCTTTCATGGCGTTTTCAAGGATTTCGATTTATGCCTTTCTTTAAAGTCAGATTTGGGGATGTTGACACGTGTTGGAGACAAGGTTTTGTCGTTCATATTCTTCATGGAAGTTTTCATTAATTCGCATCGTTAATTGTTATAAAGGTAACTAGATGTTTCTTTTTTAATTGTGTTTATGCCAATTAATATAATTAATATGATTTAATGATTGTTTTGCTTGATTGGTACATGTTTGATTGTTTTTTTATCATGTTAATTATGTTTTTGCATATTTGTTTATGTTTAGTGCATTAATTATATATCATATGTTGCTTATGCGTTAAATATGGGTGTCATGAGCGCAATTAAGGTTTACGAATGAACCCTAGTGGCGGCATGATAGGCGGCCAAGAGTGGGATTCAAAATTATAGCTAAAGCTAGTATAACCTTGATGATGATTCGAGTATTATAGCTGAAGTTAGTACAACTTTGGGTCGTTACTCTAGTTATGGCTGAAACGGGTATAACCTTGGAAATATGAATCAAGGTTATAGCTGAAGCTACTGTAACTTTGGACTACGAGTTAAGGTTATAGCTGAGACTAACGTAAGCAGGGCCGGCCCAAGGAGTGTACAACCCGCGCGGCCGAACAGGGCCCCCAGATTTTGGAGCCCAATTATATTTAAGGCCTCAAGATAATACTTACTCAATACATATATAGACAGTATTAGTGTTTATGGTGAAGTGGTAGGCAGTTGATATGCCAAAGCAAATACCCCAGTTCGATTCTGTAGATACGCATTTTTTTTGTAAATTTTCTAGTCACGGGGCCCACTGTGTTCCTCTTTTCCTGGTCCATTTTTATTTTTAATTCCTGAATTTATTTTCTCCCTAATTGTGTACTCCTACTTGATAGTGTTTTCTTTTTCTTTTTCTTTCTATATGACCGTCCTATAACATAAGACTGTCCCAGAATAACAAAAGCCAAGTGTTAATATTTACAAAAAATGCATCAATGCGGAATAGACCATCTGAAACAAGAATTTGCTGTTTTTTTTTTTTTTTTTTTTTGATAACTTATTTGTCGATCATGGGGTTGAACCATTTACTCTTTAACAATATTGCAAGTATTTTGGTAATGATTAAGGTCGTGGCTTAGATTATTTTTTGTCTAATCGTGAAAAATATACTCTTTGGATAGTGTCACTTGCATATTGTGAGAGGGGCTTATCTGTATTAAGCTTGTGACGGATAGTAGTCCGTTGTCAATGAAAATTTGTGTTAATTAGGGCCCCTTTTCGGAGATTTCGCACAGGGCCACCGAAATCTCCCAGACGGCCCTGAACGTAAGCCTGTGATAATGGCTCAAGGTTATGGTTGGAACTAGTATAACTTTGGGTTTCGTGTCAAGGTTATAGTTGTGGTTGCTATAACTTCAAGGGTATTTATTTAAGTTATAGTCGAGGCTAGTATAACCTCACGTTTACAGTTCATGATATGGTTAAGGTTACTATAACATTGATCATTGGTGTTTGTTTCATATGTAGAGTTGTAATGAATTGTGGTATAACATTGTGTTTGCATGAGTCGTTGGTTACTCTATTCACATGATAAGTTGTACAGTCAGTTACACTGTTCTATGAGTAGTGTCATGATGTTGTTCATGCATTATTGGTACAATCAGTTATACTGTGCATTTGTTGGTTGGCTGGTTGTATAGATGACGGTAGTATCAGTTATATACTATCAGAATGAACAAATGCTACCCTTCAGGGATGGTTGTATAGTTTAAGGTCCGGGGGGGGGGGGGGGGGTAGCAGAGGCAGTTCGTTAATCGCTCTATTCCCCGAGTGTCGTTCGATATACAGTTATTGTACCGAGGGGTCTGGCCAGATCTTAGGCATATAGGCAATGGTTATACGCTATACATAGTACCTTGGATGCAGTTCGTTAATCGGTCCACAACCAGATGGATGAAGTTTGTTAATAGGTCCATCAGCTAGAGGCAGTTCGTTATTCGCTCTAGCAGCTAGAGGCAGTTCGTTAATCACTCTAACAGCGTTCATTATACAAACCAAACCTTTACTCGCCCTCGAGTAAACTCAAAACTATACACAAACTAATGGAACGGAAAAATAACTCAGAGCTAGCTTAACCTGTCTACTTGAACCAATTTAATGCAACAAAAATTAACAGTTAAAGCTAAGCAGTCAATACGCAAACGAATTATAAGCTGTTCAGAAATAAAGCTGACCTATCGACCTTGCAAGACCAACAAAATCGGACTCTCTCGTGGTCACTTTCCTCTCATGAAGCAAAGGGTGAATATTATATGTAAAAGAGAGAAGAAAAGACAGTCACTCACCTAACTGCGACCTACATAGCATGCATGCAACAAAAATGAAAGACAATTCAAGTACTAATGCACACACTCCAACCAATAATGTCCGTCACAGCCGAGGGCTTACAAATAATTTGGGAATAGTGAGGTTCGGTGAGAAAGGCAAAACATGTTATGGTAATGTGAAGGTAATAGCGTCAAGCTAGTTCTAACAGGACCATAATGAAACCATCCAAATCTCAACTGACTAGAAGACTAAGTACAAGTGCCCTTCATTCGGCACAAAGCTCACTAAACTCAAACACAATCTCCTCAAAAACAAAATGGGATAAAACGGAGGAGTCAGACGGTCACAAAATTCCCTTTTTTAACACCGTCTAAATGAACTAACTGAAACAAACAACTCTTTTTTTTTCAAACTTCTTCTTCTTTTTTTTTTTTTTTTTTTCTTCTTCCTGATTCACGTTTCTTTCTTTTTTTTTTTTTTTTCATTTTTTTTCTTTCTTTTCACGTTTTCTGTTTCCTTTTTTTTTTTCTTTTTTTTCAATTTTTTTTTCTTTTCTTTTCCTCCTTCCTCTATTTACACCAACTCCAAACACGGAAATACGAGCCAAAATACAACCGAAAAACATACCACAAAAGAACACACTAACTAGCTTGACTAGGCAGGCTTAGTTTGGAATGTAGCAAATGGGTCAAAAAGGCAAGTTTTGGCTAATGTGGAGCTAAATGGGTGAGAAATATAAGGGAAGGAAAATTTGCAAACACCTCCCTGCATGTGACACCGACCACAAACCCGAATATGTGCATTTGACGAGAAATTGAATGTCATAAATGTGCAAAAAGGATGAACATGCTATGCAAGGAGTACTACTCTCAAAATTCCTACTGAACTGGTCATGAATGTCACCAGTTATGGCTCTAAAAACTCAGAATTTTTAAGTAGTTTGCCAATTTATAGGTCAAGTCTAAACAGTCAGCTTATATTTGAACAGTAATTCGTAGATTATGCGTATGACAAAGCTAAAAACTATCAATAAAGTGCAAGGCTCAAGCAAAAGACAAGTTATAGTGCATTATCATCATGGGAATCTACCGTTCCGACTCAACCTATATGCAGAAATAAACGTGAATATTTTGTTGAATTTTTTGAATTTTTTATGAGATTTTTTGATTTTTTAATGAAATAAACAACAATGCAAGCTGAAAAATAAACGTGAATGCAAAACAAATGCAAATGCAGACTCAAAAGGATGCAATACCCTCCCCAAACCAAAACGGACAACGCCCTCGTTGTCCTCCAGCATACACCAGCAGATATATACAGGGGAACGGGAATATACAACCAATAAAATAGAAAACAATAAAAATGAAGGAGACAAAATAAAAGAGAAAGAGATACATACAAAATACGAACTTCCCCAAACCAGCCAGAAAACTGGGGAAGTGAGTAGACCAGTAGCTACTCGTCGTCGTCGTCGTCGTCGCCATCTCCCTCACCCTGGTACTCCGGGTCTCTCTCCTCCTCCGCTCCTCAGCGCGAGCTCTCTCCACTACCACCTATGGGTCCTCGTCCTCGTCCTCCTCGTCCTCTAACACCGGGTACCCCTCAGCTGGGTACCGGAAGAAGGAAGGGTGTGGCCAACCCTCGGGGATCGGTCTGTGTCTCCGCAAGTGGTACTCGTACAGAGGGTGTAGGGTCAAAGCTAAGTCCCTCTCCATACGAGCCTGACGCTCTGCAAGCTCAATCAACAAACCGTAAACTGCGCCCCCTTGGTCCTGGACCGCGGGCGCTACAAAGGGAGGAGGTGGTCTAAAAGTGGCGGAAAGACCGCTCGATCCGTGTCCGGTCGGTGGGAGGTGGAGCAGAGTAGGAGTAGTAGTGTGATGGGAGTAGGGGTCGGATCGGGAGTAGCCGTGGAAGGCTGGGTACTCCCTGCAGGTTTAGACCCCTCTCCAGTCGCAACTCGCCGTTTCTTGGCGGCTGGTGCATCAGTAGGTGGTCGAGGCTGGAGTGGAAGGTAAAGTAGAGGCAAGGCAGGCAGACGGTGGCCCTTTACCACAGTAGGTAAGGGCTCAAGACGGGGGAGACTGTCACAAGGTAGGTCAACAGACAAGGAGCCGTCAATCTTCCAAGTCTGGTAGTCTGGGGTAAGCCAATGCTGAGCAAGCATGGCAGCGAGACTCAGTAACCTCTCTCCCTCGAGGTACTGCAAGTCACGTGGCCAGGTGGAAAAAAGGCGATGGGCAAGAATGGTGGCTATGCCACCGCAGGCAATGGTTCCCGTCTCCTTCTTCCCCTGGTCGTGGAGGTACTGGGCGGTGAGGTAGGCAATGTTGAAGGTAAAAGGACCCTCACAGTCGACATTCAGGTAACCGCCCAGGATGGAGAGCTCGCGGTTCGTGATGTTGTTCGGCTCCTTTCGGCCGAAAATAGAGCTCCCCATGAGTCTGAGAAAACAACGGACGGGGGGAAGGTGGACCTGATGGAGCTTGCGCTCCTGAAAAGAGGTCTGGGCCAGACACCGCCAAACCTGACGGTAAACCTTCCTCGAGTCTGATTTCACGCCCGAGGAGGTGAGGTCAAGTAAACTACCAAACTCTGCTAGAGGCATCTGAAAGGTCCGGTTAAATAACCGGAAGGAGTCTGAACGATCGTCGGGGTCGGTCTCATGTGCGTCTGGGGAGAAGGTAAAAGAGCTGAGAAACTCGAGACTCAGCTCTAAGAAGGTGTGGCCCCTCATGGTAATGAGGCCAGGCATCCCCGTGACCCGTAGCAAGGTACAGACTGACTCGTAAATACCGAGTTTCTCTAATGCCGATTTGTCTAAAAATCGGGAAGGCACATGTTCACACTTCAGCAGGTTATAAAATTTATCGCGGTGTAAAGCATTGACGAATAATACCTGCGGGTAGTCCGGGTGAGAGTTGAGGGAAGTGTCCCCTCGAACTCTGACTGTCTCAGAAGTAGAAGCGGAAGCAGCAGCTGTGGAAGTGACTGGGGCTGGCGTAGAGGCAACAGGAGTAACATGAGCTGGCGTAGCTCTAGACCGTCTACGACCCCGACCTCCGTCTCTGGAACGCAAGGCAGCGGCCCGCTCTCGGACTGTGTAAGGGACTAAAGCAGCTCTGAAGGCAGCTGTAACTAGACCTGGCAAAACGGGTCACTCGGGTCGGGTACGGGTCGGGTCAGTTTGGGTAGGGTCATTTCGGGTCTGCCACATATTTCGGGTCGGGTTAGGTCGGATCGGGTCACTTTCGGGTTTCGGGTCAATTTCGGGTGACCTTTTGTCGGGTCATTTCGGGTCGGGTCATTTTCGGGTATAGGTCATTTTGGGTCGGGTTGCTTTTGAGTTAATGGCTAAGCACTTAAGTTAATACTATTTTGATTAAGAAATGCTTTTTTGCAAATTTAACCATTTATTAGCGATTATTGTAACCAATGAAACTTTATTTTGATATATATAATATTAATATGAGTTAGTACTAGTCATTTCGGCTCATTTTGGGTCACTTCAAGTCATTTGGGATCAGTCAGTTATGAGTCGGGTCTTTTCGGATTGGGTCACCTCTGGTCGGGTCAACATTGGGTCAGACAATGTTCGGGTCGGGTCTGGGTCGGGTCGGGTCAATTCGGGTTTCGGGTCATATTCGGGTCAAGCAAGTTCGGGTCATTTTCGGGTCTCGGGTCACCTTTTCGGGTCGGGTCATTCGGGTCGACCCATTTTGCAGTGTCTAGTCAGAATCGCAGTGAGTCCGTCACAGGTGCAGAAGTGGAGGCTGGTGTACACGTGGTGGCTGCTGTGGTCACCACCGAAGAGGAACTAGCAGCAGTGCTAGCTGTGGTGGTGACTCAAGTGGAAGTGGCAGCCTGAACTGGGCTTCCAGCTGAGCTAGCTGGAGCAAAAACCGTCCCTGCAGCTGAAACAAGGAAAACTGGAGCTGCAGTGGTGACTAGGGCAGAGGTAGTGGCGACAGCAGGGGGCACTGACTCGCTCAAAGACGGGCTGGAGGAAGTACTGGTAGAAGGTAAGGTACTCGACTCCATCCTGAAAACATAGGGGAGGGGGGTATGAGAGGAAAACAATGGTTAACAGAGGCGAAAACAACAGAAAAACAGCATGTGAAACCATATACACTCCCCTATCAGTCGAAAATTTCGACCTACAGCAACAATTTCCAACAATTCCTCAGAAATTTCGAAATAGCAGTACGTGAATGGTGATAATGTGACAATGTAATGACTGCTAATGGAGTCTAAAAACAGCATGAAAAACTGCATATGACAGCATGTAAGACTCCTAGCAGTCGAAAATTTCGACTCACAGTACTTGAATCCCAACAATTTACAGCATGTAAAGGCGATAGGAGACGGAAAAAGCAGTTAACAACAGCAGCAAGTAAGCAAGAACTGAAGTTAAACAAAGCATGACAAAGATATAGATCGCCTTTGACAAATCGAAAAAATCGACTTAGAAGCCCTAATCGCGGAATTCTTGCGCAAATTTCGAATTAAACAAGCAACAACAGCGAGGAATTGGGATATGATCATCAAGCAAGCTAATTAAGGGCATACAAACACAATTAAGTCGAAAAATTCGACTGAACATGGATTTTCGAAACCCTAGAAGCCATTTTCCTCATAAAAGTTCAAATAATCGAAATCAAAATGCAAGGAGGGTGAATGAAACACTTACTTGATGAAAAGAATCCTACAAATGCAAATCATCCTCAATAAACAAGCAACAATGGCGGATTTTAGTCGAAAAACCCGCAAACCCGAATACCCTTCTAAAACCGCGAAAATGAACACAAATAAGGGTGAATGTAAGGGGCTTTTGAAGATTAAAATGCAAGCAATGAAATGTAGGAGACGGATTTGGTGATTTGGGCAAGAAAAAGGGGAATTGGGGGAGTTTAAATCGCAATTAGGGGTTTGCTTAGATGAAAATTAGGGTGAAATGAAATAGAAATGGGAAATAAAGAGTTTAAGATAGAAAACTCCCGTGTCCACTGTTCATTTCACTCGATCGAGTGGTTTTAAATCACTCGATCGAGCATTTTTATGGTCCAGCAGCTTGGTCGAGTGGAATTTCTACTCGATCGAGCAATCCCCCTTTTGGCTTCACTCGATCGACTGGTAGAGACGCTTGATCGACCAACTTTCCACTCGATCGAGTACAAAAAGTACTCGATCGAGGACTTTTTCTCGCATAATCCTTTTAATTTCGTCTTTTCTTCCTCGGAGTGCGTAAAACTTCCCCAAACCTGCATAAAAACACATCCAAAAATATCCCAAAAAACCAAAAACGCAAAAGCACAGTCTATAGTCTTACATCTATGCTAAAAACTGTCTAAAACTAATTGTCCTAATTAAAACGCAATAAAACAAATTCAAAAGAAATTCAAAAATATCTATTACAAAGTGTTACACGGGGCATTTCCCCGTTCAATTCTCATCAAATTTCAGTAGCCCCTTGGTGGGCTTCTGACTGGAGGACGTCACCTCAGCAACATTGACTGTCCTCTGCAACTTCCATGAGCTAACATTTGAAATAGTTGGAGGTATGTAGTTCCAATCCACGTAGGTTCGAACTTTCTTTGTTCTTGCCCCTCTGTCATCTTCTTTGGCATCCTTACTTCCAGTTTGATTGACGACAGTTGCACAACATCCTTTGACAATTCCTTTATTGCTTTCATCTGTACCTGCAGCAAGGAAAACAGACGAACTTTCCTCCTTTTTGCTCTCAGTATGAGGCGGAGGGTTAACAATAACAGCAATATTCTCCAAATTTTCATCTGGAGTGTCATTAATAGGACAAATAGAAGAAAGAGCATTGCAAGGCTGGGATTGCATGGGAGCTCTCCGGAATTTGGACTGATGAAAAATCAGCTCCTCATCCCCTACCTGAAAGGTCAAAGTCTTCCCCCCGACGTCTATTACTGCACGGGCAATAGACAAAAATGGTCTCCCTAAAATGATAGGGGTGTGCACATCTTCGGGGATGTCTAAGACAACAAAATCAACGGGAACAAAGAACTTCCCGATCTGAACAGGTACGTCTTCTACTATACCTAGTGGCCCTGATAAGCTATGGTCGGCCATCTGGACAGTCATATTGGTGCAACTCAGCTTTGTCAAACCAAGTCTCTTAGCCAGAGACAAAGGTAAAACACTTACGCTAGCGCCTAAATCGCATAGCGCGTTATCAATCAAATGCATACCGATGTGACAAGGGATCGAAAAACTACCCGGGTCTGATTGCTTAGGAGGTAACTTATTTTGAAATAGGGCTGACCCCACCTCGGTTAAAGCTACCGTCTCATTATCATTAATAGTCCTCTTACGCGCTAAAATTTCTTTCATAAACTTTAAATAAGAGGGTACCTTTGTCAGCAATTCAGTGAATGGTACAGTGACTTCCAAGCTCTTTAGAAGTTCGACAAATTTGCCGAACTGTTGATTAGCCTTTGTATTCTGCAGCCGCCTCGGGAAGGGAACCGTGATTGGTATCTCGAGTCCCTTGTTTCTCTCTTCCAAAGTGTCTTCCGGTGCAAGTTCGGTATCCTTCGGACGCCTCTTACCTCTGGAACGAGGTCTTTCTGGTGATTCCTCGCTTAAACGAGCACTAGCAGGCTCTCGAATAAGCTTCCCGTCATCAATATCACTCGATCGACCAATATGCTCACTCGATCGAGCAGTTTCCTCATCAAAATCAGTCGATCGAGTAACATTTCCACTCGATCGAATTAACCGCACTTTCTCGTTCACTCGATCGAGCAGAAAAACCGCTCGATCGACTGTTTCTTCACCATTTCCACTCGATCGAGCATTAAAAACTACTCGATCGACCTGTTTCTTGGCTGACAGCTCATTATTTCCGCCAAAGCACTGTTCATCATCGGTTACAGCTTCCCTAGGGTCTGATTTCGACACTTCTGGTCCCTCATAAGAAAGACCGCTTCTCAATTCTATCAGATGTACCGTCTCATTTGAATTCTTCTCATTTTGAGTCGGTAAATGACCCTGCTTTCTCGAAGATTGATTTGCAGCAAGTTGGGCAACTTGAGTCTCAAGTGCCTTAATTGACGCGTCCTTCTGTTGATTTTGTTGATCATTCAGCTGCAATTGCTTTGAAATGGACTGCAACATGGACTTTAACTCACCCATTTCACTCACCCCACTTGAAGATGATGCACCATGGTTAGGAGGATTGAAAGAAGGAGGCTTCTGGAAGCCTTGTTGATTCTTGTGTGGAGGAATATACGGCTGCTGCTGATTCGGAGGAGCAGTGGGATTGAGTACATTCTGACTACTCCACCTCAAATTGGGGTGGACATTCGGCTCGTAATAACTATTGTTCTGCCTGTAGTGTTGGAAGGCAGCACATGACTCATAGAAATTGGGACAATGATCAGAGACATGTCCCTCTCCTCCACATCTTCTACAGACGAAAGGACCGTCTGAAACATCATTTACCTGGTACATTCCTCCCTTAGAAACCCCTCCCAACTCATATTTATCAAATCTAGTGGTAAGAGCTTCTAGCGCAGCAACCGAAGAAGATTCAGCAGCTCTTCTTTGATTGCCTCTGGAGTTCCCATATTCAGCCTTATGAGTGGCTAAATCGTCAATGATCTTCCATCCTTTGGTTTCTCCCATATTCTCAGCAAATCGGCCATTGGCAGCAGCATCCAAAATAGCCCTCTGATCGTCATACAACCCGTTATAGAACTGATTGCATAGACTCCACTTTTCGAACCCGTGGTGCGGAATGGTTCGCACCAACTTCTTAAAGCGGACCCATGCCTCGTAAAAGTTCTCGTCAGGCCCTTGTTTAAAGCTCGTAATCTGAGCTCTAATGGCAATAGTCTTCGATGCAGAAAAGTACTTCTTGTAAAATGCTAAAGCCAATGAATTCCAGTCAGTTATACCTTGAGCAGCCCGGTCCAAATCCCTATACCACTCTCGTGCAGCATCACGAAGAGAGAATATAAACATAGTCTCCTTTACTTGGTCAGGAGTCACGCCAGCTGGTGGAGACATGGAACTGCAATAATAAATGAATATTTCCATGTGCTTGGCTGCATCTTCAGTTGCAGCTCCCCCAAATTGATTCCTCTCAACCAAATTGATAAGGGACGACTTTGGCTCGAATTTTCTTGCCTCCCCTGGTAAGACAAATCCCTTATAGAGATTCGCAGCTGTAGGCTCAGAGTGACTAGCAATGGTTGCTTCTTCAGCCATTTCGGGAAAGTCTGGAGAAGTAACGGTTTCAACTGATGAATTGGAAACTGGAGAAGACGGTGGATTTTCCTCGAACAGCTCGTTCTCGTAAAAGCTAGAACGAGAACTAGGCTCTTCCTCTAACTGTTGGTCTTGAAATAATCTCCTCTTTGCGTGCAAGGATCTTTCAATCTCAGGATTGAATGGTAGTAGTGGACCACCCTGCGACCTGCGCATCAGAATAAACTACAAACAGAATATAAGAATAGTCTAAGGAACGGGTGTCCCTTAGGCTGAGAAGGACTAAAAATAAAGCAACTAATAAATTGAACAATTGCCTCCCCGGCAACGGCGCCAAAATTTGACACGGCTATCGCAACCCTATCAAAGATAAAACCTAACGGTCTCAACTAAAATGTAGTAGAGGCAGTCGAGTATCGAATCCACAGGGAGGTAACGTAATTATAGCTGCCTAATTCTAATCCTATGGTAACAATTGGGGTTTGTTTAAATTTGGTTTCTAAACTACGTGATCTAAAGGGAAGAGAATTAAAGGTAAGAGCAATAAAGACAGGAAAATCGATTTAAACTATCAAGAAGAGAGGGACATGTCGGGATTTTGGTTCACTACGGTAGTCCTGTGACTTAGCTGTAAATGATTCAGACGAACTAATGTGAGACGGATGTTGAAAGGTCCTTACGGTCCACTTTCTATCCTAAAATACCGCTAACTTAACTTTCATCCTCATTAGGGTAGTCTACTGTTTATAGCAGGCCTATTTAGTCCAATCTTTCGATCCAGGATTAATTTTAGCCAGATTAATGGGTGACATAGAAGCGTGCACTCAACTAAGTCGAATGATTACAATTAAATTGCTATAGTGACAGAGTCTTGTAATTAATTCGTCTAATTCATTCACTACATCGTCACATTTCTACCGCAGATCCCCTAATCCCAACATGAAGGGGGTTTAGCTACTCATATTCTTAATTAAACTAACAGCAATTAAATTCCCAGCAGAAAACATAATGAATAAACAATAAATTGCAATAAAAGATAAATTAGGGCAAAAGAAATAATAACACAAACAAGAAATTGAAGTAACCAAATGATTAATTATTATTAAAAAGGAGAAAGGAATTACAATCCAAGCGAATCCGGCGTAAAGAACACGAAATCCGAGTGAAGCAATCCCGAAATAAAAGTAACAGTAGAGAAAAGCGAAGCAACGTACTTAAGTTTACAGTAGAGAGTTTGATAGTATGAAAGATTATCCTAATTAACCTAGTAAAGCGTGCTTAAATAGCAAAGGAAATAATTTTAGCGAAATAAAACATCACGCGGGCTAATTAAAGCCCAAACCCATAAAAACCACTCGATCGAGTGGATTAAAACCACTCGATCGACCAAATCTTGAGCAAAATCCACTCGATCGACCAAATAGTTACTCGATCGAGTGACAAGCCTTTCTGCAAGCTAAGGATCGAGTGGAAAACCACTCGATCGACCAACATGGGGTACAGAAACCACTCGATCGACTGGTAAACAGCTCGATCGAGCACTTTATCTTCATTTCAGCTCACGTCTTCACCTAAGTGCCTCGTAATGCATGCCACGACGCTTCCAAATGCAGTATCTCTCTCTGGAACAATCCCGTCTCCTCTAAATGCATGCAAAAAGGACGAAAAAGAGTACGATTCCACTACTTCTGCACTCATATCTACAAAATAGATAAAACGAACCAAAGTAGCCAATTCGGGGCAAAATACCATGGAAATGGTATAAATGTGCATAGAAATACGTGCTGAAATAGACTAAAAAGACTATATAATAGGCACGTATCAATATACACTATACTCGTGGTTAGGGGCAGTTCGTTATACGCTCTAGTAGTTGTTTGGTTTGCTTGCATTTGCATTGAGTTTGGTGATCCTAAGGTTCTACATGGTGTCATAACATGGTCGTAGTCATCTGTCGTCTCATGTTGTCTAACCTAGAGTTATCATTATAAATGGTTGTCTGATCATATCATTATCCAATGGCAAATTGGTGTCGAGTTTTCATGAGTATAGATGGTCTCACATGTTTACTGGTTTTGCATTTCGATCGTTATTGATTGTTGGTTACATTGAATTGTTGTAAACATGACTGGGAGAGCATCTAGTTACTCCCGACGATTGTCGACCCCCATTCTCAGGTTGAATGCTCGTCGCTGTTTGGATGATGTTGTTTGGGATGCATCGAGGGGCGAGACGAATAATAAATTAGGAGTTTGCTTTTATGTTTTGAGAACCTTTAATAATGTATTACTTCCTCCGACCCAGACGAAAGGTTATAACATGGTTAAAAATGAGTTATTTAAGAAAATGGGTAAAAAGAAGGGGCAAAGATGGAAAGATTGGTAAGTGGACCACATGGGTAGTGGGTATAACTAAATGGGTTTAGGTGGATTAAAAAAGGAGTTGGTGAGTGGGCCACATGATGACATTTGTGTAAATATGAGGAGGGTATAAGGATTATATTGTCCAAAAATATGCCATTTATAGTATGTTACCTTTAGTATGGTTCGTCCATTTTAGGTAACTGTTACCTTTGGTCTGGGTCGGAGGGAGTAGTTTGGTTTTGGATTTAGTAGCGAATCGGATTGGTCAGGTGTTTCCGCCACCTTGACCCTTTTATCAGTATTATACTCTGATATTTACTTTATATTACGTTTTTCCTTTGTTTTATAATCCGGGTTATTACATGATTACCACCGGACTACTTTTTCCTAGTTGTGAGTTCTACATGCAATAATTCTAATTGACAAGCCTACATAGTGGACTTCTAGTTCCGCAATTGGGCCCCTATCAGACATGGGCCCTTGTAAAAAAACCCCACCAAACAGGCCTCGGGGTCGGCTCCGCTCTTAGTTTGACGTCCATTGTAACTTAGTCTTCGTACATATCCTCAACGCTAAATACAAATTTACTGCTCTTCATCCTGCACATCAAACATTATTCATCTTTAGAATAATTGAAAAGTTTAGAGTTTAATTACGTATAACATTATAAATTATACATAAACAATTTTGAAAGCAATATAAAAAATCAAAATGAAACAAAGAGGTGAGGAGTTGGAATATGAGTATAGAGTAGGTAATAGGCTAGATATTTCAAATTTGTAATGACAAAAATTATGTTAAATATGGTCAAATAGGATAGCTTTCTTTGATATACAATACAATTTGTGTAAAGCTACAAAGATTTCAATTATTTGATGAAATCTCAGCAAAATGACTACTCATTTCAAATTTCAGAGAAATAATTTTGTGGTTTTCAACTTCCCATAGATGACATCAATTGATATTCCTATAATCAAGTTGAAAAGGGCGAGAATTTTTGGCTTAGTGAAATAGGCAAGATTTGTGTTTATTATTCTCATTTAGAATATTTTGGTTAATAACTGAAATGGAAACGTTAGTCAAAATATTAATATTAATTAATCAAGTTAAAAGATTCCGGATTTGAAAGAGTTGTTCAAAGATGTTGATTAGATATTTTAATGCACTTTTTTTTTAAAATTATTGTGACCGAAGTAAAAGGGAACTGATAACATAAATCTAGGGAAATAATAATATTTTCAAAGATTGATATCCGAAAGTTTCTCCAAAACCATCTAAAATATCGAATTTTTTACTTGATTGGTTTGAAATAATACTCCAAAAGAGATCTTGTTTCCTCATTTTTGTAATTGATTGTTATGTTAATTTATGTGATTGCCTCATTTTTAGGTTTTGGAATATTGTATTTGCCAAAATTATAATTAATATATACTAGAATATGTCACGTAAAAGAAGTGGCATATTAATAGGCAAGATTGCACGTGGCAATTTTCTAGCTGATGACACGTGGCATTTGATTAGGCTGATGATGGCTACAGCTTTAATATAATACTAGCTTTCAAGTAGATCGATTAAAACTTTACATTGCCCGACCGACCCATTTTATTAAGGTCCAAACCCGTAGAACTTGATCCGCGCCCATAGCTCGAAACAGCTCAAAATCGCAATAATTTAGTAATATAGAGTAGATCGTCACAATCTAGTATCACCCCGAAGATATTTATGTGAAAATATAACAACTTACATATATATTGTTTCTTAGTTACATTGATACTTTCTTAACCTCATCACATTTATATGAAGGAGCTCGAAAACTTTACATCAAACCGTGGTATTACAAACGATAAACAAATATCCACAAACATACCTTGAAGAACAAATAGATGCCGACCCGATTCGATGACTCCAAGCATGGCTATCTCCCTTCCCGGATTGGGATTCAAGGTTAATTCATGATTGGGTAGAAAGATGAGAGAATTGAGAGGGAGGGGGGGGGGGGATTAGGTTTAGAAAGATGAAATTTATCGTGGAAATGAGTTTAAGTCGTAACCTCCGTCTCATATAATAACACACTGTCAGAACGCGTACTCGGTCATACTCGGCCGAGTACCCTAAACTCGGTCGAGTACCAACGTTACTCGGCCGAGTGACCCTTACTAGGTCGACTGTCCAGTAAAGGATGTGATATAACTCCCTCTCCATCTCTACTAAGGGTCTCACATGGTCAATAGGTCACTCAACGGGTCCCTAACAGGGCGGGTATTACAGTTTCATTGATAGAACCCTTAAACAACCGGTTTCAGACTCAGGTGTAATACTTCACTGAACCGAAGACATTATTTGGGTGGGATTCCCCCTTAAAGAGATTCATTAATAAGCTTAAAATCTTACTCGTGCTTTAAGGTATTGAAAGTACTACTCATATCAACAAAGTGCACTTTCGTTTTTGGTTATCCATGCGAAAGGACTCTACAGTTAAGCGTGTTTGGTTGGGAGTAGTCTTAGGACGAGTGACCTCTTGGGAAGATTCGCGGGATGCACATAAGTGAGGACAAAATGCGCTGGAAATGACCCGTATTGATCTGCGGGCCATCTACATAGCCCGACGAGCTTACGTGAGTGACCGCTCCCGACCCAGAATTTTTGTCAAAAGACGTGTTGGCCCTAATTCAAATTACTAGATCGGTTTTGATTTCTTTGTCTCAATCATTTGTTTATTTTCAATCGAAATGTTCCTTGCAAAAATTTAAAAAGGATGAGCAATGATTAGAATGAGAATTTTTGTACGTAATTTTCTCTAATAAGATGATAGTAATAGTTGTAATAAATAACAATCATATCATATATTATATTAAAGCTGAAACCATTAGCCTAATAATATGCCACGTGTCATCAGCCTATCTATGTGCCATGTGTCATAACTTCAATTATTTAGTAATATTTTATTTAACATATAAGTATTAGCAATTACCTAATTTGAAACAATCACCCACAAATCTTTTCCGCAGTTAAAACACAAAATCAATTTAGAAATTCAAATTTTTAAAACTTCCCTATAATAACTGTTGAAATTTTGGCAAAATTAATTAATCTATTAATCAGTTTGGTCAAATTTGTCAACTTTTGAAAATTGTTACAAAATATAAAAGGTATCTGAAAAAACTAACCATGCGCATACTCCATAATTAGACCTAACGTCAATTATTTAGTACTAATACTATACTATGTATTATCTTCTGTCATTTTTTATCACTAATTCCCAGTTTTTCATTTGATATCACCATTAATATAAATATTAGTATTTGTAGACACCTCGTTTCTGCACCCCTCGCAAACCACCCGGTGATGATTGGGCCGCATGTTTGATTCGCGGAACGATTTGTGACAGTTCGTAAGATTATCGTCAAGTGATTGCTCAAATATTAATGTCTACCTCTTAGTTGTCATCTACGCCCCGATACGGTCGTTTTGGCGATAATTAGAGTACATTCGAGTCCGGTCAAAAACCGTCTCCATTTTCTCGATAACTGTTAA
Source organism: Silene latifolia (assembly GCF_048544455.1). Lineage (NCBI taxonomy): Eukaryota > Viridiplantae > Streptophyta > Magnoliopsida > Caryophyllales > Caryophyllaceae > Silene > Silene latifolia. The sequence goes on along the minus strand of NC_133526.1, from coordinate 30,331,258 downwards.
ATCCCGAGTCAGAATGTTCTGGAATGTTCCGGATATTTCTATTCCATATTTCATAAATTTTATCTTTTGGCAAATAATATCCCGTAATATTCATAAGATAATCGAATTATTTCCGTCCTACCATAACTCAAACGCGGAAATCTTTCTTCAGGAGGAAACCTCCTGGGAAGACGCAGCAAGCGCCTGCGCCTCTTCCAAGGGACGCAGTGGGCTGCGCGCCTCTTCCCGTGCCCTTCTTTGCATGATTTACGTATCTTTTTTATATCTTTCCGAGATTCATTTCCAAAGAGTCTCCGAAACCCTATTCCTTCACGTGATTAGTATAAATAGGAGCCTTCGCTCCTCATATTTCTCACGCGAGTGTCCGCCCTTCTCTTCTCCCTTTGCATTCTAGACTTCGTTCTTACTAATTGGCGCCTACGTGCTTGGACTTCCGACCATGTAAGCTCGGATTTTTCCGGGTACCAGCCTCTCCGTTGCATGACCGACCAATTTGACCAACTACACTCAATCAATCTAATTAATCAATCGTTTTCCTCTTACGAGGGCACTCTCTTTGCATTCGCGTCGAGCATTCACTAGTCGATATCTTAGTTCATCTTGTTCCGTCAACATGTAAGTCTGAGGGTGTATAATCCTTATTTATTTATTGTATTTACTTTTCGTATCATCAATTGTAAGATTTATGTCGAAAACACCGTTAAAACCGATTTCTAATACCCTTTGTTAAAACCTGTTTTTGCGGATTTCCAGTAAATAACCGTCGAGAAAGGACGCAGCAAGAATCGCTGCGCCTCTTGAAGGAGCGCAGATTCTCGCCGCGCTCTTCGTGAGGCCGCCAGCAGCCTCCTCGCTTCCTTTCTTCTTCGTTTGTCCTCTCGTAATTCGTATTCAAATCTTTCTTTTGCTTATTCGTCATTAATTCTTCGTCTTAATGTCATAGTAATTCACATGTATATTTATTATTCATCGTAAACATGTTCTAATCATCATAAATCCGACTTAAATCCCTTATAATTCATATTTGTGGGTTTTCGTCATTAATATTCAAATCCGGGTTTTAGAGATTCAATTTCATCCATATTGAGTTTCTGGAATTCATCCTTTGATATATTTGCATCCATATTCATTGTTAATTCGTCATTAATTCATCATGTTTAGTTTGTTTCATTCACCGATGTCACTAATTAATCTTATTTCATGTAATTAATCCGCCTAAATTCCGTATCATCCATGTTTATCGCTTTCATGACCCCTTCATATGTAAATAATACATTAAATCACTTCCATCCGAGTCAAATAACTTAATTAGTCCATAAAATTAACAATTAACATTAACGATTTGCGTTCGGCCACGGCCCGAGAACTCACCCTTGGAACAGACGCAGAATCGCCGCGCCTCTTCAGGGCTAGTCTCTGCGCGCCTGTTCGAGATGATTTTGTCCCTCGAATTCCGTTTTGCTTTGACCTAGTTTAATTAGTTTACATATTAATTAACTATTATCCGTAATATCACGACTAATTCTCGTTCGTTAGTTTATTTAATTCTTTCTTTTATTCTTTTATTCTTTTTCTCAAATTATCCGTTTTAAAGGTATTTTCGACATAGATCGCCTATTTCGTTGTAATTATTGTAATTTTCCTTTATTGTAATTTATAATTATTGTATTTCTTTTATTGCTTGTATGTCTTTCACATGTAAATCAATATTAAATCCTATTTCGACCCAATTGTATGCTAATTACATGTCAACCGACTTAGTATAAATCTTCACATGTTAGGATTAATCTATGGATGTTGCATTGCATGCATATAGCCGACGATATATCGAGTACGAATAACTTCCCTAATCATTAGTAGAGGCCGCTATCGAGGCGGGCGGGATTAGGTGTTCGATCAAAAGAGCTTCCTAATACGTACCCTCACCCCTTACTCCAGATCTCCGTGAGCACCCGTGTTCATTGGCATCCACGAGAGTCATTCTAGACATAGAATGCTAAGGGTAACGATTGCTTAGTGTTCATGTCACTACTTTGTGTCTTGACATGGCACGAGGTACTCGAACGGTTCCAATTTCCCATAAAAATTGGTGGCGACTCCTTACAAAATGCAAACGCTTGTCCCCGTTTCTCACCAAGCGCCCCGTGGGCGGCCCATCTGTCACGGTTTGGCGACTCATTTGGGATAATACACTTACGTGTAGCAAGGGTGAAACTTGAACAAGGTTAGGGAATAAGTTTGTACAAGACAATTGTCGGTTTTCATAACTCGGTCTTCCTAGATCGTTTATTCGGCCTTCCTAGGCCCAACCCAACCCATTCGACCAATCGTCCCGTCTAAACGGTCCTAATTCTTATTTGGGCCTAAGGATGGATAGCGATTGACGTCATCCATACCATGATGCTTACTCTTGTTTGTATCAAGGGCCTTCACTACTTGAGGAAATGGACTAGGAATCGGCCTTACTCTTGTTTGGCACGAGCCTCTCCACAGACTTCGGGTTTGATGGTTCGGTATGGCAACCCACCCTTTAAACCAAAACCCTTTTAAATGCACTCAGCATCCCGTTATAATGCTTGTATAAATGTGTAAACCTTACGTGATCACCACTTCTAAACAAAACCATGACGAATTTTTCAAAAAATCAAAATCCTCATTTTCAAACAAGAATTTCGAAAAAATAGGCCTTTAATTAGCGAAAAATCCGGTCAAAACTCTGTCCGTTTGTCGCGTCAAAATTCGGGCCACAAGCCCATTTCAAAACCTCACTTCGAGTCCACTTCTACAACTACACTACAGTTGGCTAGGACACACATTTTTCAAAGACCTTGTCTTTCTTCAAAACTCACTCAACACAAGTGGCACACACCCACTTCACGAGTCAAAACTTTTCCTCTTTTAGCAAGTATGATAGAATGGTCGATCGTGTTTTGATTCGTCGCCGATCTCTTATCCAGTTTCCAAGATGCCTGGGTCAAGTGATGAAACGAACCTCCAGCAAATTCAAGAAAGTAATGATCGAATCCTAGCCGCGATAACCCAAATGCAAATCACTCAAGAACAAACCTATGACCGCCTTGAACTTATCGAAGGCCGCATCTTTGATGTGGAGGGAAAGTTGCCTCCCCCTAAAAGTGAAGTACTACGCTTCTCCGATGACGAGTCTAAAGATGAGAATCCTGTCCTAGGAACAACCGCAGCTGAGAAAAGACTCCAATACCTAGAGGAGCAATTGATGTACCTTAAGGGGGATGACATTTATAGGGAAAACAATCGCAAATATGAAGCCGTCAATTCCAAATTGCCCACTAACTTTAGCATGACGGATATCCCTAAGTTTAAAGGACATGAGAACCCTTTGAACCACATCCGCGCCTTCAAGGACTACATGTCTATCAAAGGCATCAAACCCGAGATGTTCTTAAGGATCTTTCCTTCATCTCTTGACACCATTCCGAAGCAATGGTTCTACACTTTAGATCACAAAAAGGTCTCTACTTGGGAAGACGCCGCGATCGAGTTCTCGAAACAATACGCGGATAATGCCGAGATCCAAGTCAACATGCGTACTCTAGAGGTTCTTACCCAAAATGACAAAGAAGGATTCACCGACTTCCTAAGTAGGTGGAGGAAGACTAGTACTCAACTAGTTGAACGCCCGGATGAGGCCACCCTCGTGGAAAAGTTCGTGGATAATCTCAAACCCATATATGCCAACCATTTGAGATATCAAAACATCAAGACTTTCAAGGACTTAACCGTACTAGGGACACGAATTGAAGATGACATCCGTAAGGGACTCTTGTCCAAAACGGTAGGTCGAGGATATCAAGGGTCCACAAGTCGTTCATACGGCGCTACTAGCAAGACCAACGAAGTTAACCTTCTCGAGCCATCCAAGAAAACTAGCCCACCAAGGAAGTTCACAAACCTTGGGGATACGTACTCCAACGCTCTAAAAAGGCTAATGAAGCAAGGTAAACTTCAACCCATTGGACCTACTCCCGATCTGAAAAGAAGTCCAAATTCTGGGATGAAAACTCCTACTGTGAATACCATAGGGGCAAAGGGCACGACACAGAAAAATGCTACAAGTTGAAACACGTGCTTCAAGATATGATTGAAGATGGTCGACTTCCAATTCCACCAGGAGGTAAGCCCAACAACACTCAGAATCCTCTTGGAGTTCTAGTGATTACAAGTGACGAATCTACCTTAGATTGCTCACACCTCATTTCTCCCACCGAAAATGAAATTCATGCAATTGAGAAAGAAAGGCTCTACTCTACCATCTCCCCTACCATCTCCGACTTCATCGCATGGGCAAGGAGTGTAGATAGACAAGTATGGGAACTAGAAAACATGGTAACGGCCTTGAGCCATCCCAATGCAATACCTAAAGAACGTGTACCATTGATCTTCTCTCAAAACGCCACTATGCAAGAAGTAGTCGCCGTGGTTGATAAACTAGTCGATCAAATCATACAACTAGAAAGTGATATCATGAGAATGAAGGAACTAGCTGCAGTCAATGGGGTTTGGGCCGATGATGATGAAGACGAATACCTCATTGAAAACTCCTTAGTCAAGGAAATAGTCAAAAATAGTGAAGACCAAGATGTGGATCACCTAACTCGTTCGGGTCGCCCATATCAAAGCACTACTCAAAACGGTCCAACCAACGTCATCACACCAAATGACAACGAAGATGACCCCACTGATCATTTGCTCAAGCAATTACAGAAAACCAAGGTCGATCTTTCAGTCGGCAACTAGTGGCAAGCTCATTTCCGCATCGCCAAGCTTTACTGCAAGCTTTGGCCAAATTGAATGTAGCACATAACTCCACTCCTGAAGATGTAGTCAACTTGGTCTTCCAAGAATCACCGAGGCTAAGTAATCCTATCACTTTCTCAGATGAAGACTTGCCACCTTTCGGCGCCAGTCACAACCTTGCTCTGTACATCACTGTCATTTGTCTAAAGAAGAATGTGCCAATGACTTTGGTAGATGATGGCTCCGCGGTCAACGTCATACCCCTCAAAACGGCGTACAAGCTAGGCATGAAAGAGTCGGATTGGACTCCCACCAATCAAGGTGTACGTGCATATGACGGTACACGACGAAAAGTGGTTGGACTTGCTAGCCTAACCATAGCCACAGGACCAATCGAACGAAAAGTTAACTTCCAAATAGTGGACATCGAAGCTTCATTCAACATACTTCTGGGAAGGCCTTGGATTCACGCTTACAAAGCGGTAACATCCACCCTTCATCAAAAGATCAAGATCCCACTAAATGGCAAAGTTGTGACGATCACTTCGTCACCCATCAAGGCAATAATTGAGAAGCAATCAAACAATCAAGTCCTTGCGGATCCCATATACGAGCTTGGGGGCTTCCAAAGTGTGAATGTCATAGAAAGTGAGTTGGCACCCTTATACTATAATCCCTACTCCAACTTGGTGGTCAACCACATACTCAAATCTCAGGGGTACTTCCCTGGAATGCCTTTGAACCCAATTCGGAAGAACACCTTCGCACCATACAAGAAAGGCAACTCGACAAGGATACCACTTGGACTAGGATACAAACCCACAATAGAAGAAGTTCTCGAAATGCTCGCTCAGGTCCAAAATCGCAAGCACGTGGGAGTCCAAATGAGACCATATCTCCCCACTTTAAATGGATACTTCGTTCAAGAAGGAAGTTCAGAACCCTTTCATGGATTTCCCGAACCTTGGCATTATCTTGAGAGGAAGTTAGCCGGAATCGAGATCTTTCACGATTGCTACTTCATTCCTCCCGAAACGGTTCCTACCGTCAAAACCCGTCAAGCACCTTGCTTCGACGAACAGGCTGCTAGCCTATTGTTTGGAGAGGACCGATTCATTAGGGCCGCGCAGGATGAGATCATTACTATGATACTTCAGGATGATCGCTTCAACCCCACCGCGTTGATCACAGAAATCGACACAAAGCAGCAGAAAGGATGGAGAAAATCTATCAAATGAACCAACAACCAAGGAAGACTCTTCAAGCTCACTACTGGAGAAGGACAGATGTTCAAAGGAAAACCAGAAGACGACGAGTTCGAGTCGGAGTCGGAGTCGGAGTCGGAGTCGGAGTCTAGAGAAGTCATTAGAGAGTCTACTCCTGTTGTCATCCCCACTCCCTTCGTTTCTCCTAGCTTAGCCTCGAGTAGTCACGGTAGTTCGGGGAATGCCCCACCATCGTTCCTTTGCCGCCACTGACCATGGATCAGTTGGCTTCTTTGTTTCAACTTTACTCAAATCTTAATATGAATAAATCAGGTTCTGCTTACTCTCTGTGTTCTTTCGAGTGCAATTCTGTTTACGATGATACTGAGGATGACCAAGACCCAGACTTGACCGAAATACCACCCTACGTAGCCAAAGAAATATTACAAGAAGGGGAAGGGGGACCAGTAATAGAAGATACCGAACCCATCAACGTAGGGACCGAATTAGAACCCAAAGAACTTAGGATAGGGACTACCTTGAGCTCTACCGAAAGGGCCGATTTTATAGACCTCCTAAATGAATTCAAAGACGTTTTCGCTTGGTCCTACAAAGACATGCCAGGGATCGACAGGGATATCGCCGAACATAGGATTCCGATTAAGCCGGGTTTCAAACCTGTGAAACAGAAGCTTCGACGAATGAGAACAGAATGGGCTCTGAAGATTAAGGAAGAAGTGGATAAACAATTCAAAGCCGGGTTCATCAAAGTTTCCGAGTACTCTGACTGGGTAGCTAACATAGTACCTGTGCCCAAAAAGGATGGGAGAATCCGTGTTTGTGTTGACTTCAGGGACTTGAACAAAGCAAGTCCAAAAGATGACTTCCCTCTACCTCACATTGACATATTGGTGGACAATACTGCAGACCATGCATTACTATCCTTCATGGATGGATATGCGGGTTATAACCAAATCAAGATGGCCATAGAAGATATGCACAAGACCGCATTCGTCACCCAATGGGGAACATATTGCTATACAGTAATGCCATTCGGATTGATCAACGCCGGAGCTACATACCAACGCACCTCAACTACACTCCTACATGACATGATGCACAAAGAAGTTGAGGTATATGTAGATGACATGATCGTCAAATCCAAGGAAAGAGAGGGACATATTGCAAACCTTCGCAAGTTCTTCGCAAGGCTACGAAAGTACAACATGAGACTCAATCCTCAGAAATGCACATTTGGGGTAACATCCGGAAAACTCCTGGGATATGTCGTTAGCCAACGCGGTATAGAAATAGATCCCTCAAAAATCAAAGCTCTGATCGAGATGCCACAACCTCAAACAGAAAAAGAAGTCAGAGGATTCCTGGGAAAAGTACAATACATAAGTCGATTCATATCGAAACTTACCATGATTTGCGAGCCTATCTTCAAGAAACTCAAGAAAACAGACCACACCATGTGGGATGATGATTGTCAAAAGGCGTTTGACCGAATCAAGGAGATATTGGCTAAACCACCAGTGCTCATGCCGCCACAACGAGATCAACCTCTTGGTTTGTATCTCACAAGAATCGAAAGCGCCATGGGTGCTATCTTTGGCTCAAACTCGTAGGAAGTGAAGAAAGAGCTATTTACTATCTAAGTAAGAAATTCTTGGAATATGAGTGCAAATACTCGCAACTCGAAAAGACATGCCTCGCTCTTGTGTGGGCAACGAAGAAGCTACGTCACTACATGCTTAGCTACTCCATCAAGATATACTCCAAAATGGATCCAGTCAAATACCTCTTCGAGAAACCCGTCCTCAACGGACGTCTTGCAAGGTGGACCCTGATGCTCTCAGAATTCGACCTCAAATATGTGCCACTGAAAGTCATAAAAGGTCGCGCCGTCGCCGAATTCTTCGCAGAAAATCCTATCAACGACGCGCAAACCATAGATACTTGGTAATTTCCCGACGAGGATATACTTCAAACAGACGTAGACTCTTGGGATCTATACTTTGATGGAGCATGAAATTTAAGAGGATTCGGAATAGGAGTGTTGCTCATTTCTCCTGAAGGTGAGCATACACCGATTGCTGTCAAACTCGACTTCGAGGTGACAAACAACGCTGCAGAGTATGAAACTTGCCTCATTGGGCTGCAAGCGGCAGTAAGCTTAGGCATCAAAAACCTCCGAGTACATGGGGATTCATCACTGATCATCAACCAAGTTACAGGATCCTGGAAAATCCGAAGCGAAAGCCTCGCACCCTATCAGGCTAGGATAGACCAAGTGGTTTAATTCTTTGATCACGTAACCTACTTACACCTACCTCGAGAGGAAAATCAATTTGCAGACGCTCTTGAGAAACTCGCATCTTTGATAAATATGCCAGATCACATGGTGGAAATGCCTCTGTGTATCGAACGACGGTCAGAGCCGGCTTATGTCCACCAAATCACCGATGAAGAAGAAATCGCACAGGAACCCTGGTTCCAAGCGATCCTGAATTTCAAGCTTAATGGTACCTATCCACCGGATATGGACAAGAGGGGACAACGTGCTATACGCCTATTAGCCTCCCAATACATCCTGATGCAAGGAGAATTATACAAAAGAACACCTCTTGGTGTAGTCCTACGTTGCCTTGATCATTCACAGGCACGAAAGGTGATGGAAGAAGTCCACGATGGAGAATGCGGTCCCCACATGAGTGGGCCTATGATGGCAAAGAAAATCACACGTTTAGGGTATTATTGGACCACAATGGAATCTGATTGCATCAAATACGTGAGACATTGCCACAATTGCCAAATCTTCGGGAATGTACAACATGTCCCTCCTTCGTTGCTATACACGATGACATCTCCTTGGCCATTTTCTGCTTGGGGAATTGACATAATCGGGAAAATAACCCCAGCCGGAACAGGAGGTCACTGTTTCATTCTGGTAGCAATGGACTACTTCACCAAATGGCAGAAGCGGCTTCCTACACTAGTCTTACGGCTAAAAATGTGGCAAAATTCATACAGAACAACATCATCTGTCGATATGGTTGCCCACATGAGATCATCAGCGATAACGGGTCACATTTCCAAGCTGAAACCGAGCAATTGCTAGCCAAATACAAGATTAAGCATCACCACTCTTCGCCCTACAGACCACAGACTAACGGCGCGGTAGAAGCGGCAAACAAGAACGTTGTCACAATTCTCAAGAAAATGACTGACAACTACAGAGATTGGCCAAGCAAGATACCCTTTGCTTTATGGGGATATCGTACATCAGTAAGGACGCCCACTGGGGCTACTCCTTTCTATTTGACCTACGACATGGAGGCCGTACAACCAGTCGAGCTAGAAATACCATCCTTGCGTATTCTACTCGAAAGTCAAATCCCTGAAGCCGATTGGAAGAGGGATAGATATGAAGAACTCATCCTCCTGGATGAACGTAGGCTACGCGCCTTACATAATGTCCAAACATATCAAGCACGCATCAAACGAGCTTTCAACAAAAGGGTTAGGCCAAGAAACATCAAAAAAGGAGACTTAGTACTCAAATCGGTTAGAGCTCTTTTACCTGTCGACCCAAGGGGAAAATTCAAACCTAACTGGGCCGGGCCATATCTAGTCAAATCCATACTCCCAGGGGGTGCGGTTAGAATCACAGACCTAGATGGGAATGAGTTTTCAAACCCCACAAACCTTGACCAACTGAAACGATACTATGCCTAGAATAAGACAAAAAACGCGCCTCGCGTAAACCCATGTGTCGCTCTTGTAGCACTAAATAAACGGCCCCTGGCCAAGCTGAAATAAGCTAAGTGTCACTATGCTCTTGCATTTTGACAAGATTGTCATCCTCATATCATCAAATAAACTAAATTCGCACCTTGAGAACAAGCTCATGCTTATTTTCTATGTTCATTACAAGCTCTTGCTTCGAACACTTATTCTTTTACATTTACTCGAACTACGCGCAAGGGTTTGATTTCGCTTTTTTAAGTGAATACGTAGGCAATCCTTCACGGGATTCAACCCAATATACCTAAAATGTAAATAGAAGCACATTTGCATTGCATTTGAAATTCGACAAGAATAATAAAAGAAAATCACAGCGGTTTCTTAACCATTTAACCTTTTTTATTTCATTCATTTTCTAATAATAATAGTACGCTACATAATAAAAATAGAATAGGCTAGGATTCTAAAAATGCCTCCTTTTTATTACAACAATAATAATAATAATCAAATAATAAATAAGGACTCGGGCTATTCCTCCATCTTCCCCTTGCCCTTGTCATTCTTGTCATATTTCTTGTCACGACCTCGAGCCGGGCGCTCTTGCACCACTTCAGACCTAATCACCAACGGTCTTTCTCGAGGCCTGACTCTTCCATTCTTGCCAACCACCATTTCCGCAACAGGAGTAGTCTTTGATTTCTTCGAAGGATGAATGACCTGAAATCCAGCTTCTTCTTCTTCCCTCTCGTCGATGCTTCTCCTTCTCTTTCTCTCCCTCGCGCACCTTGTAGTCAACAGGCTCGCGTTTCCTCAGTCTTTCGCGCTCTTCCGAAGTTGCAGCCTTTCTCCACCTCAGATAGGAATCCGACACCCACAAAGCGTTGGCGGAGAAGCTCAAGAACCACATGTTCCTTTGGGCCCATTTGATGGCCCACTCTCTTCGGCTCTCGGTGGTAAGCGCCACAGCAGTCTGCGGAACGGTATCAAGCCTCGGGATAGTCTGCTTCAGCCCAACTTGCCTCATCAATCTTTCCGGAAAGATGCATACCATGAACTCCAATCCCGGAATGCGCACGGACCTAGTGGGATCCAAAGAAGACACTCCGAGAATGATTTGAGGTGCCACCATGGTACAACCCACCTAATCAACGGGCCATCATCATTCTTCAGCTTGTTCTTCCAATAGTCACAGACCCGAGTGAAGTCCACCATGTACAACCGCGTCCTCATCGCAATCATACGGGAATGATAGGAAAGTGCATGAACTGGGGGCTCGAGCAGTCGGAGCCGTTCCATAAGCCAAACCTACCAAAAGCAGGTATTAGACACCAAACAAAAAAAAAAAACGAAAAAAAAAAAAAAAAAAAAAAAAAAAAAAAAAAAAAAAAAAAAAAAAAAAGAAAAAAAAAGAAGAGAGAAAAAAGGGTGTCTTTTACCTGTAAGATAACGGGACTCCCCAAAAATGGAAGATCGCGGTTGGATTTCCTATTATCCAAACCCAAGATAATCTCCCCTAAGCACAAGCAAGCTGGGCTCCTGCGCAGCTCCATTTGCTCGATAAGACCCAAAAGACGGGGGTCACCTCGCAAATCTTCATCGACGTGTCCATGGAAGACATACACATGTAGCAAACAAAAGCCAAATGCTCTCCTCCTAGCTGTCATAAGAGACAGTGGGGTCAGCCCTGTTGATGAATCGGTCTACAAAGTCCAGCATTCTCACGCCTTTCGGGGTAACTAAGTGATCCACCTCGAGTCTAGTCAATCCGAGCAAGTCTCTGAATTTGGTCTTATACCCTTGTGAAGTGGAAGGAATGGCAGGTAAATGCTCAGGGTCCCACCCACTAATAGCAGCAACTTCCTCCGGAAAAGGACAAATATCACCACCTGGGAACGCGAAAACATGACAATTTGGGTCCCAGTAGTCAAGACAAGCATCCAAGAACGGTTTTACAACCTTAATGAGTTTCAAACTCAATAGAGACCCAAGGTTATGAGCACCCATGTCGTGCTTCTCAACATTCGAGAATTCATTAGTCCATTCCTTCAAGCGGATCTCCAAAGTATTCATGATGACAAATTTTCTCTTGAAAATTTATTTTGGGAGTTTTTATGAGGATTAACGGAGAAGAGACGGAAGAATTATATGATTTAAAGCTTCGTCGACGCTTCTATTTATACTAATTGTTGTTTCCAAAATCCGCCAGAAGAGACCGGCTTGGGGGAAGCGCGGCGCTTTCTTTGCGCCTATTCAAAGGGACGCAGCTCATGCTGCGCCTCTTCCCTAGGCTCACTTTCTGCGATTTCCGCGTTTGGATCTTTCCTAATTCTATAACGAATAATTTCCTATTCCTACGGGATTTTATTTTGGTAAATACGAGCAATTTACCATGTTTCAAATTTCCTAAATTCGCGGGCGCGCATTTCGAGGCGACGACGACACCTTCGCCATTTTCATCGCACTTAATTCTTCTTTTTGTTATTATTTTAATTCATTTATTTATTCTTAGGAAATAAATTTCATTTTTTTTCATTTTTAGGAAGTAAATTTCATTTTTTTAGGAAATAATTTTCTTTTGTTCTCATTTCAACATTTTCATTTCTACACTTGTAGATTTCTCTTTTTTCTTTTTTTAGGGGGTAACCCTCCCTACCGTCCGGTCATTTCCGACAAAATTTTTGCATTTTTTGCATTTTTTGTATCCTTTTGAGTCTCATTTTTGCGCTAATTAAGGCCATATGTGTATAAAATGTATGTTTTGGTGTGATTTCCATGTAAATTTCGGCAGCATGACGGCGTAAACCGTTGTCTACCAAACCTGTTCAAGAACTAACCTGCAGGTACAAGCAACACAACCCAGCAGCAAAGGCACTCAGGCCATCATATATACAAATGTACAAGCAAACTGGGGGCTTGCGCCCCGAACCAAGTCCAAAGTCCAAGCAAACTGGGGGCTTGCGCCCCAAACAAGTCCAAAAATGTTCAAAATCAGATGTACAAGTCTACAAAACTACGCGGAACTACTGCTGGGCACCCTCCAACTCAGCAACCCTCGCCATAAGAACAGCAATCTCGGCAACCCGAAACTCGAGCTCCCTCGACAGACGAGCTGTCTCCTCCCGAGAATGGGTCAACTCTCGCTCCAGCGCGCGGTCACCCTGTAAACAAGGAATTGGCTCATGTCAATCAATTCAAACAAAACTGAAAATCAAAAATCAAAAGAAATCAAATGAGGTTCATACCTGACGATCTCGACCACCGACGAGTGCCTCGATGGCGGTAGCTCGTAGCCGGTTGGCCACCCTCCATAGTGCCACGAACCGAGACGGCGCGACCTGCATTTCAAAAGAAATTCTCAGTAAAGTGAACAAGTTCAATCAAATGTGTTCTTACACGAAAGGTATATAAGCTGGAGGCTCACCCTCCGAATCAGATGCTGCCAGTCGTCTAGGCCAGCATCCGTCACAGCCACGTCAAAGTCACGCAACTCGGAGATCGTCGTCCTCCCAGTCGCGTCAGTGTACTCAAGGGTCTCGGGGTACACTGGGGGCTCGATGCCCGCCGCCTCAACCTCCTGCAAAGGCAAATAGTTCTCGTTAATCGACGATCTTTCGTCGTAATTCTCAAAATCAAATCCAAGAAAAGTAAAGGATACTCACCACCACTGGCCAGTACGCCAACCTCCCGTAAAGGAACGCTGAGTAGTCCTCGCCAGGCAGAAGAAGGTCGTCGCCACTGGCACCAGCCAGGTCCGCCTCCCTCTCAGCCTCAGTAGGCTCCCTAAACATCGTCCTCGGAGGGTCAATAGGAACCGTCAACGCGCCCCGAGAGCACTGACGAGCCAAACGCTCGCCCAGATACCACACAGGACCCATCGACGTCCACAACAGCAGCCGACTCGGGCTCCTAGGTCGAAGGACCTCAGCGACAAAAGGAGGCGCTCCAGCGTACTCCGCCCAAGGTCTGGGCACCCACTGCGACAAGATAAGGCAAAGATCATTCCTATGATCAAGTGGAAGCAAAGGACAATATAAATGAATACGAGTGGGATACTCACACTGCTCAACTGAAAGGCGTTCACATCCCGCCGGTACACATTGTGAGAAGAGCGCTTGCTCTTCGTCCGGCACATCACCCAATCCCTCACCACGGGATAGGCCTTCTCCAGCGGCTCCTTCCTCTTCGGCGCGAGACTCGGGAAGTAAGAGTACACCCATGCCTGTAAAACAAAATAATCAATGACGATATTTCGTGATTCAATAAAGAAAAGAATTTACTTTGGTCTAAAGGAAGGTTCATACCTCCAACAGTAGTCCAGGTCCGACGGCGCCAGGAGAAGTCCCCTTCTCCATCAACTCCGGACGAACCATGGCCCTCATAAAGCGGATGAGGACCGCAAAACCAGTGATGACCCGGTCCCGGCGCCTAGGGAACTCGGGTCGAAAGAAAGGGAAGAAGCTTCGTCGATAGCCTCTCGCCCTTGTCTCCGAGGTAAATCGAAGACAAGAACCACCAAAGCCACGGACGAGCTCTCTGCTCGGTGACAAGGAGGAGGAGCGAGTCTCCCTCCCATCGATCGTCACCGGCCACGGGTCTTCCCCGCAAAGTAGTCTCGGACGTAGGTCTGGGTACCAAACCCAAGATCGCAACGACCTTCGGCGACAGGTTCCAGCCGATCAACCTCCTCGCCTCGGCCGAATCCGCCCTCATAGCATTCTCCGGCCACACCATCTCCTCGGTCCCCACACGGCGGACCGAGAAATCATGCCGTAATCCTCCAGAGTAACTCCCACCTCACCGAAAGGCAGGTGAAACGTGGAAGTCGTATCCCAGAATCGGTCCAAGAAAGCGCGGACCAGGCTAAGGTTAGCCCGCAACTTCCTCTTCACGATATCCCTCCAAACCTGAACCAGAGGACCAAACGCTCCACGCTCGATCATGGCCCTCTCCTCCGCCGACAGCCGCTCGTAGTGCTCCATCGCTGTCGAGTAACCCGAGAACGACCTGATGTTCCCGGCCTCCTATAACGATTTGAAACAAAGCTATCTTTAGTTTTGAAGGAAATTTGCAAGAAGTTTGGACAAAAAGAATGAAAGAGAATAGGTAATGAGTAGTGAATTCTTATTTACCAAGCTCTTCACCGTCCTGTAGGACAGGTGACCCTCTGCAGCCCACACGAGGTGCCTACTCTCCCAGGTCTCAGCCCACGCGGGAGCTCCCCTCAGCTGACGACCTCCTCGCCGGACGTTGGCCCGTCTCGAGGCCTTCTCCTCCTCCTCGACGGCCTCCTCCTCGTGAGCCTCGTCTCCAGTGGCCATCACCGCATCGGTGAAGGCCTGCTCTAAAGCCTCCTCAACCGTAACAACGTCTATCTCCATGGGAGTCCTCCCAGAAGTGGAAGCCTCATCACCTGCAACGTTAAAGTAAATTCAGGCCGCGTCATATGACGACGAGCCTTTGTTAAGGAGTTTTCGAGCCTCCAGAGCCCTGAAAACTGTCCTTTCCGTGCCATCTTTGGCCATATTCCCACCAACCCGAACACTCATGTGATAAATTGGGTCAAGTCAAGTCCAAGTCAAAGCCAAGTTCCGGGTTCAAGTCGAGAATTCGGCAGCATTTCGTTATAACGACGATTATGCCCTAGAAAGGTGTCCTGAAAAAGTTGTCACGAACCAAAATTTCGAGATGGCAGAAAGTTTACCCATCATCCAAGGATCCCAAATATCAAATTTCATCGCCAATGGACAATCCTAAGGCTATTTTCGAAGCAATTTACGGTTCAGCTGTAAAACCGTCTCAAAATTCGCTCAAGGGCTCAAAACTCGATGAAAATTCAAAGCAAATACATGGTTATGTTCCTAACGTTGCCTACTATCCATTTCTAACATCAATTTGGCAAATCAAATCCATTTGGGGGAAAAGCCCCAAATTTTCGATCAAAAGGGTCGAAAACCCTAATTCTCGCGGCTCAAAATTCGACAAATACAGATGATTAATGCAAGATTAAGACACATACCTCGATTAGTCATGTTTAATGCAAGCTTTTGAATCAAACCTCGACGGAAATGGTGAAGATTTGAGAGAGAAATTGAAGGAAATGTGTTTCGAAATAATGAATTATAATCCTTCTGATTTCGCGTTTATACGCGGAAATAGCCAATTTGGGGAAAAGACGCAGCAGGCGCTGCGCCTCTTCCAAGAGACGCAGCTCTTGCTGCGCCTCTTCCTTGTGTTCCCTCCATACGAATTTTCAAAAATTCGTTATGAGTTCGTTATTTGTGGGCCCATCTTTGGTGCGCCTCTTCTCCAACGCTATTGTATTCTTTTGGTCCGTTTCGATGATTTTCTTTCGTTCCGGTCCGCATTTTGTCCAGCGCAGCAGTATTTTGCAGTATTGCTCAAATTATTTTGTCCAGCGCAGCAGTATTTTGCAGCATTGCTCAAATTATTTTATCCCGCGCAGCAGTATTTTGCAGTATTGCTCAAATCATTTTATCCGCGTGAGAGTATTTTGCAAGATCTTGCTCACTCAAGATTTCTTTCACGACGATCAAGATGTTCCTAGTCGTCGTCCCCGACGCGTGATAGTATTTTGCGATCGCTCATTCGAGATTTCTCCCACGACGATCAAGATGTTCCTAGTCGTCAATATTTCCCCAGCAAGAGTTTGTTTGAGACCGACGCAAGCAGATTCAACCTCAAGTTTTGCCAGAGTTCGTTTGAGACCGACGCAAGCGGATTCCCCAGCAGTTTCTACCGACGTCCTGCTGCTTTCAATATTTCTTGTTTCCCCGCGAAGTTCGATTAAGTCTCGGTATGATCTCTCCTTATGGCTGGCGAGCTTCCTTACGTAGTCTAATGGACTTTAAACGACCCTCCCCGATAGTCGACAGACTCTAAAATGTTCCCGACGATAGGTCCTTGGCTCAGACCCCTCGAGCCGCCTCGCGTCGCCATAGTCGTCAGGTTGTAATCTTCGATTGACCTGATGGCTATACTTTGACTTTCGCCTTGTCCAAGCCTCAGTCAAAGTGGGGGCTCAGAGACACCTCGTCGTTTCGCACCCCTCGCAAACCACCCGGTGATGATTGGGCCGCATGTTTGATTCGCGGAACGATTTGTGACAGTTCATAAGATTATCGTCAAGTGATTGCTCAAATATTAATGTCGACCTCTTAGTTGTCATCTACGTCCCGATACGGTCGTTTTGGCAGTAATTAGAGTACATTCGGAGTCCGGGTCAAAAACCGTCTCCATTTTCTGATAACTGTTAAATCCCGAGTCAGAATGTTCTGGAATGTTCCGGATATTTCTATTCCATATTTCATAAATTTTATCTTTTGGCAAATAATATCCCGTAATATTCATAAGATAATCGAATTATTTCCGTCCTACCATAACTCAAACGCGGAAATCTTTCTTCAGCAGGAGGAAACCTCCTGGGAACAGACGCAGCAGGCGCTGCGCCTCTTCCAAGGGACGCAGTGGCTGCTGCGCCTCTTCCCAGGCCCTTCTGTGCATGATTTACGTATCTTTTTTATATCTTTCCGAGATTCATTTCCAAAGAGTCTCCGAAACCCTATTCCTTCACGTGATTAGTATAAATAGGAGCCTTCGCTCCTCATATTTCTCACGCGAGTGTCCGCCCTTCTCTTCTCCCTTTGCATTCTAGACTTCGTTCTTACTAATTGGCGCCTACGTGCTTGGACTTCCGACCACGTAAGCTCGGATCTTTCCGGGTACCAGCCTCTCCGTTGCATGACCGACCAATTTGACCAACTACACTCAATCAATCTAATTAATCAATCGTTTTCCTCTTACGAGGGCACTCTCTTTGCATTCGCGTCGAGCATTCACTAGTCGATATCTTAGTTCATCTCGTTCCGTCAACATGTATGTCTGAGGGTGTATAATCCTTATTTATTTATTGTATTTACTTTTCGTATCATCAATTGTAAGATTTATGTCGAAAACACCGTTAAAACCGATTTCTGAAACCCTTTGTTAAAACCTGTTTTTGCGGATTTCCAGTAAATAACCGTCGAGAAAGGACGCAGCAACTGTTGCGCCTCTTCGAAGGAGCGCAGTTCCTGCTGCGCCTCTTCGTGAGGCCGCGATTTCTCGCTTCCTTTCTTCTTCGTTTGTCCTCTGTAATTCGTATTCAAATCTTTCTTTTGCTTATTCGTCTGTTAATTCTTCGTCTTAATGTCATAGTAATTCACATGTATATTTATTATTCATCG
The DNA here is from genome assembly GCF_048544455.1 of Silene latifolia. Taxonomy (NCBI): domain Eukaryota; kingdom Viridiplantae; phylum Streptophyta; class Magnoliopsida; order Caryophyllales; family Caryophyllaceae; genus Silene; species Silene latifolia. Next base: position 30,313,284 of record NC_133526.1, on the reverse strand, counting down.
TAAACATGTTCTAATCATCATAAATCCGACTTAAATCCCTTATAATTCATATTTGTGGGTTTTCGTCATTAATATTCAAATCCGGGTTTTAGAGATTCAATTTCATCCATATTGAGTTTCTGGAATTCATCCTTTGATATATTTGCATCCATATTCATTGTTAATTCGTCATTAATTCAGCATGTTTAGTTTGTTTCATTCACCGATGTCACTAATTAATCTTATTTCATGTAATTAATCCGCCTAAATTCCGTATCATCCATGTTTATCGCTTTCATGACCCCTTCATATGTAAATAATACATTAAATCACTTCCATCCGAGTCAAATAATTTAATTAGTCCATAAAATTAACAATTAACATTAACGATTTGCAGTTCCGGCTTCACAGCCAGAACTCACCCTTGGAACAGACGCAGCAACTGCTGCGCCTCTTCCAGAGGGCGCAGTCTCTGCTGCGCCTGTTCCAGGATGATTTCTGTCCCTGAATTCCGTTTCTGCTTTGACCTAGTTTAATTAGTTTACATATTAATTAACTATTATCCGTAATATCACGACTAATTCCTGTTCGTTAGTTTATTTAATTCTTTCTTTTATTCTTTTATTCTTTTTCTCAAATTATCCGTTTTAAAGGTATTTTCGACATAGATCGCCTATTTCGTTGTAATTATTGTAATTTTCCTTTATTGTAATTTATAATTATTGTATTTCTTTTATTGCTTGTATGTCTTTCACATGTAAATCAATATTAAATCCTATTTCGACCCAATTGTATGCTAATTACATGTCAACCGACTTAGTATAAATCTTCACATGTTAGGATTAATCTATGGATGTTGCATTGCATGCATATAGCCGACGATATATCGAGTACGAATAACTTCCCTAATCATTAGTAGAGGCCGCTATCGAGGCGGGCGGGATTAGGTGTTCGATCAAAAGAGCTTCCTAATACGTACCCTCACCCCTTACTCCAGATCTCCGTGAGCACCCGTGTTCATTGGCATCCACGAGAGTCATTCTAGACATAGAATGCTAAGGGTAACGATTGCTTAGTGTTCATGTCACTACTTTGTGTCTTGACATGGCACGAGGTACTCGAACGGTTCCAATTTCCCATAAAAATTGGTGGCGACTCCTTACAAAATGCAAACGCTTGTCCCCGTTTCTCACCAAGCGCCCCCGTGGGCGGCCCGCTGTCCACAGTATTATGTTCATGAATTTCGCTATTACCTTCGACATTGGTTATCATTAGAAAAGGACTTAATGTAAGTACATAGTGATATAACTTTTGTAATTTTTTTCATGAATTCTCTGTAACCGAAATTCGAATCTCGTACCGAAATTCTACCGCAAGTTTAGTTTTAGGATAGATTAGAATGTAATCTTTTTAAAAATAGCATATAAAAATTTCAGAAGGAAAGTTGATAATTTTAAGTTGATTTGGGCGCAATTTTAGGATAGAATTTTTGTACAATATTATTCTTTTACCCATTCAAAATATCAATCTCGCACCGAAATTCTACTGCAAGTTTATTTTTAGGATAGATTAAAATGTACAGCATATAAAAACTTCAGAAGGAAAGTTTCTAATTTTAAGTTGATTAGGGCACATTTTAATTTATACAATATTTTTTGATTGATTTAATTGAGAAAGGCATAGTTAGAGATTTAGAGATGTGGTCAGTTTTTATGCAATCAAATCAAAAGATTCAAAAATCAACGGTTAACCTGGTCTAATTAAGGTTAGTAGATATGCTTGCCTAAATTTGTTTTCATTTATCCGAAAATCTAGCCCACAATTAAGTAACTAATTCATTTTTTGGTGAGATTATATTAAAGGGTATATCCTTGCCTAAATTAACACGAGTGAGTATAGGAAACAATCTTATCTTTTCTTATATACTCCTACTAATTTTGTGATATCGGTTATATCCGTTTATAAGAATGATAATGATTATTCCAGAAAAACATATGAAAAAAATGCACAGTTGGTTTACGTAAAACAAATGAGCATCTAAAATGCTCAATGTAAATGTTACAAGAATAGGTACCCTAGATTTTTGGAACAAATTATCATCATGAACTTCCCTGCTAATTGCTTATTCTATACATATATGATTGTTAATGCAGTAGATTATTTTCATATGTTCACGTTTTTGTGTTTGTTTATTGTGCTTTGTTTTTCTTTTTAATGCAGGGAACATAAGCAATAAGATCGAAAAGCATGACTAACATCTATACACGATTACATGTATATATTTTTTTTAATTTTTTTTGCGTAATTAACCACCTTGAATTTCTATTTACAGGAGTCCGTCCCTTCGAATTTTTATTCTATTTTGTTAGATTCATCATCCTATTCAAGAACTACTCACCAATAAAACGGATAATTGATTTAGAGGCGGGAAGTGGCAAAGAAGCCCCATACATCATCTACCTCTTTGATTTTATTTGGTTATGTTCATCAATTAATTCCAGAACTACACCAAAAAAAAAGTCGAGCGGGATTCCACTAACAAAGATGAGTATGTTCATTAATTAATTGTTCCAAGTTCAAAAGGCATTTACATGACGTTTACGATTAATGCTCAACAAATAATGGTCCTATGAGAGGATAAAATCTACATATTCATACATTGAAAGAAACAGTCCGATACAATGCAAACGTGTTCATGGTATGAGAAGGATAAATTACATGTTACTATGATTAGAACCAAATACGGCCTACTTTGTTTGTCAAGTCGGCTCTGTATAACATATTAGGAAATGATTTTTCTTTTGCCGGATCGCCATGTAAGTTTGTATTAAGACGTTTACAAGAAAAAATTATTGTCATTCTTGGCATTAAAATATTTGTAGAGCTCACAAATAGTCTGCAACACATACATGCACAAGTTCAAAAGGCTCCATTTTTTTCATACTCAAGCTTCGACAGTGTCTATTTATTTCTCCCTATATTTTGGTCGTTTGTTTAACTAAAGATGGTGGCAAAGAGGAAGATGCAATAAGCTATCAACTTTCTCATTCTCATGATTTTGACCGTATTTTCTTGGGTATATATATTTTCATATTTGGCCCAACTTTTAAGACAGTTTTTCTACTTAATATGCACAAACTAGACCAAATAATTAATTTTAAGAAAGTTCACTACAATAATGTTGCTATGCACATTATAAAAAATAATAACATAATAATAATGCAACTAAATATCATTTAATTTGTACAAGCACAAACGTTGCGGGGAAATTTACTGGATATAATAAAGTTCAATTAATGAAGAATAAGGGTGCAAAGTTGATACCATCAAGTTAACTGATATTGAGTAAGTTTGTATATAAACCCAATTGCAAAGTGGTCGATATCATCTTCATTTTATCCTTATTCTTTGCATAGTAAGTGTCCTATCGGTCATTATTTTGTGAATAAATATGTTCAATCTCCTATTTTAGATTATCTCAAGTTAACTGTGTCGCATGATAAAATGAATTACATTACTCAGAGGCAAGTGTCATCATGACATAATAAACAAAACAAAAGAAATAAAAAAATTAGTATTTGGCGACTTAAAAGGCGAATGAATACCGTTGATGATGGGATGAAGGTCGAGATAAGGAAGGGGCCGCTATGGGTTGGTGATCGATGATGGGGGTGGGGAGTTGCATAATGTTACGAGAAGGGTTATGGATCATGTATGGGGTAAGCTGTGATAGTGGTTATACTGGAGGTATGGTGGGGGACGTATGAGAGAGTGGAGGCAGAGGGGGTAGGGGCGTTGGCGGATGTAGGATATGAATTGTAGGGTGGTGGTTGTTTGTGGGGGTTTACTGAGATATGGGTTGAGAGGGGCATCGTGGTCCGAGGTGTTGGGTGTGGTGACCACTGCGGTGGAGGGTCTATTGGTGGGTTATGAGATTGTCGATTAGTGATGGCGAACGTTGCTTCTAGACGTCCAGGTGCTGGTGGGTGGGAGAGTAAATGAGAAAGAAGATAGGGAATTGATAGGAGGACAAACAAAAGGGGTATTATGGAAAAAAAAACATACAATAATGAGTAAATTTAAATGTATATTGCCTAAATAAACAGGTTATGGAATCTAAAATAATTTTTTTTCACTTTTCAGATTTCACCTTTTATACGTGAAAAACTCGAGGAAAAAAAAGACAGAGTACTTCGAATAAAATTAAGCAACATAAAATTATCAAAAGTGGAGGTAGATAAAGCAAAATTTTCTAAAATTTAGTAATTTACTAAATCCAAAAATTACGTAAGTTTTTACTTTTAAAAATACTTTATATTATCACCCGTGCAGTGCACGGGTTCAAAAACTAGTATATGTCAAAACCATAGTAGTAATTGTTACTCGCTTACCTCGTTTTCCTTTAGTTACTCCATTTTATTAAGTAGGGAGATAAAATTGAGTAGGTCTTGTGTGACATGGTTTAATACAAGAATTTGCGATAAAGATTTATTTGTATAAGGAATTCGATACAATTGAAGTGTGATATCACAATTAATCAAAATTGTTCAACATTAATCGTAATTATGGACAAAAATTGCAAACATGACAATGATATTTTGATCCTCTACTGTCACTGAATTTTTATAAGCACTTCATGGAGGCAATAATGAGCGGCTTACTTCTTGTGTCGGCGTATTGGAAAGAGATGGCTTGCCCATTTTGGAGAGGTTTGCCATAATTTACAAGACAGTCGTCGTGCTTGAGACGCTTGAAAATTTTAGGGTCAATTAATCGAGCTGAGGTAAACCAACCACACCGGACATGGATATCAGTGACGTCGCACCCAGAGGCACATGCATTAGTAATTGTAACGGTGTAGGTTGGTATGCCGGATGGTAGAGGCGCGCCTGGACTTTGGTTTATCTGGATGGCTGAGTCGGGGCACTCGGTGATGTCTCCCCAAAATCGGTCTAGATTGTCCATTGTTCTCTTCGAAGCTACAATAGCTGAAAAAGACATGAAGTGTTGATATTATGGTCAATATAGGTTAAAGTTAACTAAAAAAACAATCCAAATCCCCTATACTAAAAGAATAGGTGGATCTAAATTTTTTTCTCCAAAAAACATCTTTTTAAATAAGGAAGATAATTATAAGTAAGTCAATACCCCTTAAACTAAAAGAATAAGAGATTCTCAAGTTTTCCCGCCTAAATGAGTTGCTATATATTGGGCTTTGGGCTTCATTATATCCTATCTTTGACTAGGCCATACTGATTTATTTCATATAATAAGTAATTCTATGACATTTAAAAAGGGGATAATATTTTTTCAACTTGCATTCCCCTTTATTTACTACTATAAGAGAATAAAATTTTTCAATAGTTTTCCCTCAAAGGAAGTTGGCTAAATAAGGAAACAAAATCTTTTAGTTAAGATATAATCTTTAATCATTATATTTTTTTAATTAAATTATAATCTTTTAATTTAAAAATAAAACAAAAGTGGTATAAATCTAAAATTCGTATATGAAAAACCGAAAAATTTGATATTATTACTTTCGCATAACTTTTTTTTACCAAGTACGAGTATTTAATTCGTACAAAAAACTTATATTATTAATTTCTTCACAAAACAAATCTTTAAAATTATTTGAGAAAATTTATAAATTGTAATCATTAGTTTTGTGATGAAAAATTTCATTAAAATATACATTTCATGAATTTACTTAATTCTTTTAATTAATTTTCCATTTCAATTTTTTATCCTCATATTAAAATATGAAAAATTAATAGTACGTCAATTTTAAATTTTAAATAATACATTATAAAGTAAAATAACTATGAATACCGCGCATGTATGCGCGGGATCCATACTAGTTTATTAAATAAGGAAACTAATTATTATTATTTATTTCATTAAATTATTATATTTTCATTAAAGTTAATTTTTTCATCAAATTATATTATTTTCACTAAACTCTAAACTATATTCTCTTAGTTAAAACATAAATTAAATTTTTATAAAACTATAAATCACTAAATCTTTTATTGATGCTATTATTTGAGAATGACTTGACCCATATACTACGTATAAAACAAATCTGTTAATCGCAATTATTACTTTAGTGACAAAAAAAATTAAAAGAATTTAAAAATTAACATCATTAGCTTTGTGGTATAAAAAATATTTTGTTTAAAATACATTTCAGCACATTACTCAATGCTGATTAATTATCAGTTACAAATTTTTTTCTCAAAGCAAAATACTATGACGAGAAATATGAACAATTAATGAGATACCACTATTATTAAGTAATTAATTAAAAAAAAAAACTCTATATACCGTGCACTTATTGCTCGGGATCTAAACTAGATCTTAATTAAGACCACAAAAAAACTAATGTTTTAATTTTATAAAATATTTTGAGAAAGTTATAATACTTAGACCATTAAATCCATCAAGAACAATATATTTGGAAGAATCATTATGTTTATTAAAAACAAAACTTAAAAAGGACTACCAATAGATAAGTTTTTATGGTATGATAATGAAAAAATTATATTGGACAAATTAAATACATTTGAGATTTAAGAGGTTTTAAATAATGTGATAACGAGTGGATATTTGTACATGAATGATGGCTTTTTGTACGTTTTCGAGTAAGTTAAGATGGGATTTTCAGGCGACTTGATCCCTATCGTAGGAAAAGTTAATATTTTGGTACTGATTAATGATTACTAATTATTGATTATGTTGGTACTGATTATGAAAAAGGGTCCTTATATTGGTTTTTTATCAATTAACCCTATTTTATATGTAGTTGTTTCAAAAAAATAAAATGTACAAATTTTTTATAAATATGTTGTTTGACACATAGCATATGCAAAACATATACAACCAAAATATTCGAATAAGTTGAGCTTTGACCCTATATGTTTGATACATAAATATCACACGTTATACATTAAAAATTAAAAAAATGCATCAAATTATATTCACATCGTTTTGAATCAATATTAATTGATTTGGAGCATAACTTATCGTGAAATTATCTAACTTAAGAACTCAATGTTGATTGTTGCTTTATTCAAATAAATTTATTTTAATTAATATAATATTTGATAAGTCACAAATCTATTTATATAATAACATTTATCATGAATAGAACTATCAGTTACTCCCTCCATTATTCAGTATATGTCGTTTTAAGAAAAAGCACAACTATTTAGAAAATGGATTAACTGTGATAATGACATTAATTAAACATTTAAATATAGCTTTGGAATGAGCAAAACGGTTGAAATTTTACAACTCACAGTGAATTTCTTTATTGTAAACCAATGAGAAAAAATGGTTTGCATGGGATGTAATTAAGAACTCATAATTAATTTACAATTTTAATAAGAGAGGGAGTCCATAGGAAATGTAAAATGACATATAAAGAGTAAAATTTTTAATCACCTAAAACAACGTATAAATAATAATCGAGGGAGTATTAGTTATAATTAAAATTGTATGTATTTTATTTTAAAACATTGAGTTTAACCTAAGAAAATAAGAGTTGAGAAAGTTAATTTATTTTATTTATAAGTGAAGATATTAAATGTCATATATAAATTATATTATTTTTTTTCTTCAATTATAATAATTAAATTTTAAAATAGGTCGCGCGAAGCGCGGGATACTACCTAGTAAATAAATAAAAATAATATTTCAGTAAATAAATAAGTTCAATTTGACTTTACCCCTCAAGAAAATAGAAGTGGTGTTGGACTATTTGGATATGTTGAGATATAGACATATTACAATTGGAGAATATCAGAGCCGACCCAAGGGATGTTCAACCCTTGTGGCAGAACAGGCCCCCCAATTTCTATCAATTATTTGCACTTGTATTGGACACATATATTATTTAGCGTATTCGTATATATCACAAAGCTTTCATCTCGACTGGTAATTATGTGTGTTTATCTTGGACGTCTCGGGTTCGACTCTCCAGTAGCCACATTTTATGGCTATTGACAAGTTGCCACCAAGCTACTTGTGAGTTAATGATACTTAATGAGTATATAGTTTCTTAGGCAAGAAAAATGGCAAATTTGATGAAAATAAAAACAATAACATACCAAAATTCATAGTCTAAGACAACTCGTTGTATCATTGTAGTTAATTACTACCAATAATCCAATATTCATAGTCTAAGGCCTCGTTTGATTGCCATACGGAAATTAATTTTCCATGATTTTACAAAACACGTAAATTGGTTAATTCACGTAAATTGCCCAAAACTTGTTTGGTTGGCATCCGGGAGTTGGATTCATGCGGGAGTTTCCAACTACCTAGAAGGGGCTAGGTAATTAAACTCCTCCATGATGGGAGAATTGGGAACTCCTAGGAAAATGCAATTCACGTGATTTTCGGCAAACAAACAACCTCCATTTTTTCAATTCACGTGAATTTTCAATTAACCCACTTTTAATGGGGCTACCAAACGACACCTAAGACAACTCTTGAAAAATATGGCTAAATAACAGAAAACTTACACAGCAATTTCCGGTGAGCGACGTGATTAGTAGCGTAATAGCTCACCTCCTTGAGATCATATCCTGATATTTTCGACTCAATCGTCTCCGTTAAACCTAAAATAATTGAAATCAATTACACGAATAAGATCAGACGGTTGTACAACAAAGTTATTATTGTTATAATTATATAACATAGGTCGAGCTGTATGTTTATACAACAGTTAATAGTTTTTTTGTAATCATATAATTTCGACATAAAATAACTCATTTATTCGTATCATATTATTAGCCTTATTATTACTTGGTTAATTAACAAAGTAAATACGCATTAAAATACTAAAGTGATGATGAAATACTTTGGAGAGAAAGAGGTGAATACCAGTAGGTAAAAAAACAGCAAGAAAAAGCAGAACACAATTAACCACCATTGTTGACGACATATTAGGGCACAAAAACAAATTTACGGAATTGAGAGAATTTTCGCCCAACGAACAAATTAAGTTGTTAGAATTCAGAGGGCAATACTTGTGTGTGTATATAAATAAAAAATCACATAAGGAAATATTTTTAAGAGTCGATCAGGAGAAATGAAAATATTACGTTCTTACCTTAATTAAGAAACGAATAGTTTAATCAATCAAATATCTGCTAAAAATCTTACTTTTGGAATATGATATACTCATTAATTAATAGTACTATCTTACCATATTTGGCGTATAATCTTCTATTTACTAAATGAATAGGTGAAATAGGAATTTCCCGCTCAAATCACCCTCAACTACAAATTGGGCATTAATAGTAAATAAGTTTGGTTATTCTCAAATATTGGGCTTAAACTTTTGTTTATTCTATACAAATGTTGGCCTACTTTATAATTATTATTTCTCAATATTTGTAGAGAAATATATTATAGTTAAATACTTTAGACTACCATATATATGTCAGTTTGTAAGAATACTATATATTTTACTCATATTATTATTATTATTATTATTATTATCACATTTTAACCATAAATATATTTAAATTATTATATTAAAGATTTTTTTCCATCACAAATATCTTCGTACATCGCCGAAATACTAATTAGTATGATTTTATAAAGTACGAAAATCTCCCTAAAATACAACACCAAATACACAATATTTATTAAAATTAGTAAATGTAATGATATTTTGATTTTTCGTATGTGAAGTTGTCCTCAAATTTTCCCTTTTCTATCTTAATAATTAATAGAACATATCAATATTGTAAACTTTAATAGTAAATTTAAAGTATAATTATTAATAATGCTCATTTCTCTATATATTACAATCTAAAATACCGTGTATTTGCACGGGCTCTAAACTAGTATGGTACAGTGAATTTAACAAAACTTGATGGATGGAGACCTCAACGTGGAACATTAAAATCGACTATGTATATATTTACGTTAATTATGACGACTATATGTCATGCATGAAATACAATGTAAATTAACAATGAATACGTCAACTAATTACAATTAAGTTAAAACGAATAATTTATAAACAAAATTGATGGTTGGGTGTGAAAATTTTTGAAAGGCCACCACTTTGCACGGGGATGTTCGATTCAAGTAATTTTTCAAATTAATCTACACTCTTTTAAAAACCCAAACTTGGATTACTGTTCCTAGCACAGTACTTTTGTACTCTTCTGTCCTTTTACCCTCCCTTTCATTCTTATTATCGTGTTGTGAGAGATTTCTCTCATTCTCCTTTTTCTCATTTCATTTCATTCCTTTTTTCTCAGAGAACCTTCCCCCAAATCATAATTTTTGTTACTTGAGATGATTTCGTGGATTTTTTTTTTGATTAGGTAAGGAAACTAGGTTGATCCTCTAGGGTAGGACCAACCTATCTCATCCTTTCGAATGAGGGAGGTAAGTTGAAGCCACCAGCTATCAAACCACCTCGAAAGATTTGGACATGAATGTCCAATAGTAGCCACGAAGTCAGCAACCTTGTTGGCTTCACGAAAGCAATGTTTAATTATCACTTCATCAAAAAAATGAAGGTCTAATTTCACATCTTGATAATACTAGAAATTTCCCAAGGAATTTGCCAAGTACCTCAAATTGAGTTAATAACACATAAATTATCGCCCTCCACAATTAACTTTGAGATTCCTAAGTATTTAGCTGCTAAAATACCATCTTTTAAAGCGAGAGCTTCCGCAACAAAGATACTATTGGATCCGCACTTTTTTGCTACCAACAAAACGACTTTACCATTGTGATCTCTTATAGAATATCCTAAAGAAGCTTTATTACCTTCTATTCTTGATCCGTCAAAATTTAGCTTTAGGAAACCGTTTCTAGGTTTTTCCCACCAAATTTCTTCCTTACTAGAGTTGTTTCTAGCTAACTCTTCTATCTCGGGATTTGTGAAGAAACCCAAAGTTCCACATGTGAGGGTTGTCCCACATTGATAAAAGAGGAGAAGAATTACCACTTTATAAGGCAAGGGGCTACTCCCTCTATCGCCAATTGGTTTTAGAGTGGAGCCCTCTTGGGCTTACGTTGTGGACTCTTTCCCCTCCGTTTGGGTGCGGCCCAGACCCGTTGTTGAATTTAACATGGTATCAGAGCCCATGGCTAAAGACCTGGGTTTTTCATGGGCCAAAGTTTGCAGTCGGACGAGCAAAGTTGCTTATTTGAATTTGTCCGGTCTGAGTTAATATTGGGCCATGTTTACAGCTGGACGAGCAAAGTTGCTCAGTTGAATGAATTTGTCCAGTCTGTGTGAAAAGTGGGCCTCACATGTGAGGGGGAGTGTGAAGAAACCCAAAGTTCCACATGTGAGGGTTGTCCCACATTGATAAAAGAGGAGAAGAATTACCACTTTATAAGGCAAGGGGCTACTCCCTCTATCGCCAATTGGTTTTAGAGTAGAGCCCTCTTGGGCCTACTTTGTGGACTATTTCCCCTCCATTAGGGTGCGGCCCAGACCTGTTGTTGAATTTAACAGGATTGTTGAGATCCTTAAATCTAGTCACATTCTAGGTCTTAGTGCTATTATTACATAAAGTAATAAGTTTGCTGATACTTAAATTAACATTATTAAATATAATGTCATTTCTATGAAACCATGCATTCCGCCAAATAAAAATAATCTTAATGAAATCATCTTTTGGAATTAAATCTTTGAGATAATTAAGTTTCTTTAGAAAACTTTGACTTGTAATATTATCATAATTTGACAAAAACTCGTTAAAACTAATAATGTTTAGGTTTTGGATGACACACCCAATCAAGGGACATTCGTAAAAGAAATGATCTTTGTTTTCAATAGGATTGTTGCACAAAATACAATGAGGTGGGACATCAATATGACTCTTGAGAAGTCTACTTTTCGTTGGAAGGCCGTCAACACATGCTTTTCAAAGAAAAAATTTCAGTTTTGGAGGAATATTCAATTTCCAAATCCACTGAAATTCACATTTGTCAAGAGCTTGATCGAACAAACCTTGCGCTAACCAAGTTGCTGTTTTGGTAGAGAAATTTCCATCTACGGACAACTCTCAAATGAGGGTATCTGGAATATCATTCTGTGGCACTGGAATGTTAGTAATCTGATTAACAATATCGTTATTCACTAAAATGGATAATCTACAAACATCCCATTTCGTGGATTTAATGGCTATAATTTTTGGCGGCGATGATGATTACTCACATGATTGATTTTATTTAGGGCTCGCTTGGAATGAGAGTAATTATTAAGGGGGTAATAGAGCTTAAATGAAGTAGAAAATGGGGAAAAGTGATGGAGGTTGGAGATAGAAATTGAGGAAGATAGTGTAATAGTCTATCCATTAAGGGGTAATAATTACCACCTCCCCCCTCAAGTAATGCATTACCTTCATATGGAGGTAATAATTACTCCCTCACCACCTCTTTCCACCCTCCACAACCACCACAAACCACCAATATCCTTCCATTTCTTCTTATTTTAGCCTCTATTACTTCCTTAATAATTACTCTCATTCCAAGCGAACCCTTAAACTTGATACTTTCGGTGGCGATGATGATACTCTATTATTCATGTGATGTATCTTCTTGAGCCATGCATTCCCTGCCCATCCTCCGATTATGGTCAGTTTTCTTCAACTTTCCCCTCTTTCCTCTACTTTTTTGGTGGATCTCTTTTTCCTCCACTTTTTTGGTGGATCAGTAACAGGTGGGTTGCTCGGGTGATTCTTGTGGTTGTCTTCCTATTTTTCCTTTTTTTGTGTTGTGAACCTTTGCATGTCGGGATGCTATTATTCCAATTTTAAGTTCTGGGGTATTTCGGTGCTTTGTTTTTATTTTTAGTACTCCATATATGTTAAAATAGATAGAAGGGTAAAACTTGCCTTGTATTGTTCATCTAAATCGTCTTTATATGAGTACATCGATATGAAACGATATTGGACTAATCCCAGTATGATAAAAAAAAGCATTTGTTGCTATGTGTAGATTATGATTAGACATTTTTGTGATAAAAAGCACTTAAGGTATTTAAATTGCATGTGATACAAAGAGCTTAAGGTATATGAGTGTATGCTGAACAATCGTGTCTGTTTTGTAGATACTAAGTATCTAATGTGTTGGATAATGATGCCTTAATCCTCCTCCAAATATATATTAGCTTATTCTCTATGTTTTTTTTTCTCCGATGTGGGGTATAGTTTCTGTTAAGCTGACAATGGAGGCAATTCAGACGATACCTGTGCAAGTTCTCTAAAAAAAAAAGAGAAACTAGAAAAATATAATTTTTTTTTTTCAAATGAATTTTATGCAGTTTTGACTATTAATTCCATTTGTATCAGCGTTTTGAACTCATATCTAAGCTTCTTTTGGCAAAATGGAGTACGCCTCGTGCAAATGTGTTCAAGTGGGATAGCATGTCAGTGAACCCGAGTCTTATATTTGGTTAGCGAAAAAGCACTTAAGGTATCTGAGAAGCAATATTACGTATCTGAATTGCGCCGCATTACGGGTTTTAGTTACAGTCACGGTGGATTATGCTCTATTAAGAACATTTCACGTATTCCTATTGCGTGTTTGGAAAGTTCGCCTTGGTAACCCTGCCGTTAATATATCCCACCCCAGGAAGGTTTAGTGATATTCAACTTTTTAAACAACTACTTATGCTATTTTTCTATTGATATATCTGTAACATAACGAGTCATATGGTGTTCGTGCTTCTTCTTGTCATTGTCCGTGAACTATGCATGTGTCCATGTCGTATGAAGAGTTGAAGTAACAAAGTTCACAATAATATCACCATTTTAATGATTGAGCCGATCGACACCAATAATGAACTATGAGAACCTATGTTTGAAAGGATTACCGGGCACTACAAACTGGTTTAAGAATTAACACAATATTTTGGTCCGGGGTTTTTTAGTTGTTGCTTTAACTCTCTGCTCTTTGGAATCCATATGGGACAAAATGGAGACTTAGTAGCTTTGAATAAAAGTAAGGTCTAGGCAGAGTTGCTTCAAAATGTCAATGCTTAGTTGATCAATATCGATCATCAGGTTAGAAGCTAATAAAAGGCGCCTTTTTATTTCAAATATAAGTTTAAATTGATTCTCCGTACTTTTAGTAAATCTGAAAATTATGTGTTGTTCCACTAAAGGTTGTTAAACTTGTACATTATATTTAGCTGGCGAAAAAATAGAGAACACTAACTGGCGATTGAATGAAACAAAGGTGTGATTTTTTTTTTTCAGGGGAGTGACAGCAGAAACTTAAGGATGTAGCGAGTGGTTTCTTTTAGTTGGTATTGTTTTACAGTGGTTATTGAGGATGGAGATCGACGGTATGTTGTCTCTTTTTGTTTTTTTTTTTTAAAAAAAAAATTATTACTATCATGGCCTTTTGATTTAGGTATCGAGATTTTCGGTGGGTATGTCATCTTTTTCTTTGCATTGATATTGAATTATTTTAGAAGTTTAGAACTTCGATCATGTAATTTGATGATATAGATATGATTGTGCGTGATGGTGGTTCCATCGGTTGAATTGATTAGCTAGGTTTTTAGGAATTTGTTTGGTGAGATGATGTCGATGATTTAATGGCTATAATTTTTGCGCCTCTAAGAACAACCACGAGCTGCCAGTTCTGATGACGGTGGTGATACCCTCTATGGGTGTTCTTGTTGCTGGTGTAATTAGTTCATTTAGTTAATAAGCATTCCCTTTGATTTGCATCGATTTTCAACAACAACAAAGATAACATCATCGTTGTGCAGGCACCACCATGGGAGCTATTGTAGTCAATCGCTGCTCTCGGAATTGGTCCTTTCACTGCAGCTATTTTTATTCCAGTTTAATCCGTGGCGATTTCAAAACGGTATCGTCGCTTCTAAGTACAGGTCTTACTGTGCTAGAGTTGAAGTCAATGAGTTTTAATCACCTTCTGAATTTGTTGATTTGATGTAATTGTTTACGAGTTTTACGCATGGTGATTGTGCTGATTTTGTTCCAGGGTTTAATCCGATCGGGGAGTCAAAGTATAACAGCGGTGTTAATTGGGGTTGCATGCTTCGGAACAGTCAAATGCTTGTCGCTCAAGTGAGTTCTTACGCTGGTTAGCTTTTGCAATTGTCATTTTGTTTGTTGTCTTAGACAGAATAGTGAGATGTTGTAAAATTAGATTATAGACATACTATTTGAATCTACAAGCGTTGAGTATGCATCGATTTGGGAGGTCTTGGAGGAAGACTATGAATAAGGTGAGAGCATAACTCCTTCCCCTACCCTTTCTTCCTTTCTAATTGGAGTATGGAATTGTATGTAGTGGGTCAACAGTACGCTTACCACCGTAAGTTTATATGATAGAGCAACTTAATGAAGGCTGCACTGAAATATTGAATAACTTTGGTGATTATGAGGAATCAACATTCTCTATTCACCAACTTCCAAGTTACTTTGGAAAGGGTTATAATCCGTTTTCTAATGGTATGTTATGAAAAAAATTGCTTGAACTTTTGATACTTTCAAGATACATAAACAACCTAATTATTGTAAATTTGAAAAAAAATAAAAAATTCAAAGCTTTTCAATTATGACGCACGATTACTTCAGAAGTAATTAGGAGAGTGCTTAATGTGTATGAGCTTGACAAAGACGTGGATGTATGATGATATACCCTTTCTATCTAGCGAAAGTTTGATCCTCGTAATTTTGCTTGACTGCTCAGTGTAGATACCTCATTTCTGCACCTCCCGCAAACCACCCGGTGGTGATTGGGCCGCATGTTTGGTACGCGGAACGATTTGTGACAGTTCGTAAGTTTATCGTCAAGTGATCGCTCAAACACTTATGTCTACCTCTTATTGTCATCTACGTGCCGATACGGTCGTTTTGGCAGTAATTAGAGTACATTTGGAGTCCGGGTCATAAAATCGTCTTCATTTTCTGAAACCGAGTCAGAATGTTCTGGAATGTTCCGGATATTTCTATTCCATATTTTACAATCTTTTAATCTTTGGCAAACAATTTCCCGTAATATTCACACAAAATATTAAGGAAAACAAGATAAATCCGTTATTCCATAATCAAAACACGGAAATCTTTCTTCCGCAGGAGGAAACCACTTGGGAAAGGACGCAGCAGGTGCTGCACCCCTTCCAAGAGACGCAGTGCCTGCTGCGCCTCTTCCCAAGTCCTTTTCTGTGTATTTTTCGTATCTTTTTCATATCTTTTCGAGATTCACTTCCAAAGTTTCTCCGAAAACCCTAATTCCTCCATGTGATTAGTATAAATAGAGACCTTCGGTCTCACATATTTCTCACGCGAGTGTCCGCACTTCTCTTCTCCCTTTGCATTCTAGACCACGTTCTTACTTTTTGGCATCTACGTGCTTAAACTTTCGACCACGTAAGCTCGGATCCTTCTGAGTACCAGCCTCGTTTTGCATGACCGACCAATTTGACCAACTCCACCATAATCAACTTTAATCAATCTGTTTTAATTCCTCTTACGAGGGCACTTTCGTCTACATTCGAGTCGAGCATCACTAAACGTAAACTTAGTTCATCTCATTTTGTCAAACATGTAAGTCTGAGGGTGTAAATCCCTATTTTATTTATTGTTATTTATTTTTTGTAATCATAATGTAAGGTTTATGTCGAAAGTATTTCTAAAACCGATTTATAAAACCATGCTTTAAATCCTTTTTTACGAATTACCAGAAGATGACCGTCAAGAAAGGACGCAGCAACTGCTGCGCCTCTTCGAAGGGACGCAGTACCTGCTGCGCCTCTTCGTGAGGCTGCAGTAGTTCCTGCTTCTTTTCTTCTTCCCTCGTCCTTTGGTGATTCGTTTGTTTTGTTTCTTTCTTCAATTGTTCATTGTTTATTGACGCAACTTGAGTATAATAATTCTAACATGTAAACAATTCATCAGTATTGAATCCGTCATTAAATTCCCGACTTAAATCCTAAATAATTAATATTTGCGGGTTTTCGTCATTTAAATCAAATTCGGTTTCTTAGAGGTTCGATTCATCAATATTGAGTCTCTGGAATTCATCTTTGATATATTCCCGTCTTTTGTTCATCATATCCATCATTAATTCGTCGTTAATAACTTGTTTAATCTAATTGATTTGTCTAGTTTATTAATTTCTTAATTAATCTCTCACTAATCTTGTATTTAATTTCGTCCATGTTTTATCGTTTTTATGACCGTTAATCATATGTAAATAATCTGCTAATCACTTCCATCCGAGTAAATAATATTAATCAATCATTAAAATCACCAACGAACATTAACGACTTCCAATTCCGGCTTCACAGCCAGAAGTGAGCCAAGGAACGGACGCAGCAACTGCTGCGCCTCTTCCAAAGGACGCAGCTCTGCTGCGCCTGTTCCTATTTGATTTCTGTCTCTGAACTTCTGTTTGGCCTTGACCTAGTTTATTAATTACGTATTAATTCACTATTATTCGTATTATCACCATAATTCCTGTTCGTTAATTCCTTTGTTCTTTCTTTTCCAAATTATCCGTTTTAAAGGTATTTTCGACATAAATCATCAATTAATCCAATGTAATTATTGTAATTTTTCTTTATTGTATGTATTATTGTATTTATATTTCTTGTATCACTTGCATGCCTTCACATGTAATTGAACTTAAATCCCGACTTTGACATCAATTGTATGATTAAATTACGTGTTTACCGACTTAGTTAATTCTTCACATGTTAGGATTAAAACGTTGGATGTTGCATTGCATGCATATAATCGTCAATATATCGAGTATAGACAATTTCCCTAATCATTAGTAGAGGCCGCTATCGAGGCGGGCGGGATTAGGTGTTCGATCAAAAGAGCTTCCTAATACGTACCCTCACCCATTACTCCAGATCTCTGTGAACATCCGTGTTCATTAGCATCCACGAGAGTCATTCTAGACATAGAATGCTAAGGGTAACGAGTTCTTGGTGTTCATGTCACTACTTTGTGTCTTGACATGACACGAGGTATTCGAACGGTTTCCAATTTTCCACAATAAATTGGTGACGACTCCACAAATGCAAATGCTTGTTCTCCCCCAAGCGCCCCCGTGGGCCCGCGTCCACAGTTTGGCGACTCCGCTGGGGATAATACACTTACGTGTAGCCAAAAGGGTGAAACTTGAACAAGGTTAGGGAATAGTTTGTACGAGACAATTGTCGGTTTTCATAACTCGGTCTTCCTAGATCGTTTATTCGGCCTTCCTAGGCCCAACCCAACCCATTCGACCGATCGTCCCGTCTAAACGGTCCTAATTTTTATTTGGGCCTAAGGATGGATAGCGATTGACGTCATCCATACCATGTTACTTACTCTTGTTTGTATCAAGGACTTTCACTACTTGAGGAAATGGACTAGGAATCGGCCTTACTCTTGTTTGGTACGAGCCTCTCCACAGACTTCGGGTTTGATTGTTCGGTATGGCAACCCACCCTTTAAACCAAAACCCATTTAAATGCACTCAGCATCCCGTTATAATATTGTTTGTACCATACGTGATCACCCTTTTCTAAACAAAGTCATGACGATTTTTTGTAAATTCAAAATCCTTCTTTAAAATGTAAAATTTCGAAACTTGGGCCTAATATTAGAGCAAAACAAGTCGAAACTCTGTCCAATTCCCGAGTCAAAATTCGGGCCTCAAAACCCATTTCAAAACCTCACTTCGAGTCCACTCCTACAACTACACTAAAGTTGACTAGGACCAACATTTTTCAAACTTTGTCATTTCCTCAAAACTCACTTGACACAAGTGGCACACTCCCACTTCACGAGTCAAAACATTTCTTTTCGAGTAAGCGTGCTAGAATGGTCGATCGTGTTTTGATTCGTCGTCGATCTCTTATTCAGTTTCCAAGATGCCTGAAACAAGCGACGTGAACTTCAACCAACTCCAGAATGGTAATGATCAAATCCTAGCCGCGTTAGCTCATCTCCAAGTTACTCAAGACCAAGTGTATGATCGCCTTGACACCATTGAGGGCCGAATATATGCCGTAGAAACGAGGATGCCTCCTCGAGAAAGTGAGATCGCTGATGACTTCGTGAACGACTTCAGTGACGAAAACCCTCCCATAGGTATGACTGCAGCTGAGAAACGACTCCAATACTTAGAGGAGCAATTGATGTATCTCAAAGGGGATGACATTTATAGGGAGAATAATCGCAAATATGAGGCTGTGAGTTCCAAGTTGCCAACCAACTTCAACATGACGGATATCCCGAAATTCAAGGAGTATGAAAACCCTTTGAACCATATTCGTGCCTTCAAGGATTACATGTCTATCAAAGGCATTAAACCCGAGATGTTCTTAAGGATCTTTCCTTCATCTCTTGACACCATCCCAAAACAATGGTTCTATTCGCTAGAACATAAGAAAATCGCTACTTGGGACGATGCCGCAATTGAGTTTGCTAAACAATATGCGAATAATGCTGAAATCCAAGTCAACATGCGCACTTTAGAGGTTCTTACCCAAAATGACAAAGAAGGTTTCACCGATTTCCTAAGTCGGTGGTGGAAGACTAGTACTCAACTTGTTGAACGTCCAGATGAGGCTACCCTTGTGGAGAAATTCGTGGACAACCTAAAGCCCATCTACGCAAATCATTTGAGGTATCAAAACATCAAGACTTTCAAAGATTTGACCGTACTAGGGACAAGGATCGAAGATGACATTCGTAAAGGGCTCTTGTCCAAAACGATAGGTCGTGGATATCAAGGTTCAACAAGTCGTTCTTACGGCTCTACTAGTAAGACTGATGAAGTTAACCTCCTTGAGCCATCTAAGAAGAGTACCCCTCCAAGGAAATTCACAAATCTAAGGGACACGTATTCCAACGCTCTGAAAAGATTGATGAAACTCGGGAAAATTCAACCCATAGGCCCTATGCCCGAACCAGAAAAGAAATCCAAGTTCTGGGATGAGAATTCGTACTGCGAATACCATAGAGGTAAGGGACATGATACAGAGAAATGCTACAAATTGAAAAATGTACTTCAAGATATGATTGAAGACGGTCGCCTACCAATACCACCTGGAGGTAAGCCTAACAACACTCAGAATCCTCTTGGAGTTCTGATGGTTACAAGTGACGATCTACCTTAGATTGCTCAAATCTTATCTCCCCAAAAGAAGAGGTGATCAATGGGATATGGACGGTTAGAGAGGAAGATGTCTACCTCCAGGATCTTCCCTTAATCAAGAGCGCCGAAAGCATCATAGATGAGATCATTGCCACACTGGATACAGAAACCAACACCAATCAACATAAAGGATGGATAAAATCGATCAAGTAGACAAAAAATCAAGGAAGACTCTTCAAGCTCACTACTGGAGAAGGAGAGATGTTCAAAGGAGAACCATAAGACGATGAATTCGAGTCAGAGTCAGAGTCGGAGTCTAGAGAAGTTCCTAGAGAGTCTCCTCCTGTCGTCATTCCCACTCCTCTCGTTTCTCCTAGCTTAGTGCCGAGTAGCAACAGTAGTTCGGGAAATGTCCCAACCGCTGTTCCTTTACCGCCACTGACCACAGATCAGATGGCTTCTTTGTTTCAACTTTTCTCAAATCTTAATATGAATAAATCAGGTTCTGCTTACTCTTCGTGTTATCTTGAATGCAATTCTGTTTACGATGATAATGAGAATGACCTAGACCCTGACTCAATCGAAATACCTCCCTACATAGCTAAATAAATACTACAAGAGGGGGAAGGGGGACCAGTGATAGAAAATACTGAACCCATCAACGTAGGAACTGAACTAGAACCCCAAGAACTTAGGATAGGGACAACCCTGAACCCCACCGAAAGGGCCAATTTCATAGACCTCGTACACGAGTTCAAAGACGTTTTTGCTTGGTCCTACAAAGATATGCCAGGGATCGACAGGGACATTGCAGAGCATAGAATCCCAATCAAACCAGGTATCAAACCCGTGAAACAGAAGCTTCGTCGAATGAGGACAGAATGGGCTCTCAAGATCAAAGAAGAGGTCGATAAACAATTCAAAGCTGGGTTCATCAAAGTTTTCGAGTACTCAGACTGGGTAGCTAAGATAGTACCCGTACCCAAAAAGGATGGGAGAATCCGTGTTTGTGTTGACTTTAGAGACTTAAACAAAGCAAGCCCTAAGGATGACTTTCCTCTACCACATATCGACATATTAGTGGATAATACGGCGGATCACGCGTTACTATCCTTCATGGATGGATACACAGGATATAACCAGATCAAGATGGCCTTGGAAGACATGCATAAGACCGCCTTCGTCACTCAATGGGGAACCTACTGCTGCACGGTTATGCCGTTTGGGTTAATCAACGCCGGAGCTACATAACAATGCACCGCAACTACGCTCTTACATGACATGATGCATAAAGAAGTTGAGGTATACGTACATGACATGATTGTCAAGTCCAAGGAAAGAGAGGGACATATTGCGAACCTTCGCAAATTCTCTCGAGGCTACGGAAGTACAACATGAGGCTCAATCCTCAGAAATGCGCATTCGGAGTAACATCTGGTAAACTCCTGGGATACGTAGTCAGCCAAGGAGGTATAGAAATAGACCCTTCAAAAATTAAAGCTCTAACCGAAATGCCGCAACCTCGAATAGAGAAAGAAGTTAGGGGATTCCTAGGCAAGGTACAATACATAAGTCGATTCATATCGAAACTCACCATGATCTGCGAACCCATATTCAAGAAGTTAAAGATGTGGGGTAATATCCGTATAAGACCCTCTAAATTTAGGACTATAACGTAAATTTAGCATGTGAAATATTGTCATAAACGAAAAACAACAAAGAAACAACAAGAATTAAGAATCAACCTCGGGTCCTTTGTAGTGCGGCGTAAAGAACAGAAATCAACAGAGATTCCCTCCTAATTGTTGCACCCAAGACCGTCTGAGACTATGCCCTTGTGCTAGAAATGCTTTCTAATTGACTTGCAATATTGAGAAAGCTCTTGTGAGGTTTTTACGATGTGAGATCTAGGAATTTCAGAGAAAGTTGCACTGAAACCCTAATTGTTTTTCACTAATGATGATTAGGTTTACCAGAAGGAGAAGGCTCTCCTTTTTGTTCTTCTAATTCGGCCAAAACCGAGAGCCCTCATGGGGAAGTGGGCTTCCACTTCCTCTTAATTTTAGCTCGAGGTCCAGTTCGCCAAATGCTAAAATGTATATGACGGGTTTTTTATTATAAACTGTCATCGGTTATCGGTTATTAATACATCGACTAATAACACGGATTAGTTGGAGTATTAATACATGTCCGACAAAGACAATATTGTATAATTAATTTATTCAATATACATTAATCGAATATAAATCGTTTATATTCAATTTACGAATTAACTGTTTAATTCGCCTTAGCCCATTTTATTTAATCCGTATTAAATATAATATCTCAACATCACATTTTGACTAATTACTAGTCAAATAACTCGGACTAACTGGTTAGTCAATTTTGGCATCTACATGACTGTATTTTCATACTGTCACATCTCTCAAACGTATCCTATAGGTGTGACTTTTAGGGACCAGTTGATCACCGCCATCTGTATGACAATAACGTCAAACTTATCTAGCAAGCCAACCGTTATTGATAAACGTGGATCAACTGATAATAATACCAAAAGTATGCCCTTTGATCCTTTTAGAGATTTATAAGTCCTTGCACTAACTGTTAAGGACACCAACCCCAACAAAAGAAAACAGATCACACCATATGGGATGATGACTGTCAGAAGACTTTCGACCGAATCAAGGAAATACTAGCCAAACCGCCAATGCTCATGCCACCCCAACGAGATCAACCTCTTGGTTTATATCTCACGGTAACTGAAACGGCCATGGGCCCAATGCTAGCTCAAACTGTAGGAAAAGAAGAAAGAGCCATCTACTACCTTAGTAAGAAGTTCTAGGAGTACGAGTGCAAATACACACCGCTCGAGAAGACATGCCTCGCTCTTGTGTGGGCAACAAAGAAGCTACGCCATTACATTCTTAGCTACTCCGTCAAAATATTCTCCAAAATGGATCCTGTCAAATACCTCTTCGAGAAACCCATTCTCAATGGACGTCTAGCGAGATGGACTTTGATGCTCTCTGAGTTCGATCTTAAGTATGTGCCTTTGAAAGTCATTAAGGGGCGCGCCGTGGCCGAATTCTTCGCAGAAAATCCCATCAATGATACACAAACGATAGACACCTGGTCATTTCTGGATGAGGATATACTCCAAACAGATGTAGACTCCCGGGACCTCTATTTTGATGGAGCATCGAACTTAAGAGGATTTGGAATAGGAGTGTTGCTCATTTCTCCTGAAGGCGAGCATACACCAATCTCTGTCAAACTCGACTTCGAGGTGACAAATAACGCCTGAGAATACGGCCCGCCTCATCGGATTGCAAGCGGCAGTAAGTTTAGGCATCAAGAATCTTCGAGTACATGGGGATTCCTCTTTGATCATCAATCAAGTTACGGCATCCTGGAAAATCCGAAGCGAAAGCTTGGCACCTTATTAAGCCAGGATAGACCAAGTAGCCCAATTCTTCGATCAAGTAACCTACTTACATCTACCTCGAGAAGAAAATCAATTTGAGGATGCTCTTGCAAAACTCGCATTTTTGATTAACATGCCGGATAGTACGGTAGAAATGCCTTTATGCATCGAACGACGGTCAGAACCAGCATACGTGCACCAAATCACCGATGAAGAGGAAATTAAAGAGGAGCCTTGGTTCCAAGCAATCCTAAACTTCAAACTCCATGGCACCTATCCACCGAAAATGGACAAAAGGGGACAATGCGCTATCCGTTTGCTAGCTTCCCAATACGTCCTCCTGCAAGAAGAGCTATACAAAAGAACACCTCTTGGTGTAATCCTACGTTGTCTTGATCATTCACAGGCACGGAAAGTGATGGAAGAAGTCCATGATGGGGAATGTGGCCTTCACATGAGTGAACCCATATGGCAAAGAAAATCACACGTTTAGGGTAATATTGGTCCACGATGGAATTTGATTGCATCAAATATGTAAGACATTGCCATAATTGCCAAATCTTTGGGAATGTGCAACACGTTCCTCCCTCATTGCTTTACACTATGACATCCCCATGGCCATTCTCTGCTTGGGGAATTGACATCATCGGCAAGATCACTCCAGCCGGAACAGGAGGTCACTGTTTCATCCTAGTAGCAATAGATTATTTCACCAAGTGGGTAGAAGCGGCTTCCTACACCAGTCTTACAGCCAAGAACGTGGCAAAGTTCATACAAACCAATATCATCTGTCGATATGGTTGCCCACATGAGATCATCAGTGACAATGGGTCACATTTCCAAGCTGAGACTAAACAATTGCTAGCCAAGTACAAAATCAAGCATCACCACTCCTCGCCATATAGACCACAAACCAATGGCGCGGTCGAGGCAGAAAACAAAAACGTTGTCACAATTCTCAAGAAAATGATTGACAACTATAGAGATTGGCCAAACAAGATACCCTTTGCTTTATGGGGATACCGTACATCCGTTAGGACACCCACTGGGGCTACTCCTTTCTATTTGACCTACGGCATGGAAGCCGTACAACCAGTCGAGCTAGAAATACCATCCTTGCGTATTTTACTCGAAAGTCAAATACCCGAAGCCGATTGGAAGAGTGATAGATATGAAGAACTCATCCTCCTGGATGAACGAAGGTTACGTATGTTACATAATGTGCAAACATATCAGGCGCGTATCAAACGAGCCTTCAACAAAAGGGTTAAGCCAAGGAACATCAAAGAAGGAGACTTGGTCCTCAAATCAATTTGGGCTCTTTTACCTGTCGATCCACGAGGAAAATTCAAACCCAATTGGGCCGGCCCATTCCTAGTAAAGTCCATACTTCCAAGGGGTGCCGTTAGGATCACAGACCTAGACGGGAACGAATTTGCCAACCCAACAAACCTTGACCAATTAAAACGTTATTATGCCTAGAGTAGGAGCAAAAATGCGCCTCGCGTAACCTCACGTGTCGCTCTTGTGGCACGAAATAAACGGCCCCTGGCCAAGCTGAATCATGCTAATGTCATCTTGCTCTTGCATTTTGACAATTTGTCATTCTCATATCATCAAATAAACTAAATTACATTTTCGGAGTAAGTAAAGCAAATGCTTATTTTCTAAAGTTCATTACAAGCTCTTACTTAGAACAATTATTCTTTTATATTTACTCGAACTACGCGCAAGGGTTTGATTTCATTTTTTTTAATGAATACGTAGGCAATCCTTCACGGGATACAACCCACTTAATCACTTTAAATGTAAATAGAAGGACATTTGCAAATGCATTTGAAATTCGACAAGAATAATGAAAAGAAAACCACAACGGTTTCATAACCAATCGACCTCTTTTATTTCATTCCTAATAATAATACGTTACATAATAAAATCATAATAAAAATAAATAGGCTAGGATTCTAAAAACCCCACTCCTTATTACAATAGTAATAATAATAAATAATAATAAAGACTTAGGCTACTCTTCCATTTTCTTTTTGCCTTTGTCATTTTTATCATACTTCTTGTCACGACCTTGAGCCGGACGCTCTTGCGTCACTTCCGACCTAATCATCAATGGTCTCTCTCGTGGTCTTGCTTTGCCATTCTTGTCAACCACCATCTCGACGGCAGGAAAAGTCTTCGGTTTCTTCGAAGGATGAACAACTCGAAACCCGACTTCTTCCTCTCCCTCAGTCATATGCTACTCCTTCTCCTTTTCCACCTCGCGAACCTTGTAGTCAACAAGTTCACGCTTCCTCAGTCTCTGGTGCTCCTCCGGAGTAGTAGCTTTCCTCCACCGCATATAGGAATCTGACACCCATAGAGCACTGACGGAAGAATTCAAGAACCAAATGTTCCTCTGAGCCCATTTGATGGCCCATTCTCTTCGACTCTCAGTAGTAAGCGCCACGGCAGTCTGCGGAACAGTGTCAAGCTTCGAGATCCTCTGCTTCAATCCAACATGCCTCATCAACCTCTCCGGAAAAATGCATATCATGAACTCCAAGCCGGGAATGTGAACAGATCGGGTAGGATCCAAGGAAGATACTCCAGTGACAGATTTGAGGTGCCACCATGGTACGATCCATCTAACTAAGGGGCCATCTTCACTTTTCAATTTGTTTTCCCAGTAACTGCACACTCGAGTGAAGTCCACCATGTAAAGCCTGGTCCTCATTGCAATCGAGCGAGCATGATAAGCAGGAACATTAACTGGGGGCTCGATCAATCGAAGACGCTCCATAAGCCAGACCTACCAAAAGGGGGTATTAGAAACGAAAAAAAAAGAAACAAAAAAAAGAAAAAAAAGGAAAAGAACGAAAAAAAAGAAGAAGAAAGAAAAAGTGTTCTTTTACCTGCAAAATAATGGGACTTCCCAAGTAAGGTAGGTCGCGATTGGCTTTCCTGTTATCTAAGCCCAATAGGATCTCTCCTAAACACAGACAAGCTGGGCTCCTGCGCAGCTCCATTTGCTCAATCAGGCTCAAAAGACGAGGGTCGCCCCTCACGTCCTCATCAACATGCCCTTGAAGGACATATACATGTAATAGGCAAAATCCGAATGCCCTTCGCCTCGTAACATAAGAGACAGTAGGATCAACCCTATTGATGAACCGATCGATGAAATCCAACATTCGCACTCCTTTAGAAGTCACAAGACGGTCAACATCAACTCTGGCCAATCCAAGCAAGTCTCTAAACTTATTCTTATACCCTTGAGAAGTGGAGGGAATAGCAGGCAAATGTTCCGGATCCCAACCACCAATCGCAGCAATCTCCTCGGAAAATGGACAAATGTCGCCTCCAGGAAAGGCAAATACGTGATAATTAGGGTCCCAATAGTCAAGACAAGCATCTAGGAACGGTTTGACTACCTTGATCAACTTCAACCTCAAAAGCGATCCAAAATTATAAGCACCCATGTCATGCTTCTCCACATTAGAGAACTCATTTGTCCATTCTCTTAGACGAATTTCAAGGGTATACATGATGTAGGCTTATTTTGGGAGTTTTGTGTAATCAGACGAAGAAAGACGGAAGAATTGTGTGAATAAAACCTCCCTCGACGTCTCTATTTATACTAGAAGCTGTTTCCTAAAATCGTCGAAACGACGATGGAGAACAGCGCAGAGGTGTGCGCCTCTTGAAGGGACGCACTCTTCTTTGCGCCTCTTCCTCAAAGACTTTTTTCGTGATTTTTCCGCGTTGGATCTTTCCTAAATTTCTCAACGAATAATTTCCTATTCATACGGGTTATTATTTTGGTAAATGCGTCAGATTACCATATTTCGTGTTTCCTAGTTCCGCGGGCACGCATCTCGAGACGATATCGACATTTTCGTCATTTTAGCACACGTGTACATTTCTTTTTTAATTTTCTTTTTTGGGGAATCATTTCACCAATTTAATTTAATTTATTCATTTTTTACTTTTTTGCATTTAATTTAATTATATCATTTTTTCGAACTTTACATTTCTCTTTTACCTTTTTCCTTTTGGGGAATCATTTCACTTTCCATTTCAAACTTACATGTTTTTATTTTTTCTTTTTTTAGGGGGTAACCCTCCCTACTGTCCGGTCATTTCCGACCAAATTTTTGCCATTTTCGACCAAATTTTTGCATTTTCATTTAGCCATTTTGTGCATTTTCGAGTCATTGTTTTGCGCTGATTTAGGCCATGTGTACAAATATATGTTCTATGAGATTTCTGTGTAAATTTCGGCAGCATGACGGCGTAAACCGTCATCTACCAAACCTGTTCAAAGCTAACCTGCAGGTACAAACCAAGCAACCAAGCAACAAAGGCACGCATGCCATCATATATACAACTAAAAAGGGGATATGTACACCAAACTGGGGGGCTCGAGCCCCAAAACAAGATCCAAGTGTCCAAAAGCGGGTCCTAAAATGTATAAATGTACAAAAATACAACCAAAAAAACAAAAAGCAACGCGGAAGCTACTGCTGGTCGCCGTTTAGCTCAGCAACTCTCGCCTCGAGAGCAGCAACCTCGGCGTCACGGACCTCGAGCTCCCTCAACAGGCGAGCCGTCTCCTCTCGGGACTGGGCAAGCTCTCGCTCCAGCTCGCGCTCCCTCTGCAGACGACAAAAACTGGCTCATGTCAATCATTTCAAGCATAAAGGAAGATTAGAAAACTCAAAAATGAAGTAAACGGAAGGTTCATACCTGACGTCCTCGGCCATCAGCAAGTGCCTCGACGGCAGTAGCCCGCAGCCGGTTGGCTACCCTCCACAAAGCCACGAACCGGGATGGCGCGACCTGCATTTCAAAAGGTAAATGTTTAGCAATTGAGCAAACTCGAGCAAATGTGTTCTTACACGAAAACTATACAAGCTAGAAGGCTCGCCCTCCGAATTAGATGCTCCCAATCGTCCAAGCCAGCATCTCTCACCGCCACGTCAAAGTCACGTAGCTCGGAGATCGTCGTCATCCCCGTCGTGTCGGTGTACTCAAGGGTCTCGGGATACTCTGGAGGCTCGATGCCCGCCGCCTCGACCTCCTGCAAGATCCGATGATTTCCGTTAACCGATGATCTTTCGCCATATTCTCAAACAATCAAAAATGAAAGAGGAACGCCGAGTAGTCCTCACCAGGAAGAAGGAGGGCGTCACCGTCGACGCCAGCTAAGTCAACCTCCCTCTCAGCCTCAGAAGGCTCCCTAAAACATCGTCCGAGGAGGATCGATGGGAACCGTCAAGACGTCCCGAGAGAACTGTCGAGTCAGGCGCTCGCCCAAGTACCACACATGACCCATCGACGTCCTCAGCAGCAGCCGGCTCGAGCTCCTAGGTCGAAGGACCTCAGCCACGAAAGGAGGAGCGCCAGCGTACTCCTCCCAAGGCCTAGGCACCCACTAGAAAAGCAAACGAAGGGTCATTCTTATAATCAGTTCTAAAAGTAGGAGAAAGAAACACAGACAAATGTTAGGTGAAATACTCACGCCGTCCAGCTGAAGAGCGTTCACCTCCCGCCGACAGACGTCGTGGAAGGAACGCCGACTCCTCATGCGGCACATCACCCAATTCCTCACAACGGGATAAGCCTTCTCCACCGGCTCCGTCCTCTTGGGCGCGAGGCCCGGAAAGTAGGAGTACACCCACGCCTGTAAATCAAGATAATCAACAACGATCTTTCGTGATTTGGTAAGAAAAGGGAATGATCTTTCGTAAAATCAAGTGAAGGTTCATACCTCCAACAGTAGTCCCGGGCCGACAACAGCAAGAGAAGTCCCCTTCTCTATCAACTCTGGACAAACCATGGCCCTCATGAAGCGGATGAGGACCGCAAAACCAGCAGTGACCCAGTCCCAGCGGCCTAGGGAGCTCAGGTCAGAAAAAAAGGAAGAAGCTTCGTCGAAAGCCTCTCTCCCTTGTCTCCTAGGTAAATCGAAGACAGGAACCACCAGAGCCACAAGCGGACTCTCTGCTCTGCAGTGCAAGGAGGAGGGGCCGTCTCCCTCCCCTCGATCACCACCAACGCCGGGGTCTTCCCCGCGAAGAAGTCTCGAACGTAAGAACTAGGCACCAAGCCAGGTACGGCAGCCGCCTTCGGCGCCAAGTTCCAGCCGATCAACCTCCTAGCCTCTGCCGAGTCAACCCTCATGGCCGTCTCCGGCCACTCCACCACCTCAGTCCCACACGGCAGACCAGAAATCATGCCGTAGTCCGCCAACGTGACCCCCACCTCACCAAAAGGCATGTGAAACGTGGAGGTCGTGTCCCAAAATCGATCCAAGAAAGCTCGGACGAGACTGAAGTTAGCCCGAAGCTTCCTCCTCGCAATATCCCTCCAAGCCTGCACCAAGGCGCCAAACGCTCCCCGCTCGACCATAGCCCGCTCCTCAGCCGACAGCCTCTCGTAGCACCCCATCACCGTCGTGTAGCCCGAGAACGACCTGATGTTCCCGGCCTCCTATGTTGATTTGAAACGAAAGCTATCTTTAGCTCAAATGAAGAAGAAAAGGAGTGACAAACAGAAATGAAAGAAGATGAATGAAGAGTGATGAATTCTATTTACCAAGCTCTTCACCGTCCTATAGGACATGTGACCCTCCGCAGCCCAAAGCAGGTGTCTACTGTCCCAAGTCTCAACCTACGCAGGTGCTCCCTCAGCTGGCGACTACCTCGTCCAACGTTGGCCCGTCTCGGGGCCTCCTCCTCCTCAGCAGCCTCCTCTTCCTGGACCTCGTCCCCAGCAGCCGTCACAGCAGCAGTGAAAGCCTCCTCCAACGCCTCCTCAAGCACCTGAGAAGGGTCAACAGCAGTGTCCACGTCCATGGGATCCCTCCCAGACGTAGAAGCATCGTCACCTGCAGAATTAAAGTAAATTTAGGCCGCGTCAAGTGACGACAAGCCTTGATTAGGGGATTTTCGAGTTTTCGGAGCTCCGAAATCGCTCTTTTCTCGCCATCTTTGGCAATTTTCCCACAAACCCGTCTGCTCATGTGGTAATTTGGGTCAAGTCAAGCCTAAGTTGAAGCCTAGTCATGGGTTCGAGTCGGAATTTCGGCAGCATTTCGTTATAGCGACGATTATGCCCTAGAAAAGTGTCCTGAAAAGCCATCACAAACAAAAATTCCGAGATGGTAGGAAGTTTACCCATCATACAAGGATTCCAAATATCGAGTTTCGTCACAAATGGGCAATCCTACGGCTATTTTCGAAGCAATTTACGGTTTAGCTGTGAAACCGTCACAATTTCACTCAAATGCTCAAAACTCAACGAAAATTCGAAACAAATACACGGTTATGATCCTTATATTATCAATTAGCCATTTACAAAGTTAATTTTGCAAGGCAAAAACATTTGGAGGAAAAGCCCCGAATTTTCGACTAATTAGGGTCGAAAACCCTAATTTTGTCGGTCCGATTTGATCAAATACGGAACATAAATGCAAGATTGATGCACATACCTCGATTAGTCATGGCAAATGCAAGCTTTTGGATCAAATTTTGACGGAAATGGTTGGAATTTGAGAGAGAAATTGAGGGATTATGTTTCGAACAAATGAAATGAACCCTCTGTTTCATCGGGTTTTTACGCAGAAAAGACACACACAAGAATAGACGCAGCAGGTGCTGCGCCTCTTCCAAGGGACGTAGCTCTTGCTGCGCCTCTTCCTCAGCTTCCCTTCATACGAATTTTCAAAAATTCGTTATGATTTTGTTATTTTGTGGGCCCATCTTTGGTGCGCCTCTTCCTTGATGCTATATCGCATATTTGGTCCGTTTGACGTATGTTCTTCACCCGGATCCACATCTTCCAAGCCAACAACAAATTATCGCCCTTTTTATCCAAGACCTAGGTTGTCACAACGAGCATTCCTTCTTTGACAGGTGTTTCGACACACCTTTATTCTGTTCCCCAGGCGAGAGTACACGGATAGACATTCCCTCTCGAGACATGGAGATCAGTTCCCGATTATGTTCCCCCAGCGAGAGTACACGGATAGACATTCCCTCTCGAGACATGGAGATCAGTTCTCGATTATGTTCCCCCAGCGAGAGTTCACGACCGACAACCACTCCCTCTCGAGACATGGAGATCAACATCGACCCCAAGTCCTTCCGAAGTTTGTTTGAAGCCGACCACAAGCACATTTCTCCCAGCAGTTCCAGTCTGTGTCCTGCTGCCTTCTCCCAATATCGCGTTATGTTTCCCCTGGAGTTTCAAAGAATTTCAGGTATGGTCTCTTCTTATGGCTGGCGAGCCTCCTTACGTAGTCTAATGGACTTTAAACGACCCTCCCCGATAGTCGACAGACTCTAAAATGTTCCCGACGACAGGTCCTTGGCTCAGACCCCTTGAGCCGCCTCGCGTCGCCATAGTCGTCAGGTTGTAATCTTCGATTGACCTGATGGCTATACTTTGACTTTCGCCTTGTCCAATCCTCAGTCAATGTGGGGGCTCTGTAGATACCTTATTTCTGCACCTCCCGCAAACCACCCGGTGATGATTGGGCCGCATGTTTGGTACACGGAACAATTTGTGACAGTTTGTAAGTTTATCGTCAAGTGATCGCTCAAACACTTATGTCTACCTCTTAATTGTCATCTACGTGCCGATACGGTCGTTTTGGCAGTAATTAGAGTACATTTGGAGTCCGGGTCATAAAACCGTCTTCATTTTCTGAAACTGAGTCAGAATGTTCTGGAATGTTCCGGATATTTCTATTCCATATTTTACAATCTTTTAATCTTTGGCAAACAATTTCCCGTAATATTCACACAAAATATTAAGGAAAACAAGATAAATCCGTTATTCCATAATCAAAACACAGAAATCTTTCTTCCGCAGAAGGAAACCACTTGGGAAAGGACGCAGCAGGTGCTGCGCCCCTTCCAAGAGACGCAGTGCCTGCTGCGCCTCTTCCCAAGTCCTTTTCTGCGTATTTTTCGTATCTTTTTCATATCTTTTCGAGATTCACTTCCAAAGTTTCTCCGAAAATCCTACTTCCTCCATGTGATTAGTATAAATAGAGACCTTCGGTCTCACATATTTCTCACGCGAGTGTCCGCCCTTCTCTTCTCCCTTTGCATTCTAGACCACGTTCTTACTTTTTGGCGTCTACGTGCTTGAACTTTCGACCACGTAAGCTCGGATCCTTTTGAGTACCAGCCTCGTTTTGCATGACCGACCAATTTGACCAACTCCACCATAATCAACTTTAATCAATCTATTTTAATTCCTCTTACGAGGGCACTTTCGTCTACATTCGAGTCGAGCATCACTAAACGTAAACTTAGTTCATCTCGTTTTGTCAAACATGTAAGTCTGAGGGTGTAAATCCCTATTTTATTTATTGTTATTTATTTTTTATAATCATAATGTAAGGTTTATGTCGAAAGTATTTCTAAAACTGACTTATAAAACCATGATTTAAATCCTTTTTTACGAATTACCAGAAGATGACCGTCGAGAAAGGACGCAGCAACTGCTGCGCCTCTTCGAAGGAACGCAGTACCTGCTGCGCCTCTTTGTGAGGCTGCCGCAGTTCCTGCTTCTTTTCTTCTTCCCCCGTCCTTTGGTGATTCGTTTGTTTTGTTTTTTTCTTCAATTGTTCATTGTTTATTGACGCAACTTGAGTATAATAATTCTAACATGTAAACAATTCATCAGTATTGAATCCGTCATTAAATTCCCGACTTAAATCCCAAATAATTAATATTTGCGGGTTTTCGTTATTTAAATCAAATTCGGTTTCTTAGAGGTTCGATTCATCAATATTGAGTCTCTGGAATTCATCTTTGATATATTCCCGTCTTTTGTTCATCATATCCATCTAGAGGTGGCAAACGGGTCAATCAGATCAGTTTCGGTTCGGGTTATTTCGGTTTATCTTTTTTTTCGATTTCAGTTCGGTTCAACTCAGGTTGGATTCAATTTTCACTTTTAATCGGTTGTAGATATTTCGGATCGGTTCAGGTTCGAGTTGGGTCAATATCGGTGCAAATAAAGTTCGAGTCGGGTTAATACCAGAGTAGATGAGATTCGAGTCAGGTCATAATCGGATCGGATATCAAGGGATTAGGTCTTTATTCAAAACATTGGATATAATACGAATAATTTTTTTTAAAAAAGTAACAAATAATTTTTTTTCTATAACTACGATATAATATTAATTTATTGACGTCAAATGGGTGACACTTATGTACAAAAAAACACCCTAGATGTGACGCCTAGGTACATTCGAGTCATTTCGGGTTTCAATGTTAGGTTTCTTTCATCAATGTACGGGTTGAAATCGGTTCAGGTGTATATCGGTTCGGATTAAAATAATTCAGGTTGAAACAGTTCAGGTTCATTCGATTTTGGATCTATTTCGGATATTACAAATTCGGTTCGATTTCGAATCAATTCAGGTCGATTCAGGTTTCGGGGTGAAGTTCAGTTATACCTTTCAGGTGTACGGTCAGGTGTCGATTCAGGTATTTTCGATCGGTTTTTCAGGTTCGGTATACTTTTGCCAGGTCTATATCCATCATTAATTCGTCGTTAATAACTTGTTTAATCTAATTGATTTGTCTAGTTTATTAATTTTTTAATTAATCTCTCACTAATCTTGTATTTAATTTCGTCCATGTTTTATCGTTTTTATGACCGTTAATCATATGTAAATAATCTGCTAATCACTTCCATCCGAGTAAATAATATTAATCAATCATTAAAATCACCAACGAACATTAACGACTTCCAATTCCGGCTTCACAGCCAGAGCTGAGCCATGGAACGGACGCAGCAACTGCTGCGCCTCTTCCAAAGGACGCAGCTCTGCTGCGCCTGTTCCTGTTTGATTTCTGTCTCTGAACTTCTGTTTTGCCTTGACCTAGTTTATTAATTACGTATTAATTCAATATTATTCGTATTATCACCTTAATTCCTGTTCGTTAATTCCTTTGTTCTCTCTTTTCCAAATTATCCGTTTTAAAGGTATTTTCGACATAAATCATCAATTAATCCAATGTAATTATTGTAATTTTTCTTTATTGTATTTATTATTGTATTTATATTTCTTGTATCACTTGCATGCCTTCACATGTAATTGAACTTAAATCCCGACTTTGACATCAATTGTACGATTAAATTACGTGTTTACCGACTTAGTTAATTCTTCACATGTTAGGATTAAAACGTTGGATGTTGCATTGCATGCATATAATCGTCAATATATCGAGTATAGACAATTTCCCTAATCATTAGTAGAAGCTGCTATCGAGGCGGGCGGGATTAGGTGTTCGATCAAAAGAGCTTCCTAATACGTACCCTCACCCCTTACTCCAGATCTCTGTGAACATCCATGTTCATAGGCATCCACGAGAGTCGTTCTAGACATAGAATGCTAAGGGTAACGAGTTTTTGGTGTTCATGTCACTACTTTGTGTCTTGACATGACACGAGGTATTCGAACGGTTTCCAATTTTCCACAATAAATTGGTGGCGACTCCACAAATGCAAACGCTTGTTCTCCCCCAAGCGCCCCCGTGGGCCCGCGTCCACACTCAGTAGCTCAAAGCTGAACTCTTGCCTTTTGGTTCTCTATCCTCTCCAATGCTGTTTGGTTTCTTTTGTTCTAAACTTTCTTTTCGGTAGCTGCAAGTCTTGAAGTCTCTAATCTTTTTTGACCAGGTTGTCCCAAATGATGCTTCCAGATTAGCTGATTTCCAGAAAATTATGAACACGTGCTCAGAATTCGAGTCAGTTAAAGAAACTTTCTTTCATTTCTAATTTTGATAAGAACGATGAAAGATTAAGTAACTATGCCGACAATGTAGAGGTGCACTTGGCCGTGAGAAAAAAGTGAAAATCTTAGCAAGTGCTAGGCAGTCTGTTCTACGCTGTGATTTTTCCATTCCTCAACTAAGTTGTCTTGAACAAGCCTTTGCATGTTTGTGCTCATTAGCTTGCCTTATGTATTAGCACATAGCTGTCAGGGTATAGGATATGGAGGTGGGTAACTTTAGGAATGGCAAAGACAGTGATCATGTTGTTTATCTGCTTTTTTCGTCGGAGAAGTGTATTGTGTCTGAAGCTGACTCTAAATTTATGAAAGTGGTGTACCAGACAATTAAGGTGAGATACATGTTATCACTGAATTTGCTCCTTTCCTCCTCAATCATGATTTTTGGCACACTATGCTCATGTTTTGACGAAGTTGATGCAGTTGCACTTCTAGGAAATTTTATGAGGTTTGAAGGAATTATATTTTCTTTTCAATGATTGGGATTTTAGATTTTCCTAAGTTGATAATAAGGCCCAATAGAATTATGTGAACTACATTGCTAGATGACCTTGCTAAGTGTTGAGCCACTTAAACATATGACTCCTCGAAACAGTTTAGACCGTCCTTTGAGTTGCTGGACGTTCCCTGAGTCTTGATTTAATTTCTGCAGGATGTTTTTGTATCGTTCCCGCAAGTGGCACTGGAGTTTTATCATGCTGCCAGAGATGCTCTACAGCTATATGAAGCTATAATTCTAATCAAGGTATGCATTTCTTGAATTACAGAAAGCTCGAGTAAATTTCTATCATTCATTATTATAAGGTTGACGTAGGGAACCACATGTTGAGGACTTTAGGGTAAATTTTAGTCAAAGTAATCAAGTTGTCGAAGTTAATTATATCTCATACCTCAGGCAATCACCATCCAAATCAGTCTTTACCTCCAGATTCACCCAACC
This sequence comes from Silene latifolia, assembly GCF_048544455.1. Classification (NCBI taxonomy): domain Eukaryota; kingdom Viridiplantae; phylum Streptophyta; class Magnoliopsida; order Caryophyllales; family Caryophyllaceae; genus Silene; species Silene latifolia. Next base: position 30,277,008 of record NC_133526.1, on the reverse strand, counting down.
CAGTACTGCCATCAGATCCACTGTCATCAATACCAACCTACCGCCAAACTCTTACGTCAATAACACGACCTGATCCACCTCAAGACCACTTCTTAAGCACTATCCCCACCATAACAACCAACAAGACAACGCGTCAACGCCCTATTTAATTTCATCCTCGGTTACCTTAATGTTTTTCTCTCTTTTCTTATGAAAATTTTATTGATATAGCATCAAATGATTGCTTATCAACAATAAAAAGCACAATAATTAACAGAGCATTTTTTTACATTTTTCCATCATAATTTAGAACAAAGAATAGTGAGTGTTTTACTTCGTTGGAAATGGAAACCACACTACTTATATTTCATGGGTAATAATAATTTGATATAGGATAACTTTTAGTGAACAAGAAAGTTGATAAATTTCATGCGCCATAATAATTTGAATCAAAGCAGTGTACTGATGTGTTGATTGCTGCTATTTATTCGTGTGTTTTATAGGTTCGATGCATGATAAGGTGGTTTACGCATCAACGAGGCAATTGAGTACTGCAATTTTGAATCGTTTTCCTGGCTGCTACATTCATGAAGGTCTTGTGTAGAAAATTTTTTATAGGTGATAAGAAATTAAGAACCTAGCTCAAACATACAGTATATTGAGTATAACAGTACCATTTCTTCTGCTGTTCATATTGAATTTCTAACTTAGATCTGCTTTGATAAAAAGGACTTTAGATTCTCCTGAATGAGGGTAACCGTGATGGTATTTCTTACTCTTTTCATAAGGTTTGTTTATTTTATTATGAAATTTGGTAGGTCGTAGATTTTCCTTTTATGGTTTTTGGAGAATTCGTAAACCATATGGTTATTTAGAAATTAAGCCATATATTCAAGACAGGTTTCATATTTGTGCTCTTTTGAGATCAAGGATGTTGAAGTAGAGATCACAGATGCCAATGAAACATTGATTAGCTAGGTTAAATATTTGACGGAAGGAGAGGTTGGCAGTTTGTTAGTTGCTTGTTTGTATATGTTTACTTTTAGAAGACTACTTGCACTTAGTTTTAGAAAACACCGCAATTAGTGTTAGAAAAGTGTGTGTGAAGAATGGTTAATGCTAGAGTTGTATTGGTTTTAGAAAACAGTTGTAGAAATCGGCTAATCTGCTTTATAAACAGTTTTAGAAAGCATCTGTTTTGGCTAACTGGAAATCTATTAATAAGAGTTTGGCGGTGTTCAGTGTTTTCTGACAGTGATGGTTAAGATCATGTCTTGTTTGAGACCATTTCTGCACAAACAAGTTATTAACCTGATTTTAAATGGGCTATATAACATGAAAAAAACTTTTGTGTGTAGTTTTTTTACAACTGTCTCATTTGAGTATGTCCTTTCAGTTTCTTTGAGTGTAAGGTTTGGTGATGATATACTTTTTACTATTCCCTATTTTCTATATATTTTACAGGTTAGCATGTAGTTTTTGTGTTGTGGGAATTAAATGACATTTTCGAAGTAAATTTAAAAGAAGCAGCATCTCAGACAGCCAGGTAGCTTATACGTTTTCGCAACTTTCACTGATTTTGTCAAGTGTTGTTTGAATTATGTTCGGTCATTCGGCATTCGAGATTTGGGAAGGAGGAGGGGCATTAGGAGAGGGAGAGGGAGAAGGAGAGGGATGTGGATGGAGATGGAGACAGACAAGGAAGAGAGGGAGGGGGAGAAAGGAAGAAAGAAAGGGAATGAATGGGGTGGGGAAGAGAGTTCATGCTTGTTTTGGTTCAGATTAAGAGTGCGGAAGGGAAAGGAGTAATAGAAATGGGTTGGAGAGAGTATGTTCGTTTATTTTGCTGATTCATGACATATAGCCATATAGTACAGTAAGACACTTATTATCAATTTTTTGAAAGAGCGGAGCAATTCCGACAGTAAAAGGCGCAAATCTCTGGGAAAGGAACGGAGAATACGAGTAAGGCACCATTTGATGCACAAAAGGATTATATTCATGCGCGAGCTAGAAGAGGTCAAGCCACTGACAGCCACAACCTTGCAGAAAGGGTAATCGCCTAACTGTTACTGGTGTATCTGTTTTTTGCTTAATTTAGTGTACATATCATCACAAAAAAATTTACATGTGAATTCAACCCATTTTTCCTAAAAATTAAATGAGAAATAGGTGGAATACATAAGATATGTTTTGACTTTCACATAAGACTAACGGACATCATCGACTGTCTGTACCACTGCCACCTATTGCTGTCTAAGTTCTAGGAACGCTACTATGGTGTTTGATTTGCACTTCAAATTTATGCTGATACTTATTGTTGGTTTTTCGGCGTCTTAGTTTTACTGCTTCCTTTTGAAGTTTAGATTCTTTCTTATGCTAACTTATGGGTTCATGCCATTGGCTAGGCATTAGTACTTGACAAGATTATTTATTACATCCATCATTACAGCGGCAAGTCGAGGTATGCTACTCATGTATTACAGTTTACCACTTTCAGAGTTACATAGATGGGGGAGTTTGTTGTTTCATTTAAACATTTAAAATGTTTGTTTCAGTTCTTATCAATGAATTTAGAAGAATAAAACAGATAAGAACAAAGAAACCACTTGATATAATTGAATAAAGATTTTGCGGAACGTGAATGATCTGAAACTTCCTTTTCTGCCTAATAGAAAGAGATTTATAGCCGGTGGTAAAGTAAATATCCAAGATACGACCAGGCTATAAAAGAGGCTGACCCGGGTGCGGGTGTCAAGACTAGAGGTAAGGAAAGACTTTTCAAATGTCAGCTTATGTTGCTATACTTGGAACTTATGTTTAGCATTTCGCCAAATTGGGGCACGGTGGCCGGTATTGAAAGATAATTTTCTCTGTTTACAATTTAAAAGTACATATCTCAGATGGTATGTAATTAACTAATTATGCGTCCATCCTGAGAACCAAGCCAGACTAAGAGTATATTTAGAATATAGTTTTCTAGCCTGCCACTTTCTAGATCGCACACTTTGACATGGGGAAAATTCAGCTGTTTAGTATTCTTCAAACATGCATGATTTTTTGTTTGGTGTTCGGTTGTTCATCCTGTTAATTCTTTTTGCTGTTAATTTTCTTTCACTAGTGTAAAATGAGGTACGAGCCTACAAGGTCGGTACTTTATATCTGCAGGACGGGTTTAAGGTCGGGTTTAAGTCTGAGCATGTGGCCTATCATTAGTCTTTACCACTGAGCCATGAAATTATTGGCTGAAATTGAGGTACGAGCCTATATGGAGGACGGGTTTAAGTCTGAACATGTGACCTATCATTAACGTATCATTAGTCTTCACTATCGAGCCGTGAAATTATTGGCTGTATTATTCTAGATTTACGAAATAAAATTGTGGACGCGGGCCCACGGGGGCGCTTGGTAACAAGCGTTTGCATTTGTGGAGTCGCCACCAATTTATTGTGGAAAATTGGAAACCGTTCAAATACCTTGTGCCATGTCAAGACACAAAGTAGTGACATGAACACCAAGAACTCGTTACCCTTAGCATTCCATGTCTAGAATGACTCTCGTGGATACCAATGAACACGCATATTCACAGAGATCTGGAGTAAGGGTGAGGGTACGTATTAAGAAGCTCTTTTGATCGAACACCTAATCCCGCCCGCCTCGATAGCGGCCTCTACTAATGATTAGGGAAATCGTCTATACTCGATATATTGTCGATTATATGCATGCAATGCAAAATCCATTGTTTTAATCCTAGCATGTGAGAATTAATACTAAGCCGGTTAACACGTAATTTAACAAACAATTAAAGTCGAGATAGGAATTTAGGTTGATTACAGGTGAAAACATACAAGCAATACAATAAAAGAAATACAATAATAAAAATTACAATAAAGAAAATATTACAATAATTACATCGGATTAAATGATTTATGTCGAAAATACATTTAAAACGGATGGTTTTAGGAAAAGAAAGAATAAATGAATTAGCGAACAAATTATGGTGATAATACGAGTAATAATTAATTAAATACGTAATTAATAAACTAGGTCAAGGCAAAAACGGGAGTTCAGAGACAGAAATCAACCAGGAACAGGCACAGCAGAGCTGCGTCCCTTGGAAGAGGCGCAACAGTTGCTGCGTCCGTTCCTTGGCTCAGTTCTGGCTGTGAAGCCGGAATTGCAAATTGTTAATATTCGTTGGTGATTTTAATGATCGATTATGAATAATTGACTCGGATGAAAGTGATTAACAGATTATTTACATGCGATTGGGTCATAAAAGCATGAACATGGACGGAATTAAACAATACGAGTTAATTACAAGATTTAAAAGGTTAATTACTTAATTAATTAGGTTAAACAAGTTATTAATGACGAACTAATGATGGATATGATAAATAACAGATGAGAATATATCAAAGATCGAATTCCAGAGACTCAATATTAATGAATCGAATCTCTAAAACCCGGATTGACTTTAATGACGAAAGCCCGCAAATATTGGTTATAAGGGATTTAAGTCGGGATTTAATGACGAATTAATTAACAATGAATTATTTACATGTTAAAATTATTATACTCAAATTACTACGTTAATGAAACAATGAACAATTGATAACAAAACAAAGACAATCGTATTATCAAAAGACGAAGGAAGAAGAAAGGAAGCAGGAACTGCGGCAGCCTCACGAAGAGGCGCAGCAGGTACTGCGTCCCTTCGAAGAGGCGCAACAGTTGCTGTGTCCTTTCTCGACGTCTGTCTTCTGATAATCCGTAAAAAAGGTTTTTAAACAAGGTTTTACAAATCGGTTTTAAGCATATTTTCGACATAAATCTTACAATTGATTACAATAATAAAGAACAATAAATAAAAGAAGGATTTACACCCTCAGACTTACATGTTTGACGAAACGAGATGAACTAAGTTAACGTTTAGTGATGCTCGACCCGAATGTAGACGAAAGTGCCCTCTAGGAGGAAAACGAATAAGATTGATTAAAGTTGATTATTGTGGAGTTGGTCAAATTGGTCGGTCATGCAAAACGAGGTGGTACTGGGAAGATCCGAGCTTACGTGGTCGAAAGTTCAAGCACGTAGACGCCAAAAAGTAAGAACGTGGTCTATAATGCAAAGGGAGAAGAGAAGGGCGGACACTCGCGTGAGAAATATGTGAGACCGAAGGTCTCTATTTATACTAATCACACGGAGGAAATAGGGTTTTCGGAGAAACTTTGGAAGTGAATCTCGAAAAGATATGAAAAGATACGAAAAAAATACGCAGAAAAGAACTTGGGAAGAGGCGCAACAAGCACTGCGTCTCTTGGAAGAGGCGCAACACTTGCTGCGTCCTTTCCCAAGTGGTTTCCTCCTGCGGAAGAAAGATTTCCGTGTTTTGATTATGGAATAACGGATTAATCTTGTTTTCCTTAATATTTTGTATAAATATTACGGGAAATTCTTTACCAAAGATTAAAAGATTGGAAAATATGGAATAGAAATATCCGGAACATTCCAGAACATTCTGACTCGGTTTTAGAAATTGAAGACGGTTTTTTGACCCGGACTCCAAATGTACTCTAATTACTGCCAAAACGACCGTATCGGCACGTAGATGACAATTAAGAGGTAGACTCAAGTGTTTGAGCTATCACTTGACAATAAACTTACAAACTGTCACAAATCATTCCGCGTACCAAACATGCGGCCCAATCATTACCGGGTGGTTTGCGGGAGGTGCAGACATGAGGTATCTACAGAGCCCCCACTTTGACTGAGGCTTGAACAAGGCGAAAGTCAAATTATATCCACCAGGTCAATCGAAGATTATAACCTGACGACTATGGCGACGCGAGGCGGTTCAAGGGGTCTGAACCAAGGACCTGTCGTCGGGAACATTTTAGAGTCTGTCGACTATCGGGGAGGGTCGTTTAAAGTCCATTAGACTACGTAAGGAGGCTCGCCAGCCATAAGAAGAGACCATACTTGAAATTCCTTGAAACTCCAGGGGAAACAAAACGCGATATTGGGTGAAGGCAGCAGGACGTAGTCAGGAACTGCTAGGAGAAATCTGCTTGTGGTCGGCTTCAAACAAACTTCGGAAGAGCTTGGGGTCGATGTTGATCTCCATATCTCGAGAGGGAATGTTTATCCGTGAACTCTCGCTGGGGGAACATAATCGGGAACTGATCTCCATGTCTCGAGAGGGGATGTCTATCCTTGTACTCTCGCTGGGGGAATATAATAAAGGCGTGTCGAAACACCTGTCAAAGAAGAACCGCTCGTTGTGACAAGCTAGGTCTTGGCAAAAAATAGGGCAACAGTTTGCTGCTGGCTTGGAAACACAGGTCCGGGCGAAGAATAAACGTCATACGGACCAAATATGCGATATGGCATCGAGGAAGAGGCGCACCAAAGGTGGGCCCACGAAATAACGAACTTATAAAGAATCGTTCTCGGGCAACACGACAGCGATGGGGTGCTACGAGAGGCTGTCAGCGGAGGAGCGAGCCATGATCAAGCGGGGAGCGTTCGGCGCCCTAGTGCAGGCTTGGAGGGATATCGCGAAGAGGAAGCTTCGGGCCAACCTCAGTCTGGTTCGAGCCTTCTTGGACCGGTTTTGGGACACGACCTCCACATTTCAGATGCCTTTTGGTGAGGTGGGGGTCACTTTGGAGGATTACGGCATGATTTCTGGTCTTCCGTGTGGGACTGAGGTGGTGGAGTGGCCGGAGACAGCCATGAGGGTAGACTCGGCTGAGGCGAGGAAGTTGATCGGCTGGAACTTGCGCCGAAGGTTGCTGCGGTGCCTGGTTTGGTGCCTAGTTCTTACGTTCGGGACTACTTTGCGGGGAAGACCCCGACGTCGGTAGTGATCGAGGGGAGAGAGACGGCTCCTCCTCCCTGTACTGCAGAGCAGAGAGTCCGTTTGTGGCTCTGGTGGTTCTTGTCTTCGATCTACCTCGGAGACAAGGGAGAGAGGCTGTCGACGAAGCTTCTTCCCTTTCTTTCTGACCTGAGCGACCTAGGCCGTTGGGACTGGGTCACTGCTGGTTTTGCTGTCCTCATCCGCTTCATGAGGGCCATGGATCGTCCGGAGTTGATGGAGAAGGGGACTTCTCCTGCTGCTGTTGGCCCTGGACTGTTGTTGGAGGTATGAACCATCATTTCATTTTATGAGAGATCATTTCCTTTTCTTATCGAACCAAGAAAGATCGTTTTTTGATTATCTCGCTTTACAGGCATGGGTGTACTCCTACTTTCCGGGCCTCGCGCCCAAGAGGACGAAGCCGGTGAAGAAGGCCTATCCCGTTGTGAGGGATTGGGTGATGTGCCGTACGAGGAGCCGGCGTTCCTTCCACAACGTTTGTCGGCGGGAGGTGAACGCCCTTCAGTTGGACGGCGTGAAAACTTCATCTTGCTTTGTTTGTCTTTCTTCTTTACTTTTAGAACTGATCATAACAATGACCTTTCATTTTCTTTTCTAGTGGGTGCCCAGGCCTTGGGAGGAGTACGCTGGCGCTCCTCCCTTCGTGGCCGAGGTCCTTCGACCTAGGAGCTCGAGCCGGTTGCTGCTGAGGACGTCGATGGGTCTTGTGTGGTACTTGGGTGAGCGTTTGGCTCGTCAGTGCTCTCGGGATGTCTTGATGGTTCCCATCGATCCTCCTAGGACGATGTTCAGGGAGCCTTCTGAGGCTGAGAGGGAGGCTGACTTGGCTGGCGTTGGTGGCGACGCCCTCCTTCTTCCGGGCGAGGACTACTCGGCGTTCCTCTATGGGAGGCTGGCGTAGTGGCCGATCGTGGTAAGTATTTACTCTCCTCTTCGATCAATTTGAGAACACGGTGTAACACCCCCATATACCGAGGAGCCTTAACCAGACCTTCCTTAGCATATAAAGGCATTACCATCTCGGTTGCCCGAGGTAAGTAATCATCAAAAGTCGATAAAAGAACAGTTATATTTAAATTTAAAAGTGTTCCAACCAACCAATAAAATAAAGGTACAACTCATCAGCTACTCATCAGCTACTCATCAGCTACTCATTATCTCTATCAGAACTCGTGACGACACACCCTTGCCAGGACTCCAGCTATCAATCTCATCAACACCTGCTAAGACTGACTGCTCACCATAAGGGATCACGGCAGACACATAAACAAACAAGACAACCACACAAGGTCAGTAACTGAGACAAGACACAACATAAACCAACAACAATTGTCAACACAATACAAACACAACCAGTCACACACAATCACATCCACTTCAATCAATCTCCGTCACCGACTGTCCACTGGACCAGCCCTGCCAGTGGGGGACCGCATCCGTTCCCACCTAAGCCCCGCTCATCATACCGAGCGATAATCCTGTCCCATTAATGTGCACATCCCCTCCCGTGGCGGGTTCCACGGAGGGCGAAACTAGGGCGTGAAGCCACTCCCGCAAGTGACTCCACTCAGCCGAGGACGCACATCGAGAACTAGAGACAATCAATCACACACAACTGAAATACAACGACAACCAACAGAACAACATACACCAACCGATTACCATGTATACTCAACCACACGGTCACAACAAAAACACAACGACAACGCAGCAATCGACACACTAGAACAGAAACTGAGTAGGCGAAACTACCTTTAACTAAAAGCAGCGATTCCTCGATCAATCATACGACATCAACCAAGCACCCAATCCATAAACAAACAATACACCAGCCTATTACTACCAATACAACTTTACAAGGAACAACAAAGACAAAGATGACGACGACGTACCTACGCATCTCACAACGGCGTTAAGACCGCTACCCGACTCAAGCAACGAATTCCCAAGGCACTAACATCCTTTAAGGCTCCCATGGAAGGTATATGGTGAAGGGAAGGGAAGGAGGCGACCTATAGATCTGAAAAAATGAGGCGGAAATGATTTGCGGTTTTAACAAAACACGATTATAAACCTTCGCTGAAAAGACGCTACTCGATCGAGTAACCCACTTACTCGATCGAGTGGCCTGTAACACCCCCATACTCCAAGTGCCTTACCAGGACCACTCAGGTATAAGGATGCTACCATCTCGGTTACCCAAGGCAATGATAATCAAATATACAATAACGAAACAACATTTAAATAGAAATACTTTAGCGAAAGGTTACAAACTCAAAACCAAAACCAAAGTGCGAATACATGTTCTCAAACCAACTGTCTAAACAGCTAACTGAAACGTTTATTAAACTACTAGCTACAGCGGAAGACTTCTATCATCAGACCGTGGCACATCCCCTATCCCAAAGAACTCGACTCATACCGCTCAATAATCGCTCACCATCCCCGAATGGATCACCACGATTTTAAAACATTAAACGGGTCAAGATTAATCACACAATTTATATAACCAACAGTACAGTAAACAACACAGCTCAAACAGTCACACACAATCACCCACTCTAATCAATCTCCGTCACCGACTATCCACTGGGCCAGCCCTGCCAGTGGGGGACCGCAGCCGTACCCACCAAATCCCCGCTCATCATACCGAGCGATAACCCTGTCCCATTAATGTGCACATCCCCTCCCGTGGCGGGTTCCACGGAGGGCGAAACTAGGGCGTGAAGCCACTCCCGCAAGTGACTCCACTCAGCCGAGAACGCATCTCGAGAACCAGAGACAAACAATCACAACCATCAACAGCAATCAATCAACAACCGTCATAAAACCAATACGATAATAATCAGCAATTACACAACACCAACAATGCATTATGGGACTAATACTGAGTAGGGAAACCCTACCTGGAAAGCACAACACAATCAGACGATCTCACAGCTGATATCAAAACGCTTCCTCTACGAATCCTCCTCCTAACATACAAACATATAATCACTACCAATCATAAAAAACAACAAAACCCCCAAATCCCAATATTAGGGTTTAACCAATTCTAAGGAAATATTATAAAAACGGTACGTAGGTCTTACCCTCGACGCAAGGATCACAAAGGTATCAAGAAAGGTAAAATCCGACCTTCCAAGCTCCGGGATTTGCCAACAATGCGATTAAAGCGAATGACGTAGTTTGATTTCTCTTTTCACAGTAATTAGGTTTTAAAAAGTGTTTAAAGAATAGTGACGGAAGTAATATATACTTAATCGCATTATTAACAAAACCCGAGGAATCATCCCCCGTAAACCGGCTACTCGATCGAGTAGCTGAGGTACTCGATCGAGTGCCCCCTTACTCGATCGAGTATCTAAGTTACTCGATCGAGTACCCAACAGGTCAGAAACTATTTTAAACTGCAACTCACCCTTACTCGACAGAGTAAGGCCTACTCGATAGAGTACCCCGAGACTCATAAATACGTAGTATTACATGGCCCCTACTCGATCGAGTACCTAAGCTACTCGATCGAGTAGCCTCTACTCTATCGAGTACCACTCACTTTTACAGGCGATCACGACACCAGGTAACTCCGGCACGCATCACTAAGGGTTATCACTTGTCCCCCAAGGGTCGGTCAACGTTGGTCAGCGGGTGTCTAAAAGGACGGGTATTACAGTCTTCCCCCCTTAAAAAGAACTTCGTCCCCGAAGTTCTACTCATCTTCCCTCACCCATAAAACAAGGAACCAAGGTAGACATCACTGTTCTCCCGACACAGGTCACTACTCTCTAGAAGTCTCACCCTACTACGTCATCGTCATTATGTCCGACACACTACGCACACCAACTCCTGTAACCCACAACTCAACTCAAATTACTAACTCACAACATGTACCAACACAACCAACGACTATACTATTATTCCGAACTTTTAGCCACGCAAGTACGAGATTATAAGGTCACCCGCACACAGCTACATCAAAACATGTCACAATACTTTCACTAGCATACAACTTACCAACATCCAAAACATACCACACAACGACCCTATTACACTGCGTGATTCAAGCACTTCGTTACCATTCCCGACATACTTCTCTCTTTATGACCATCTTTTCATTGTAACTACTCAACTTTTACTCAATCATACGAATTACTCATCAAACGATTAAAATAGTTATAACTTCATGTTAACAACATAACAGGGATAAAAGAAAACATTACGAACAATCAACAAAATTATTATAATACCGGTCTATTGATTTCCTTTTATTTTTGCGACATTACTCTTCCCCCCTAAAAAGGAACTTCGTCCCCGAAGTTCACCATCAAATAAATCTTCTAACATAAACTGCACCTTGTTGACATTACTCATTAACCACACAAATATGAATTCATAAATTATTTGCTACTTTATTCGAATAATTAGCCACAGTTATAAAGCATGTACATATCAATTATATATATATGGGAAATACACAACTCCGGTGAAATATTACTAGTAGTCAAAGAGGATGTAAAATTAATGCAATAAGAACCAACTACTACTTGCACTATTCGTTACAGATCCGCATTCAAAAATCCAAACACGACTTCCAACATATCAAATTAACGGTCCAAACATGTTACTAATCATAAACAACCATTTTAAACATCGAAACATGCAATGATATAACCATTAAAACAATTTTAATTAACGAAATATTCCTGTAACAGTGCCACTCGATCGAGTATATAGGGTACTCGATCGAGCTGGCCCTACTCGATCGAGTGTCTTAGCTACTCGATCGAGTAGCCTCAAATCAGAATACTCCATCCCTGTCACACCTGCAGCTACTCGATCGAGTGAGGGACACTCGGTCGAGTGACCACATGTCAAAATCCTCGAAATCTTCCTGTCATAACACAATATATATATATAAAATGTCACATAAACGCGAGTCGAGATGACAACCTGACCCCCGGAATCCTGCAAACAAGTTTAATCTAAGCAAATACGGCCTTATGGCCATCCATACAAACCAAATGTAAGAAGTACGAACTAAAAAGGCTACTAACATCCAACACAACCAAAGATCATAACAAGAGAAAGAAAAGGAGTATCACTCCTGCTGCTGCTGCTCATCCATAACATCATACTCATGCCCACCACCACCACCTGAGGTGCCTGCTCCTGACGTACCAACACCCGCATTAATACCGGCTCCAGCATCTGGCCTCACATACGAAGGGGTCAAACCGCCGTAAGGGTAAGACTGAGGCGCTCCCCATGTCGACGCATCCACCTCGTAAGAGTGGAAAACCCCGCTGTAATCTCTGAGTCCCCTCCACCAAACTGGATGTGGTCCCGATGTCCCAATACCTTGAGAATACGCCATCTCATGCATGTTCCGGAGTGTCAAGGTAGAAGACACTCTCTCAGTCAGATAGCTATCACGTGTCTCCGGGGTATCAAGGTAGGGGTAACAAGGGAATGGGTACTGAGGCGGTGCTGCTAGCTGTGGCTGGGTCTTAGCCGTCCTCTCCCTCACACGACGTGGTCCCCTCCCTAGTCTGGGTCTATCCTCCGCCGCCCTCAGATTCTCCCCCTTCCTATGCTCAGGCATAACCTGAAGAATCGTGTCGTCAATGAGGTACGTCTGACGCTGCCGAGGTACATCATCATCCTCCTCCTCATCGGAGTCAACAACTACCACCACTGGGTCTAACGGCTCTGTCGGTGGGAGGTGCTCAGGGGCCGGTAACCTCATCTAGCTCATACCTCACACTCTCCAAGCTAGGCTACCATCCGGCAAGGTTCTCAACCATTTCAGGTCGAGGAAGTAATCTCTATCCATGGTAGGCACCGGTGTGGCTAAGGGAACGTACTCAGAGGAAGCCTCAAAAGAAGCTAGCTTTTCAGCTAATCGGGTGGTAATAGCACCGCATCTCAGGTACCTGGTACTAGAAGAGGCCATCTAGGCAAGGCTGACAGAAACCATAGCGGGAGCATTGAAAACTACTTTCTCGGTCCGCTCCGGGTTAAGATAGGCCATCAGAAGCAACAACTCGTGAGAGTTCAACTTACTCATATCAAACCTCTCATAAAGAAGACACGACACAGCACGAAGAAATATCCTCAAGGTAACATGTTGCACATCGTTAATCAACATGTTACTAGCGGTGGGAGCAGATTTCCCGGTGATACAAGGCATAAGGCGGCAAACTCCGCACTCAAACGGTATGTCACGGAGGGCATTCTTGGAAGGCTTAGCCAAACCAAGGTGGGAAGCAAATAGGGCCATGGTTAACATAAAACTGGTGTTAATCAGACGGAACTGGACGGTCTGTTCAACCGGCTCGTATTTAAACGAGCTCATGAACTCTAGGGTCAGAAAAGCATAGGAATGTTTCCGTAAACAGTATAACCCTGTGAAGCCCAAAGTCTCAAATATGTGACGGACATCCGTCTCAATACCCAAGTCCTCTAAGATAGTTGTGTCCACACAACGGGTCGGCCTCATCCTGCGCGACTGTAAAGCTAGAAACCTCTCTCGTTGGTTAAAATCTATGAACACCACTGATGAGTACTCAGGTACCGCTGGGACTACTGGTCCACTACCCTCCCCAATTTCGGGCTGAGAAGCCCTTCCCCTCTTACTTTGACGGGTTCCCAGGTTTAGTCTCGGCATCTGTTTCAGCATACAGTTTAAACATACTTACATAGGCACTTGAAACATATAATTTACACAAATTAAGCATGGAGTAAAACATCTATGTGCACACTATCACCAACAATTCCCAAACTACGTGTAAAATTCAAATTTCTCCAACGTTCAGACGGTCTTACGGCTGTGAAAAATTTAGCATAATTGTCATGAATTACTCAACTACTACAATTTTCAACATATGGCTCAAATACGATCACATATATACTTGAAATCACGTAAAACATTCTTGTATGCTCATAGAAAAGAGTAACCAAACACGCACTATGACTGACAATCCAAACTATAAGTAAACTTCTCAATTCTAGTCATCAAACGGTCTCTACAGCTGTAACAATTTTGACATATTTAGCATGAATTAGCATCACTACTACTACTTCAAAGGTTTAACCCTTAACATATAGTCATATTCAACACAAAATTCCAGTCATAGAAAACGAATTTCAATTTGGGGCACTTTTAAGACGGAGTTTTAAGGCAAATTTCGAGGTGAAAATCACAAAATTCATCTTCCCACATGATATAGGCAACATATACTACTCAATTTCATCACTCAACCATGTAAAAGACACCTAAAAATCAATTTGATTTCAGAAACCCTAGAAAATTCGTCCCCAAATTTTTGCAATTTCTATTCAATTTTAGCACAATAAACAAGCAACAATCATAAAAAGGAAGCATGTGAATCATATTACAACAATTACAAGCAACTTTTCTTCCATATAAATCGGAATTTCAGATTATTCCACCATTTCTATAGTTTCTAAGTGATGAAAACATTAAAATTAGGAAAGAAATCATACCTTGATCAAATAAGAAGTGCAAGAACAAATCAAGCAAAGAAAACTACCCAAATTAATCACCAAAAACACAAGGATCCAAGAGTTGAGAGGAGTTTAGAAGCTAGGTTTGTGAGATGTGAAGAAGAAATAAGAAGAATGAGGAAAAAAAGGGGTTTATGAACCCGTATAATTCCCGGTACTGTAGCTTACTCGATCGAGTGTCTAGGGTACTCGATCGAGTGCCCTCTACTCAATCGAGTAGGCGCTATTTTATCGAGTAATCCGTAGGAAATTTCCTACATCCCGACATCATAGCTTCCTAACTAGATCGAGTGAAGTCTACTCGGTCTAGTAAGCACTCACACTCGGTCAAGTAAGGTTGGGTACACAATCGGAATAATAAGGTTAACTGAAGATTCCTGCAAAACAACATTACGTGTCGATTCCAAACCAAGTTCGGAAGTCGTCATTGGTGATCATAATATTCAGACACATTATACCATTACCACTCAACTGTATTGCAACAGTTTCACCTACTAGAACTCATATCATATTACTCTATAACGAACTTCACATGACATTGTTTACCACATTATTAAATCGTTTGTGTATACATTCAATGCATTACCTCATAATAAATCTTCGTCTCATTACTCCGCTAATGGACTTGTAAACACATTATTCTAGTTACTCATTTATCATTACGTTCACGGGTATCATACAAGTATACTCACAACATATTTATGCTTCAACCTAAGCAACTAATCTACTTAAATTAATCACATCATATGCGGAAACTTTCAGTCATACATGTATTACACTCATCCATTAACATTCCGTAATTCTCATTACCATTCTATAATTATTTTAACTACCACCATCAGACCTATAGTAAAACTTATAAAACCGTATAAAAACTACCAGTACTAACAAACTGAAGTAAATATAGCCGTTATCACATTCCATATCACACTACACGTTCTTACTCTTTTCACACACTTCTATCGAATTAAACCTTTCACGTTCCTCATTATCATCACACACGCGTTCTAACTCCATCAAAACTTTTCCAGGTATAAACTTAACTTAACTATTACGCACATGTTAACTTCAACAAGGACTCGACCACAGCTAATGCCAGCATAGTCACCACACACATTTAGCACATGATTACCAATTCTACATTCCCATACCCAGTGACTGGCTTAAGCACAATGGGGCCAAGATTTTGAAATGAGGGCGCCTACTCACCCAAAATCTAGCATCAGCTGGGGCTCCCATTATACATACACCAGGTTCATTTTATTAGACTCCCTACGTTCATTAGGTTCATTTGTTATAGGTTCCAAAATCGTTGCTCTGATACCACTTTGTAACACCCCCATATACCGAGGAGCCTTACCAGACCTTCCTTAGAATATAAAGGCATTACCATCTCGGTTGCCCGAGGTAAGTAATCATCAAAAGTCGATAAAAGAACAGTTATAGTTAAATTTACAAGTGTTACAACCAACCAATAAAATAAAGGTACAACTCATCAGCTACTCATTATCTCTATCAAAACTCGTGACGACACACCCCTACAAGGACTCCAGCTATCAATCTCATCAACACCTGCTAAGACTGACTGCTCACCATAAGGGATCACGGCAGACACATAAACAAACAAGACAACCACACAAGGTCAGTAACTGAGACAAGACACAACATAAACCAACAATAATTGTCAACACAATACAAACACAACCAGTCACACACAATCACACCCACTCAAATCAATCTCCGTCACCGACTGTCCACTAGACCAGCCCTGCCAGTGGGGGACCGCAACCGTTCCCACCTAAGCCCCGCTCATCATACCGAGCGATAACCCTGTCCCATTAATGAGCACATCCCCTCTCGTGGCGGGTTCCACGGAGGGAGAAACTAGGGCGTGAAGCCACTCCCGCAAGTGACTCCACTCAGCCGAGGACGCACCTCGAGAACCAGAGACAATCAATCACACACAACTGCAATACAACGACAACCAACAGAACAACATACACCAACCGATTACCATGTATACTCAACCACACGGTCACAACAACAACACAACGACAACGCAGCAATCGACACACTAGACAATCAACAGAAACTGAGTAGGCGAACCTACCTTTAACCAAAAGCAGTGATTCCTCGATCAATCATACGACATCAACCAAGCACGCAATACCTAAAAAAACAATACACCAGCCTATTACTACCAATACAACTTTACAAGGAACAACAAAGACAATGATGACGACGACGACGTACCTACGCATCTCACAACGACGTTAAGACCGCTACCCGACTCAAGCAACGCATTCCTAAGGCACTAACATCCTCTAAGGCTCCCATGGAAGGTATATGGTGAAGGGAAGGGAAGGAGGCGACCTATAAATCTGAAGAAATGAGGGGGAAATGATTTGCGGTTTTAACAAAATACGATTATAAGCCCTCGCTGAAAAGACGCTACTCGATCGAGTAACCCACTTACTCGATCGAGTGGCCCCTACTCGATCGAGTACCCAAGCGACTCGATCGAGTAGCCTCTACTCTATCGAGTACCACTCACTTTTACAGGCGATCACGACACCAGGTAACTCCGGCAAGCATCACTAAGGGTTATCACTTGTCCCCCAAGGGTTGGTCAGCGGGTCTCTAAAAGGACGGGTATTACAACACGGTGAATGATCATCGGTTTAAAAGAAATCATTTGACTTTGCAGGAGGTCGAGGCGGCGGGCATCGAGCCCCCAGAGTACCCCGAGACCCTTGAGTACACCGACGCGACGGGGATGACGACGATCTCCGAGCCGCGCGACTTCGACGCGGCGGTGAGAGATGCTGGCTTGGACGAGTGGCAGCAACTGATTCGGAGGGTGAGTCTCCTAACTTGTATAATTTTGTGTAAGAACACATTTGTTTGAGTTTATCCAATCGTTAAGAATCTCTTTTTTTGAAATGCAGGTCGCGCTATCCCGGTTCGTGGCTTTATGGAGGGTAGCCAACCGACTGCGGGCTACTGCCGTCAAGGCACTTGCTGGCGGCCGAGGACGTCAGATATGAACCTTCCGTTTACTTCATTTTCGAACTTATTAACTTTCCTTATGTTTGAAATGATTGACATGAGCCAATTCTTGTTGCTTGCAGAGGGAGCGTGAGCTGGAGCGAGAGCTTGCCCAGTCCCGGGAAGAGACAGCTCGCCTGCTGAGGGAGCTCTAGGTTCGTGACGCCGAGGTTGCTGCCCTCGAGGCGAGAGTTGCTGAGCTAGACGGCGACCAGTAGTAGCTTGCTTGTTGTTTTTTTGTTTTTTGGCTGTATTTTGTACATTTGTACATTTTTAGGACCCACATTTTGTACATTCGGACTTTGTTTTGGAGCTCGAGCCCCCTGTTTGGCGTACATATCCCCTTTTGATTGTATATATGATGGCCCGAGTGCCTTTGCTGCTGGTTGCTTTGTTTGTACCTGCAGGTTAGCTTTGAACAGGTTTGGTAGATGACGGTTTATGTCGTCATGCTGCCGAAATTTACATAGAAATCACATAGAACATACATTTGTACACATGGCCTAAATTAGCGCAAAACAATGACTCGAAAATGCATAAATTTTGCCGGAAATGACCGGACGGTAGGGAGGGTTACCCCCTAAAAAAAGAAAAAATAGAAACATATAAGTTTGAAGGTTAATGTGGGATGGGAGTGAAATGATTCCCCAAAAAAGAAAAGTAAAAAGAAATGTATAAGTTTGAAAATGAATGAATTAGATTAAATTGGTGAGATGATTCCCCAAAAAAGAAAAATAAAAAGAAATGTATAAGTGTGCTAAAATGACGAAAAATGTCGATATCGCCTCGAAATCCGTGCCCGTGAAATTAGGAAACAAGAAATTTGGCAACTTGACGTATTTACCAAAATAATAACCCGTATGAAAAGGAAATTATTCGTTTAGGAATTTAGGAAAGATGCAACGCTGAAATCACAGAAAGAAGGCTGAGGAAGAGGCGCAGCAAGAGTTGCGTCCCTTCGAAGAGGCGCAGCAGGTGCTGCGCCTGTTCCCTAGTGCATCCGTCCTGACGGATTTTAGGAAACAACTTTTAGTATAAATAGAGACGTCGAGGGAAGTTTTATTCATATAATTCTTCCTTCTTTTCTTCGTCTTATTACATAAATCTCTCAAAATAAACAACTTTAATATAATGAGTTCTCTAATGTGGAGAAACACGACATGAATGCTTATAACTTTGGATCACTCTTGAGTTTGAAATTGATCAAGGTCCTCAAACCGTTCCTAGATGCTTGTCTTGATTATTGGGACCCGAATTATCACGTATTTGCCTTCCCTGGAGGCGACATTTACCCATTTCCCGAAGAAATTGCTGCGATTGGTGGTTGGGACCCGAAACATTTGCTTGCTATACCCTCTACTTCTCAAGGATATAAGAGCAAGTTTAGGGATTTGCTTGGGTTGGCAAGAGCTGATGTGGACCGTCTTGTGACTTCTAAAGGAGTGCGAATGTTGGATTTCATCGATCGATTCATTAATAGGGCAGATCCCACTATCTCTTATGTTGCCAGGCGAAGGGCATTCGGGTTTTGCCTATTACATGTATATGTCCTTCAAGGGCATGTTGATGAGGATTTGAGAGGCGACCCTCGTTATTTGAGCTTGATTGAGCAAATGGAGCCGCACAGGAGCCCAGCTTGCCTGTGTTTAGGAGAGATCCTATTGGGTTTAGATAACAGGAAAGCCAATCGTGACCTTCCCTATCTGGGGAGTCCCATCATATTGCAGGTAAAAGAACCTTTTTTTTTCCTCTCTTTTTTTTTTCGTTTTTTTCGTTTTTCTCTTTTTTTTTGTGTGTTTTTTTTTTGTCGTTTTTTTTTTCGTTTTTTCGTTTTTTTTTGGACTTTTCTAATACCCGCTTTTGTTAGGTCTGGCTTATGGAGCGTCTTCGATTGATTGAGCCCCCAGTTAATTTTCCTGCTTATCATGCTCGCTTAATTGCAATGAGGACTAGGCTCTACATGGTGGACTTCACTCGAGTCTGCAATTATTGGGAAAACAAGTTGAAGAGTGAAAATGGTCCCCTGATCAGATGGATCGTATCATGGTGGCATCTTAAATCTGTCACTGGAGTATCATCCTTGGATGCTACCCGGTCTGTGCGCATCCATGGCTTGGAGTTTATGGTATGCATCTTTCCCGAGAGGTTGATGAGGCAGGTTGGATTGAAGCAGACGATTCCGAAGCTTGACACTGTCCTGCAGACTCCCGTGACGCTTACTACTGAGAGTCGAAGAGAATGGGCCATCAAATGGGCTCAAAGAAACATATGGTTCTTGAATTCTTCTATTAGTGCTCTATGGGTGTCGGATTCCTATCTGCGGTGGAGGAAAACTACTACTCCGGAGGAGCACGAGAGACTGAGGAAACGCGAACCTGTTGACTACAAGGTTCGTGAGGTAGAAAAGGAGAAAGAGAAGCATCTGACCGAGGGAGAGGAAGAAGCCGGGTTTCGAGTTGTTCGTCCTTCGAAGAAACCGAAGACTTCTCCTGCCGTCGAGATGGTTGTTGACAAGAATGGCAAGGCTAGACCACGAGAGAGACCATTGGTGATTAGGTCGGAAGTGGCGCAAGAGCGTCCAGCTCGAGGTCGGGACAAGAAATATGATAGAAATGACAAAGGCAAAGGGAAAATGGAATAATAGCCTAAGTCTTTATTTATTATTATTATTATTATTATTATTATTATTATTATTATTATTATTATTATTATTATTATTATTATTATTATTATTATTATTATTATTATTATTATTATTATTATTATTATTATTATTATTATTATTATTATTATTATTATTATTATTATTATTATTATTATTGATGGGGCATATTCTGCACCCGCTGACCGGGTCAACATATTGAGCAAGGTCAAAGATATCCACAAGCAAGTCAACGACTTGGACAGCCTAACCGACGCAGCCCGTCGGCCTGTCTCTTGGGTCTCTACTGGGACAACTAGTCACCGGGCACATATCCGCGAACTCATATCCAAGACCCCTCGGCGGCGAGTCAACAGGGCCCGCCGGCCTGCCATGGGTCCCTCGGCCGAGGGTAGATCAGTCTTTCCACCTGCTAGCCACTTGGCCACTTGGCCACTACATGACAAAAGGTGAAAGTCTATAAATACTCCTCAACTATCATTGAGGAAAGGATCCACAATTTAACCTAAGAATCACTATTCATCTGGTAATATCTTCCTTATCTCTCTACAATATATACTTCACCAAGTAACACACGACTTAATCCTCTTAAGTTTACTGACTTGAGCGTCGGAGTGAGTTCGCTCGGTCCAAAGCCGAGCCCTCAGTTTGTTCACTGTTTCAGGAGACCGAGAGGAGGATTCAACCAAAGACATCATTCTACAAGCACGGGTGGTAGCAAATATTTGCTCTGGAATTACACCCGGAACAATTGGCGCCGTCTGTGGGGAAAGATACTAGAAGCTAGTCACATTCATTCCCAAACAAAAAAAAAACTCAAAACAAAAACCCACCCAAAAAGCTAAGAAGATGTCAAAACAACAAGAGGTATTCATGACTGACGAAACCGAATTCTGCCAAGATGATACCGTCCACAATTCTGGAGTTGCGCAGCCCTCCACCGGCCGAGTAATCCAACCGGAGTATGGGATGCCAATAATACCAGATATCCGCCCGCCGACCAGGTCACCATCATGGGACATGTGGTTGATGCGGCTAAGTGAAGCTACTCCCGGACCTAATTGGTAGCACGCCGGCACACGTCACACCGACAAGAGCGGCGACACCCGTCCGGAGACCGGGGCCAGAATGTGACTCCAAGAGACTTGAACGAGCACTTTGGAAGAGGCCGGCCCTGTCAAGACGCCGGAGGAGCCCAGTGCTAGTGGTAGACCTAAGTCCTTCTCGCACCGCGGGAGGACAGCGTCGCCGCAGAAGACCGACGAGGCCTCGCCTCGGAGGAGTGAAAGAAGTCCGACTCGTCAGAGTCGGAGAAGAAGCCCGACTCACCAGAGTCGGAGGAGAAGCCCTTCTCGCTACGAGGAGAGGAGCCGGACTAGGAATGCGAGGAGCCGATCGCCGCGTGTCGTTCGACACGTGGTCAGACAGCTCCTCAGTGCCTACGTCCTTTAAACCACCGTGCCATCCAAGCTAAAGTTGCCGGCGCTCTCATACAAAGGGGATAGCGACCCCACCGACCATGCCGAGGCTTCTGAGTCGTACATGTCGGTGTGGGAACAACCCGATGAAGTTTGGTGTCGTGTCTTCCCAATGACCCTGCATGGGATGGCACAAAGCTAGTACAAGGGGCTGCCCGACAGCTCAGTATAATGTTACGCCGACCTAAGGGACGCCTTTTTAGCCCAGTACTCTTGCAATAAGAGGAGGGCCGTGGAGACATCGGATCTCCTAACTATCAGACAGGAGGGGGGCGAGTCTCTACGAAGCTATGTGAAGAGGGTCGACGCCAAGGTTCAGCAGATTCGAGAGATGAATCCTGAGCTGGCGGCCTTCGCGCTGATGAAAGGCCTCCCAAGGGGAGACTTAAAAAACGAGCTCATCAAGTACGGAGGCTTGGGCTTAGACGCCACTAGGAAGATGGCCGACCAAGCCATCAAGGTGGAAGACTATCACAAGACCTGGGTAAGCCACAGCGAGGCTGGGCACTCAGAGAAGAAGAGCCACCGGGAGGACAACCCGGACGAAGGACGCCGTGACAATAATAGGTCACGGTCTGACAGATCTGCCAGGAAGCAGAACTCGGCGGGCGCCGGGGGGAGTTCAGGACCATATTACCAGAAACGGTTCAATGGCCACACCCCCCTGGTCGTATCTGCCGCCGAGGTCTTCGCCCTGAGCAAGAACGAGGGCCAGAAGTGGGAAAGGCCCCAGTGCCGAGGAGTGACGGTGACACGAGCCGATCGCGAGTACCACGGCCACACCGGCCACTTAACTAACGACTGCCGGCATCTGAAAAATGCCATTGAAGAGCTGATCCGGAAGGGGAGCCTTGGCAAATACGTTGCCGGAGGCCGAAAAACAGATGACGGCGGGTCAAATAAGAAATCCGTCTTTGAACGGATAGGAGTAATTCATGTTGTCATCGGGGGCAACGAGAACGGTGGGTCCGCTCATGGGCACAAACGGCACCTGAATGAACTATATCAGGCCATCAACTTTGTGCCCAACACAGCAACCCCCGTTTCCAACATCCCCGATATAACTATTGGGAAGAAGGACTACGAGGGAGTCATCGCCCCTCACAGCGACCCGCTTGTAGTCCACTTGGACATAGCCAACCACCTGGTGAAGAGGTGCCTGATTGACACAGGCGCCTACACAAACATCATGTACAGAGAATGCTTTCTCAACCTCGGTCTGAAGGTTGAAGACTTGAGCCCCTGCACCAACCCGTTGTACAGCTTTTCTGGGGCCGGCCTGGTACCCCTGGGGTCAATCAGGCTGCCGGTGAGGTTCGGCGAGGGGAGTGCGGCCAAGAATGTTATGTCTGAGTTCGTGGTCATTGACGGCTCGTCCGCTTACAACGTTCTCATAGGCCGAGTCACTCTGAGTGAGGCCGATGCTGTGATGTCCATCCGGGCCCTGACATTGATGTATGTCTCTGACCGGGGGGAAGCGCATAAGCTCGTCTCAAAGAACGAGAAGGACGAGGTAGTCAATGTCCAAGTATCTGCCAGAGGGTGCAACATGCATTCCTTCAAAGTGGCGAAGAAATCAGAGAAGGGGAAGAGCCCATCCTTGCAACGGGAGGGCGAACGCATGGATGCCTCCGTCGGCATGGTCGAAGGAGCGGAGACCGAGGAAGTGGAGATTGACCCAGGCCGCACCATAACTGTCGGTGTCAACCTGGAGCCGAAGTTCAGAGCCGACCTCCTAGACCTGCTGAGGAAGAATAAAGATGTCTTCGCCTACTCAGCGGCCGAGATGCCAGGGGTAAGCCGGGAGGTGATCGTCCACAAGCTAAACGTCCTCTCCACCGCTCGCCCTGTCAAGCAGAGGATGAGGAACTCTTCAGCCGAGAAAGACGAAGCCATCAAGGCCGAAGTAGACAAAATACTAGCGGCGGGCTTTATCATGCCTTGTACTTACCCTGAGTGGTTAGCTAATGTTGTAATGGTGAAGAAATCATCAGGGGCATGGAGAATGTGTGTGGATTTTACCAACCTTAATAAAGCATGCCCCAAAGATTGTTATCCTTTGCCTCGGATAGATAGTTTAATCGACGCGACGACAGGCTACACTATGCTGAGCCTGCTGGACGCCTTCTCAGGGTATCATCAGGTATTCATGGCCGAGGAAGACATGCCTAAATGCGCATTCATCACTGCTAACGGCACATCCATGTATAAAATGATGCCGTTTGGTTTGAAGAACGCCGGCGCAACTTAAACAAGACTGGTGGACAAAGTGTTCCAAAATCAAAAAGGGCGAAACATTGAGGCTTACGTCGACGATGCTATTGTAAAAAGCAAGTCTGACGGCGAGCACCTAGCCGATTTACACGAGACATTTTGTTCACTAAGGAAATACAAGATGAAGCTCAACCCAATGAAATGCAACTTCGGTGTCCGGGCAGGTAAGTTCCTCGGCGTGCTTGTCAGCGCCAGGGGCATTGATGCCAATCCAGTGAAAGTCCAAGCAATACTAGACCTACCGGAGCCGAGGAACAAAAAAGAGGTAATGACGCTGACCGGGAGGATGGCAGCTCTTGCCCGCTTCATCTCTCGGTCGGCCGACAAGAGCACCCCATTCTTCAAAGTGTTAAAGGGGAATAAATACTTCAACTGGGGGGAGGAACAGAGCACAGCTTTTATGCAACTGAAAGCTCATCTTCAAACTCTCCAAACCCTGTCCAGGCCGATGCTGGGGGAGACGCTATATCTATATCTAGCAGTTACATCGGCCACGGTCAGTGCCGTGATCGTCAGAGAAGAGAACAAGCAGCAGCACCCAGTCTACTTCGTCAGCCATACATTGTTGCCCGCCGAGAGAAATTACCCGCTGATTGAAAAAGCAGCCTTTGCTGTCGTCGTCGCCGCAAGGAAGCTGAAACCCTACTTCGACGCACATCCCGTGACGGTCTTAACCGACCAACCATTGGAGAAATCATTGGAAAAGTTTGAGCAATCCGGCAGGCTTATCAAATGGGCAGTAGAGCTATCCGGCTTCGGCATTCAATACAAGCCGAGGCCATCGATAAAGGGACAAGCACTCGCAGACTTCCTTGCCGAGTGCACTTACCAAGAAGAGTCACACCCCGGGGTATGGGAAGTATACACCGACGGGTCCTCCACGGCGAACAGTTCAGGAGCCGGCATCCTTATCATCAGCCCAAACGGAGACGAGTTTGAGTATGCCTTGAAATTTACCTTCCCGGCCTCAAACAACGAATCCGAATACGAGGCGGTGATAACCGGAGTCGAGCTAGCTAGGGCTGCCGGGGCGGAGCACATCATTCTGAAAACAGATTCACTTTTAGTGGCTAATCAAATCAGAGGAGAGTACGAGACTCGAGACGACGGGATGGTAAGATACCTGGAAAGGGTAAAAGCTGACACTTCAAAATTGAAATCTTTTCAGATACAATGCATTCCTAGGTCTGAGAACAACCGAGCCGACGCTCTCTCAAAGCTTTCCAGTTCAACCATCAAGAATGTCAGTCGAACCGTGCTGGTAGACATCAGGAATGCCAAAAGCATCACTGAGACCGTCGGCATGGTGGGCGACATAGAGGCCGAGACGACGTGGATGACTCCGATAATGAAGTACAAATTGACAAATGAATTACCGGAGGACCGCAGTCTCTCGCAGAAGATAAAGAGGATCGCAGCAAGATACCTGGTGTTCGAAGGAGAACTGTACAGGAGGTCCGTGATAAGGCCACTCCTGAAATGTGTCGGCCCAGCCGACGCGGAGCTAATCCTGACAGAGATTCACGAAGGTATCTGCGGCCACCACATGGGGGCAAGAACATTAGCCCACAAAGCTCTCCGAGCCGGCTACTTCTGGCCCACCATGCTTGAAGATTCCAGAACAAAGACAAAGAAGTGCACAAACTGTCAGATGCATGCTCCGGTGATACATGCTCCTTCCCGGGACCTGCAACCGGTACTTAGCCCCCTTCCTTTTGCACAGTGGCGGATGGATCTGCTAGGGCCATTTCCAACGGCCTCCGAGGAAGAAAGTTCTTGATAGTTGCCGTTGATTACTTCACCAAATGGGTTGAAGCTGTAGCAGTACCTGCGAAGACCACGGCGGCCGTAAGAAAGGTAATCTGGGAAAATGTCATAACTCGTTTTGGGTTACGCCAAGTCATGGTATTTGACCACGGTCGAGAGTTTTGGAGCGATATGATAATGAGTTGGTTAGAAGGGCTTGATATCAAATTTGCATACTCCTCCGTCTGCCACCCACAGAGCAACGGACAGGCGGAGGCAGCCAATAAAACAATCCTCAACGGTTTGAAAAAGACAGTCGAAGACCTAAAGGGAAGGTGGGCCGATGAACTACCCGGCGTCCTGTGGTCCCTTCGAACCACGGAGAAAGAAGCAACGGGGTACAGTCCATTCCACTTAGTCTACGGGTCCGGCGCCCCGCTAATTGAAGCAACGGTGCCTACATTCGAACGGCCACCTTTGACCCGCTTGAAAATGAGGAAGGTCCGAGAACCTCCTAGACCTGGTCGAAGAAAGCCGAGATACAAAGACGCCTCAACCTCGGGTATACCAAAATCGAATGAGAAGAGCCTACAACCGAAGAGTCCACAAAAGGGACTTAAAAGTAGGGGATCTAGTCCTAAGAAAGTCGGCCGCCACCAACAAAGGAAACATTCATGGTAAATTGACGGCCAACTGGGAGGGTCCCTACAAAGTGGTTGAAGAGATGAGGCCGGGTACATACCGGCTGACTGACATGGAGGGTGTGCCTTTGATGAGCCATTGGAACACTGACAATCTCAGGAAATACTTTGTATAGCGGCGGAGGTGTCCAAAACAATTGTTGGCACCCCGGCGCATGTTTATATCTAATGAAGAATCGTCCAAGTTTTCCATCAAAGTGTTCATTTCCCCCCCATAGTCACTACCAGGAAGTAGACGCCACGGCAGTCACTACAAGCGCAGTTGGCAGATACGAACGCTGTCGCGCCGTAACCTCTAGTCGCCTCGGCCCACCGAAGGCCTGGCAGGGGACACAACGGTCGATACGCTAACAAACGCTGTCGCGCCGTAACCTCTAGTCGCCTCGGCCAACCGAAGGCCTGGCAGAGGACACAACGGTCGATACGCTAACAAACGCTGTCGCGCCGTAACCTCTAGTCGCCTCGGCCAACCGAAGGCCTGGCAGAGGACACAACGGTCGATACGCTAACATACGCTGTCGCGCCGTAACCCCTAGTCGCCTCGGCCCACCGAAGGCCTGACAGGGGACACAACGGTCGATACGCTAACAAACGCTGTCGCGCCGTAACCCCTAGTCGCCTCGGCCCACCGAAGGCCTGGCAGGGGACACAACGGTCGATACGCTAACATACGCTGTCGCGCCGTAACCTCTAGTCGCCTCGGCCAACCGAAGGCCTGGAAGAGGACACAACGGTCGATACGCTAACATGTTCACAGCGGCGGTTGGGAAGCGCAACTCCGACGCCTCGGCTAGACCGAGAGTGAAAGAGGAAGCGACCAACATGCTAACATGTTCAAGAAAAAGACGTTAAACACAGTTGAGATACGCATTCTAACTGCCTCGACCAGGCCGAAGGTAAAAACGAAAAAGTGCTCAATTAAATAACGCAAGAAGACAAGTGAAGTATGGTGATCAAAAAGCCCCGGCCAAGCCGAGGGCCAATAAGACAAACTTTATTGAAAATGATTACAAGGAGAATACAGACGACGACCGTCCCCATTGGGATAGCCTAAACACAACCTACCAAAGTTTTACAAAAAACCAAGGAAAAGAAAAGCAAAAGGTTACAGACATATCATTTGAAGCGCCAAAAGATGGCAGGGAGGAAAGGCTTAATAATTGGCCCCCGAACAACTGAAGCTCTCCGAGATGCCAGGGGAGTCTGGTGACGACCGCCCGTCTCCCTATGCCTGTTGCTGCCCTCCATCGGCAGCAGCAACATCATCTTTGGTGGCCGGCTCAGGAGAAGACTCGTCATTTTCAAGTGCCTTTAGCCTCTCAGCCTCCTCTCTGGCCTCCTTCACCTTTGCATCGTAGGCCGCCTTGGCGTCAGCTATCTGAGCCGCCTTCGCCTCCTCCGCCTTCTCTGCAGCCGCTTTTTCCGCAGCATCGGCCATCTCATCCAGAAGCTGGTCAAATTGTTCCCACGGGAAGGAGCCTTCGGGAACGAGCTTCTTGATCGCCTCCCTGGTCGCTTCCTCGGCCTGGTCCCGGAATTGGGCGCACATGTTAGGGATGAGCTCAGTTTGAAGCATCTCAATATCTTTCTCCTTTTGGGCAAGGATAGCCCTTGTGCCCCTATGTGCCTCCGACTGGGCATGGTACAGATCCTTCCATTCGTCCCTCTTGGTAACCACGGCGTCATAACCGCCCTTATACCTATCCCGCTCCTCCAGAAGCTTGGCAACGGCAGCATCAGCAGACTCAACCTTGGCCCTTTCGGCCAAGAGCAGCTTCTCAGCTTCCTCCTCACGCCTTCGGGCAGCAAGGAGGTCCAGCTTAGCCTTCCCGGCTTCCCCCTTCGCAGCAGAAAGATCAAGCTTAAGCCGTTCGATCAATGGCCCAGCTTGGGCCATGGCCTTTTCTTACTCCATAATGTGGGAGCCGGCTAGTTGAGTCCACTTCGCCAGCCTCTTGTATATTCTCGTACCCTCTGCCACAAGCTCGGCGGGGGGAACCTTTTGGAGTAAGGAGTCAACGGTGACATTTCTATCACCCGCCTTCTCAGGCTGCTTCTCTAGTTGCCTTTCAGTAAGAACGACGGCTGCCGACGGCGGATCTACAAAAAATTCACACAGCGCATCCATGTCAACATTCATCGACACATCACAGAGTCTGTCATCGGGAATGCATAATGAACCAGCTAAGTCTGAACCACAAGTTAGATCCGTACCAGTCTGGACCTTCTTAAATGGAGGACCGGATGAATCATTCTTTTCCCCGGCAACGGTAGAAGCCGGCAGTGGCTCTTTTCTCTTCTTTGAAGTAGGAGGGCCCTTCGCAACGGTCACCACCTCCTCGGTGATGTCGACGACCTCCACATGCTCCTTCCGGACCGCTGGGGTTGAAGAGGGAGTTGGGACTGACGCTATCGCCGACCTGGACGCTGCCTTCTTTTTTCTCTTCGGCACGCCTCCGAGAACCCGTGCTTGAGCCGCCGCCGGATCCAGTGCCTTCAGTTGCTTGTCCATGAGTTCGTTGGGAGCCAGTCTACGATCACGCGCGTCAGCCTGAGGATGCTGCTGAACAACTTTCCCGTCCTTATCAAGCCCTAACCTCTTCAAGGTCCTCTCAGACAGATCCTGGCCAAACCGGTCTGCAAGAAACCAAACAAGAGTTACATGAAAGAAGTAATAAAACAAAGCTCTAAAAACAGGAGCATAACAGGCAAAGATGGGCCTCACACCGACCCTACTCACCCTGGTTGAGGGCCGGTATGAGGCCGACGCGGCAAAGCAGCTCATCCTGAAGAATAATCTGAGTCGGGGGCACCCATCCCTTCTCAGCATCAAACAACTGCATCGCCCGTTTCTCATCCGCATTGAGATGAACCTTGGCGGCATCCATTTTAAGGTGTTTCCGGAAGACCCATTTGTTATGCTCCGCCTTACTCTCGCACCGCAAATTAACTTGGTGCTGGAAGGACCGGGGCAGCGGATAGTCATCCGGCACCTTAACGTACACCCACCGCTCTTTCCAGTCCTTGCAGGAGGAAAGCTTATCAACGGAAACGTAGCCCGACTCCATCTGCACGCTGTACCACCCCACTTTACCGGGGGTTGATGGCCGAAGATGATGAAGCCGGCGGAATAAGTTAACTGTAGGGATCTCCCCCTTAAAGAGACAGAGCCACACGAAGCCAAATATCGTCCTAATGGCCAACGGATGCAGTTGAGCCACAGCGACGTTCATAGCTTTGATGATGGCCATGACGTATTCGTTCAAAGGAAACCGGAGCCTATACTCCAGGTGCCTGATATATAAGCCGATATGACCCGGGGGAGGGCAACAGACCGCCTGACCCTCCTCAGGGATAACAATTTTGTACCCATCACCGAAGGAGAAATGACCCTCGAAAAGAGTTCCACCGGAATAACTGGCAAACTTATTGGTCCAGGCACGGCCAAGACCAGTCATGCAGGCCTCGCCGTGATCCAGGAGATGCGGCCTCTCATCACCAGTAGGAATCCTTTCCTCACCGTCATCATCAAAGTCTTCATCAGCTACATCCTCATCCTCCCATTCCTCCAAAACTTGTGGATCAACTTCGGGAGAAGGAGACCTAGGACCCCCAGACCTTAGAGAGATGGCGGCTAGTACCTCCTCTTCATCAAGACGCGACGGGGAACCCCCCGGCGCACGGTTACTAGGTCCGGCATTAGTGGAAGACATGGTAGCAACAATTACTTAACAAAACAAAAGATTGAGAAAAATTTGTTTTTTTACCTTGAAGAAAAGCACTAGCCGAAGCAACGACTCTGAAGATTAGAAGAGAAAGAAGCCCTTGAAAGTTTAGAGAGAAGAAAATTTTAGAGAAAGTGAAATTGGTGGCCAAATTCAGGGATTAATTGCCCTATTTATAGGGGAAAGCCCATGAAGAAGGACCAATCAGGGCACAGCCCATGAAACGTCAGCCAATCAGCGAACAGACACGTGTCGGACATGCAACCACAGAATGTCAATCGTTGCAACAGTTGAACGTCAATCAATGCAACAGTGACCAAGCGTCTTCAACACGCCCCTTCATATCTCTTTGCCTATTCATCTTCCTCAACAAATTCCTAAGTATCTGTTCTCCGCCGGCCACATGATCAACCAAGCTAGGTAGCACCGGCCGGGGGCAATCAAAAACAACCGGCACTCTCAACCCTGGTCTCGGCCGACGTCACTCTCTTTTCCACATCGGATGCCCTTTACACATCCATGTGGAGGGGGGATATGGTACGGCCTAAGCAGAACCAAGCCGAGGTAGAAGAAGCCGGGGCAGAAAAGTATGTCTTACGCAGAATATACGCTCAACACACATCGGAGCCCATACCACGGCATAGACTACGCTGGGGGCAAATTGATGGGGCATATTCTGCACCCACTGACCGGGTCAACATATTGAGCAAGGTCAAAGATATCCACAAGCAAGTCAACGACTTGGACAGCCTAACCGACGCAGCCCGTCGGCCTGTCTCTTGGGTCTCGGCTGGGACAACTAGTCAGCCGGGGCACATATCCGCGAACTCATATCCAAGACCCCTCGGCGGCGATTCAACAGGGCCCGCCGGCCTGCCATGGGTCCCTCGGCCGAGGGTAGATCAGTCTTTCCACCTGCTAGCCACTTGGCCACTTGGCCACTACGTGACAAAAGGTGAAAGTCTATAAATACTCCTCAACTTTCATTGAGGAAAGGATCCACAATTTAACCTAAGAATCACTATTCATCTGGTAATATCTTCCTTATCTCTCTACAATATATACTTCGCCAAGTAACACACGACTTAATCCTCTTAAGTTTACTGACTTGAGCGTCGGAGTGAGTTCGCTCGGTCCAAAGCCGAGCCCTCAGTTTGTTCACTGTTTCAGAAGACCGAGAGGAGGATTCAACCAAAGACATCATTCTACAAGCACGGGTGGTAGCAAATATCTGCTCTGGAATTACACCCGGAACAATTATTATTATTATTATTATTATTATTATTATTATTATTATTATTATTATTATTATTATTATTATTATTATTATTATTATTATTATTATTATTATTATTATTATTATTATTATTATAATAATAATAATAAAAAGGTGGGGTTTTTAGAATCCTAGCCTATTTTTATTATTTTAGCATTATTTTTATTATGTAGCGTATTATTATTATTATTATTATTAAAAAATGAAAATAAAAAAGGTTAATTGGTTATGAAACCGTTGTGATTTTCTTTTTATTATTCTTGTCGAATTTCAAATGCAATTGCAAATGTCCTTTTATTACATTTAAAATAATTAAATGGGTTGTATCCTATGAAGGATTGTCTACGTATTCATTTAAAAAATGAAATCAAACCCTTGCGCGTAGTTCAAATAAATGTAAAAGAATAATTGTTCTAAGCAAGAGCTTGTAATGAACTTAGAAAATAAGCATGAGCTTTACTTACTCCTAAAATGCATTCCAGTTTATTTGACGACATGAGGATGACAAATTGTCAAAATGCAAGAGCAAGATGACAATAGCTTAATTCAGCTTGGCCAGGGGCCGTTTATTTCGTGCCACAAGGGCGACACGTGAGGTTACGCGAGGCGCGTTTTTTGCTCCTATTCTAAGAATAGTAACGTTTCAGTTGGTCGAGGTTTGTTGGGTTGGCAAATTCGTTCCCATCTAGGTCTGTGATCCTAACCGCACCCCCTGGAAGTATGGACTTGACTAGAAATGGCCCGGCCCAATTGGGTTTGAACTTCCCTCGTGGATCGATAGGTAAAAGTGCTCTAATTGATTTGAGGACCAAGTCTCCCTCTTTTATATTCCTTGGCTTAACCCTTTTGTTGAAGGCTCGTTTGATACGCGCTTGATATGTTTTCACATTATTTAATGCACGTAACCTTCGTTCATCCAGGAGGATGAGTTCTTCATATCTATCCGTCTTCCACTCGGCTTCTGGGATTTGACTTTCGAGTAAAATACGCAAGGATGGTATTTCTAGCTCGACTGGTTGTACGGCTTCCATGCCGTAGGTCAAATAGAAAGGGGTAGCCCCAGTGGACGTCCTAACAGATGTACGGTATCCCCATAAAGCAAAGGGTATCTTGCTTGACCAATGTCTATAGTTGTCAATCATTTTCTTGAGAATCGTGACAACGTTTTTGTTTGCCGCCTCTACCGCGCCATTAGTTTATGGTCTATATGGCGTGGAGTGGTGATGCTTGATTTTTTACTTGGCTAGTAATTGTTCAGTCTCAGCTTGGAAATGTGATCCATTGTCACTGATGATCTCATGTGGTCAACCATATCGACAGATGATATTGGTTTGTATGAACTTTGCCACGTTCTTGGCTGTAAGACTGGTGTAAGAAGCCGCTTCTACCCACTTGGTGAAGTAATCGATTGCTACTAGAATGAAGCAGTGACCTCCTGTTCCGGCTGGAGTGATCTTGCCGATGATGTCAATTCCCCAAGCAGAAAATGGCCAGGGAGATGTCATGGTGTAAGCATTGAAGGAGGGACATGTTGCACATTCCCGAAGATTTGGCAATTGTGGCAATGTCTTACATGCTTGATGCAATCAGATTCCATTATAGTCCAATAATACCCTAAGCGTGTGATTTTCTTTGCCATCATGGGTCCACTCATGTGAGGGCCACATTCTCCATCATGGACTTCTTCCATCACTTTCCGTGCTTGTGAATGATCAAGACAGCGTAGGATTACACCAAGAGGTGTTCTTTTGTATAATTCTCCTTGCATGAGAACGTATTGGGAAGCTAGTAGGCGTATAGCGCGTTGTCCCCTTTTGTCCATATCTGGTGGATAGGTGCCATTGAGTTTGAAGTTTAGGATCGCTTGAAACCAAGGTTCCTCGTTGATTTCTTCTTCATCGGTGATTTGGTGCACATAAGCTGGCTCTAATCGTCGTTCGATGCATAAAGGCATTGCTGCCATGCTATCCGGCATATTAATCAAAGATGCAAGTTTTGCAAGAGCATCTGCAAATTGATTTTCCTCTCGAGGTAGGTGTAGGTAGGTTACTTGATCGAAGAATTGGGCTACTTGGTCTATTCTGGCTTGATAAGGTGCTAAGCTTTCACTTCGGATTTTCCAAGATCCCGTAATTTGGTTGATGATCAAAGATGAATCTCCATGTACGCGAAGATTCTTGATGCCTAAACCTACTGCCGCTTGCAATCCAATGAGACAAGCTTCGTATTCTGCAGCGTTATTTGTTACCTCGAAGTCGAGTTTGACAGAGATTGGTGTATGCTCGCCTTCAGAAGAAATGAGCAACACTCATATTCAAAATCCCCTTAAGTTCGATGCCCCATCAAAATAGAGGTCCCAGGAGTCTACATCGGTTTGGAGTATATCCTCATCCGGAAACGACCAGGTGTCTATCGTTTGTGTATCATTAATGGGATTTTCTACGAAGAATTCGGCAACGGCGCACCCCTTTATAACTTTCAAAGGAACATACTTGAGATCGAACTATGAGAGCATCAAAGTCCATCTTGCTAAGCGTCCATTGAGAACGGGTTTCTCGAAGAGGTATTTGACAGGATCCATTTTGGAGTATATTTTGACGGAGTAGCTAAGCATGTAATGGCGTAGCTTCTTCGTTGCCCACACAAGAGCGAGGCATGTCTTCTCGAGTGACATGTATCTGCACTCGTACTCCAAGAACTTCTTACTAAGGTAGTAGATAGCTCTTTCTTCTTTTCCTATGGTTTGAGCCAGCTTGGCGCCCATGGCCGTTTCAGTTACCGTGAGATATAAACCAAGAGGTTGATCTCGTTGAGGTGGTATGAGCACTGGTGGTTTGTCTAGTATTTCCTTGATTCGGTTGAAAGCCTTTTGACAGTCATCATCCCATATGGTGTGATGTGTTTTTTTTAACTTCTTGAAGATAGGTTCGCAGATCATGGTGAGTTTCGATATGAATCGACTTATGTATTGTACCTTGCCTAGGAATCCTCTAACTTCTTTTTCCCTTTGAGGTTGCGGCATTTTGATTAGAGCTTTGATTTTAGAAGGGTCCATTTCTATTCCTCGTTGGCTAACAACGTATCCCAGGAGTTTACCAGATGTTACCCTGAATGCACATTTATGAGGATTGAGCCTCATGTTGTACTTCCGTAGCCTTGAGAAGAATTTGCGAAGGTTCGCAATGTGCCCCTCTCTTTCCTCTGACTTGACAATCATGTCATCTACGTAAACCTCAACTTCTTTATGCATCATGTCATGTAAGAGCGTAGTTACGGTGCGTTGGTATGTAGCTCTAGCGTTGATTAACCCAAATAGCATAACCGTGTAGCAATAGGTTCCCTAATGAGTGACGAAGGCGGTCTTATGCATATCTTCTATGGCCATCTTGATCTGGTTATATCCTGCGTATCCATCCATGAAGGATAGTAACGCGTGATCTGCTGTATTATCCACCAATATGTCGATATGTGGTAGAGGAAAGTCATCCTTAGGACTCGCCTTGTTTAAGTCTCTAAAGTCAACACAAACACGGATTCTCCCATCCTTTTTGGGTACGGGTACTAGTTAGCTACCCAGTCTGAGTACTCAGAAACCTTGATGAACCCGGCTTTGAATTGTTTATCGACTTCTTCTTTGATCTTGAGAGCCCATTCTGTCCTCATTCGATGAAGCTTCTGTTTAACGGGTTTGAAACCTGGTTTAATTGGGATTCTATGCTCTGCGATGTCCATATCGATCCCTGGCATGTCTTTCTAGGACCAAGCAAAGACGTCTTTGAACTCGTGCAGGAGGTCTATGAAATTGGCCCTTTCAGTAGGGCCAAGGTCGTCCCTATCCTAAGTTCTTGGGGTTCTAGTTCGGTTCCTACGTTGATGGGTTCGGTGTTCTCTATTAATGGTCCTCCTTCCCCCTCTTGTAGTATTTCCGTGCCTATGTAGGGAGGTATTTCGATTGAGTCTGGGTCTGGGTCATCCTCAGTATCATCGTAAACAGAATTGCATTCAAGATAACACGAAGAGTAAGCAGAACCTGATTTATTCATATTGAGAAAAGTTGGAACAAAGAAGCCATCTGATCTGTAGTCAGTGGCGGTAAAGGGATAGCCGTTGGGACATTTCCCGAACTACTGTTACTACTTGACACTAAGCTAGGAGAAACTAGGGGAGTGGGAATGACGATAGGAGGAGACTCTCTAGGAACTTCTCTAGACTCCGACTCCGACTCTGACTCCGACTCCGACTCTGACTCGAATTCATCGTCTTCTGGTTCGCCTTTGAACATCTCTCCTTCTCCAGTGGTGAGCTTGAAGAGTCTTCCTTGATTGTTTGTCCACTTGATCGATTTTCTCCATCCTTTCTGCTGATTGGTGTTGGTTTCTGTGATTAACGCGGTAGGGTTGAAGTGATCGTCTTGAATTATCATGGTAATGATCTTATCCTGCGCGGCTCTAACAAATCGATCTTCTCCAAATACTAGACTCACAGCTTATTCGTCTAAGCAAGGTGCTTGACGAGTCTTGACGGTAGGAACCGATTATGGAGGAATGAAGTAGCAATCGTGAAAGATCTCGATTCCGGCTATCTTCCTTTAGAGATAGTGCCAAGGCTCGGGAAATCCGTGAAAGATATCTTGACTTCCTTCCCTAACGAAGTATCCATTTAGGGTAGGGAGGTAGGGTCGCATTTGGATTCCCACATTCTTACGGTTTTGAACTTGAGTGAGCATCTCGAGAACTTCCTCTTGTAGATACCTCATTTCTGCACCTCCCGCAAACCACCCGGTGATGATTGGGCCGCATGTTTGGTGCGCGGAACGATTTGTGACAGTTCGTAAGTTTATCATCAAGTGATCGCTCAAACATTTATGTCTACCTCTTAATTGTCATCTACGTGCCGATACGGTCGTTTTGACAGTAGTTAGAGTACATTTGGAGTCCGGACCTAAAACCGTCTTCATTTTCTGATAACCATTAAAAATGCCGAGTCAGAATGTTCTGGAATGTTCCAGATATTTCTATTCCATATTTTATAAATCTTTTATAAATCTTTTAGTCTTTGGTAAACAATTTCCCGTAATATTCACACAAAGTATTAAGGAAAACCAAATTATTCCGTTATTCCATAAACTAAACACAGAAATCTTTCTTCCGCAGGAGGAAACCACTTGGGAAAGGACGCAGCAGGTGCTGCGCCTCTTCCAAGAGACGCAGTGCCTGCTGCGCCTCTTCCCAAGTCCTTTTCTGCGTATTTTTGGTATCTTTTCATATCTTTTCGAGATTCACTTCCAAAGTTTCTCCGGAAAACCCTACTACCTCAACGTGATTAGTATAAATAGAGACCTTCGGTCTCACATATTTCTCACGCGAGTGTCCGCCCTTCTCTTCTCCCTTTGCATTCTAGACCACGTTCTTACTTTTTGGCGTCTACGTGGTTGAACTTTCGACCACTTAAGCTCGGATCCTTCTGAGTACCAGCCTTGTCTTGACATGACACGAGGTATTCGAACGGTTTCCAATTTCCCACAATAAATTGGTGGCGACTCCACAAATGCAAACGCTTGTTCCCAAGCACCCCTGTGGCCCATGTCCACAGTTTGGCGACTCCGCTGGGGATAATACACTTACGTGTAGCCAAGGGTGAAACTTGAACAAGGTTAGGGAATAGTTTGTACAAGACAATTGTCGGTTTTCATAACTCGGTCTTCTTAGATCGTTTATTCGACCTTCCTAGGCCCAACCCAACCCATTCGACCAATCGTCCCGTCTAAAAGGTCCTAATTCTTATTTGGGCCTAAGGATGGATAGCGATTGACGTCATCCAGACCATGGTACTTACTCTTGTTTGTATCAAGGACTTTCACTACTTGAGGAAATGGACTAGGAATCGGCCTTACTCTTGTTTGGTACGAACCTCTCCACAGACTTCGGGTTTGATTGTTCGGTATGGCAACCCACCCTTTAAACCAAAACCCATTTAAATGCACTCAGCATCCCGTTATAATGCTTGTATATTCTTTGTACCATTCGTGATCACCCTTTTCTAAACAAAACCATGACGATTTTTGTAAAAATTCAAAATCCTTCTTTAACATGTAAAATTTCGAACTTGGGCCTAATATTAGCGCAAAACAAGCCGAAACTCTGTCCAATTGTCGAGTCAAAATTCGGGCCTCAAAACCCATTTTAAAACCTCACTTGGAGTCCACTCCTACAACTACACTAAAGTTGACTAGGACCAACATTTTTCAAACTTTGTCATTTCCTCAAAAACTCACTGACACAAGTGGCACACTCCCACTTCACGAGTCAAAAACATTTCTTTTCGAGTAAGTGTGCTAGAGTGGTCGATCGTGTTTTGATTCGTCGTCGATCTCTTATTCAGTTGCCAAGATGCCTGAAACAAGCGACGTGAACTTCAACCAACTCCAGAATGGTAATGATCAAATCCTAGCCGCGTTAGCTCGTCTCTAAGTTACTCAAGACCAAGTGTATGATCGCCTTGACACCATTGAGGGCCGAATATATGCCGTGGAAATGAGGATGCCTCCTCGAGAAAGTGAGATCTCTGATGACTTCGTGAACGACTTCGGGGATGAAAACCCTCCCATGGGTATGACTACAGCTGAGAAACGACTCCAATACTTAGAGGTGCAATTGATGAATCTCAAAGGGGATGGCATTTATAGGGAGAATAACCGCAAATATGAGGCCGTGAGTTCCAAGTTGCCAACGAACTTCAACACGACGGATATCCCTAAATTCAAGGGGCATGAAAACCCTTTGAACCATATCCGTGCCTTCAAGGATTACATGTCTATCAAAGGCATTAAACCCGAGATGTTCTTAAGGATCATTCCTTCATCTCTTGACACCATCCCAAAACAATGGTTCTATTCGTTAGATCACAAGAAAATCGCTACTTGGGACGATGCCGCAATCGAGTTTGCTAAACAATATGCGGATAATGCTAAAATCCAAGTCAACATGCGCACTTTAGAGGTTCTTACCCAAAATGACAGAGAAGGTTTCACCGATTTCCTAAGTCGGTGGAGGAAGACTAGTACTCAACTTGTTGAACGTCCGGATGAGGCTACCCTTGTGGAGAAATTCGTGGACAACCTAAAACCCATCTACGTAAATCATTTGAGGTATCAAAACATTCAGACTTTCAAAGATTTGACCGTACTAGGGACAAGGATCGAAGATGACATTCGTAAAGGGCTCTTGTCCAAAACGATAGGTCGTGGATATCAAGGCTCAACAAGTCGTTCTTACGGCTCCATTAGCAAGACTGATGAAGTTAACCTCCTTGAGCCATCTAAGAAGAGTACCCATCCAAGGAAATTCACAAATCTAGGGGACACGTATTCCAAGGCTCTGAAAAGATTGATGAAACTCGGGAAACTTCAACCCATAGGCCCTACGCCCGAACCAGAGAAGAAATCCAAGTTCTGAGATGAGAATTCGTACTGCGAATACCATAGAGATAAGGGACATGATACAGAGAAATGCTACAAATTAAAAAATGTGCTTCAAGACATGATTGAAGACGGTCGCCTACCAATACCACCTGGAGGTAAGCCTAACAACACTAAGAATCCTTTTGGAGTTCTAGTGATTACAAATGAAGAATCTACCATAGATTGTTCACATCTGATTTCTCCAGCCGAAAATGAAGTTCATGCAATAGAAAGTGAAGGGAACTACTCCACCATTTCCCCAACCATCACTGATTTCATCGCATGGGCAAAAATTGTGGATAGACAAGTCTTGGAACTAGAGAAGGTAGTGGCAACCTTACGTGGCCCCAACGCCACACCTAAAAAACGTGCACCACTATTTTTATCTCAAAACACTACAATGCAAGAAGTAGTAGCCATGGTTGATGAACTAGTCGACCAAATTATCCAATTAGAAGCTGAAATCATAAGAATGAGGGAACTTGCTACTATCAATGGAATATAGGCCGATGATGATGAAGATGAGTATCTCACTGAACACTACTTAGTCAAAATCAGTGAGGAAATAGTCCAGAATTGTAAAGATGAAGATGTAGATCACCTCACCGGTTCAGGGCGCCCATACCAAAATACTTCTCAAAATGGTCCCATAGCAAACGGTCCAACCAATGTAGTCGTACCGAATGATAATGAAGAAGGCTCTACCGACCATCTACTAAAGCAACTACAAAAGACAAAGGCTGATCTTTCAGTCTGACAGCTAGTGTCAAGCTTATTCCCACATCGCCAAGCATTACTGCAAGCTTTGGCCAAACTAAATGTGGCACATAACTCAACACCCGACGACGTGGTCAACTTGGTCTTCCAAGAATCACCAAAGCTAAGTAATCCTATTAATTTCTCGGATGAGGATTTGCCACCCTTCAGTGCTAGTCATAACTTGGCTCTTTATATCATCGTCATTTGCTTAAAGAAGAATATGCCAATGACCTTGGTAGATGATGGCTCCGCGGTTAATGTCATACCCTTGAAAACGGCATACAAATTGGGCATGAAAGAATCAGATTGGACTCCTACCAATCAAGGTGTTCGTGCATATGATGGTACACGACGAAAGGTGGCGGGACTTGTTGACCTAACCATAGCCACAGGGCCGATTGAGCGAAAGGTCAATTTTCAAATAGTGGACATCGAGGCATCCTTCAACATACTTCTGGGAAGACCCTGGATTCACGCTTCCAAAGCGATAACATCCACACTCCACCAGAAAATCAAAATCCCACTAAATGATAAGGTGGTGACGATCACTTCGTTGCCCATCAAGGCAATCATCGAAAAGAAGTCAAGCAATCAAGTCCTCACAGATCCAGTACATGAGCTTGGGGGCTTCCATATCATAAACGTCATAGAGAGCGAGTTGGCACCATTGTACTTCAATCCCTACTCTAACCTAGTGGTCAACCACATACTCAAAACCCAGGTGATACTGTCGTCAGGTACCAAAAATAAATACCTAAGTACAACTAACAGAAGCTAGCGGTAAGTAGGGTTGATCTCCACATGGAGGCAAAATAAGATTTATCTGTCTAATTTTAGTCTATGAGTAACAGGGGATTGATTGATTGTAATTAATCTAAAACTAATCTAAAGCAAAGAGAGGAAGAGTACGAGAAAATAAGAGCAGAGAAATAAGAGAGAAAGATACTAGGATTTCGGGTCACTACAGCTATGACGGTCTAAAATAGCTAAGGTCCGGTCTGGGTACTCATAGAAGGGCAGTGAATATCTCCTTTCGGTCTCTATTCGCCCTAGATTACTTCTAACTTAACTTTCGCCCTCATTAGAGTAATCTAATGCCTAAATAACTCTAGGTTCTTTCGGTCCACAAGGGTAGTCTATTGTTCATAATTAGGTCTATTCCCTTCCAATCTTTCGATCTAGGCCAGAAATTCCCAAGTTATCTAGCTAGTCTCCGGCCGGTCGATTCGCTAGATGTAACAATTAAAACAACTATGAGGCAATTCTACTAATACCAATTCCAGATCTAAAACATATTAGTCCATCTATGCTATAGATTCCCTAATCCTAGCATGCAAGTTAGCTATTCATGAAAAGGAATTAAAGGAAAAGAGATTTAAGGATGCAAGAAATAACATAAATTAAAAGAGAAGAAGAAGGAGAAGTTACAGAGATTTAAGATCCAGAGAATAGAGGAAAGAAAGCCATAACGAATGTCGTAATATGTGAATGAATGAATAGCAGTCCACCAAAAATCGCCGATCCCCTGATTAGCGAAGCTAATCACTTATTTATACTAAAGCTAATACGAAATTCAACCTAAAGTGTCACGGGATCAAAGCCCATAAGAGAATCCACTCGATCGAGTGATTTAAAACCACTCGATCAAGTAAACTAAAGCTTAAACCACTCGATCGAGTAGAAAATATACTCGATCGATTAAATCCTAAAATGCAACTACTCGATCGAGTAGAAGAAGGACTCGATCGAGCATAATTGTACTCGATCGAGTACTTTCCAGCGCACAATTTCCTGCTTTGCGCACTGAACATCAAACGGCTGCCATTTCTTCGTTACTTGGGCAAACAGGGCGATTCCGGTGGAGTTGGAAAGCTAAGAGGACAAGATTTCATCTCCAATTGGAATCACCTGAATATCTGTTTTAGAACTA
The DNA here is from genome assembly GCF_048544455.1 of Silene latifolia. Lineage (NCBI taxonomy): Eukaryota > Viridiplantae > Streptophyta > Magnoliopsida > Caryophyllales > Caryophyllaceae > Silene > Silene latifolia. Next base: position 30,235,558 of record NC_133526.1, on the reverse strand, counting down.
GAGATATGGCTCTCCAAAGTAGGCACTAGCAATTTGAAGTTCTTCCTTTGCTCGCCTAGCTATCTTTCTTCTTTGCGCATCTCAAAATAGCTACATTCCCGCTCCAAATTCACTCTTCCTCCAAATGCATGCTAAATGGACGGTAAAAGGCTTGATTTCACTACTTTATGGTTTATTCCTGAAAATAAGACAAAACAAACCAAAGTAGCACATTCGGGGCATTTCGTAGCATAAAACTACGATAAAAGCATAGAAATACGTGCATAAAAAGGCCTAAAAAGACTATATAAAATGCACGTATCAAATCTCCCCAAACCAAACCTTTACTCGTCCTCGAGTAAACTAAAATGCAACTAATGGAACGGAAATGATAACTCAGAGCTAGCTTAACTTGTCTACTTGAACCAGTTTAATGCAACAAAAACTAACAGTTATAGCTAAGCAGTCAATACGCAAACGAGTTATAAGCTGTTCAGAAATATAGCCAACCTATCGACCTTGCAAGACCAACAAAATCGGACTCTCTCGTGGTCACTCTTCTCTCATGAAGCAAAGGGTGAATGTTATATGTAAAAGAGAGAAGGAAAGACAGTCACTCACCTAACTGCGACCTACATAGCATGCATGCAACAAAGATGAAAGACAATTCAAGTACTAATGCACACACTCCAACCAATAATGTCCGTCACAGCCGAGGGCTTACAAATAATATGGGAAAGTGAGGTTCAGGTGAGAAAAGGCAAAACAAATTATGGAAATGTGAAGTTAAAGCGTCAAGCTAGTTCCTAAACAAGACCATATAGGACCATCCAATCCTCAGCTGACTGTAAAATAAAGACAAGTGCCCTTCTTTGGCACACATCTCACTAATCTCATACACAATCTCCTCAAAAATATGGGATAAAACGGAGGAGTCAGACGGTCACAAACTTCCCTTTTTAATACCGTCTGAATGAACTAACTGAAATAAAACAAACTTCTTTTTTCAAACTTCCTTGTTTTTTTTCTTTTTCTCACGTATCAGCTTCTTTTTTTCATTTTTTCATTTTTTTTTCTCTCTTTCACGTTTCCTTCCTGTTTTTTTTTTCTTTTTCAATTCTTTTTTTTTTCTTTTACCTCCTTCCTCTATACTTACACCAACTCCATACAAGAGATACGGGCCAAACTGCAGCCGGAAAATCATACCACAAAAGACATACTAACTAGCTTGACTGGGCAGGCTAAGTTTGGGATGTAGCTAATGGGCAAAAAAGGCAAGTTTTGGCTTATTTGGAGCTAAATGGGTGAAAAGTATAAGGAAAAGGGAAATTTACAAGCACCTCCCTGCATGTGACACCAACCACAAACCCGAATATGTGCATTTGACAAGAAATTGAATGTCATAAAAGTGCAAAAATGATGAACATGCTATGCAAGGAGTACTACTCTCAATTCCTAATGAACTGGTCATGAATGTCACCAGTTATGGCTCTAAAACTCAGAATTTATCAAGTAGTTTGCCAATTTATCAGGTCAAGTCTAAACAGTCAGCTATATTTAAACAGAAACTCGTAGACTATGCGTATGACAAGGCTAATAACTATCAATAAAGTGCAAGGCTCAAGTAAAATGACAAGTTATAGTGCATTATCATCACGGAAATCTACCGTTCCGACTCAACCTATATGCAAAAATAAACGTGATATTTTTGAATTTTTTTTGAAATTTTCTAATTTTTTTTTGTTTTTGAATTTTTTAATGAAATAAATAAACAATGCATACTGAAATTAAATGTGATAACAGAAATGCAATAAAAACAAGATGCAGACATAGATATGGATGCATAACCTCCCCAAACCAAACCGTACAATGCCCTCATTGTACCAAAACATGGAAAGGAAATGCAAACTAAAAGAGAAAGAGAGTAAATACGGAAAGCTCACAAGATTGCGTGAATAAGGGACCTCCCCAAACCAGCCAGCAACGTGGGAGGTCACTAATAGCTCCGAAACATCATCACAAGAAGCTAATCCAAGCAATGGGCGTCCAAAACAGCTCGATCGAGAGGAATAGTGGTCGATCGAGTATTTTTTTTTTTTTTTTGTGTGCAGGTACTCGATCGAGTAGAATAAGTACTCGATCGAGTGATCCTTAGTATATTCCTGCAAAAGACGCAATAAAAACAGCCCGCAAAACTAACAAAGCAAGCATACTGATATAGTCTATGGTACGAAGACCAATTATTACACACAACTGAAATAAAATGCAATGTTTGAAAAACAACTAAAAATAAATCTCCGGGTTGCCTCCCGGGTAGCGCTAGTTTCAGACAGGTCCCAACTCGACCTCTTTTTCATCCAGCTGCTCTAATTAGCCTGGTCAAAACAGCTCAAAGCGCGCAACAACCGATCAAATAACTGCGCATGTGCTACACAAAACTGTAAGTAGCACCATACAACAGTGATAGCATAGGAAATTAAAATGTAATAACGTTTAAGTCTAACAAATTTCCTATGACAGCTCCTAAAAATATCCACAAAATTATTCCTTCCTCCAGCTAAGGGCGGAATATAAAAGCTGGACTTAACCGCAAGTGGAAAAAGTTCAGGAGCATTGGACTCGAAAATAACGCGAGTAGAATTAAGATGCTCAGACGGGTAGAAACGGTGAGGCGGAGGAATCTGGTCTGCTAAAGGGGAAGGTGGGTATTCATCCCAGATGCAAGGGACGGTAAAGGCAATTGGGTCAATTGGGTCCTCTATAATAGGTTCATCTACTATATCATCGTAACTATCCCATTTAACCTCAAGACAGTCAAAAATTGTCTCCTCACTCCCCCTAGCGCTAGACTCATCAGTAGGGAAGTTCTCAAAGAGACCCTCCCAGTCGTCCTCACTATCTGTGAAAGAATCATAAAGGGGTTCTAGATTTTCCCTATAGAAGGGATTGTCAACCATGCTAGAAGTCTCCTCTATGTCTCCGTAAAAAATTATGGCATCCTCTAGATTGGTCTCTAAAGTCTCACCCATCCCCTCGTCTGAGTCAACATGAAGAGAGAAATTGGGTTTAACAGTTTCAGCAGCAAACCAATCAAAAAATTCTAATACCTCTTTTGTGGGGAGTCCATCAAAATCCCCCTTACCTTTAGCCTCGAGGTATGCTCGCGTAGGGAAATTCATTCCCTTGATGATAGACCGGCAAATTTTCTCTCCCGAAAACCTTCCACGTCTTGGTTCGAGAAACTCCTCTAACCTGTCTATATAAGCACCAAAGCTTTCGTTCTCTCTCTGCGGAAAGTCAAGAACGAAAGACATGAGAACGGTCTCAAGGAATCGAGGTTCCATGAGACAAGAAATAGACTAAATAAAAATAGATAAAACTACGCTGCCTCCCCGGCAACGGCACCAAAATTGATACCGTCGTCAGGTACCAAAAATAAATACCTAAGAACAACTAACAGAAGCTAGCGGTAAGTAGGGTCGATCTCCACAGGGAGGCAAAATGAGATTTATCTGTCTAATTTTAGTCTATGAGTAACGGGGGATTGATTGATTGTAATTAATCTAAAACTAATCTAAAGCAAAGAGAGGAAGAGTACGAGAAAATAAGAGCAGAGTAATAAGAGAGAAAGATACTAGGATTTCGGGTCACTACAGCTATGACGGTCTAAAATAGCTAAGGTCCGGTCTGGGTACTCATAGAAGGGCAGTGAATATCTCCTTTCGGTCTCTATTCGCCCAAGATTACTTCTAACTTAACTTTCGCCCTCATTAGAGTAATCTAATGCCTAGATAACTCTAGGTCCTTTCGGTCCACTAGGGTAGTCTATTGTTCATAATTAGGTCTATTCCCTTCCAATCTTTCGATCTAGGTAAGAAATTACCAAGTTATCTAGCTAGTCTCCGGCCGGTCGATTCGCTAAATGTAACAATTAAAACAACTATGAGGCAATTCTACTAATACCAATTCCAGATCTAAAACATATTAGTCCATCTATGCTATAGATTCCCTAATCCTAGCATGCAAATTAGCTATTCATGTAAAGGAATTAAAGGAAAAGAGATTTAAGGATGCAAGAAATAACATAAATTAAAAGAGAAGAAGAAGGAGAAGTTACAGAGATTTAAGATCCAGAGAATAGAGGAAAGAAAGCCATAACGAATGTCGTAATATGTGAATGAATGAATAACAGTCCACCAATAATCGCCGATCCCCTGATTAGCGAAGCTAATCTCTTATTTATACTAAAGCTAATACGAAATTCAACCTAAAGTGTCACGGGATCAAAGCCCATAAGAGAATCCACTCGATCGAGTGATTTAAAACCACTCGATCGAGTAAACTAAAGCTTAAACCACTCGATCGAGTAGAAAATATACTCGATCGAGTAAATCCTAAAATGCAACTACTCGATCGAGTAGAAGAAGGACTCGATCGAGCATAATTGTACTCGATCGAGTACTTTCCAGCGCACAATTTCCTGCTTTGCGCACTGAACTTCAAACGGCTGCCATTTCTTCGTTACTTGGGCAAACAGGGCGATTCTGGTGGCGTTGGAAAGCTAAGAGGACAAGATTTTATCTTCAATTGGAATCACCTGAATATCTGTTGTAGAACTTGTGATATGGCTCTCCAAAGTAGGCACTAGCAATTTGAAGTTCTTCCTTTGCTCGCCTAGCTATCTTTCTTCTTTGCGCATCTCAAAATAGCTACATTCCCGCTCCAAATTCACTCTTCCTCCAAATGCATGCTAAATGGACGATAACAGGCTTGATTTCACTACTTTCTGGTTCATTCCTGCAAATAAGACAAAACAAACTAAAGTAGCATATTCGGGGCATTTCGTAGCATAAAATTACGATAAAAGCATAGAAATACGTGCATAAAAAGGCCTAAAAAGACTATATAAAATGCACGTATCACCAGGGATACTTTCCGGGAATGCCTTTGAATCCTATCCGAAGGAGCACCATTGCCCCCTAAAAGGAGGGTAATTCACAAAGAATACCCCTTGGATTAGGATACAAACCCACCAAAGAGGAAGTCCTCGAGATGCTCGCTCAATTTCAAAACCGTAAGAATGTGGGAATCCAAATGCGACCCTATCTCCCTACCCTAAATGGATACTTAGTTAGGGAAGGAAATCAAGAACTCTTTCATGGATTTCCCGAACCTTGGCACTATCTCGAAAGGAAGCTAGCCGGAATTGAGATCTTTCACGATTGCTACTTCATTCCTCCAAAAACGGTTCCTACCGTCAAGACTCGTCAAGCACCTTGCCTAGACGAACAAGCCGTGAGTCTACTCTTTGGAGAAGATCGATTTGTTAGAGCCGCGCAGGATGAGATCATTACCATGATACTTCAAGACGATCACTTCAACCCTACCGCGTTAATTACAGAAATCAACACCAATCAGCAGAAAGGATGGAGAAAATCGATCAAGTGGACAAACAATCAAGGAAGACTCTTCAAGCTCACTACTGGAGAAGGAGAGATGTTCAAAGGAGAACCAAAAGACGATGAATTCGAGTCAGAGTCAGAGTCGGAGTCTAGAGAAGTTCCTAGAGAGTCTCCTCCTGTCGTCATTCCCACTCCCCTCGTTTCTCCTAGCTTAGTGTCGAATAGAAACAGTAGTTGGGGAAATGTCCCAACCGCTGTCCCTTTACCGCCACTGACCACAGATCATATGGCTTCTTTGTTTCAACTTTTCTCAAATCTTAAAATGAATAAATCAGGTTCTGCTTACTCTTCGTGTTATCTTGAATGCAATTCTGTTTACGATGATGATGAGAATGACCCAAACCCTGACTCAATCGAGATACCTCTCTACATAGCCAAAGAAATACTACAAGAGGGGGAAGGGGGACCAGTGATAGAAGATACTGAACCCATCAATGTAGGAACTGAACTAGAACCCCAAGAACTTAGGATAGGGACAACCCTGAGCCCCACCGAAAGGGCCGATGTCATAGACCTCCTACACGAGTTCAAAGACGTTTTTGCTTGGTCCTACAAAGATATTCCAGGGATCGACAGGGACATTGCAGAGCATAGAATCCCAATCAAACCAGGGTTCAAACCCGTGAAACAGAAGCTTCGAAGAATGAGGACAGAATGGGCTCTTAAGATCAAAGAAGAAGTCGATAAACAATTCAAAGCCGGGTTCATCAAAGTTTCCGAGTACTCAGACTGGGTAGCTAACATAGTACCCGTACCCAAAAAGGATGGGACAATCCGTGTTTGTGTTGACTTTAGAGACTTAAACAAAGCAAGCCCTAAGGATGACTTTCCTTTACCACATATCGACATATTAGTGGACAATACGGCGGATCACGCGTTGCTATCCTTCATGGATGGATACGCGGGGTATAACCAGATCAAGATGTCCTTAGAGGACATGTATAAGACCGCCTTTGTCACTCAATGGGGGAACCTACTGCTACACGGTTATGCCGTTTGGGTTAATCAACGCCGGAGCTACATACCAACGCACCGCAACCACGCTCTTACATGACATGATGCATAAAGAAGTTGAGGTATACGTAGATGACATGATTGTCAAGTCCAAGGAAAGAGAGGGACATATTGCGAACCTTCGCAAATTCTTATCGAGGCTACGGAAGTACAACATAAGGCTCAATCCTCAGAAATGCGCATTCGGAGTGACATCCGGCAAACTCCTAGGATACGTGGTTAGCCAACGAGGAATAGAAATAGACCCTTCAAAGATCAAAGATTTAATCGAAATGCCGCAACCTCAAACAGAGAAAGAAGTTAGGGGATTCCTAGGCAAGGTACAATACATCAGTCGATTCATATTGAAACTAACCATGATCTGTGAACCTATATTCAAAAAGTTAAAGAAAACAGACCACGCCATGTGGGATGATGACTGTCAGAAGGCTTTCGACCGAATCAAGGAAATACTAGCCAAACCGCCAGTGCTCATGCCACCTCAACGAGATCAATCTCTTGGTTTATATCTCACGGTAACTGAAACGGCCATGGGCGCCATGCTAGTTCAAACCGTAGGAAAAGAAGAAAGAGCCATCTACTACCTTAGTAAGAAGTTCTTGGAGTACGAGTGCAAATACACACCACTCGAGAAGACATGCCTCGCTCTTGTGTGGGCAACGAAGAAGCTACGCCACTACATGCTTAGCTACTCCGTCAAAATATTCTCCAAAATGGATCCTGTCAAATACCTCTTCGAGAAACCCGTTCTCAACGGACGTCTAGCGAGATGGACTTTGATGCTCTCTGAGTTCGATCTTAAGTATGTGCCTTTGAAAGTCATAACGGGGCGCGCCGTTGCCGAATTCTTCGCAGAAAATCCCATCAATGATACACAAACGATAGACACCTGGTCATTTCCGGATGAGGATATACTCCAAATAGATGTAGACTCCTGGGACCTCTACTTTGATGAAGCATCGAACTTAAGAGGATTTGGAATATGAGTGTTGCTCATTTCTCCTGAAGGCGAGCATACACCAGTCTCTGTCAAACTCGACTTCGAGGTGACAAATAACGCTGCAGAATATGAAGCATGTCTCATTGGATTGCAAGCGGCATTAAGTTTAGGCATCAAGAATCTTCGAGTACATGGGGAATGCTCTTTGATCATCAATCAAGTTACGGGATCCTGGAAAATCCGAAGCGAAAGCCTGGCACCTTATCAAGCCAGAATAGACCAAGTCGCCCAATTCTTCGATCAAGTAACCTACTTACATCTACCTCGAGAAGAAAATCAATTTGCGGATGCTCTTGCAAAACTCGCATCTTTGATTAACATGCCGGATAATATGGTAGAAATGCCTTTATGCATCGAACGACGATCAGAGCCAGCTTATGTGCACTAAATCACCGATGAAGAGGAAATTACGGAGGAACCTTGGTTCCAAGCAATCCTAAACTTCAAACTCAACGACACCTATCCACCAGAAATGGACAAAAGGGGACAACGCGCTATCCGTTTACTAGCTTCCCAATACGTCCTCATGCAAGGAGAGCTATACAAAAGAACACCTCTTGGTATAATCCTACGTTGTCTTGATCATTCACAGGCACGAAAAGTGATGGAAGAAGTCCATGATGGAGAATGTGGCCCTCACATGAGTGGACCCATGATGGCAAAGAAAATCACACGTTTAGGATATTATTGGACCACGATGGAATCTGATTGCATCAAATATGTGAGACATTGCCATAATTGCCAAATCTTCGGGAATGTGCAACATGTTCCTCCCTTATTGCTTTACACCATGACATCTCCCTGGCCATTCTCTGCTTGGAGAATTGACATCATCGGCAAAATGACTCCAGCCGGAACAGGAGGTCACTGTTTCATCCTAGTGGCAATAGATTATTTCACCAAATAGGTGGAAGAGGTTTCCTACACCAGTCTTACAGCCAAGAACGTGGCAAAGTTCATACAAACCAATATCATCTGCCGATATGGTTGCCCACATGAGATCATCAGTGATAATGGATCACATTTCCAAGCTGAGACTGAACAATTGCTAGCCAAGTACAAAATCAAGCATCACCACTCCTCGCCATATAGAGCACAAACCAATGGCGCGGTAGAGGCAGCAAACAAAAACGTTATCACAATTCTCAAGAAAATGATTGACAACTATAGAGACTGGCCAAGCAAGATACCCTTTGCTTTATGAGGATACCGTACATCCGTTAGGACGCCCACTGGGGCTACTCCTTTCTATTTGACCTACGGCATGGAAGCCGTACAACCAGTTGAGCTAGAAATACCATCCTTGCGTATTTTACTCGAAAGTCAAATACCCGAAGCCGATTGGAAGAGGGATAGATATGAAGAACTCATCCTCCTGGATGAACGAAGGTTACGTACATTACATAATATGCAGACATATCAGGCGCGTATCAAACGGGCCTTCAACAAAAGGGTTAAGCCAAGGAACATCAAAGAAGGAGACTTAGTCCTCAAATCAATTAGGGCTCTTTTACCTGTCGATCCACAAGGAAAATTCAAACCCAATTGGGTCGGGCCATTCCTAGTCAAGTCAATACTTCCAGGGGGTGCGGTTAGGATCACAGACCTAGACGGGAACGAATTTACCAACCCAACAAACCTCGACCAATTAAAACGTTATTATGCCTCGAGTAGGAGCACGAACGCGCCTTGCGTAACCTCACGTGTCGCTCTTGTGGCACGAAATAAACGGCCCTTGGCCAAGCTGAATCAAGCTAATGTCATCTTGCTCTTGCATTTTGACAATTTGTCATTCTCATATCATCAAATAAACTAAATTGCATTTTCGGAGTAAGTAAAGCATATGCTTATTTTCTAAAGTTCATTACAAGCTCTTACTTAGAACAATTATTCTTTTACATTTACTCGAACTACGCGCAAGGGTTTGATTTCATTTTTTTATGAATACGTAGGAAATCCTTCACGGGATACAACCCACTTAATCGCTTTAAATGTAAATAGAAGTACATTTGCAAATGCATTTGAAATTCGACAAGAATAATGAAAAGAAAACCACAACGGTTTCATAGCCAATCAACCTCTTTTATTTCATTCCTAATAATAATACGTTACATAATAAAATCATAATAAAAATAAATAGGCTAGGATTCTAAAAACCCCACCTTCTTATTGTAATAATAATAATAATAAATAATAATAAAAGACATAGGCTACTCTTCCATTTTCCCTTTGCCTTTGTCCTTTCTATCATACTTCTTGTCACGACCTCGAGTCGGACGCTCCTGCGCCACTTCTGACCTAATCACCAATGGTCTCTCTCGTGGTCTTGCTTTGCCAATCTTGTCAACCACCATCTCGACGGCAGGAGAAGTCTTCAGTTTCTTCGAAGGATGAACAACTCGAAACCCGGCTTCTTCCTCTCCCTCAGTCAGATGCTTCTCTTTCTCCTTTTCCACCTCGCGAACATTATAATCAACGGGTTCACGCTTCCTCAGTCTCTCGCGCTCCTCCGGAGTAGCAGCTTTCCTCCACCGCATATAGGAATCTGACACCCATAGAGACTGACAGAAGAATTCAAGAACCAAATGGTCCTCTGAGCCCATTTGATGGCCCATTCTCTTCGACTCTCCGTAGTAAGCGCCACGACAGTCTGCGGGACAGTGTCAAGCTCCGGAATCCTCTGCTTCAATCCAACCTGCCTCATCAACTTCTCCGGAAAAATGCATATCATAAACTCCAAGCCGGGAATGCGAACAGATCGTGTAGGGTCCAGGGAAGATACTCCAGTGACAGATTTGAGGTGCCACCATGGTACAATCCATCTAATTAAAGGGCCATCTTCACTTTTCAACTTTTTTTCCCAGTAGTTGCACACTCGAGTGAAGTCCACCATGTAAAGCCTGGTCCTCATTCCAATCGAACGAGCATGATAAGAAGGAACATGAACTGGGGGCTCGATCAATCGAAGACGCTCCATAAGCCAGTCCTACCAAAAACGGGTATTAGAAACAAAAAAAAAAAAAAAAAAAAAAACGAAGAAAAAAAAACGAAAAAAAAAGAAGAAAGAAAGAAAAGTATTCTTTTACCTGCAAAATAATGGGACTTCCCAAATAAGGTAGGTCGCGATTGGCTTCCTTGTTATCCAAGCCCAATAGGATCTCTCCTAAACACAGACAAGCTGGGCTCCTGCGCAGCTCCATTTGCTCAATCAGGCTCAAAAGACGAGGGTCACCCCTCATGTCCTCATCAACATGCCCTTGAAGGACATATTGTAGATACCCAGTATCTGCACCTTCCAAAAACCACCTGATGATGATCGGACTATAACGTGTTTTTGATATGGGTGCGTGGATTGGCTATATATGAGATGGTTTAATGCACTACTCGGATATGAAAAATGATTTCAAAAGTTTTCTAACTTCATTTGCATTAAAATAACGCTATTTAGAGTTAAAACCGTTTTCGGACCCAAAACCGACTCAGAAACCCGCAACTCGAGTCAACCCGAGTCAACCCAAATCTCGAATGTCAAAAATAATGCCATGAATGTTTTCATCATGTCATTTCCATTAAAATAACACTATTTAGAGTTAAAACCGTCTTCGGACCCAAAACCGACTCAGAAACCCGCAACTCGAGTCAACCTGAGTCAACCCGAGTCAACCCAAATCTCAAATGTCAAAAATAATGCCGTGAATGTCTTCATCATGTCATTTCCATTAAAATGACCCTATTTAGAGTCTAAACCGACACCGAGCCAAAAACCGACTCGAAATTCAAATCCCGACTCACACGGGTCAAACCCGAGTCAAATACACAAAATACCTACCCCAAATATCACCTAAGAGGAAGCTTACACGGCTAAGCAAACCTGAAAGACCACAAATCACAACCAACAAAACATTGGTCAGAACAAATGCAAAATCCAAATTTGCGAAAGGGACAGTACACCCCATTGAGTCACGAGGTGGCTCGCGCCTCAATGGGGTGTCTCCTTAGCCTCCAAGCAAAATCAACCAACCTACCATCCCACATTTCTCTATAAATACCCACCATCACACAACACAATCTTCACGCGAGAGTCCGCCCCCTCCTTCTCCCTTAAACTTCTATACTCGACTTCCTAAGTCACAAAATCGACACGTGTTTACGACCTACCGATCATAAACACAAGCCTTACACATATTGTTTGGTACCGTCGCCGTGCATTCGCCGACCCATTTGACCAAATCAATTCATTAATCAACATGTTTTAATTAACATATTTTCAAAACCAAATCCTTTTCTAAGGCACTCTTTTAAACTTCTTTGATCGCGAGTACTCACAACGAGAAAACCGTTTCTAAAGTCGTCTACCACGCAAACATCAAAATACGTAAGTTTGAGGGTGTAATATCTCATTCATATCATGTCTTTACTGTTTTTATAAGTCTATAAGCATGAACAATGCATAACACGATTCAAATATAGGTTAGACGAGCCAAAACCGAGTTTTGGACCGAGACAGAAGCCCTTTGCCGTGCAAAGTGGCTCGCGCCTCTTGTGGGTCTCGGGTCAGACTCATCCGTGATTATTCTCGTCTTTCCTCTTTATTTTGTTTCTTATTTGTAATCGGATTTTACCGTTTCAAATGTTTCAAATCATTTCTATGACAAACTTTTTAACCATAAATCATAATCACCCTTGGTTCCATATACCATGACGGTTAAATTCGTGACTCGGTGAAATTAATTGGTTAATTACATTTTAAAGGAATTTATATTCTTTTATTTACCATTTTAATTCATTTTTATGATAAACATATTTTGGCCATTACAAAAATCATCCTTGGTTCTTTATACCATGACGGTTTATTCCGTGACCCGATGATATTGTTGGTTAATCACATTTTAATGGGTATTTTAACACCCTTTTCTTTTATTTATCATTTTTCTCATTTGTTTACATTTGTAAATATATTAGTCATAATTCATAATCATCCTTGGTTCTTTATACCATATCGGTTTAATCCGAGTACGATGACAAATTTGACTAATTACAAAGAAATGAACTTAACATGATTAGTTCAAATCAAATATTTTACATTTCTATTTGTAAACTATGCTTTTCAAACATGCAAATCCGACAACGAATATTACTAACATAATAGTAATTGTTCCGAGTCATGCAAACAAAACTTGCAAATTATTTAATCACAAATACGGTTTTAAACAACCTTTTCAAAAACCAGGAGACGCCCCCTTGGGTCGCCCCATGGCTCGCGCCCCAAGAGGCCCTCTGCTTTCATATTTCAAAACCTGGGCAGAGCCCCTTACCTCGCCAATAGGCCCGCGCCTTAACAGGCCTGCCTGGCGCTGTTCTGCCTCGTTTTTAGCACTTGTCTAGGACGATCCCGATTACGGTTCATCCGTATACGTGACGGATCAGATTGACAAGCTTATGTTTTTACACTTTGTCATTTGACACCCTTTTTCAATAAATGGATCGTGTTAAGCATCATAATCCGAACTTGGTAAATGGATGTTTAATTTCCGTTCTCACATGCAAATCAACCATAAATCCAACTTGACATCATATGCTTGATATTTGGATTAACAAACCGACTTAGAAAGCTCACATGTTAGGTTAACACTTTTGGATGTGCATTCATGCATTTACACCGTTTTATCAACTTTTGCACTTAAACAACCACGATCGATCAGTAGAGGCCGCTAACGCGGGCGGGATTGGGTGTCCGATTAAGGGCTTCCCAATACGTACCCTCACCCATTACTCGGAACCTTTGGATAGTGGATGGCCTTATCCAGGGCGTACGAGAGTCATTTTAGGCATAGAATGCTAAAAGGGGGACGAGTCCTTATCTTTAGTACCTATGTCAAACACCGCTTTTTGCCTTGGTTGACCTAGGTATAAAGTGGATTCGAACGGGTTCCAAGCATCCCACAAATGCTTGGTGGCGACTCCGAACATCTCTAATCGTTTCGAGACCTTTACCGAGATGAAACCGACCCATCTAAAGCGATCCGGTCGAAAGCATCTTTACGCCGCCGAGCGTGGCTTTCAAAAGACCGCTGCATGTCCACAGATTGGCTTGGCGTGCAGGTGGCCCGCGACCGCGGATCGGTAGGTGGCCCAAATCCACAGACCGAGATGTGGCCCATGTCCACATTTTGGCGACTCCGCTGGGGAAAACTAGGACACTTGTGTCTTTGTGATCCTTAGAGGTGAAACTCGAACGAGGTCGTGGTTAAAGTTCATTAATTGATAGTACGGTCATAAGTCGGGTTCCTTGTCCGGGCCCACAACCTAACCTTTTTCGACCGATTGGCTCGTGTCGTCGGCGTGAGTTTTCTTATCCCCGCGTTTCTCATCCCGATTGAGTCAAGCATGCCATTGACGTTACACATTTATGTTTCGTCAAAGAGCTTTCATCACTTTAGAGCACGAGGCTAGGGCACCCTCCTTACACATTTTGTTTGGATTGGTATCCCTCTCGCAAATCGGGGTTTGATTGCTTGGTGTGTAACCCACCCTCTTAAGCAAAAACCCGTGTCAACATAATGCATAATATAATGAACTGTGAGTGCTTATGTGCTACTTGATCATAAGTCCTTCCGTGTCATTTTCAAACTTTCAAAATCACCCTTTTGCGCCGTTATAATGGCCGTTTCAAACCTCGGTCTTTCACCGACCGTTGCACGCCTTTCTAGGCCGTTGTAATGACGATTTTCAAATCCGGTTTTTATAACCATTTCAACACGCCTTTTTAGGCCGTCGTTATGACAATTTTCAAACCCGGTTTTCTACAACCATTTCAACACGCCTTTCTAGGCCGTCGTAATGACGATTTTCAAATCCGGTTTTCTACAACCATTTCAACACACCTTCCTAGGCCGTCGTAATGACGATTTTTCGAAACCCGGTTTTTACAACCGTTTCTAAGCACCTTTTTATGTCGTTATAATGGTCATTTCAAAACCCGGTTTTTATAACCATTTCAAATGCACCTTTTTATGCCGTCGTAATGACGATTTCAAACCTCGGTTTTTACAAACCATTTCAAAATATCCTTTTTTGCGTCATCATAATGGCCGTTTCAAAACTCGGTCTACCGCCAACCGTTGCATTCTCAAAGCGCCCTTTTACGCCGTCGTAATGACGAATTCTACCCTCGAATTTTCAAAATTCAAAATCAATTTTTAAACAGAAACGTTTTTCAAACCGTCGTAATGACGATTTTAATCCGTGCAACTTTCCAAAATTTCGAATCTCGTTTTCGAAATCAAATTTGGCTTTTCTAAGCCGTCGTAATGACAATTTCAATTCTCACAATTTTCGATTTGCATACCGTCTTTCAAAGGTTAAAACGGTTTTCTAACCCATCGTGATGACGAATCCAATCCTCACAATTTCCAATTTCAATTCTTTGAAAACAAATTTAACCGTTTTTCAAATTTCAATTCAAAATCAAATCTTTGAAAACTAAATTAACTGTTTTCGAATTTCAAATCCTATTTCAAATTCTTTGAAAACAAATTTAACCGTTTTCAAATTCCAATTCAAATCAAATCATTTGAAAGCCAATTTAACCGCTTTCAAATTCAAAATCAAATCTTTGAAAACAAATTTAACCGTTTTCAAATTTCAAATTCAACGTCAAATCATTTGAAAACAAATTTAATCGTTTTCAAATTTCAATTCAAAGTCAAATCTTTGAAAACGAATTTAACCGTTTTCAGATTTCAAATCAAAACTCAAATCATTTGAGAAGAAATTTAACCGTTTTCAGATTTCAAATCAAAACTCAAATCATTTGATAACAAATTTAACCGTTTTCAAATTTCAAATCAAAACTCAATCTTTGAGAACAAATCTAACCGTTTTCAAATTTCAAATCAAATTTCAAATGTTTGAAAACAAATCTAATTGTTTTCTAATTCCAAATTCAAAATCAAATCTTTGAAAACAAATTTAACCGTTTTCAAATTTCAATCCGATTCCAAATTGTTTGAAAACAAATCTAACCGTTTTCAAATTTTCAACCCAATTTTAAATCCTTTGAAAACAAATTTAACCATTTTCAAGGCAAATTCTTTGGAAGTTGTCCATAAAACGACAAATGAATCCTTTTGAAAATTTCTATTTTCGAAAATTTCAGTCCACCTTTCCGATTCAACCTCGAGTCGATTAGAGTCCAGTCGATTTCAAGTCAAGTCGTCTAGATAATGTCGAAACTCCACCGAAGTTAGTACCTACCTTCCGGTCTAGGTCGTGTCGCCTAATTGTCGAGACATCTCCAATGGCGTTAGCAGAGTCAAAACCTCTAGGGTATTAAACCCGCATTTCCCCTACATTACAGGTCAAAGGTCAAGCATGTGTACATGTCTCGTCCAATGGCGTCACGCCATCAACACACATCGAAACTAAGTCAAGAGTCGTCCGTCTGGGCATCACTATGTCAAAGTTGACACTCGAGTCTAAGTTCAACGTCATGCATCAAGAGTTCAAACACGAGAGGTCATTCACGATCTTTAATGAACTCATAACTTAGTCACACCGTCGCGTCTTCACGACGTATTTGTCTTTTATACATATGTGTCGTACTTGCCTTTGTTTATGCGATTCCTTGCCAGGACAAGTTATAACGCCTATCGTTATGTCAAATAGGAATCCCTTGGGTGCCATCAATTGCCAACCAGAAACTCAAGAAGCTGATCAATCTGCATCTGCCACGACTTCCGCTGAAATCAACAACATGGTCCTTCGACTCCTAGCTACCGTGGAAAACTTGAGCACTCGTCTCTCCCAAGTTGAGGACAAACTGGTAACCGGGAATTTTCCCTCTTCTGAAATTGAGCAAAGGGTTAAGCTTCTTGAAAGCCGGCTACTGGCCAACGACCAAACCAAAACCAGACGACCTCATATGTCCTTCCCTGATCTGGGTATGCCTTATGCCACAGCCTTGGAAAGGCTAATCTCCCAAGGAAAACTCAAACCGATTGGTCCAACTCCGGACCCTTTACCAAGCAAGCGAGGTCGAAGATGGGACGGAAAACTGTTCTGTCAATATCACCAAGGTCGCGGACACGATACTGAAATGTGTCTCCCCCTAAAATGTGCCATCCTTGACATGATTGAAAAGGGCGAGTTACCATTACCTCCCTTGGCGAACAACAAAAACAACCCTCCAGAAAACCCTGTTGGACACAGTCAGGAATCTTCCCTAGATTGCTCTCACCTCATCTCTCCTAATGATGAGGAAATCCATGCAATTGACGAAGATGGCCTACAAAGCGCTATAATAATGCTCTCCGTCTCCATCAACAACATATTCTCAAAGATGCAAGTGGCTATTGATGATTTGAATACCCGGGTAGCTAATTTGGAGAAGAGGTTTGGTAGTACAGAAAATGAACCTGGCCACCATGGAGAAAACCAACCCTCCCCTCGCCAACCAACAGCTGTTGAAAATGAGGAGTCATCCGATGGTTCCCACATCCACGAACCTACCAACAAAGAACATGAAATCACCTCAACAAATATCCTTTCAAAATATCAAGCAACATCCCAAAAATATCCCACTGACAACAACCAAATCCTGCTTTCGCCCAGGACTGATAAAAACAAAAACAAAACTCACAAAAACATCCCAAGAAACACTAATGTGGGAACCACGGGAAAACATCAAAGGGTATTCACAGATCTAAGAATAACATATGGCACCGCTCTGGAGATACTTGCTTCAGAAGGAATGCTCCAACCCATTGGTCCGACTCCAGACAAACCTGAACACAAAAGAGGTCGTTCATGGAACGGAAAGGCCTATTGCCAATACCATCAAGGCAAGGGCCATGACACCGAAACTTGTTTCAAACTCAAGCATACAATTCAAGATATGATTGAAGCTGGCAAAATCATAATTGCACCTCTCAGTCAGGACAATCCTCTTGAATGTCTCGATTCAAACAGCAAGGTTGAACGTTCTCAAAGGACATTCACCAACCTCAACATAACCTATGCCGAAGCTCTTCAAAAGCTCATAACTGAAGGGAAGCTACAACCAATCGGGCCCACTCAGGACCCGTCTGAATGCAAGAAATCCTGTTTTTGGGACGGCAATGCCTATTGCCAATATCATCGAGGAAATGGTCATGACACTGAAACATGCTTCAAACTGAAACATGTTATTCAAGATATGATCGACAACCAGGAACTGATAGCTTCATCACTATGCCAACCAAGTAATGAAGACAACCCTAATGAACATCTCTTTTTGCAAGGAGATAAAAGCCTCATCGACTATTGTCCTCATATAATCCCCAACAACGAGAGTGAAGTGCTCAAGTGGGTCAATGCTCAAGATCAAACATTCAGACCACTGGATGCTGCGAATGAGACCTTCGAGGAGGAAGATGATGATTAGGAGTCCGTATCTATGATTAAGTCTGAGTCCGAGTCCGAGTCTTAGGCTTTCTCATATCTATCCTAGCGTCTGTCCTTTTATTCCTAAGTGACAAAGCATGAAATTTGTCCCCATGAGTCACATGTATTCATCGAGTCTGTGCTAACATCTTATTTATCTAAATAAAAGCACAATTTTCAACTATCATATATTCTCCTCTTTACCATTTCCCGTTGACAACGAGAATTGATTTGAGAATTGATTTAAAACGAACAATATGTTTCAATTCAATGTGAGTACACTCGAGTGACGTTCCGTACCGAGTAAGCAGAGGACTCGAAACTCCGTGTCCATTTCTTTACCTATTCCATGTCTGGCAATAGAAATCTTTCATTAGCACCCGATTTAAAATGAGCTTCTATCAAACGGATCCTACGATGAACCCAGATAACAAACCAGAACATCTCCTTGTTCATGATCAATGACGAAAGGCAAGCCCATTCCCCACCAAAACATCCCATCACCAAGTATCAACCTCTCACCAACGGGTACATCCCCATTCGCACCTTTACCTGCCTCGAACGAAGGACGGCAAAGAACCAATAAATCAAAAACCAAACCAAAAGCAAAGCCAAAGCAAAAGGCCAAAATCAAAGCCCCAAGCCAATAGCCGTTCAACCGAAAGCCAAAGCGAAAGGCCAAAATCAAAGGCCCAAGCCAATAGCCATTCAATCAAAAGCCAAAGCGAAAGGCCAAAATCAAAGGCCCAAGCCAAGAACCATTCACTCAAAACCAAAGCGAAAGGCCAAAATCAAAGGCCCAAGCCAATACCCATTCCCCAAAGTCAAAGTGAAAGGCCAAAGTCAAAGGCCCAAGCCAATATCCATTCGCCCAAAGCCAAAGTTCAGGGCCAAGGCAAAAACCAAAGCCGAAATCAATTCGCTCAAAGCAAAAAAACCAAAGCCAAAGGCTACTCACCCAACGTCACGACCAAGACCCGAGCCAAAATTAAAACAAAACAAGATTGAAACCCTTTTTTCAAAAAGGCCAAAATCCAAAGAAAGCATCCAACACACATAAATCCTGGACAAGTGTGTCCAAAACACCAAGTCCAGGACCAACAAGTCCAAAGCCCAGGACCCATGAGTCCAAAACACCAAGTCCAGGACAAACAAGTCCAAAGCCCAGCACCCCTAAGTCCTTCTGCAGACTACTACAAGGAAACCTATCTAGGATCCTGGGGATTCCCCTCAAGGTCATAACCAAAACTGCTTCACCCCTAAGTCCTTCTAGAGACTATTGCAGGGAGACCTATCTAGGCTTCTGAGGATTCCGCCTCAAGCTCGTAATATCACACCTTAACCTTTAAGGTCCAGACATGAAAATCTGATCCCATGTTATTTACCAACCATTTCGTGCTCAGGCCACATCAAGTCGGAGACCCCATTCCGCACCACATTACAAGCCGTTACCCATCAGCCTAAACACCACAAAATTCTTGCTCCAGATTTTTATCTGTTAAGCAAACCCATTATTACCAAGCTCCACATTCCCTAATGTTAAAGCCATTTTTCACCACAATTCCCACGGAGTCCTCGAATGCTTTGCTATCGAGAATTGAACATACCTAATCTACCCTTAGAGTCCACTTTTTAGTGTGCTCAAATGATAAGGAACTTTTTCACAAGTTACACCTCTTCGATTCATGATCAAGAGGTATTTATCTCCAATCAACCTTCAAGTCACCAAACGGAATTTTCTGTCGTGACCCTTAACTCCAGATTTTTATCTGTCAAACAAACCATTATTACCAAGCTCCACATTCCATAATGTCGAAGCCATTTTCACCCTGACCCAGATACGGAGTCCTCGAATGCTTTGCTACCGAGAACGGGACATACCCAATCTACCCTTAGGGTCCACTTTTTAGTGTGCTCACATGATAAGGAACATTTTTACAAATTAGACCACTTCGATTCATGTTCGAGGGGAATTATCTCAAATCAATTCTTCGAGTCACCAAACGGCTTTTACCGTCGTGATCCACACATTTTAAGGTCCTAACAACTCGCTTAGGCACACATTCAGAACTACGACCTGGTTTGATTTCGCACACACGCGAATACGTAGGCAATCCTATTACGAGGACACAACCACACCCCACACACATTCAATTTTCACACCTTCAATTTGCAACCCATTGCACACACAGATCAGAACTACGATCTGGTTTGATTTCGCAAACACGCGAATACGTAGGCAGTCCCCCAACAAGGACACAACCGCATATCCCTTTCAAATCAACTCCAATTTTCAATCCTCAATAACCAGCTCAGAACTACGATCTGGTTTGATTTCGCAAACACGCGAATACGTAGGCAGTCCCCCAACAAGGACACAACCGCACACCCGTTTCAATATCAACCATCAACATCGATCCTCAAAAACAGCCCACCCAGCTACAAAATTAATCTTATACCTCTTTACTGGGGGCTTCTTCCTTAAGACGTCGCCCATTCCTCATTTTTTCAAATTTCCACCTTCTCACTCTGGGCTTCTCTTTCGAGACGCCACCCATCCTTTAACCTCAAACATCTTTTGAGTCTCAACTACAGTCCAAAATAAACAACCTCTAGCCTAGTGCTCGGTTCGGACGATGATAAGGTCTTGGTTCCACTCTCTGAATCATCATACCTCGAGAAGGGATCTCAAACAAGCAAACGGAGGCAAAGATGTATGGAGAATCAATTCATGTTCCCCAGCCAAGCGGGCCTTCTACTCCAGGGATTCGATGCGCGTTGTCACCCTTTCTTGGCTAGGAGCTGCGCACGCATGTGCAAAGTCCATCAGGGTCACCCCATGTCGTGTCAACACTAAGTCTACATCACGTTCACGACTGCCCATTTGTCAGTCTATCAATATGCGTCTGTGTGAGTCTGTGTCCCAACGGTCACGTGTCTCCAATCTATCAAATCACAGATCTACGAGTAACAAGACTCGCCTTTAAGCTTCACAACATTCAAAATTTCTATCTCCCCTCGCGTGAGATATTACGTGCTAGTTGCTTATATGCTAACTGCTCACATGCTTATGTGCTTACATGCTTATATGCTTATATGCTAGTTGCTTTTATGCTAATTGCTCACATGCTTATGTGTGTACGTGCTTATATGCTTGCATTCAACGTGCTTGTCTATACGACTGCGGATTTTTGTGGTCACTAACCATGCAGATAATCTTGAGAAGACAAACTCACTCCAATTGAGTACTGGGTTCTTCCCAGCAAACGGCGACCCATCAAGTTCAAGGGCTTTAACCCCGTCGATTACATGGCATATTCTACCTCCTAGCGAGCAACAACTCATATCCCCGGCGAGTCCTGAGAAGTTTCTAACTCCCCAGCGAGTGCCGATTTTCAAATGGATGTCACACATGCTATTTCCCACAGTCGATCTTTCGACCACCATGGCTGGCGAGCCTTTGTCCACAAATAAGATACAACTCAAGGACGTATCCCGAAGATGCCTCAGGTACGACTCATTTTCACAAGCTGGCGAGCCTTTGTCCGCAAACAAGGTACAACTCAAGGACGTATCCCGAAGATGCCTCGGGTACGACTCCTTATCATAGCTGGCGAGCCTTTGCACGCACACGAGATACGACTCAAGGACATATCCCGAAGATGCCTCAGGTATGACTCCTTCCTATGGCTGGCGAGCCTCAAAACGCACCACCTTCAACACCGGCTGGCGAGCCTTTGCGCGCAAATGATTGAAGGACGTATCCCGAAGATGCCTGAGGTATGATTTCTTCTTATGGCTGGCGAGCCTTTATACGTAGTCTAATTGACTTTAAATGACCCGAATCGGAAGTCGACAGACTCTAAAATGTTCCCGACGGCATGTCCTTGACTCGAATCCTCGAGTCGCCTCGACGTCGCCCTTCTCGACGGCAGGTCCTTGGCTCAAACCTTTTTGAGTCGCCTCGACGTCGCAATGGTCTTCAGGTTGTAATCTTCGATTGACCTGGTGATCATACTTTGACTTTCGCCCTCTCCAAGCCTCAGTCAAAGTGAGGGCTCTGTAGATACCCAGTATCTGCACCTTCCAAAAACCACCTGATGATGATCGGACTATAACGTGTTTTTGATATGCGTGCGTGGATTGGCTATATATGAGACGGTTTAATGCACTACTCGGATATGAAAAATGATTTCAAAAGTTTTCTAACTTCATTTGCATTAAAATAACGCTATTTAGAGTTAAAACCGTTTTCGGACCCAAAACCGACTCAGAAACCCGCAACTCGAGTCAACCTGAGTCAACCCGAGTCAACCCAAATCTCGAATGTCAAAAATAATGCCATGAATGTTTTCATCATGTCATTTCCATTAAAATAACACTATTTAGAGTTAAAACCGTCTTCGGACCCAAACCCGACTCAGAAACCCGCAACTCGAGTCAACCTGAGTCAACCCGAGTCAACCCAAATCTCAAATGTCAAAAATAATGCCATGAATGTCTTCATCATGTCATTTCCATTAAAATGACCCTATTTCGAGTCTAAACCGACACCGAGCCAAAAACCGACTCGAAATTCAAATCCTGACTCACACGGGTCAAACCCGAGTTAAATACACAAAATACCTACCCCAAATATCACCTAAGAGGAAGCTTACATGGCTAAGCAAACCTCAAAGACCACAAATCACAACCAATAAAACATTGGTTAGAACAAATGCAAAATCCAAATTTGCAAAAGGGACAGTACACCCCATTGAGTCACGGGGTGGCTCGCGCCTCAATGGGGTGTCTCCTTAGCCTCCAAGCAAAATCAACCGACCTACCATCCCATATTTCTCTATAAATACCCACCATCACACAACACAATCTTCACGCGAGAGTCCGCCCCCTCCTTCTCCCTTAAACTTCTATACTCGACTTCCTAAGTCACTAAATCGACACGTGTTTACAACCTACCGATCGTAAACACAAGCCTTACACATATTAATTGGTACCGTCGCCGTGCATTCGACCGACCCATTTGACCAACTCAATTCATTAATCAACATGTTTTAATTAACATATTTTCAAAACCAAATCCTTTTCTAAGGCACTCTTTTAAAGTCGTCTACGACGCAAACATCAAAATACGTAAGTTTGAGGGTGTAATATCTCATTCATTTCATGTCTTTACTGTTTTTATGAGTCTATAAGCATGAACAATGCATAACACGATTCAAATATAGGTTAGACGAGCCAAAACCGAGTTTTGGACCGAGATAGAAGCCCTTTGCTGTGCAAAGTGGCTCGCGCCTCTTGTGGGTCTCGGGGCAGACTCATCCGTGATTGTTCTCGTCTTTTCTCTTTATTTTGTTTCTTATTTGTAATCGGATTTTATCGTTTCAAATGTTTCAAATCATTTCTATGACAAACTTTTTAACCATAAATCATAATCACCCTTGGTTCCATATACCATGACGGTTAAATCCGTGACACGGTGATATTAATTGGTTAATTACATTTTAAAGGAATTTCTATTCTTTTATTTACCATTTTAATTCATTTTTATGATAAACATATTTTGGCCATTACAAAAATCATCCTTGGTTCTTTATACCATGACGGTTTATTCCGTGACCCGATGATATTGTTGGTTAATCACATTTTAATGGGTATTTTAACACCCTTTTCTTTTATTTACCATTTTTCTCATTTGTTTACATTTGTAAATATATTAGTCATAATTCATAATCATCCTTGGTTATTTATACCATATCGGTTTAATCCGAGTACGATGACAAATTTGACTAATTACAAAGAAATGAACTTAACATGATTAGTTCAAATCAAATATTTTACATTTCTATTTGTAAACTATGCTTTTCAAACATGCAAATCCGACAACGAATATTACTAACATAATAGTAATTGTTCCGAGTCATGCAAACAAAACTTGCAAATTATTTAATCACAAATACGGCTTTAAACAACCTTTTCAAAAACCAGGAGACGCCCCCTTGGGTCGCCCCATGGCTCGCGCTCCAAGAGGCCCTCTGCTTTCATATTTCAAAACCTGGGCAGAGCCCCTTACCTCGCCAATAGGCTCGCGCCTTAACAGGCCTGCCTGGCGCTGTTCTGCCTCGTTTTTAGCACTTGTCTAGGACGATCCCGATTACGGTTCATCCGTATACGTGAAGGATCAGATTGACAAGCTTATGTTTTTACACTTTGTCATTTGACACCCTTTTTCAATAAATGGATCGTGTTAAGCATCATAATCCGAACTTGGTAAATGGATGTTTAATTTCCGTTCTCACATGCAAATCAACCATAAATCCAACTTGACATCTTATGCTTGATATTTGGATTAACAAACCGACTTAGAAAGCTCACATGTTAGGTTAACACTTTTGGATGTGCATTCATGCATTTACACCGTTTTATCAACTTTTGCACTTAAACAACCACGATCGATCAGTAGAGTCCGCTAACGCGGGCGGGATTGGGTGTCCGATTAAAGGGCTTCCCAATACGTACCCTCACCCCTTACTCAGAACCTTTGGATAGTGGATGGCCTTATCCAGGGCGTACGAGAGTCATTTTAGGCATAGAATGCTAAAAGGGGGACGAGTCCTTATCTTTAGTACCTATGTCAAACACCGCTTTTTGCCTTGGTTGACCTAGGTATAAAGTGGATTCGAACTGGTTCCAAGAATCCCACAAATGCTTGGTGGCGACTCCAAACATCTCTAATAGTTTCGAGACCTTTACCGAGACGAAACCGACGGATCTAAAGCGAACCGGTCGAAAGCATTTTTACGCCGCCGAGCGTGGCTTTCAAAGAGACCTCTGCATGTCCACAGTTTGGCTTGGCGTGCAGGTGGCCCGTGACTGCAGATCGGTAGGTGGCCAAATCCACAGACCGAGATGTGGCACATGTCCACACATATACATGTAATAGGCAGAATCCGAATGCCCTTCGCCTCGCAACATAAGAAACAGTGGGATCAGCCCTATTGATGAAGCGATCGATGAAATCCAACATTCGCACTCCTTTAGAAGTCACAAGACGGTCAACATCAACTCTGGCCAATCCAAGCAAGTTTCTAAACTTATTCTTATACCCTTGAGAAGTGGAGGGAATAGCAGGCAAATGTTCCGGATCCCAACCACCAATCGCAGCAATCTCCTCAGGAAATGGGCAAATGTCTCATCCAGGAAAGGCAAATACGTGATAATTCGGGTCCCAATAGTCAAGACAAGCATCCAGGAACGGTTTGACTACCTTGATCAATTTCAAGCTCAAATCTGCTCCAAAATTATAAGCACCCATGTCATGCTTCTCCACGCTAGAAAACTCATTTGTCCATTTTTTTGACGAATTTCAAGAGTATTCATGATGTAGACTTATTTTGGGAGTTTTGTGTAATAAGACGAAGAAAGACGGAAGAATTATGTGAATAAAACCTCCCTCAACGTCTCTATTTATACTAAAAGCTATTTCCTAAAATCCGACTTAGTATTAATTCTCACATGCTAGGATTAATTCTATGGATGTTGCATTGCATGCATATAATCGACAATATATCGAGTATAGACAATTTTCCCTAATCATTAGTAGAGGCCGCTATCGAGGCGGGCGGGATTAGGTGTTCGATCAAAAGACCTTCCTAATACGTACCCTCACCCCTTACTCCAGATCTCTGTGAACATCCGTGTTCATTGGCATCCACGAGAGTCATTCTAGACATAGAATGCTAAGGGTAACGAGTGCTTAGTGTTCATGTCATTACTTTGTGTCTTGACATGACACGAGATATTCGAACGGTTTCCAATTTCCAATAATAAATTGGTGGCGACTCCACAAATGCAAACGCTTGTTCCCAAGCGCCCCCGTGGCCCATGTCCACACCTCTTTAGTGGGTTTGTATCCTAGTCCAAGTGGTATTCTTTGTGAGTTGCCCTCCTTGTAGGGTGCAAAAGTGTTCCTTCGGATAGGATTTAAAGGCATTCCCGGGAAGTATCTCTGGGTTTTGAGTATGTGGTTGACCACTAAGTTAGAGTAGGGATTGAAGTATAAGGGTGCCAACTCGCTTTCTATGACATTTATGATATGGAAGCCCCCAAGCTCATGTACTGGATCCGTAAGGACTTGATTTCTTGACTTCTTTTCGATTATTGCCATGATGGGCGACGAAGTGATCGTCACCACTTTACCATTTAGTGGGATTTTGATCTTCTGGTGGAGGGTGGATGTTACCGCGTTGGAAGCGTGAATCCAGGGTCTTCCCAGAAGTATGTTAAAGGATGCCTCGATATTCACTATTTGGAAGTTAACCTTTCGCTCAATTGGCCCTGTGGCTATGGTTAGGTTAACAAGTCATACTACCTTTCGTCATGTACCATCATATGCGCGAACACCTTGGTTGGTAGGGGTCCAATCTGACTCTTTCATGCCCAACTTGTATGCCGTTTTCAGGGGTATGACATTGACTGCGGAGCCATCATCTACCAAAGTCATTGGCACATTCTTCTTTAGGCAAATTACAGTGATATAAAGAGCCAAGTTATGACTAGCACCAATGGGTGGCAAATCTTCATTCGAGAAAGTAAGAGAATTACTTAGCTTTGGTGATTCTTGGAAGACCAAGTTGACCACGTCGTCGGGTGTGGAGTTATGTGCCACATTTAGTTTGGCCAAGGCTTGCAGTAAAGCTTGGCGATGTGGAATGAGCTTGCCACTAGTTGCCAGACTGAAAGATCAGCCTTTGTCTTCTGTAGTTGCTTTAGCAAATGGTCAGTAGAGCCATCTTCATTATCATTTTGTGTGACCACATTGGTTGGCCGGACCGTTCACTATGGGACCATTTTGAAAAGTGTTTTGGTATGGGCGTCCCGAACGAGTAAGGTGGTCTACATCTTGATCTTCACAATTTTGGACTATTTCCCCACTGACTTTGACTAAGTAGTGCTCGGTGAGGTACTCATCTTCATCATCATCGGCCCATATTCCATTGATGGCAGCAAGTTCCCTCATTCTCATGATTTCAGCCTCTAATTGGATAATTTGGTCGACTAGTTCATCAACCATGGCTACTACTTCTTGCATTTTAGTGTTTTGAGAGAAGACTAGTGGTGCATGTTCTTTAGGTGTGGCGTTGGGATCGCGTAGGGTTGCCACTGCACTTTCTAGTTCCATGACTTGCCTATTCACACTCTTTGCCCATGCAATGAAATCAGTGATGGTTGGAGAAATGGTAGAGTAGTTCCCTTCATTCTCTATTGCATGAACTTCATCTTCGACTAGAGAGATGAGGTGTGAACAATCTATGGTAGATTCTTCACTTGTAATCACTAGAATTCCAAGAGGATTCTGAGTGTTGTTCGGCATACCTGCAGGTGGTATTGGTAGGCGACCGTCTTCAATCATGTCTTGAAGTACATTTTTCAGTTTGTAGCATTTCTCCGTATCATGTCCCTTACCTCTATGATATTCGCAGTACGAGTTCTCATCCCAGAACTTGGATTTCTTTTCTGGTTCAGGTGTAGGGCCTATTGGTTGAATTTTACCCAGTTTCATCAACATTTTTAGAGCATTGGCATATGTGTCCCCAAGATTTGTGAATTTCCTTGGTGGGGTACTCTTCTTAAATGGCTCGAGAAGGTTGACTTCATCAGTTTTGCTAGTAGAGCCATAAGAACGACCGTGGACGCGGGCCCACGGGGGCGCTTGGGAGGAAGAGAACAAGCGTTTGTATTTGTGGAGTCGTCACCAATTTATTGTGGAAAATTGGAAACCGTTCGAATACCTCGTGTCATGTCAAGACACAAAGTAGTGATATGAACACCAAGAACTCGTTACCCTTAGCATTCTATGTCTAGAATGACTCTCGTGGATGCCAATGAACACGGATGTTCACAGAGATCTGGAGTAAGGGGTGAGGGTACGTATTAGGAAGCTCTTTTGATCGAACACCTAATCCCGCCCGCCTCGATAGCGGCCTCTACTAATGATTAGGGAAGTTGTCTATACTCGATATATTGTCGATTATATGCATGCAATGCAACATCCAATAAATTAATCCTAGCATGTGAAAAATTAGACTAAGTCGGTAAAACATGTAATTTTAGCATACAATTGGGTCAAAGTAAGAATTTAAGTTCAATTACATGTGAAGGCATACAATATGATACAAGGAATACAATAAATACAATAATGAAAATTACAATAATTATATTGGGTTCATTGATTGATGTCAAAAATACCTTTAAAACGGATAATTTGGGAAAGAAAGAAATAAACGAATTAACGAACAGAAATTAGGTGATAATACGATTAATAGTTAATTAATTACGTAATTAAACTAGGTCAAGGCAGAACGGAAATTCAGAGACAGAGCTCAACCTTGAACAGGCGTAGCTGGACTGCGCCCTTTGGAAGAGGCGCAGCAGTTGCTGCGTCTGTTCCAAGGGTGAGTTCTGGCTGTGAAGCCGGAACTGCAAATCGTTAACGTTAATTGATGAATTTAATGATTGATTATGATATTTAACTCGGATGAAAGTCATTTAATACATTAATTACATGTGAATAGGTCATAAAAGCGATAGAACATGGATGAAACGAACGCAAACGAATTAATTACATGAATGAAAGATTGATTAATGACATGGGTGAACTAAATAGGTTAAACATAACGAATTAATGAAGAACTAATGATGAATATGACAATAGACAGATGGAAATATATCAAAGATCGAATTCCAGAAACTCAATATGAAAGAATCGAATCTCTACAACCCGGATTGATTTTAATGACGAAAAACATGCAAATATTGGTTATAAGGGATTTAAGGTCGGAATTTAATGATGAATTATATACTAACGAATGATAAATTATGTACATGTGAAATTATTATGCTATTATGCTTAAGTCGTCATATGAACAATGAACAATAAACGAAAGAAAACAACAAAACAAACGAATTGACAGAAGACGAAGGAAGAAGAAAGGAAGCAGGAAATGCGCCAGCCTCACGAAGAGGCGCAGCAGGTGTTGCGTCCCTTCGAAGAGGCACAGCAGTTGCTGCGTCCTTTCTCGACGTATGTCCTCTGATAATCCATAAAAAAGGGTTTTAAACATGGTTTTATAAATCGGTTTTAAGAAGTATTTTCGACATAAATCTTACATTAATGATACAAAAAGTAAATAACAATAAATAAATAAGGATTTACACCCTCAGACTTACATGTTTGACGAAACGAGATGAACTAAGTTTACGATTAGTGATGCTCGACTCGAATGTAACGAAAGTGCCCTCGTAAGAGGAAAACGATTAAGATTAATTAAGTTGATTGATTGCGGAGTTGGTCAAATTGGTCAGTCATGCAAACGAGGCTGGTACTCAGAAAGATCCAAGCTTACGTGGTCGAATGTTCAAGCACGTAGACGCCAAAAAGTAAGAACGTGGTCTAGAATGCAAAGGGAGAAGAGAAGGGCGGACACTCGCGTGAGAAATATGAGGAGTGAAGGCTCCTATTTATACTAATCACGTGAAGGAATAGGGTTTTCGGAGAAACTTTGGAAGTGAATCTTGAAAAGATATGAAAAGATACGAAAAAATACGCAGAAAAGGACCTGGGAAGAGGCGCAGCAAGCACTGCGTCTCTTGGAAGAGGCGCAACACCTGCTGCGTCTGTTCCCAGGTGGTTTCCTCCTGCGGAAGAAAGATTTCCGTGTCTAATTTATGGAATAACGAATTAATTTGGTTTTCCTTAATATTTTGTATGAATATTACGAGAAATTCTTTACCAAAGATTAAAAGATTATAAAAGACTTATAAAATATAGAATAGAAATATCCGGAACATTCCAGAACATTCTGACTCGGGATTTAGCGGTTATCAGAAAATAAAGACGGTTTTAGGCCCGGACTCCAAATGTACTCTAATTACTGTCAAAACGACTGTATCGGCGCGTAAATGACAACTAAGAGGTAGACATCAGTGTTTGAGCAATCACTTGACGATAAACTTACAAACTGTCACAAATCGTTCCGCGTACCAAACATGCGGCCCAATCATCACCGGGTGGTTTGGCGGGAGGTGCAGAAATGAGGTATCTACAGAGCCCCCACTTTGACTGAGGCTTGGACAAGGCAAAAGTCAAAGTATAGCCATCAGGTCAATCGAAGATTACAACCTGACGACTATGGCAACGGAAGGCAGCTCAAGGGGTCTGAACCAAGGACCTGTTGTCGGGAACATTTTAGAGTCTGTCGACTATCGGGGAGGGTCGTTTAAAGTCCATTAGACTACGTAAGGAGGCTCGCCAGCCATAAGAAGAGATCATACCTGAGACTTCTTTCCGAGATGCTTCCGGAGGTGAATAGGAGCTAAGGGTAAGCATAGGAGCTAAGGGTCAGCGTAAGAGCTAAGGGTAAGACCTAAAAGATAAGTAAGGATTGTGCTAGGGTGTGGGACCCTAAAGGAAATCATCAATGGGAAGGAGGCCCGAATATAAGTTCAAACTAAGGGGTAACTAAGGCTTGAGTGTAAGAACTCTACTGGTCTGGGAACTTCTGGAGAACGACACATTTATCGCACTCCGCGGGGAAATAAGAAATATTGTGAGTAGCAGGACACAGGCGGGAACTGATGGGAGATATCTGCTTGGGTCATCTTCAAACAAACTTCGGAAGAACTTGAGAGGGACGATTGTATGTCGCGAACTCCCATTGGGGAAACCTTATCAGGAACTTATCTCCATGCCTCGAGAGGGATGGTCTATCCGCTTACTCTCGCTGGGGGAATAAAATAAAGGCGTGTCGAAACACCTGTTAAAGAATACCTGCTCGTTGTGACAAGCAAAGTCTTGGAAGCAGTAAATAATATATGATAGTCTGCAGCCGGCTTAGAAATGCGGGTCTGAACGAAGAATAATCGTCAAACGGACCAAAAAAGATAAAATGGCATCGGGGAAGAGGCGCACCAAAGATGGGCCCACAAATAACGAACTCATAACGAATTTTTGAAAATTCGTATGAAGGAAAGCTAAGGAAGAGGCGCAGCAAGAGCTGCGTCTCTTGGAAGAGGCGCATCACCTGCTGCGTCTATTCCTGAGTGTGTCTTTTCTGCGTAAAAACGCGATAAGCTGGCTGCTGTTGAGGTCGTCGATGGGTCCTGTGTGGTACTTGGGCGAGCGCTTGGCTCGTCAGTGCTCTCGGGATGTCTTGACGGTTCCCATCGATCCTCCTAGGATGATGTTTAGGGAGCCTTTAGAGGCTGAGAGGGAGGCTGACTTGGCTGGCGTTGGTGGTGACGACCTTCTGCTTCCTGGTGAGGACTACTCGGCGTTCCTCTACGGGAGGTTGGCGTACTGGCCGGTTGTGGTAAGTGCTTTATCCTCTTTATTTTTGATTTTTTTGAGAATACGATAAAAGATCATCGATTAATGAGAATCATTTGACTTTGTAGGAGGTCGAGGCGGCGGGCATCGAGCCCCCAGAGTACCCCGAGACCCTCGAGTACACTGACGCGACCGGGAGGACGACGATCTCCGAGCTGCGTGACTTTAACGTGGATGTGACGGATGCTGGCCTGGACGATTGGCAGCATCTGATTCGGAGGGTTAGCCTCTGATTTGTATGATCTTTTGTGTAATAACACATTTGATTTGAATTTATCCAATTACTGAGAACTTCTTTTGAAAATACAAGTTGCGCCGTTTCGGTTTGTGGCGTTATGGAGGGTAGCCAACCGGCTGCGAGCTACTGCGTCGAGGCACTTGTCGGCGATCGAGGTCGTCAGGTATGAACCTTTCGTCTATTTCATTTTTATAATTTTCCAACTTTTCTTGTGATTGCTTGAAATGATTGACATGAGCCAATTTGTTGTTTGTAGAGGGAGCGTGAGCTGGAGCGTGAGCTGGCCCAGTCTCAGGAGGAGACAGCTTGTTTGCTGAGGGAGCTCGAGGTTCGCGACGCCGAGGTTGCTGCTCTCGAGGCGAGAGTTGCGGAGTTAGGTGGCGACCGGCAGTAGTTTTGTTGTTGTTTGTTTGTTGTTGGCTGTATCTTGCACATTTGTACATTTTAGGACCTACATTTTGGACATTTTGGATTTTGATTGGGGCTCGAGCCCCCAGTTTGTTGTACATGTCCCTCTTTTGGTTGTATATGATGGCCTGAGTGCCTTTGCTACTTGGTTGCGTTGCTGGTACCTGCAGGTTAGCTTTGAACAGGTTTGGTAGATGACGGTTTACGCCGTCATGCTGCCGAAATTTACATAGAAATTCACATAGAACATACATTTGTATATACGGCCTAAATTAGCACAAAACGAATGACTCAAAAGTGCAAAAAATGCAAAAATGCCAAAAATGCAAAAAATTTGCCGGAAATGACCGGACGGTAGGGAGGGTTACCCCCAAAAAAATGAAAAAAATAGAAATCTATAAGTTAGAAATGTAATGTGGGACGGGAGTGAAATGATTGAAAAAGAAATAAAAGAAATATATAAGTTTGAAATAAATTATATAAATGATTTCCTAAAAAAGAAGAAAATAGAAAGAAATATGTAAGTGTGCTAAAATGACGAAAATGTTGATATTGCCTCGAAATGCGTGCCCGCGGAATTGGGAAACACGAAATATGGCAATTTTCACGTATTTACCAAAATAATAACCCGCATGAATAGGAAATTATTCGCTAAGGAATTTAGGAAAGATCCAACGCGGAAAATCACAGAAACGTTGCTGAGGAAGAGGCGCAGCAGGAGCTGCGTCCCTTTGAAGAGGCGCGCGGCCCAGTCTTTGCGCTTTGTTCCCCTGGTGTATCCGTCCTGGCGGATTTTAGGAAACAGATTTTAGTATAAATAGAGACGTCGATAGAGGTTTTATTCACACGATTCTTCCGTCTCTTCCTTCGTCTTATTACATAAAAATCTCAAAATAATCATTCATCATGAATACTTTAGAGATTCGTCTAAAAGAGTGGACCAACGAGTTTTCCAACGTGGAGAAACACGACATGGGTGCTTATAATCTTGGATCATTGTTGAGTTTGAAGCTTATCAAGGTTGTCAAACCGTTCCTAGATGCTTGCCTTGATTATTGGGACCCGAATTATCATGTTTTTGCTTTCCTTGGAGGTGACATTTGCCCATTTCCTGAAGAAATTGCTGCGATCGGTGGGTGGGACCCAGAACACTTGCCTGCTATTCCTTCTACTTCACAAGGGTATAAGAACAAATTTAGAGACTTGCTTGGATTGACAAGAATTGAGGTGGACCGTCTAGTGACCTCGAAAGGAGTGCGAATGTTGGACTTTATTGACCGATTCATTAACAGGGCCGACCCCACCATTTCTTATGTTGCTAGGCGAAGGGCATTCGGATTTTGCTTGTTACATGTATATGTCCTTCAAGGGCATCTTGATGAGGACTTGAGAGGTGATCCCCATCTCCTGGGCCTAGTTGAGCAAATGGAGCTGCGCAGGAGCCCAGCCTGTTTATGTTTAGGAGAGATCCTATTGGGTTTGGATAACAGGAAAGCCAATCGTGACCTACCGTATTTGGGAAGTCCCATTATCTTGCAGGTAAAAGAACGCTTTTCTCTTCTTTTCCTTTTTTTCTTTTTCTCTCTTTTTTTTTCCTTCTTTTTTCGTTTTTTTTCTGTTTCTTTTTTTTTCGTTTTTTTTATACCCGCTTTTGGTAGGTCTAGCTTATGGAGCGTCTTCGATTGATCGAGCCCCCAGTTTATGTTCCTTCTTATCATGCTTGTTCGAGCGCAATGAGGATCAGGCTTTACATGGTGGACTTCACTCGGGTCTGCAATTATTGGGAAAACAAATTGAAGAGTGATGATGGCCCCTTTATTAGATGGATTGTACCATGGTGGCATCTCAAATCTATCACTGGAGTATCTTCCTTGTATCCTACCCGATCCGTGCGCATTCCTGGCTTGGAATTCATGGTATGCATCTTCCCGGAGAGGCTGATGAGACAGGTTGGACGGAAGCAGACAATCCCGAAGCTTGGCACTGTCCCGCAGACTGCCGTGGCGCTTACTAATGAGAGTCGAAGGGAGTGGGCCATTAAATGGGCTCAAAGAAATGTATGGTTCTTGAATTCTTCTGTTAGTGCCTTATGGGTGTCGGATTCCTATCTGCGATGGAGGAAGGCTACTACTCCGGAGGAGCGTGAGAGATTAAGGAAGCGCGAGCCCGTCGACTACAAGGTGCGCGAAGTGGAAAAGGAGAAAGAGAAGCATCTGACTGAGGGATAGGAAGAAGCCGGGTTTCGAGTTGTTCATCCTTCGAAGAAACCGAAGACCTCTCCTGCCATGGACAAAGTGATTGATAAGAATGGGAAGGCTAGACCGCGAGAAAGACCGTTGGTGATTAGGTCCGAAGTGGCGCAAGAGCGTCCGGCTCGAGGTCGTGACAAGAAATATGACAAGAATCACAAGGGCAAAGGGAAGATGGAGGAATAGCCCAAGTCTTTGTTATTATTTATTATTATTATTGTAATAAGAAGGTGGGGTTTTTAGAATCCTAGCCTATTGTATTTTTCTTT
The DNA here is from genome assembly GCF_048544455.1 of Silene latifolia. Lineage (NCBI taxonomy): Eukaryota > Viridiplantae > Streptophyta > Magnoliopsida > Caryophyllales > Caryophyllaceae > Silene > Silene latifolia. Next base: position 30,201,130 of record NC_133526.1, on the reverse strand, counting down.
TTAGCATTATTATTATTATGTAACGTATTATTATTATTATTAGAAAAAGAATGAAATAAAAGAGGTTAATTGGTTATAAAACCGTTGTGATTTTCTATTTATCATTCTTGTCGAATTCCAAATGCAACTGCAAATGTCCTTCTATTTACATTTTGAAATTAATGGGTTGTATCCTGTGAAGGATTGTCTACGTATTCATTAAAAAAATGAAATCAAACCCTTACGCGTAGTTCGAGTAAATGTAAAAGAATAATTGTTCTAAGCAAGAGCTTGTAATGAACTTAGAAGATAAGCATGAGCTTTTTACTTACTCTTAAGGTGCAATTTAGTTTATTTGATGATATGAGAAGGACAAATTGTCAAAATGCAGGAGCAGGGTGACATTAGCTTATTTCAGCTTGGCCAGGGGCCGTTTATTTAGTGCCACAAGAGCGACACGTGAGGGTACGTGAGGCGCGTTTTTGTTCCTATTCTAGGCATAATACCGCTTTAGTTGGTCGAGGTTTGTCGGGTTGGCAAATTCATTCCCATCTAGGTCTGTGATCCTAACCGCACCCCCTGGAAGTATGGACTTGACTAGAAATGGCCCGGCCCAATTAGGTTTGAATTTTCCCCGTGGATCGACAGGTAAAAGAGCTCTAACCGACTTGAGTACTAAGTCTCCTTCTTTGATGTTCCTTGGCTTGACCCTTTTGTTGAAGGCTCGTTAAATACATGCTTGATATATTTGGACATTATGTAATGCGCGTAGCCTACGTTCATCCAGGAGGATGAGTTCTTCATATCTATCCATCCTCCAATCGGTTTCCGGGATTTGACTTTCGAGTAAGATATGCAATGATGGTATTTCTAACTCGACTGGCTGTACAACTTCAATGCCGTAGGTCAATTAGAAAGGGGTGGCCCCAGTGGGCGTCTTAAAAGATGTGCGATATCCCCACAAAGCAAAGGGTATTTTGCTTGGCCAATCTCGACAGTTGTCAATCATTTTCTTGAGAATTGTGACAACGTTTTTGTTTGCCGCCTCTACCGCGCCATTAGTCTGTGGTCTATACGGCAAAGAGTGGTGATGCCTAATTTTGTACTTGGCTAACAATTGCTCAGTCTTAGCTTGGAAATGTGATTCATTATCACTAATGATCTCATGTGGGCAACCGTATCGACAGATGATGTTGTTTTGTATGAACTGTGCTACATTTTTAGCCGTGAGACTAGTGTAGGAAGCTGCTTCTACCCATTTGGTGAAATAGTCGATTGCCACTAGGATGAAAAAGTGACCTCCTGTTCCGGCTGGAGTTATCTTCCCGATTATATCAATTCCCCAGGCAGAAAATGGCCAAGAATATGTCATTGTATAGAGTAATAAAGGAGGGACATGCTGTACATTCCCGAAGATTTGGCAGTTGTGGCAATGTCTTACATATTTGATGCAATCGGATTCCATTGTGGTCCAATAATACCCTAAACGTGTGATCTTCTTTGCCATCATGGGCCCACTCATGTGAGGACCGCATTCTCCATCATGGAATTCTTCCATCACTTTCCGCGCCTGTGAATGATCAAGGCAACGTAGGATTACACCAAGAGGTGTTCTTTTGTATAACTCTCCTTGCATGAGAACGTATTGGGAAGCTAGTAGGCGTATAGCGCGTTGTCCCCTTTTGTCCATATCCGGTAAATAGTTACCGTTGAGCTTGAAATTTAGGATTGCTTGGAACCAAGGTTCCTCTGTGGTTTCCTCTTCATCGGTGATTTGGTGGACATAAGCTGGCTCTGATCGTCGTTCGATACATAAAGGCATTTCCACCATGTCATCTGGCATATTAATCAAAGATGCAAGTTTTGCAAGAGCATCTGCAAATTGATTTTCCTCCCAAGGTAGGTGTAGGTAGGTTACGTGATCAAATAATTGGGCAACTTGGTCTATTCTGGCTTGATAAGGTGCTAGGCTTTCGCTTCGGATTTTCCAAGATCCCGTAACTTGATTGATGATCAGAGACAAATCCCCGTGTACTCGGAGGTTTTTAATGCCTAAGCTCACTGCCGCTTGTAGTCCAATGAGACAAGGTTCATATTCTGCAGCATTATTTGTCACCTCGAAGTCGAGTTAGACATAGATCGTTGTATGCTCGCCTTCAGGAGAAATGAGCAACACTCCTATTCCAAATCCTCTTAAGTTTGATGCTCCATCAAAGTAAAGGTCCCAGGAGTCTACGTCGGTTTGGAGTATATCCTCGTCTGGAAATGACCAAGTATCTATTGTTTGTGCCTCATTGATGGGATTTTGCAAAGAATTCGGCAACGGCGCGCCCCTTTTATAACTTTCAGACGCACATATTTGAGATCGAACTCTGAGAGCATCAAAGTCCATCTTGCTAGGCGTCCATTGAGGACGGGTTTCTCGAAGAGGTATTTGACTGGATCCATTTTGGAGTATATTTTGACGGAGTAGCTAAGCATGTAATGACGTAGCTTCTTCATTGCCCACACAAGAGCGAGGCATGTCTTTTCGAGTTGTGAGTATTTGTACTCGTACTCCAAGAACTTCTTACTAAGGTAGTAGTTAGCCCTTTCTTCCTTTCCTACGGTTTGAGCTAGCATGGCGCCCATGGCTGTTTCGGTTACTGTGAGATATAAACCAAGAGGCTGATCTCGTTGAGGTGGCATGAGCACTGGTGGTTTAGCTAAAATCTCCTTGATTCGATCAAATGCCTTTTGACAGTCATCATCCCACATGGTGTGATCTGTTTTCTTGAGCTTCTTGAAGATAGGTTCATAGATCATGGTGAGTTTCGATATAAATCGACTTATATATTGAACTTTTCCCAGGAATCCTCTGACTTCTTTTTCCGTTTGAGGTTATGGCATTTCGATCAGAGCTTTGATATTGGAAGGGTCTATTTCTATACCTCGTTGGCTAACGACGTATCCCAGGAGTTTTCCAGATGTTACTCCGAATGCGCACTTTTGAGGATTGAGCCTCATGTTGTACTTTCGTAGCCTTGAGAAAAATTTGCGAAGGTTCGCAATATGCCCCTCTCTATCCTTGGACTTGACAATCATGTCGTCTACGTATACCTCAACTTCTTTGTGCATCATGTCATGTAAGAGTGTGGTTGCGGTGCGTTGATATGTAGCTCCGACGTTGATTAACCTAAACAGCATGACCGTATAGCAATAGGTTCCCCATTGTGTGACAAAGGCGGTCTTATGCATGTCTTCTATGGCCATCTTGATTTGGTTGTAACCCGCGTACCCATCCATGAAGGATAGTAACGCGTGATCTGTGGTATTGTCCACCAATATGTCGATATGTGGTAGAGGAAAGTCATCTTTAGGGCTTGCCCTGTTTAAGCCTCTAAAATCAACACAAACACGGATTCTCCTATCCTTTTTGGGTACGGGTACTATGTTGGCTACCCAGTCAGAGTACTCAAAAACTTTGATGAACCCGGCTTTGAATTATTTATCGACTTCTTCTTTAATCTTGAGAGCCCATTATGTTCTCATTCGATGAAGCTTCTGTTTTACAGGCTTGAAACCTGGCTTAATTGGGATTCTATGTTCGGCGATATCGCTGTCGATCCCTGGCATGTCTTTGTAGGACCAAGCGAAAACGTCTTTGAACTCGTGTAGGAGGTCTATGAAACTGGCCCTTTCGGTGGGGCTCAGGGTAGTCCCTATCCTAAGTTCTTGGGGTTCTAGTTCAGTTCCAACATTGATGGGTTCGGTGTTCTCTATTACTGGTCCCCCTTCCCCCTCTTGTAGTATTTCTTTGGCTATGTAGGGAGGTATCTCAATTGAGTCTTGGTCTGGGTCATCCTCAGTATCATCGTAAACAGAATTGCATTCAAGATAACACAAAGAGTAAGCAGAACCTGATTTATTCATATTAAAGTTTGAGAAAAGTTGAAACAAAGAAACCATCTGATCTGCGGTCAGCGGCGGTAAAGGGACAGTTGTTGGGGCATTTCCTGAACTACTGTTACTATTTGAGGCTAAGCTAGGAGAAACAAAGGGAATGGGGGTGACGACGGGAGGAGACTCCCTAGTGACTTCTCTAGACTCCGACTCTGACTCCGACTCTGACTCTGACTCGAATTCATCGTCTTCTGGTTCTCCTTTGAACATCTCTCCTTCTCCAGTGGTGAGCTTGAAGAGTCTTCCTTGATTGTTGGTCCACTTGATTGATTTTCTCCATCCTTTCTGCTGGTTCGCGTTTGTTTCTGTGATTAACGCGGTAGGGTTGAAGTGGTTGTCTTGAAGTATCATGGTAATGATCTCATCCTGCGCGGCTCTAACAAATCGATCTTCTCCAAATAGTAGACTAACAGCTTGTTCGTCTAAGCAAGGTGCTTGACGGGTTTTGACGGTAGGAACCATTTCTGGAGGAATGAAGTAGCAATCGTGAAAGATCTCGATTCCGGCTAGCTTCCTTCCGAGGTAGTGCCAAGGTTCGGGAAATCCGTGAAAGAGTTCTTGAATTCCTTCCCTAACAAAGTATCCATTCCGGGTAGGGAAATATGGTCGCATTTGGACTCCTATGTGCTTACGGCTTTGAACTTGAGCGAGCATCTCGAGAACTTCCTCTTTAGTGGGTTTGTACCCTAGTCCAAGTGGTATTCTTTTTTAGTTGCCTTCCTTGTAGAGTGCGAAGGCGTTTCTTCGGGTAGGGTTCAAAGGCATTCCAGGGAAGTATCCCTGGGATTTGAGTATGTGGTTGACCACCAAGTTAGAGTAGGGATCGTAGTATAGGGGTGCCAAGTCACTTTCTATGACACTTATGCTTTGAAAGCCCCCAAGTTCGTATACTGGATCTGCAAGGACTTGATTATTTGACTTCTTTTCGATTATTGCCTTGAGGGGCGACGAAGTGATCGTCACCACTTTGCCATTTAGTGGGATCTTGATCTTTTGGTGAAGGGTGGATGTTACCGCTTTGGAAGCGTTAATCCAAGGTCTTACCAGAAGTATGTTGAAAGAAGCTTCGATGTCCACTATTTGGAAGTTAACCTTTCGCTCAATTGGCCCTGTGGCTATGGTCAGGTTAACGAGTCCTACTACCTTTCGTCGCGTACCATCATATGCGCGAACATTTTGATTGGTAGGGGTCCAATCCGACTCTTTCATGCCTAGTTTGTATGCCGTTTTCAGGGGTATGACGTTGACCGCGGAGCCATCATCTACCAAGGTCATTGGCACATTCTTCTTTAAGCAAATGACAGTGATGTAAAGAGCCAAGTTATGACTAGCGCCAAAGGGCGACAAATCTTCATCTGAGAAAGTAATAGGATTACTTAACTTCGGTGATTCTTGGAAGACCAAGTTGACTACATCGTCGGGTGTGGAGTTATGTGCTACATTTAGTTTGGCCAAAGCTTGCAGTAAAGCTTGGCGATGTGGGAATGAGCTTGCTACTAGTTGCCAGACTGAAAGATCAGCCTTTGTTTTCTGTAATTGCTTGAGCAAATGATCAGTATAGTCATCTTCGTTATCATTTGGTGTGATAACGTTGGTTGGACCATTTTGAGTAGTGCTTTGATATGGACGCCCCGAACGAGTTAGGTGGTCCACATCTTGGTCTTCACCATTTTGGACTATTTTCTTGACTAGGGAGTGTTCAATGAGATACTCGTATTCATCATCATCGACCCATACTCCATTGACTGTAGCTAGTTCCCTCATTCTCATGATCTCGTCCTCTAATTGTGTGATTTGGTCGACTAGTTTATCAACAACAGCGACTATTTCTTGCATAGTAGCATTTTGAGAAAAGATTAGTGGCGCATGTTCTTTAAGTGTCGCATTGGGGTCATGTAAAGTTGTCACCACATTTTCCAATTCCCAAACTTGCCTATCCACACTCCTTGCCCATGCGATGAAGTCGGCAATGGTAGGGGAAATGGTGGAGTAGAACCCTTCATTCTCGATTGCGTGGATCTCATCTTTGACTGGAGAAATGAGGTGTGAACAATCTAAGGTAGATTCTTCACTTGTGATTACTAGAATTCTAAGAGGATTCTGAGTGTTGTTAGGCTTACCTCCCGGCGGTATTGGTAGTCGACCATCCTCAATCATGTCTTGAAGCACATTTTTCAATTTGTAGCATTTTTCTTTGTCATGGCCCTTACCCCTATGATATTCACAGTATGAGTTCTCGTCCCAGAACTTGGATTTTTTTTCGGGTTCAGGCGTAGGTCCTATGGGTTGGAGTTTGCCTTGCTTCATTAACCTTTTTAGAGCATTGGAGTAAGTGTCCCCAAGATTTGTAAATTTCCTTGGTGGGGTACTCTTCTTGGATGGCTCGAGGAGGTTAACTTCATCGGTTTTGCTAGTGGAGCCGTAAGAACGACTTGTTGAGCCTTGATATCCTCGGCCTACCATTTTGGACAAGAGCCCTTTACGGATGTCATCTTCGATCTTTGTTCCTAGTACGGGTAAGTCCTTGAAAGTTTTGATGTTTTGGTACCTCAAATGATTGGCATAGATGGGCTTTAAGTTGTCCACGAATTTCTCCACAAGGGTAGCCTCATCCGGGCGTTCAACTAGTTGGGTACTAGTCTTCCTCCACCTACTTAGGAAGTCGGTGAAACCTTCTTTGTCATTTTGGGTAAGAACCTCTAAAGTGTGCATGTTAACTTGGATCTCAGCATTATCCGCATATTGCTTAGCAAACTCGATCGCGGCATCTTCCCAAGTAGCGATTTTCTTGTGTTCTAGAGAGTAGAACCATTGCTTTGGGATGGTGTCAAGAGATGAAGGAAAGATCCTTAAGAACATCTCGGGTTTAATGCCTTTGATAGACATGTAATCTTTGAAAGCACGGATGTGGTTCAAAGGGTTTTCATGCCCCTTGAATTTAGGGATATCCGTCATGTTCAAGTTGGTTGGCAACTTGGAACTCACGGCCTCATACTTGCGATTATTTTCCCTATAAATGTCATCCCCCTTAACATACATCAATTGCTCCTCTAAGTATTGGAGTCGTTTCTCAGCTGCAGTCATGCCCATGGGAGGGTTTTCGTCCCTGAAGTCATTCACGAAGTCATCAACGATTTCACTTTCTCGAGGAGGCAACCTCGCCTCTACGGCATAGATCCGGCCCTCGATGGTGTCAAGGCGATCATACACTTGGTCTTGAGTAACTTGGAGTTGAGCTAGCGCGGTTAGGATTCGATCAATACCATCTTGGAGTTGATTGAAGTTCACGTCGCTTGTTTCAGGCATCTTGGAAACTGGATAAGAGATCGACGACGAATCAAAACACGATCGACCATTCTAACACACTTACTGAGAAAGAAATGTTTTGACTCGTGAAGTGGGTGTATGCCACTTGTGTTGAGTGAGTTTTTTTAAAGAAATGACAAAGATTTGAAAATGTGTGTCCTAGTCAACTATAGTGTAGTTGTAGGAGTGGACTCGAAGTGAGGTTTTGAAATGGGCTTGGGCCCGAATTTGACTCGACAAATGGGCAGAGTTTTGACTTGGTTTTGCGCTAATCGTTGGCCTTTTTCGAAATTTACATTTTAAAGGGATTTTGGTTTTATAGAAAATCGTCATGGTTTCGTTTAGAAATGGTGATCACGTAAACATTTATACAAGCATTATAACGGGATGCTGAGTGCATTTAAAAGGGTTTTGGTTTAAAGGGTGGGTTGCCATAGCGAACAATCAAACCCGAAGTCTGTGGAGAGGCTCATACCAAACAAGAGTAAGGCCGATTCCTAGTCCATTTCCTCAAGTAGTGAAGGTCCTTGATACAAACAAGAGTAAGCATCATGGTATAGATGACGTCAATCGCTATCCATCCTTAGGCCCAAATAAGAATTAGGACCGTTTAGACGGGGCAATTGGTCGAATGGGTTGGGTTGGGCCTAGGAAGGCCGAATAAACGATCTAGAAAGATCGAGTTATGAAAACCGACAATTGTCTTGTACAAACTATTCCCTAACCTTGTTCAAGTTTCACCCTTGGCTACACGTAAGTGTATTATCCCCAGCGGAGTCGCCAAACTTTGGACGCGGGCCCACGGGGGCGCTTGGGAGGAAGAGAACAAGCGTTTGCATTTGTGGAGTCGCCACAAATTTATTGTGGAAAATTGGAAACCGTTCGAATACCTCGTGTCATGTCAAGATGCAAAGTAGTGACATGAACACCAAGAACTCGTTACCCTTAGCATTCTATGTCTAGAATGACTCTCGTGGATGCCAATGAACACGGATGTTCACAGAGATCTGGAGTAAGGGGTGAGGGTACGTATTAGGAAGCTCTTTTGATCGAACACCTAATCGCGCCCTCCTCGATAGCGGCCTCTACTAATGATTAGGGAAGTTGTCTATACTCGATATACTGTCGATTATATGTATGCAATGCAACATCCAATAAATTAATCCTAGCATGTGAAGAATTAGACTAAGTCGGTAAAACATGTAATTTTAGCATACAATTGGGTCAAAGTAAGAATTTAAGTTCAATTACATGTGAAGGCATACAATATGATACAAGGAATACAATAAATACAATAATGAAAATTACAATAATTACATTGGGTTCATTGATTGATGTCGAAAATACCTTTAAAACAGATAATTTGGGAAAGAAAGAAATAAACGAATTAACGAACAGAAATTAGGTGATAATACGATTAATAGTTAATTAATTTCGTAATTAAACTAGGTCAAGGCAGAACGGAAATTCAGATACAGAACTCAGCCTAGAACAGGCGCATCTGGACTGCGCCCTTTGGAAGAGGCGCAGCAGTTGCTGCGTCTGTTCCAAGGGTGAGTTCTGGCTGTGAAGCCGGAACTGCAAATCGTTAACGTTAATTGATGAATTTAAGGATTGATTATGATGTTTAACTCGGATGAAAGTGATTTAATACATTAATTACATGTGAATAGGTCATAAAAGCGATAGATCATGGATGAAACGAGCGCAAACGAATTAATTACATGAATGAAAGATTGATTAATGACATGGGTGAACTAAATAGGTTAAACATAACGAATTAATGAAGAACTAATGATGAATATGACAATAGACAGATGGAAATATATCAAAGATCGAATTCCAGAAACTCAATATGAAAGAATCGAATCTCTACAACCCGGATTGATTTTAATGACGAAAAATCCGCAAATATTGGTTATAAGGGATTTAAGGTCGGAATTTAATGATGAATTATATACTAACGAATGATAAATTATGTATATGTGAAATTATTATGCTATTATGCTTAAGTCGTCATATGAACAATGAACAATAAACGAAAGAAAACAACAAAACAAACGAATTGACAGAAGACGAAGGAAGAAGAAAGGAAGGGGGAACTGCGGCAGCCTCACGAAGAGGCGCAGTAGGTGCTGCGTCCCTTCGAAGAGGCGCAGCAGTTGCTGCGTCCTTTCTCGACGTCTGTCCTCTAATAATCCGTAAAAAAGGGTTTTAAAAATGGTTTTATAAATAAGTTTTAAGAATTATTTTCGACATAAATCTTACATTAATGATACAAAAAGTAAATAACAATAAGTAAAGAAGGATTTACACCCTCAGACTTACATGTTTGACGAAACGAGATGAACTAAGTTTACGATTAGTGCTGCTCGACTCGAATATAACGAAAGTGCCCTCGTAAGAGGAAAACGATTAAGATTAATTAAGTTGATTGATTGTGGAGTTGGTCAAATTGGCCAGTCATGCAAACGAGGCTGGTACTCAGAAAGATCCGAGCTTACGTGGTCGAATGTTCAAGCACGTAGACGCCAAAAAGTAAGAACGTGGTCTAGAATGCAAAGGGAGAAGAGAAGGTCGGACACTCGCGTGAGAAATATGAGGAGCGAAGGCTCCTATTTATACTAATCACGTGATGGAATAGGGTTTTCGGAGAAACTTTGGAAGTGAATCTCAAAAAGATATGAAAAGATACGAAAAATACACAGAAAAGGACTTGGGAAGAGGCGCAGCAGGCACTGCGTCTCTTGGAAGAGGCGCAGCACCTGCTGCGTCCTTTCCCAAGTGGTTTCCTCCTACGGAAGAAAGATTTCCGTGTTTAATTTATGGAATAACGGATTAATTTGGTTTTCCTTAATATTTTGTATGAATATTACCGGAAATTCTTTACCAAAGATTAAAAGATTATAAAAGACTTATACAATATAGAATAGAAATATCCGAAACATTCCAGAACATTCTGACTCGGGATTTAGCGGTTATCAGAAAATGAAGACGGTTTTAGGCCCGGACTCCAAATGTACTCTAATTACTGTCAAAATGACCATATCGGCGCGTAGATGACAACTAAGAGGTAGACATGAGTGTTTGAGCAATCACTTGACGATAAACTTATGAACTGTCACAAATCGTTCCGCGTACCAAACATGCGGCCCAATCATCACCTGGTGGTTTGGCGGGAGGTGCAGAAATGAGGTATCTACAACGACTTGTTGAGCCTTGATAGCCACGACCTACCGTTTTGGATAAGAGCCCTTTACGGATGTCATCTTCGATCCTCGTTCCTAGTACAGTTAAGTCTTTGAAGGTCTTAATGTTTTGGTACCTCAAATGATTTGCATAAATGGGCTTTAGGTTGTCCACGAATTTCTCCACGAGGGTAGCTTCATCTGGACGTTCAACAAGTTGAGTACTAGTCTTCCTCCACCTACTTAGAAAGTCGGTGAAACCTTCTTTTTGTCATTTTGGGTAAGAACCTCTAAAGTGCGCAAGTTGACTTGGATTTCAGCTTATCCGCGTATTGTTTGGCAAACTCAATTGCGGCATCATCCCAGGTAGCGATCTTCTTATGTTCTAGAGAATAGAATCATTGTTTTGGGATGGTGTCAAGAGATTAAAGAAAGATCCTTAAGAACATCTCGGGTTTAATGCCTTTGATAGACATGTAATCCTTGAAAGCACGGATATGGTTCAAAGGGTTTTCATACCCCTTGAATTTAGGGATATCCGTCATGTTGAAGTTGGTTGGCAACTTAGAACTTACAGCTTCATATTTGCGATTGTTTTCCCTATAAATGTCATCCCCTTTGAGATACATCAATTGTTCCTCCAAGTATTGGAGTCGTTTCTCGGCTGTAGTCATACCTATAGGAGGGTTTTCGTCCCCGAAGTTATTCACAAATTCATCAGACACTTCACTTTCTCGAGGAGGCATCCTCGTTTCCACGGCACATATTCGGCCTTCGATTGTGTCAAGGCGATCATACACTTGGTCTTGAGTGACTTGGAGATGAGCTAGCGCGGCTAGGATTTGATCATTACCATTCTAGAGTTGGTTGAAGTTCACGTCGCTTGTTTCAGGCATCTTGGGAACTGAATAAGAGATCGACGACGAATCAAAACACGATCGACCATTCTAACACACTTACTCGAAAAGAAATGTTTTGACTTGTGAAGTGGGAGTGTGCCACTTGTGTCAAGTGAGTTTTGAGGAAATGACAAAGTTTGAAAATGTTGGTCCTAGTCAACTTTAGTGTAGTTGTAGGAGTGGACTCGAAGTGAGGTTTTGAAATTGGTTTTGAGGCCCGAATTTTGACTCGACAATTGGACAGAGTTTCGAGTGGTTTTGCGCTAGTATTAGGCCTAAGTCTCGAAAATTTTACATTTTAAAAGGGATTTTGATTTTTACAAAAATCGTCATGGTTTTGTTTAGAAATCGTGATCACATATGGTACAAACATTATACAAGCATTATAACGGGATGCTGAGTGCATTTAAAAGGGTTTTGGTTTTAAAGGGTGGGTTGCCATACCGAACAATCAAACCCGAAGTCTGTGGAGAGGCTCGTACCAAACAAGAGTAAGGCCGATTCCTAGTCCATTTCCTCAAGTAGTGAACGTCCTTGATACAAACAAGAGTAAGTACCATGGTATGGATGACGTCAATCGCTATCTATCCTTAGGCCCAAATAAGAATCAGGACCGTTTAGACGGGACGATTGGTCGAATGGGTTGGGTTGGGCCTAGGAAGGCCGAATGAAACGATCTAGGAAGACCGAGTTATGAAAACCGACAATTGTCATGTACAAACTATTCCCTAACCTTGTTCAAGTTTCACCCTTTTGGCTACACGTAAGTGTATTATCCCCAGCGGAGTCGCCAAACTGTGGACGCGTGCCCACGGGGGCGCTGGGGAACAAGCGTTTGCATTTGTGGAGTCACCACCAATTTATTGTGGAAAATTGGAAACCGTTTGAATACCTTGTGCCATGTCAAGACACAAAGTAGAGACATGAACACCAAGAACTCGTTACCCTTAGCATTCTATGTCTAGAATGACTCTCGTGGATGCCAATGAACACGGATGTTCACAGAGATCTGGAGTAAGGGGTGAGGGTACGTATTAGGAAGCTCTTTTGATCGAACACCTAATCCCGCCCGCCTCGATAGCGGCCTCTACTAATGATTAGGGAATTTGTCTATACTCGATATATTGTCAATTATATGCATGCAATGCAACATCCATTGTTTTAATCCTAGCATGTGAGAATTAATACTAAGTCGGTTAACACGTAATTTAACATACAATTAAAGTCGAAGTAGGAATTTAGGTTGATTACAGGTGGAAACATACAAGCAATACGATAAAAGAAATACAATAATAAAAATTACAATAAAGAAAATATTACAATAATTACATCGGATTAAATGATTTATGTCGAAAATACATTTAAAACGGATGGTTTTAGGAAAAGAAAGAATAAATGAATTAACGAACAGATTATGGTGATAATACGAGTAATAATTAATTAAATACATAATTAATAAAACAGGTAAAGGCAAAAACGGGAGTTCAGAGACAGAAATCAACTAGGAACAGGCGCAGCAGAGCTGCGTCCCTTGGAAGAGGCGCAGCAGTTGCTGCGTCAGTTCCTTGGCTCAGTTCTGGCTGTGAAGCCGGAATTGCAAATTGTTAATATTCGTTGGTGATTTTAATGATCGATTATGAATAATTGACTCGGATGAAAGTGATTAGCAGATTATTTACATGCGATTGGGTCATAAAAGCATGAACATGGACGGAATTAAACAATATGAGTTAATTACAAGATTTAAAAGGTTAATTAATGAATTAATTAGGTTAAACAAGTTATTAATGACGAACTAATGATGGATATGATAAATAACAGATGGGAATATATCAAAGATCGAATTCCAGAGACTCAATATTCATGAATCGAATCTCTAAAACCCGGATTGACTTTCATGACGAAAACCCGCAAATATTGATTATAAGGGATTTAAGTCGGGATTTAATGACGAATTAATTAACAATGAATTATTTACATGTTAAAATTATTATACTCAAATTATTACGTCAATGAAACAATGAACAATTGATAACAAAACAAAGAAAATCGAATTATCAAAAGACGAAGGAAGAAGAAAGGAAGCAGGAACTGCGGCAGCCTCACGAAGAGGCGCAGCAGGTACTGCGTCCCTTCGAAGAGGCGCAGCAGTTGCTGCGTCCTTTCTCGACGTCTGTCTTCTGATAATCCGTAAAAAGGGTTTTTAAACAAGGTTTTACAAATCGGTTTTAGCATATTTTCGACATAAATCTTACAATTGATTACAATAATAAAGAACAATAAATAAAAGAAGGATTTACACCCTCAGACTTACATGTTTGTTGAAACGAGATGAACTAAATTAACGTTTAGTGATGCTCGACTCGAATGTAGACGAAAGTGCCCTCTAGGAGGAAAACGAATAAGATTGATTAAAGTTGATTATTGTGGAGTTGGTCAAATTGGTCGGTCATGCAAAACGAGGTTGGTATTCAGAAAGATCCGAGCTTACGTGGTCGAAAGTTCAAGCACGTAGACGCCAAAAAATAAGAACGTGGTCTAGAATGCAAAGGGAGAAGAGAAGGGCGGACACTCGCGTGAGAAATATGTGAGACCGAAGGTCTCTATTTATACTAATCACATGGAGGAAATAGGGTTTTCGGAGAAACTTTGGAAGTGAATCTCGAAAAGATATGAAAAGATACGAAAAAATACGCAGAAAAGAACTTGGGAAGAGGCGCAGCAGGCACTGCGTCTCTTGGAAGAGGCGCAGCACTTGCTGCGTCCTTTCCCAAGTGGTTTCCTCCTGCGGAAGGAAGATTTCCGTGTTTTGATTATGGAATAACGGATTAATCTTGTTTTCCTTAATATTTTGTGTGAATATTACGAGAAATTCTTTACCAAAGATTAAAAGATTGGAAAATATGGAATAAAAATATCCGAAAAATTCCAGAACATTCCGACTCGGTTTTAGAAAATGAAGACGGTTTTTTGACCCGGACTCTAAATGTACGCTAATTACTGCAAAAACGACCGTAACGGCACGTAGATGACAATTAAGAGGTAGACATAAGTGTTTGAGCTATCACTTGATGATAAACTTACGAACTGTCACAAATCGTTCCGCGTACCAAACATGCGGCCCAATCATCACCGGGTGGTTTGCGGGAAGTGCAAAAATGAGGTATCTACAAAAATATTTTTTCTACGGTTTGAAGTGTCATTTTAGTTCTTAGAGTATGCGTCTTTTGTTACTTTGGTGTCCTTGCTAAATGCATTACGGCCATGTTTGGTAATCAACAGATTAATATTAGCAGAAACAGATTGGTCAAGCAGATTATAAATGACAGATTGGATTGACAGGTTTGACTAGTATATTTCAATTAGCAGATTTATTAGAAGTGTTTGGTAATTAGCGGGTTTAGGTAAATAGATTGTTGTATTTATATGTAAACGGTTGGTAGATTCATTTTTCGCAATCTACTAATATGAATATGCTGGGGGGAGCAGCATATTGGAAAATAGTAGATTGAGCTCCAATCTACTGTTTCAATATGCCATTTACCAAACACTCAAACTAGCATATTAATGAGTCAAACATGCTAAAAGCTTTGAATATGCTGAAAAACTACCAATCCTCTGTTTACCAAACACCCCCGTACATCTTTTGAATTTGACAGTTTGGTCAACAACCATTTGATACTTCTAAAGTTGGGTATTGTTCGCAACCTTGCAATAGAGTACGGACATGGCTCGTCACCAAACTGGTTGCACATGCACATTGGTGGTGGTGTTGGAAATTAATGTTTCCAGTGACTGATTTCTTACTACATATAGGCTGCATATACTGACAATGGTGGGTGCTTGTTTCGGTGGCTGTACATCATTGTGATGGGGGAGCCAGTGCTGACAGCAACGTTGTCAGCGTGTAAGTTACTTTGACTAAATTGTACAGTCTTAAGGTGTTGCCGAGAGATACAATAGCCTTAAGTGCAGTGCTAGAATTGTGTTTACAAACCGGGGTACAAATGATGATGTCAGTGGGAAAACACTACAGTGTTAGACAGAGGCAAGTAAAGCCGACTGACTATGCTATACTAATGAATTGAGTTTGGTTTTGGTATAAATAAATAATATTACAAAATGGTTTATTTCCTTGATATGTTGATTTGCCTATTTTTCAGTTTCCGAGTTTTAATCGCTAACACATACAATGTTGTGTTAAAATAAGTGAAATCAGACAGTGACCATTAACCATCACACTACCACCTTAATTTCACTTACAATTCCACCAAATTGGCGCACCGCGACTAGTTATTTAAAGGCTGCGACATATTTTCAAATAGTGTTTGGCCAATTACTTTTCTCTCAAAAAAAGGCCTTTCATATGGTTTTGAAGGAATTTGTTTTTTTCTTTTGCATTATTATCAACTGGAATTTGTGCCAACTTTGAATTTATTGTTAGTATAATTATCGTATTTGTTGTTATGTTTTTGAAATGGAAAATAAAATAGAAAGTCAAGGATAATTTATTCACAAACCAAAGTTGGGACGACACGGCCAAATACTTGAGTCCAGACCTAGATTAGGACTTGAATTATTCACTTCTTAATCTTGGTCTAGTAATTCATGTCTCAACCTAAGTTTGTGTGTGAATTTTCGGATGTCCCAACCGTGTCAAACTAAACACTAAACAAATTTCATTTTAATCAATATTGACCTTAATACTTACCAAGTCAATAATCTAATCGACCAATACTGGGTCGAGTTCATGTCTGGTTAGATCAAGTCGAGATTGAGCCACTGATTATCAAGTCGTCTCGGATATCAGGTCGCAAACGAGTTGGCTCGTAACAGTGTGAAGTTGTTCATTTTTCGAGTCTTTTTAGGTCCGGTCAAGTTTGCCAACTCGAAATCAGCAAAATGAAAGCAAACCAAAATTCTGGCACCATTCTCAGTTTCTCACAACATTCTCCCCACACCCACAACCACACCGTCGACAGCCTCTCGACCGCCCTCCACCAAGCCAATCGACGACCACTCCATTGATGATGGCCCATGTCGCCCAATTAATTGTAGTATAGTATCTAGCGTTTAATTTTGATTGTTAGAGTTTTGTTTCAATTAATTGTTGGTAGTATTGGTATAATGAAAGTGCAATTTGGTTTTTATTCAATTAACTAGTTTTTATACCCGTGAGAATCACAGGTGCGTTTGAGTCTAATTGTGTAAACTCACTACTCATAAACGTAGTCGTATTAATCTGAGATATGTCTATCTGTGTAAACTCGCTACTCATGAACCTAATCGTATTAATATGGGATATGTCGATATCTTTGTTGCTTGTGTTACATACAGTGGGATGTAAAAACGTGTGAATATATTTTGGTGAAAGGTAAAATAACATATTGATATTGAATTTTATATGAATTACGATATTAGATGGGTAAATACCTGTAATAACGTATAACTATAAGCTCAAATTACTTTTTTTTTTAATAGTGATAATTGTGTTCAAAATTAATCAAGTTAAGTGATGAGTGTTCAATACGTGTAAAACTTATTTTCATCATAGGCCGATACTTTTTTTATTGTATACTACACAAATATGGTTGTATAGACAAATAAAAAATCACATTTTTCATACTATCTTATAAGTATAAATCTGAGAATAATACAGTCTAAATTTGCATTAACTAACATAATGTATTTATATAGTACACTTTTCATTGTCATACATTATTTTTTAATTTCAACAGAAACACAAAAATAATAACTAAATAAGATTGTAACTATAAATTCAAAACATAATAAAGATAAAAATTGAAATATTTTTTTAGTGTTCTATATATACTTCACCTACCAATTTTTTGAATACAGATGAAAATTAGGATTATTATAGTATTTACATAAGAAAATTTGTGTAGTTAGATCTCGCATTATTTCAACAATTTATTCGAGGGAAGAAGAAAGATTTTGTGAGTGTAGGGAAGATAAAAAAACAATTATGGTAACACAAATACAAAGTACAATAAATAATAATGTTGAGGAAAAACAAAAGGTCATCCCATTAAATTAAAGAAATAAAGGTTAATAAATAGGGTAGATTGATAACCAAAGTTTTGATAGGAAAATAAAAAGTTTGTATTAATTTTTTTTGTTTTCTTTAGTTTTTTTTTTTTTGTGTTTGCAACTAATATTTTGAAATTTGATGATCTAATGGTATTTGTTCGTGGAGATGTTCCTTCTACCATGGTTGTTGCACTTGCCTTGGAAGCATTTGGTAAAGTGTCTGGATTATTTGCAAATGCTGATAAAACGAATATCTACTTTGGTGGTGTAGCAGCTGCTGTCAAGAAGGCCATAATGGAACACACTGGCTACATTGAGGGTTCATTGCCATTTAAATATCTGGGTTTACCCCTGCATGAAGGCAAGCTCAATACTGGTATGTATCATGAGCTCTTATGTAAAGTGAAGGCTGCTATACATCACTGGACTACTAAGCTGCTTTCTTATGCTGGTAGACTTCAACTTCTGAACTCTATATTCTTTGGACTTGAGAATTACTGGACATCCATTATTCTCTTGCCTAAGACTATCCTGAAAATTTTGAATCAATGTTGTTGAGACTACTTATGGAATGTCTAGGACACAACTCATAAACTCTACATGAAAAGTTGGGCTTCTTGCTGCTGTCCTTGGGATGAGGGAGGGTTCAATATCAAGGAGATCCTCTCCTGGAATAGAGCTAATATGGGGAAGTGGATTTGGAGAATAACTGAGACTGCTGATTCTGTCTGGGTCCAATGGAATACCAAATATCATGTTAAAGGAAGTAGCATTTGGACCACTACTTCTAAACCTTACCATTCAGAAAGCTGGAAAGGGCTCTTACTAGTAAGGGATCTTCTAGTTCAGACTGCTGGGGGTATTGTTGAAGCCCAAGCATTGCTTCATAGCTGTGTACAGGGTGGGACTTACCAGGTGACAAAAATGTATGACATTCTGAGACTGAAGTATCCTAGGGTCAAATGGAGCAGGGTAATATGGAACTCTACTGCTATTCCCAAACACAATTTCATTAGTTCACTTGCCGCACAGTTCAAGCTCCCTACAGTGGACTATCTTGGTTCTAGAGGGCTTCACTTAGTCAACTGGTGTACTCTGTGCAAGAATGCTAATGAGACTCAAGGCCACTTATTCTTTAAATGTCAATTTTCTGCTAGCATTTGGAATGGTCTGATGACTTGGCTAAAGATTCGAGGTCGCACTGTTAACCTGTGGCAGGAACTAAGGTGGAGTACTCAGAGGAAGACTCAGAAGCATTGGAAAATGGGGCTGCTCAGATGCTGCCTGACTGCTGCAGTTTACTCCATTTGGTTGGAGCGAAACTCCAGAATTTTTAGAGATAAAGAGATGACGGTTGGTGTCTTACTAAGGCAAATTCAGTATGTTGTCAGTGTAAGGATGTTGTATAAGTATGGGACTCATAGTGACGAGATCTTGGGACTGTTAAATTATGCTAGCTAGAGGCTACTCTTTGTAAGATACTATTCCTTCTTTGTTCCCCAAGTGGATGAATATAAGGAGGATGTGCCTTTCTTGCACAAAAAAAAAATATTTTGAAATTTTTTTGTACTTATTTGTATAAAATTTAAATAAATAAATGTGTAATTTTTAAGTAGAATGATTTTGGAAAATAAAAAGTTTGTATTAATTTAGAGTTTTTTTTTTTTTGATTTTTGGTTGCACCTAATATTTTTGAAAATTTTCGCACTTATTTCTATAAATGTTAAACAAATAAATGAATTTATAATTTTTAAGTAGTGCATTTTTAAAAAATTAAGTTTAACAATTACCAGAGGAAAAATATACAACGTTTTTAACCAAAATTTCATCATATGAAATCAGTTATTAAGAAAATTACGAAAAATCTTAATTGATTCATTAACACGCTTAATTACGAAAATTTCAATTAAAATTTCAATTTTAATTATAAAATATGAAACTTAAATGCGATTTGTGTAGTTTACATCACTCTTTGAATTTTTTTAACTAGTGAAATATTTATTGTACACAATTAATTTAATATAGATATAATGATATTTTTATATGGAATTTAATTAGTTAATTTATGTATAATGTGGAATGGTTAGTTTAGTAATTTTTCAAGGTGATGAGGTAGCATCCTAATATGCTAGAAAAAAAAGGTTTTTTAATTATAGATTCATATAATGACAGTACAATATATTTTTGATTCGTTTATTAGAAACTATGATCAAATAATTGATCTTATTTTTCCTTAATTTTAGTATTTATTTGTTTATTAAGGGTTGCTTTTGTTCGCGGTGGTTGTGGAAAACTTAGCATAAAAGACAGTGTCGTTAGGAGGCGCATGGCGGGTTGGGGGTAGGGTGTACGTTTTTCTCTTTAAAAAAATTTTTATATAATGCCCGCTGTGGTTTATTTTATTTTTTTTATGTTTTTCCATTTACTTTTTCACCCCAATAATTTTTTTTATGTTTTTTTCTTTTTATTACTTCTGTTTATTTTATTTATATTATTGAATAACGTGACTTTAAAAAAGTTTACATGGAAGACTCTATATTATCCATGTAGTATGATATACAGTATTGATTTTGCTACGCTATTAAAATATTTGAAAATATATGAAAAAATATGTTAAAGACCTCGTTTTTCAATCTTTTTTTATGTAACCAACTAATTTAAATTGAAGGTATATAGTAAAAGAAGGGATAACATTTATAATTAACGCAAAAATTAGAGTGGCGATGTAATGTGATTTTTAT
Source organism: Silene latifolia (assembly GCF_048544455.1). NCBI lineage: Eukaryota > Viridiplantae > Streptophyta > Magnoliopsida > Caryophyllales > Caryophyllaceae > Silene > Silene latifolia. The sequence goes on along the minus strand of NC_133526.1, from coordinate 30,181,024 downwards.
TTGTCGTATTACTTATTCTTACAATAAAACCACGAAATTTAAAATTTAGTATTTCCTTTGATACTTAGTTATTGTTTTGTTTAGTTTACCCTTTTTGTACAATTAATTTAGTTTACTCTAAAAGGCCAAATTTTAATGTTTGTTGTGATCTAAAGTGTAATACCCCGTATTTTTATATAATAAATTAAACGGATATTATTATATATTATGTATTATACATTTTATAATATTAATTAAGTCGGGTAATTGTTGAGTCGATAATTACATTAAGCTATCGTAAGTTATTTAAGACGGTTTCATATGGAATTCGAAATGCGAGCTGAACCATTGAGCTGGCCCATTAACTGTTCAGCCCAGTAAACCCTAAAGCCCATTTAACACTAATTACCCTAACCCTAAACCTAATTAACCTAATCACTACCCTAATCCCTCCTTCATTTCCGCCTCCCTCTTCCCTCACGCCTCCCTCCTTTAGATCCAATCTCAGCAGCCTTCACGCGTATAGAGAGAGAGAGTGTGTGAGCTGGTTGTTGACGGCGCTGCAGGGAAGGGGTAGGGGCTGTTGTCGACGGCCGTGGGTGGCCGTGGTGGTTGTTCTAGTGGCGGCAAGGTAAGCATCCAACTCCCTCCTCTGTTTTTCATCATTTCTGTCGGGTTTTGGGTGGTTATTTCGTGTCTGATAGTGGTGAGGCTAGTGGTTGTTGATGGGGTAATAATAATGGGTGATATTTGGCGAGTACAGTGGTGGTGGTTAGGGTGGTCTTAGGTGGTTGTAGGGGCAGAGAGAGGAGGTGTCGATAAGGGGGTAGGAAGCGGGTTTGTGTATGGTTGCAGACGGGTTTTTGGATGGGTAAGTTTTGGGTGGCACCACCGTCGACTAGGGGGAGGTCGAAACGGTGGTGTTGTGGTGGTTGTGTGCGTGGGTTGGTGGCGAATCGAATGGTGGTTGTTTGGCAGGGGGTAGTTGTGGGTGGCGGTGGTGGTCAGGGTGAGAACGAGAGGTGTTGGTGATGCGTGGTGGTGAACCAGGCCAAATGGCGGCCTGGGTTTGACTCGCCGGCGGCAGTCGACCCCAGTGGGGGTGGCCGTTGGTGGCTGGGGCAGAGTGGGGACCACGGCTGGTGGTTGTCACGGTGGTTCAGGTGGTGTTTGAAGGGTGTGGGCGAGAGCGAAGTGTGGGTGGTTGAGTCGGGCTGTTTTGGTTTTTGAAATGGGTTTTTTTTTTTTCATAAGTTAAATTCGTTAATTGATCTCATTCTTAATTAATTAATTCCCGAGCGCATTAAAATAATTAAAGACGGGTTAAGACGGGTTTTGAGTTGTTCAATAATTAATTCGGGTTTCTCTTAATCGAATAATCCGTTTAATCTTTTATTTATCATATCGGTTATTTAATTTAATTCCCGAGACATTTAATAATTCAAGTCGGTTTTTTTGAGTTGGGTTTGTTAAAAGAGAAAAGTTACTATATCGGGAAAGTTTCCATTTTAAGAAATTCCACTTTAGTAACTTTCTATTTTGGGAAGTTGGGTCAAATGACTAATCGGGTTATTTTAGTTACCAGTTGGGCATAAGTTGGTGTCGGGAATGTATTTCGGGAAAGCTTCTATTTTGGGAAAATTACTATATTTAGTAGTTAGTAATTATAATTATTATAATTGTTTTAGGTGACGAATTCGTGAAGGATCGATAATCAAATTCATTGCTTTACTTTCTGGACTGCTTAACTGCTTAATTGGATTTGCTGGCACTTTGAGGTAGGGAAATACACTTGTCCTATTATCGTCGTTGTTGAATTGTGTTGACTTGATTCCTGGTTGTTGATTTACGTGATCATTTATATTCGGAAAGGTGATTGGCTGATTTGATCGTATTGAGTATGATATCACAACATTCGGTAGCTGGCATGATTTCATTCATTATTATACATATTGTGTTGCATTATTACTGTTGAGCATTTCATATGCATTGGAGTTGGAGGATGGTGCAGGAGTGACGATATTGAGATACAGTGTGATGTTGTGATAAGGCCCAGGCGGGTTCTGCAGGACTTGCCCTGGTGTCCTCAGCTGTTGAGCTGGCAGATCGGCTTCGGTCGATATATATAGTCTACCGGGGATCGGTATGGCTGGGTTGTCCGGGGTATGAGATGTGTGTGATGAGTTGAGATGGAGATGGAGGTGACGGAGTATCATGCATATCATATTTTATTGTTTTATTGTTTTCCCTACTCAACCTCGTGGTTGACCCTGTGTATTCGTGAACACCTGTGATGAACCGTTTTATGGGGAGCAGACTTGACAGGTTTAAGAGATAGGACGGGAGCTTGATGGGCGTGAGACACTGGATCAGACGACCTAGTAACTAGATCATCATCTAGAAGACTTCACTTTTATTTACGTCAGTTCTTGTAATTTAATTTGAAAAGAGAATTTGTAATAATTAAGTTAAATATTATATAAATTGCCTTGGAGTTTAATTTGTTATTCACTACCTCGGGAAACCGAGATGGTAACAGTCCGGTTTATGAGGGAATGTCTTGACGAGGACTTCTTTTATAAACCGGGGTGTTACAAAGTGGTATCAGAGCGAACGATCCTCAGGCCTAAACCAATGAGCCCAATGAACATAGGATGTGTCTAAATAAAATGAACCCCGGGATAGAACTGTTAGGAGCACACTACGGTAAGGTATGAGTTAGGGGCCCCCTCACACCGAACCAGTGGTCCTCTCAGTTGAACCGGAAACCATGAGTGTATACGAGAGAAAGGGTAGAATAGTTGCTTGAGGATGAACAGAAATTCAAATATCGTTGCCTAAGTATTAACTGATTGATGCATTGAGTATTGCTTAATTGAGTTGATGTATGCCTTGAGACCATATATTCTAACCATTATGCAGGACAACGCTACGGTAAGTAATTGGTATGAATGATGTGTTGATAGCACTACTATGACTAAGTAATATGCGGTTATGTGATCCCAAAGCCATGCTAGTATAGTATTGTGATAGTAATTAGAAACACTATTGAATTACATGTTTACAGTCATAGCAATCGTGACTTAGAGGTAAGGAATAGATCGAGATGCGAAGGGATTCTATGAGGTACAGTGTAAGATTTAAGTTAGGATAGATTAGTATCGATAGTATAATTGTAAGAATTGGGACATAGAAAATGAATGACATAGTGCTGAAACTCGTTTAGTTGATGTTGTTCTTTAATTGACCTTACTACCATTTCTTTTCTGTTCCTTACCTAGGGATAAAAATTTTATGAGAGGTAGCCTCGTCAGTTAGTGTTTATTTGGTGTCGGTTTCATGCTTAGATGATAAACGGATTAGGAGTAATAAGTACTTTAGTGAGCTATGGTTAGGAAGTTCCTGTGCAGTGACGTTTGACCAACGATTTTGTAAAAATCCTCATTTAAATCGTATTCATAATTTTTACATAATTCCAACTCCATCGATCATAAATTTCGCATACGTTTTCGAATTGATAAATCCCTAAAAATCTTGATGTCTCAATATTAAATAATACATTTAGCAAACTGAGTTGTAAAATTCTTTAAAAATGGAATTCTTGTGCTTTAAACCTAATTCTTTTTCCCTATGTTTTGAACTCACCGTGTTTTATAAAGGTAATATGAATCAAGTTTAATCGAATAATTATTTATTCGTGATTTTTGGAAGGTACAACGTAAATCAAAACATTTAAAATGTGCATTCTATGTTAAGTTTTCAGACAGTTGTTTGATTGATTCATGAGTCTTAGTAATGTGAAATTATAATGTCCTTATACGACGATAGTAGCACGCATGTTCAGTAGTGATGTATCTTAACAAGTGATAAAATTAAAACTTAGTTGATAACCTTGTTGGCATGATAGTATGAGTAAAATTGGATAGCTTAAATTGATTTAAATCGAGGGTGAAATATTCTATACGAGTCCAGATTGTTTGCATACGTTATATACATTTGGCATGTTGTAATATCTCGGATATGTTCCTCATATTTGCATAGTGGTCCGATATATATAAAATATAAAACTATATTGTCATATCTTGGTAAAGTTGATGGCGTTAAAAGTCAATTTGATTGTTCTAATACACTCGCATGAATATTATAATAATTATGTTTAAATGTTTACACATGGATGGTAGTAATGATTATGTCTAAATGTTCCCACATGTAGGATGTCATCTGAGTTTTAAAGACTTTCATGTGAGTTGTGTGCCTAAAGTTATACTTATTACTTTCAATGCATTAAATTATTGCAGTTAAACCTAAAACCTATAACATGAAAATAAACAGTGTTGTTAATTCTTAGTGGATGTGTTCATCATTGCATCGTCATAAAATACTAAAGGGATTCTTGCAATTGTAGGAGCATGATGTAAAGGAAACTGTTTGATATAATACGACATTTAGCATATCTATATTCTCGAGTCATCACTATCAATTATATTCTAATAAGGATTGGTTATGATAACTATGTTGGCAATATTATAAAGGGATAACCTTTTGATAATTCACATGATATGCATTGTTTTAAATAATAGTCGTTCATTAATAAAGATAGGACTGAAATAAACAAGATGAACCTGTAAATTACGATATATGAGTCGACACCTAAGCTTGTTTTGTTAAAGGAATTGAATTAAGTTTATCTGATTTCGAGTTTCGTAGTAAGCTGTAAATGGATTCTATGACGACCCTGTTATAAGATTATGTCGAGAAAGTATTCACCGTTCAGTATGAAAGTAAAAGTTTTGGAAAATGAAGTTAAATTTTGTCGTGAGTATAAATTCGGGATGAGATTTTCAGCCAATGTTTGGTGGTATGGTTCCATGAAAATTGCTAGTCTGGAGGAATGAAACTAGAACGGAGTCACAAGTAGTGGGTTAATTTAGTCATGTTGTTCGTTCATGTGTTATGTGTTTAGTTACGAATGTCAAAACGGGAAATTTAATGTGGTGATTTAGGTGAGTTAGGTGTCAACATAGTATGTTAATATTAGCATGACAGGTAACGAATATTTGTAAAATTGGTGTAGTTAAATACATTAATCTTTTATGTCATTGTGTTGGGTGCAGTTAAATATATTTAATACCAAGAACGAAATTTTATGTATGATAGTCTTGTAGGTTAACTTCCCAATATCGCTGTCTACTCGCTTGTTTGACTCGACCAATAAGTTGTAAAATTTGCCAATCAATGTGCTTTCGTCATTTATGAATAAATACCAAACCCTTTTGTTATGAGGATTAAAAATATTTCAAAGATGATAAGTACTGCGAAACTGGTTGTTTTCATTTTATTGATTCCGTGTCTTGACCTAAATCTGTACAATTAAGGAAAGGAAAGACAGATTGGACCTATTAGGTTATAAATTTTCATAAATCGATTTATCAAAGTGTTGACCCTAATTCTTTTCTCATGTTGATTGATTCCCTATGTTTCTAAGGTATAAAATTACGATAATTGGTGAAACGAATAATTACTAATGATTTGTACTGGTAACGGTAGCCTCTCTCAGTCGTTAGCGGTAGTTGAGAACTTTGGTTATAATAATGAAGGTTACGAGGACGTAACCATGTTTTAGTTGGGGAGGATTGTAAAATCTTGATGCTTAATTTGCACTTGTTTGTAGGTTAAAGTTGACCAAGTTGACCTTTAGTTATGGGGTACCTATGCAAATGAGTTCTATATGTTTTGTCCTTACTTCGGTTAGTTGGTTGATGTGAAAAAGGAGAGTGTGATTAAACTACTGGTATTGAGTTTTGAGTTGTGGGGCCTTGTGCCGAGTTACATTTGCGGTCCAGTGCGACCATGATTATTGAGTTACATGAGTTGAGATCAGAATTTAGATGGAAGATGACGGTGTTCTCAGGTGATTATTTAGTTGTTATACATTGGTGTTTACAGGTAGTTGTTAGTCGTAGTTAGATGGGTTAAGTAAAGAAGAGCTAAAACTTCGGGACGAAGTTTATTTTTAGGAGGGCAGAATGTAACATCCCGTATGTGTTGCGTTTAATTGATGTGTCAAAAGCGTGTGTTAACCGTGTTAGAAATGCGTGATGTCCGTAAGTACATTATACAATACCCTTTTGAGGTTTGGGTACGGGAACGAACTTCGGGACGAAGTTCATTTTAAGGGGGGAAGACTGTAATACCCCGTATTTTTATATAATAAATTAAACGGATATTATTATATATTATGTATTATACATTTTATAATATTAATTAAGTCGGGTAATTGTTGAGTCGATAATTACATTAAGCTATCGTAAGTTATTTAAGACGGTTTCATATGGAATTCGAAATGCGAGCTGAACCATTGAGCTGGCCCATTAACTGTTCAGCCCAGTAAACCCTAAAGCCCATTTAACACTAATTACCCTAACCCTAAACCTAATTAACCTAATCACTACCCTAATCCCTCCTTCATTTCCGCCTCCCTCTTCCCTCACGCCTCCCTCCTTTAGATCCAATCTCAGCAGCCTTCACGCGTATAGAGAGAGAGAGTGTGTGAGCTGGTTGTTGACGGCGCTGCAGGGAAGGGGTAGGGGCTGTTGTCGACGGCCGTGGGTGGCCGTGGTGGTTGTTCTAGTGGCGGCAAGGTAAGCATCCAACTCCCTCCTCTGTTTTTCATCATTTCTGTCGGGTTTTGGGTGGTTATTTCGTGTCTGATAGTGGTGAGGCTAGTGGTTGTTGATGGGGTAATAATAATGGGTGATATTTGGCGAGTACAGTGGTGGTGGTTAGGGTGGTCTTAGGTGGTTGTAGGGGCAGAGAGAGGAGGTGTCGATAAGGGGGTAGGAAACGGGTTTGTGTATGGTTGCAGACGGGTTTTTGGATGGGTAAGTTTTGGGTGGCACCACCGTCGACTAGGGGGAGGTCGAAACGGTGGTGTTGTGGTGGTTGTGTGCGTGGGTTGGTGGCGAATCGAATGGTGGTTGTTTGGCAGGGGGTAGTTGTGGGTGGCGGTGGTGGTCAGGGTGAGAACGAGAGGTGTTGGTGATGCGTGGTGGTGAACCAGGCCAAATGGCGGCCTGGGTTTGACTCGCCGGCGGCAGTCGACCCCAGTGGGGGTGGCCGTTGGTGGCTGGGGCAGAGTGGGGACCCCACGGCTGGTGGTTGTCACGGTGGTTCAGGTGGTGTTTGAAGGGTGTGGGCGAGAGCGAAGTGTGGGTGGTTGAGTCGGGCTGTTTTGGTTTTTGAAACGGGTTTTTTTTTTTTCATAAGTTAAATTCGTTAATTGATCTCATTCTTAATTAATTAATTCCCGAGCGCATTAAAATAATTAAAGACGGGTTAAGACGGGTTTTGAGTTGTTCAATAATTAATTCGGGTTTCTCTTAATCGAATAATCCGTTTAATCTTTTATTTATCATATCGGTTATTTAATTTAATTCCCGAGACATTTAATAATTCAAGTCGGTTTTTTTGAGTTGGGTTTGTTAAAAGAGAAAAGTTACTATATCGGGAAAGTTTCCATTTTAAGAAATTCCACTTTAGTAACTTTCTATTTTGGGAAGTTGGGTCAAATGACTAATCGGGTTATTTTAGTTACCAGTTGGGCATAAGTTGGTGTCGGGAATGTATTTCGGGAAAGCTTCTATTTTGGGAAAATTACTATATTTAGTAGTTAGTAATTATAATTATTATAATTGTTTTAGGTGACGAATTCGTGAAGGATCGATAATCAAATTCATTGCTTTACTTTCGGATCGCTTAATCGCTTAATTGGATTTCTTTGGCACTTTGAGGTAGGGAAATACACTTGTCCTATTATCGTCGTTGTTGAATTGTGTTGACTTGATTCCTGGTTGTTGATTTACGTGATCATTTATATTCGGAAAGGTGATTGGCTGATTTGATCGTATTGAGTATGATATCACAACATTCGGTAGCTGGCATGATTTCATTCATTATTATACATATTGTGTTGCATTATTACTGTTGAGCATTTCATATGCATTGGAGTTGGAGGATGGTGCAGGAGTGACGATATTGAGATACGGTGTGATGTTGTGATAAGGCCCAGGCGGGTTCTGCAGGACTTGCCCTGGTGTCCTCATTATTGGTGGCGGATCGGCTTGGTCGATATATATAGTCTAGGGGATGATCGGTATGGTGGGTTGTCCGGGGTATGAGATGTGTGTGATGAGTTGAGATGGAGATGGAGGTGACGGAGTATCATGCATATCATATTTTATTGTTTTATTGTTTTCCCTACTCAACCTCGTGGTTGACCCTGTGTATTCGTGAACACCTGTGATGAACCGTTTTATGGGGAGCAGACTTGACAGGTTTAAGAGATAGGACGGGAGCTTGATGGGCGTGAGACACTGGATCAGACGACCTAGTAACTAGATCATCATCTAGAAGACTTCACTTTTATTTACGTCAGTTCTTGTAATTTAATTTGAAAAGAGAATTTGTAATAATTAAGTTAAATATTATATAAATTGCCTTGGAGTTTAATTTGTTATTCACTACCTCGGGAAACCGAGATGGTAACAGTCCGGTTTATGAGGGAATGTCTTGACGAGGACTTCTTTTATAAACCGGGGTGTTACATAAAGTGTGTTTAATGCAATAGATTTATTTAATTTTTTTTCCTTTTTCTTTTATTAAATAATAGATGTTGATGTGGCTTGATAAAATGAATTTAAATATGGGGATGGTGAAATATGGTGCTTTTGATTGTCTTTTTATAATATTTGTAGACGATAGATTGTACTCCTTAATTTGACAGTGGTGGTATTGTAGTGTAATTTGATAGTGGTGGTCTTTGTAAATAGCTAATTGGTATAATTTGTATAATTCATTTGACAATTAGTTGGTATAAATGTATAATGTGTCATGTTCGTTCGACATTTAATTTGTTAGGTTATGTGTATGTATAATTATGGATTTTAGTGATGGTAGTATTATTTCTCAAACTGATGAGATTGATGCGACTCTCATTTGTGGAAATTTGTTGGTAAGGGGTTCGAAGTATCAGAAGGTAGGGGTTATGCTTCTTGAAATGTCACCTATTCAGTCTCCATTATCTCATCACTGATAATGGCTTGATGACGGGTCGTCCAAATCCCAAAATGTAGGTGATAACTAACTAACTCACTCATGGCCCAGAATTTGCTATTCGATTTGCACTTGTCAAGGCTGTCTAAAAGGGGTGGTTAAATCCTCTAATGACTTCATGATGAGTTTCGGCTGTTTCATTCAACAATCACCAACACTGATACCGTCGTTTAGTACCAAAAATAAACCTAAATATACTAACGAAAGCTAGTGATAAGTAGGGTCGATCTCCACACGGAGGCGGTCACTATCTACTTGTCAATTCTAGTCTGTCTACGGTCACAATTGGGGGTTTTTAAATGATTTCTAACTGAAAGTGATTAAGGCAAGAGAAGTAAGGCAAAGAGCAATAAAATCAAAGAGGATTAAAGATGTGATCAGATAAAGAGAAATATGTCAGGATTTCGGTTCACCATGGCACTTCACTAACTCAGTCATAAATAGTTCAGACGATCTACTGTGAGCAGGGCAAGGGAAAGGTCCTTTCGGTCCGCTATCCACCCTAGATTACAACTAACTTAACTTTCGTCCTCATTAGGGTAGTCTACTGTTCATAGAAGGTCTGTTCATTCCAATTATCCAATCTAGGAGCGAATTTAACCAGATTAAAGTGGTTTAGAAGCGTGCACCCAGCTAAACATATTACAGTTATATTGTTATGGTCACAGATTCTCACAATTAATCATCTAGCCTATTCATAACATCGTCACATTACTACCATGGCTTCCATAATCCTAACATAAAAGTATTTAGCTACTCATGCTTTTGAAATTAATAACAATAACAATAATCATGAATATGCTAAGGGAAGACATAGTAAAGAGATTATAAGGAAGAAGCATATACTAACAATAATAACAATAAAGTAAGAATTAAAGAACAAGGAATTAAAGTAGAGAAACAAAGATTAGATTGAAGTTAAGAGTAAAGAAAGATTACAGAAGAGCGAATCCGGCAATAAGAGAGAGAAAAGTAACGTGATATGAGGTTGAATGATAAGGAAAAAGTGATGGAAGAAGTCCCCCCTTATTCTAACCTAATTATCTCTTATATAGTAGAAGAGATATTTATTATAAGATAAAACTAAATATAAGATAGTCTCGTCATAAAATAAGGTGCGTCCAACTCGATTAGCTCGATCGAACAACATAAAGTTGTCCGATCGAGAAGTTTCCTCAGTGAAAGTTCTCGATCGAATGATAAGGACCTCGATCGAACACATTAAGGGGTCAAGGTGTTCGATCCAAAAGAGTAGCTGGTCATTCGAAATGTAAAGAGGTCGATCGAAATGTATATATTACGAAGCTCTCGATCGAGAGCTTCAGTGCGTAATTTCCTGCTTTGCGCATTGAACTTCAAACGGCCGCCATTTCTTCGTTACTTGTCTGAATCAAGCGATTTTCATGGCGTTGGAAAGCTAAGAGGATAAACGTTCATCTTCAATTGGATTCACCTGATTATCATTTATAAAACTTGAGATATGGCTCTTCAAAATAGACACTAGTAGTTTGAAGCTCCTCCTTTGCTCGCCTAGCTTCTTTACTTAAATGCGCACCTCAAATTAGTAGTTTCCAAGCTCCAACTCAACTCATCTCCTAAATGCATGCATAGGGACATGTTTTAGGCTTGATTATGCTCCTCTCCAGTTCATACCTGCAAATAATACAAGACAAACCAAAGTAGACTATTCGGGGGACATTTGTAGCTAAATACTACTAAATATGCATAGAAATGCGTGCAAATGAAGTACAAAATGCCTATACAAAATGCACACATCAAACTTTCCCAAACCAAACCTTTGCTTGTCCCCAAGCAAACTAAATGCAACTAACTAATAGAACAGAGTTAAGCTCAGAGCTAGCTACAAATCGTCCACCTAAACCAATTTAGTGCAATAAATTAACAAAACAGCAATGTTGTCAATGCAAACGAGTTATAGAGATGTTTATAAAAGTAGCTGAACCGTCGACCTTGCAAGACCTTCAAAACTGGATTCTCGCGGGTCACTTTCTCTCAACAAAGCAAGGGTAAGTATATATTTATGTGTAAGAGAGAGAAAAATAGTAGTCGCTCACCTAAACTACGACCTACATAAACATGCATGCAATTTAGTATGATAAGAAATTTTAGCTACCGTACACATACATTCCATCCAATCAAGGTCCTATCACATGCCAAATACTTGCAATAATTTGGATAAGTGAGGCTATGGGTAAGAAGAGGCAAAACATTTTGGGAATGAGAGGTTAAGAGCCAAGCTAGTATCCTTTCAAAACCAATTGAAACATATCGAATTCCAATCCACTTCTAAAATTAAGCACAAATGCTATTAATTCAACTAGACATACAACTTCACTAACCCAAATACACAACTCCTCATAAGATATAAAATAATACATAGGAGTAAATTACCAATTCAACTTTCATTTTTTTTTCTTTCTTTTCTTTTTTTTTCTTTTTTCGGCATTCTTCTTTTCTGATTTTTTCCTTTTTTTTCGAACTCTTTTATTTCCTCCTTTCATTCATTCTACCAACCTCATTCAATAAGACAGACCAAAATTGACGCAATAATAATATACCACAAAACAACTAAAATAGCTTGACAAGGTAGGCTAAGTTTTAGATTGTAGTTAAAGGGTCAAAAAGGCAATTTTTGGCTAATGTGAAGCTAATGGGTAAAATGAAATAGAAAGGGAGTTGCAAGTATTCTCCTACATATGATAACCGGCCACCAACCCAAATGTATGCAGGCAATAAGCAATTAAATGTCATACTTGTGCAAATTAATGTTATATGATATGTAATGAGTAACTACTCACAATCTTACAAGAAACTGGTCATAAATGACACCAGTTTATAAAGCTCTAATTCTTAGAATTTTTAAGTAGTTTGCCAAAATTTTAGGTCAAGTCTATTCGTTCAGCTAAATTAAAACAAAAAAACTCGTAGATTATGCAAAAGACTATGCTAAAAGATGCTAAAATTGCAAGGGTTAGGTAAAAAGACTAAATGTAGTGAAATTTCATCATAGAAAACTACCATTCCGACTCAACCTAAATGCAGAATTAAACGTGAAATTTTTTTTTGTATTTTCTCGAATTTCTTTATTTTCATGGGATTTTTGAATTTTTTTTTTGAAATAAATAACAATGCAAACGGAAATGCAATAAACGTGAAACAGAAATGCGATAAAAACAATATGCAGACACGGATATGGATGCATATACCCTCCCCAAACCGAACTGTACAATGCCCTCATTGTACACAACAGCTAACAGCAGCAGCACAAATAGGGGAAAGGGAAAAATGCAAAATAAAGGAAATGAGAGAAGAGCTAACAATAAACCTAAATATACTAACGGAAGCTAGTGATAAGTAGGGTCGATCTCCACAGGGAGGCGGTCACTATCTACTTGTCAATTCTAGTCTGTCTACGGTCACAGTTGGGGATTTTTAAATGATTTCTAACTGAAAGTGATTAAGGCAAGAGAAGTAAGGCAAAGAGCAATAAAAGCAAAGAGGATTAAAGATGTGATCAGATAAAGAGAAGTATGTCAGGATTTCGGTTCACCGTGGCAGTTCACTAACTCAGTCATAAATAGTTCAGACGATATACTGTTAGAAGGGCAAGGGAAAGGTCCTTCCGGTCCGTTATCCACCCTAGATAACTTAACTTCCGTCCTCATTAGGGTAGTCTATTTGTTCATAGCAGGTCTGTTCATTCCAATCTTCCAATCTAGGAGCGAATTTAACCAGATTAAAGTGGTTTAGAAGCGTGCACTCAACTAAACAAATTACAGTTATATTGTTATGGTCATAGATTCTCACAATTAATCATCTAGCCTATTCACACCATCGTCACATTACTACCATAGCTCCCCTAATTCTAACATAAAAGTATTTAGCTACTCATGCTTTTGAAATTAATAACAATAACAATAATCATGAATATGCTAAGGGAAGACATAGTAAAGAGATTATAAGGAAGAAGCATATACTAACAATAATAACAATAAAGTAAGAATTAAAGAACAAGGAATCAAAGTAGAGAAACAAAGATTAGATTGAAGTTAAGAGTAAAGAAAGATTACAGAAGAGCGAATCCGGCAATAAGAGAGAGCAAAGTAACGTGATATGAGGTTGAATGATAAGGAAAAAGTGATGGAAGAAGTCCCCCCTTATTCTAACCTATACTAATTATCTCTTATATAGCAGAAGAGATATTTATTATAAGATAAAACTAAATATAAGATAGTCTCGACATAAAATAAGCTGCGTCCGACTCGATTAGCTCGATCGAACAACATAAAGTTGTTCGATCGAGAGGTTTCCTCGGCAAAAGTTCTCGATCGAATGATAAGGACCTCGATCGAACATATTAAGGGCTCAAGGTGGTCGATCCAAAAGAGTAGCTGGTCATTCGAAATGTAAAGAGGTCGATCGAAATGTATATATTACAGAGCTCTCGATCGAGAGCTTCAGCGCGTAATTTCCTGCTTTGCGCACTGAACTTCAAACGACTGCCATTTCTTCGTTATTTGTCCGAATCAAGCGATTTTTGTGGCGTTGGAAAGCTAAGAGGATATAATTTCACCTCCAATTGGAATCACCTGATTATAATTTTCAGAACTTGAGATATGTCTCTTAAAAGTAGACACTAGTAGTTTGAAGCTCCTCCTTTTCTCGCCTAGCTTCTTTACTTAAATGCGCACCTCAAATTAGTAGTTTCCAAGCTCCAACTCAACTCATCTCCTAAATGCATGCATAGGGACATGTTTTAGGCTTGATTATGCTCCTCTCCAGTTCATACCTGCAAATAATACAAGACAAACCCAAGTAGACTATTCGGGGGACATTTGTAGCTAAATACTACTAAATATGCATAGAAATGCGTGCAAATGAAGTACAAAATGCCTATACAAAATGCACACATCAAACTTTCCCAAACCAAACCTTTGCTTGTCCCCAAGCAAACTAAATGCAACTAACTAATAGAACAGAGTTAAGCTCAGAGCTAGCTACAAATCGTCCACCTAAACCAATTTAGTGCAATAAATTAACAAAACAGCAATGTTGTCAATGCAAACGAGTTATAGAGATGTTTATAAAAGTAGCTGAACCGTCGACCTTGCAAGACCTTCAAAACTGGATTCTCGCGGGTCACTTTCTCTCAACAAAGCAAGGGTAAGTATATATTTATGTGTAAGAGAGAGAAAAATAGTAGTCGCTCACCTAAACTACGACCTACATAAACATGCATGCAATTTAGTATGATAAGAAATTTTAGCTACCGTACACATACATTCCATCCAATCAAGGTCCTATCACATGCCAAATACTTGCAATAATTTGGATAAGTGAGGCTATGGGTAAGAAGAGGCAAAACATTTTGGGAATGAGAGGTTAAGAGCCAAGCTAGTATCCTTTCAAAACCAATTGAAACATATCGAATTCCAATCCACTTCTAAAATTAAGCACAAATGCTATTAATTCAACTAGACATACAACTTCACTAACCCAAATACACAACTCCTCATAAGATATAAAATAATACATAGGAGTAAATTACCAATTCAACTTTCATTTTTTTTTCTTTCTTTTCTTTTGTTTTCTTTTTTCGGCATTCTTCTTTTCTGATTTTTTTTTTTTTTTCGAACTCTTTTATTTCCTCCTTTCATTCATTCTACCAACCTCATTCAATAAGACAGACCAAAATTGACGCAATAATAATATACCACAAAACAACTAAACTAGCTTGACAAGGTAGGCTAAGTTTTAGATTGTAGTTAAAGGGTCAAAAAGGCAATTTTTTGCTAATGTGAAGCTAATGGGTAAAATGAAATAGAAAGGGAGTTGCAAGTATTCTCCTACATGTGATAACCGGCCACCAACCCAAATGTATGCAGGCAATAAGCAATTAAATGTCATACTTGTGCAAATTAATGTTATATGATATGTAATGAGTAACTACTCACAATCTTACAAGAAACTGGTCATAAATGACACCAGTTTATAAAGCTCTAATTCTTAGAATTTTTAAGTAGTTTGCCAAAATTTTAGGTCAAGTCTATTCGTTCAGCTAAATTAAAACAAAAAAACTCGTAGATTATGCAAAAGACTATGCTAAAAGATGCTAAAATTGCAAGGGTTAGGTAAAAAGACTAAATGTAGTGAAATTTCATCATAGAAAACTACCATTCCGACTCAACCTAAATGCAGAATTAAACGTGAAATTTTTTTTTTTGTATTTTCTCGAATTTCTTTATTTTCATGGGATTTTTGAATTTTTTTTTGAAATAAATAACAATGCAAACGGAAATGCAATAAACGTGAAACAGAAATGCGATAAAAACAATATGCAGACACGGATATGGATGCATATACCCTCCCCAAACCGAACTGTACAATGCCCTCATTGTACACAACAGCTAACAGCAGCAGCACAAATAGGGGAAAGGGAAAAATGCAAAATAAAGGAAATGAGAGAAGAGCTAACAATAAACCTAAATATACTAACGGAAGCTAGTGATAAGTAGGGTCGATCTCCACAGGGAGGCGGTCACTATCTACTTGTCAATTCTAGTCTGTCTACGGTCACAGTTGGGGATTTTTAAATGATTTCTAACTGAAAGTGATTAAGGCAAGAGAAGTAAGGCAAAGAGCAATAAAAGCAAAGAGGATTAAAGATGTGATCAGATAAAGAGAAGTATGTCAGGATTTCGGTTCACCGTGGCAGTTCACTAACTCAGTCATAAATAGTTCAGACGATATACTGTTAGAAGGGCAAGGGAAAGGTCCTTCCGGTCCGTTATCCACCCTAGATAACTTAACTTCCGTCCTCATTAGGGTAGTCTATTGTTCATAGCAGGTCTGTTCATTCCAATCTTCCAATCTAGGAGCGAATTTAACCAGATTAAAGTGGTTTAGAAGCGTGCACTCAACTAAACAAATTACAGTTATATTGTTATGGTCATAGATTCTCACAATTAATCATCTAGCCTATTCACACCATCGTCACATTACTACCATAGCTCCCCTAATTCTAACATAAAAGTATTTAGCTACTCATGCTTTTGAAATTAATAACAATAACAATAATCATGAATATGCTAAGGGAAGACATAGTAAAGAGATTATAAGGAAGAAGCATATACTAACAATAATAACAATAAAGTAAGAATTAAAGAACAAGGAATCAAAGTAGAGAAACAAAGATTAGATTGAAGTTAAGAGTAAAGAAAGATTACGAAGAAGCGAATCCGTGCAATAAGAGAGAGCAAAGTAACGTGATATGAGGTTGAATGATAAGGAAAAAGTGATGGAAGAAGTCCCCCCTTATTCTAACCTATACTAATTATCTCTTATATAGCAGAAGAGATATTTATTATAAGATAAAACTAAATATAAGATAGTCTCGACATAAAATAAGCTGCGTCAGTCAGGCTCGATTAGCTCGATCGAACAACATAAAGTTGTTCGATCGAGAGGTTTCCTCGGCAAAAGTTCTCGATCGAATGATAAGGACCTCGATCGAACATATTAAGGGCTCAAGGTGGTCGATCCAAAAGAGTAGCTGGTCATTCGAAATGTAAACAGGTCGATCGAAATGTATATATTACAGAGCTCTCGATCGAGAGCTTCAGCGCGTAATTTCCTGCTTTGCGCACTGAACTTCAAACGGCTGCCATTTCTTCGTTATTTGTCCGAATCAAGCGATTTTTGTGGCGTTGGAAAGCTAAGAGGATATAATTTCACCTCCAATTGGAATCACCTGATTATGATTTTTAGAACTTGAGATATGTCTCTTAAAAGTAGACACTAGTAGTTTGAAGCTCCTCTTTTTCTCGCCTAGCTTCTTTACTTAAATGCGCACCTCAAATTAGTAGTTTCCAAGCTCCAACTCAACTCATCTCCTAAATGCATGCATAGGGACATGTTTTAGGCTTGATTATGCTCCTCTCCGGTTCATACCTGCAAATAATACAAGACAAACTAAAGTAGACTATTCGTGGGACATTTGTAGCTAAATACTACTAAATATGCATAAAAATGCGTGCAAATGAAGTACAAAATGCCTATACAAAATGTACACATCAAACACCACCTCCGTTCAACACCTTCTTTGCTCTGGTCACTTCAGTAGTCGGGCCGACAGGATGTTGAAATCAATGACAATGATATATTTATAGATTGACCCTGCAATAATTTGTCCTTCATCTACAAGTTTAAGCGAGAGTGATGAATTATAACACAATGATATATTTGTTCAATTTTATGTATTTGAATTCTGAAACCAATAATTTATAAAAGGAGATTAATTTGATTAGCTGATATTGAATTTGTTATGGGCAGAGTTAAAGCATCCATCTTTTTCTTACTCCTCTCCCTAATTGGGTCAATTGGTTGCATTAGAAATGGAGTAAGTTCATCCCTCGTTCTCATTTGGAGGTATACATCATTGATTCTAGGGTAAATTGATAATTAATACCTACTATAACACTCTTTTTTAAATTTTATACCTAAGATAATTTTTCTTCAAAGCTTATACCAAAAATCACTATTTCTTTCATACTTCCTACCAAATTTCTAAAACAGACCATTTAACCCTACTACTTAACATATTAACACCAATTCTTAACCCTGTTAAACCAAAGCACTCCCTGTGCTCACCAAATCAACACCACATCCATGATCCACCACAAACCACCTCTTCCATAACCGGTGTTGTCGTCGCCGCACCACCACCGCCCTAGCCACCCTTCATTACCAACAAATTGTCCCCTCCAGCCTACCGCCCCATCAGAAGACATACCATATAACATTTGTCAGGCAACCTACCACCGTGCTACATCATCCGCGTTAACACTCTCATCCCTAATTTAATGGCGGTCACTCTCATCTCTAATTCGCCTCAACCACAATCAAATCAAATTCCCCTAATCCGTTAAGGTAGTGTTTGGAAATATGGAATTGATTTCATTTTCATGTTTTTAATTGTAGAAATTGAAATGTTTGAATTCAATTCCAAATCCAATTCCAAAATTACGTGTGGGAAACCCGTGGAATTGGAATTGGAATTGAATTAGGGCGAGACGGATATGGGTCGAGACCATTGGATGTTTTATATTTGAAAAAATTAAATATTGTCTCGAAAAATAATTGCGATCGGAAAAAAATATCATAAATAAAAATATTGTGGCGAAATTTGCGTCACAAAATTAAACGTAAGAAGTCATGAAATTGAAATGACTAGTATATGGTAGGTATTTGAAAACCCCAAATTTTAACTAGTTTGGAATTAATAAGGAATTGAGTGATATAGTGTTTTAATGCACCAATTTTCCTCTCTATTTTCATGTTTTCCGACTCACTTTGAGTCGATTTTATGTGTCTTGCATTGCATTTTGTGGCCCGATTCCCTAGTCTATGATACCATGCCCGTCTCGCAGGATTTGGAGCGGAAATGGAGGATTCGGACCAAGCAAGGCCTTTGGATAGCATGAGCATGAAGAAGGAGGAAGAATTGCTGAGGAGGTAGTCCCAGCCGGTAGGCCGGCAGCCGGTCAGCCGACTGGGACTACATATACACTTGGCATTTTGGAATTTTGGTGGAAGGTTACAGCGAACTCCCAGCCGGTGCTAGCACCGGCTGCCGGTCACCCGGCTGGGAGAACAAGAGGAAGGAAGAAAATTAAAGAAGTTATAGAGAATTCCCAGCCGGTGGTAGCACCGGCAGCCGGCCACCCGGCTGGGAGTACATGCCAATCACAGAAGTCAAACTGAGAGAAGAAAAAGTCAAGATGCACTCCCAGCCGGTGGGAGCACCGGCAGCCCGCCCACCGGCTGAAGCCACCTGATGTTTGATTTCAAGAAAATTCTTCCAGCGAACTCCCAGCCGGGTAAGCATCGGCAGCCGGCCCACCGGCTGGGAGTACTATTCCGCATTTTGAAGCCTCTTTGTAATTTTCACCCTAATTATATGCAACCTATAAATACCCCCTCCCTTAATCATTTTTTACACACAACTCTAGATCTGAAACTCTCCTTTAATTTATGCAATCTTTCCTTAATCAAAGCACTAATCTTTCCTTAATCAACATTAATTACTTAGTAAAATTAGCTTAGTAGTAGTTGTTATCAATTATTTACATTTGGTTATTGGGTTGTAATTTGGAGATATTGAAGAATCTCTTCATTAATTCAATCAAGTGACCATCTTTTCTTATTGTTGGTACATTTCTCTTCTTATTTACTTTGTTTAATCAATAGTTTACATTTAAAGTTGTCTTTTATCATTGTTGAAATTTATACCATGTCTTCTATTTTGATTACTTATCTTTCTCCAATTATTTGCATTTATCATTTGAATATGTGTGAGTATAAATCCTCCTAAGGTTTAGGGGGAGTCTAAATGGGATTAATGGGTATGATTGGATGATTAATATTTGGGTTTTTGGTGAGTTGTTTAGCCTTCTTATCCATGCACACAAGGTGTTTGATGAATTGTATGAGTGAAAGCACATGCCTTTCTTCATTATTTGCTTAATTCCCCTATGAATGAAAGTTTATGGAGGGTCTTGTTGTATGTTTAGGAGAAGTGTTGATGCTTAATGAAAGTTAGGTGTCGTCTTTAGGAAGGTCAAGACATTGATTGTTTTCTTAGGCTAGTCCTTACCATTCAGCCATTAAATCACCATGTTTGTCCTTAACCCATTTAGATAAACCCAAAAGCCCTAGTCTTTAAATCAATCATTTACACTTCATCTCAATCGCATGTCTTAGTTTATATCTAGTAGTTTAAGTTTGAATCAACTCCCTTCATTTTCCCGACTACGTTAGACTCGAATTAAACTAAGTAGAAACCCCTCCATCCTTGTGGTTCGACCCCGATTAATACTACTTCTTAATTGGGTTTATAAATATTGTTGATAGTAAGAGTTGACGGCTTTCTTTATTACATTCATCTTACTCATCAAATGGCGTCGTTGCCGGGGATGGCGTTAGGTTATAGTTAGTTTATTAAGAGTCTTAGCTTTAGTTTTAGCTCAATTGTTTGTTTGCTTGAGTAGTTGTGTGTTCTCATGTAGAGTGCGTAATTTTTGTCTTTCCCTAGTGTGTAAAAACTCTAGGAGACTAACAGTTCGCCAAGTTGCATGCCTAGGAGAAATCACCCCCGCCTTGCTTTTCAATTCCGACCCCGAGAGACTCTTCCAGACCTTAAGGACTAGAACCCTAGCAAGAGTAAGAAATTCTCCTCCACCAACTTTTGACCAAGTAACTTCACCCACCCATCACACTATTGAAACACCAACCTTTCTCCAACCAACCAACACAATTGAGATCCCTATAGAAAATCTATTTCACAACTTTCCACTTCCAAGTCCACCTCAATCACCACCCCCTCAAATACCAAACCCACCACCACCAATGGCTCTACGTGACCACAACCAGCCCAACCATAATGATTCTTGTAACCCCATTAATTTTGGCACTTTGGCTCCCAACAACTTTGAGATGCACCCCGCACAAGTGGGGGTTAATTGAAAGAGACTTGTTCGGAGGACAAATTGAAGAGAATGCTCATGCTCATCTAAGAAAGTTCAAGAGAAAGGTCTCAATGATGAAGAAGAACGGGGTATCCGAGGACACTCTAAGGATGATGTTGTTCCCATTCTCTTTGACGGGTAAGGCGGACCGGTGGTTGAATGTTCACCCTCCGGATACATTCACAATATGGGACGTTTTAGCCAAGGCGTTCATGGCCAAGTACTATCCGTCATCCAAGACCGCCATGCTTCGAAATGAAATTCACACTTTCCAACAAGAAGATGGGGCGTCCTTGGGTGAAGCATGGGATAGATATCAAGACCTTATCGCTAGTTGTCCTCACCACGGGATTCTGGAGTGGTATATCACCCAAACCTTCTTCCAAATCTTGTTGCCTAGAACTAAAGAAATGGTGAATGCCTCCGCGGGAAGAGGATTTGATCATTTAGGTAATGAGGAAGGGACGGCACTAATCAAGAAGATGGTAGACTCGGAAGCCAATTATGGATCAAGGGGGAATATGCTTAGGAGAAATGGCAAATACCCTAAGGAGAACTCTTCTAGTTCAAATGTCGATGCTAAGCTTGATCTTCTTACCAAGCAACTTGAGAAATTGAAAAAGAACCAAGTTCACCAAGCTACTGCCTCACATGGTCCACCCATGGAGGAGGTAGTCCAACTTTCACCTTGTGAGCTATGTGGGGGAAATGGCCACACTTTTGACATGTGTGCCAACAACTACAATGGAGGGTATGAGGAGAATGTCTGAGATGTTAATGCCTTTCAAAGCTATAACAACAATTCAAGACCACCAAGACCACCCTACAACAATCCCAATGTCTACAACCCAAACACCAACTTCTACCATCCGGGTTTGAGGAACCACCCAAACTTTAGCTACAAGAGTACCAATGTTCAAAATCCACAACATCTTCAACCCCAAGCCCCAAATAATCCACCCGAATTTTCTCAACCAAGGGGTGGATATTCAAACCAAAACTTTGGGAACCAACCTCAAGGGTACCAAGATTTTGGAGGCAACCAAAACAACCAAGGTTTCTATCAAGGGAACCAAGTGAATCAAGCTAATCAAGGATTTGGGCAAGGGTATGCTCAAGGGTTTCAAGATCAAGGTCAAGGGCTAAACTTCAACAACAATGGTCCTAGAGAAAATTTTCAAGGGGGACAAAACAACAACAACCAAGGTCCCAACACTCGGAATGACTATGGGTTCCTGTTTTGTGTGGATTTTGCGCAAGGCGAAATCAGGTCAGGGTAGAGTTGTGTAAGGTTAACTAGCTCTAGGTAGTCTGTTGGTCAGGTCGTCAGGGTACAATAATAAGCTGTAAATGAAATAATAACAATAACAATAAGACAAGTAATTTTGTACGTGGAAAACCCTTGAATGGGAAAAAACCACGGGCACCAAGCCAGGAGAGGATATCACTATGTTATTTGGGAGAATAATTATATGATTATAACAATCTTTATATTTCTCTAAGTATTGTGTATGCTTCTTCTTGCGTATGAATGAGATGCCCTCAATATCTTCAAAGTGTTCTTTATATAGGCTTCCATCTTGAACGGCTGCTTGATCTGGCATTAAAGGAAGATTATTCTCCATTATTTCCAGTAGTAATTGCCAATTATTTCTCTCTTAATTATCGCATTTACTGCATAATCTTCACACTTAATGCTGTGTATATAATCCTTTTATAACACGCGTATATGGTCTAATATCGTCCTGATATTTTGACCGTTGTCTTCTCCATGGCCTGGCGCCTATCTTCATGTGCCCTGATAGCCTGAAACCCTGATAGCCTGGTTGTCAGGTTCAGGCAAGATACTGATCAAGAAGGTCTGCGGATTTCCAGGCCTAACAATTGCCCTTTATCTCCTCATTTGCAGTGTGCCAGGACGAAAAAATGAGGAGATAACTTTATTATTGGTAAGATTACCCAACGGTTAAGTTTTTCCTGATAAATTTCCTGTAACGGCTATTTTACTGCAGTTGCTGACGCGTGTTTATTTACTGCAACTTCCTTAATGATTATCCACTTCCTTTGCGGCTGAAACCCTAATTCTCTTCATTATAAATACCTGTGTGCTTCATTAAGTTGAACTCACCAACACAATTTCTTCTCATCTTCTCTCTTCAACAATCTTTTTCTTCAGTTTTCTTAATTTCCAACTTCCTCAATCTTTAATCAATTCCCCATAATCTTTCAAATAATGGCTGCAAAGAAAAAATCTACCAGGGCAGCGGTTCCTGCAACTCCTCCTCCTCAGAATCCTGAGGAAATTTCTTCTGAAACCTTGTCTGCTTCTTCTGCTGCTCCATCTCCCACAGTAAATAAGCCGAGTGATCCTCCATTGGAGATTATCTCAATATCTCATGGTGATTTCCAATTCAAGCCTACGAAGGCTTTAAATGAGGATCAGTCTCCTGTAAACCGTTTGAAGCCTGAGTTTGAGAAGATTTTGAAGGATAAGGGGATCATCCCGCGATCTTTGAAGTCGGATCCCGAGGATTCTCCTATCGGGGCCGACCGGGCTTGTCTGGTTGGTTCGCATCCATGATTGGGCTTTCGGGCGCATTTGTAAGCTTCCTTTTTCTCCTCTCATGGTGGAGGTTATTAAGGAGATCTGTGTTCCATGTTATCAGTTAATGCCAATGGTGTGGAAGGTTGTATGTTCCATTGAGAATCTCTATAAAAAACACAATATCTCTTTTTCTCTTGACGATTTGAAGACCTGTTATGCTGTTAAAACAAACAGTCCTGGCCGTATAAGTTTTAAGGTTAGGGCGTCTACTACTCCTCTTCTGAGTAATTTGGACAGTGGCCATGATAAAGGCTGGGCTGCTGGGTACATGTTTGTCAGGACCAATTCTGTGGGTCCTGACTTGGCGTATTTGAATCATGAGGCCTACGTTGCTGGTGAGTCTTTTTAGTTTCTTTCTTTGTCCTGCATGTTTTATTTGTTAATAAAAAATAAAAATTGTAATAAGTCATACCTCTTATGTGTGCAGTTGATGACTGGGTTACTGAAACTGAGTATCCCACTCCCAATGTTTCTGCTTTCCTTGCTATTTCTCCTTTGGAGAGGTCCTGGCCTCTCTGCTGTGGGGTTGGTCACCTTCCTCATTGTTTGAAGGTGACGGTCTTTGCCGGGCGGCTAAACCATCGGGGTGCTAGTGCCACTACCTCAGCGATAAGTCTATCTTAATCTTTCTTTTCTCTTTACTTTTAATTTCCTGATAATGTTTGGTTTATATTGCTGATACAGTATTTCGTGTTGCAGCCACCAGGTCGTCTATTCGCCTTGCCAGGTTTGGTATGGCTGACCTCTCAGCCAGGCTGGCTAAGATTAAAGAGGAAGGTCTCCAGGGAAGCGGGGATGTTGAGCCTGTTATTGACTTGACTGAACAGTCTCGATCTTTGCCAGGGTCTCTCTGCACTTTCTTTGAAACAAGTTCAAGCGACCCAAAAAAGGAAAATTGAAGATGTTGATGTTTCGCCCGGTCAAGGAGGTGAGAGCCGAGGTTGGATAATATGGAGGTCTGCTAGGGTGAAGATCGGGGATTATCTTCGCTTCTAAATCGGACGCCATGCTCACCCTTGACCTGTTGAGACTGCTACTCGGGCGTTGCTTGATGGATCATTCGGTCGACCTCTTGGTGGCGCCTTGGCTTTCTTGTGAGGGAGGTAGGTTGGCACAATTTCTATGTGTGTTTTGTTTTTGGTAGTTTTCTATTGTTGGTATAAATTACTCATATTTTTCTCTGTTTTTGATCAGGGTGCTGCAACATGTCTCCATAATGCCTATCAAGCTACTTCTTTGGTAGCCAGAATTGATCTGATGAGATCAGATTATGATAGGCTAAAGTCTGAGCTGGATTTTGCACGAGTGACCGGCTACTAAAGCTGCCGACTTGACAAGGGTGCGGTGAGAGGATCTTGCTAAGACCGAGGCGAGTTTCGAGCAAGCGGGTACATTGCGGGAGGCCCCTGGGCGAGAAATGAGGAGCTCACCCAAGAGAGGGATGACTTGGAGTTTAAGCTGGATGATGCTTCCCTATACTTCTATATCAAAGGAAGGGCGGCTGCTATGTCGGAACCTGTCGAGGCCAGGGCCAAATGGGACCCTGCAGCTGAGATGGCTTTCGTTACTTCAAAGTATCCTGACCTGCACAATTTGGAGAATGAACAGGAGGTCGACTCTCCAGGGGAGCGGGACGTTGAGGCCGATCCGGCTAAGAGTGGGAGCGGGTTGTTGATGTCTTTGCTATTTCTAAGGAGAAACAGTAATAAATATTTTCAGTTGGTATTTTGGCCCATCCAGGGGGGATGTCCCTGGACAAACATTATTTTTATTTTCTGTTTTGGGTCGGGAGACTCTCCCGGCCTTTATGAATATTTTGGCGCCTTTGCCCTGGGGGTAAAGGTTTTTTATTGATATAGACATGGTGGCCTTCTTTTGGCTGATTTCACTTTTGACTTTGCTTGATTTGCGAGTTTCATCTTGTTGGGCCTGTCAAATATTTCGTTTGAATGACCTGCACATTATTTTCGTTTTATATTGTTATTCATGAGTAATTCAACCAAGTATAGTTTTTTTTGCTATAATGGTTGAAGGGGTGGGAAAACCGGCCTGTCGGGAGGGCTTATGTCCCCTGCCTAGCTGGAGGGCTTGGTATTCGGCCTGTTAAGAAGGCATTTTAGACTAAGTGTTTGGGAGAGAACACCCTTACACTGTTTCTGCGTCCGGCCGGTTGTAATCCGTGGCGAGAACGTAGTCGGTCGAGGCAATTATTTCATGCCCGATTGGTCCCGACTTTTTATCGTATCGGTGGCGGTTACCAACTCGTCGAGGCACGATTAAGTGCAAAATTTTTGTTTCAGGAATGTATAGTAGAGTAGCCCTCAATCCTGAATATTTATACATATAATCTTTTATCATGTGTAATTGTTCAGGATTCAAAAAGTAAACAGATAGGTTAGTTTGAACATGTATAAAATACAGACAGGGCATGTAAAACATGTAGTTCATCACATAGCATGTTAGGTTGAGTAGTGATTGAATTTATACCTGATTGTAGTCTGATCTTTACATATGGAATAATTTTAAATGAGTTACATTCCAGGATCTTGGGATCATTTCCCCTTCTAGCGTTTGGAGCGTGTATGCTCCTTGTCTAACAATTGAATCAATTAAGTAAGGGCCTTCCCATGTTGGAGCCAGTTTGCCTGCTGATTTTTCTTTTTTATTTGGAAATACTTTGCATAAGACAAGGTCTCCTTCTTTAAAGACCCGACCCGACGTTTTTATTGTAAGTCTGGCGATCGCTTGTTGATATGATGCTATCCCGATTTTGGCGGCGTCTCTTAATTCTTCCGTCAAGACCAAGTTGTCTTGCATCGGGTCTTTGTTTGCTTCAACGTTGTTCAGTTTGCATCGGATGTTGGTACTCGTACTTCGCAGAATGACGACTTCACGACCATACACCAGGGAGTAAGGTGTTTGGCCTGTTGCAGTTTTTGGAGTTGTCATGTCTGCCCATAGTACTAATGGAAGTTCTTCAGCCCATCTGCCACGTCTTTTTTTCAGCTTCTTTTTTAGGCAGCTTATGACTACCTTGTTGCTTGACTCCGCCTGACCATTAGCTTTTGGATATCCAGGGGTTGATGTTACCAGGTTTATATTCAATTCTTGGCAAAATGCTTGGGTCCTTTTCCCCACGAACTGAGTTCCGTTGTCACATACTATTTCTGATGGGACTCCATATGTGCAAATAATGTTTGTCCTGATAAAGGATATTACTTCTTTTTCGGTTACTTGCCTGAAAGAGTCAGCCTCAATCCATTTGGAGAAGTAATCAGTCATAGCTAACATGAAGACTTTTTGTCCTGGAGCTACAGGCAGTTTTCCCACAATGTCCATACCCCACTTTATGAATGGCCAGGGTGCGGAAATTGAATGAAGGAGTTCAGATGGCTGATGTATGATCGGTGTATGAATTTGGCAGGCTTCGCATTTTGAAGAGTATTCCAGGCAGTCAGCCCTCAGTGCAGGCCAGTAGTAGTCTGTCCTGAGAACTTTGCTTGCCAGGCTCTTTCCTCCTTTGTGGTTGCCACAATGTCTATCATGTATTTCTTGAAGTACTCGTTTGGCTTCGTCAGGCTCCAAGCATCTCAGGTAGGGTCCAGTCTGCGATCTCTTGAACAGGGTGTTATTGATGATAGCATAAGTTGAAGCTCTAATTTTAAAAGCCCTTGCCTCATGTCTTCCCTGAGGCAGTATTCCTCGGAGAAACCAGTCATAATAAGGTTTAGTCCAAGAGTTCTTGTCCGATTGACGGGATTGACATTCGGGTTTTTGCGATGGTTGGCTCTAATAAGTGCACAATTGGTATTTTGTCGAAAAAAGTGGGGGTGAAATTTGAACCTAGGGCTGGCGAGCATCACACAGGTATTCGGTCTCTTGATATTTGATCTATGTCAAATAAAGCAAATTTAGCGGTAAGGTTTTTTGCATATTCTAAATACGAAATCATTTTTGCATCCTTAGCCGTATAAATTCCCTTTATTTGATTGGCAATTAAGAGTGAATCAGTTTTTACCTTTAGGTTTTGAACACCGAGGTCTAGACATACCTTTAAGCCTACTATCAGGGCTTCATATTCTGCTTCATTATTGGTAGCTTTGAACTCACAGCTTACAGCCTGAGCTATCACGTCTCCCTGTGGTGATTTAAGTACTAGTCCTAACCTTGTCCCCCTGGCGTTGGATGCCCCATCTATGAATAAGGTCCATTCTTTGTCTAGGGTTTTATTTTCTAGTTGGTTGACCTCTTTTATTAGGTCTGGTTCCAGGTTAGGGCTAAAATCAGCCACAAAGTCTGCTAGGGCCTGCGATTTGATCGCCGCCCCGGGTTCAAAACAGATGTCATATGTGCTAATCAGACCGACCATTTGGCCATCCCGCCTGAAAGTTCGAGGTTTACGCGGGGACATATTTTATGGGCAGATTGGTCCTGACTATAATGGGGTGACTTTCAAAATAGGGTCTCAACTTGGTACATGACATAATTAAAGCTAGAACATATTTTTCAAGTAGTCCATACCTTAACTCAGCATCTAGCAGGCTTTTACTTACATAGTAGACTGGATGTTCTTTGCCGTCTGTTCTTTCACCGGGATCACACGATCTCTTTGTGTCGTGTGAGATAGGTATCTTGTGACAGAGGTTCTCCCTTTTCTGGCTTAGCCAGTAAGGGTGGAGATGACAAATAGGATTTTAGATCCTGAAAAGCTGCCTCATGCTCATCCGTCCACTGGAATTGTTTATTTTTTCTAAGGAGGTTATAGAATGTTTTGCATCTCTCAGAGGATCTTGATATAAAGCGGTTCAGGGCAGCTACCCGGCCTGTCAATTTTTGGATATCTTTGACAGACTTGGGTGACTGTAGTTCCAGGATAGCCTTTATCATTCGGGGCTAGCTTCTATGCCTCTTTTTGTGACCATATATCCAAGAAATTTGCTTGCAGAGACTCCAAAGTGGCACTTTGCAGGGTTTAGCTTCATGTTATATTTTTCTAATATCTCAAATGCTATTTCTAGATGCTTCACATGATCTTCTGCATTCTTGGATTTTACCACCATGTCGTCTATGTATACTTCCATGATGTCACCTATCTGGTCTTTAAACATCATGTTGACCAGGCGCTAGTATGTTTCCCCTGCATTCTTCAGGCCAAAAGGCATGGCAGTGTAATAAAGATATGCCTCGATCGTAATGAATGCAGATACTCTCTGGTCGGCAGGGTGCATCTTTATCTCGATTGAATCCTTTGGAAGCATCCATGAATGTTAGCATTTTGTGGCCTGGCTTTGTGGCGTCTACCATGGCATCAATATGAGGCGGGGGAATGGATCTTTAGGACAAGGCTTTGTTTAGGTCGGTGTAGTCTACACGGACTCTCCACTTCCCATTATTTTTCTCGCACAACAACTACGTTAGCTTGACCATTCGGGTACATTACTTCCCCGATCATCCCATATCCAAGAGTTTTTCTACTTCCTCATTTATTATGGTGTTTCTTTTTTGCAAATTTGCGCCTTTTCTGCTGTACAGGCTTAAAAGATGGGTCAACATTGAGCTTATGAGTAATTATATCAGCGCTAATTCCAGTCATATCAAAATGTGACCAAGCAAACCAAGATGATTTATTTTTAAGGAATTTTACCAGTTCAGGCCTGACACTATCTGGCGCGTCAGATCCTATCAAAACATACCTTTCAGGGTACTCAGGGTCTAGGATTACCTGATCTGTTTCCATTCTGGGAGGTGCCACATAAGTGCTCCTGACAGGGTACTGTAATTGCTATGTCAGGGACTTACCTGCCTTGGAAGGCTTCAAGGCTGATGTGTAGCATTCCTGGGCTGTCTTGTGATCCCCTTTGATTGTGGCTATGCCCCAGTCTGTTGGTATCTTGATACACTGGTGATAGGTTGATGGTACGGCCTTGACATTGTGGATCCAGGGTCTGCCCAGGATAGCATTGTAGGATGACAGGCAGTCAAGGACTCCAAACTTCCCATAGGATGAGACTCCTTCCACGTAGGTTGGGAGGTGGATTTCTCCTAGGGTGCTCCTGGTTTCACCGCTGAATCCTACTAGGACGCTGGATTTCTTGATGATTTGATCCTCGTTTATCTTCATGGCTTTCAGTACGTCAAGCATGATCAGGTTCACTGAGCTGCCTCCATCTACCAGGATCCCTCTTACCGTGGCTGTTCCAATCTGCATAAAAATTACCAGGCCATCATGATGAACATCAGGGATGCCCACCAGGTCACAATCATTGAAAGTGATTGTCGGGACAAGATCCGGTTTGCAGGGTGACACAGTCCTTGGTGTCCTGGCTATCTTCTTTCTTCTTTGAACTTCTCAGCCGCAAATCTCCGAACCGCCGGATATGAATTTTACTTCATAGATTGGTGGTGGTAGAGGGAGACTACGATCCTGCTTGTGCTCCTGGTTTTCCTTATCCTAGTTTACGTTCCTGCCCTTCATCTTGATCAGGTCTTTTAAGTACCCGATTTTAACGGAGTAGGCTACCTCCTTCCTCGGGGTGAAACAATCATCCGTGGTGTGTCCAATATCCATGTGAAATTCGCACCATTTTGAATTGTCTCTTCTGGGATTTGGATTTTTTCGACTTCTGGGCCATCTAACGGTGATCCCATGTTGTCAAGTCTCTGGATTAATCCTGCAATATCAACACTGAAGTTATGTTCGGAGATAGGTGGATAAACTTTAACCTTACCTTGATGCTCATGGGCCAGGTTAACTTCTGACTGATCTGGCCTGGAATATGGGGTAGGTCTATAATTGTTCCCTCTGTTGCTTTTCCTATTGCTTTTTTCATGATCCTTTGGTCTACAGGGTGATCCAAGTTTGTAGCTTTTATCTTCTTCCAGCCTGATGAAAGCAAGAGTCTTGGCCTGAACATCTTCGAAGGTGTGGCAGGGATACTTAGTGAGTTCGCTGTATAAGTCACTGTATGGTAGTAACCCCTGTCTGAATGCCTCCACTGCTGTTCCAACGTCACACCTGGGTATAGACACTTTCTCTTTGTTGAATCTTGCAAGAAATGTCCTGAGAGTTTCATCAGGCTTCTGTGTGACTCGGTAAAGGTCACTGGATCGTTTCTCCAACTCCCTGCTACTTGCAAACTGTTGGTTGAAACTATTGATCAGGTTGGCAAAGGAATGGATGCTGCCAGTTGGCAGGTTGATGTACCATTGTAGGGCAGGGCCAGTCAGGGTCGTTCCAAATCCCTTGCACATGCAAACTTGTCTGAACTCATTTGGGAATAGATGCGACAAAGCATTTTTACGCTTGTAAAGAGCTACGTGATTTTGTGGATCTGTGGTTCCATCATAGACTCTCATGGATGGAATTGTGAACTTTTTTGGTAGGTCTACTTTTGCTATTTCGTCTATGAAAGGCGAATCAGCATAATTTGTCGGCGACTTCTTCCATCTTTGGCGGTACTCTGGTATCTTATCGAATTTTTCGTTGAGTTTCTTGATCTCTGAACTCGCCATCATGATGGCTGCTGCAGATTCATCAGGTTTCTCTTTATCATCATCTTTCGGTTCATCATCACCATCTACGTTAATGGCTTTAGGAATACTTGGGCTCCCAAAACTGGAAAAATCAATGTTCTTAATGATTGATGAAAACGGGGTTCCTGGTTGGAATCTAGAGCCTGCCCCTTGGGTTTTTTCCAATTTTTGCTTCAGGGCCGTTTCAGATTCTTTCAATTGCAGGATTTCTGCTTCAGTTTGGGCCACTTTTTTGGAGAGCTGCATTCAATTGTTCTTCAACGGTGGGTTGGGCCATTTTTGTAGATTTTTGAGTTTTTGTAAGATAAGAAAAAAGGATTTAAAGAGCTAGATGCCCCACGGTGGGCGCCAATTGTTTTGTGTGGATTTTGCGCAAGGCGAAATCAAGTCAGGGTAGAGTTGTGTAAGGTTAACTAGCTTTAGGTAGTCTGTTGGTCAGGTCGTCAAGGTACAATAATAAGCTGTTAATGAAATAATAACAATAACAATAAGACAAGTAATTTTGTACGTGGAAAACCCTTGAATGGGAAAAAACCACGGGCACCAAGCCAGGAGAGGATATCACTATGTTATTTGGGAGAATAATTATATGATTATAACAATCTTTATACTCCCTCCTATTCTATATATTCTTCCCTATTTCCGTATTCGGTTATTCGGGTTTTCTTCCCTATTTCCTTTTTTGGGTTGATTTGTGTGGTCCATATTCAATGGCATGTGGGGTAGTGTGTTTTGTGTGGTCCAAATTTAATTTCTTATTTCTTGTGGCAAAAGGAAAGGGGAAGAATATATAGAATTGGAGGGAGTATTTCTCTAAGTATTGTGTATGCTTCTTCTTGCATATGAATGAGATGCCCTCAATATCTTCAAAGTGTTCTTTATATAGGCTTCCATCTTGAACGGCTGCTTGATCTGGCATTAAAGGCAGATTATTCTCCATTATTTCCAGTAGTAATTGCCAATTATTTCTCTCTTAATTATCGCATTTACTGCATAATCTTCATACTTAATGCTGCGTATATAATCCTTTTATAACACGCGTATATGGTCAAATATCGTCCTGATATTTTGACCGTTGTCCTCTCCATGGCCTGACGCCTATCTTCATGTGCTTTGATAGCCTGACACCCTGACAGCCTGGTAGTCAGGTTCAGGCGAGATACTGATCAGAAAGGTCTGCGGATTTCCAGGCCTAACAGTTCCCTTTATCCATAGCCAACTAACCTTATCAAGAACCCCGAGGTGAACCCTCCCAAAATGAACTTTTAAAGGTGGCAAAGAACATGCAAGTGCAACATAGCCAAGACATGGCTAATTTCATAAAGGCAAGCCAACAAGAACAAGCAAACTTAAGGGCTAATTTCCTCAAAGATATGAAGGAAATGGAATCAAGGATGACCTCTCATGCTTTGGCTAACCCTCAAAGGCCGCCCGGTGGTCTATTAGCCCAAGGACAAAGTTCCAAGGATGCTTCAAATAGCCATCATGCTCATGCGGTGGTTTTGAGGAGCGGGGTAGAACTTGAGGACCCCTACAAAGATCTTGAGGTAGAAGTTGATGCAGATCCCAAGATAAAGAGGATGGAAATGAATGTTGGAAAGGAAAGCCCACCCATGACACCGTTGGCTAGAATGAGTGAAGCCAAGAAGGAAAAGAAAGCTTGTGAAGAGTCTTCAAGTGGGGGAATTCAAGTGGAAAAGGATGTTGATGGATATGTGGAAGACCTTCCTTATGAGGAAGAAGTTATCGAAGAAGTGCCTTTGCAACCCACCAAAAAGGTAACAAAGAATTCGATTCCTCCAAAGGTACTTTCCGATTCTCAACTTGTTTCTCATATTCCTTACCCCTCAAGAGCAATAAAGAGTAGGGAAAATTTTAAGTATGCCAAGTTTTGTGACATGCTTGAGAAACTTGAGGTAACCCTACCCTTTACCGAAGTAATCTTGACCATGCCAACCTACACAAAATTTTTAAAAGACATTTTAACTAAGAAAAGAGCACTACTACAGATACAGGCTATAACAACGGGTAAAAACCATTGTAAAAACAAAAAGCGGACGTTGTTAAAGCGGTCGTTGTAAAAGGTATTTACAACGGTTAGGTTATTTACTTAAACTGTTGTCGAAAGTATTCACCACGGTTAAAATCCGTTGTTGTTGCTGCGTGTAAGCCGTTGTGGAAAGTGTTTCAAAAATATGGTGGGAATAATATAACAACGGTTATCATATGAATAACTGTTGTTGTAACTTTCCCACCAAAATTGTGAAGACTTTTAACAACGGGTATACGCTAAAAACCCATTGTTGAAATTGGTAGTAACAACGGTTCTTCGTTTAAAACCTGTTGTTGAATATTATGCGCGGGTATTTGTGAAAGGTATTTACAACGGTTCTTATTTTAAAACCTGTTGTTGAATATTATGGCGGATATTTGTGAAAGGTATTTACAACGGTTTTTGTTTTAGTAACCGTTTTTATTACGAACTCCTAATATTTTTAAAAATTAAATTTGTTTCATGTCATTCAAAACTCGCATATATCAAGAAGACTATATATCAAAGACTAAAGATAAATCACAAATTTGGGTTCATCGTAACTCAATAGATTCAATTCAACCACAATCATATATATATATATATATATATATATATATATATATATATATATATATATATATATA
This sequence comes from Silene latifolia, assembly GCF_048544455.1. Taxonomy (NCBI): domain Eukaryota; kingdom Viridiplantae; phylum Streptophyta; class Magnoliopsida; order Caryophyllales; family Caryophyllaceae; genus Silene; species Silene latifolia. The sequence goes on along the minus strand of NC_133526.1, from coordinate 30,147,571 downwards.
TAGGGACGGGTTCGAGATTTAACTAAAGTTCAAAGTAAGATTAACCTAATACGAACTACCCAAAAACAATAAAAGACGCGCTTTTCTATTCCAACCCCAAGTCTAAAACACATCATGTTAAGCGCAGTAAACCAAACGCATCACCCTCCCTCTAACTGCTTTGTCCCTTATCCTTATCCAGTACACCTAACATCACATCAATCTCCCTTCTTCCACCACCAATCGAAACTTTCAGACGACCTCCGGTGACGGTACATACTTCACCAGTAACATAAAAATATGTTATTAAACCAGCGCTCTCACGAATCTTCCATTTTCACTCCCACCTGAAGCGCCCTTATTCTTCACCATAAGATTCTCGCCGGAGATGTGATACCACGTTGCCTTTAGTCGCCGGCCAGAGAAGAATATTTTGGGTCGGAATTTTTCGACTAATTGGATGGTAGGATTAGTTTTTTGAATTTTTTGTTCCTTTTTTATAGATCTAATATTTAAATTGAAAGAAAAGCATGAGATATTAACAAATATCATCGGCGGTGGGGCAAGTGTTGGTGGAACGGTCATCTGAGAAGAAGAAAGTCGACGGGACGAGTGTTTGTGGGGATTCCGGTTAACGAGGAGGTGTTGGTTGTTGTTGAGCGGCGATGGTGGTAGTGACGAGGTGGTGTTGGTTATGGTTGTGACGAGGTTGCTGGTTGTGGTTTGAGAAGCTCGTGGATGTCGCCGGCGCCATTTGAGGTTTCTAGTGATATCTTCTGCGCCGTCGGAGTTGTTCACTTATGTCTCTGGTGCCGTCTGAGGTGGGGTTGACATTGTCGGTGGTTATAAGGAAGTCGCTAACTAATTGTGGTGGTGGGTAAGGTGGTCATGGGTGGATACACAAAATTATGCTCCAAGTACACATAATACTACTCTAAGATACACAAAATCACGAGTGTATCTGAATGTATAATATGTGTCTCTGGACCAAGTAATATGTGCATCTAGATAATGTAGGTTTAAAATCAAAAGCGTTAGTGGTCGTTTAGGCTGTCACCACGTTGAGAGTGACGTTAGTGGTCTGCACAGAGAAAGTGACGGTGGTCGGCACAATGAGAGCGGCGGTGGTTGACGCTTCCTTTTCAACCACTTGCTACTAAAAGGCGACTTGGCAAGGGGAACGAGATTGAGGAGGACGTTTTGGTGGTTAAGCAGACTATTAATTCTGTTTCACAGGTATTTTTCTCTAATTTTCCGATTTCCGAAACATTATTTGTCTAATGCTGTGTATTATAATCCGGATTCGTGTTCAATTTTTTGGACTGCAATCTTGTCAGTTCAAATTCAAGCACATTTCATTTTCAGATTGTCAAAATAGTTAGCTTCTTGTTCAATTTTCATTGATCAAGAAGCGAGAGTAAATGATAACTTCCTTTAATAAGAACGAAATATCATAATTGATATACACAAGGTTATAGAAGTACTGCTTACAACAGATGAAAAGAATGCAAAAAAAAAAAATATACAACTCAACACTTGGATTTGACGCATACACCCTTAACTATGAAGCCTGGCATAAAGATACTACTTACAGTACATATAGGGGTTTAATAAGCTCCCATTGTTCATTTTTACTGTTACAGGTTTGCATCATCTACCGACAATGTCGTGGATCTAACAATCTGTTCACTGTCCATCTTAAGAAGCCAATCTGCCTTCTTAGGTTTACCCCTATATAAATTATGTCGTAAATCATAACCACATCATGAAGTAAGCTATATTACTAGGACTCTTCGATTTTAGGCCGGTACTCGTGTTGAACAAGACACTACGGACAATGGTATGGATTTATGGAATACTTACTAGATTTACCAATCCAACACCAAAGACATGCATGACAAAAGTAAGAGACAGGTGTACAGAGCATGTGATCAATTTTGTATACGATTTTGAAGTAAGGGGAGCAGATCGACGATATTGAGCAGAATGTGGTGAATGCTAAGGAGTACATCAGTGGTGGGACTAATAGTCTTCACTATTCTAAGCAAATGAAGAAAAAGAATAGGATGTGGGTTTACTTGGTTTGGGCTGTTAGGTTCATCATTTTGTTGGTTTGTTTCATCTCTGTCTTGCATCAAGATGAGGCATTTCGGAATTTAAGTCAGTAAGGTTCTATATTAGTAGCTTTGTAATGCTGACTTGCTGAGCTTCTATGAGCTCATTTAGGTAGTTTCTACATTTGGCTGCTCACCAAATCTATCGAGATTTTGTTTTATGGGTTGTAATTTTGTGTGCAGAAACTCCAGGTTGTGATTTTTATTTCTTTGTACTGAAAATAATAATGAATGTTTGCCATTTTTGGATTTAATTGTGCTCCCAAGATAGTGTGTATGCCTGTCAAATGTAAATCTTTCATGTATTATAATCCGGATTTGTGTTCAATTTTTTGGACTGCAATCTTGTCAGTTCAAATTAAAGCACATTTCATTTTCAGATTGTCAAACTAGTTGGCTGCACTACATATTTGTGTACAATGCGGTGATTAAGGAGACGTGCTGTTATATTACTTTTAGCATATACTACGTATGTGTTACTTTGCTGGATGTAGAACTTGCACTCTACACCTTTACTTCCACGTTCAAAACATTTGCACAAATACAAGCTATTTTGACAGACATATCTCAGATTACATATAGATGTTGGTTCTCTATGTATTTTTGTTTTTCTCTATGTATTAATTAGTAAAATAATATAGACGCCGAACATTCAAACTACACTATATGACTATATCTAGTAAAATGAAGGAGCGTATCTAGGAATCTAAAGGAATGTATCTAACTTGTCAGAGATGTGTATTGACAAGGTAAATGAGTGTATCCATCAAAGTAAAGGCATATATCTAACAACTTAAAAGAAATGTATCTAGCTAGCTAAAGGTATATATCTAGCAACTTAAAGAAATGTATCTAGCTAGCTAAAGTTTATATATCTAGCAATTTAAATGAGCGTATCTAGAAACTTATAGAAATGTATCTAGTAACTTAAGGGAGCGTATCTAGCAATTTAAAGAAATGTATCTAATACGTTAAATGAGCGTATCTAGCAACTTAAAGAAGAAAATTATCAAGTTCTCAAGAACTCGCAAATTACACTTTAATGCACCATTATCTTACACAAATTGCAATAATATAATGATCAACAACATAAAAAGGCAAAACAGACACAAGCCACTCGGATGAAGCACAAGAATTTGTGTAAAACGGGTTTTCTATAACCGCTTTTTAAGAAATTGTTTTCGCACACAGTAAGTATACTTCAACTTCTAAAAATCCAGCCTTTGGTACAACATAAATTCTACTATTGTCACATTAAAATACTTCTAAAATCTATCTATAATCTCTATTGCATGAACAAAAACCATTGATGTCATCTTCTATACAAAATAAGAGCCTAGATATACAAGTATGTTATTGTAGATACACAAGTACGTTATTGTAGATACGCAAATATGCTTGTATATCCCGAAGAATACATAGATGTATGTGGAGTATTATTCCCGAAGAATACAATCACCATCTAATCAATGACCCATCACTACACATGACCTGTTGACCACGACCTCCGGTGGCTCTCATGACCACCACAACACACAACAACCCTTCTACCCACATTTCCACCATCAGATAACTCGGCTGACTCCCACTCCCACTGCCAACACCACTCCCTCAACAACCTAAATCCGTTTCTCTAGATGGAACAACGCCAACGCCGAAACGTTCAACAACCGTACTCAACAACACATAGAAGACGACCTCCGTCGCCACTACCGCTTCCAATCTGCCGTCTATATTACCAATAGTTACACCCCTGCCACTCCCTCTCCTTCCCCACCTCTTCCTCATAAATCCACTGGTACCCCCTCCACCCCTTCATTCTCCTCCATCCCCTCCCCCAAATCTAAGTACTCCAAACCCGAACCCCGAAACTCTTCCCACCCCGCCTTTCGGAGGTCTGTCAAACGGTCCAGGCTATGAGAAACGGAGAAAAATTTCAAAAACGAACATTATTGGAAGATTTCGAGTCAAATAGACCATTTCGACCGAAATGACTAATTGTGGTGGTGGTGCGGCAAGCACTCCGGCGACATGGTTAAGATGGCGAGAAGAAATAAAAAGGAAGAAGAAAGGGAGATCCAGTACCACCGGCGAGGGAACTCAGGCGGTGTGCCGGCGAAGGTTATGTCGGAGCTCCGGCGATGGTATGATGGTTGTGGTCTGAGAATCAAGGATGAGGGAGATAACACTAAAACAGGTTGATGTTGGGTTTTGGTTTGAAGAGAGACGTAGTGAGACTACAAGTAATAAGGGTTAAATCTAAAAACCCCTTTCATTGTTCTAATCTAATGGTTGTTAGTGAGTTCGTACGGTTCGCACCGTGAAACCGGGGTTAAGACGGGATCACGATTCTATATATATATATATATATATATATATATATATATATATATATATATATATATATATATATATATATATATACTTCTGAGTTAAATTTACTTAACTAATCATTCCCTAACTTCAACAAAAAATTTACTAATAATATTATCTAAGCTCGAGTATCATGCATTTAGCCTTGATTGCTATGTTCTAAGACGTATTTGCTCAACATGTCCCTAACCTCGTCTATATGTTGCGATTTGTCTTCTTTGAAGTTCTTGTGGCGCGATTACATCTGCGGAAAAAACAAAGACAAGACATTATTCTAACATACATCATTCAAAGATAGCAACATCATGGTATAGCGTGAAGGAAGACAACATCATTTGTAATTTAAAAAAGTAATAAACACATTATTAAATTACTAACCTTTTCCGGAATAAGGATATATCTTCGCATAATAATCTCCAACATGAACCGACAAACGTAGTATCCACATTGTATCTTATATCCCATTTGGTGAGGGACCTATTATTACATAAAAACAAAGAGACTAGAGAAGGCCCACATCAGAATCTTGTACTTTAGGTATTGTATTAGTATTAAACAAAGATTTTTGCACTTAAGGTATTGTATTTGAGCACGTACCCCTGTTATCGTAATAAAAGTAGGGCCATCATCAAAATCTTTCGTGGGTTGATCCTGCTCGTTAGCTCTTTTCTTCTCAAAGGCCCTTTTTTATATATAAAAAAAGGAGGCAGAAACTCATATTTTTGGGGCAAAAATGAGCTTTTTGCTATAAATAAAAATTGAAACTTAATGTTATTATAAATAAATCAGTATTATAAACTTACTTAATAATCAAGTCCTTAAAAGTCTCGCTTGGTTGTTTATGCAAAGAGTCCAACCAAAAAACTTTTTTCTTCGTCGGCATGATGGCTGCTAGCACCCAATGAGTCCTACATCAAGAGACATCATCATTATTAACAAGTACATATATTAGTTATGAAAATGCAATTGTAGGGGGAAACGTAATATTAATTTGTTTATTACCCATTTTCATTATAAGGGGCAAAAACCAGCTTCTTGGTTGTCGCCAATTGCTGAGCAATATAATCTACCCGATCTTGTAACGAAAAAATCGTGATATGCATAGATAAAACATAGGGGCACAGGAATCCGTATTGATCACATGGAATCTTGTTCTCGGGGATCACTCTCAATTTCAATATCCTACATTATTACGGTATTAATTCCGGTATTTAAAACACTATCTAGTAGTCAGAATATTAGAATATGAAATGATTTATTAAGAAACTTACTTCATCCAAAAAAATAGGTGTTGGACATCAATCTCGTCTAGGCCAGCCCAAATGGCTAGCATCTCTCATGACATAATTGCTTCACGCTCAACCCCTACAATATGCTCCTCGAGCAGAATAATTATCAATTGCTCGGTTGCTATGCGATTGCTAGCCTCCGAATGCAGTTTCCTCATCGTCACCGTTCTTACTTTTAGCATGTAATCCTTCCCAGAATATTTTGTGGAGTTTAAACTCCTAACATCTTTCAGTTCGGGGAAATAATGCTTCTCTGATTTTGTGCTACTACCACCAGCCTACACATGTAGATAATTAAAATAATAAAAAAATCCAAAGGTAGTTAGAGTAATGAAAATAAAAGAGTACTTAACTAAATACCTCATCAACTTGCTCTTTCAATGATGAGGCAGTAGTAGCAGGTATGACTGGGGACTTAGGCTTATCCGTCTTTTTTGTCCCCTACACAAAATTTCCATGCTTTTTAGAAATACAGAAAAAATATAAATAAAGGGAAGTTTTAAAAAAAATGGAGAAGTTAATTAAATACCTCATCAAGTTGTTGTTTCGACGAGGTAGTTGGCATCATGTCTGGGGACTTAGGCTTATCCGCCTTAGCCGGCTTTTTTGTTCCATACAAAAGATTTCCATGCTTTTTAGAAATACAGAAAAAATATAAATAAAGGGAGGTTTTCAAAAAAATGAAGAAGTTAATTAAATACCTCATCAAGTTGTTGTCTCGACGAGGTAGTTGGCATGTCTGTGGACTTAGGCTTATCCGCCTTAGCCGGCTTTTTTGTTCCATACAAAAAAAAATAACATATAAAAACATTCAACAATTGAAAATTTAACATATAAAGGTATTTTTTTCTAACCCCAACTGCTTTCGGCTGAGGCGGAGACGAACGAGCCAGGAAGATGTGAGATTCAGGCCATTGAATGAAACTTCAAACCGCATCTCCCAGAATGGTAATGTCGTCACGAACTGGGACGGGCAGTTGAAAGTTTTCATGGCCTGGAAAGACTTCAGTTATCTCCACTTTTCTATGATTCGGCAAAAGTTTTTCGCCATGAATAACCACTACGAGTTTTTATTTCTTTGATTTGGTGGGCACTTCTACGAGAGCCCGGCCAACACGCACAATTGGTTTCTCGAATTTAGGGTCAGCAAGAATAACTGGCCTCCTGTTTATGGCCTGAAGAATACACATACATTATTATATCCCAAAATTTAATAGAATTCATATAAATTTAACTAATTAAACACTTCATGCATACCTTATCGAAAAAAAGTGGCGACTTGAAGGGGATGTATGTTGTTTTCCATCATTTGTCTTCTCAAGTTGCATCTTCTTTTCAGACCCATTATTTACCTAATAAAATTAACCAATGGCACGATGTCAGAAGTTATAGCATTAGAGTGGGGGAACACACCCCCGATCTTACCCAAAAAAAATAAGAAAAATAAGGAAGTATTAGGTACACGATCGGCTTTAGTTGTTACAACTTCTTGAAGCATTAGGTACCGATCTTCGAATCTCGTTGACCGATACTTCCTTCTCATGTATTGCCAAGGTAGTAGTGTTCTCGGCCTCTTGACCAATCTGTTGTACCTTATTACCTCCTTTAATGACATCCTCCATCATCTTCACTTCTTCTTCGAAAAGCTTGCCACCAGCATTTATCTTTAGTAGTACGGATCCCATTAACTGAAGCTACGTGCCAAGAATGTAATGTTTCAGCAATTTTTATCCCAACAATAACATGTGAATTGAACTTAAATGAAAATAATAGAATAAATGGTACCATGTCAGCCTTCTCAGCCTTAGTCTTCCTTTTCTTCTTTTTTGGGGCAGTTGTCCCATAATATTTCGTTACTCCAACCTGTAACGGGACGCCCCTCAATCAACCTGGATGTTCGGGTCGGCCGATCGCTCTAGCAAGAATGTCTTCACGACCATTGGGAGTGAATTTCCCTTCTTCTACCTCCTTCTTCTACCTTGTCCTATAATATATTAAATAAACTTCAAATTATATTTGTGACTAAAATAATAAAGTTAGTAATGAACTCGTCTTAATAAAATAATGCTTACTATGTTGGCCAACACTTCCTCATCATATTTGTCACGCGACCGGGATCCTTTAGGCGTGTGCCCTTCTTTATAAGTTACATGCCGATCCAAGTCGGTCACTCCCTTTGCCACCTACACATTAACATGGTAACAGTTATACATGTAAATGTGTATTAAGTCCAAGTGTGATTAAAAAAATCAAATCTCACAGGGGAATGCATGCTACTTACGAGGTTTTCCTCTATCAATCTATAACCGCCTCGAGAACCATACCATTTCCCCTTCTTGCATGAAATGTTAGCATGATTTCTTCTGCTAACTGCCTTCAAATTATATAAAAGAGCAAGTAGATGAGATAATAAAAATATTATATAAAGAACGCATTAATTAAAAAAAATGATAGGTAAATCGTTAAAAGGCGAGGATATTTAACCTGAAACTTCTCACTAGTTCTCATCGCTTTGAAAAGATCCCATTGTTCCTGACTGATGGTGGGACACTTGTCTGCCGGTGGGCTCTTACGCATCTCCCCCGTTGCCTTGTCCACATACAACCAATCCCTAGCAACGTCACACTTCCACTGCTTGTGGACACCCCCTACGTTCTGCATTAAATACTTATCATGGCATTCATCGGCAATATCAAAGGCTTCCTTTATACGAGCCAAGTATAACTCCGCCAATTTTGGATTCAAATTTCTAACATCATCTAAATGGATAGGCAGAAACTGTCTTGTGCAACATCCAACCCAACTGGATAAAAACCCCGCATTTGAATAGTAGGGAAACCCTTCGAGCTCCATGTTATTTTAAGCGGCTCTTTAGCTGCTATAGATACAAGGGCTTGCGGGCACTTCGTAGCACCCCTCTCACCAGGCTTATTATCATCCCCACGCTTATTATTCTTTTGACTTCTTTTCCGTTTTTCACCTATGATAATCCTAAAACCCAAATATGAATGAAATAGTAAATGAACAACTTAACAACGTCATGCAGAGTATTATCTAAAACCCTAAAGAGGAATGAAAATTTAAAACAACGGTTTGAGCTTCTAAAATCCTAAACCCTAATAAGAGGAGTGAAGTAGATGATGCGGGATGATAAAGATAACAAAGAAGACGAAAAACAAACAGATGCATGAAAAAAAGAAAAAAGATGATCGTCTTAAAACCCTAATGACGAAACACAAAATTAAAGTGAACTTATCTGGTGATGATGATGATGATAAAGAGAACGAACAGGTTGATAAGGGAAGGCAACGAAATCTGGGCGTCGGAAACTGGGCGACGGCCGGCAACAAGAATGTAGAAAGCGGGGGAGAGAGAATAATAAACTCAGGATACCAACAGTTGAACTGGTGTTGTGTGTGTTTGTGTGGTATGCTGTATGTGTTTGTAAATTAGTTTTTTATTAAGACAAACTATTGACAACGGGCCCTCAAAACAAAACCGTTGTTATATGTTAATAACAACGGGTCAATAAAAGTCAACCGTTGTCATAACTTTATTACAACGGTTAAAATATACCCGTTGTAATATATTTTCACCAAATTTGCGCCAAAATGAAATATGTCTAAAAAATCAATGACAACGGGTAGGGGTACTACACCCGTTGTTGAAAGTAATAACAACGGGTGATGTAAATATAACCGTTGTTGAAAGTATTAACAACGGGTAATTTAAATATAACCGTTGTTATTGTTGAACCTTTTTTTTTTAAATTACTGTAATTCCATTACAGTCCAAACTGTAACAATACATATGTAGCAGAAGCACTATATACTGCAACATTATTCAGGAATTTCAACAACAGCATCCACATCTAATAATAAGATTAAGAAAATAAGACAACACCAGCATGCATGCATACTGCATATCTACAGGATTTACCATGCCATGCAAATTTGGGAATCTTTATTTAACAATGACCATTAGTTCTATTGGCTTTTTAAAGCTACCAAAAGCTAAAGACATACAACACATCTCAAACTTGCTATAAATTCATAAAAAGAGGCATCCCATTAGCTCCCCACAACTCACAAATAAATTAAACCATCAAATTACTGGTCTAAAAATGACTCAAAAATTTGGTCGTCCATATCACTGTGTCCTGATGAATGCCTCAGGCCACATAGATATAGACAATGGAAAATTTGCTGCCAAGAGCTTTAATCCTTTGAGGAATAAGCTTATTGAGTTGGGATACTCGGTCAGCAAAGTTAAGCCACAATGGGGGCCATGGGGATTCAAAGGGAGTCTACTCATTCAGTTTGGAACATCACCTGCACATGCAGAATCAACATTTAAGCTTGACATGATGTTTCAACTCGGAGGCCATGGCGAGAACGACGGAATGCTCGAATAGGTCAACACTTGAACCATACCTCTGGGTAGCCACAGACTCGGATGCTGAGCTTCTGAAGAATACCGTGGACTATGTCCAAGTGCCGTATACGACCATCATTGATGGGCAGTAGTCGGCCAGGTCAGAAAGCGTCGATGTCTACAACCAGGTTGTGACTGTTTTCCAAGCAATGTACCCCTAAAACCCCTACAAAATGTGTCTGTATCTGTGGCTGAAACTTCCAAGCAACGTCGTGTGTTATTTGTTGAGTGTCAAACTGTGTGTGTCTGTATCCGCCTATCATAAGCAGTGTCGTGGGCCTGTATGAAAAGGCAACTTAAATAAAGATAATGTGTAACCCTGTGGTCTTGTAAGATTTCCAGTACGTTTGTATTAAATATGCAGTTCCTTCTACTAATCTGTTCAGTAGAGATATGTATTTAAAAAAAAAACTAAAAGGAAGATATATATATATATATATATATATATATATATATATATATATATATATATATATATATATTTAAAAAATAAAAATAAAAATAAAAGCTACTATTTCATTATAAGATACAGTGGGTAGATCATATGAGAACGGAGGAAGTAATAACTTACATTATGGACCATCTCAGGATCGGGGACGTTTCTTGGATGTCATAGTTTCTTCGTTAACCCAAATACCTTCACCATGGTCATCACGCATATAGATGCTTTCAGTGTCCTCATGATCAGTGTCAACATCGTCGAAATAAGATACAGTGGTAGAGTGATCAATTCCCTCAAAAATGACATCCTGATCATCATCATCACCATTATCGGATGGACTACTCCTTCTACTCCTTATAGACAGTACAACAGACCACTTCTTATCCATAGGATCGGTGACATAGAACACTTGTTTAGCTTGGGATGTCATTATGAAAGGATCATCCTTATTATTGCCAACCTTACCCAGATTGACCAACGTAGATCCCATCTTATCCTTTCGGACACAATGGATGTTGTTATCAACCCAGTTACATCGAAACAAAGGCATTGTAAAATCAATGTAATCTAGTACCAATATTTCTTGAATAACACCATAATAAAGGCATTTTCCCCAAATAGGCTTTTTATCTTTTGAAGTAGCAAAGTGCATTACCTCAAATTCAGAACTCACACCACTATTTTGCATTGTGCTCAACTCATCTTGCTCGCGGGTGTAAAAAGTATATCCATTAATGGCAAAACTGTTGTAAAAGGTGACCCTAGCATTTGGACCTAAACCAAGACGTAGTAACCTAGGAGAGATGTCATCACCAGTTTAATTCGTACACTCTAAGACAATATTTCTAAACCACTCTGCAAACGTCTTCGTATGCTCGTTTGCAATCCACTTCTCGGTCTTGTTTGGGTGATCATATTTGAGCTCATCTTTGTGTTGTTGAATATAAGGTTGCACCTCATCTTCGTTGTTTAGCACATACGTATGTGCTAAATGCAACATTTCACGTGTCACAATTTTTTCAACCCGGCCCCCAATACCTTTTCCGGTCATCCAGTTACTATGACGATTCTTAGGAACGCCAATCAACTCCTCAGGGGAGAGATGAGCATAACAATATGAAAGTGCTTCGTCTAAAATAGCGCGTTCAGCAATACAACCTTCCGGACGACACCGATTAGATGTATAGTCCTTATAGACTTTCATCAATCTTTCGAAAGGATATTGGTATCTCACGTACACGGGCCCAAGGTACAAAGTCTCCCTAACCAAGTGAATGGTCAGATGAATCATGATAGTGAAGAAAGAGGGTGGAAAATACATTTCCAACTGACAAAGAGAGGTTACAACGAGGTCCTTCAATGAATCCGCGTCATCGGGATCGATGACTTTCTCGCATATGGACTGGAAGAAGAGACAGAATCTAGTTATAGCATATCTTACCTTTTCAGGTAAAATGGAACGAATAGCCACAGGTAGTAATTGTTGCATCAAAGTGTGACAATCATATGACTTTAAACCGGTGAGTTTTAGGTCTTGCATCGACACTAGGCTTTTGATGTTCGACGAATAACCATGTGGCACTTTAATTCCATTCAAGCATGCACATAACTCTTTTTTCTCATTCCGTGAAAGGGTATAAGCTGCTGGCGGTAAAAATGTACAATTACCTCTCTTATGTGGTGCCAACTCTAGCCTAATACCCATCATTTTCATATCTTCCCTAGCTGCGGCATTATCCTTTGTTTTACCAGGAACATTTAGAAGGGTATTGATAATATTATCACAGACATTTTTCTCAATGTGCATGAAATCGAGGCAATGCCTGACCTCCAGGTCAGGCCAATATGGAAGTTTATCAAAAAATATGGATCTTTTCTTATACCCACGAGTAGACAATTTAGAGCCGCTCTTCTTCCCATAACCTATCTCAATATTGTTTACTTTTTGATAAACTTCATGCCCACTCAAAATTCTAGGAGGTTGACGAAGTTCTTGTCTTCCATTGAATGCTTTCTACATCTTGCGATAACAATGGTCATGATACAAGAACCTCCTATTTCCCATATACATATACTTACGAGAATATTTCAAGTATTCAGACTCGATATCCTCCCCACACAATGGACAAGCCTCTTTCCCATGAACTGTGTACCCAGAAAGGTCGCCATAAGCCGGATAGTCAGATATTTTACACAATAACATCGCTCTCAAATTGAATGTTTCGTTCTTATATGCATGAAATACTTCTAACCCACTATCCCACAACATTCGCAAATCATCTAGAAGAGGTTCCAAATAGACATCTATATCATTTCCAGGTTGTTTAGGGCCGGAAATTAGCAACGACAACATCAAATACTTTCTTTTCATGCACACATATGGAGGTAAGTTATAAATAGCCAACACTACTGGCCAAGTACTATGTTGGCTACTCATGTTTCCGTGTGGGTTCATTCCATCAGTGGACAGCGCTAGACGTAAGTTTCTAGGTTCATTGCCGAACTCGGGATACTTAGCGTCGAACGATTTCCATTGCATACTGTTTTAGCAGGATTTTCCCTGAAAAGATCCGGCTTGATTATAGAGTAATTAGGGTATCTAGTTCAATAAGTTTGGAATAATAATATGAGTAAATAACAAGGAAGAACTAAGTATAAAGAATATCGCTTGTATTATTTAGATAAGCTGAGTACAAACTCGTGTATATAATTGAATATTCAGGAAATAGTGAGAGATAAATTGTAAATAACTAATGAATAATGAATGTCTTTACAAATGCTAGATTATGCTATCTATAGTTCTACAAATATTAACGTTGTATTCAATCTCAACGTTCTTCTCAATTGTCGGAGCTGTTACCTGATTAATAGGGCACATTCCCTATTAATCTGGTTGACTCGTTCTTCCTTAACTAATCTTTGGCTTTTCTCCTTTTACACGTCTTGATTCATGGGAATTAGGTACTCTTGTAGTTAGACTTGGTCTTCCTTGAGAATAGGACGTGAGCATTTATCTTTATATAACCGTTTTGTTGCTTCTCAACTTAATCCAGCCTGCCTAAGTGTCCTGCCAGGCTGTTCTGCACTTACCATCAGGCTTTTCTTCTAGGATTTAGTAGCTTGCCTATCTTGTGGTACTCTTCATCTGCCAAATAATAGTTAGATTTGTCCGATCCCTGGTTGCTTCAATCAGCCTAGTAAGGTCAGGCCAAGTTAGGATCAGACCAGGCTAAATTGGGCCTAACACATACCATCTGCCGGGTGTCTTAGCTTTCCATCATTTATTCTTCCTGTTTCATGCCAAGTTAACATTTTTGAATCATCGGGATTCGCATAAATCCTTATCACTCTTGGTATCAATGGAAAATACCACGACACCTTAGCCGAGATCCCTTCCTTATCCTTATAACGCCACTCCAAACATTTAGGGCAATTGGTTAAGTTTTGATATAATTTCCGATACAATATGCAATCATTTGGACATGCATGTATTTTCTCATATTTCATACCCACTCCTCTTATTAGTTTTTTCGCCTCATATGTCTTAACAGGTAGAATATTACCGAAGCAACTCCTTTATCAAGGCTAAAAAACTAGTGAAACACGTGTCACTCACCCCATTTGCCCCCTTGACATTATACAACTTCACCACAGCCGACATTTTTGTGAACTTACAACCAGGATACATAGGTGCTTTAGACTCACACAACTTCTCATACATGTTGTTAAGGTCATCCCAATTAATAGTGTCATCACCTACATCTTCAAAAGCATTCGACTCATCATCATTCTCTTCATTATCTATAGACCCAACATTCAACTTCTCTGCTTCCAACTCTTCCAACTCAAAAAACTCGGCAAACTCAGGATCATCAGTTAGCCTTTCGTGTACCTCAACATCATCTTCTTCAGAGCTATTCTCGTCCTCTAACAATGATTCCCCATGAAAAATCCAACGTGTATAGGATCGACTAAATCTCCACTTTTCTAGGTGTATTTTAACGTCCGGAAAAGCCATATAGTTAATATTACCACATCTTTCACAAGGACATGCAATACGAGAAGAACCTTTCAAATTGTTCGAAACGACTTCATAAAATTCAGCTAAACCATCCTTATAGTTGCGGTCACTCATATTTGCATCAATCATCCAAGTTCGAGTCATTTTTCTACATTCGTAATATATAGGCAACTAATTCAGAAAATCCAATAATAGGCAAACAAATAAACGAAATTCAGGAAAGCAATTGAGCTAAATTATCAACAAATTAGATAATAACCCAAAAAATCCTATATCTATAAGCGTTGCTAAGAAACATATATACCTGATTGATAAACACGATGAGGGAGAGAAGACGGTGACAACAGTGACGGAGATGTCAAGTTAGGATCAAACCAGGCTAAATTGGGCCTAACAATTGCCCCTTGACATTTTACCCGTGCTGGATCAGACCAGGGGTGAGATGTCAATTTTACCGGGCTAAACAATAAAAAAGAAACATATTTACTCAATGACTCTTAGACTTCTAGTGACCGTTAAACACTGCAACGGCTAACTGCATGATGTCACGCTGACAGTTTTGCGTTTTCTAGGGTTTTTGCACCGTTACTCCTCCTCTATAAATACGGTATTTGTGATGAGTTTATTTTTCACCAAAATTCTTCCACTTTCCTTGCTAAATCTTCTCTAAAATTCTCCCCTATTTCCCAGGAATTCCAGTTTGCTAACTTATAATTTCTTATTAAATAAAATTTATCACGATAAATAAAACAATAAAGGATATGGGAGCCAAAAGCGTCCTGCTTCCCAGAAAGCTGCAGCTGAGCCTGAGCCTACAAGCGTCCACGAGGAGGAGGTGGTTGAAATTGATCCTCCTGCTCGTGCTATTGCCTTTAAATATCAAGATTCCATTTTTTCTGCTCTTCAATCTCTGGATGCTTATTTCCCTGAAGAAAACTTATTGAAAACGAACTATGATAGGGTTTTAAGGGAGAAAAAATTAATTCCTGATTCGACCGAGGTTTGGATTCCGAGTCTTGTCCGATCCACAACTAATTGGGTGTCACCTGGTTGGTTCTGTATTTATGAATGGGCGTTCAAAGCAGGTTGTAAGTTACCTTTTACTCCTTTAATGATTGATACTATTCGTGCTATGGAAGTATCACCTTTCCAAATCATGCCAATGGTTTGGAAACTTGTCCACTCTATCGAAAATTTATGTGCTAAACATAAACTTGTAATTACTATTAATGATATCAAGGCAGTATATCATATGAAAAATCCTTCTACCGGTCGTTTTAATTTGAGAATTAAATCGAAAATGTCTCCATTAATTATTAACCTGGACTCTGGAGATGATAAAAGCTGGGCAAAGACTTTCCTGTTTATCCGGACTGAAAGTCTGGGGTCAGGCTTTGATTATCTGAGATATCCTCCTTTGGAGAGTGGTAGGTTTCCTGTACTCTTAATTTGCAATTTATATTACACGAAATTAGGATATTTAAGTTTTACCTGTGCATTTTTGGTGATATTTGTAGCTCCTAATTGGAATTTCGACCCTCTTGACGAGGAGGCTATTTCAAGGATAGAGGCTTTTCTTTCTATTCCTGAGGAAGAGAGGGCTTGGCCTGCTAGTCTGGTGATACTGTCGTTTCGTACCAAAAATAAAATACCTAAGTACAACTAACAGAAGTCAGCGGTAAGTAGGGTCGATCTCCACAGGGAGGCGGTTTACTATCTACTTGTCTATTCTATCCGTCTAATGTCACAAATGGGGGTTTGATTGATTTGGACTAACTAAACTACTGAAGCTAAAGGCAAGAGAAAAGGGATAAAGGAGATTAACAATAAGAGAAAGGAAATATGCTAGGAGTCGGTCCACCGTGGTAGCTATACTATCGGGTATACTGAGGCGATTAAACTATCGATAAGAAGAGCTATGGTCGTCACCTTTCGGTCCCTAAACCGCCTTAGAGCATAAATAGCTTAGCTTTCGCCCTCACTACAATACCCTATTGTAATTAAGCAAGCCTTCCCTTCCAATCTTTCGATCCAGGTCGGGGTTAACTAGATAAATTGGTCTCCTGCATGCATTCATTCGACCAGATAACAATTAAATTGCCTAATACAATTCTTATCGCAAGACTAATCTATTCAAGTCAATTATAACACATTGCTACCACGGCTTCCCTAATCCTAACATACTACGGGGATTTAGCTAGACATAATTAAAGGGGAAACGAATGATAAAGAAAGAACAATAAACATAAACAATAATTAAAGAAGAAAAGAAAGAGAAAGAATTAACACTGAATTAATGATCCGGAAATTAAGAACAAAGTAACAGTAGCAGTGTACAGTAACCGAGTAAGGGGAGAAGAAAAGAGAGAGTTTAAATGACGTCCTAAGCTTCCTATTTATAATAAAATAGGATTTGCTAAACCTAATGACGGAATTAAACCTAAAAAGCCCAGCCCGTAGCAAAATCCACTCGATCGAGTGGAATAAAATCACTCGATCGAGCAAACCCAGCCAGAAACTGCTCGATCGACTAACTAAACTGCTCGATCGAGTAAAGGCTATTATTGAACTGGTCGATCGACCAGTAAAACCACTCGAGCGACTTATTATTAACCCTAAAACCACTCGATCGACTAGGAATGTCCTCGATCGAGTGATAATTAACTTCAGCAGCTCAAAATCGCGTTAGTTTGACTTTGACTTGTCCTTTCAGCTCCCGAAACACCTTCACGCATCCCAAGACAGCTATAATTCCCGCTCCAAATCTACTCTTCCTCCAAATGCATGCAAAACGGACGGTAAATGACTTGATTTCACTACTTTTGGGTTCATTCCTGCAATTAAGACAAAATACACCAAAGTAGAATATTCGGGGCATTTTGTAGCATAAAACCACGATAAAAGCATAGAAATACGTGCATAAATTAGGCTAAAAAGACTATATAAAATGCACGTATCAAATCTCCCCAAACCAAACCTTTACTCGTCCTCGAGTAAACTAAATGCAGACTAATGGAACGGAAAAGATAACTCAGAGCTAGCTACAAATGCCCACTTAAGCCAATTTAATGCAGACAAACTAACACTTATAGCAAACAGTCAAATGCAAACGAGTTATAGGATGTTTATAAAAGTAGCTGAACCATCGACCTTGTAAGACCTTAAACAATGGACTCTCACGGGTCACTCTTCTCTCATGAAGCCAAGGGTGAACATATATATGTAAGAGAGAAAGAAAAATAGTCGCTCACCTAAACTACGACCCACATAAACATGCATGCAACTAATATGATAGACAATTCTAACTACCGTACACACATTCCAACCCAACAAGGTCCTGTCACAACCGAGGGCTTACAAAAATATGGTAAAGTGAGGCAATGGGTAAGAAAAGGCAAAACATTTATGGGAATGTGGAGGTATAGGCGGCCAAGCTAGTACCTAAACAAAACCATATATCAACATCCGTTTCCAACTCAATTATAGAATTAAGCACAATGCCCTCAATTGGCACAAATCTCACCAAACCAAACTGAAAACACTCCTCAAATGATATAAGTAAAACATAGGAGCAGAAACCATCTCATAATCAGACATCTTTTTTTTTCTTTCGAATTTTTTCTTTTCTTTTTCTATTTTTTTCGGTTTCCTTTCTTTCTTTTCGAATCTTCTTTTTTTTTTCTTTTTCACGTCTTTTTTCATCATCCTCCTTTCCTTCATAAATTACCAACTCCAAGTCAACATATACAAGCCAAAATTTGATACAATAGATAATATACCGCAGAGCAATCTAAACTAGCTTGACAAGGCAGGCTAAATTTGGAATGTAGCTAAAGGTCAACAGGCAAATTTGGCTAATGTGGAGTTTATGGGTAAAAACGAAAGAAAAGGGAAATGTAAGCACCTCCCTGCATGTGACACCAACCACTAACCCGAATGTATGACGGCAAAAAGCAATTGAATTTCATATACGTGCAAATTAATGAACATGCTATGCAAGGAGTAACTACTCACAATCCTACATGAAACTGGTCATAAATGTCACCAGTTTATACGGCTCTAATTCCTTAGAAATTATAAGTAGATTGCCAAAATTTCAGGTCAAGTCTATATGTTCAGCTAAATTAAACATTAACTCGTAGATATGCAATAAGACAAAGCTAATAAGATAATAGTTTAATGCAAGGCTCAAGCAAAAAAGACAGATGCAGTGCAATTTCATCATGGACATCTACCGTTCCGACTCAACCTATATGCTAAAATAAACGTGAAATTTTTTTTTTGAATTTTTAACAATTTTCTGATTTTTTTATTGAATTTTAACGAAAATAAACAACAATGCAAACATAAATTAAATGTGATAACTGAAATGCAGTAAAAACAATATGCAGACACAAATATGGATGCATAACCTCCCCAAACCAACCCGTACAATGCCCCCATTGTACCAAAACATGGAAAGGAAATGCAAACTAAAGGAAAAAGAGTAAATGCGGAAAAACTTACAAAATGCGCGAATAAAGGGACCTCCCCAAACCGACCATGAACATGGGAGGTTGCTAAAGGGCCGGAAAACCGTCTCAGGAAGCTAATCCAAGTCAACAATACTCGGTCAAGAGGAATAGTGTCTGATCGAGTAGAATGGGCGCTCAAAACTGCTCGATCGAATGGACTTTAGGTCGATCGAGTGGTTCTCTATTTGCAGATGGTCGATCGAGTAGATTAATCACTCGATCGAGTGAATTCATCAGCAAAAGTGCTCGATCGAGTAGAAAAACTACTCGATCGAGTGATTCTCAATGTATTTCCTGCAAAACGCAAGTAAAACAGCCCGCAAACTAACAAGACAAGCATACTGAGATAGTTTATGGTATAAAAACCATTTATTACAACTGAAAGTAAAATAAAATGTAAAATAAAATCGCCGGGTTGCCTCCCGGGTAGCGCTAGCTTCAGTCAGGTCCCAGCTCGACCTTCTTTTTCTTCGAGCCTCTCTAATTAATCATAATCAAAACAGCTCAAAGCGCACAGCACCAGATCCTACATCTGCGCATGTGCTACACAAAGGCATAAGTAGCACAAAAGTGGATTACAGAAATAGGAAATAAAAATGTTAAACTTTTTAAGCCGAACAAATTTCCTATGGGCGCTCCTAAATTTATCCACAAAATAAAGGAGCGCGGGAGCAATAGACGATATATTAGGGTCCCGATTTAGATTAGCAATTTTGAGATGACACGTACGGCGAAAATTCGTTAATTTATATGTCCACATGGAAGGGGGTATAGCATTAAAAGAAATAGCGCGAGTCAAACGAGGCAATATACTATTAAAACAAACAATAATAAAATTATCGTTTACTACCTCAGGTTGGTTGCTCTCAACAATGGAATCACTGACAAAAGAATGTAATACCTCATCCGTGCTAGGAGCAAATACCGACTCAGCTGTCCTTTCGTCGCCCTCAGTGGAATTCGTCCCCTAAATCTCAGCCTCAAGCGCATCTAACTCGGCTTTGAATAAGGGGGATTCACCGCTACCATAAAAAAAACGTCAAAATCGTCATCTAAATCAAACCCACATGACGAATCATAGCTCCCAATGGCCAACTCACTCGATCGAGTAGAATTATTACTCGATCGAGCACTTCCCTCTTGATTTTCACTCGATCGAGTGAAAATATCACTCGATCGAGCACTTTCTCCTGGCAAATCACTCGATCGACCTATATTAGTCACTCGATCGAGTGATTCCTCCTGTACAGGGCTGAAATCTTCGCGTGAGGCATTGAAATATGATAGAAACTCGTCATCCGAGTCATAGAGGTCATCCTCAGCATTGGGTAGCACGGTTTCCTCAGGGGAAAAACTGCTCTCAGCAAGGTATACCTCTTCTTCTTGCATCTCGGCTACTAACTGAGCAATGTCAGTTTCGAGCTTAAGGAATCGAGCGTCCATATTTTTATTGCTCTCTTGCATTTGTGATACAAGCGTTACCATTGAATATGTCAGCTCCTCGATCTCTTCTATCTCCATCTCAGCTGCTAACTGAGCAACTACAGACTCGAGCTTATCAACTCGCAAGAAGTATTGTCTATCATATTCTTGCCTCACTTGCATTTGAGATCCAAGTGTTTTCACTAAAGATTTCAGCTCCGCAATTTCTTCTTCTTGTATATCAGGGGGATCTTGTTGCGGTGGCCATTGATAGGGTGGATGTGGCGGCACAACTACAGCTGCTTGACTAGCTCGACTGCACTGCTTGAACGCGTAAACTTCGTCATTCTCTGCCAAACAAAAAATTGCATCATGCCCAGCAGCACCACATCTCCCGCAGTAAATCACCGGCTGTTCCATATAATAGAACATCGGTGATGGGTCAAAGGTACTCAAGCCTTCCCTTTGACGATCTTTCACCTAGAACTGTCTAGGTAGTACCTGTAAGGCCTATCAAAACAGCACTCAAGGGAAAAGATTAGAACGGCCTCAAGGGAAAAATCCCCTGAGGCTAAAAACAGATAAAATTAAACAAATAAAGAAATATTTGCCTCCCCGGCAACGGCGCCAAAATTTGATACTGTCGTTTCGTACCAAAAATAAAATACCTAAGTACAACTAACAGAAGTCAGCGGTAAGTAGGGTCGATCTCCACAGGGAGGCGGTTTACTATCTACTTGTCTATTCTATCCGTCTAATGTCACAAATGGGGGTTTGATTGATTTGGACTAACTAAACTACTGAAGCTAAAGGCAAGAGAAAAGGGATTAAGGAGATTAACAATAAGAGAAAGGAAATATGCTAGGAGTCGGTCCACCGTGGTAGCTATACTATCGGGTATACTGAGGCGATTAAACTATTGATAAGAAGAGCTATGGTCGTCACCTTTCGGTCCCTAAACCGCCCTAGAGCGTAAATAGCTTAGCTTTCGCCCTCACTACAATACCCTATTGTAATTAAGCAAGCCTTCCCTTCCAATCTTTCGATCCAGGTCGGGGTTAACTAGATAAATTGGTCTCCTGCATGCATTCATTCGACCAGATAACAATTAAATTGCCTAATACAATTCTTATCGCAAGACTAATCTATTCAAGTCAATTATAACACATTGCTACCACGGCTTCCCTAATCCTAACATACTACGGGGATTTAGCTAGACATAATTAAAGGGGAAACGAATGATAAAGAAAGAACAATAAACATAAACAATAATTAAAGAAGAAAAGAAAGAGAAAGAATTAACACTGAATTAATGATCCGGAAATTAAGAACAAAGTGTGATAGCGTGTACGAGACCGAGTAAGGGGAGAAGAAAAGAGAGAGTTTAAATGACGTCCTAAGCTTCCTATTTATAATAAAATAGGATTTGCTAAACCTAATGACGGAATTAAACCTAAAAAGCCCAGCCCGTAGCAAAATCCACTCGATCGAGTGGAATAAAACCACTCGATCGAGCAAACCCAGCCAGAAACTGCTCGATCGACTAACTAAACTGCTCGATCGAGTAAAGGCTATTATTGAACTGGTCGATCGACCAGTAAAACCACTCGAGCGACTTATTATTAACCCTAAAACCACTCGATCGACTAGGAATGTCCTCGATCGAGTGATAATTAACTTCAGCAGCTCAAAATCGCGTTAGTTTGACTTTGACTTGTCCTTTCAGCTCCCGAAACACCTTCACGCATCCCAAGACAGCTATAATTCCCGCTCCAAATCTACTCTTCCTCCAAATGCATGCAAAACGGACGGTAAATGACTTGATTTCACTACTTTTGGGTTCATTCCTGCAATTAAGACAAAATACACCAAAGTAGCATATTCGGGGCATTTCGTAGCATAAAACCACGATAAAAGCATAGAAATACGTGCATAAATTAGGCTAAAAAGACTATATAAAATGCACGTATCATCTGGGCAGGGATTTATTGCCCCGGTATATGAAGACTAAGCTGAGTGTGGTTAAAGTACCCAAAGGCAAGCCTAGCTCTACTGCTCTTTCCTGTACGTCTTCTATATATCTCTGTGTTGATTGTTGTCTTCTTATAGCTTCTCTTCTGATATTTATGTGTATTTTTTGTACATTCAGTATATAGGTCTTCTGCTAGGTTGGCCAGCTTTACTGCAAAAGACTTAAAAGCTGGGGTTGCTAGGATTGCTGAACAGTCCAAGAGCCGGGAGGCTAGTGAGAGTGACAAAACGCTTGACGTTTTGGTTTCTGATGTCCAGCCTCCCCAGGAACCGCCCAGGCTAGTATCACCAGAAGTTGTTCAGGCTCCCAAAAGGAGGAGGGAAGCTGTTATTCCTGAAGAAGAAGGGAGAGAGAAAGAGCCTATTCAGGCTCAGCCAATCAGAAGTGTGTCTGCTCGGATTGACGATATGGATGCTGCCCGGGCGCAGATAAATGATTTCTCTGCTAGTATGAGCAGCCAGCTTTTGTCTGACAATACTTTTGAGTCTTCTACTAAAGTGGTTTCTATCTTGTCTTCTCTTGTGACAAAGGTTGCTGCCCTTGCCTCCCAAGCTAAGAAGGTTAGTTGCAAAGGGACTTTTCAATTATTATGTGTTCTTTGTGTTGCTTTGTGTTTGGCTGATTGACTTTCTTTTGTTTTTCTGTAGGGATTAGACGCTGGGTTGGTCACTGCTTGTCAGCTCAGGGATGCCCGGGCTAGGATTTCTGGCTTGGAAGAGAAATTAGATAAAGTTAACCGTGAGCTGCACACATCCAGGGGTAATGAGGTAGTACTTCAATCTCAGCTGGGGTCAGCTATAGAGGCATCCAGGGCTGCTTTGGTTTGTGAGGTGGCTGCAAAAAACGCTGAGAAAGTTGTCAGGCAAGAGTTGGAGGCTGCAAGGGAAGAGCTGAAGACTGTCAAGGAAGAGTTGGCTGCCGAGAAGCAGGCAATGCAGGATCAGCTGAGGAAAAATGATGAGCTTGGTGCTGAAAAGGAGCTAGTGGAGGCGCGGCTTGCTGATGTTGCTCAGTACTTCTTTGGGAAAGGTCGGGTTGATGTTATGAGGGATCCGGAATCTGACCGGGCTAATTGGGATCCGGATCGGGATGAGACAGCTCTGGACACCCAGTA
This sequence comes from Silene latifolia, assembly GCF_048544455.1. NCBI lineage: Eukaryota > Viridiplantae > Streptophyta > Magnoliopsida > Caryophyllales > Caryophyllaceae > Silene > Silene latifolia. The sequence continues at coordinate 30,123,837 of NC_133526.1, read as the reverse complement.
TCCTGATTTGGCCAATATGGGTCAAGAAGAAGAAGTGGATTCTCCTCCTTCCAAAGAGAAATCTGGTGATCAGGAAATGGTGGATGGTTGTGAGTCGGTTACAGGTTCGAAGCCTGTTTAGATTCATGTTTTTCCTTTTCGTTTTGGCCCATCCAGGGGGGATGTTCCTGGAATGAATGATTATTAGGTATGTTTTGGCCCATCCAGGGGGGATGTTCCTGGAATGAATAATTATTAGGTATGTGGTAAGGCCGGCTTTTTTGGATGAATAAATATTTGGTCTTTGTTGGTTTCTTTTTGTGTTTTGATAAGGTACATTTGTAGTGTTGGATGTGTACTGGATCTGGCCAGTTATTCGACTGGATCGGGCCAGTTTTTTGCGCTGGATCTGGCCAGTTCATTGTGTTATGGGTGGGGTTATTGCCTGTCTGGAGGGCTTATGTCCCCTGCCTGTCTGGAGGGCTTATGACCCATCTATGTTGTACAAGCCAGGAAAAGGTTTTCCAGGTTTGTATATTAAATTGAGCTCAGTATTTTAAGGTCTGTTTTTGCAACTGAAAGTTGGATATCAGTTGGATATCAGTGGGGTGGCCCCCAATCTTTAAAATTTGTTTTAATTAAAGTACAATATGTAAAACAAATATTGAAGATTCTACTCGGTAAAGGAAAATACGAGAATATTGACAAGTACTTGGGCACATAATGGAAGAAATTATATAAGGCATTTATTCATATAATGGCAAATATCATACATTTAGTTTCATATCGAAGTCAAGCAAGAAATGGTAAGATGAAGATTATACTGGATCGGGAGATATATTTTATATGTGAAATAGTTTTAAGTGTGCAATATTCCAAGCTCTTGGGATCATTTCGCCGTCCAGGGTTTGTAATCTATAAGCTCCATGGCCGACTATTGAGTCAATCAGGTAGGGACCTTCCCAGGTTGGGGCCAATTTGCCAGCATTCTTCTCTTTTGTGTTCTGAAAAACTTTTCTGAGAACAAGGTCTCCTACCCTGATTACTCTAGCTTTGACAGTCTTGTTGTAGCTTTTTGCAACTCTTTGCCTTGATATCTTTGCCATTCTAATCTTTGTCGCATCTCTTAGCTCTTCCGTCAAGTCCAGGTTGTCCTCCATTAGAGGTATATTGCTCGTTATTGTATTCAGGCGCATCTGGTGATGGAATGTCGACCTCACTGGGATTATCGCTTCACATCCATAGACCAAGGAGTAGGGGGTTTGGCCTGTGGATGTTTTAGGCGTGGTTCTGTCAGCCCAGAGGACCAAGGGGAGCTCTTCAGCCCATCTACCTTTCCTTCTTTCTAGCTTCTTATTTATGCAGCTGATTATTACTTTGTTACTGAATTTTGCCTGGCCGTTAGCTTTTGGATATCCTGGCGTGGAGGTTACCAGGTTGATGTTCCATTGAGCACGAGGTAAATTTGTTCTTTTTCCCACGAATTGTGTGCCATTGTCGCATACTATTTCAGAGGGGATGTCATATCTACATATGATGTTGTGTTTGATGAATGCTATGACATCCTTTTCTTTGACTTGCCTGTATGAATCAGCTTCTATCCACTTGGAGAAGTAGTCAGTCATTGCTAGCATAAAAACTTTTTGTTCGGGTGCTTGAGGTAGTTTCCCCACTATATCCATGCCTCACTTCATAAATGGCCAGGGTGCGGATATGGAATGTAATTCCTCAGATGGCTGGTGGATATATGGTCCATGAATCTAGCAAGCTTCGCATTTAGAGCTGAATTTCAGGCAATCGGCCCTCAAAGTGGGCCAATAATAACCTGTTCTGAGTACCTTGCTTGCCAGGCTCCTTCCGCCTTTATGATTTCCACAGTATCCTCCATGGATTTCTGATAGTATCTGTTCAGCTTCTTGTGGTTCTAGGCATCTGAGGTATGGCCCTGCCTGCGATTTCTTAAAAAGCACGTTGTTAATAATAGTATATGAAGCAGCTTTGATTTTGAGTGCTCTAGCATCTTGCTTATTCAGGGGGAGGATTCCTTGTTGTAGCCAATCATAGTAAGGTTTCGTCCATGAATTGGCAATATATATTGGGAAACTTTCGTCTTGTTTGTTTATTGCAGGTTCTAATAAATGTATGATGGGTATTTTATCAAAGTCAAGGGGACTGAAGTTGGATCCTAGGCCGGCTAAGGCATCGGCCTGGGTATTCAAGTCCCTAGGAATTTGGTCAATATTAAAATTGCGGAATTTTGATTTTAAATTTTGGACAACTTCCAAATAAAGCATCATTTTTGAGTCTTTTGCAGTATATACTCCATTTACTTGGTTTGAAATAAGAAGGGAATCAGTACGTACCTTTAGGTTTTGTACACCAAGGTCAATACATACCTTTAATCCAGCTATTAGGGCTTCATATTCTGCCTCATTGTTGGTAGCTTCAAATGCACTGACTTATAGCTTGTACTATCTTATCCCCCGTGGCGATTTTAGTACTACCCCAGGCCTGTGCCCCTCATGTTGGCTGCACCATCGACAAATAGGGTCCATTCTAGGTCTGTTTGGTCGTTGGTCGGTCTATTTACTTCTTTTATTAGGTCGGGTTCTAGGGTGGACTAAAATCGCCACAAAGTCTGCTAGTGCTTGTGACTTAATTGTTGTCCTTGGTTCAAATGTTATGTTGTATGTGCTTAGCTGGGTGACCATTTGCACATTCGTCCAGGACAATTCTGGTTTCCTGAGGACATACTTGATAGGAAGATTGGTTCTGACTATTATAGGGTGGCTTTCAAAGTATGGTCTTAATTTTGTGCAACTCATAATTAAAGCTAAAACGTATTTTTCAAGTAGGCCATACCTGATCTCTGCATCCAGTAGACTTTTACTTACGTAATAGACAAGGTGTTGTTATCCGTCCACTTATTTGACCAGGACTGCACTGACAGCAGTTTCCGTGACTGACAGGTATACTGTCAGAGGTTCATCTTTGACTGGTTTTGCCAACAAGGGAGGAGAGGATAAATATGTTTTTAGATCTTCAAAGGCAGCCTGATGATCAGGGGTCCATTGAAAGTCTTTGTTTTTCCTTAGCAGATTATAGAATGATTTGCACCTTTCCGACGATCTTGAAATGAACCGTGTTCATTTGCTATTCTTCCGGTCAGCTTTTGTATGTCTTTGACTGTCTTTGGTGGTTCTATCTCCAGGATGGCTTTGATCTGTTCAGGGCTGGCTTCTATTCCTCTTTTTGTCACCATATAGCCCAAGAATTTGCCTGCTGAGACTCCGAAATGGCATTTCTGTGGATTGAGCTTCATATTGAATTTCTCCAGTATTTGGAAGGTTATTTCCAGGTCTTTGACGTGGTCTTCTGCCTTTTTTGACTTGACTACCATGTCGTCTATGTAGACTTCCATGGTATCTCCTATTTGATCTTTGAACATCATGTTGACTAACCTTTGATAGGTTGCACCTGCATTTTTTAATCCAAAGGGCATAGCAGTATAACAGTATATTCCTCTTTTAATGATGAAGGCTGTACTTTCCTGATCCGCGGGGTGCATCTTTATTTGGTTGAATCCACTGGAGGCATCCATGAATGTTAACATCTCGTGGCCTGCAGTGGCATCCACCATTGTATCGATGTATGGCAGGGGAAATGGATCTTTGGGACATGCCTTGTTTAGGTCGGTGTAGTCTACACAGACTCTCCATTTGCCGTTTTTCTTTTGGACGACTACTACATTTGCAAGCCAGTCGGGGTACATTACTTCCCCGATCATTCCCATGTCCAATAGCTTGTCAACTTCTTGGTTGATGATTTCATGCCTCTCTGCGACAAATTTTCTTTTTTTTTTTGTATGGGCTTAAAGGATTTGTCAATATTTAACTTATGGGTTATAATATCAGCATCTATACCAGTCATATCAAAATGTGACCAAGCAAAACAAGACATTTTAGTTTTGAGAAAGCTGACAGATTGGGTCCGACCGAGTCAGTGCATCGACCCTACAAGTACCTTCTGTCGGGAATTCAGGTCCGAATGACCTCTCCTGTTTCCATCTGTGATTGTGCAATATATTCTTTCCTGACAGGTGACTTTAATTGCTATGCAAGGGACTTACCTGACTTTGAGGGTTTCAAAGCCTGGGTGTAGCATTCCTGAGCCGTCCTTTGTTCTCCCCTGATGGTGGTTATCCCCCATTCGGTGGGTATTTTCACACATTGATGGTATGTTGATGGGACTGCTTTGACGTTGTGGATCCATGGTCTGCCCGGGATTACGTTATATGAGGATAGGCAATCCATTACCCCGAATCTTTCATAGGAAGCCACGCCTTCCACATAGGTTGGCAGGCTAATTTCTCCCAGGGTGTTCTTTGTTTCTCCGCTGAACCCAACCAGGACGCTGGATTTTTTGATGATTTTCTCTTCATCTATCCTCATAGCTTTGAGGACGTCAAGCATCACCAAGTTGATTGAACTGCCCCCGTCTATCAGGATTCTTGATACCTTAGCTGTGCCAATTTGCTTGGTAATTACCAAGCTGTCATGGTGTAGATCTGATATTCCCTGCAAGTCTGAGTCATCAAAAGTAATAGCAGGTAATGACTTAGATCTAAGAGGGGGTTGAAGTTTAGACTCCCTGGATATTATTTTGGCAGCCGAGCTGGTTAAACCACAGATTTCTTATCCTCCATTTATGAACTTGACTTCATAGATGAGGGGAGGAGGAGGAGGATCTCTGCTATTCCCTGAATCTATCTTGTTTTGTCCTTCATCTTTGTTCTTCGGCTGCTGGATTAAGTCTTTCAGATAGCCTTTCTTTAGAAGATATGCCACTTGTTTTCTGAGTTGGATGCATTCTTCTGTGGTGTGCCCGATGTCTTGGTGGAAATCACACCATCTCGTTGGGTCTTTCCTGGGTTGTCGGATTTTTTGGGCCATCTGACCGTGTCCCCCAAGCTTTCCAGGCGTTTGATTAATCCTGCAGTATTTATAGAGAAGTTATATTCAGGAATAGTTGGTAGGTTAGAAAGGTTACCTTTGTGTTCTTGTGTCATGTTGACTTGGATCGTTCGGGCCTGGAATAGGGTCTTGATTTGGGGTTGCCTCCTTTCGGTAGGAGCCATTTCTCGTTAGTGTGTCCATAGCCTTGCTTTCCTCCGGGACGAGTTTGTTCGAAGTTGAGATCTTCTTCCAATCGACATGTTCTAAGGCGATGGATTGAACAGTGGCAAAGGTTGGGCGAGGCTTTTTGGTTAAGTCCGCATAGATGTCACTTGTCAGCGGGACTCCTTGCACGAAGGCTTTCTCTTTGTCTCTTCATCACACGGGAATGGCTACCTTCTCTTTGACAAATCTTGCCAGGAATTCTTTGAGAGATTCTTGAGGAAGTTGCTTTACCCCGAGCAGTTCTCGGGTCTCTTGGCCATGTCTCTGCTTGCTTGCGAATTGTTGATTGAAGGCATTGACCGATTCGCAAAATTCTTGATACTTCCATTTGGGAGATTGATGAACCATTGTAATCTTTGCTCGTCAGGGTTGTACCAAAGCCTTTACACATGCAGACCTGCCTGAGTTCACTGGGTATTGAGGCATCCAACATCTTTTGTTTGAATATGGCAACGTGATTTTGTGAATCAGACGTTCCATCATAAGTTCTCATGGATGGGACGGTAAATTTCTTGGGGAGATCAATCTTTGCAATTTCATCTGCAAAGGGTGAATCAAACAAAGTATCGTCAACTTCTACTTCACCACGGTCCGGCACTCCAGGTATGTTTTCTATTTTGTTGTGGAGTTTTTGAATTTCCTGAAGCATGGCCATCATTATTGCTGCTTCAGTTTTGTTTGTTTCATCGTTGGGAATGATTTGAGTGCCGGATGGGGGTATCCTTCTCCGGAGTTCCAAAATTGGAAAAGTCAATGTTTTTGATAATGGATGAGAATGGGGTTCTGGTTCGAACGGTCTTGGAGCTCAAGCCTGATTTTCCAATTTTTTCTTTGAGTTAGACTCGATTCCTTTAGTCTCGATTTGAAACTTACGCTTGGGCTGCCTTCTCTTGAATTGTCTCCAGTTCTTTGATTTTAGCTAAGGCAGCCGCCAATTGTTGTTCTGGAGTAAGTTCTACCATTTTTGTATGTGAATATTAGATGAAAAAAGGAATTTTTTTTTTTATTAATGAACTAGATGCCCCACGGTGGGCGCCAATTGTTTTAGCAGGATTTTCCCTGAAAGGATCCGGCTTGATTATAGAGTAATTAGGGTATCTAGTTCAATAAGTTTGGAATAATAATATGAGTAAATAACAAGGAAGAACTAAGTATAAAGAATATCGCTTGTATTATTTAGATAAGCTGAGTACAAACTCGTGTATATAATTGAATATTCAGGAAATAGTGAGAGATAAATTGTAAATAACTAATGAATAATGAATGTCTTTACAAATGCTAGATTATGCTATTTATAGTTCTACAAATATTAACGTTGTATTCAATCTCAACGTTCTTCTCAATTGTCGGAGCTGTTACCTGATTAATAGGGCACATTCCCTATTAATCCGGTTGACTCGTTCTTCCTTAACTAATCTTTGGCTTTTCTCCTTTTACACGTCTTGATTCATGGGAATTAGGTACTCTTGTAGTTAGACTTGGTCTTCCTTGAGAATAGGACGTGGGCATTTATCTTTATATAACCGTTTTGTTGCTTCTTAACTTAATCCAGCCTGCCTAAGTGTCCTGCCAGGCTGTTCTGCACTTACCATCAGGCTTTTCTTCTAGGATTTAGTAGCTTGCCTATCTTGTGGTACTCTTCATCTGCCAAATAATAGTTAGATTTTTCCGGTCCCTGGTTGCTTCAATCAGCCTAGTAAGGTCAGGCCAAGTTAGGATCAGACCAGGCTAAATTGGGCCTAACACATACCATCTGCCGGGTGTCTTAGCTTTCCATCATTTATTCTTCCTGTTTCATGCCAAGTTAACATTTTTGAATCATCGGGATTCGCATAAATCCTTATGACTCTTGGTATCAATGGAAAATACCACAACACCTTAGCCGAGATCCCTTCCTTATCCTTATAACGCCACTCCAAACATTTAGGGCAATTGGTTAAGTTTTGATATAATTTCCGATACAATATGCAATCATTTGGACATGCATGTATTTTCTCATATTTCATACCCACTCCTCTTATTAGTTTTTTCGCCTCATATGTCTTAACAGGTAGAATATTACCATCTGGAAGCAACTCCTTTATCAAGGCTAAAAAACTAGTGAAACACGTGTCACTCACCCCATTTGCCCCCTTGATATTATATAACTTCACCACAGCCGAAATTTTTGTGAACTTACAACCAGGATACATAGGTGCTTCAGACTCACACAACTTCTCATACATGTTGTTAAGGTCATCCCAATTAATAGTGTCATCACCTACATCTTCAAAAGCATTCGACTCATCATCATTCTCTTCATTATCTATAGACCCAACATTCAACTTCTCTGCTTCCAACTCTTCCAACTCAAAAAACTCGGCAAACTCAGGATCATCAGTTAGCCTTTCGTGTACCTCAACATCATCTTCTTCAGAGCTATTCTCGTCCTCTAACAATGGTTCCCCATGAAAAATCCAACGTGTATAGGATCGACTAAATCTCCACTTTTCTAGGTGTATTTTAACGTCCGGAAAAGCCATATAGCTAATATTACCACATCTTTCACAAGGACATGCAATACGAGAAGAACCTTTCAAATTGTTCGAAACGACTTCATAAAATTCAGCTAAACCATCCTTATAGTTGCGGTCACTCATATTTGCATCAATCATCCAAGTTCGAGTCATTTTTCTACATTCGTAATATATAGGCAACTAATTCAGAAAATCCAATAATGGGCAAACAAATAAACGAAATTCAGGAAAGCAATTAAGCTAAATTATCAACAAATTAGATAATAACCCAAAAAATCCTATATCTATAAGCGTTATTGCTAAGAAACATATATACCTGATTGATAAACACGATGAGGGAGAGAAGACGGTGACAACAGTGACGGAGATGAAGACAGAGAGACGATCAGGGAGGAATGGAGGATGATATTTGTGTATAGTAGCAGTATTAGCTTGTGTTTGTGTTTTGTAGCGTATAGCAGAATAAAGCAATCTGTTGTTCTTAAGATTTGCATTACATTAATAACAACGGTTATTCAGTCTACTACCGTTGTTACAACCTAATAACAACGGGTTCTAAAAAAACCGTTGTAATTACTTTTCACTAATTTTGCGCCAAATTATTAACAACGGTTAAAATATATTACAGATTCAACCGTTGTTATTAGTTTTTATATTAACAACGGTTTTGAAAGTATGACCCGTTGTTAAAACTAATAACAACGGTTAACAACACAGAACCGTTGTAATTAAGTTTGGTAAAATTCGCGTCATCCATTCTACAACGTCTTATGATGATTTTCGTGAATAAGCGTTGTTAAAGGGCCGCTGTAGTTGCCTGTATTTGTAGTAGTGGAGTCTTGGGTGACCAAGAAATTGTGGTAATGGAAGAGGAATGTAGTGCTCATATCCTTAACAAAATGCCCCCTAAACTTGGTGATCCGGGAAGCTTTTCAATCCCGTGTGTGGTTGGTGGTGTTCCCATTTCAAGAGCTCTTTGTGACCTTGGGGTAAGCGTGAGTATCATACCTCTACAAGTTGCAAGGAAAATTGGCATTCATAATCTTGCTCCTACTACCATGACCCTCCAATTGGCGGATAGGTCCGCCAAGCGCCCTTTAGGGGTGCTTGAGGGCATACCCGTCAAAGTTGGAAAGCTTTTAATCCCGGCCGACTTTGTTGTGCTTGACATCCCGGAGGATAGCCATACTCCCATTATCCTCGGTAGGCCATTTTTGGCTACCGGAGGTGTACTTATTGATGTAAATAATGGGCGACTAACCTTCCGGATTGAAGGCGACAACGTCGAGTTTAACCTCCCTCATTTGATGAAAGGACCCAAAGTTGAAAGGGTAGGCACTATTGAAGTGATTGATGAAATAGTTCATGAGATAGCTCAAGAAGAAGCGGAAATGGAAGAGGTCTTCCACATATCATTACATGATGAAGCAATGAAAGAAGATCATCATGTGGATGAGGAGCTTTTGAAGAAGGTGGAGGGCCTTCTCCCTCCAAAGGTACAACTCAAACCTTTACCTCTCTCACTCAAATATGCATTCCTTGGTGAGGGGAAGGCTTACCCGGTGATCATAAATGCTAACCTAAGTGAGTCACAAGAATTGAAACTTTTAAAAATTTTGCGAAATCATAGAAGCTCACTTGGGTATAGCATTGATGACATCAAGGGACTAAGCCCGAGTTTGTGCATGCATAGGATTGTCTTAGAGGAGGGGAGTCAAACAAAGGTTGATGGTCTTACGAGTATAAACCCTAAAATGGCCGAGGTTGTTAAAAATGAAGTTTTGAAATTACTTGAGGCCGGGATTATCTATCAAATAACGGATAGCAAGTGGGTGAGTCCGGCTCACGTGGTACCCAAAAAGGGAGGGGTGACCATGGTTGAGCAAGAAGACAGGACTCACCTACCTACTAGACCGGTGACGGGATGGCGAATGTGTATCGACTATAGGAAACTTAATGCCGCCACCCTTAAAGACCATTTCCCAATCCCCTTTATAGACCAAATGCTCGAGAGACTTGCGGGGCATGTGTATTATTGCTTTCTAGATGGTTACTCCAGGTTCTTCCAAATCCCCATTCACCCGGAGGACCAAGAGAAAACAACTTTCACATGTCCCATAGGTGTTTATGCATATCGTAGAATGTCATTCGGGTTGTGTAATGTACCCGACATCTTTCAAAGGTGCATGATGGCCATCTTTTCGGACTTTCTTGAGAAAAGCATGGAAGTATTCATTGACGACTTTAGTGTCCATGGAGACTCCTTTGATCATGGTCTTGTCAACTTGACAAATGTGTTGAAGAGATGTGAGGGGCACAACCTTGTCCTAAATTGGGAAAATTGCCATTTTATGGTAGAGGAGGGGGTTGTACTCGGTCATGTTATCTTTAGAAGGGGTATCGAAGTCGATGGTGCTAAGGTTGTCGTGATAGAAAACTTGTCAACTCCTTCCAATGTGAAGGGAGTGAGAAGTTTTCTAGGCCACGCCGGATTCTATAGGCGTTTCATTAAGGACTTTTCAAAAATAGCAAAGCCATTGACTTCATTACTCCTCAAGGATGTTCCTTTTGTATTTTATGCACCTTGTCTTGAGTCTTTCAATAGGTTGAAGGAGGCATTGGTCACGGCTCCAATAATCCGGGCACTGGATTTGAATCTTCCTTTCGAGATCATGTGCGATGCGTCGGATTTTACGGTGGGCGCAGTATTAGGCCAAGTAGTTGACAAGAAACATCATGTCATCTACTACACTAGCAAGACCCTTGACCAAACGCAATGTAACTATTCAACGGCCAAAAAGGAGATGGTGGCAATTGTGCATGTCATTGAAAAGTTCCGGCAATATCTAGTTGGCTCTAAGGTGGTGGTTTACTCCGATCACACCGCCTTGAGACAATTAATGGTAAAGAAAGATGCAAAGCCCCGACTCTTGAGGTGGGTTTTACTACTCCAAGAGTTCGATTTGGAGATTAAGGATAAGGCCGGGTCGGAAAATGTTGTAGCCGACCACTTATCTAGATTGACCATTGAGGACCATGGGATACAAGACAAGAGTGTACCTATCAATGAGTGGCTAAGAGACGATAGCCTCATGGAAATTAGCACCAAGACTCCTTGGTTTGCGGATCTTGCAAATTACCTTGTGAATGGTTTCATTCCGGATGACTTTGAACCAAGAGAAAGGAGAAAGTTGAGACATGATGCAAAGCGGTACTTTTGGGATGATCCCCACTTGTTTCGCAAGTGTGGGGATGGAATGTTCCGAAGATGTGTTTCTAGAGAGGAGGGCTTGGAGATTGTTGACCGAGTTCACAATTCCGCTTATGGGGGACATTTGGCACCTCAAGAACTATTGCGAAGATACTCCAAGGGGGATTTTATTGGCCCTCCATGTTTAAGGACATCCATTACTTGGTGAAATCGTGTGATGCATGCCAAAGGGTTGGGAATATTGGAAAGCAGAATGAGATGCCTCTAATCAACATATTGGAGATTGAGCTCTTTGATTGTTGGGGCATAGACTTCAGGGACCGTTTCCCAACTCTTGTGGGAACAAATACATCTTGGTGGCGGTGGACTACGTGTCCAAATGGATTGAAGCGGTGGCCTCTCCCACCAATGATAGCAAGGTTGTCATTAAACTTTTCAAGGGAACAATTTTTCCAAGGTTTGGAACCCCGAGAGTTGTCATAAGCGATGGCAGATCACACTTCCGCAAAAGTACTTTCAAAGCTCTACTTGAATCACATGGAGTGCGGCATAAAACCGCCCTTGCCTACCACCCTCAAACTAGTGGGCAAGTGGAGGTTTCTAACCGCCAAATCAAAGCCATATTGGAGAAAGTGACTAGCAAGGGCCGGAAAGATTGGTCTCAAAAACTTCCGGATGTGTTATGGGCGTTGAGAACGACATACAAGACACCCCTTGGCACCACACCCTACAAGCTTGTGTACGGGAAAGCATGCCATTTACCCGTTGAGTTAGAGCACAAGGCTTGGTGGGCTCTCGAGGAAATGAATTTTGACTCTAATGCCGCTGGAGAAGTGCGATTTCTCCAAATGAATGAACTTGAAGAATTGAGGTTGGAGGCTTATGAGAGTTCCAAAATTTACAAAGACCAACCAAGAAGTGGCATGATGCCAAGATCATGAAGAAGGATATAAGTGTGGGAGACCTTGTTCTCCTTTTCAATTCCAAAGTTAAGGTGTTCTCGGGCAAGCTTAGATCAAGGTGGTCGGGACCTTTCAAGGTGATGCAAATATTTCCTTACGGTGCCTTTGAACTTTGGAGTGAGGAAGGTGGAACCTTTAGGGTCAATGGACAACGAGTCAAGCATTACTATGAAGGAGACAACAAAGGTTCGATTGAAGTGCTCTACCTCGGGGAACCCCTTCCCGAGGAGGGGACAAATTGAAATTTCTAAACAATGATTTGGTTTGGTGGTGTTCCACAAGAACCACCACTTGTATATAGCATGCATTTAGATAGATGGTGAGAATTTTGGATCCATTGTACTTGGCAGTTTGGTTGATGACGGGATGTCGTCATGAAGGAATTGGGATTTTGATGAAGAACAAGTGTATGACCTTCAATTTGCCTTTTCCCAACATGATGATGGCTTAGAAAGACGAAAACACGCATTTCGAGGCCAATTGATAAAGTAAAATGAAACTAGGGTCAAATTGAGGAAAATGCAAGTAAGCGAACTCCCAGCCGGGGCAGCGGCAGCCGGTCCCTGGACCGTCTGGGAGTTAGCTGTAACTTTTGGAAGAAAATTGATGAAAATAGAGTTGAGTGTATTCCCAGCCGGGGTACCGGCAGCCGGTCCCCAGACCGACTGGGAAGTTCCTGAAAGTTGTTGAATTTTTTTTAAAGAAATGAGGAGGTGTCTCCCAGCCGGCAGGTCGGCAGCCGGCCCACCGGCTGGGAGTGCGTATACAAGGGAAAATCGCGAAAAAGGAAGAAAAGAGCGCTACCAGCCGGTAGGCCGGTAGCCGGTCCACCGGCTGGGAGCCACATATTGAGGAATATTTGACGAAAAGCTAGAGGAGAGAACTCCCAGCCGGCAGCCGGCCCACCGGCCGGGACTGCATTTGTGAGGAATTGAAGATGAGGTTGTACTCTGAAAGATCATAGATCCATATTAGACTCTCTAATAAAATTTAAATTATCTCATAATTTGTCATTTAGGTGATCTATGTAACATGCATGCTAATATGAAAGCATAAAAATGAAAGTATAAGGAAAAACAACTTCCTTACATTGATTTTATGGTAAAATGGGCACAAACTAGTTCACCTTACTAGTTTGTTCTTGAGCTATATGAATATGGAAGATCCTCCAAAAACCAACCTCCAAAGTAGAAGGTCTCCTTCTTTAATCCACCCAAGAACTTACCCAACAACCTTACTAATATTAACTAGATATAAGTAAGACTACCCTTGATAATATGTAAATATTACTAACATCTTAGTAGTAAAATTTTGATACTAACTTCTTAGTAAAATGATGCTTATGATTTTTTAGAGAGATGTACCAAATTTTTGTTCACATGCATAAGTGAATGAGCTAGCTTGCAAAAATGAACAAATAAGGCAGAGTGTAGTAGAGAAGTGGCGGGTGGAGTGTATAGAGTGAGGTAGTCCACTTGTTTTAATTTCTGTCCAATCTTATATCACATGCAAGTGATCATAAGATGACTTATGGAAGAAACAACAAGTAAAGTGAAATGATTATGTCTATAATCATCCACTACACTCCATTTATATGGTCTAATGTCCCATTTACGGGTCCATTTTGGTTCTTATATTTGTCGCACAAATACGTGTAAATTTTATTCAAACATCGTATCATGTTTAAATGCTTCCAATTAATTTCGTCTAAATCACTCCGTAAATATATGTGTACCGCTACACATATAGTTTACGTACCAATACTAATCACATTAGTCAACTAGTACCAATTTAATAATTAATTGCTTAATCATTAATTCCCGTCTCAAATAATTTATTATTCAATTATCGCATAATTAAATAATAATTTCCGTACCTCGAGTTCACAACTCGATATCTCTCTAAATCAATTTAATCGACTAACTCTTAGTCAATTTAATCAAGGGACTAATTTAAATTGTATCTCATACAATTAATTAGCTTTCGTGTTGGGGCTCGTTCCTTTAGGTGTGACCGAAAGGGATCAGCTGAACACCGCCGTCTCACGACAGTAACGTCAAACCCTAGTTGGCCAACCGTTACCGATATACGTTGATCAGCTGACTAGAATCAAATAAATAAATATCTGATGATATTCCTTTAATGAGATTTATTATGTTAACGCACTATTGTGGAGGACACTAACTCCAACATACTCCCAGCCGGGGTACCGGCAGCCGGTCCCCAGACCGGCTGTGAGTTCGCTGTAAGTTTTTAACATTTTCGAATATTGGCCTGTACTCCCAGCCGCGGCACCGGCAGCCGGTCTTCTGACGGGCTGGCAGTACTCTGACGGGTTAATAAACACAAAAAAAAAAAACCAAACAAATCCTCATAAAAACGCACGACTTCTTCAACCTTTCTCCCTCTAAACTTCATCCTTTCTTCCCCAAATCACCACCCACCACCTCCAAACATCAATCAATCACAAACTTCATCCTCTCCATTAACCCTCTCTCAAAAATAACAATGGCACCCAAAAAGAGAGTTAGAAAGGGGGATTTGACTTTGCAACAAGCCGAGTTGGTGGCGGCCGCGGCATCCGACATGAGTCACGATCCGGCATTCCCAGATCTCAAGTTCTCTTCCGTCACTATGAAAGGTAAATTTTTACTTTTCAAACAACGCCCCCTTACCCCAACTCGTTTTATTGATAGACAATCTATGCGAGAGCTAGGGTTAGACCGAGTGACCCAGGAATTATTTGAGGGTGTTGGTATGAAATTTATGTATGATATCCATGAAAAGACCTATTCCTGTCTCACTTGGGAATTTTTGAGCTCACTCCGAATTGACAAGCATTGACAAAACCAAAAAGTCTCCTTTTTGCATTTCCGATTAATGAATAAGGATTACTCCTTGACCTTACCGACTTTTGCCTCTCATTTTGGGTTAGACCCAAGCCCTCCTCACAAGGCTCCCGAAACTTTTGACCATGGGGCCTTATTGAAGGTTATCACCGGTCTTGATGATAACCCTCGCTTTAAAAGAGCGGCTAACATGGTCCACAATGCCGCCATTAGAATTTGGCACCGGTACATGGGGTGGACTGTTTTCGGCCGTGAGGAGAATCATAACTTCCGAACGGAGGAGTTGGAAATTCTCTGGTCTTACCTTTGTTCCAACCCCACTACCTTCAAGATTGACATTGCTCACCATTTGGCCTTATATCTTCACCCCCTAAGCAACTCACCGGGCCAATCCTCTCAAATTGTGGTGGGTGGACTCATCACCCACCTTGCCAGGCGACTCATCCACAAGCTTAATTTGGATGGGATGCGGTTCATATTGGGGGAAATAATATTGACCAAAGATTACATCCAATACTCCCTAAATTGGATCAAGACCAACCCCAATGACCATCAAAAGTATTGGCAAATTCGAGTGAGCGGGGTAGATAGAAATTCGATTGCTCTCCCCCAACCCCAACAAGATGAAGGTGGTGACAAATTCACCACATTATTTACTTAAGATTGAAGATCTCGAAGACCCCACCGCCGCCCAACAACAAAATCCGAATCTTCTCTATGCACGTGAGCGCCAACCCGCCCCCGCTAGACCCACTTTGCGGTATGCTATGCCTAGCTCTCCTTTCTTACCCGGTCCTTTCCAACAAGGGGAAGGGTCCTCTAGTCACCAACCACAACAACCACCTCCCCTCCATAGCGACCTCATATCTTTCATGGAGGATATGAAGATTAGTATGGCAACCGCCGCTAGTGAGCGGCTCGGTCTTCAACAACGCATGGACCGCATCGACTATGACCACTCACTTGGTCAATTTCCGGTCTATGACGACTTTATGAGGCGCCAATACAAGCACCCCTCCGGCCTACACCCCTCATACTATCTAGCTCCGGATGGTGGACATTCGGAGGACGGGACATACCTCTATGGTGACATCAACTTGCGTCCCGATTACTAAAGTGTCCCGGTCTTTCCCACCCCGCCTTCCACTCAAGGGGAGGGACAAGACACTAGGTGGTTCGAGAGTGCTCCCTCCATCTTCGGAGAGGGAGGTACTAGTGGCTCGGGAGGAAACACGGGGATGTTCATTGATATGACTACGGAGACGGGAGACTTCGGCTCGGCCATGCCGATGAATGCGGATGATTTCATCCGCGAATCCGAGTTTGGAGCCGGGAATGAGGATGATGATGATAATGAAGACGGGAATGACACCGACCTCGAAGAGGCCTAGTAATGATGACTCTCTTCCCTCCCTCTCAATCCAAAATGTCAAGTACGATCCCTTACAATCCAAACTTCTCATCCATATTTCAATTTCAAATGCATTTAGTTAATTGTATAATATGTAGGATAGTCATTCATCTAGTTGCATTCATTTAGACTTGCATTAGATTTCAATTTTGTAATATATCATCACATGTAGGAATTGCATCCATTTAGCATAGTTTGCATTGTATTTCAATATTGCATATAGATTAGATCATGCACTGCATACTTATTTGAAAATCACTAAAAATTTGAAAAAAAAAATCAAAAAATCACCAAAACTATGTATTTCATTTCCGAATTTCCTCCACACATTTATTTCCATTGGACATATGTAAATAAATAAGTGTGGGGAGGAAATTCCATCATTTAAAAATACAAAAACATGTTATTTATTTTCAAATATTTCAAAACTCCAAAAACAGGTTCTTTAATTTCAAAAAAAAAAATCAAAAACCACCAAAAATATGTTGTTTACTTTTCCTATTCTCTCCCTATACTTTGTTCCATTGAGGACAATGTAAATTTCAAGTGTGGGGAGGGAAATATCTACTTTGTGCATATTGTTTATATTTGTATATATAGTTGTTAATTTGAGAAAATTACAAAAATCCCTAAAAATCGAAAAAAATTCAAAAATTACAAAAATATTGCATTGTATATATATGTTTGGCTAACCTTTGGCATAGGCATTGACCATTTGAGGCAAAAAGGAGCTAGAAGACCATTTGGTAAATTTGTTCTAATCTCTTACTCCTTTACCGTTCTTTCATTATATATCTTGTATATTTGAAGGAGGATGGGATTTTGTGCCTTGGATGTTCCTTTGGGGAACTTTTGGATTGTTGGTGTTAATATAATGCTAGGTTTAGTCAAATTGTTGCACGTCTCCTTTATGTCATTTCCATTTCTTGCATGCATTGTCACATGTATATATATATATATATATATATATATGTCGTGTTTTCATCTTGTTGCACTTAGTTTGTATATAATGTTGTGCTTGAAATGCGGTCAAGGGAGGGAAGCATATACCCCAAGGATGAGTCAAGTCCCAATCGTGCCTTCCCCCTTCCTGTGGCTTGCACCCGTGTCCATAGGTTAGCCGTGGGAAATTTGGGACCCGACTAACGAGTCTAGGCCGTCCTGTGAGACCATTGACCGTAGGCTAGACCTAAGTCTCGACCTAGCTACTCATATGTGAGGATTAGAGCCTCCTGAGTTGGTACATGCTTACCCAACCCTCATTTAGGATTGTGAGTAGGTCTCCTCGCATGACGTGTTATGTCTAGACGCATAAGTGTGTCATTCCGTCCTTAGACCATGATTTGCATTTCATTTTTGTGCACAAGTTGTGAAATAAAATTGTTCTCACTTGCATATGAACCTCACATAGCCAAATTACCTTGTTTTGTCACTTCCATTATCTTCCTTTTTTATTCACCCCTTTGAGCCTTAGCCTTTCCATTTGGCAAACCCACTAAAATAGCTACAATCCATATCCACCCTTCCTTGATCAAGAATTGGTCAGTTTTGTAGTAGTGTTTTAGGAGGTGATTTGGGTCATAGTGGTGGATAGTATACATATCCATTTGGGTCGGGATTTGGAATGCATTTGGCGTTGTATATAAATAAGAGGTTTTGAAAAAGAAATGAAATACAAAATAGAAAAGTGAAAAAGTTTTGAAAAATCCAAAAAGAGCTAGTTGTGTTGTATATATATGTGTTAGGAAAAGAAGAAAAAGGCAAGCAACACCCCTCCTCGTCATTTAAAAGAGTAGAAAAAGTCGTTGCTAAATAAAGGGGCAATTTGATGTTTTTCCAAAGTGAGTCAGGTTTACACAGTTTTTGCATAATTTGGGAGACCGAGTTTTTTTTGGGGTGTAGACGTTGCTCATTTGTTGAAATAAGAGGAGTATTTTCAAATTTTTCCAATTTGAGTTGGGTTTATGCAATTTTTGCATAGTGTTGGTTATCAATTCTATGTTAGGGAATAGACGTGTCTCATGTGTTGCAATAAGAAGTGGGATGTGATGTGTCAGCAATTCTTGATTTGAACTCCACATGTCCAAACGGCGCTTGCGCCAATCCCGTTTCGTCCTACTCCTTAGCCCCGTTACAACCCTTATTTCATGGCTTGTGCATTATTTCATTTTTTATCTCATTTGGACATAGGACGGTTTTACACATTAGATTGCGGGCATGTTCTCACGAGTCGGAGTAGGAGAGTGTCTTGGTTACTTTTTGCACAAAAACACCCGGAATTCTATTGAGAGATGAGTGAAAACCGTGAGGATGTCGTTGGCTTAGGTCCCCTTAGTCACGGGTATTTCGGTTGAATCTTGTGTTGGTTTTGTAATTCGCGGAGGTCTAGTCCCTCTTTCCCCTTTCCCGCTCTAGAATCCATTTCTTGAGTTTCATTGGGCATATTAGGGTTGCCTAGGCCACGCTTAGGGGGTTGGCACCTCCATTGAGACTCTGAGACGGTTGATAGCAGGGTAAAGTCGTCACACCCTTATCAAAAACAAATTTATAAAGCTCGATACCTAACTAGTAAAGTCGGGTAAGTCGAGGTCGATCACAAGGATGGTGGGGTTAGAATCAGGTTATAAGTCTATGTCTCCGTTTTAGTCTAGTCGGTCGATGAGATTGATGTTGGAAATATTCTAAAAGTAAGTAAAACAAAAATGAATGACCAACTAACAAGTAAACAATGAAAGTAGATATAAAATGACTAATTAAGGGAGTTAGGGGGATAAAGGGGGTTCATGTGTCTAATTGAGTTCTCAATGGGGTTTAAAGATTCATTAATCAACAAAGTATAAGTGTTAATTCGAGGTCTTAATACTCTCTCGAGTCACTAAGTACCCAACCACCCTATTACTCACTCTCGTGACAATAATAAGAAACGGTCTTATCCTAAATGCGCATAATCAAGTCCCGGGTCTCCCACATCGACTCAATAACAAAGTCAAATAACATTAATCGTCATTAGGGTTACACAACACATTAAAGTACCAATTAAGTGACAAATTAACACAAATGACTTAACGATTAACGATAATAATGACTACCCATTAAATGAAATCCCAATTTAATACACTAATCCCTTCCCCCTAACTAATAATCTACTCTAACATAATTAAGGACACAATAATTAAGCTACCCACTAATAATAATAAATATGTAATAAACATAATTAAACTAATAAAGTAACAAACTTGGATTGAATTAACAAGTAAGACTAACATAAATAATGAAATGAAAGTGATAAGAACAATAAAAAAAAAAAAGATGAGAAAATTATACCATATGAAAGGAGATTACATAAATGGGATAGATCTATAAATTGAATACAAAAAGATTAAACCTTGAACCAAATTGATGAACTAAATTAATATCTAATTAAACTAATAAGGAGGAAAAATAAGAGGAGGTTTTATTTTTGAGACCTACTGTTTTTTCTAACTACCCGTCTAAAATCTTGTCTGCCTGCCTCTATATAAGCTGCTCTTTTTACAAAAAGCGTGTTTAAATATGAGGGGTGTATAGACCAAAATGCCCCCACTTAAAAGAACAGAGAAAGGGAATAGCAAGGGTCAATGCCGTCAATAGCACAAGTAACAGGCTATTATTCATAATCAACTCCTAATTATCAAAACGCAACACTTCATCAACTATGAAACTCAACAAATCCGATAACCCGTCTTCATTGAACACCGCCTGGAATTTCGCCCACTTGAGCTCGAGTTTTATGACGATGATGCTCGGTGGTGGAGTTGTTGCTGCTATTGCGGAGGTGTCGAGTGGTTGTTGCGGCGTTGAATGATGGTTCTGGGACGTAGCACAGGTGGGATAATGGTGCACAGCCACGAATTGAACGGAGGTCTTCAATTGAAGGAGAAGGTGGTGGTTGATTGATGATCACGGTGGTTACTGGTGTTTATTGCTGCTGTTGTGCTCGGGTTGAATTCCGAGCTCGGAATCGTTTTTGCTAATGTTGCTGATTCATGATGGTGAGAACACGAGCAAGGGACTGGCAATGATGAACTGGGTAGTTCGAAAGTAAGATGGAAGGAACTCGGGTCTGTTTGCAGATCAGAGGTGAGGCGAAGATGGGTGGTGATGTGTGAGTTCGCATCGAGGTGGTTGAGGTTTGTTGTGGTGTGAATGAATGAAGATGGAGTAGCAAGAGTGCGAACTGAATTGATGTTGGTGGTTGATGATGAAAGCAAGTCAATGAGGATTTGTCGACCTTTGACTTTGCTACATTTGTTTAATACTAGATCTCGTATTGACCCGTCTCACTCCTCGTTCCTCCTTGATATTCCATCTCACCTACACATAAAAGCAATGAAATAATAATAATACTAATATTATATATAAATACGACTAATTATTAAATACAACTAATATGACTAATTATTATAAATTAGTAATTAAATGAGCTTTTTAATCAATTAGGCACGCAAAATCGAGTCGGAATTAGGTATAAATGAGGGGTAAAATACGACCAAAATACTACTCATCAAATCTCCCCACACTTAAACCTTACTCGTCCTCGAGTAAGCTCATTTAAACTAGACCATGACCCATAATATAAAGAACTAGCTAAACTAATAATATCCGACGAAAGGCAATTAACGGGCCTTCTCCGTCCCTTCAACTCACATTGAAATATAATGAGGTATGCATTCCGACGCAAGGCAAGTGGGGGCTTGCGGAAAATTGGACACATCTTGACATGAAGCACATAACAAAAAACAAGATGCATCAACAAAAGTAATGGCCACTTCCTCATCAAGTGGCAGAGTCAACTAAAAGGGAACGAATTTAAGAGCATATACTCCGTCACAAATACTAGTTCAACAAATCACTAAGGCTAAGAGGATGACACTAAATCACCTCCAAATGGTGTTAAACTAGACTACTTT
The DNA here is from genome assembly GCF_048544455.1 of Silene latifolia. Classification (NCBI taxonomy): domain Eukaryota; kingdom Viridiplantae; phylum Streptophyta; class Magnoliopsida; order Caryophyllales; family Caryophyllaceae; genus Silene; species Silene latifolia. The sequence goes on along the minus strand of NC_133526.1, from coordinate 30,102,780 downwards.
CGTCCTCAATTTCTAAATACTTTCGTCAAGAGCGATCGGATGGCGTGGAATGATGATCCCCATGATGCTAGTAGCATATGACATGACAAGTCTCGAGTTCTCTACAAAAGTAAAGGTCATGGATCGTCCTAAGCTCGACAAACTGGCTTGACAAAAAGTTTTTTGGGGAATAAAGTGCTCAAATCATTGTAAACAAGGGTGGATATGACTAGCATTCAAAATTTGACCTCACTTGACTTTCACATTTCAAAATTAGAGATGGGGTTTATCCCTTCCGTGCTAATGTCCTTTGCTTTCGCCAATCGCTTATTAGGCAATCGGTTAACCTCTAGACAATAGCTTTTCGGGGTGATAGTCACTCTGTCTTTGGGCGGTTGAATTCACAACCGTGTGGGGGCCCAATTTAATGGATCCCTCTCCAAAGCACATCGAAGTGGTACGCCTCCATCAAAACGACTAAAATTCTCAACATTTCAAAACATTTGAGGTTTTCTTGGCAATAAAACGTTTCCACATAACAAAATCTTTGAAATGAGCACTTCAAACTTATTGATAGAAAGTATTTTTGGGTCGCCATACCACAAGGTCAATCAAGGTCACCTAGACAAGTTAACCAAGTCCATATCGCATCACGGGGTTGGATAGGTGACTCACATGCAAACCCTTGACTAGGCTTTGGGTCATGGGTCGAAAGACACTAGTATGACACAATCTAGGGTATTTTACATCCATTCTAGTAGGCGAAGTCTTAAGTTGAAAAAGTATTTGTAATGGCCTAATTGCTCTTGTCAAAGTTCCCAAATAGGAATTTTCAAAATATTTTATCTAAATGCAACTATCATGTCATGATGCAACTACTATATACATGTTATAATGCAAGTGCAACTATCAAACTATATGCCGAAAAGACTAATGCAACTAATCCTAATCAACACATAGGCACACATCACCAAGTTCCAAAATTGGAACATCCTCCTCAACATACAAATCCCAACCTCCTCAATTATAAATAAGAGAAAAGAGAGGGAAAAAGGAGAAGAGATAGGAGCGATTATACCAAGCGTCTTCTAACTCCTTAGCATATGTCTCCGATATTCCAAATGTACCTATTCATTTTATTACACAAACAACAATATATACAAGGCATGTTAGGGGAGTTTCCTCCCCACACTTATTCGTTTACATAAGGAAATGCAAATAAATGAAAGCATGTTTTTGTAATTTTTGAAAATTTTCATTTTTTTTGGATTTTAAAGAATAAATCCCCTCCCCACACTTAAAATTTACATCGTCCTCGATGGAACGTAAAGTAGGGAAGAAATTGGAAAAATAAAAGACATGTTTTTGTATTTTTAAATAATAGAATTTCCTCCCCACACTTATTTATTTACATAACTTTCAATGGAAACAAATATGTGGAGGAAATTCGGAAATGAAATACATGTTTTTGGTTTTTTTAAATTTTTTTTTTTCTAAGAAAAGAACATGTTTTTGGGTTTAGAAAAATTTATCAAAAAGAAAAAGAATACATAAAGCTTGGGTTGCCTCCCAAGAAGCGCGGTTTTAAGGAAACCACCAAACCTACAATCAAACACAATAAACAAGTGAGTCATTTAAAAATCCCATCAAATATCTCATTAACTAATCAAAAGAAGATGACCAATTACCAAGAAAGTGGTCATATGCAATACAAATCAAGTAAGACCAACCAAAAAGCCAAGAAAGAAGAGACGTATTAGTGAAAGGCTTATGAGAAAAGAAGTGCAAACTAAACAAGTCAATGTCACTCCAGGGTTTATCACTTGATTTCAAATGCGCAAGAGGAGGATTAAAGCTTTTAAAATCATTCAAAACATCATCAACCCCAAACAAACTTTCACTAGGGGTAGTGTTTAAGTTTCCATCCTCAAGGATCTCCGTCAAGCAACCATTAAGAGTAAAATCAACCTCTTTGAAAAGATCATCACAATCTTCCTCAACTATCATTTGCTCAAATGTAGGAGTAAGAGAAATGAGGTCTAAATAATCGGTAGATGAAAAGAACTCATCATCAACACAAAAGAAAGCCTTAAATTTCTCCAAAATGGGTTCTTCAAAGAAGTCAACCTCATAATCCCATCTATCCCAAAGATCCACACTCTCCTCCTCGTAGGGAACATCAATAGTTGCATACTCATCCCAAGGAGTTTTCTCACCGACAAAAGCATCAACACAAAGAAGGGTGGGTGTTTCAATCTTCTCAAGCACAAAGTTCTCATCTAAATCCACATCAAGAATGTTGTAAGTCAAGCCTAAAAACTCTTCATCATAAGGCTCATCAACAATCTCAAATTCCTCACAATTTTTGCCATCATTTTTCTTTTCTAACTCAAGAATCATTCTCTCGACATACTCTCTTCCCAATGACTCATGATCAACCTCAAATGATACACACTCCAACTCATTCGAATACAATTGCTCCACAACTTCCTCTTCAAGTAAGCAATTTACCTCAATCAATCCATAATCACACTCAAACATCATAACCTCCACCTCACACCCATTAATAGATAATTTGGAATTCACATGGTGTGGTGTAGGTTGGCATAAGGAGTATGAAAGTTGTCTTGAAAAATGGTGAGGTGGTTCATAAGAAGTGTTAAAGACATGCAAATCATCAACATCATTCACCATATAATCATCCATGGGGGTTTGGGGAAAAGAAGAGAGACACACATAAATGTTATCTCCAAAACTACCACATGGTTCGCAATTAAATGAAAAGGCTTGCATGTCACACACATTCATCGGAAGAAGGGAAGAATGATAAGAGGGAACATCATGCATATCATTATTAACATCATTTATCACATTCATGTTCACAAGGAATGAGTATGAATAAGGAAGACAAGCATTTGAGTCATATCCTAAATCACCACAAGATTCATAAGAAGATGTTAACTCATGCATAACATTCACATTCAAGGGAGGTGAAATTTGATTAGGGAAAATGTTTGGTGCATCGTAATGAGGTGGAGAATAAAGTGGTGTACAAGAGGGATCAAAGAAATGCAAGTTATCAACATCACTTATCAAACAATCATTCATTGGGGCTTGGGTAGTATAGGAAGGGCACAAGTCAATATTATCTCCAAAACCACCACATGACACATAATTTGATGAAGAAACATGCATAGAATCCATTTGGTGAAATGGAGCATGGTATGGTTGAACATTGTGCATATTATCATCATTATTCATCATATTCATATACATGGGAGGTGGGGATGCATATAAAGAACAAGCGCAAGAATCATGACCCAAATAACCACATGTATCACAAGAATATGAAAATGAAAATGCATGCACATCATTCTCAATTATGGAGGGAGGGTTAACACAATTTTGTTGAACATTTTGAACATAAGAGGGAGAATCAACCTCAACTTATGGTTCAATCAATCGTGTCACTCTCCCAAACCCATAATTAGCATCCGTCTTAGCCACTTTCTCAAGCAAAGATCTTGCCTCATCATCACCCAAACTATCAAAGGCACCTCCGGCCGATGCATTTATCAATTCTTTAACGGCATGATGCAAATTGTTAAAGAAAGTTTGTGTGATTAGCCAAATTGGGATCCCATGATGAGGGCAAGCTCTCAAAAGTTCATTTAACCTTTCCCAAGCCTCACTTAAATTCTCAAACTCGCCTTGATGGAAAGTAAAGATCTCATTTCTTAGTTTGGCGGTTTTCGAAGGTGGAAAGTATTTGGTAAATAAGGCTTGGGCAAAGTCATCCCAAGTAGAAAAAGTGCTAGGAGGGTGAGAATATAACCATATTTCGGCTCCATCCCCAAGAGTAAGAGGAAAGAGCATGAGTTTTACAACATGTTCGGACACACCATTCTTTTTCACCAAAATGCATTTTCTATTAAACCTCTCCAAATGATCCAACACATTCTCATTTGGTAGACTAAGAAACACATCTTTTTGAAAGATTTCAACCTAATCCGGATGCAAGTCAAGCTCCACATCCTCTCCAATATGAATAGGAGAGGTAAACAAGTTCGGATCGGGTCTACTATGATCACGTAAAGACATGGATGAAGACATTATATAATGCAAGACACTAAATACAAGACACTAAATACAAAACTCTAAATGCAAGTGACTAACAACTATAACTAAAGATGCAAGTAAACAAACAACATATTTTTTTCTTTTTCAAATATTCAATTTTTTTTTCTTCTTTTTCAAAAGCAATAAAATAGAGACTAATCCTAAAACTCAACTAAGACTTATATCTAACAAAGCACCATCCCCGGCAACGGCGCCATTTTGATAGCAGGGTAAAGTCGTCACACCCTTATCAAAAACAAATTTATAAAGCTCGATACCTAACTAGTAAAGTCGGGTAAGTCGAGGTCGATCACAAGGATGGTGGGGTTAGAATCAGGTTATAAGTCTATGTCTCCGTTTTAGTCTAGTCGGTCGATGAGATTGATGTTGGAAATATTCTAAGAGTAAGTAAAAAAAAAATGAATGACCAACTAACAAGTAAACAATGAAAGTAGATATAAAATGACTAATTAAGGGAGTTAGGGGGATAAAGGGGGTTCATGTGTCTAATTGAGTTCTCAATGGGGTTTAAAGATTCATTAATCAACAAAGTATAAGTGTTAATTCGAGGTCTTAATACTCTCTCGAGTCACTAAGTACCCAACCACCCTATTACTCACTCTCGTGACAATAATAAGAAACGGTCTCATCCTAAATGCGCCTAATCAAGTCACGGGTCTCCCACATCGACCCAGTAACAAGGTCAAATAATACTAATCGTAATTAGGGTTACACAACACATTAAAGTACCAATTAAGTGACAAATTAACACAAATGACTTAACGATTAACGATAATAATGACTACCCATTAAATGAAATCCCAATTTAATACACTAATCCCTTCCCCCTAACTAATAATCTACTCTAACATAATTAAGGTCACAATAATTAGGCTACCCACTAATAATAATAAACTAGGTAGTATCCCGCGCTTCGCGCGGCCTGTTTTAATATTTTATGATTATAATTGAAGAAAAATTATATAATTCATATATAATCTTCAATATTTTCTCTTATAAATAATTTTTTCTCAAATTTAATATTTTTAGGTTTAACTTCAATGTTTTAAAATAAAATACATAAGAGTTTTAATTAAAACTAATAAGTGATAATTAATTATGCATGATCGACGTTTTATAAATAAATTTGTGAATGGTGAAATATCATACTAATCAAAATAAAATTTATTCGAGTAATAAAAAAATCAACAATAAGTTCTCAAATTATATCATTTCAGGATACTTTATGTCTCAAATCAATTAATATTTATTCAAAATGTTGTGAACATAATTTCATGTAATTTTTAATTTTTTATGTATAACATGTGACATTTATCTATCAAACATATAGAGTTCAAGCTCAACTTATTTAAATGTTTTGATTGTGTCTTGCATGTGATATGTGTCAAACATATCTATGAGAAATTTGTACCTTTTGTTTTTTTAAACAATTATATAGAATGATGTTTAAGAGTTTATTACCTGTAAATATAATAGGTTGAACTTTCTCAAATATTATTTTTTGATGTTTAACTTCAAAGTATTTAAAAGATAACATATAAAATATTTAACTAAAAGTAATATGGAGTATTTGGTTAGTCATAATCAATATCTTATATTTAACTTATACACATTTAATTAACGATATTAAAGAAAAATGTAACATGTTTTTACTTTTTCATGTCGTTTATAATACTATATTACTTAATAATCAATACTTTTGTTTTGATTATTCAAATGCACTCGCGATCACTATGTACATACACACTCGTACACATACTCGTTATCACACTATTGAAACCTATCAAAATCTCATATGTATTCAATTTGTCCAATATAATTTTTTTCATTCCCAGACTATAAAAACTTATCTCTTGGTAGTTTTTTTAAAGAGGTGTTTTTAATATATACAATGACTCTTCCAAATATATTTTTCTTAATGAATTTAATAGTCTGAGTTTTATAACTTTCTCAAAATGTTTTTTTACGTAAATGTAAAACATTGTGAGACACTCACTTTAATCATCTCTACATATTAAAATATATATTTCAATAAATATAATAAAAATTATACTCAATTGAAAGCATTTTTCACAATGAACGTAATTATTTACATTTTAAAATTTGTATCAAAATAACTTTTTAGTAAATTTAGAATCAAATCACCGTAATTATTTAATATAATTTTATAATAAAATTTATTAAACTATAATTAATATTTTGCTGAGATTTATACAGTATTTATTATGTTTGTATTTAATTCAGCTGTAATTAATAAGTATATTTAACGCTGGGTTGACACGTGGCGCATCCACAGCGTTTCAACCCGGTTTATATATATATATATATATATATATATATATATATATATATATATATATATATATATATATATATATATATATATATATATATATATATATATATATATATATATATATATATAGTATAAGGATCAAGAGAGTCCTTCTTCCCCTATTGAGTCCATAAGTCCTCTTAGAGGCCCTTGGATCTTGGAGAATGGAGGGCTTAGATTGAAAGGCAAAATGAGGATTATGGGGGTAATTAAGACTCTCCCTTATCTACTCCCTAACTAAACACTAATCCCACTACATATACCTTCCCCCCTCTCTCTCTTACCTTATTATTCCTCAACTTACTTCTCTCTCATCCTAACAAAAAAATATTCTTCTCTCATTTCTCTACAATCCTAACAAAAATCCCAATAACTAAAAAACCCAAATAAATAAATAAAACAAAAACCCAAAAAATCAAAAACCCAAAACCCAAAACCCAAAACCCAAATAAATCATCCACTCTTCTATTCTTCATTCACCACCACCCACCACCGCCGCCAACCCCACCACCACCCCACCACCGCCTACCCCATTACGGGTATTTTTTCAAATTTCGTTTTTTTCCCAGATTTTGGGTCTCGTTTTTTTTTTTTTTTTTTAGAGTCGGTTTATTTTTATTTGTTAATTTTTTTGTTTTTTATTTTGATTATTGTATTGTTATTTATTCTTTTCAAATCTCGTCTTGTTATACTTTTTTTTCCTAAGATTTCGGGTTTTTAAATTTCGTTTTTATTTTGTGAGATACTTTTATTTTGATCTTAGATCTACTAATATAGATTTCATATAATTTGTTTATTTTTATCTTAAGTTACACCGTCATGGACTAAAGTTACAGTGGGACTAAAATTATATGCTTGTCTTAAAATTTCATAAATTCTAATGAATTTATAAGAAAGGACTAAAATTACACTATTATGGACTAAAGTTACATTGTCAGTGGACTAAAGTTACACTCAAATAAATAGAGTTACATAAACTACACGACTGAAGTTATAGTATTAATGACCAAAGTTACATACTTAAAAATATATAAATTACATGAATTCCAATGAATTTATCAAAAAGGACTAAAATTACACTATTATGAACTAAAGTTACACTGTCAGTGGCTAAAGTTACACTCAGAACAAACTAGAGTTACATAAACTCAATATAATATATAAAATGGACTATATGACTGAAATTATAGTATTATTGACTAAAGTTACACCCTTTAAACATTAAAGTTACATGAATTCAATTAATATATTCAATGACTAAATTGATTTTGAATATATAAATTTAAATTTATATAATTTTAAAACAATTTGATATAACTTTAGCATTTTATTTGTAACTTTAGTCCAAATATGTGTAACTTTAGTATTTTATAGGTGAAATTTTAGTCCAAATTTGAGGAACTTTAGTCCTTTTTTATAAACTAATTGAAATTTATGTAACTTTAATCTCAGTGTAACTTTAATCATTTTTTGTATAACTTTAGTCCCAAATTGTGTAACTTTAGTCCAAAATCGTGTAACTTTAGTCGAAATTTAAATTTCAAACCAACACAATATAAATTCAAATTAATATATCCAATGACTAAAGTGATTTTGAATATATAAATTTGAATGTAACTCCAATATAGGAGATATGTAACTTCAATAAGGATGAATGTAACTTTAAACCCCAACTAACATACACCATACTATCACCACCACCATAACATGAAAGTTTATGTAACTTTAATAAAAAAACCAAAATAAAAACCAACTATACTAGATCTAAAATAATAAAAAAAATAAAAAATAAAAAAAAACGAAAATAAGGAGGAGAATAACTAGATCTGAAAAAAATCAACAAATAAGTATGAAAATGGTGGACTTAAAAACCAGATTTAAAAAACCAAGATAGCAAAAAAGACGCCTTAAACCACGAACAATCGATTTATTTTATTGATTTTTCGAAAAAAGAAATATAGGAGATCTGAGAGAACAAAAAAAGAACAAAAAAATTAAACGACTACCACCCACCAGAAAAACCATTAAACCACCACCAAAAGCAAAAATAAAACGAGATCCGACAACAAAATGACCGTAAAAAACGAGATCTGAAAAATCAAAAAAAAAAATCTAAAATAAAAAATTCGAACTGAGAAGAACTCGAGAAAAAAAACACAAATCTGAAAAAAAAAAAAAACAAAACTCAACAATACTAATCTACCACCATAACCAAAATCTGTAATTTAAACACAAATAATGACACAGACAACGACGACAAACACAAACCGAAATGAGATCTGATTTTTTTTTTAAAATGTAATCTGAAAACGCCATCGAAACCAACAACATCCAGCATCGAAACCAACAACCAACAACAAACACATCTCTTTTTTTGGTCGGCGTGTTGTTTTTGAAAGAAGAGGCGGCAGTAGTAGTGGATGGTGGCGGTGGTGGCAGGATAGGCGACGGCGGAGAACGACGATAGGAGAAGTGGTGTAGTAGAAGGAGAGAGAAAGGTGGTGGTTGGAGGAGAAAGGTGTTATTGTTGTCGGAGGTGGTGGCCGGTGGAGTTGTTTTTCATTTTGATTTTTTTTTTATTTGGTTTGATTTTTTTAGGTTTATGGGATGGGTATTTGTAGATCTATTTTTATGGGGTGGGTTGGTGGCGGAGGCAGGGGGCTGGTGGTGGTGTTGATGGCAGCCGGATGAATGTAGGGCTGCGGTGCTGGTTCTGGTGCGGTGGGTTGGGGTCCTGGTGGGGTGTTTGTGTCGGGTGGGCTGGTAGGCGGTGGTGGTGGGGAGTAAAATTTCTGGTGGGGTGTTTGATTTGAAGAAATATGGGAGAGTAATGAGAGAGAGAGGTGAGAAATAGAGAGGGATGATGAGGCTGTGATAATGAGGGAGAGGTTGAATGATTAAGGGAAAGTGATTGAGTTAAGGATATGATTAGAGGAGACTCATTTCTAGCCCTCCATTTAGATCTAATCTCAACCCTTCATCCACTCCATCCAAAGGCCTATAAGAGGACTTAGGGACTCAAATAGATGTAAAAATTTCATTTGAACCTTACTATATATATATATATATATATATATATATATATATATATATATATATATATATATATATATATATATATATATATATATATATATATATATATATATATATATATATATATATATATATATATATATATATATATATATATATATATATATATATATATATATATATATATATATAGAATTAGGTTGAAGTGAGTCCCACTTAGATTAGATGAAAGTCATGAAAGTCTATTCTATTCGCTTTGGATCAAAAAAAATAAATGAATGGTTAAGATTAAAACAAAATAAAAAGTTGACATATAAAAACAAAGAAACCCTAATCAAACCCTACATCCCATTTCATTTTTTCATACTGCCTCCCTCATTCTCACTTCTCTCTCTAACCACCACCACCCAACTCTCTCAACCCCCACTGCTCCATACAACAACCGCCATTTCCACCACACAGCCACCCTAACACCATCACACACGACCTCTCGCCGCCACCATCATCACCATCTGCCTATGCCACCACTGCCACGACCACCGTCTGCTGCTGCCGCCCCTCTCGCCTGGGACCACCGACGCCTCTTCTTTCCCCCCCTTTTTTTTTTTTGGTGTTGAGTTGTCGCGGTTGTTGCTGCCTTTCTCTTTTTTTTTTTGTTGGATGTTATCGTGGTGGTTTTTTTTTTAAAGATCTATTTCGCGGGGGTGGTGGTGTTGTGTTGGGTGTTGGTGGTAGGTCGGGTGGCGGTTGTTGAAGGCTGCCGCCTCTCTTCCATATCCTTTCTCTTTTTTTTTTTCCTTTTTTTTTTGGTGTGGTGGCGGGTCGTGGTGGTGTCGGGTTAGATGTTTGTTAGATTATTTTTTTTTTTTTTCATTTCAGATGTGAATTTTTAGGGGTTGGTTGTTGTTGTGGGTAGTGGTGGTGGTTGTTGTCGTCTCCCTCTCCTCAGCCGCCTCTCCTTCCCCTTTCTCCTTTTTTTTAGATCTTATGGTTGCGTGGTGTTGGTTTCTTGTTGGTGTCGTTGTCGGCCTTGTCGTTTCTCTCTCCTTTTTTTTTTTTCCATTCAGATCTGGTGGCCGTGTGGTGGTGATTGCAGGGGTCGTGGTGTGCGTTAGTGGTGTTTCGTGAAGTTAGTTGTGTGTCAGATGGGCGACAAAGGAGGTGGTTGTTGTTAATAATTGGCGGCGGTGGTTATTGTGTGGTGGATCAATTAAAGTTACCCCTATCGTCTATTAAAGTGAGATCTTCAAGGACTTAAAGTTTCGCCTTGAATTGTTGGAATTACAAAAAAATTACACAGTATATATTAAAGTTACACTCGCGTAGCATTGAAGTTTCACACTTGGACCATTAAAGTTACAATCGTGGATTACATAAATTTTAGTAACGATTACATTATTATATAAATACAAATTTTATACTGGAAATGGCCTGTAAAAACATAAAGTTTCACTCGTTTAACATTAAAGTTTCACTCGTTTAACATTAAAGTTTCATTCATAAACCAGTGAAATTTAAAGTTTGATATTGAAAATGGACAAAAAAAACTAAAGTTTCACTAGATACCATTAAAATTTCATTAGTTTAACATTAAAATTTCATTCATAAATCAGTGAAATAAAAATTATTCCATAAATTCTATTTTTTTTATTAAAAATGATTTTAAAAAAATTAAAGTTTCATCTTTAATTATTAAAGTTACACTTATATTTCATTAAAGTTATAGTCAAAAATCAGTTAAATAAAAAAAATATTAGTTATAATTATATAATTTCATAAATTCAATTTTTATATTAAAAATAGCGCAAAAAAATTAAAATTCTGCTTTTAAGATTAAAGTTTATTTCGTAAAACATTAAAATTATATTTAAAAATACATAAATTTTTATTTTTATTTACAAAATAACTTTAAAAATTAAAGTTACAATCATAAAGAAATAAAGTTTCATTCATGAGTTAAAGTTTATTTGATAAAGCATTAAAGTTTCATTCGAAAAATTGTTTAGAAGTTCAAATCTCAACAATCAATCTTAGAAGATCAATGGGCTTAGATTAGACAGGGACTCAAATATTTAGGTGATTTCATTTGAACTCGACTCTATATATATATATATATATATATATAAGCCAAGTTCAAACAAAGTCACCTATATATTTGAGTCATAATGTTCTAATCTAAGCCATTAGATCTTCTAAGATTGATGGTTGAGATTTGAGACTTCTAATCAATTTTTGAAATGAAACTTTAATGTTTTAAAAGTGAAACTTTAATCTGTGAGAGCAAATTTAATTCTTTACGATTGAAACTTTAATTTTTTAAAGTCATTTTGTAAATAAAAAATAAAATTTATGTATTTTTAAATATAACTTTAATGTTTTACGAGTGAAACTTTAATGCTTAAAAGTGAAACTTTAATTTTTTTAGGCCATTTTTAATATAAAAATTTGAATTTATGAAATGATGTGATTGTGATTAATGTAATTTAATTTAAATGATTTTTGAATATAACTTTAATATTATACGAGTTCAACTTTAATGCTTAAAAGTGAAACTTTAATTTTTTTAGGCTATTTTAATAAAAAAAATTGAATTTATGTAATGATGTAATTGTGACTAAAATTTATTTAATTTCATTGATTCATGAATGAAACTTTAATGTTAAACGAGTGGAACTTTAATGGTGACGAATGAAACTTTAATTTTTTTAGGCCATTTGACGAGTGAAATTTTAATTGTGATTATTTTAATTTCATTGATTTAAAAATGAAACTTTAATGTTAAATGACTAAAATTTTAATGATAATAAGTGAAACTTTAGTTTTTTTAGTCCATTTTAATATAAATTTCTATTTATGAAATATCTCTAATTTACAACTGTAACTTTAATGTAGTGCATGTGGAACTTTAATATATTTCGAGTGAAACTTTAATGTATCGAGTCATTTCACCGCTATATAAAATTTATGAAATATTAACAGTCAAGTGTGCAACTTTAATCAATCCAACCGCCATCGACACCCACCACTACTTTCATCGACCACCAACAACACCCACCACAACCCAACCCCACCAGATTTGAAAAAAATAAAGGAGGAGCACCGACACAAACCACCACATTCGCCACCATGACCAATCTGAAAAAAAAAAGGAAAGACGTCTGACAACCACCAACTGAAAGATACATATTTTTATGAAAGATACATATTTTTAATTGAAGATCTAAAAAAAGAAAAATCTCATATTTTAATTGAAGATCTAAAATTTTCGACAATAAAGATTAAAAAAGAGTAAATTTTCGAAAAAAAATGAAAGATACATATTTTTATTTGTAGGTCTGAAAGTTTCTAACCAAAATAGCGAAAAAGGAAGAAGGACGGAGTCGGTAGCGGGGTGGTTGGTCCACCTCTGACAACTACCTCTGACAACCACCAACAACAACCAAACAAAAAGCAAATCTGAAAAAAAAATGAAAGTAGAAAGGAGGCGGCGGCGCCCATACCCACCACCCCACGGCATCACCACTCCCACCAGCCCCACACATGCAAACAACAACCAACAATCACTCTTTTTCTCAGATCTAGAAAAAAAAAAGGGGGAGGGAGGCGGGGTAGCAGTGTCTGATGGTGCCGAGGGAGGTCGAAAAGGAGAGGAGAAGGGCGGCGTGGCAGGTTGTTGTCGATGGATGTGTGGCGGTGGTGTTTGAAGTTGGTGGTGGCTGAAAAAGAAGATGGGAGGAAGAGAAAAAATGAGGAGGTGGCGGGGGGCTGTTGTAGATGCCGGTGGTGGTGGGTGGAGTTGGAGATAGATGGGTGAGAGAGAGATGGGAGAGAGAGAGATGAGATGAGGTAGTGAAATGTGAAATGGGTTAGATTAGGGTTTTTTTTTTGTGTTTTATATAGGTCTTTTATTTTTAGATCTAATCTTAACCCTTGATTTGTTATAATCTAGACCATTTATTTTTCTCATCTAATGGTTAGAATTAGGACTTATGGACTCACCTAAGAAAGGTGGACTCATTTGATCCTAATTCTATATATATATATATATATATATATATATATATATATATATGTAATAAACATAATTAAACTAATAAAGTAATAAACTTGGATTGAATTAACAAGTAAGACCAACATAAATAATGAAATGAAAGTGATAAGAACAATAAAAAAAAGAGATGAGAAAATTATACCATATGAAAGGAGATTGCATAAATGGGATAGATCTATAACTTGAATACAAAAAGATTAAACCTTGAACCAAATTGATGAACTAAATTAATATCTAATTAAACTAATAAGGAGGAAAAATAAGAGGAGGTTTTATTTTTGAGACCTACTGTTTTTTCTAACTACCCGTCTAAAATCTTGTCTGCCTGCCTCTATATAAGCTGCTCTTTTTACAAAAAGCGTGTTTAAATATGAGGGGTGTATAGACCAAAATGCCCCCACTTAAAAGAACAGAGAAAGGCAATAGCAAGGGTCAATGCCATCAATAGCACAAGTAACAGGCTATTATTCGTAATCAACTCCTACTTATCGTGTTAGGGCAAGCAGGTTAAAAAACAAAATGGTCTAGGGTTTCCTAGGGTTCCCGTCTGAAAATCTCTGTTCTCTCGTCTTTTTTTCTTCGTTCTTCCTCTTTCTCGAGGCCTTACTCATAACCGCGGGTCGTGAGTCTGGTTTTGCCTTTCGTTTTTTTGTTGTTTTTATTTTTGCTGTGCAGGTGCTGATGGAGAGCGGATCATCGGGTTCTCACCGGGGCGGGAAAGAGCCAATGGGGTCAGATGATGAGGTGCTTGAATGGGAGGAGGATGGAACGGATACGGCTGGGGAAGGGAAATTTCTCCTTATTGGAAAGCTATGGGCGACGAGGGCAATTAACGTAAAAGTGGCAATCGACACGATGACTAAGTTATGGAATCCCTCTAAACCTATGATGGGCAATGTTATTGATGCAAAGGATAAGACCTTCATGTTTAGTTTTGGTGCTGAGCGAGATAAAGCGAGGGTGTTGGAAGGACAACCATGGCATTTCGACAAGTTCATGTGGTGTTTTGACGAGCCTTCTTTGTCTGGTAAAGTAACTGATTCATCGCTGTATCTTTTTCCGATTTAGGCACGAATATATGACCTCCTATTTCGGGGCGTACGAGTTTGTCTAATGCCAAGAAGTTGGGGGATCGATTGGGTACTTTCATGCACTTTGAACATGGCCCTAACCCTGAACTCGATAGAGCTATCCGGGTACGAGTTCTGTACGATATTCGAAAACCCTTGAAGGCTGATATTCCAATACAAGTTCGAGGTGGGAGAACTATTAGGTTCAATGTTAAATATGAGAGACTACCTACTTATTGTTACGGATGTGGTCTTATCGGGAATGGGGAAAAGGACTGTGACGATGGTCCATATGAAGAAGACGACCTTAAATTTGGTGACTGGTTGCGTGCTTGCCCATGGAAGGTGGTTAAAACGTCTAAGGAGGGTGTGGGGAAAGCTGCAAAGAATCTTAGTGCGCGATTTGAGGAGGAGTTTAATCAAAGCTCGGAAGATACTATATCAAATATGATCGAGAAGCTTAAGAATATTGCCCTCGACCTGCGTGTTAAGAAAGCGGTGCTGAAATCTCAGGGAGTGAAGGAAGTCTGCGTGGAGGGGGGCAAGGGAGTGCTGTGGAGTATGTGTAGGGGAATGAATCCCAGGGGGTGGAGAAGTCACCTTTGCTTGAAGAGAGGGAGTGGGAGCAGAATATGGGAGGAGGTGGCAGGGAGGAGAGGGTGGTTGAGCAGCCTACCTGGGTGGGACATGGGTTTTATAGTCGGGGGAAGAGATGGAGGGAGTGGTGCTGGAGTTGAGTACAGGGACTGAACGAGGTAGTGGCTTTGTTATTAGGGGAGGGGGAAGATGCTGGATGCGGCTGCCACGCACAGGTGGGAAGGGAGTAGGAATGGAGAGTATGGGCTTTCTGAAGGGGCATGATTATGCTAAAAGGGGCAGGGAGGGGGAGTTGGACGAGGAAGCACAAAAGAGGGTACGACTTAACATAGACGGGGGCGTCTTAATACCTGAGGCGGAGGTTGATGAGTGTCAACCCCGCCAGGCCCAATTAATATCATAAGTATCAACTGTCGGGGCTTGGGCAACCCTGATACGGTTTCTGCGCTCCGTGCTTTGGTACGGAGGGAGGCCCCGGCCATTCTTTTCTTATGTGAGACGAAATTCAGTGGTCGTGAGTTTAGGAGGGTGAAAGAGAGATTAGATGGATATTTCGGTATAGAGGTGGATAGTGTAGGTAGATCGAGTGGGCTTTCTATGCTTTGGCAAAAGGAGATCGACTGTAGCTTTGTTTCTACTTCTATACATCATATGGATTTTGTCGTGAAGAGTGAGGCAGGGGAATTGAGGATGACCGGTTTTTATGGGTGGCCAGCTATGTCTGATCGACACCTCTCTTGGGAGCTGCTTAGGCTCCTTGGTAGACAGTCTAATTTACCTTGGGTATGTATTGGCGATTTTAATGAGATTCTTTACTCCACCAAGATGAAGGGGGGCAGTCGACCGCAATGGTAAATGAATAACTTTCGTGCAGCTGTGGATGAGTGTAGGTTGAGAGATGTCATGTGGGAAGGTTATAATTTTTCATATGATAATGGACAGGTGGGAGAGGCAAATAGACAATATATGTTGGACAGAGCGCTTTGTTTGCAGTCGTGGAACGATCTCTTTCCGTATGCCAAATTATTTTACATGACGCGAGAATGGTCGGACCACGCTCCTTTGAAGCTTGTTCTTAATTACAGGGAGGATGGGAGGGACAAAAAACGGTGCTTCAGGTTCGAACAAATATGGGTCGGTGTAGACACCTCGTTTCTGCACCTCCCGCAAACCACCCGGTGATGATTGGGCCGCATGTTTGGTACGCGGAACGATTTGTGACAATTCGTAAGATTATCGTCAAGTGATTGCTCAAACACTTGTGTCTACCTCATGGTCGTCATCTACGCACCGATACGGTCGTTTTGGCAGTAATTAGAGTACATTCGGAGTCCGGGTCAAAAACCGTCTTCATTTCCTAAAACCGTCAAATCCCGAGTCAAAGCAATGTGCTTGTCTACCTAAGGTTAGGATGTCATAAAATGTTGAGATTATATCTCATTTTGAGTCTCATGTCACTTCATTAGGCTAAACTAAAAGTTTACATTACAAAATGTGCATTTCATTTAGCTAAAATGATAACCCGACTTTTAGGCCCGTTTTACAAGGTCATAACGAGTTTTTTGGGTCAGGCCTATTTCATAGAAAGTTCTAGATCTCTTTCTTAGCTTTCCAACGCCACCGAAATCACCTTAATCCGAGTCTTATAGAGAAAGTTATGCCTAAAATACGACAGGCTGTCAAACGCGTTTTCTACGCGCAGAGGAACCTACCCAGGAAAGGACGCAGCAAGTGCTGCGCCTCTTCCAAGGGACGCAGCACCTGCTGCGCCTTTTCCCAGGGCTTTCTTTTTGTCCAAGTTTCCGCGTTTAACCTAAGTCGGTTGTTTTCGGATCTTTCCTTCCGTATCCAACTCTTACCATAATTTCCTCCGTGTGATTAGTATAAATAGAGACCTTCGGTCTCACATATTTCTCACGCGAGTGTCCGCCCTTCTCTTCTCCCTTTGCATTCTAGACTTTGTTCTTACTTATTGGCGCCTACGTGCTTGAACTTTCGACCACGTAAGCTCGGATCTTTCCGGGTACCAGCATCTCCGTTGCATGACCGACCAATTTGACCAATTACACATAATCAACTTAATCAATCAATCGTTTTCCTCTTACGAGGGCACTCTCTTTGCATTCGCGTCGAGCATTCACTAATCGATATCTTAGTCCTTCTCGTTTCGGCAACATGTAAGTCTGAGGGTGTATAATCCTTATTTATTTATTGTATTTTACTTTTCGTATCATCAATTGTAAGATTTACGTCGAAAATACCATTAAAACCGATTTCTAAAACCGTCTTTAAAACCTATTTTTACGGATTTTCAGAAGACTGACCGTCGAGAAAGGACGCAGCAACTGCTGCGCCTCTTCGAAGGAGCGTTCCTGCTGCGCCTCTTCGTGAGGCTGCCGCAGTTCCTGCTTCCTTTCTTCTTCGTTTGTCCTCTGTAATTCGTATTCAAAATCTTTCTTTTGCTTGCTTCGTCTGTTAATTCTTCGTCGTAGTATCATAATAATTCCATATGTATTATAATCATCATCATTCTCATGTTTAATTTGTCATAAATCCGACTTAAATCCCAAGTAATCCAATATTTGCGGGTTTTCGTCATTAAATTCAAATCCGGATTGTAGAGATTCAATTTGTTCATATTGGGTTTCTGGAATTCGTCCTTGACATAGTTTAATCTGCCTTTTGTCATGTTCATCGCATATTCGTCATTAATCCGTTTGCATCCGTCTCATTCATATTTTATTGTTTTTATGACCCATTAATATGCTAAATAACCTATTAATCACTTTCATCCGAGTAAATAATTCAATCGATCATTAAATTCACCAATTAACATTAACGGCTTGCAATTACGGCTTCACAGCCAGAACTGAGCCAAGGAACAGACGCAGCGTCTGCTGCGCCTATTCCAAAGGACGCAGCTCTGCTGCGCCTGTTCCTGGCTGAGTTCTGTCCCTGAACTCCGTTTCTGCTTTGACTTAGTTTAATTAGCATACGTATTAACTAACTAATATCCGTAATATCGCTAATTCCTGTTCGTTAATTTATTTCTTTTATTCTTTTATTCCTTTTTCTCAAATTATCCGTTTTAAAGGTATTTTCGACATAAATCGCCTATTCCAATGTAATTAATGTAATTTTCATTATTGTAATTTATAATCATTGTATTTCTTTTATTGCTTGTATGCTTTCACATGAAAATTAAGCGTTAAATCCAACTTCGACCCAATTGTTTGCTAATTACGTGTCTCACCGACTTAGCCTAATTCTCACATGTTAGGATTAAAACTTGGATGTTGCATTGCATGCATATAATCGACAATATATCAAGTACGAATAACTTCCCTAATCATTAGTAGAGGCCGCTATCGAGGCGGGCGGGATTAGGTGTTCGATCAAAAGAGCTTCCTAATACGTACCCTCACCCCTTACTCCAGATCTCCGTGAGCACCCGTGTTCATTGGCATCCACGAGAGTCATTCTAGACATAGAATGCTAAGGGTAACGATTGCTTAGTGTTCATGTCACTACTTTGTGTCTTGACATGACACGAGGTATTCGAACGGTTCCAATTTCCCATAAAAATTGGTGGCGACTCCATACAAAATGCAAACGCTTGTTTCGTTTCTCACCAAGCGCCCCCGTGGGCGGCCCGCTGTCCACAGTTTGGCGACTCTGCTGGGGAAAATACACTTACGTGTAGCTAAGGGTGAAACTTGAACAAGGTTAGGGAATAGTTTGTACAAGACAATTGTCGGTTTTCATAACTCGGTCTTCTTAGATCGTTTATTCGGCCTTCCTAGGCCCAACCCAACCCATTCGACCAATCGTCCCGTCTAAAGGGTCCTAATTCTTATTTGGGCCTAAGGATGGATAGCGATTGACGTCATCCATACCATGATGCTTACTCTTGTTTGTATCAAGGGCCTTCACTACTTGAGGAAATGGACTAGGAATCGGCCTTACTCTTGTTTGGCACGAGCCTCTCCACCGACTTCGGGTTTGATTGTTCGGTATGGCAACCCACCCTTTAAACCAAAACCCTTTTTAATGCACTTAGCATCCCGTTATAATGCTTGTATAAATGTGTATACCTTACGTGATCGCCATTTCTAAACGAAACCATGACGATTTTTCAAAAAATCAAAACCCTTTTTTTCAAACAAAAATTTCGAAACATGGCCAAGCTTAGCGCAAAACCCAGTCGAAACTCTGTCCATTTGTCAAGTCAAACTTCGGGCCTAAAACCCATTTCAAAACTAAATACGATACAAAAAAAACGAAAAAGAAAAAAAAACAAAAAAAAACGAAAAAAAAAGTCCAACAAAAGAAGTCCAAAAAAAAAAGAAAAGAAAAAAAACCAAAAACGTTTTAATCAAAATATTTTCGAACCTTGTAAATGTAAATATGTAAATTCAATTGGGCTAAGTTAGAGTCAAAGTTCAAACCGACTATGTCCTAGTCCGAACTCTGTCAAGTTATAAACCCGTCTTCCTTTATATTTTGGGTCTTTTCAAATTCAAGTCAAAAGTCCTAAGGCGTCACGCCGTCATTTTGGACCCCCTACCCCAATTCAGTTAGGATCTAAACATTTTCGACACCTCGAGTCACACGGGCCTCATATTTGAGTCTAAACTACAACAGTCTTCTTAACACCTATAAGCAAACCTCGAGTCTAGAACCAACATGTGTCGTCAATCCCGTCAATCAAGTCCACCATACAAATGTCACTCCGTCAAAGTCAACACTCGAGTCTAAAGGTCAAGGTCAAGCACCGTGAATTCAAACTCGGGAAGTCGCCCACGACATTTCCTGGATTCACAAGTCAAGAGTCTAGTCATCTCGTCTCGTCGTTTATCCTTTGTTTGTTGCTCTAGTATGCGTGATCCTATGTTAAATCAAGTTGTAATGCGCATCGTTTTCTTCTCGGTAGGAATTCTGCAATTTCCAACGAAAGTATTCAAGAACGTTTATCTGTCGTCGTCGAGGGACTAAGTACTGCAGTCATTAAGCTCCAGGCCACCGTCGAAGACTTGAGCACTCGTGTCATCAATATGGAAAACAAGATAGACATGATGAAACCTTTACCATCTTCTCATACCCCAAGGCCAAGTTTTAGCTTCAACACGACTCACCCATCTAAGAAGGCCAATGAGGGCAAGGGAGTTAACCTCTTGCAAACTCCACCCAGAAGGCCGGGACGAGCTCATAGGGAATTCGTTGACCTCGGAGCCACATATGAAGTAGCTCTACAAAGACTAATTTCCCAAGGAAAACTCCATCCAATTGGTCCAACCCCAGACCCTGAAAAGATATTCCCTAGATGGAAGGGCGATTCATATTGTCAGTACCATCAAGGTAGGGGACATGATACGGAGGAATGCTTTTGTCTAAAGCATATTATTCAGGATATGATCAAGGATCGCAAGCTTCCTGTGCCACCTTCCGCCAAGAAATCCAAGAAAATCGACCCTCTTGGGTCTAATATTATTAAGCATGATGAAGAACCATCTCTAGATTGCTCTCACCTCCTCGCTCCACATGGTAGTGAAGAAATAAATGTCCTCGAAGATGAAGATATCCAAAATGGAATGCTCATGCTTTCCATGGCCTTTAACAACAAATTTTCTAAAATAGAGGGAGCTATTGATAGCCTAAACTCTCGACTTTCCAACATGGAGAAACCGATCGCCGAAATGAGTAAGAAGCTTGATGCCCAACCTCTCAAGATGAAAAGCGTCCAGACAAACCCTCAATTTGACAGTCTTAAAGAGAAAGTAACTAGTTAACGATCTATTCCTAACAACCCTCCAAGGTCATTTACAAAAGCTTCCGAAAATAAGGGCACACCTCCTAGGAAATTTACCAACATTGGTATTAGATACGCCGATGCCTTTAAGAGACTCATGGAACAACGAATGTTGAGTCCTATTGGACCTACTCCCGAACCCGAAAGGAAACCCAAATTCTGGGACGAGAACTCGTACTGTGAATACCATAGAGGCAAAGGGCATGATACAGAGAAATGTTACAAATTAAAAAACATCATTCAGGATATGATCGAAAGCGGGAGGTTGTCCCTCTCAACCTTTAACCCACAAGGTAGCTTAGGCGATCCTCATGGATATATCACTTATCAAGAAACTCTTCTTGACTGTTATCCTTCCAATGTTCCCAATGATGAGGACGAGGTGCTCAAATGGGTGAATGCTCAAAAACAGATGCCGAAGCCAGTTGCTGGAAGAGAAAATGTTCAAGCATGGGCCGATGATTACGAGTCTAGATCTAAGATCGCGTCAAAGTCCGAGTCCGAGTCCGAGTCTTAGGCGTTCCATCTCATATTTGTCATAGTGTCTTTCTTCGTGTCCATTTCCGTTTCTAGTGACAACCTGGGGGCTGTCCCACGAGTCACGTATCTTCTCATATCTATGTTAAATACATTTATTATCCATTTCAATAAAAGTACACTCTTCAATCCACATATTCTATCATATCTCCTCCTTTATCCTTTTCCTGTGACAACAAGAATTGATTTGAGACATTTAAAATGAATAACAAAAACAACCACATGTTCCAAGTCGATGTGAGTGCACTTAAATGATGTTCCATTCCAAGTTGTAGAGGACCTGAAACTCCGTGTTCTTTTCTTACCTATTCCATGTCTGGCAATAGAAACCACAATATAACCCTAGTTTAGGACGAGCCTATCTCAAGAGATTCTAGGACGAATCCAGACCATCTCCTTTATTAACGATCCGTGACGGAAGGCAAGCCCACTCCCCACAATAAACAACCCGTGTTACTAAAGACCAACCCGTTTCACACCAAAGGTGCTAGTCTGACCCAAATCCATGGTAGCAATCAAATCCAAGACGATACGAGCCACGATCAAAGACAAAGGCTCAATCAAGAGAAACTGAGGTCAATATCCAAGGCCGCAGTTATGCCCGTAATCCAAGACAAATGAGTCAAAAGAAGAAGGCTCAATCAAGCAAGTCAAGTCAATATCCAAAGACAACGTTATCTTCAAAAACCCGATCAAGATTCTGAGCCAAAAATCCGAGATATATTCTAGACCAAGAATCCAAATCTGAATCAAGAACAAGCCTGGAATCAAATGCTGAGCGGAATACTGCTGAAGTCTATATAGAATCAAGACATCGATGAAGATGGTCAGCTAGCACCCTCACTTAGCCTTTCATATTTCATACACCCTAAGTCCTTCTCGAGACCGTTATGGGGAGATAGTTAGGAATTTTGAGAATCCTCTTAAGCTCGTCAAGTATACCCATCCTTTAGGGCCAAGACATGGAAACTTGAACCCACGTCATTTTAACCTACCTTCATGTGCTCAGGCTACATCAAGCCAAGAGACCCCATTTCCAAGCCACATTACAAGCCGTAACCCCATAAAGCCTCAACACCACAAAATCAAGCTCCAGAGATTTGTTTCATCAAAGCCTCTTATGTCCAAGCTCCACATTCCAAATATCCAATCCAGTTTCACCTTGACCCATACACGGAGTCTTCAAATACTTTGCTACCCAGAACGGTACATACCCATATCATCCTTAGGGTCCACTTTTAGGTGTGCTCACACGACAAGGAAATTTTTACAAAATTAGTTATACCTCTTTGGTCTATGATCAGAGGGAGTTATCTCAAATCGATTCTTCGAGTCACCAAAGGAATATTACCCTTGTGACCTATGCACTTTAAGGTCCTAACAACATAGCTTAGGCACACACTTGAACTACGAGCATGGTTTGATTTCACCTCTTCAGGTGGATACGTAGGCAGTCCTTTCTTACACAAGAAGGATACAACCACAACACCCAAATAAAATTAACCAAACCTCAGAACTACGATCTGGTTTGATTTCACTTCACGTGAATACATAGGCAGTCCTCATGGACACAACCATCCCAACTTTCAACCTCAATTACCAACCATCCCAATTTTCGACCTTCTAATCTCAATTAACATTCCTTCCACAACTAACACCTCTATACTGGGGGCTCCTTATTGTCGCCCAGCCTCTTTTTTACCAAAGTCCAAAGTCATCTTCTCATCCTGGGGGCTTCTCTTCCAAGATGCCACCCTTCCTTTATTCCTCTAAGTCTAGCTAGTGCTCGGTCCGGATGATGACAAAGATCTTAGATCATTTATCCAAGTCATCGTGCCTCAAGATGGGTCTCTTTTACAGCAAACGGCAGCGAAAGAAGTCCTAGTAGACAGCTGCTCCACGGCTCATGCCTTGCCTTTATATGCCTTCATCATACCTTTATAACCGATACGTATTGTCACCCACACTTGGCTAGGGGTTGCGCATACTTAAGCAAAGTCTGTCAAAGTCATCCCTGTGTCGCGTCAAATCTAAGTTAGTGTCGCGTCAGTCAAACCTGAGTCTACATTTTGCGTCACGTCCGCATAAGGTCTACGTCGCGTCAGTCACGTGTCTAAAGCCCATTGAATATGCATAACGCATTACAAACGACAAACTTCTTTGAATAAGTTTTAAACTACTTTTATAAAGAAACAACTTTTGCAAAGCCTATGTGTTTCCTCATTCGAGGTCCATGTGATAATCGCTTACGTGCATATATTAGATTGCATTCTTGTGCGGCTACTAACCATGCAGGTAAGTATCAGAAGCAGTACTTTGCCAAGACCTCGCTTGCCACAACGAGCGAAAATTCTTTGACAGGTGTTTCGACACATCTCTATTATGTTTCCCAAGCGAGAGTAAGCGGATAAACTTTCCCTCTCAAGACATGGAGATTAGTTCCCGATTATGTTCCCCAACGAGAGTAAGCGGATAGACTTTCCCTCTCGAGACATGGAGATCAACATCAGCCCCTATTTCTTCCGAAGTTTGTTTGAAGCTGAACACGAACAGATTTCTCCCAGCAGTTCCCGCCTGTGTCCTGCTACTCACAATATTTCGTGTTTCCCCTCGGAGTGCGATAAAGATGTCGTTCTCCAGAAGTTCCCAAACCAGCGTCTCCTTCCTTAGGTTCGTAAACCCAAAGTTAGGATTCTTACCCCTAGATTCTTAGATCTCAAAATGGCTTCCTTAGGTTCATAAACCTTTAAGCTCCCACACCAACGACCTTAGGCTCATAAACCCATAAATCCTTTTGGAGTTCTCGTTTCCCTCAGAAAGCTTAAGTGCATGCGTTCAAAACAAGAATTAGTAACCCAGTAAGTTCCTAAACTTAACCCTAGGGTCCCAAATCCTCTTAGGTTCACAAGCCTTTAAGTTCTCATACAAGCCTTTCCTTTCCTTTTAGGTTCATACGCCCAACTCCTTAGATATCCCTTTCAGGATAATCCTTCCTTCAGCCTTATCCCTTTCAGGATAATCCTTCCTTCAGCCTTATCCCTTTCAGGATAAACCCTTCATCCTTCAGATAACCCTTTTTCAGGATAAACCCTTCATATCTTTCAGAAATTTGCCTTAATCCTTTAGACAACCCCTTAGATGACCCTTTCAGGATAATCCTTTCAGTAACCTTCAGAAAACCCCTTTTCAGTTTAAGTCCCCTTTCAGTCCTTTAGAGAGAGTTATCCTTCAGCCTTTCCCTTTAGAGATAACCTTCAGAGTTAGCCTTCAGAAGTATTAAGAAGTTTCTTCAGAATCCCTGTGACCCCTAATGCCTTCAGACACCAAGTTATCTTCAGACCAAAGAGTTTTGCCGAAGCGTCTTCAGTCCCGTTTCACCCAGGGGTATCTCAGGTATGGTCTATTCTTATGGCTGGCGAGCTTCCTTACGTAGTCTAATGGACTTTAAACGACCCTCCCCGATAGTCGACAGACTCTAAAATGTTCCCGACGACAGGTCCTTGGCTCAGACCCCTTGAGCCGCCTCGCGTCGCCATAGTCGTCAGGTTGTAATCTTCGATTGACCTGATGGCTATACTTTGACTTTCGCCTTGTCCAAGCCTCAGTCAAAGTGGGGCTCAGAGACACCTCGTTTTCGCACCTCCCGCAAATCACCCGGTGATGATTGGGCCGCATGTTTGGTACGCGGAACGATTTGTGACAATTCGTAAGATTATCGTCAAGTGATTGCTCAAACACTTGTGTCTACCTCATGGTCGTCATCTACGCACCGATACGGTCGTTTTGGCAGTAATTAGAGTACATTCGGAGTCCGGGTCAAAAACCGTCTTCATTTCCTAAAACCGTCAAATCCCGAGTCAAAGCAATGTGCTTGTCTACCTAAGGTTAGGATGTCATAAAATGTTGAGATTATATCTCATTTTGAGTCTCATGTCACTTCATTAGGCTAAACTAAAAGTTTACATTACAAAATGTGCATTTCATTTAGCTAAAATGATAACCCGACCTTTAGGCCCGTTTTACAAGGTCATAACGAGTTTTTTAGGTCAGGCCTATTTCATAGAAAGTTCTAGATCTCTTTCTTAGCTTTCCAACGCCACCGAAATCACCTTAATCCGAATCTTGTAGAGAAAGTTATGCCTAAAATACGACAGGCTGTCAAACGCGTTTTCTACGCGCAGAGGAACCTACCCAGGAAAGGACGCAGCAAGTGCTGCGCCTCTTCCAAGGGACGCAGCACTGGGCCTTGCGCCTTTTCCAGGGCTTTCTTTTTGTCCAAGTTTCGCGTTTAACCTAAGTCGGTTGTTTCGGATCTTTCCTTCCGTATCCAACTCTTACCATAATTTCCTCCGTGTGATTAGTATAAATAGAGACCTTCGGTCTCACATATTTCTCACGCGAGTGTCCGCCCTTCTCTTCTCCCTTTGCATTCTAGACTTTGTTCTTACTTATTGGCGCCTACGTGCTTGAACTTTCGACCACGTAAGCTCGGATCTTTCCGGGTACCAGCATCTCCGTTGCATGACCGACCAATTTGACCAATTACACATAATCAACTTAATCAATCAATCGTTTTCCTCTTACGAGGGCACTCTCTTTGCATTCGCGTCGAGCATTCACTAATCGATATCTTAGTCCTTCTCGTTTCGGCAACATGTAAGTCTGAGGGTGTATAATCCTTATTTATTTATTGTATTTTACTTTTCGTATCATCAATTGTAAGATTTACGTCGAAAATACCATTAAAACCGATTTCTAAAACCGTCTTTAAAACCTATTTTTACGGATTTTCATAAGACTGACCGTCGAGAAAGGACGCAAAGAATCTGCGCCTCTTGAAGGAGCGCAGTTCTGCTGCGCCTCTTCGTGAGGGGCCGCGCAGATTCTCGCTTCCTTTCTTCTTCGTTTGTCCTCTGTAATTCGTATTCAAAATCTTTCTTTTGCTTGCTTCGTCTGTTAATTCTTCGTCGTAGTATCATAATAATTCCATATGTATTATAATCATCATCATTCTCATGTTTAATTTGTCATAAATCCGACTTAAATCCCAAGTAATCCAATATTTGCGGGTTTTCGTCATTAAATTCAAATCCGGATTGTAGAGATTCAATTTGTTCATATTGGGTTTCTGGAATTTGTCCTTGACATAGTTTAATCTGCCTTTTGTCATGTTCATCGCATATTCGTCATTAATCCGTTTGCATCCGTCTCATTCATATTTTATTGTTTTTATGACCCATTCATATGCTAAATAACCTATTAATCACTTTCATCCGAGTAAATAATTCAATCGATCATTAAATTCACCAATTAACATTAACGGCTTGCAATTACGGCTTCACAGCCAGAACTGAGCCAAGGAACAGACGCAGCGTCTGCTGCGCCTATTCAAAGGACGCGGACTCTGCTGCGCTGTTCTGGCCGAGTTCGTCACGAACTCCGTTTCTGCTTTGACTTAGTTTAATTAGCATACGTATTAACTAACTAATATCCGTAATATCGCTAATTCCTGTTCGTTAATTTATTTCTTTTATTCTTTTATTCCTTTTTCTCAAATTATCCGTTTTAAAGGTATTTTCGACATAAATCGCCTATTCCAATGTAATTAATGTAATTTTCATTATTGTAATTTATAATCATTGTATTTCTTTTATTGCTTGTATGCTTTCACATGAAAATTAAGCGTTAAATCCAACTTCGACCCAATTGTTTGCTAATTACGTGTCTCACCGACTTAGCCTAATTCTCACATGTTAGGATTAAAACTTGGATGTTGCATTGCATGCATATAATCGACAATATATCAAGTACGAATAACTTCCCTAATCATTAGTAGAGGCCGCTATCGAGGCGGGCGGGATTAGGTGTTCGATCAAAAGAGCTTCCTAATACGTACCCTCACCCCTTACTCCAGATCTCCGTGAGCACCCGTGTTCATTGGCATCCACGAGAGTCATTCTAGACATAGAATGCTAAGGGTAACGATTGCTTAGTGTTCATGTCACTACTTTGTGTCTTGACATGACACGAGGTATTCGAACGGTTCCAATTTCCCATAAAAATTGGTGGCGACTCCATACAAAATGCAAACGCTTGTTTCGTTTCTCACCAAGCGCCCCCGTGGGTGGCCCGCTGTCCACAGTCGGGGAGGAGGAGTGCAGCGAGGCTATTGAACGGGGTGTGAATAGAGGCATGGGAAATTTGGTTCGAGTCTTGGACGAGTGTGCATGCGAATTACGCAAATGGAAAGGGACGAGTATTAAACAAATTGGCAGGAGTATTGTTACTAAACAGAAGCAGCTGGACTCTTTAAATAATAAGGACAGGACGGATGATAATGTTCGACGAAAGTTAGTTGCGGAGCTGGCGGGTTTGCGAAAGCAGGAGGAGCAATATTGGAGGCAGAGGTCGAGGGCTTTGTGGTTGAAGGATGGGGACAGGAATACAAAATTTTTCCATACTCGGGCGGGTGAACGGAAGAGGAAAAATCATATTGCGATGCTTATTGATGATGAGGGTGTCACGAGAGGGGGAGATGATGCCGTGGCTCATGTGGCAATTAACTATTTCCAGAGTCTTTTTATGTCTGCTAATCCGTCCATTCCCACTGATGTAATTCAGGGCGTGGAGCACCGTGTTACTGAGGATATGAATACTCAGCTGCGACGTGAGTATAGTGAAGAGGAGGTGATCGAAGCTTTGAACCAGATGCATCCTTTGAAAGCACCGAGACCGGATGGAATGAATGGGTTGTTCTATCAAACTTATTGGAATATGGTCGGGCCGGAGGTTATTACAGCTGTGCTAGCTACTCTGAGAGGGGAGGCTTCGCCTAGGATTTAAATAAAACGAATATTGTTTTAATTCCCAAGAAGAAGACGCCTAATAAGATACGAGATTTCCGGCCCATTAGTTTGTGTAATGTGGCTTATAAGCTTGTATCTAAGGTGCTTGCTAACCGTCTGAAAGTTTTTCTAGGTGAGATCATCTCGGAGAATCAAAGTGCTTTTACCCCCGGTAGATCAATCTCGGATAACGTGATGATAGCCTTTGAAATTTTTCATTTTATGAAGGTGTCAAGAAGTAAAGAGGGTTTTATGGCAATAAAACTCGATATGGCCAAAGCATACGACAGAGTTTAATGGAAATTTCTCAAAAGGGTGTTGGACGCTATGGGCTTTGATAGGGGATTGACTTCTCGCGTGATGGAATGTGTCACGACAGTCTTCTTTGCGGTTCTTATTAATGGGCAGCCCACGGAAACGTTTCGACCATCACGGGTTTACGTCAAGGTGACCCATTGTCGCCGTATCTTTTTATATTGTGTGCTAAGGTCTTATCGAGTTTGATGATCGAGGAGGGCGGTTGAGAGGGGGAGCTTACATGGTGTTAGAATTGCGGGTAATGCCCCTCCTATCTCGCACTTACTTTTTGCCGATGATAGCATCTTTTTCACAAGAGCATGTCCGGAGGAGGCGGATGTGATCACGGCTATTTTGCGCCGCTATGAGGAAGCTTCTGGCCAGCTTGTTAGCCTTGACAAGACTACAGTGTCTTTTAGTAAAGGGATTCCCATCCAGAAGCGGAGTAATTTAGCCACGCGATTGGGTATTGTTGAAGTCCAGGAACAAGAAAGGTACTTGGGGTTGCCTACGGTGGTGGGTAGATCGAAGAAAGCTCTCACGGACCTTTTACGTGATAAAATTAGTAAGAGACTGAGCGGATGGCGCGGGAAAATTTTGTCTAGGGCTGGTAAGGAGGTTCTTATAAAGGCAGTGGTCAATTCACTCCCTACCTATAATATGAGTATTTTTAAAATTCCCGTTCATTTTTGCGATGAGCTAAAATCTCTTATTACTCGGTTTTGGTGGGGCTTTGAGGAGGGGAAAAAGGCATTAGCTGGGTGGCTTGGAAACGGCTTTGCCAATCGAAGAGCTATGGGGGGATGGGATTCCGCGATTTTTATCTCTTTAATATGGCGCTCCTTAGCAAGCAGGTATGGCGATTGTTGGCAGAACCTGATGGTTTATGGGCTCGGGTGATGCGTGCTAAGTACTATCCGACGGGAAATTTTATGGAGGCTGATTTGGGTAGTGCGCCTAGCTATACATGGAGGGGTATTATGGAGGCTCGGAGTGTGTTAAGCGGAGGGTGGAGGAAGAGGATTGGAGATGGGCTGACAACGAAGGTCTGGCATTACGCATGGCTGCCCGAGACTCGGACAGGGAGAATTTTGAGTCCTCTGATTACGGGTCGGGAAAATATGGTCGTCGCTGAGTTGATGGAGCATGGCGGGGGGTGGAATGCGGGTTTACTTGCTGACCTTTTTTGCCATTCGAATGTGAGAGGATCTAAGGTATTCGGTTAAGTCAGGCGAGGCCGTCGGATAATTGGTACTGGGTAGGGAAAAGGATGGGTTTTTTTCTGTAAGGTCGGCGTATAGGAGACTAGCAGGTGATAGGGATGTCGTGGATATGGGGGGTGTGTCGGAATGGGGTAAGGAGAAATGGCTATTGAATAGGCTCTGGAAAGTCCCGGTGTGGCCCCGAGTGAAGCTCTTCTTCTGGCAATTGTGCAGTGAAGCTTTGGCAACAAGAGCGAATATTGCTTCTCGAGTTCGAGGTGAGCCTGCTTTCTGTTCCTTATGTAATTCTTTTATTGAGTCTAGTATACATCTATTTCCTGATTGTGCCATTGCTAAAAGGGTGTGGGAGGGTGTCGGTCTTGGCGAGGTGGGGAATGAAGGAGGTGGGGTAAGGGATTGGGTCGAGGAGAGGTGGAAGAGCTTTGGGGGCAGGGAACATACCTTATTTATGGTGAGCTATTGGGCTATGTGGGAGCACCGCAACAAAGTGATATTTGAGGGAAGGGAGGTGGACCATATGAGGGTGATAAGGCGTGTCATGGACGTGGTGGAGGAGATTGAAGGAGGGGGGTATGTGAAGGCTCGGAGAGATAACTAGAGGGCGAGGAGTGTAAGGGAAGGCGAGACAGGAGGATGGAAGCCACCTATGTCGGGTTTTGTTAAAGTCAATGTGGACGCAGGAGCTACGGAGGGGGTAGGTGTGAGTTGTGGAGCCGTCTGTCGGGACGATAGGGGGAGGGTGTTATGAGGAGCCTCGCTTGTGCAGGATCAGTATTGGGAGCCACAGGTTGCGGAAGCTGTTGCAGTCTTGGAGGGCATTCAAGAAGCTGCGAGAAGGGGACACGACAAGATCGTCATGGAGAGCGACTGCTTGGTGGTTGTGGAAGCGCTTCGAAAGAAGACTATCGGAAGGAACATGCTTTCTTTGATTTACTCGGAGATTTTAAATTTATGTAATTCTTTTAGTTCGGTTGTTGGGTCTTTTACTAGCCGTGTTAACAATAGCGTAGCACATTCTTTAGCTCATTTGGTTCCTAGAGTAGTCGGTAGAATAGTGTGGTCGGAGGATCTTCCACCGATTGCGAACAATGCTGTTATTGTTGATTCTATTATAATGCAGTAGACCTTCGGGTCTTCCCTTCAAAAAAAAAAAAACTCCTACTTATCAAAACGCAGCACTTCATCAACTGTGAAACTCAACAAATCCAATAACCCGTCTTCATTGAACACCTCCTGGAATTTCGCCCACTTGAGCTCGAGTTTTATGACGATGATGCTCGGTGGTGGAGTTGTTGCTGCTATTGCGGAGGTGTCGAGTGGTTGTTGCGGCGTTGAATGATGGTTCTGGGACGGAGCACAGGTGGGATAATGGTGCACAGCCACGAATTGAACGGAGGTCTTCAATTGAAAGAGCAGGTGGTGGTTGATTGATGATCACGGTGGTTACTAGTTTTTGTTGCTGCTGTTGTGCTCGGGTTGAATTCCGAGCTCGGAACCGTTGTTGCTAATGTTGTTGATTAATGATGGTGAGAACACGAGCAGGGGACTGGCAATGATGAACTGGGTAGTTCGAAAGTAAGACGGAAGGGACTCGGGTCTGTTTGCAGATCAGAGGTAAGGCGAAGATGGGTGGTGATGTGTGAGTTCGCATCGAGGTGGTTGCGGTTTGTTGTGGTGTGAATGAATGAAGATGAAGCAGCAGGAGTGCGAACTGAATTGATGCTGGTGGTTAATGATGAAACCAAGTCAATGAGGATTTGTCGACCTTTGACTTTGCTACATTTGTTTAATACTAGATCTCGTATTGACCCGTCTCACTCCTCGTTCCTCCTTAATATTCCGTCTCACCTACACATAAAAGCAATGAAATAATAATAATACTAATATTATATATAAATACGAGTAATTATTAAATACAACTAATATGACTAATTATTATAAATTAGTAATTAAATGAGCTTTTTAATCAATTAGGCACGCAAAATCGAGTCGGAATAAGGTATAAATGAGGGGTAAAATACGACCAAAATACTACTCATCAATGGTATTTCCCGACCGAGACCATATTTTTAAAGCTGAAAACTCGGCCACTTAGATGAGAAAAGTGGACCATTTTGTTAGATGCATTCTACTACTTGTTTCTATGCTCACATGATTGGATGCATCGCATTTTTCTTGCAAGCCCCCACTTGCCTTGCGAGTCGTGCCTTACCTCATAGGCATGACTACGTGAGTTGAAGGGACGGAGGAGGCCCGTTAATTGCCTTTCATCGGATATTATTAGAGTAGCTAACCTTTAGTCAAATAAGGGTCTCATTTTGGCTCATCCTCTTACTCGGGGACGGGTAATGTTTAAGTGTGGGGAAGTTGATATAGTGTGGTAATGCACCAATTTTCCTCTCTATTTTCATGTTTTCCGACTCAATTTGAGACGATTTTATGTGTCTTGCATTGCATTTTGTGGCCCGATTCCCTAGTCTATGATACCATGCCCGTCTCGCAGGATTTGGAGCGGAAATGGAGGATTTGGACCAAGCAAGGCCTTTGGATAGCATGAGCATGAAGAACGAGGAAGAATTGCTGAGGAGGTACTCCCAGCCGGTAGGCCGGCAGCCGGTCACCCGACTGGGACTACATATACACTTGGCATTTTGGAATTTTGGTGGAAGGTTACAGCGAACTCCCAGCCGGTGCTAGCACCGGCAGCCGGTCACCCGGCTGGGAGAACAAGAGGAAGAAAGAAAATTAAAGAAGTTACAGAGAACTCTCAGTCGATGGTAGCACCGGCAGCCGACCACCCGGCTGGGAGTACATGCCAATCACATAAGTCAAACTGAGAGAAGAAAAAGTCAAGATGCACTCCCAGCCGGTGGGAGCAACGGCAGCCGGCCCACCGGCTGAAGCCACCTGATGTTTGATTTCAAGAAAATTCTTCCAGCGAACTCCCAGTCGGGCCAAGCACCGGCAGCCGGCCCACCGGGAGCCGGCCCACCGGCTGGGAGTACTATTCCGCATTTTGAAGCCTCTTTATAATTTTCACCCTAATTGTATGCAACCTATAAATACCCCCTCTCTTAATCATTTTTGGCACACAACCCTAGATCTGAAACTCTCCTTTAATTTATGCAATCTTCCTTAATCAAAGCACTAATCTTTCCTTAATCAACATTAATTACTTAGTAAAATTAGCTTAGTAGTAGTTATTATCAATTGTTTACATTTGGTTATTGGGTTGTAATTTGGAGATATTGAAGAATCTCTTCATTAATTCAATCAAGTGACCATCTTTCCTTATTGTTGGTACATTTCTCTTCTTATTTACTTTGTTTAATCAATAGTTTACATTTCAAGTTGTCTTTTATCATTGTTGAAATTTATACCATGTCTTCTATTTTGATTACTTGTCTTTCTCCAATTATTTGCATGTATCATTTAATTTGAATATGTGTGAGTATAAATCCTCTTAGGGTTTAGGGGGAGTCTAAATGGGATTAATGGGTATGATTAGATGATTAATATTTGGGTTTTTGGTGAGTTGTTTAGCCTTCTTATCCATGCACACAAGGTGTTTGATGAATTGTATGAGTGAAAGCACATGCCTTTCTTCATTATTTGCTTAATTCCCCTATGAATGAAAGTTTATGGAGGGTCTTGTTGTATGTTTAGGAGAAGTGTTGATGCTTTATGAAAGTTAGGTGTCATCTTTAGGAAGGTCAAGACATTGATTGTTTTCCTAGGCTAGCCCTTACCATTCACCCATTAAATCACCATGTTTGTCCTTAACCCATTTAGATGAACCCAAAAGCCCTAGTCTTTAAATCAATCGTTTACACTTCATCTCAATCGCTTGTCTTAGTTTATATCTAGTAGTTTAAGTTTGAATCAACTCCCTTCGTTTTCCCGACTAAATTAGACTCGAATTAAACTAAGTAGAAACCCCTCCATCCTTGTGGTTGACCCCGATTAATACTACTTCTTAATTAGGTTTATAAATATTGTTGGTAGTAAGAGTTGACGGCTTTATTTATTACATTCATCTTACTCATCATCGAGTCAATTCCAATTCCAAATTCTAGGAGTTCTCAAATACTTGAAATGTCTCAATTACGGAATTCAATTCCAATTCAAGGTTCTCAAACATACCATAAAGAAGATCTCACTTCTCCTTCTCTCCAATCGGAAAAACACAACTTCTATTCCAATCCTTAAATCACTTCCACGGTTCCACCACAATCAAATTTTCATTCAAAAATGATTACGATTCCGTATTTGATAAGAGCAGGTGTATAAATTTGTTCGTTTCGAATGGAAATAGGGCTGTGCATATTTCGTTAGTGGTACCATTTCTAGTTTAATCACCATCATCTCCGTGAATTTCCCCAAATTGTTTTATTTTATTTTTCAAATTGAATTTCAAATTTTAATTATATATTTGGTTTTATAAGGTGTGGTGTAGGATGTGGTGGTTATGGACTTATGGTTGATGTAGGTGGTGATTGGGAGTGGCGGTATTATGGTAGTGGAGGATAGTGGGTAGCGGTGGTGGAGTTGTGATAAGCGGAATGGAAATTGTGGTGTTTAATTTAATGTTAACGGTGAGGGAGTGTGGGATAGGGTGGTGGTGATGCGGTGATGTCGACACTGGTGCTGTAGTTAGGGGAGGAGGTGGTTCATGATTGAGTAACTGAGAATTGGTGGTGATAAGTTAAAAGCAGGGGGTAAAATGGTCAATTTTAGAGATTTGGTATTAAGTATAAAAAAAATAGAGACTTTTGGTATAAGTTTTGACGAAAAATTATTCGAGGTATAAAATTTGAAAAGTATGTTATTGGATGTATAAGTTATCAATTTACCCTTGATTTTAGGTCAATAACAACATCATCATGACAGCCACTATATGCCACTTGTTCAAATATTTATGCCAACGCAACAACCACACGCACCATGCTCACGGCTTACATACGTACCACCCACAAGCACTATCCACCACCTAGAAGCACCGTCCAACACCCAAACCACCACGCCTCGGCTAATAAAATTTGATAAACTGGTAAACAGTTAATTTCACTAATTAACAAACCCTAACAATTTCAACCGAAGATGTTAACAATTGCTAAACAATAAAATTATTTCACTATTGGAGAATTATAATCCATTATTCAAGTTTTTAGAACAATTCGAATCGATTTTAGGAGAAAGGGTATACTCACTCCATACCAGACCAATGGTAACATGGTAAAAAATAGGGTTTTTAAGAAAAGAGGGTACAAGGGTAAAGAGGGAAAAATTAGGTGGGGAATGTAATTGTGGGTTGGTAGGTGAGGTATATGTAATGACATTTTGTGTAGATATCAAATGGATATAAGGATTACTTGGTAATGTTGTGGGCCAAATAAGGAATGTTACCATTGGTGTGGTACGGCCGTATTAGGTAAGTGTTACCATTGGTCTGCTATGGAGGGAGTATATAAAAGTTAATTTGATTATGTTTAGGAAAAGGGTGTGGTATATAAATTTTATTTATGATAAAATGTATATGAAAGAGTAAAATTTATATGTGAAAAATTAATTCCGTTAAAATAATCTATTTATATCTATATCATATCATATCATCATATATTATATTAAAGCAATAACCGTCCACCTCTTTTATCGCCACGTGTCACAACTCCTTCAAACGCCACGTGTCATCATCTATTTAAAAAAAAAAGAATCATCAAAATTTAAACAATGTCTTTTGATTGATTTAAGAAAGGCAGTTATATGGAGGTGTGTTCACTTTTCTCTGTAATCAAATCTAAAGAATCAAAGACGTATAACGCCAGTTTACAATATCATCCAATTAACCTCTGATTTTTAATTTTTTTTAACTAAAATAAAATCTCATAATATTAAATTCTTCTTAAACGCAATTCACATAATTTCCCATAATACGATTATACGAATATATTAGAGAAGGAAGTTAGCATAATTATATATAGAAGGAAGTGACTATCACTATATATAGGATGATGCAAGTTTTCATAATATCAAAAATATTTATTAACATAATCAATTTATTCATAATCAAAATTCAGTAATTAGTGATTTGTTACCGAAAATGAAACCGTTATTTATAAAAGTAAATATAGTAGCATTATTGTAATGATTAGTCAATTTGCTTAGATCGAGAATATCTTACCTCCCTATTCTAAAATCTAAATTCATATTCCAACTCTACGCTTCTTTGTTTTATTTTGATTTTTATATTACTTTCAAAAAAATTATTTATATAATTTATAATGCTAATTATTCTAAAGATGAAATATGTTTAATGTGTAGGATGAAGAATTGTAGATTTGTATTTGGAGTTGGGGATAAGTTTTAGAAGACTTTATCATGGGCGTCAAACAACAATTAAGAGCCCCTACGTTCGTCGCTTATTCGTTATTCCCTTTGGTAATTTATTTATGTTTTTATATGTTTCATCTAATTTCTATTTTTATATTGTAATCATATACTTAAAGATTTGACGACGATTAA
Source organism: Silene latifolia (assembly GCF_048544455.1). Classification (NCBI taxonomy): domain Eukaryota; kingdom Viridiplantae; phylum Streptophyta; class Magnoliopsida; order Caryophyllales; family Caryophyllaceae; genus Silene; species Silene latifolia. The sequence continues at coordinate 30,066,339 of NC_133526.1, read as the reverse complement.
ATTGTTGCTATAATAATCAATTGTTACTCCATGTTAGTTATTTGAACTTTTTGTTAACTAATGTTATAATTGTTAGAACTAATGTCCAGACTTTATTGCGTATATGAGCAAGGTAATATATTGGTAGAGCTATGTAGTAACCAAATGGGATGCAAGTGGCTGGATGCTAATGAGCAACGTAAACAACAATGAGAGAGCAAGACATGGTTGATATGGCGCCTAATGTGTATATATATATGTATAATACAGCTATGATTACTCCCATGAGCGAAACAGTCAGTGGTAAGTTGTCTTTTTTTTTTTGCCAAGTAGGAAAAAATTAATAATTGATGATAGTTTTTTTTTAATCAACGATAAAGTCTATTTTTTTTAAGAGAATTGAAAGGGGAGATTGTAAACGTCAAAGACTCAAAGAGGATTCATATGAATGAAGGCCAAGGTGAGAAAGGTGATTGTCGAGATGATCAAGGGACTTACAAAGAGGTTTATATGGACCGAGATACTAAACTTGTGCAACAACAATAACTCAATCGATTTGCTTTTAGCTTTAGGTTTATACGGAGTATCATTCTTTTATTCCTCTCTTTTTTTTCTCATAATTCAGTTAATTACTTCTCCACACAAGAAATGCACAACGTGTAATACAAGAACATGATACCTTGACTCCTAATATCATTTATTTTTGTATATTATAATTTGAATAAATATTCGCATTCCTTTCATAATTTGAATACTTCCTCCGTTTCATTGATTTTTTTACAGGTCAAAACAAGTGGGATAGAGAGTCATTTGACGATAACAAAACGATTACCCCCATACCAAGTCGGGGTAAGTAAGTTATCATAGTCATTTAGAAAAGTTGCAATTCAGATAATAAGGTTCATTGTGAGATGGAGAAGGTTAAAATGAGTACAAATTATGATTTTTTTTTATTCAAAATGACCTGAAAAGTAGGATTTTCAGGTGAGTTGGTATTAGTTATGTGTCGGGGTTGATAGTTTGGTACTGATTATGAAAGATTTTTTTTTAGTCCGGTACCATTTATGAAATTTTGGCAAAACTTGGTACTATTTATCAATTTTTCCTTTTTTTTTTATGTATACTGAACTTAATTTTGTCTTCGACTTGATAATATCTTGAGATAGACTTTTATTTGACTCTAAATTATTAAATCAATTTAGTTTGGATTGTCTTAAATTACGGGTGAATAGTGACGGGTTTAGACCTTGATCAAACGGGTTGTCAAGTTAAGTCAAATTTTGACCGGTCTATTTCAAATCACTCCGTTTTTCTGATATCTTAGAACAGAGTTACGACTTCCCAAAGTTTATTCATTCAAGAAATTTTGACTGATTTTTTTCCGAACGCGAAATTGACTTTTTTTTTTTCAAAATGATTGTCTTTTCGAAATATACAATTTGAGAAAAAAAAAGCGGCTTTATGAAATTTTGACTAACAGATATGAGTAGTTGAAGTAATTTTTAAGAAAAGTAGGGTTATTTGGGAAAAAAATTGCAAACTTTAAAGGTACCATGAGAATTATTCGTATAAATTATGACAATTACAATTATAATATAAATACTATTTATAATGCAATTTTGAAGATCGCCCTGTGCGGGCACGAGTTCAAAAGCTAGTCTATATCTATATAATAATATAAAAAGGCATCTTGAGCTTCATTTGAGATGCCATGTGTCACACCCTAAACTATTGCCACCTATCGACCTGCATTGTTCATTTGCAATAACATAAAAAGTCAAGTAGTCAAACTGACTGTTGATCTGCCTCTCCCCATGTAATTAACCTCGCTAAACCGGTTGTTCATATTCAATGTCTCAATGTCTCATTCATTAACCCAATATTACATCTCAATTATAAACTTATGAAATAGACTGTAATCATCACTGTTTAATTGCATACCAACACACTCGGTTCATCTCCCATCATAACGGCTTACTGTATGAGTAACTCTATAGGGTAGATGTCTTTGTCTCTTCCCTTCATTCATGGTACCATTTAATGAATTTAAGATAGTTACCATTTGAGATGGAGTTTTATACCGACTATAATTTTCTTACTGTACTTATTTAGCTCTTTAAATATGGAGCAGTTATGATGAAGAAACCACTATCTTGGTCTCCCTCAACTCCATCTTTCTCCTACGAGGCTACTAACTTCTCTACCGCTGACCCTTTGATTATGAAATGTGATTTACAATTTCTTATTTCAGGGTTTTCTCGCTGACAGTACGATTTTCTCAGTGTAAGCTATACCCGAGTCGATGTAAGGCTCATTTTTTTGGGTTGGATGTAGTTGCAGCGTAAATTTTTGACTCGGTATTGCAAAATTAATGTTTTTGCAATTTTTCGTTATTGCAATTATTGGGATGCAGGTTTTCGTTGTACGGAGTATTAATTATCGAGGTATTCAGATTATTACGGAATATCTTATATTTGACAGAATTTATTTTTACGCATTTATTCCTTTTGATAGGAGCGTTATTTCTTACTCGATCGCAGTGTTGATACCAAGTTTAGTTTGTTTAGTTTTCAATTTAATATAATTCACCATTACCTATTCGAAACATCTTATTACTCATCCAAAGCTTTTTAATGCTTCATAGTTCATATAGTCTTATGGTGTTTTAATGACGCTTCCGTTGTTCTACTTGAAACACCGACTAAGAAGATTATATTATCTACTCATCATAATGTTAAATAATAAAAGCAATATCTACTGATTTAAAACGTCTTGCATATTTTTTTCTTTAGGGCGGAGAAAAGTTGGTATCACGATCCACTTAAACCAGGCTACTATTTCGTGTGATTAAGATTGCCTAGTACCTGAACAAGGGTGGCAAGTGTGCTCAATGTCTCGGCTCGCGTTCCCCTCATTTTCTCTCTTACGCCCTTGAATATCGTACTGTTGATAGAGGTGTTGGAGATGGCTTGAAACGCAGAGAGAGACAACAAGAAGAATAAAAGAATAATGCCAAGGGTTAAGGCACATTTGGCTGGCTGGCAAATATGGTGAAGAGCTAAGCAAACTCCTAAGGTAAATATATCACCATTGCTAGCAGCCGCATTCTGCTTAACATTCACATCGTTCTTCCCCCACAAGAAAGCCACTAAATATGCTGCTAGAAAGGCAAGGTCGGTACCGTTTCTCATGAGTTTTTTTGTAGCGTTATACTTATGTTGGATTGGGGAATTGGGATGTTCTTTTGCCTTACTTTAGTGTCTGCTCATGTTAGGAGTGAATCTTGTGAGCCATTTTAGTATGTTACTCTAGAGCTCGCTTGGAATGAAAGTAATTATTAAGGGAGTAATAGAGCTAAAATGAACTAAAAAATGGAGGGAATGGATGGAGATAGGAGATAAAAATGGGGAAATATAGTGTAATAGTTCCTCCATTAGGGGGTAATTGTTACCTACCTCCCCCTCAAGTAATTATTACTCCCCTAATGGAGAAACTATCACACTATATTTCCCCATTTCTATCTCCCATTCTCATCCATTCCCTCCATTTTTTAGTTCATTTTAGCTCTATTACTCCCTTAATAATTACTCCATTCCAAGCGAGCCATAAAGATTACTAATACTGAGTACTAAGTAAAGATAGTCTTCATTGTTAGAAAGCAAGATCTGTACGGAGTAATTGTTATCTCTCGCACTGTCGATCTTGTATTCCATTGTAACTGCATATATCTAATGGAACTATGGAAGCCAATAAATGTTCAAAGCGATTTATTTGAACCATGACACGAATTCAAGATATTGTAATTGATCTCTCATAACGGCGTATTTCTCAATTCTCATGCAAAAACTGTGCCATTAACTCATTTATAGTCGTTAAATGGTTGTATGTTTTTGCAGCTAAATGCTCACGTACAATTCCTTTGAGGAGTTTTTTTGTTTGAGATTATTGATGATTAAAACTAACAATGCTGCGTTTTTGCTCATTCAGAAATAGATACTCACTCTTTTTATACAATACTTGAATACTCGTATATCCTTAGCTGTTGAAATTGAATCACAATTAACAAATAATGTTTTCCCCCTATTTGTGCAATACATAGAACACCACAAAAACGTCGTGCAATAATTTTTAAAGTATAACATTTGCTGACCAAAGACATCAAATAAGAAGGAAATCCACGAAGCAAGTACACATACTTTCAGAAAATGTTCATATGCTTCAACAGTTGAACAAGACGGCTAACTACCTAGCAATGACATACAAATATACTTCACTCTTTCTAGAAATAAAGAAAAGCATTTTCGAGCTCACAATTAACTAATGCGAAGATACAGTACAACTCCAACAGTTGAAATGATGAAATCTTAATGTGTTGTTTTATGACCCTTCAAATTAAGGGCAAGAAAAACTTTGTTGATGATCAACAAAAACAAAGCATCAACCAATAAAAAACCCGTGGATTTCACGGGTAATAAAACTAGTTAAAGAATAATAGACAAACCACACTAAACACATTATTGGACACGTGTCATCTTTCCATGCAACAATTATTTCCCGCCAAACTATTACGTCTAACCCTAAAGATTGTCTAAAGCGAATAAGCGATGAAATCCGTATCTTTTCTAAGCCGCCACCCACTACTCCCTCATTCTCTTACTACCTCAATTTTCCTCTCTGCCTTCCCACTGTCTCCTTCAACAATTTTTGGTTTTTTTCGTCTTGATTTTCCATCACTCCCAACATTTTGTAAGAATACAACATGGAAGGGAAGGATGAATCTAATATCGCGAATCTTATGACGATGGTGTTTCAAGTTTAATTCACTGCATTATTCACAATGTATGTTTTCAGTCGTCCTCATCTTTCCGTTTCAGTTTAGGTGTGTTCTAAATTTCTGTAACTTCCTACCTCATTAAGTTGGAAATAAATTTTAATTGGTGATTGTTAGTCGCTTCTGCCAATAAGAGGAAAAAAACCCTAAATTTAGGCTCCAACCACCTTGATTTTCCTCCATTTTTTTTAGTTCATTTAGGCTCCATTACCCAAGTAATAGTTACCTCTAATCCAAGAAAACCCTAAATTTTCATAATTTCCCTGATTTATCAAGAAGGAAAAAACTATTCAATTATAGTAGCAGCTTCACTGAATGAAGATTGGATGTGTTTTGCGAACAATCAGGTTAGAATATGGCATATGGGTTGATTTAATGAAGGTTCACTGAATTTCGAACGCATCAATGTCGCTGACTTCTCTCTTCATCTTGCATTTTCATAATTGATTACTTCTAGATTGATTTATATGAAGATATATTCACTGTTTTTTTATTATTATCAATTTCGAACCAGATTATCTTGAGAGGATAATGCTTTAGTCTTTGTTTATTATCAATACCGAATAAAGCAGTCAATATGTGTTTTTTATTATTATCAGTATTGAGCATTATCAATTTCACTCTGTTTTATCTTTAACTTGCCTTTTTGTGTATTTACCTATTATAAATTTCGCTCACTTCTCGCTTTTCGAGTTAATGAAAAGTTTTCACCCCCGATTTTTCATTTTATACAGGTGTCTGATTCAATGAAGTTGTTTAGGTTGTTGGCAAAGACAAGCAAGGTATGAAAAGTTACACTTGTGTTCAAAATAGGACTGCACATGTCCCTTCTTTTCCATTCCATTTTACCTTTATGTTAAATATGAGTAGTTAATTCTGATAATCACGAGTGAAATACTTTGAAAATTTAGGTATTGGACTGGAAAAGAAAATGTTTGGGCGTTTGATACCTCACAAATTTTCAACATTCTCAAGGAACTCAAAGTGAGTGGTATGCTTTTCATTTTTTGCATTTTCTCCCTTTTTGAGGCGTACTAATCTGAGTTGAACAAGATAGTTGCATTGTAGAATAAGAATCTCTCTTTTCTTGCTTTTGAGTCACATTGTAACTAGGGACCATATCATACACTATATCACTTTACTAACATTGTTTCTCAACATCGAAACTCGCTTAACCTGCTGATTCGACTCATTTAGTCGTAGTTATTTGGAGCGATTTAGTATGGTTTTAATGGCTTGGAGTAGTATTATGAAGCTTAATTGCAGGTTATTTGTTAGTGAGCTTTGGTTAGCTATTGGGCCGGTTTTACAAGTTTAGAACGGAGTCCAAGTCCGAGGAGAGATAGGCCCGGATACCTATGGAGATACATGAGACGTGTGCGCTAATTGAGCGCACATAAATCAAAAGAAAAGGGCAGCGGCAGCAGCTATGCGTGACCTGCGTTCAACCTACATTCGAGCTGTGCGCGACCTGTGCGCGACCAAGGCGCGACTGAAGCGCGTGCGTGCTGTTTCAGCGTCCAGCTTTGCGTCCAAATTAAAGACTCGTGTTTTGTTTCCTTATTTGACTCGTTTGTTCCGATGAATTTTATTATTATTATTATTATTATTATTATTATTATTATTATTATTATTATTATTATTATTATTTCTAGTACTTTATTTCCTACTTTAATTATTTTACCTAATTACTATATAACTTATTATTTTAGTTTTAGAAAAGACTTACACAACTTTGAGAAGAGAAAAAACCCTATTATTGTTATTAGCAGACGATGTGTAACTAATCTTTCTTCTTGGATTCGAGCAATTGAAGCACTCTTAATACGATTGTGAGTTTGAATGTTTTAATTTCTTGTCTTGATTATTGTGAATTGCTTAGTTATTAATTTTATGAATGTCGATTGATTATTGCTAGGTGTACAACTAATGATTGATTTCTTCATTCTATTGTTAGTATTGTTAATTGAATAGGATTTATTGATTAACTCTACGCTAGTAACAGCTAGGAATTAATATTGAACGGGATACATTGATATTAGTACTTAGAAGCGATTTACATAAATATCTAAAGTGCAACTGGATTGTATGCATTATTTATTCTCTATCGAGTTCTCTATTTTATATTGCTGCTGTTGAATTAAATCTTGAACTGGATTGTTAAGGTTGTTTAACAGTTAGGGTTGATTAAGAACGGGATTCGTTTTAATTAACTATTCGTAAGGAGAATTGGAATTTGTCATTCACGATAGAGTAATCAAGATTAGTAATTGAAACCGTCTTACAGTGATCAATTGTTATTGAGTGTGGATATATGCTTGGCTGTAAGACCCTTTTAAATCATTTGATACACCGAAAGTCATTAGTTTTATTACTCAATTTGCATTAGCTTTTAATCTTAGTTTATTAGAAAATCAACTCAAATCCCCCCTTTTGTTACTACGATCTTTAATTATATTAAAGATCGACTTTTCCTACATTATAATTTGCATAAATTGTTAATCTAATTCCCTTGGGTTCGACCCTTATTTCCGCTTTACTACTATTTAGTAATTGGATTTAAGTGATATAAATTGTTAATTTGAGGCATACGACTTTAGCCTGTCAAATTTTGGCGCCGTTGCCGGGGAATTGGCATTAATTATTTTTGTGTTTTAGTGTAGGTTTATGCATAATACTCGTATTTCTAACCTGAACCTCGAGCCTTTCGATCCAGAGATTGAGCATACTCTTTTCAGGTTACGAAAGAACAAACGAGGTGCAATAGTGGCTGTTCCTGAAGGCAGTGAGTTCGACGATCTACATTCTGAATATTCTGAAATTTCTGAACAACCCGAACCTTTGAATATGGCTAGAGAAACCCACACTCTAAGGGAGCTCACAGCTCCAAATCTTAACGTTCAACCATTGTGCATCACTTTTCCAGCATTGGATGATGGAGTTACTTTTGAACTGAAATCTGGTTTGATACATCAATTACCAAGGTTGGTGGTATGAGCATTGAGGATCCGAATAAGCATCTTTCGGACTTTCATATTGTGTGCCTTTGGTATGAAGCCACCTGCTATTACTGACGAGCAATTGAAATTGAGAGCATTTCCTTTCACCTTGAAGGACAATGCGAGAGACTGGTTAAACTATCTCCCACCGGGAAGTATCACTACTTGGGTAGGTATGAAGAAGGCGTTCTTGGAAAAATATTTTCCTCCTTCTCGATCATCTCAGCTGAAAAGAGCCATCAGTAATGTTGAACAGCAAGACGGGGAAACTATGTATGAGTATCTTGAGAAATTTAAGAAGCTCTGTGCTAGTTGCCCTTACCATGGTTAGTCTGATCAGGATCTTATTATGTATTTTTGTGGTGGACTGAACCAAGATGACCGTCGCATGATTCACTCAGCTTGTGGAGGAAATATAGCCAACAAAAATCCAGATGAGGCTTGGGAGGTTATTTCAGAGCTAGCTGAGACCTCTAGACAGTTTGAGAGGAAACCATCACGAAGAGGAGTGAATGCTATGGGTGTTAGTCCTGGTTTAGAGGAAAAGGTTGATAATATTGTTTTCACTCTCCGTGACATGTTATCTGGGAGACAAATGGCTACTGTTTGTGGCATATGCGCCACTGAGGGTCACCCTAATGATTTGTGTCCTTACTTGCGAGAAGTGGCCAAGAAGAAGTAAATGGTGTTTGGGAGAGTACTACAAATAACAGGAAATGGGATCCATATTCCAAGACTTATAATGAAGGATGGAAGGCTCACCCTAACTTTCGTTGGGGAAATTCTCAAGCCGGTTCATCGTCTGGCCCTCCTAGAGGTCAGTTTCTCCAAAGACCACAAGGACAACAATTTAATCAACAAGTACCTCAACAAGCAGCTGAACAAGCACCACCGAGTTCATCAATGTCCACGAAGGATATGATTCGGGCTCTTACTCTCAGTGTTACTCAAGATAGAACAGATAATAAGCAAAATTTTAAGAATCTTGAAAATCAGGTTAGTCAGCTGGCTACTGCAATTAATAGGTTGGAGGCTAGAGATTCTAATGCACTACCATCTCAAACGGTGGTGAATCCAAAGAATGTGAGCGCAGTCTCTTTGAGAAATGAGAGACAATTAGTGGAGGCTGAGAAAGTGAAAAGAAAAGCCAAGGAACCGGTGATTCATGAAATATAGGAAGAGATAGTGATCAAGGAAGGTGAAGAAGCTTCTATTGTTAAGGAGAAGGAGCATATTCCCTCTTCTATACCGGTGGTGGAACCGGATGTACCCTTTCCTGATGCACTTAAGAGGACTCACCACTTTGAGCACGACAAGGACATTTATGAGGTATTCCAAAAGTGTGAGGTAAACATCCCCCTTCTTAATATTTTGAAAAGTATTCCTAAATATGCTAAATTCTTAAAGGAGTTGTGTACTATTAAAAGGAATAACAAGTTGAAAGGGGCGAAGAAAGTGAAGGTTAGTGAACATGTGTCCACTATGTTTCAAAGAAAATTACCCACTAAGTGTAGTGATCCGGGCATGTTCACTATCCCTTGCACCATTGGAAACACCAAGATTCAAAAGGCCATGCTAGATTTAGGAGCTTCTGTTAATGTGATGCCTTACTTCTTATATGAATCTATGAAACTTGGTCCTCTACATGCTACTAGTGTTGTTATTCAGTTAGCTGATAGATCGAATGTCTACCCGAAAGGGATTGTTGAGGATGTGCTTGTTTTGGTTGATAATCTTATCTTTCCTGCTGATTTTTATGTGCTAGACATGGAACATGATAAACATGCGGCTCCTATTCTGTTAGGTAGGCCACTCTTGAAAACTGCTAGCACTAAGATTGATGTGTCGAGTGGGTCTATGACCATGGAGTCTAGTGGTCAGGTGGTACAGTTTAACATCTATGATGCTATGAAATATCCTGATGATTACCACTCTTTGAATTTTATTGACATTATTGACCATTTGGCCCAAGATTTCTTTGGTTTTAATGGTGATGATGAGTTGCATGTAGCTTTGGAAAATAGTGTGGATGGTCAAGAGGTAGAATATGTTTTTTCTGCTAACTTGAAGGAGGTTGTGGCCGATTTACATAAGTTGGAGGAGCTTCCTTTGGATTTTAATAATAAATTGCCATTAACTGTTCCTTCGGAGAAATTGTTGCCATCTGTTTTGCAGACTCCTGTGGTAGAACTTAAGGCTCTACCTGAGCATTTGAAGTATATTTTCCTTGGTGAGGGAGAAACACTTCCTGTTATCATCTCTAGTAAGCTCACTGAGGAACAAGAAGCAAGGTTGATAGATGTACTTGTGGAGAACAAATTAGCTATTGGTTGGACTATTGCCGACATCAAGGGCATAGTCCAAGTACTTGTATGCACCGGATTTTGCTAGAGGATGATGCTAAACCGGTAAGGCAACCACAACGTCGATTGAATCCTCCTATGATGGAGGTAGTGAAGAAAGAAGTTCTCAAATTGCTTCAAGTAGGTATGATTTATCCTATTTCTGATAGTAAATGGGTGAGTCCGACCCAAGTAGTCCCCAAAAAGTCTGGGGTGACTGTAGTTGAGAACAAAGATGGTGAGCTTGTACCCACTAGGATCCAAAACGGGTGGAGAGTTTGTATAGATTATCGTAGGTTGAATGCGGTAACTAGAAAAGACCACTTTCCTCTTCCCTTTATTGACCAAATGCTTGAAAGACTAGCGGGTAAGGCTTATTATTGCTTTCTAGATGGGTATTCGGGGTAATTTGAAATAGCTATTGCCCCTGAGGATCAAGAGAAAACCACATTTACTTGTCCTTTTGGTACCTTTGCGTATCGACGTATGCCTTTTGAACTTTGTAATGCACCTGCTACCTTTCAGCGATGTATGGTTAGCATATTTTCTGAGTATGTTGAACGCTTCATTGAGGTATTTATGGATGATTTTACGGTGCATGGTGATTCTTTTGATACTTGTTTACATCATTTATCTCTTGTTCTTAAGCGTTGTATTGATACTAACCTTGTTTTGAATTCTGAGAAGTGTCACTTTATGGTGGAACAAGGTATAGTACTTGGACATGTTGTGTCTTCGAGAGGTATTGAGGTAGATAAAGCTAAGATTGATACTATTTCGTCTCTACCTTACCCTACTAATGTTCGCGAAGTTCGATCTTTTCTTGGTCATGCGCAGTTTTTTACCGCAGGTTCATTAAAGATTTTTCTAAGATCGCTTCACCCTTATGCAAGTCTGCAAAAGGAGACAGATTTCATCTTTGACAAGGCTTGTAAGGAGGCTTTTGATGAGTTGAAAGGTAGGCTTACTTCCGCTCCAATTATTCAAGCACCGGATTGGTCTCTTCCCTTTGAGATCATGTGTGACGCGAGTGATTATGCTTTGGGAGCGGTGTTGGGTCAAAAGAATGGGAGGGCTTCCCATGTTATTCATTATGCATCCATGACCCTAAATGAAGCACAACGAAATTACACCACAACTGAGAAGGAGCTTCTAGCAATTGTTTTTGCTTTGGAAAAATTCCGGTCCTATTTACTTGGTACGAAAGTGGTGGTGTTTTCAGATCATGCAGCATTGTGCCACTTGATGGCGAAGAAAGAATCTAAGCCGAGATTGATAAGATGGATTCTATTGCTTAGTGAATTTGATTTGGAGGTGAAAGATAAGAAGGGAGCAGAAAATGTTGTAGCGGACCATTTGAGCAGGTTAGTGGATGTTGATGCAAATCCACATGAGAAAAATCCGGTGAAAGGATTATTTCCTGATGAGAGCTTGTTCGCTATTCGATCCGTAGAGCCATGGTATGCCAATCTTGTAAATTTTCTTTGCTCTTCTAAATTTCCACAAGGTTTTTCTAAATCTCAAAAAGACAAGCTTCGTAGTGATGCGAAGTATTATGTGTGGGATGAGCCTTATTTGTGGAAGCATTGTTCCGACCAAATCATAAGGAGGTGTATACCGGAGAATGAGATGGCCTCTATCCTTACATTTTGCCACTCACATGCTTGTGGTGGCCACTTTGGTGCAAGAAGAACTGCGAGAAAAGTGCTAGATTGTGGGTTTTATTGGCCTTCTTTGTTTAGAGATGCTCATGGATTTTGTCAAACTTGTGACAAATGCCAAAGAGTAGGCAATATTTCCCAAAAGAATGAGATGCCGCAAAGTTACATGCTTAACTGTGAGATTTTTGATGTTTGGGAGATCGATTTCATGGGTCCTTTTCCAAGTTCATATGGAAATCTTTACATATTATTGGCGGTAGATTATGTGTCTAAGTGGGTGGAGGCTATTCCCACTAAGACCGATGACTCCAAGGTGGTGGCAGATTTTATCAAGGCTAACATATTTGCTCGATTTGGAATTCCAAAGGCCTTGATAAGTGACCGTGGAACTCATTTTGTCAACAAGACAATTAGTGCTTTGCTCAAAAAGTATTGTGTCACTCATAAAGTTTCCACGGCATATCATCCGCAGACTAATGGACAAGCTGAAGTGTCCAATAGAGAAGTCAAGTCTATCCTTGAGAAGACGGTGAATCCTAATCGGAAGGATTGGAGCTTGAGATTAGATGATGCATTATGGGCATATCGAACGGCCTATAAAACCCCAATTGGTATGTCACCTTATCGACTTGTGTTTGGGAAAGCGTGTCATTTACCTGTCGAATTGGAGCATAAAGCATATTGGGCAATAAAAAGCTTTAATATGAGCTTGGATGACGCGGGGTTGCATCGGAAATTGCAATTGCAAGAGTTGGAAGAGCTCCGACTTGAATCATATGAGAATGCAACTACTTACAAAGAAAGGACGAAAGCTTGGCATGACAAGATAATATTGAGACGGGACTTTAAAGTTGGTCAAAAAGTCCTTTTGTTCCAATCTCGCTTTCGTCTATTTCCAGGTAAGTTGAAATCCCGTTGGATCGGTCCACTTATAATTACTAATGTTTATCCTCATGGTGCAGTTGAGGTACGAGATCCGACGACGGATAAAGTGCTAAAAGTAAATGGGCAAAGACTGAAGCCCTATCATGATGGTGTCGAGATTGAGGTGGTAGAGTCACTGGATCTCTACGACCCCATTTATGAAGATTAATTTCACCAATAAGTCGAGCAAACGACTATAAACAAAAGCGCTAACGAGAGGCAACCCGGGGTTTTGTATCCTTTTTCTTTGTAATATTTCTTTAGTTTTTATAATTAGTTAATTTATTTGGTTTAATTAGTAATTAGAAATATTATTGTGTTCTTTTTATTACTTGTTTTAATTCATTTTATTTTGACGGTTTATTATATGTAATAGGAATGATGAATAATGCTTCGAGACGGAGAAAGAAAGAAATATAAGTCGTGAATGTAAAGTGTGCCTCAGTCGCGCTAATTAGTCGCGCATAAGTGATGGACAGTCCCTATTTCGCGTTCTACATTCACCTTATGCGCAATCGACGCGCGCTCGATGCACACTCAAGGCACACTTTACATTCACATTGTTATGTCACCTTATATCACTCAGGTATGGAAATTGTTTGATTGCTTTCGACTCTTTCCTTTCTTCTTCTTGTTTCCTAAAACTCAAATAACTCTCATACAAATCAATACTATATATTAATTCCAGAAACCAAGGGACTTCAATGTAATTAAAGAAATTTATACAAATTAATTATACTATATAGTTTTAAATCGATAGCACCGTGTGATGGACCTAAACAAGGGACTTCAATGTAAATATTATATAATTTTGGTTAAAAATATTAATTTAGATAAAACTAGAATATGGCGAGTTTCCTTAAAATAACAGGTCCCACTTATGATGTTAATTAGTACTCCATAAAGATGTTAATTATTTAGCATACACAAATATAATATAAGTATATGTTAGATTTTGGAAACTATTAATAGGTAAGTAAATCAATTCAGATTTCCAAAAAAATATAATATTCCATAATTCATTAGATTTTTAATTTAATTAGTAAAATAATTATTAATTAATTTTTCTTAAAATAAACATATAAACATGCCTTACTTATGTTATTAATTATAAAGATGTTTTAACATAAACAAATATAATTTAAGTATATTATATTTTGGAAATTATTAGAAAGTAGATAAATCAAGCTAGATTTCCAAAAAATATATTCCATAATTATTTTGACTTAATTAATTTAATGCATATATTTAATATATTTATTTCGAGTAGTGAGAGTAATAAAAGTAACCTTGGGTATAGTAATCACTCATTGGATATTTAGAGAGTAAAAATAATTTTGTTAATAGTGAAAAAAATTGTAGTAACATTGGATATAGTAATATGATAGTAATCATTCATTTGAATAGTCAAAATAACAATATTAGCAGCGAGCGAGAGTAGTGGAAGTAACAACGGGAGTAGTGAAATTATCAATATTAATGTACAAGTAGTGAAAGTAATAATAATTACGCCGGGAGTAGTGAAAGTAAAAGTAATAATAATAACAAATGTAATAAAATTAATAATTCTAAGAACAAAAGTAAGTATGTATGAAAAATTAGCTAAGCAATCGATTTAAGTAAAATATTAATGGCGGGAGTAGTGAATTTGTCTCATTATTTATTTCATTGTAAAATAGTTTTAGTTAACTGAAAATATATTTTAATACTAAATAGAGGTAGCCCGGACGAAGCCGGGCACCCATACTAGTCCATCTGATTTCCAAATCCCTCCCACAAATTACTGCTCAATAAATCACAAAATAAAGAAAGTTGTATCAATTGTGTCGGTTTCATTCATTGTGCAAACTGGTTCGAAATTTGGGGGTTTATAACCCTAATTTCTGCAATTTCGGAAATTCCAACAATTACTTCAATAAATCGTGTCCCTTCCTTGTTATATCAACGATTTCGTGCCAATACTGCTGAAATTGGTGCGAGAATATTGGGGTTTCGAAGAACCCTAATTCTGCCTCAATCAAACAATTCTTCCCCAATTCGTGTAAGTTTCGTTCCTTTCTTGCTTAAATTTCGTCTCTTTATTGCTGAAATTGGGACGAAAACTTGGGTTTTATAACCCTAATTTATGAACGGGAAATTTGCTTCTCAGTTTAGGCGATTTTGAGGACTGATTTGGGTTTGTTGCATCTGTTTCGACGCGTTTCAAGTTTTACTCGTGTCTTTGTGTGTTCCTTTTCTCATTGCATAAATTCGAATTCGCTGAATCGTAAAATTGCAGGGCTGTAGTTTTGTGCGTGTTTTTGAGTTGCAGGGAGACTGTGCAGTTACTTTTGTGAAGTGTCGGGAGTGTTACTGCGTTGTTGTTGCTGTATTGTTGGTGTTGGTGTTGGACAGTTGCTGAGGGGTGTGTTGTCGAGGCTACTGTGTTTGTGCTAGGCCGTGAATTTCTGGAATTAAAAGGGAGTTGTGTCGTGAGTGTTGTGTCGGGTTTTGTCGTGAGTGCTGTGGAGTGTTGGTATTCTGGAGGTACTGCTGTTGGATTGAGTTGTTGTGCAATTGTTACTGTTTTTGTTGCAGGCTGCTGAAAGTGCCGTAAAATGACCACAAAACGAAAAAACCCACCTCGAAAAGCTACAAAAACTACCCCAAAGGCCAGCACTAGTACCTCACGTGCTAGTGCCAACCGTCTAGCTGTCGATTATATGGGATGTACTCTGACTGAGGTTCAACAGAAATACTGGAGAGCCCTTATACTTCCCAAAAGAACCATCCGCGTAACCAAATTTCTTGACAGAGAGGCATTGAGACAGTTGGGAGTCCTTGAGGCGGTGGAGGTATTGTTAGAACGGGCTGGGTTGAGTGAGTTTTTGAATAAGAAGGCCGAGACATATAGGAGATTAACGCTGGAGTTCTTGTCCACCGTTGAGCAGGTGCCTGAGAGTGACCCCCCTAGCATTAAATTTCAGTTAATGAACAAAGAAACCGTCTTGACCTATCCTACTTTGAGGGAAATCTTTGGTGTGGCCCCGAGAGCTGATAAGGAGAGTTGGGCTGGTACTCCCTCTTGGGCGGCGACGAATGAGTTTTGGTATGCACTTACTCATCAGCGTAGTGATGGTCACACTCCGAAAAGTTCTAGGATTCCTCATCCGGCCTTTCGCTTTACTCACCGTGTCCTCGCCATGACATTCTTGTGCCAAGGGGAACCTACCAATATTACCCGGCCTGAGATTGAAATGTTGTGGGGTATGGGCCCGGAAGGAGTGGGTCGGCCAGATTGGGTGGGCCGATCACGTAACAAAGAAGATATCCAATGCCGATACATGACGTTTTTCGACTTTTCAAATGATATGGGATTGGAGTGACATAGTGGGATGAAAATGGAGTAGCCAAGTTGTTTGATTATTTAGCAATGTAGGTTGGATTGGAGTGACATATTGGGATGAAAATGGAACGGGGTAGTATCCAGCTAACAATCTAGGCAATAGTCCAGCTAACTCGAGATCTAATTTTTTACCTCTCTCTAAGCAATCGGTCATTCTTGGTAATAATCCAGTCTTACAGTTGTCAGTTGTGAGTCATAATCTCGCAATATTTTATGCAATGACTACACATATACGGAGTATCTCTTAATTCCTTCTCTTTTTACTAACAATCTTTGCTAGGTATCATCACTTGGGACAGTTATATTCATTGGTATTACCTCCGTCCCAGTAAATAATTTACGTTTGCTTTATTTTCCTCTCACCAAATAAAGCAAATGTAAACTATTCACCGTGACAGAGAGAGTACTACTTATTAGAATGCATTTATAAATTAAAATTTTCAATCTAGATTTGCAAATAAAGCGATTATAGTCATTTAATTTGCAGTAAATGAATACTCTTACCGCTTATAAGTCGCCGCAGTGTTACATTAGGGCATATTACTATTTTCCTTGCAAATTCCTCCTTATTTTTGCCCCATTTTCCATACTTTACTTTCCTCCCATAACTTAACACATGAATTCTCGTTCTTGAACTCATCAACTCGATCAATCATATTGAGGGATTAGATCAGTTCATAGACTATACCTCTGAGGTAGTACCTCTTATTATTTATTTTTTGAGTTTTATTTTAAAGTTTTTGAGTTCTGCTTTAGTATAAAGTTTTTGAGCACATTTACTAAAACATTACACTAAAAAAATAAAATATTACTCAAAAACTATATTTATAAATGGTAATATGCTCAGAAAAAATGTGTATATGCTCAAAAACTATAAGGTCTGAGGTACTACCTCAGATGCGTAATCGTTTTTCTCGGATTAGATGATTGGGGCATAATGGCTTTATTATTTAGCTATTAATACATATACCAAATAAAGATGCGAGACAAAGACGTAAATATGATATTTAATATGAGTGTACATATTACGAGACAAGGGAATGAGCAAGTCATTTCGAGTCGGGGTGTTATATGATAATTTTAAAAGATAAGAAGTTATTTAATATAGTCATTTAAATATCCATTTATTATACCAAGTTAGAGAATTTAATATTAAAGCAATATTGCAAATAATTTTTTGCATTTTTCATTATAATTGTTGTCTTGATTTTAGAATGAATATATATTTATCTAATGTAAATTAATTGCGAAAAATATTATACACTCAAATACTAAAATGATATAAACATAAAATTGTAAAATCTTATTTATATATGTCCGTGCAATTTTGCACGGGTACTAAGCTAGTACTCTATATTTTGCTACATCAAAAATCAACTTTGCTGAGAAAAAAGAGCGAGTCCCATTTTCACACAAAATAATAACCCAAAACCGTAATCGTCTTATGTCAGTGCTAAGTCCAACACTAATAACCTGTTCTAAAATTGCAGCAACACTTTACAAGTCAAGATTTGTGCTTCAATTATTCTGCCAACATTTTGCTTCAATTGTTATTCCTTCCTTCAAGTTTTTAAGGTATCATCTTTATGCTCCTAATAACTGCTTAAACCCTAATATCTTGTCGTAATTTACTTTATCATTATTTTTCGCCCTCTTTGGTCATATAATCAGTTGGATGAAACGAAAAAGATCATAAATTTACTGTTTTTCATCCTTAATAAGATAATCAGACGAGATATTAGCTTTTATTTTCATTAATTGAAGTGTATTAACGGCTCGTATGTGTGTGTTTGGTGTGGATTGTTAGGAGTATGCTGAATGATTTAATCGAAATTTTATCATAGACATAATAATAAATCTTTATGCACGCTAAATTTCCCTTTTCTGCTGTCTCACTTTCTTTCTTCTCAAAAATCGATTCTATAACCTTGAATTTGCAGTTACTTATTTGTATTGCACTCAGAAAACATAAATGTTTAATTTTTGGTCAATATTTTTTTTGTCTTTGTGACATATTTTTTGGAAAAAGGTTTGGTAAATTTGATGCGAAATATGGGTAGGGTTGGGAATTTAGGGGTTTTAAGGCTTAGGACTAGCCAATCCTTCCTGGGTCATTAGCTGAAGTAAGAACTTTTGTTTCTTAGCTTTAACTGACATTTGGTTGAGTGTAGTAAGAATTTCTCGTTGTATTTCCACACGTCTAAATTTTAATCAAATTTATACCTCAAATCTAGCCCCAAGGCATCTAAATCCTTGGACCTCTCCTGGCCGTGTTTATAAATTTAAGCCGCATGTTTACTGAATGTTCGTTATTATGTTTGTTTATGTTTCGCTGGTGTGTCTTAGTTAATTCTATAATACATTGCCTTAATTGCCTTGTTTGGGTATAACTTAAGGTGGGAAAGGTAGGGGAGGGGGTTAGATGGAAAGGATAAGGAGGGAAAGGAAGGGGTGAGGTAATGGAGCAGGTGTGTTTGAAATTTGGATACAGTTTCTCTCCAAATATTTCCTATGTTGAGGGATTTTTATTTGCATTGACAAAGGTGAAATGGATTTGTCTATTTCTATTTCCCTCCTACCCCTATTTGCTAACCGAAGGATTTTGTACCACTCCTCTCTCCCCTTCCCTCCAAATCCTTTATCGAAACAAAGCGTAAGTAAACTAAGGTTGAGAGAATTGTGGACTCCCCCTTGAGGTTGATGCTAGGTTGGCTCGCGTCTCTGTAACGTGTGGTAGAAATCTAAAATAAGTTTTTCTGACTTCACTTTCAATCAGTAATGTGTTTATATTGAAATGATTGAAAGTCATATTCAAGTTGCTATTATTTGTGCCAATTCTTACCTTTCATTTTCATCTTGAAGCGCCCTCCTCTGAGTATTCACACCACCACAGCACCAACAGTTTTGGCTGCACGGTGCCGGTTTATACTCCTACAAATTTTTTTGAGTGGAAGAGAGGCAAACAAGGAGAAACAAAAGCAATTGAACTACGCAATCGCTTGTTCATCACCGTTCTTGATTTCCCATCACATTCCAAATAAATGGAATGTTCTGAAGAAATTATTAACAACAAAACAATGACTAATCAAATTCATGCACTTTCTTGGTCAAGTTCTGGTGAAGGAAGTGATTCGGAGTTCTGTTTCGACGATTTTATTGATGAAGACTTGCTTAGCGAAGCTGGCTCTATACCCAAATTACAATTTAGGTAAATTGTTTTCCGATGCTTCGTAAAAAAAACTTTGACTGCTTTACTAAATTTCTACAATTGATTTTTCAATTCTCTGTTTTTGAGCAGGAAAACTGTTATCAACGCTTGTTGGAATGATGAATTGTGTATGTCTGAGGTTTTACGCCACAAAGGGGGCCAGTTGATCTCAAATGGCATTGTCCGAAATGGCAAGGTTTATCTCTCAATTGAAGAGACTCTGTAGGTTATCTCGGTACTCATTGTGGCCCTGTTTTGTTTTATTATGCAATTGTGTTGTAGTTCATGTCATTGTTGTCTCTTATCAATTCCAAACACTTGTTTTGTTTCACTCAATCAACCACATTTTTAATAAATCTTCCTAAAAATTATAGCAAATGGGGTTAATTGATGAAATAGAGAGAGTATAGGCAAGATTTGTCGAATTTTTCTAGTTTGTTTCTTCCAAAATAAGCGAATATTGCTGCGATTCTCATTCTCTATGTTTTGGTAATCATGTGTTCCTTGCTTGAACCAGAAAGTGAAGAAAACTTTTAAGTATCGTATAAGACTTACTTTTGATTAAACCAAACTTGACTGATGACTTGTAGCCCTGTAGAATGTTTGATTTTCATTTGTCACAATAATGATTTTGTATCTTCCTGACTTCTTCTGGTCTCACATCAATGTGATTATATCCTAAAAATTGACCTTGTATTTTTCAATTTATGTAGTATGTTTTAATGTTACGCTTGTTAATATTAATTATCCCTTTACATGTATTTCTATAGTGTTATTTTTGTATGTTAGAGATGTTCTAGGATGTTATAAGTTGTGATTTCTTATGCTTAATCATCTATTACTTTTGATCATTATAGTGAGTAATCTGTTGTGTATTAGGTTTTTATCTGAAATAGGGTCGTTGATGGTTGTTGATGATAAGGACAGAATATTTCTGCTGGAAGACATGTATAAGAAACTCGCGGAGGGCAAGGGAGATTGCAGTTTGGAGTATTTTAAGGTTTATAGGTACTTGAAGTCTCTTGGTTATATTGTGGGAAGACACGGCATTCCATGGAGCTTGAAGACTATTAGGAGTTGCTCAGTACCTTTAGAGGACAATGCGGTGGGGAAAACAGTAGCATCAGCTGTGCTGGATGAGACTTTCCTTGTTGAGTCGTTAAATAATTTACAGATCATAGAAAATAAACCTTTCTTTGATGTTTATCTCCCAAACTGCAAGTTCAGTAAAACATTACCAGGGGATCCTGTTTTTACTGTCTCTTTGGCAAGGTAACTCTTTTGCTTGCGATTTAGACTTTCTGACCTGATGTATACTTTGGTAATTTTTGTCTGTGAACCACGCAAGTCTAAATGTTCATTATATGATTATGCTCTGTACAATTTATTAAACTGTGGGAAGTTTCCTTGCTCGAGTATTTCGGATGTTCATGTAATACTTTAATTGATCTGCCCTGGTAGAGACACCAAAATCAACGAATAAGCAGCAAGAAATCCCTCTGCATCCATACAGCTACAAAAGAAATGACTATCTTAAATGTGTTTACCTGCAAAATTTCTCTATGTGCTCATGTATATGTATGGTCTAATTTTGCCAGAGGAGAATGAAATCAATTTGGCCAAACGAACGAGTCAGCGTAGCCCAACCCGTCTCACGGGTAATCATCCCCAAGGTCCGCTAGTAACCCATCTTGAACAGGATTGGGCCTGGGCCACACGTTCTGGCCCGACCAGCCTGAATCCTCTAAAAAACATAAAAATATTAAATAGGCAGTGCGAATGGCTCAGGGCCAGGCATGAGCCAGCCCAGCTCCTCCCGACCCTTGACACTAGCTGATTCAGGGCCGGGGGTAGCTTGGCCAAGTCTAGTTAGAAATTACACATGATATGTTTGTTACCCTGAAATGGGGCTCATGTAATATTGTACCTTTGAATGCTGAGAATAATTGATATTGAATCCTTTGCATGGTGAATGTGTCGTAATTGGTTAATTAATGATCTTCACAGCCTCCCTAAATATCTCTTTTTTTTTCTTTTCTTTTTTTCATCTAATCTCTTTTTGAAGTTGCAGTAATTTAAGCGGGTTTGAGGATATGCACCTGAAATTTGTTGTTACATTCTGTTATTCAGGCATCATCCGCCATCAATACATGAGATTGAAAAACTAGGGAGACAGTGCAACGGAATTCCTGTGAAAATTGCTCATGTAGAGCACGACCGAGTTAGTTTTTTCTCCTTCAAGCATGTGGAGCTTCCTACTTTACCATGATGTATTTGAGCTTTCTTTCATTCTCAGCAAGCTCTACTTGATGCCGTATGCTTCAAGGTATGGCGAGAATAACTATTTCCATACGCTTCATGAGTTTATTTGTTTGAATTTTGATTCACAATACAACCTGCTTCGCAAATGGCGGGTTAAGGAGGACATAGTTGATTCTTACGACGATGTAGGTACATAATAATTATATAAGCCATTTCAATTTAGAATCTTGGAAGTTTGAGTGTTTTGAGTTTCAAGTTTCCAAATCTGATAATTTTACGATTCACCTCTCTTTGGTAAGGTTATGTCAGCAAACTGGAAAAAAGGAGTTTCTTTTCCTTCCATTATAAGATGTATAATACTTATTGATAGATGTTTACATTTCCAGATATGTGATTTGTTCATATTTTTTTGGTCTCTGGGTTTATAAAATGATCACTAAACCGTTACTTGAGCCTCTTGCACTCATAGGTGGTTGGAGAGCTCTTGTTCGTTTTCATCTTTGCGATTAATGCCTCAGTCCATTATCCTAAACGTTTTTGTTTGAGCTTATTTCTGGATTCAATCATTTTCCCCTTGCATCTTTTCGTTTGGGTTTTCCAAAGTAGCGTGTTTCTGTTCTTGCTAAATAAGTTGTTTTTATAAAAACTACCGGAATATGTACGTTTTATTTTAATGGTGATTAGTTTTAAGGTTTAAATGCGTGATTTTAACTTGACATATCAAAAATTCCCTCGTAAACTTTTAGTAGATGTAACATATCCTATTTTACTGCACATACGTAAGGAGTCTCTTTTGGGTTCTAAAGGCGAGTGTATGTAGACGTTTGTAATTTTAGTTTCTTTTGTGCAGAGGAGTCCGAATTTTATCTCTCACCGCTTGTTTTAGAGGTGAAAGTATTTGTTGCTCACAACCTTTGGGCCTCCGCAAAATTTCGATAAGAAAAGTATTTTTTTATTTTTTTTGACGAGGGGGTTGAATCCTTCCGGGCCCATGCATTCCTGCACCACCACATGGACCATGTAAGCCACCCCCTTCGGGGGCTGCAGTGGCCAAGTGATCATCGTCTCAGTTGGTACCAGTCGAACCGGGACCTCTCAACTCCTGCATTTCTGCAAGCTTCAAAGTTTAACCCGGCTACCACTAGACTAACACCACTTGGTTAGACTCTTACTAATTAGTATAACTATTATCGAGTACACATCAAATATCTTTATCGATTAGTTACCTTCAGTAATGTTCAAGTATTTATAACGGATACTTTAGTCGGGATAAAAAGTGACAAAATGCCATATCGAGACATAGTTACATTGAAGGCGATAGGGTGTCACCCGGTGGCGCTGAATCTTGGCGCCATCTTAATTAAAAAAAAAAAATTGTTGGTTTTTGTTTTTGTGCCAAATGTTGGAGGATAGATATGTAATTTTGCCTTATCTAATAAATTATCTATTACACAATACTGTTCTTCATCATTGTTTTCATCTGCTTCTTTTTAATTTCTTTTACTGGTTCTCTTGTCAAATATAATACGGTGGTTTATATTCTATGCTTTGTTTTACTTCAATTCTCCTTTTCAGATGGTATATTTAATCCCGGTGAATATACAAGGATGTTGGTGAGAAAATACCTACTCTAGTAAAGTTTCAACATTTTTAATGTCAAAAAATTAATTCAGCAATATGTTTGAGCAAAGAGGACAATCAAATAACCTTGTGAATGAAGAAGTAAGTAGATCAAACATGGAGTAGCAGCCATAGTTCGAAAGACCGTCTTGGAACGATCAAGTCAGCTAGCGCATTCGTTGAAATACTATTGTATTCAGTGTCAAATAACGTAATTGATGAAGTTGCTTAACACCTATAAAATTTTCCTCTCTCTCTAACTTTCCTCTTCCATCTCTCTTAAAACAAATAAAAAACCCCTAACCCAGCCTTCCTTGTTCTGCCGCCTCCACCCTCCACACATTGTCCCCTTCTTCTTCCCTTACCCTATCGCCGGAGATGGGTTCTTCCCAAAACCTATCTCCGGCGATAAATCACATCTCGTCCCTTGAATTTCCCATTAAGCATCGTTTTCTTCCACCTGTCACTTCCACCACAGTTCCAACTCTGCCTTCATCGTCGTCGGAGGTGGGGTTGTTTACCTGTCCGGGACCACGATTAAGCATCTTTTATCCGGTTTTCTTTAGGATGTGGCCGCGTCGCTCGATTTGTTAAAGGATCTTCTTTGTTTCATTTCACTCCGTCTGTCTTGTTGTTGGTGTCCTTGCATGTTTCAGGGTGTTTCCCCTCTTGTCGTCCCCGTCCCTCCGTTACCTTGTCCTGTCACCGTCTCTTTTGATTCCAACTCAGGGGTGATCCCCCCATTCCCCCCACCCTTGGTTTGGTTTTGGTCTTGTTTTGTTTGTGTGTTTTGGTCCTTGTCCCGGGTGCGCGTCATTTGTTTGTCGTTGTCGATTTGGGTTTGATATGGTGATCCCCCATTCCCCCACCTATCGTCCCATTTCCTTTTCATTTGTTTCTGTCAGTGTCGTTCCGGTTGTTTGCTTTGTTTGCATGTTGGGCGGTGGTCCGGGGAGGTGTCGTTGGTGAATCGGGTTTGCATGCATGCGTGTCCTTGACTCCTTGGTGTAAGTCAGTTGAGGTTTGTGTCTTTGGAACTTAAGCTGTGGGAGATCCTGTTTTGGTTCGTGTGGATGCTTATGGTGTTGGGTCCTTTTCTGGTCTTCTTGGTGGTTGTCGGATCAGGTTGGTGTGTCTTCATGATTGATGTGAATTTCTTTGTTTGAGATGTGCGGGGTAGGGTGAAGTCGAGGTTTGGCAATGTTGTTGGTTGGCCTGGACGCGGTGGTCTTCACCTCCGTCTAATGTTTGCTCTTGGTTTCGTTTGCTTTTTAATTTTTCAAATAATAACCTCCTATAGGTTTATCTTACTAGTTCCTTTATGGATTTTCGGGGTGTCCTGTCCTCTTATCCATGGGGTGTCTGTTCCAGTTAATTTACTTTTGGTCATAATAAGTCTCATTTATGAGACTCTAGTGGAAGATTTATGTCTTGTATGGGTTGGATTCGTCACAAGACTATGCTTTGTAGCAATTATGGACAGAAGATTGGTTGCCGGGCGTCTTTTGATATGGTCTTTGTACTCTCTGTATGTTTTGGTTCGTCGCCGGGTGTGTGACCGTAGAGTTCCATCACCAAGGTGTAGGAGTTCATTCTCCATCGGATGTAGGCCGTTGCAATGGTCTATAATCCACCTTTCCTTTCTACGCTCTTGTGGCGTAAGTACACCTAGTCCTTGCCTCTCCTCAACTCACATGTGTCGATGGCATTCCGAAGATGCTACCTGTGTGCAAGATGTTGACAACGATGACTGCAACTTCTATTTCGTACTCCACCAACCTGCTTTTTCTATCCGACATTATCTTTCTTTAGTGTTAGTTGTTAGATCCGTTGTGAAGTTAAATTACGAATGTATTAAGAGCTTAGTATGCTCTAACATTATGTAATTGCTTCTTCTCTTACTGTCAAAAAAAAAAAAAAAAAAAAACTTCAGGTGTTCAGGATGTTTGGAATTGAAAAACTTGGACAGTAGGACTCAATAAAGTTATCAGTGTATGATGATTGGATACTTACCTTTTGAATACAACAATTAGTATATTAATTTCCTCGCGTTATCCCTCATATGCAAACTTGGGAGATCTAATTTCCTAGGTGACTGCAGTAGTACAGTAATAATTTTGAAGATTGTAACTATCTCTGTTAATTTCACAACCAACTCGAATTTGGTCTAGCTCGGCTGTTATCCGATAACAGTTGTGACAAAATTTTGACACAAGCTTTGAACTAGTTAATTCCAAAGGCTATACGAGCACTCAAATCATTGGCAGGCCTAGTGCTATGTAACAACCTCAAAAATAGAGGTGTACGGGATTGACCGGTATCACCGACTCAGTATGATTCAAGTTGCCTCTGTAATACTCCGTATTTTAGTTGGAGTACTCGGTCGAGTGTGCGTTATTCGGCCGAGTGCACTTGACCTAGTAAACCGGTTTAGCAAGTTTGACCAAGGATTTTGTTTATAAGGCTTAAGTCATTTTTAGTTCATTTTAACATCTCTAAAACCATTTCTAAACCTACAGAGAGGAAGAGGAATTGTTGAGCCGTTCATTTGATTAAAGATTTCTCACCGATTTCAACCTAATTCGATTTCTCTGTTTGTAAATCGATTTCATTCAATTGTTTATACGGTTTTAAAGTCTTTGTCTTCGAAAAGTTTGAAAAGAGAGTCCTGTTTATTTGAAGTCTAGTTTATGCATACCAAATTTCGTAGTCAGATTCTTTATGGTTTGTCCTAGGTGATTTATTTATGAACATGTCGCTGAAAAGTCTGCGAATCTGATTTGGTTGTGGAAAATGATTTGAAACCCTAATTTATATGTCGATTCAGTTTTGGGGATTTTTCATACATTATCTTTGTAGAGTCTAGATGACAATAGGATTTGGAATTACCGAAAAATGATGTTTTAAACTCGTTTTATGAATCAATACTTTTTCTGTGACGGATTCTGTCAGCTTTTGAAAATCAGTTTTAAAACCCTTGATAAGTTTGGAATTTGAGAAAAATACGTTAGATAAGATTTGTAACTAAGACTCATGGAGTTCCAATCCAATTGGCCTTGCATCGATTCGATTTTTCTGGAATTAGTTATGCATTTTATACCGAGTCTGTCATGTGCTGGAAAATCAGGAAAAGTCGTGTTTGTTCTTTAAGTTGATATTCCTATTAAGTTATGATGAGTCTAGGTTATGTGCATGATTAATTGATTGAGTAGGTGGTAATTATATATAATTATGCTATGTAGGTGATGGATATGTGAAGGATCATAATTGATTGCTTGTGTGTGCTTAGATTGCGAAAAGGTAGGGTTTCCCTACTCGGTTTACTGTTTAATTGTTATAAGATTTCATTGTGATTCTTGTACGATTTGATATTGTGATTATCTGCTGATTGTTGATTTGGAGTTGAGTGTTGGAGTTGTGATGGTTGATGGAGATTTTCGCGAGGTGCGTCCTCGGCTGAGTGGAGTCACTTGCGGGAGTGACTTCACGCCCTAGTTTTGCCCTCTGTGGAACCTGCCATAGGAGGGGATGTGCACATTAATGAACATGATTATCGCTCGTTGATGAGCGGGGACTTAGGTGGGTACGGCTGCGGTCCCCCACTGGTAGGTGCAGCAGGAGCTGTTAACCAGGCTAGTAATCTTTTAGAGGATGGCCAGGGAGAAACCAAGCACACCCTTGTCTTGTCAGGGATACCAGACACAAATCAGGTCAGCAACAATCACAACAATAGCACTCAGGCAACATCTACTGTCAGTCCAAGTTCATCAGCTCACAAGTACACAATTCAGGCCAACAACCAGCTGCCATCTTGGCCAGCTGAATCCTTTTTCAACTAAGATTAAATCAACCCTAAGGAGCCAGGCTTAATTTCCATTGCATTTCACAGAAATCAAACTGAGGAGCCAGTTGCAGGAGGGGTAAATCAGAAAAGTAAGATTGCCTCTTTTGGCCAAACAAGGGAAAACTCTCACAAAAAAGAACCTTGGCATGTTCGAGCATTCTTTAGATAATACGTAGAGCAACAGTTGGTGCATGAACCAAGGTTATTTGACTTCATACAACCAGCCAAGAAGATACAGCAGTTTATGACCAACCTGTCACTATCAAGCCTGCAACACTTTTGTTTTACTCAGTTTTTCTTTAATTCTTTTTGTATCCATTGTAATATATTTCCAATGTTCTTGTTTGCTTCCTTAGACTAATCCTGGCCCTTAGATGGAGTTATCTAGGGTTTTAGTGTTTTACTTGTACTGAAACTTCACAGGAAGGCCTATATAAGGACCATTCCTCAGTCTGTTTTACTCAGACTTTGATTAATGAAAACCTTGAGATTTCTCTCAAAAATTTGCAAATCTTATTAACTTTGCCGAGTCTTAGTTGTAAGTTAGACTTAATATCTTCTTGTGCTTGCTTGGAAGGTGATTAAGGATCCGTGGTGTTACTTAGAACGGGTCTGTGCTTGCTTGAACTGTTTTGAGTGCATTGTCTGTCTGTTGTGAGTTTGTTCTGTGCTTGCTTGAGTAAATTCATTTCAGGCTCCCTAAATTATTAAGTTTAACCTCTGTGCTTGCTTGAGGGTGAATTTGATAATTATATCCTGGTTTCTAGGTCACAAAAAGAGATTCAATCCAACTAAGAAAACTGTCTGAGAATTAAACCGTGTCAGTTTGGTTTTCTATTTATTAAAAATAATTAGGTTGTGTGTAAAATTCTGAGATTTGGCACAGTTTAAGTTTACCGTTCTAACTAAATTGTCACCAAGTTTCATAATTTTTCAAGTCCATTTACTATTTTTACAAAATTCATCAAGTTTATTGCATTCCCTGAGAATTGCTCATTGTCTGTTTCAGGGTTTGTTCAAAAGTGGCTGTTCCCATAGCTTATACTGCAGCAGGGCTACACACTTTAGTGTATAGCCAGTTACATGTTGTGATTGGGAGTGGAGGTGAATAATGACAGCTATTTATCTTGATCGTACTTTGTCTTATTTTGATTATGCAATGAACTGACCCCGTTTAATTGTTTTAAAAACTGTGGTGATCCATTCGGAGATGATGAGCAGTTTGTGACAGGTGATAGTTGTCTTTAGCTACGAGGACGAGATGGGATGTCATCACTTCGAGTCTAACTTCCGCTGTTACGAGTTTAGCTTTTTGATCCAGTTGTATTGAGACTATATACTTTTCTTTTGAGTCGGATTTCGAGACAATGTAATAGTTATCTTTAAATACTTTAATAGATATTTTGGAATGGTTTCTTTTGATATACTAGCCTCGGGCAACCGAGATGGTAACAGTCTCTCATGCTAGGGTGGTCCTTGGTAAGACACCTTGGTATGTGGGGGTGTTGCAGCCTCCACCGGCTGAGTATGGTTCAAGTTGCCTCCAGCGGCTTTGTGTAACTATCGTAAATATATCAAAGGAAAACAGAGACACACGGAATGCAATAACTTATCAGATAACAATATAGTATTTTACAATGGTCCTAAAATCGTCTCTTTGTTACCACAATGTAACACCTTCTTCGTTCAAGAGTCTTAAAACGATGTTCCCGAATAAACAAGCGTGTTACCAGACCTGGCAAAATTGACTCGATCCGAATGACCCGACCTCAACCCTAACCGACACTCGAACCCTAACCTGAAATGGCCCGCCCCGAATAATGTTTATGGTTGTAAATAGATTATTTTATGTCCAAAAATAACTTAATAATAGTTGACCCGAAAATGACCTAACCCAAAGTCTACAGACCCGAAACGACCCGATCAGAAATTGATCCAACCGAAACCTGACTCGGTTGACCCGTTTGTCAGCTTTGCGTGTTACCATTATTGACCATCATTTACTTATTTCGACGCTCTAGCTACTCAACCCGACGTGTCTCACTTCAACTCAACTCTGCCAAATATCGACTTGTTAATTAATTAAATTCCGTCGCCCTTCATTCCTTTTAAATCTTCTTATGTTGGACTCGGTTTCTAAGTTCCGTACTCAAAGTTTTGTACAACTTAGTTTAATTTAATTAAGCTCAATTTAGTTAAGCTTAACTTAGTTCACCATCTTTCAAAATCATTCCGTCTAGCTTAGCTCAGCTCAATTCAGTTTAGTACGGTTTTGCCCAACTAAGGTTATTCCGGTTCATTAACACAATAACACTTGAGTATCTTAGATATCACTTTATTTTGACAACATAATACTTTATAAATAATTTCAACATATAATTTTGACATCAATATAAAATACAAGTATTAAATTGTCGCGCTAAAAGTTATAACATATTATATAGTCCACCGTCTCAGTAATGTGTTTACCACTTTACCTTTAATTTAAATACCGCTCACGAAGAATAAAAAAATGTAAACAAATCATCTACATAAAGGGAGCACAAGAATACAAGATAGAGTATACTTTACCATTTTTATCTAATCATTTTACAAAACCTAAACATTTCTACATAACTCTAATCCTCTCCAAATCTCTCTCAAGTGCGTGGATTGTTAGCAAGTTTCTTCATCTTTCATTGTATCGTCGGTGTCGGTAAGTTCTTGATTTCATTAGTTCCATTGATTGATCTTTTAGGGTTTGCCTTAAATTGTGAATTGGGGGAAAAGGGTTTTCATATGGTAATTGGAGTTTATGTGATTGTTGTTAGGTGAGGACTTCGTAGAGGAGCCATTCTAGATTGCTTTGCTTGTGTCTCATTGTAGTTGTGCTAAGGTAGGGTTTCCCTACTCGGTTTATTGTTTAATTGTTTTAAGATTGTGTTTGTATTGTGTACGATTGATTATTTGTTGATCATTGTTGGTGTGTTGGAGTTGGTGTGGTTGTTGATGATGTTCGCGAGGTGCATCCTCGGCTTAGTGGAGTCACTTGCGGGAGTGGCTTCACGCCCTAGTTTCGCCCTCTGTGGAACCCGCCACAGAAGGGGATGTGCACATTAATGAACATGGTTATCGCTCGTTGATGAGCGGGGCTTAGGTGGGGATTGGCTGCGGTCCCCCACTGGCGGTGAGGATTATCTGTTGCGATGGGTAATCTGACAGGGCTACACACTTTAGTGTGTAGTCAGTTACTATGTGAGATCGGGAGTTGTGTGTGGATGATGATCAACAGTTTACCTTTTTGTACTTGTCTTATTTTGATTATACAGTAACTGACCCGTTGTTCTTTTGTAAAATATGTGGTGATCCATTCGGGGATGGTGAGCAGATTATGACAGGTGATGATGTTCACTAGCTATGGGGCCGTCGTGGGGAGTCATCACTCAAGTCTAGCTTCCGCTGTCAAGAGATTTAACATTCAGTCTTAGTTGTTGAACTTTAATAGTAGTACCTTGGTTTTGGTTTTGAGAACATGTAAACTTTAATCATTTATCCTTTAATAATTGTGTTTGGATTGTTAACTTTGATATACTAACCTCGGGCAACCGAGATGGTGATGGTGTCTCATGCTAGGGTAGTCCTGGTAAGGCACCTTGGTATGTGGGGGTGTCACAAAGTGGTATCAGAGCGACGATTCTGGCACCTAAAACTAATGAACCCAATGAACTTAGGGAGTCTAAATAAAAAACTCGGGGAGAGTTGTTTGGAGCCAACGCAAAGACTTGGGAGACGTCCCGAAGTCGCATTAAGGCTCTTACGATCTCAAGCCGGTCACATGGTGGGGGGGGGGGGACTATTGTACGTTTGAGTCATGTGTGTGTGATATCTATAACTTGTATCTTAGGAAGTTGTTGGCTGAAATGATGAAAGTGTTAGAATATAGTAATATATGAAAGGTGAATTGTGAATTCGTATATGATACATCTTGAGCATGAAATATGTTGCGCATGTTACCTGTTTATTACGTGGCTTTCAAAAGGGTAGTGGTACGTACATATGTGTATATCTTGATTGAAAAGTATGTTTAAGTATGTTTACGATAGTTACTGTTCGTTTTTGGCATAACTCGGCCGAACAGGGCGGGTACTCGACCGAGTAACCAGGCACTCGACCGAGTGTTGTTTGGGGTATGCGTAGCAGTAGCTACTGGTTGTGACCACTCGACCGAGTATTATAGCATACTCGACCGAGTGGAGCATACTCGACCGAGTATCACCATACTTGACCGAGTATGTTTTCTGTGTTTCTGACGTTGGCTACTGGAGTGGAACACTCGACCGAGTAGTCCATACTCGACCAAGTATCTCACCATACTCGGCCGAGTACTTCTTTGGCGGAGGGTCATGTTTATTTTGAGCCGTAGGCTATGTGCTTACGCTTCCTTGCTTTGATCAGCTCAAAATGTCGCCAAAGAGGTCAGCAACGTATATCCAAGAAACTTAGATGACCACAGAGGAGGTAGCCCGTATGATCGAGCAGCAGGATGCACTCCTTGAAGCTCTTAAGAATGTGGGTAAGGGGGCGGAGAAACCGGTGGATGCTACCCACCTGAGCATTATCATTGCCCGCTTCAACCCATCTACTTACGAGGGCACTGGAGAACCTAAGTTGCTTGATAACTGACACCGTGAGATGGAGAGTCTCCTTGAGGTTGTGAAGTGTCCGCCGGAGTTAGCTATTGAGCAAGTAGTGTACTACCTGAGGGGCGAGGCTGCAGTATGGTGGCAAAACGTGAAGGAAGATGCCAGGGCATACTACACGGATGAGGAGCTCGGTGTTATACTGTGGCCAGGTCTGAAGAGTGCCATGAGAGAGCAATTCGTGCCGGAACACATTTGTCACAAGTTGAGATCCGAGTTTGATTCTTTCACCATGACTAACGACATGACGGTTACGGAGTACTATCACCGATTCCTTGAGTTGTCACGTTATACTGAAGACATGGAGCTGGGGCAGCGGGGTTTATCTCTTCGTTTCGAGGGGGGTTGGCACCCAAGATCATGAATAGGTTACCAGCCGGGGTTATCACTGATCTGAATGATGTGTACTTGAGGGCCGGGCAAGCTGAGAGATTGGTGGACTTATCCAAAGAGGCTACGGAGAGGACCACTACTGAAAAGAGGAAAGCAGAAAGTGAAAGTGGCAATCAGTCGAGCCACAAGAAGGGCAGGTATGGTAAGTCTAGAGCCTTTTCGGGAGAATCTGGGTTTTCTGGGGTATCTCGAGCATGGGGAAGGGGTGGTGGTCGGAGTTTTAGTGACAACTCCAATCTTACTTGCTTCAACTATGGGGGAATAGGTGACAAGAGGTACGACTGTACCAGTGCCAAAGTTGGAGGGGCTTCAGGAGCTTACCAGGGGAGTTTCTCTCAGGCTCCGAGTCAGAGCTTTGCTTGCAACATGCCATCTGGGTCTTGGGGTAACCGTGGAGGGCAGAACAACAATAATGGCGGCTTCAACCACAATAATGGAGGATCTTATCAGTGCCCGAACAACAGTGTGACTCAGAACTCGACAGCTAAGTCGACTACTTCTAACACCTCGGTCCAAGGTGGAGGTCAGAAAAGCAGCGGGAAGCTCTTTATGATGGACAAACAGGAAGCTGAGAACGATGCTCATGTGGTTACCGGTACCTTTCTTGTTCATAATACACCGTCTTTTATTTTGTTTGACTCTGGGGCAACAAACTCTTTTGTGTCTAGAGGCCATGCTTTGTCTATGGGTTTGGGGGAGTTTGAGCTTGTAAAAGATGACGTGTTTATACCTTCGGGAGAGTCGATGTCTTGTGTTAAGTTGTATAGGGATGTGTCCATGTTGGTTGGAGGGGTGGACTTACCGGTCAACTTGTTAGAGTTTCCTATGGATGGGTATGAGGTCATCGTCGGGATGGATTGGTTGGGTAAGTATGATGCTAAGATAGACTGTCGACAAAACAAAGTTTCCTTAAAGGGGCCCAAGGGTATTAGAGTGTCATATAAGGGGTTTGTTGTGAGACCTAAGTGTAAGCTCATCGTGGTAATGACCTTAAAAGCATGTTTGAGGAAGAAGTGTCCCTTGATTCTTTGCCTAGTGAGAGACCGGTGCGCTGAATAGCTGACAACATCTGATGTACATGTGGTGGGAGAGTTTAGTGATGTCTTTCCAGATGAGACATCGAGGTTACCACCTAAGAGAGATATCGACTTTAATGTGGAGCTTAAACCGGGAACAAGTCCTATATCTAAAGCACCATATCGTATGACACCTAAAGAACTGGAAGAGTTGAAGAAACAGTTACATGATCTGTTAGACAAAGGGTATATCCGGCCTAGTGTGTCACCATGGGGAGCATCAGTGTTGTTTGTGAAGAATAAAGATTGGAGCATGAGGCTATGCATCGACTACAGAGAGCTGAATCGTGTCACAGTGAATAACAAGTATCCTTTGCCAAGGATTGATGATCTTTTTTACCAGCTGAGTGGCGCAGGGGTGTTCTCTAAGATCGATTTGAGGTCGGGTTATCACCAGTTGAGAATAGCAGATGAGGATATTCCTAAGACAGCTTTCCGATCTCGTTATGGTCACTATGAGTATGTAGTGATGCCTTTTGGGTTAACGAATGCACCAGCAGCTTTCATGGATCTTATGAACCAGGTTTTTAGTCCGTTATTGGACAAGTTTGTGGTCATTTTCATCGATGACATCTTAGTCTAGTCTAAGACTAAGGAGAAGCATGAGGAAGTGGCTTTTCTGGGCCATGTGATATCTAAAAAGGGTGTGTCGGTGGATCCTAGCAAGATTGAGGCAGTGACCAAGTGGGAATCACCGAAGAATGTTGCTGAGATTCAGAGTTTATTGGGTTTAGCTGGTTACTACAAGAGGTTCGTGAAGGACTTTTCTACGATAGCACGGCCTATGACAGCTTTGATGAGGAAAGAGACCAGTTTTCGATGGGATGAGAGTTGTGAGACGGCGTTCCAGACTTTAAAGGAGCGTTTGACCATAACTCCTATCATAGCTTTACCTGAGGGTTGTGATAACTTTGAAGTATACACCGATGCTTCAAAGAATGGGTTGGGATGTGTTTTAATGCAGAGTGGGAAGGTCATAGCTTATGCGTCGAGACAACTGAAGCCATATGAGGAGAACTATCCTACTCATGATTTGGAACTGGGTGCCGTTGTTTTTGTTCTTAAGATTTGGAGACACTACCTCTATGGGGCAACCTTTAAGGTGTTTTCAGATCATAAGAGTCTGAAATATATCTACACTCAGAAAGAGCTTAACATGCGACAGAGGCGATGGATGAAGCTGATTGGGGACTATGATATGGAGATCATCAACCACGAGGGTAAGGCTAATGTGGCTGCAGATGCTTTGAGTACGAAGAGTGTTCATTCGTTGTGTACAACTATTTCTTTGCTGAAGCTGAGGGATGAGATGTCCGAGATGGGGATCCATATGATTCGAAAAGGGGATATCGTCGGGGATTTGACGATCGAGCCAGATTTGTATGAGGATATCAAGAGAAAGCAAGAGTATGATCCTAAGATCCAAGAATGGAAGTCAAGGGTGGAGAGTGGCACAGTTTCCAGGTTTTCTATCCACACAGATGGGAGTGTTCGCTTTGATGAGAGATGGTGTGTTCCTGATGATGCAGACTTGAGGAGGGTAATCATGACAGGGGATCATTGCACTCCTTATTCGGTTCACTCAGGAGGTGACAACCTTTATAAGGACCTCAAGAAAACTTTTTGGTGGCCTAACATGAAGAGGGATGTGGTCGAGTTCGTGGCTAGGTGTCTGACATGCCAGAGAGTTAAGAGTGAGCAGCGAAGACCACAAGGTAAGATTCAGTCACTTGAGGAACCTGAGTGGAAGTGGGAGTCGATCTCTATGGACTTTATCGTAGGGTTACCAAGGACACAACAAGGTAACAATATGATCTGGGTGATTATCGATCGGTTAACAAAGTTAGCTCACTTCATTCCGATGAAGGATACTTGGACTAAGATACAGCTAGCCTTGGGTTACAGGAAACACGTGGTTCTGTTACATGGTGTGCCTAAGGATATAGTGTCGGATCGAGATGCAAGGTTTATATCACGGTTTTGGAAGGAGTTGCAGGATTTTATGAGTACAACCTTAAAGATGAGTACAACTTTTCATCCTGCCACAGATGGTCAGACGGAGAGGACTATAAAGATTTTGAAGGACGTGTTGAGGGCTTGTGCCATGGAGTTCGGTGGGAGTTGGGAGGATAGGCTGGATTTCATCGAGTTCTCGTATAACAACAACTACCATACTAGTATCGGGATGGCACCTTTCGAGGCTTTATATGGCAGAAAATGCCGAAGTCCAGTTTGTTTGGATGACAGCGCAGAGGTAGTGGTTTTAGGGCCACAGATGGTGCAGGATATGATTGAGCAAGTTCGGCTGATTCGTCAAAAGATGAAAGCAGCTCAGGATCGCCGGAAGAGTTATGCCGACTTACACCACATGGACATCGAGTTCGCAGTGGGTGACAAAGTCCTTTTGAAAGTATCACCAATGCGAGGAGTGATGAGGTTTGGAAAGAAAGGTAAGTTAAGCCATAAGTTTATCGGTCCATATGAGATCTTGGATCGTGTAGGTGAGGTGACCTACAGGTTAGCTTTACCACCAGCTTTGGATCGAGTCCACAACGTGTTCCATGTTTCACAGCTCCGGAAGTATGTGAGTGATTCGTCACATGTGCTTGAGGTTGAGAACATCGAGCTTGATGAGTCTTTATCTTATGCCGAGGTTCCTAAAGAGATCTTAGACCGCAAAGTACGCAAGACAAGGAATGGTGAGACCGTCTTACTTAAGGTGCTTTGGTCTAATCATAATGTGAAAGAGGCCACATGGGAACCCGAGGAGGCTATGAGAGAGCGTTTTCCCGCCCTTTTTGAGCAGGTATGTTTGGTTACGGGGACGTAACCATTTTCTTTTTAAGGGGGGGGGGGGGGTAGGAGATAGTCACATGTTTATTTTTGAGTTAGTCTAAGTCGTTTTAGTGATGTTTTGTGTTGGTTTAGCTATAGTTGTGTCGTCTGGTCGGTTGTGTTGGGGGTTTTGTTGGGTGTTTGTTTTATGGGGTAGGAGTTGGTTGGCTCTTGTTGGTCTTGTTTTGTGTGTATAGTGTGAACTTCGGTGACAAAGTTCTTTTTAAGGAGGGAAGACTGTAATACTATGGTTTTTCCTAAGTCTGTACTCGGCCGAATATGGCTTACTCGGCCGAGTAAGGGCGTCGCGTGTTTCTGGATAGTTTACTGCCCAGGAATACTCGGCCGAGTATGGGAATACTCGACCGAGTAGAGGATACTCGGCCGAGTATACTCTATACTCGACCGAGTATTCGGTCTGACGGGTGTTATTTCCGCGGTTTGATTTAGAAAGGGTTAGAGTTATATAATTGTAGATTAACAGTTTCTAATCATTTTACAAAACCAAAACATTTCAACGTAACTCTAATCCTCTCCAAATCTCTTTCAAGTGCGTGGATTGTTAGCAAGTTCTTCATCTTTCATTGTATCGTCGGTGTCGGTAAGTTCTTGATTTCATTAGTTCCATTGATTGATCTTTTAGGGTTTGCCTTAAATTGTGAATTGGGGGAAAAGGGTTTTCATATGGTAATTGGAGTTTATGTGATTGTTGTTAGGTGAGGACTTCGTAGAGGAACCGTTCTAGATTGCTTTGCTTGTGTCTCATTGTAGTTGTGCTAAGGTACGGTTTCTCTATTCGGTTGACTGTTTAATTGTTATAAGATTGTGTTTGTATTGTGTACGATTGATTATCTGCTGATTATTGTTGGTGTGTTGGAGTTGGTGTGGTTGTTGTGATTGTAATACTACGGATTTCCTAAGCCCGTACTCGGCCGTATATGGCCTACTCGGTCGAGTAAGGGGTGGCGTGTATCCTAGAATGGCTACTGCCCAGGACTACTCGGCCGAGTATGTGGAATACTCGACCGAGTAGAGGGTACTCGGCCGAGTATACTCTATACTCGGCCGAGTATCCGGTCTTACGGGTGTTATTTCCGCGGTTTGATTTGGAGATGATTAGAATTATATAAAACGCGTTAATCAGTTTCTAATTACATTTTTACAAAACCTAAACACTCAACGACGCTCTAATCCTCTCCAAACCTCTCCCTAGTGTGTGTGATCGTTAACAAGTTCCTTCATCTTTTGTTCTATCGTCGGTAAGTCCTTGTTTTTTCCCTAATTCTTTGATTAATCTTTTAGGTTTGGCTTGAATTGTGAATTGGAAAAAAGGGGGTTTTGCATATGGTGATTGTTGTTTATGTGATTGTGTTAGGTGGGGAATTCGTAGAGGAGCCGTTATAGATTGCCTTGCTTGTGTCTCTTCCAGTTGTGCTAAGGTAGGGTTTCCCTACTCAGTTCCTGTTTAATTGATTTGAGATTATGTTGTTTTGCGTACGATTGTTTGTCTGCTGATCATTGTTGTAGTGTTGGTGTGGTGTTTGTGTTGGTGTTGTAATGATCGTGGTGGAGTCACATGCGGGAGTGGCTTCACACCCTAGTTTGCCCTCCGTGGAACCCGCCACGGGTGGGGATGTGCACATTAAAGGACAGAGATATCGCTCGTTGATGAGCAGGGCTTAGGTGGGGATTGGCTACGGTCCCCCATTGGCGGCGAGGATTACCTGTTGCGATGGGTAATCTGGCAGGGCTACACACTTCGGTGTGTAGTCGGTTACTGTGTGAGATCGGGAGACCGGAGGAGGATGATGATCAGCTGGTTGCCTTTTGTACTTGTCTTACTTTGATTATTCAGTAACTGACCCCGTTGTTGTTTTATAAAATCTGTGGTGATCCATTCGGAGATGGTGAGCGGATTATGACAGGTGATGCAGTTCTTTAGCTATGGGACAGTTATGGGGAGTCATCACTCGAGTCTAGCTTCCGCCGTCAGGAGACTTAGCTTGCATTCTTTGTAGTTGTTAGACATTTCACAGTTGTACTTTGGTTTGGTTTTTAAAAATATGTAATCGTTAAACTCAGTTGCGCTTTAATAAATGTGCTTTGGATTGTTAACTTTGATATACTAACCTCGGGCAACCGAGATGGTAACGGTCTTTCACGCTAGGGTTGTCTTTGGTAAGGTACCTTGGTATGAGGGTGTGTTACAAAGTGGAGCTGTTGTGTGTCGAGTCATGTGTGTGTAGTACTTGTGGCATGAATTTTTTTCACTAGTTGGATGATATGGTGGAAGAAGTGGAATATGATAGCATGTGAAAGATGCATTGAAATTTATCGATATTAGATTTTAAGCATGGAATATGTTGGCATGTTAAGTGTTTATTATGTGGCTTTCAAAGGGTAGTGACATATCTTATATATATCTTGGTAGAAATGTATGTATAAAGTACGCTTATGTTAGTAGTAACTCGTTTTGGCATGACTCGACCGAGCAGGGCAGGTACTCGACCGAGTAGGGGGTACTCAGCCGAGTAACCAAGCACTCAACCGAGTGTTATTTGGGTATGCGTAGCAGTAGCTACTGGTTGTCTCAGCTCGACCGAGTATTGAGCATACTCGACCGAGTTGAGCATACTCGACCGAGTATCACCCATACTCGACCGAGTATGTTTTCTGTGTTTTTGACGTTTGCTTCTGGAGTGGAAAACTCGACTGAGTACTAGTAGTACTCGACCGAGTAGACCATACTCGACCGAGTATTATGTTATACTCGGCCGAGTGCTTCTTTGTCGGAGGGTCATTTATATTTTGAGTCGTAGGCTTTGTGCTTACGTTTCCTTGCTTCTTATCAGCTCAAAATGCCGCCAAAGAGGTCAGCCGCGTATATCCAAGCAACTTAGATGTCTACGGATGAGGTAGCTCGTATGATCGAGCAGCAGGATGCACTCCTTGAAGCTCTTAAGAATGTGGGTAAGGGGGCTGAGAAACCGGTGGATGCTACCCACCTGAGCACTATCATCGCCCGCTTCAACCCATCAACTTATGAGGGCGCCGGGGAACCAAAGCTGCTCGATAACTGGCACCGTGAGATGGAGAGTCTCCTTGAAGTGGTGAAGTGTCCGCCAGAGTTAGCTGTTGAGGTGGTAGTGTACTACCTGAGGGGTGAGGCTGCGGTGTGGTGGCAGAATGTCAAGGAGGATACCAGAGCTTACTACAAGGATGAGGGACTCGGTGCTATACCGTGGTCGGGTTTGAAGAGCGCTATGAGGGAACAGTTTGTGCCGGAACACATCCGTCACAAGATGAGATCCGAGTTCGATTCCTTTACCATGACCGATGACATGACGGTCACAGAGTACTATCACCGGTTCCTTGAGTTATCTCGCTATGCGGAAGACATGCAGTTAGGGCAAAGGGGTTTAACTCTTCATTTTGAGAAGGGGTTGGCACCCAAGATCATGAACCGGTTACCAGCTGGGGTTATCACCAATCTGAAAGATGTGTACTTGAGGGCTGGACAAGCAGAGAGGTTGATGGATCTATCCAAGGAAGCTACGGAGAGAACCGCTACTGAGAAGAGGAAAGCAGAGAGTGGGAGTAGCAACCAGTCAGGTCACAAGAAGGGAAACTTTGGTCAGTCAAGGGCTTTTTCAGGAGGAGCTGGGTTCTCTGGAGGGTCGCGAGCATGGGGTAGGGGTGGAGGACGAAGTGTTAGTGACAACTTTAACCTTACTTGCTTCAACTGTGGTGGCATATGCCACAAGAGGTATGACTATACTAGTGCCCGAGCTGAAGGAGCCTCAGGGGTTTATCAGAGAAGTTTCTCACAGGGTCCGAGTTAGAGTTTTACTAGCAACAGGCCATCTGGGTCGTGGGGTAACGGGTAACCATAGAGGGCAGAACAAAAATGGCGGTTTTAACCGCAATAATGGATTGAAGGTTAAGGATAAGCTATTTCAGATTGGTTGCTGCACTGATAATAGCTGCTGCTTATGTGATGCTCCTGTTGAAACTCAGAGTCATCTGTTTTTTGAGTGTTCATACAGTAGGCTAGTTATTGCTGCAGTGGAGTCCTGGTGTGGATTCAAGGTTGCTGTTAACATATCTGCAGCTACTACTGGTATTGTTCCCAGGCGTGCACTGAAACATGAAGTACATTCCTTCATTTGGACAGCCTGTGTATACTGCATTTGGAACCAGAGAAATAATGCAAGGATGAACCTTGTCCTGATAAAACCAGACATTATTGCTAGCAATATAAGAGAGGAAGTGAAAAGAAGAATCAGATCAAAGTTGAGCAAGGAAACTACACGAACTGATAGAATCTGGCTCAGGAAATGGGGCATAGCAGTGGACTGACTTGTGTCTGCTAGTTGTTCTTGTTAGTGTTAAATTTGTATTGGTATTGGTACTGCAGTGATACTCTTTGTAACAGGAAAGTTTTGGCTGAGGCTAAGACTGGACTGTCCATCCTGTATATTTGTCTATTTGATTAATATATTTATCTCACATTTCACCAAAAAAAAAAAGTTACCGGTACCTTTCTTGTTCATCATACACCGTATTTTGTTTTGTTTGACTCTGGGCAACACACTCTTTTGTGTCTAGAGGCCATGCTTTGTCTATAGGTTTGGGGGAGTTTGAGCTTGTAAAAGATGGTGTGTTTATACCTTCTGGGGAGTCGGTGTCATGTGTCAAGTTGTATAGGGATGTGTCCATGTTGGTTGGATGGGTAGACTTACCGGTCAACTTGCTAGAGTTCCCTATGGATGAGTTTGAGGTCATAGTCGGGATGGATTGGCTGGGAAAGTATGATGCCAAGATAGATTGTCGACAAAAGAAAGTGTCTTTAAAGGGTCCTAAGGGTATAAGGGTGTCTTATAAGGGGTTTGTTGTGAGACCTAAGTGTAAGTTCATCGCGGTAATGACCTTAAAGTCATGTTTGAGGAAAAAGTGTTCCTTTATTCTTTGCCAAGTGAGAGATTAACGTGTGGAACAGCTAACAGCTTCGGATATACATGCGGTGAGAGAGTTTAGTGATGTCTTTCCAGATGAGATACCGGGGTTACCACCGAAAAGAGTGATACGTGCATTTTATATAGTCTTTTTAGCCTAATTTATGCGCGTATCTTTATGCTTTTATCGTGGTTTTATGCTACGAAATGCCCCGAATATGCTACTTTGGTGTATTTTGTCTTAATTGCAGGAATGGACCATAAAGTAGTGAAATCAAGCCATTTGCCGTCCGTTTTGCATGCATTTGGAGGAAGAGTAGATTTGGAGCGGGAAATATTGCTGTCTTGGGATGCGTGAAGGTGTTTCGGGAGCTAAAAGGACAAGTCAAAGTCAAACTAACGTGATTATGAGCTGCTGAAGTCAAGATCCACTCGATCGAGTGCTTTTCCCTTCGATCGAGTGGTTTTAGGATGATTAATCAGTCGATCGAGCAGTTTATCTGGTCGATCGACCAGTTCTTTATATGCCTTTACTCGATCGAGTAACTAATCAGTCGATCGAGCAGTTTTTGGTTCAGTTTACTCGATCAAGCGGTTTTAAATCACTCGATCGAGTGGATTCGCTATGGGCTGGGCTTTTTAAGCTTTGTTCCGTCATTAGGTTAGTTAATAATCCTATTTTTCTTATAAATAGGAAGGGATTTCGACATAATTAAGGGTCTTCTCCTCTCTAATTATTCTTAACACTTTGTTACTGTTACTTTGCTACTGTTATTTTCTTCCGGATCTAATTCAGTATTTCTTTCTTTCCCTTTCTTTTCCTCTTTAATTTATGCTTATGATTATCATTCTTCCTTTATTTCTTATTCTTACTTATTCCATGTCTAGCTAATTCCCCTTAGTATGTTAGGATTAGGGAAGCCGTGGTAGCGACATGATAGGACCAACTTGATTAGATTAGTCTTGCCATAAGAATTGTATTAGGCAATATAATTGTTATTAGGTTGAATGAATGCATGCAGGAGACCATTTATCTAGTTAACCCCGACCTGGATCGAAAGATTGGAAGGGAAGGCTTGCTTAATTACAATAGGTGATACCTAATTAGGGCGAAAGCTAAGTTAGGAGACCCTAGGGCGGTTTAAGGACCGAAAGGTGACGACCATAGCTCTTCTTATCAATAGTTTAATTGACTCAGTTGACCCGTTAGTGTAGCTGCCACGGTAGACCGACTCCTAGCATATTCCCTTCTCTTACTGTTAATTTCTCGCATTCTTTTCCCTCTCGCTTTAGTCCCTTTAGTCTAGCTAAAACAATCAAAACCCCCATTAGTGACATTAAACAGATAGAATAGACAAGTAGATAGTACACCGCCTCCCTGTGGAGATCGACCTTACTTATCGCTAGCTTCTGTTAGTTATATTTAGGTATTTATTTTTGGTACAGAAACGACAGTATCAAATTTTAGCGCCGTTACCGGGGAGGCAATCTATTTATTTATTTGTTAAATTTTATCTGTTTTTAGCCTCAGGGGATTTTTCCCTTGAGGCCGTTTTAATCTTTTTCCTTGAGTGTTGTTTTGATAGGCCTTACAGGTACTACCTAGACAGTTCTAGGTGAAAGACCGTCAAAGGGAAGGCTTGAGTACCTTTGACCCGTCACCTATGTCCCATTACATGGCACAGCAGGTGATTTACTGCGGGAGATGTGGTGGTGCTGAGCATGATGCAGTTTTTTGTTTGGCAGAGAATGACGAAGTTTACGCGTTCAAGCAGCGCAGTCGAGCTAGTCAAGCAGCTGTAGTTATGCCGCCACATCCACCCTATCAATGGCCACCGCAACAAGATCCTCCTGATATACAAGAAGAAGAAATTGCGGAGCTGAAATCTTTAGTGAAGACACTTGCATCTCAAATGCAAGTGAGGCAAGAATATGATAGACAATACTTCTCGCGAGTTGATAAGCTCGAGTCTGTAGTTGCTCAGTTAGCAGCTGAGATAGAGATAGAAGAGATCGCGGAGCTGACATATTCAATGGTAACGCTTGTATCACAAATGCAAGAGAGCAATAAAAATATGGGCGCTCGATTCCTTAAGCTCGAAACTGACATTGCTCAGTTAGTAGCTGAGATGCAAGAAGAAGAGGTATACCTTGCTGAGAGCGGTTTTTCCCCTGAGGAAACCGTGTTACCCAATGCTGAGGATGACCTCTATGACTCGGATGACGAGTTTCTATCATATTTCAATGCCTCACGCGAAGATTTCAGCCCTGTACAGGAGGAATCACTCGATCGAGTGACTAAAAGTAGTCGATCGAGTGACTTTCCAGGAGAAACTGCTCGATCGAGTGAAATTTCTGCTCGATCGAGTGGAATTCAGGAGGAAGTTGGTCGATCGAGTGATTATTTTGCTCGATCGACTGATTTGGCCATTGGGAGCATTGATTCGTCATTTGGGTTTGTTTTGGATGACGATTTTGACGATGATAACGGATACGGTGAATCTCCCCTATTCAAAGCCGAGCTGGATGCGCTTGAGGCTGAGATTTACGGGGTGAAACCCATCGAGGAGGTTGATGAAGAGGCAGCTGAGTCGGTAATTACTCCTAGCGCGGATGAGGTAATAAATTCTTTTATCTATGATTCCGTCATTGAGAGTGATCAACCTGAGGTATTGAACGATAATTTAATTATTGTTTGTTTAAATAGTAAATTGCCTCGTTTGACTTATGCCTTGCATTCTAATGCTTTACCCCTTCCTAGTAGGTCGTACAATTTAACGATTTTTCACCATCCTTATCATTACAAAATTGTTAATCTGAATTGGAGCCTTAGATTATCGTCAATTGCTCCGTCGCTCCTTTATTTTGTGGATAAATTTAGGAGTTCGCATAGGAAATTTGTTAGACTTAAATGTTTA
The DNA here is from genome assembly GCF_048544455.1 of Silene latifolia. Lineage (NCBI taxonomy): Eukaryota > Viridiplantae > Streptophyta > Magnoliopsida > Caryophyllales > Caryophyllaceae > Silene > Silene latifolia. The sequence goes on along the minus strand of NC_133526.1, from coordinate 30,022,428 downwards.
CATATATTTATTTCCTATTTCTGTATTCCACTTTGGTGCTACTTATGCTGTTGTGTAGCACATGCGCAGGTTTATGATTTAATGCTGCGCGCTTTGAGCTGTTTTGATTGTGGTTAATTTGAGTGGCTCGAAGAAAAAGAAGGTCGAGTTGGGACCTGTCTGAAGCTAGCGCTACCCGGGAGGCAACCCGGCGATTTTATTTTGCATTTTTATTTTACTTTCAGTTGTAATAAATGGTTTTTATACCATAGACTATCTCAGTAGGCTTGTTTAGTTAGTTTGCGGGCTGTTTTAATTGCGTTTTGCAGGAATTACATTGAGGATCACTCGATCGAGTAGTTTTTCTACTCGATCGAGTACTTTAGCTGATGGATTCACTCGATCGAGTGAAAGTCTTACTCGATCGACCACCTGCAGGATGAGAAACCACTCGATCGACCTAAATTCCATTCGATCGAGCAGTTTTGAGCGCCCATTCTACTCGATCAGCCACTGTTCGACTGCTATCGAGTGTTTTTGACTTGGATTAGCTTCCTGAGACGGTTTTCCGGGCCTTAGCAACCTCCCATGTTCATGGTCGGTTTGGGGAGGTCCTTTTAGTCGCGCTATCTTGTAAGTTTTTCCGCATTTACTCTCTTTCTCTTTTAGTTTGCGTCTCCTTTCCATGTTTTGGGTACAATGGGGGCATTGTACAGTTTGGTTTGGGGAGGTTATGCATCCATATCTGTATCTGCATGTTGTTTTTATTGCATTTCTGTTGTCACGTTTAATTTTTGTATGCATTGTTGTTTATTTTTCATATAAAAATTTAAAATCTCATAAAAAATTGAAAAAAATTGTTAAAATTTAAAAAATTCAAAAAATTTCACGTTTAATTTAGCATATAGGTTGAGTCGGAACGGTAGATTTCAATGATGAAATTGCACTGCAACTGTCTTTTTTGCTTAAGCCTTGCAATAAACTGTTATCTTTTAGCTTTGTCTTATTGCATATCTACGAGTTAATGTTCAAATTTAGCTGAACGAATAGACTTGACCTGAAAATTTTGGCAAGCTACTTATAATTTCTAAGGATTTAGAGCCTTATAAACTGGTGTCATTTATGACCAGTTTCATGTAGGATTGTGAGTAGTTACTCCTTGCATAACATGTATCATCAATTTGCACATATATGAAATTCAATTGCTTTTTGCCTTCATACATTCGGGTTAGTGGTTGGTGTCACATGCAGAGAGGTGCTTACAAATTTCTCTTTTCTTTCATTTTTACCCATTAAACTCCACATTAGCCAAATTTGTCTGTTGACCCTTAGCTACATCCAAATTTAGCCTGCCTTGTCAAGCTAGTTTAGATTGTTCTGCGGTATATTGTCTTTTGTATCAAGTTTGGCTTGTATCCTTTGATTCAGAGTTGGTAATTTATGAAGAAAAGGAGGTTGATGAAAAAAAACGTGAAAAAGAAAAAAAAAAAAGAAAGGAAACCGAAAAAAAGAATAGAAAAAGAAAAGAAAAATGAGAAAAAATGGTTGTAGTCGGTTTCTGCTCCTATGTTCTATCTTATATCATTTGAGGAGTTTTTGCAGTTTGGTTTGGTGAGATTTTATGCCAAATAAAGGGCTTATGCTTAATTCATAATTGAGTTGGAAATGGATATGTTTCATATGGTTTTGTTTAGGTACTAGCTTGGCCGCCTATACCTCCACATTCCCATAAATATTTTGCCTTTTCTTACCCATTGCCTCACTTTACCATATTTTTGTAAGCCCTCGGCTGTGACATGACCTTGTTTGGTTGGAATGTATGTACGGTAGTTAGAATTGTCTATCATATTAGGTGCATGCATGTTTATGTGGGTCGTAGTCTAGGTGAGCGACTATTCCTCTTTCTCTCTTTTACATATATATGCTTACCCTTTGCTTCATGAGAGAAGAGTGACCCGTGAGAGTCCATTATTAAAGGTCTTGCAAGGTCGACGGTTCAGCTTTATTATAAACATCCTATAACTCGTTTGCATTTGACTGTTTGCTATAAGTGTTAGTTTCTTTGCATTAAATTGGCTTAAGTAGGCATTTGTAGCTAGCTTTGAGTTATCTTTTTCCGTTCCATTAGTTGCATTTTAGTTTACTCGGGGACGAGTAAAGGTTTGGTTTGGGGAGATTTGATACGTGCATTTTATATAGTCTTTTTAGCCTAATTTATGCGCGTATCTTTATGCTTTTATCGTAGTTTTATGCTACGAAATGCCCCGAATATGCTACTTTGGTGTATTTTGTCTTAATTGCAGGAATGGACCATAAAGTAGTGAAATCAAGCCATTTGCCGTCCGTTTTGCATGCATTTGGAGGAAGAGTAGATTTGGAGCGGGAAATATTGCTGTCTTGGGATGCGTGAAGGTGTTTCGGGAGCTAAAAGGACAAGTCAAAGTCAAACTAACGTGATTATGAGCTGCTGAAGTCAAGATCCACTCGATCGAGTGCTTTTCCCTTCGATCGAGTGGTTTTAGGATGATTAATCAGTCGATCAAGCAGTTTATCTGGTCGATCGACCAGTTCTTTATATGCCTTTACTCGATCGAGTAACTAATCAGTCGATCGAGCAGTTTTTGGTTCAGTTTACTCGATCGAGCGGTTTTAAATCACTCGATCGAGTGGATTCGCTATGGGCTGGGCTTTTTAAGCTTTGTTCCGTCATTAGGTTAGTTAATAATCCTATTTTTCTTATAAATAGGAAGGGATTTCGACATAATTAAGGGTCTTCTCCTCTCTAATTATTCTTAACACTTTGTTACTGTTACTTTGCTACTGTTATTTTCTTCCGGATCTAATTCAGTATTTCTTTCTTTCCCTTTCTTTCCCTCTTTAATTTATGCTTATGATTATCATTCTTCTTTTATTTCTTGTTCTTAGTTATTCCACGTCTAGCTAATTCCCCTTAGTATGTTAGGATTAGGGAACCGTGGTAGCGACATGATAGGACCAACTTGATTAGATTAGTCTTGCGATAAGAATTGTATTAGGCAATATAATTGTTATTAGGTTGAATGAATGCATGCAGGAGACCATTTATCTAGTTAACCCCGACCTGGATCGAAAGATTGGAAGGGAAGGCTTGCTTAATTACAATAGATGATACCTAATTAGGGCGAAAGCTAAGTTAGGAGACCCTAGGGCGGTTTAAGGACCGAAAGGTGACGACCATAACTCTTCTTTTCAATAGTTTAATTGACTCAGTTGACCCGTTAGTGTAGCTGCCACGGTAGACCGACTCCTAGCATATTCCCTTCTCTGACTGTTAATTTCTCGCATTCTTTTCCCTCTCGCTTTAGTCCCTTTAGTCTAGCTAAAACAATCAAAACCCCCATTAGTGACATTAAACAGATAGAATAGACAAGTAGATAGTACACCGCCTCCCTGTGGAGATCGACCCTACTTATCGCTAGCTTCTGTTAGTTATATTTAGGTATTTATTTTTGGTACAGAAACGACAGTATCAAAGAGATATCGACTTCAATGTGGAGCTTAAGCCAAAGTCCTATATCTAAAGCACCATACCGTATGGCACCTAAAGAACTGGAAGAGTTGAAGAAACAGTTACATGATCTGTTAGACAAGGGGTATATTCGGCCTAGTGTGTCACCATGGGGAGCACCAGTGTTGTTTGTCAAAAAGAAAGATGGGAGCATGAGGCTATGCATCGACTATAGGGAGCTGAACCGTGTCACGGTGAAGAACAAGTATCCGTTGCCTAGGATTGATGATCTGTTTAACCAGCTAAGTGGCGCAGGGGTGTTCTCTAAGATCGATCTGAGATCAGGTTATCACAAGTTGAGGATAGCAGATGAGGATATTCCCAAGACAGTTTTCCGGTCCCGTTATGGTCACTATGAGTATGTAGTGATGCCTTTTGGTTTGTCGAATGCACCAGCAGTGATACGTGCATTTTATATAGTCTTTTTAGGCCTCTTTATGCACGTATTTCTATGCTATCCTCGTAGTTTTATGCTACGAAATGCCCCGAATATTCTACTTTGGTTTGTTTTGCTTTATTTGCAGGAATGGACCTGAAAGTGGTGGAATCAAGCCTTTTATCGTCCGTTTTGCATTTATTTGGAGGATGAGTAGATTTGGAGCGGAAATACCGCTGTTATGGGATGCGTGAAGTCATTTCGGAAGCTAAATAAACAAGTCAATGCTGAAGTCAACGAAACAAGCAGCTGGTTGAGTCCAAGTCATTCGATCGAAAGCTTTTGTGGTCGATCGAGTAGTTTTGGATAGAAGAAGTCTTCGATCGAGTAACAATATTTTCGATCGAAATGCGCATAATTGGAGTTCCACGATCGAGTAGGTTTTCTACTCGATCGAGAGGTTTTGTCAGGAATCTGTTCGATCGAGTGATTCTAAATTGCTCGATCGAGTGGTTTTCTATTGGGCCCGGGCTTTTCCAGTCTTATTTCATTTTTAGGTCAAATAATTTGTCTTTCCTATAAATAGGAAAGATGACAGACACTTTAACGGACCACATACATTACTTTTCTTCCTTTTACTGCTGAATACTATCTTTCTCTATTCTTGCGGATCTTATTTAGTAATTTTCTCTTTATTCTCTCTTTAATTTACAATGTTCTTTATTTCTTCATCTTCTGCTTTCGCTTTATTTATTATGTCTAGCTAATTCCCCTGCTAGGATTTAGGGGAGTCAATGAACTGTTATTAATTGCTAATTAGGTTACGGATCTTTCATTGTAGTTACGTCTATGTTGTTAATCACTGCTCATAACTATAACTGGCTATTTGAATCGATGCACTTAGCTTAATTAACCTTGGGAAGCCTTGACCTAGACCGGAAGGTTGGAAGGGGTGAGACCCGCAGTGAACAATAGGATGCTTTAGTGAGGGCGGAAGCTAAGCTAATAGTATTTTAGGGCGAATTGAGACCGGGAGGAGATATTCGTTGCCTCTTAGACCGACACATGCGACCGATCTGTACCTTAGCTGCAAATAACTGACATTCATTGATGACCCGACGATCCTAGTTTCCTTTCTCTCTTATTATTTCCTCTTAACCTTTTCTCTTGCCTTTATCTCAGTAGTTTAGTTAAATCAATTCAAACCCCCATCTTGTGACCTTAGGCAGACTGAGTTGACAAGTAGATAGTGACCGCCTCCCTGTGGAGATCGACCCTACTTACCGCTGACTTCTGTTAGTAGTAATAGGTATTATTTTGGTACTGAAACGACGGTATTAAATTTTGGCGCCGTTGCCGGGGAGGCAACTATTTATTTACTTGTTATTTCTGTTTGTCTTTAGCCTCGAGGAATTTATTCCTCGAGGCTGTTCTTATCTTTTTCTTTAGTGCTGTTTTGATAGGTCCTACAAGTCCTACCTAGACAGTTTTAGGTAAAAGATCGTCAAAGGGAAGACTTGAGTACCTTTGACCTTCCACCTATGTTCCATTCTATGGCGCAGCAGGTGGTTTACTGTGGGTGATGTGGTGCTGTTAGGCACAATGCAGCTGTTTGCTTAGCGGGAAACGACGAGGTCTATGCGTTTAAGCAGCGTAGACAAGCTAGCCATTCCGTTGTAGTTGTGCCGCCACATCTACCTTATCAACGAGGCTATCAAAAGCCTCCGTTTGTCTGGCCACCGCAACAATAAGCTCCTCCTCCTGATAAGCAGAAAGAAGAGATTGCTGAACTGAAATCTTTGGTGAAGGCGCTTGCGCTCCAATTGCAGGAGCATGATGGACTTAATTACGCTCAAATTAATGAGCTCGAGTCTGAAATCTGTTGAGACGAACTTTAGGCACGCTGAGAGTGGTCTTTCCCATGAAGGACCCGAGTTGCCTATTGGTATTGATGATCCATATGACTCGGAGTACAGAAGTCAATCTGAAAACGAAGCTTCATGCGAAGATTTCTGCGTTGTACAGCAACTTGTACTCGATCGAAATGACTATAGTGGTCGATCGAGTGAGATATCTGAGGCAATGTTCGATTGAACAACAAATACTACTCGATCGAACAGCTATTATGAGGAGGATCTCGATCGAGCAGTTTCATGTACTCGATCGAGTAAAATTCAGGAGGAAAGCGCTCGATCGAGTACTATTTTTACTCGATCGACTAGTTTGGCCATGGAGAGCAATGAAACGTCATCTTGGTTCGTTTTGGATGACAATTTTAACGAAGATAATGGCTACGATGAATCTCCCCTTTTCAAAGCCGAGCCGGATGCTCTAGAGGCTGCAATATATGGGACAGAACCCACAGAGGAGGGTAACGAGAAGACAGCTGAGTCAATGATTGCTCCTAGTACGGAAGAGGTAATAAATTCCTTTGTTAATGAATCCGTCATTGAGAGCAACCAAACCGAGGTAGTTAACGACAATTTTATTATTATTGATATTAATAGTACGTTATCTCATATGATTCCTGCTTTTTCTTTCGATGCTCTACCCCCTCCCGGCTGGACAAACAATTTAACGATTTTTCACCGTTCTTATCATCCGAAATTTGTTAGGCTGAAACGGTACCGTAGTTTATTTTTAAGTGCTCCTGAGCTCCTTTATTTTGTGGACAAATTTGGGAGCTGTCATAGGAAATTTGTTAGGCTTAAACGATTGAACATGCTATTTTCCTATGTTGCTGTTATACTATGGTGCTACTTACAGTTTTGTGTAGCACATGCACAGCTATTTGATCGGTTGCTGCGCGCTTTGAGCTGTTTTGACCATGCTAAATTAGAGAGGCTCGAAGAAAAGAAGGTCGAGCTGGGACCTGACTGAAACTAGAACTACCCGGGAGGCAACCCGGATATTTATTTTTAGTTGTTTTGTTAAAACATTTCAATTGCATTGTAATAATTGGTTGTCATACCATAGACTGGATCAGTTAAGCTTGTTTTGTTAGTTTCGCGGGCGGTTTTATTGCGTCTTTGCAGGAATCTATCACGGATGGCTCGATCGAGTATTTTATGTACTCGATCGAACCCTTTTGCTACTGATTTCATTCGATCGAACACAAATACGACTCGATCGAGTGTTTGCAAAGGAGGATCCTTCGATCGAGAGCCCTATTTCCTCGATCGCACTGTTCTAGATGCCCAAGTCACTCGATCGATCATTCTGACATCTCGATCGGGTGCTTTTAACTTGATTCGCTTCCTACGACGCTGTTTTGTAGCTATTAGCGACCTCCCACGTTGCTGGCTGGTTTGGGGAGGTCCATACTTCGTGCATTCTTATGAGTTTTCCGTATCTGCACTCTCTCCTTTTTAGTTTGCATTTTCTTTCCCCGTTTTTGGGTACAATGAGGGCATTGTACGGTTTGGTTTGGGGAGGTTATGCATCCATGTCTGCATGTTGTTTTTATTGCATTTATGTTATCACGTTTAATTTTTGTATGCATTGCTGTTTATTTTTATAAAATTCAAAAATCTCATAAAAATAAAAAAAATTCGAAAAAATCAAATAATTTCACGTTTATTTTTGCATATAGGTTGAGTCGGAACGGTAGATTTCAATGATGAAATTGCACTATAATTTGTCCTTTTGCTTAAGCCTTGCGTAAATCAATATCTTTAGCTTTGTCTTTTGCATATCTACGAGTTAATGTTAAAATTTAGCTGAACGAATAGACTTGACCTGAATTTTTGGCAAACTACTTATAAATTCTAAGGAACTAGAACTTTATAAACTGGTATCATTTGTGACCAGTTTCATGTAGGTTTGTGAGTAGTTACTCCGTGCATGTCATTAATTTGCACATATATGAAATTCAATTGCTTTTTGCCTACATACATTCGGGTTAGTGGTTGGTGTCACATGCAGGGAGGTGCTTACATTTAACTTCACATTAGCCAAATTTGCATGTTGACTCTTAGCTACATCCAAATTTAGTCTGCCTTGTCAAGCTAGTTTAGTGTATGTTTTGCGGTATATATTTCATTGTGCCAAGTTTGGCTTGTATCTGATGATTTGGAGTTGGTAATTTATGAAGAAAAGGAGGATGAGAAAAGAAAATTGAAAAATATATAGAATTTGAAAAAAAAAAAAAAAAAAAAAAAACGTGAATGAAAAGAAAAAAAAAAGAAGAAACCGAGAAGAAAAAAGTAAAAGAAGAAAAAAAAAGTTTGTTTCAAAAGTCAGTTTCCACTCCTATGCGATCATTATATCTTTTGAGGAGTATGTTCGGTTCGGTTTGGTGAGTTTTGGTGCCGAATGAAGGGCACATGTGCTTAATTCTATAATTGCGTAAGAATCGGATTTTGTTATTTGGTTCTGTTTAGGTACTAGCTTGGCCGCCTATACCTCCACATTCCCATAAATGTTTTACCTTTTCTTACCCATTGCCTCACTTTACCATATTTTTGTAAGCCCTCGGCTGTGACAGGACCTTGTTTGGTTGGAATGTGTGTACGGTAGCTAGAATTGTCTATCATATTAGTTGCATGCATGTTTATGTGGGTCGTAGTTTAGGTGAGCGACTATTTTTCTTCTTCTCTTACAATTCATATGCTTACCCTTTGCTTCATGAAAGAAGAGTGACCCGTGAGAGTCCATCATTAAAGGTCTTGCAAGGTCGACGGTTTAGCTTTATTATAAACATCTTACAACTCGTTTGTATTTGTCAGTTTTTGCTATAAGTACTAGTTTCTTGCATTAAATTGGTTTAAGTGGCCATTTGTAGCTAGCTCTGAGTTTTCTTTCCCGTTCCATTTACTTTGCATTTAGTTTACTCGAGGACGAGTAAAGGTTTGGTTTGGGGAAATTTTATACGTGCATTTTATATAGTCTTTTTAGGCCTCTTTATGCACGTATTTCTATGCTATCCTCGTAGTTTTATGCTACGAAATGCCCCGAATATTCTACTTTGGTTTGTTTTGCTTTATTTGCAGGAATGGACCTGAAAGTGGTGGAATCAAGCCTTTTATCGTCCGTTTTGCATGCATTTGGAGGATGAGTAGATTTGGAGCGGAAATATCGCTGTTATGGGATGCGTGAAGTCATTTCGGAAGCTAAATAAACAAGTCAATGCTGAAATCAACGAAATAAGTAGCTGGTTGAGTCCAAGTCATTCGATCGAAAGCTTTTGTGGCCGATCGAGTAGTTTTGGATAGAAGAAGTCTTCGATCGAGTAACATTTATGTTCGATCGAAATGCGCATAATTGGAGTTCCTCGATCGAGTAGGTTTTTTACTCGATCGAGAGGTTTTGCCAGGAATCTGTTCGATCGAGTGATTCTAAATTGCTCGATCGAGTGGTTTTCTATTGGGCTCGGGCTTTTTCAGTCTTATTTCGTTTTTAGGTCAAATAATTTGTCTTTCCTATAAATAGGAAAGACGACGGACACTTTAACGGACCACATACATTACTTTTCTTCCTTTTACTGCTGAATACTATCTTTCTCTATTCTTCCGGATCTTATTTAGTAATTTTCTCTTTATTCTTTCTTTAATTTACAATGTTCTTTATTTCTTCATCTTCTGCTTTCGCTTTATTTATTATGTCTAGCTAATTCCTCTGCTAGGATTTAGAGGAGTCAATGAACTGTTATTAATTGCTAATTAGGTTACGGATCTTTCGTTGTAGTTACGTCTATGTTGTTAATCACTGCTCATAACTATAACTGGCTATTTGAATCGATGCACTTAGCTTAATTAACCTTGGTAAGCCTTGACCTAGACCGGAAGGTTGGAAGGGGTGAGACCCGCAGTGAACAATAGGATGCTTTAGTGAGGGCGGAAGCTAAGCTAATAGTATTTTAGGGCGAATTGAGACCGGAAGGAGATATTCAATGCCCCTTAGACCGACACATGCGACCGATTTGTACCTTAGCTGCAATTAACTGACATTCATTGATGACCCGACGATCCTAGTTTCCTTTCTCTCTTATTATTTCCTCTTAACCTTTTCTCTTGCCTTTATCTCAGTAGTTTAGTTAAATCAATTCAAACCCTCATCTTGTGACCTTAGGCAGACCGAGTTGACAAGTAGATAGTGACCCCCTCCCTGTGGAGATCGACCCTACTTACCGCTGACTTCTGTTAGTAGTAATAGGTATTTATTTTTGGTACTGAAACGACGGTATCAAGCAGCTTTCATGGATCTGATGAACCGGGTCTTTAGCCCGTTCTTGGACAAGTTTGTGGTTGTCTTCATTAATGACATCTTAGTCTACTCTAAGACTAAGGAAGAGCATGAGGTGCACTTGAGGCTAGTTTTGCATACTTTGCGAGAGTATCAACTTTATGCCAAGCTATCCAAGTGTGAGTTCTGGTTAGAAGAGGTGGCTTTTCTGGGTCATGTGATATCCAAAAAGGGTGTGTCCGTGGATCCTAGCAAGATTGAGGCAGTGACCAAGTGAGAATCACCGAATGATGTTGCTGAGATTCGGAGTTTCTTGGGTCTAGCTGGTTACTACAGGAGGTTCGTGAAGGACTTTTCTACGATAGCACGGCCTATGACCGCCTTGATGAGGAAAGAGACAATATTACGATGGGATGAGAGTTGTGAGACGGCGTTCCAGACCTTAAAGGAGCGTTTGACCACAACTCCTATCCTAGCTTTACCAGAGGGTTGTGAAAACTTTGAAGTATGTACTGATGCTTTAAAGAATGGGTTGGGTTGTGTTCTGATGCAGAATGGGAAGGTTATAGCTTATGCGTCGAGGCAGCTGAAGCCATATGAGAAGAACTACCCTACTCATGATTTGGAACTGGGTGCAGTTGTCTTTGCTCTTAAGATTTGGAGGCACTACCTTTACGGTGCAACCTTTAAGGTGTTTTCAAATCATAAGAGTCAGAAATATATCTACACTCAAAGAGAGCTTAACATGCGATAGAGACGATGGATGAAGCTGATCGGAGACTATGACATAGAGATCATCTATCACGAGGGTAAGGCTAATGTGGTTGTAGATGCTTTGAATAGAAAGAGTGTCCATTCGCTGTGTACAGCGATGTCTTTGCTAAAGCTGAGGGATGAGATGTCCAAGATGGGGATCCATATGATTCGGAAAGGGGATACCATCGGGGATTTGACGATCGAGCCGGATTTGTATGAGAATATCAAGAGAAAACAAGAGCTTGATCCTAAGATCCAAGAATGGAAGTCTAGGGTGGAGGGTGGCACAGTTTCCAGGTTTTCTATCCACACAGATGGGAGTGTTCGTTTTGATGGGCGATGGTGTGTTTCTGATGATGCAGACTTGAGGAGAGTTATCATGACAGAGGCTCATTGCACTCCTTATTCGGTTTACCCAGGAGGTGACAAGCTTTATAAAGACCTCAAGAAGACTTTTTGGTGGCCTAATCTGAAGAGAGATGTGGCTGAGTTCGAGGCTAGATGTTTGACCTGCCAGAGGGTCAAGGGTGAGCAGCGGAGACCACAGGGTAAGATCCAATCTCTTGAGGTACCTGAGTGGAAATGGGAGTCGATCTCTATGGACTTCATCGTGGGGTTACCAAGAACACAGCAAGGTAACAATATGATTTGGGTGATCGTCGACCGGTTAACAAAGTTAGCTCACTTCATTCCGATGAAGGATACCTGGACTAATTAGATACAGCTAGCCTTCAGTTACAGGAAACATGTGGTCCGGTTACATGGTATACCAAAGGATATAGTGTCAAATCGAGATGCGAGGTTTATATCAAAGTTTTGGCAAGAATTGCAGGAATTTATGAGTACGACCTTAAAGATGAGTACAACTTTTCATCCTGCAACAGATGGTCAGACTGAGAGGACTATCAAGACCTTGGAGGATATGTTAAGAGCTTGTGCCATGGAGTTCGGGGGAAGTTGGGAGGACAGACCGGATTTGATCGAGTTTTCGTACAACAACAGCTACCATACTAGTATCAGGATGGCACCTTTTGAGGCTTTATATGGCAGGAAGTGCCAAAGTCCAGTATGTTAGGATGACAGTTCACAGGCAGTGGTTTTAGGGCCACAGATGGTGCAGGATATGGTTGAACAAGTTCGGCTAATTCGTCAAAAGATGAAAGCAGCTCAGGATCGTCAGAAGAGTTATGCCGACTTGCATCCCAGGGACATCGAGTTCGCAGTGAGTGACAAAGTCCTTTTGAAAGTGTCACCAATGCGAGGAGTGATGAGGTTTGGGAAGAAGGGTAAGTTGAGCCAGAAGTTTATCGGTCCATATGAGATTTTGGATCGTTTAGGTGAGGTGGCCTACAGGTTAGCTTTACCACCAGCTTTGGACCGAGTCCACAACGTCTTTCATGTTTCACAGCTCCAGAAGTATGTGAGTGACCCGTCACATGTGCTTGAGGTTGAGAACATCGAACTTGATGAGTCCTTATCTTATACCGAGGTTCCAAAAGAGATATTAGACCGCAAAGTACGCAAGACAAGGAGTGGTGAGACCGTTTTACTCAAGGTGTTTTGGTATAATCATAATGTGGAAGAGGCCATATGGGAACCCGAGGAGGCTATGCGAGAACGTTTTCCTAACCTTTTTTATCAGGTATGTTTGGTTACGGGGACGTAACCGTTGTCTTTTTAGGGTGCTAGGAGATGGTCGCATGTTTGTTTTTGAGTTAGTTTAAGTCGGGTTAGTGATGTTTTGTGTTGGTTTAGCTAGTTTTGGGTGTCTTGTTGGGTGTTTTGTCTTATATGGTGGGAGTTTCGTGGGTTGTGTCGGTCTGGTTTTATGTGTATAGTGTGAACTTCGGGGATGAAGTTCTTTTTAAGGAGGGAAGACTGTAATACTACGGATTTCCTAAGCCCGTATTCGGCCGAATATGGCCTACTCGGTCGAGTAAGGGGTGTCGTGTATCCTGGAATGACTACTGCCCAGGACTACTCGGCCGAGTATGTGGAATACTTGACCGAGTAGAGGGTACTCGGCCGAGTATACTCTATACTCGGCCGAGTATCCGGTCTGACGGGTGTTATTTCCGCGGTTTGATTTGGAGATGATTAGAATTATATAAAACGCGTTAATCAGTTTCTATTTACATTTTTACAAAACCTAAACACTTAATGACGCTCTAATTCTTTCCAAATATCTCCCTAGTGTGTGTGATCGTTAGCAAGTTCCTTCATCTTTTGTTCTATCGTCGGTAAGTCCTTGTTTTTCCCCTAATTCTTTGATTAATCTTTTAGGGTTTGGCTTGAATTGTGATCTGGGAAAAAGGGGGGTTTGCATATGGTGATTATTGTTGTTTATATGATTGTGTTAGGTGGGGACTTCGTAGAGGAGCCGTTCTAGATTGCCTTGCTTGTGTCTCTTCCAGTTGTGCTAAGATAGGGTTTCCCTACTCAGTTCATGTTTAATTGATTTGAGATTATGTTGTTTTGCGTACGATTGTTTGTTTGCTGATCATTGTTGTTGTGTTGGTGTGGTATTGGTGTTGGTGTTGTGATGATCGTGGTGGAGTCACTTGCGGGAGTGGCTTCACATCCTAGTTCGCCCTCCGTGGAACCCGCCACGGGAAGGGATGTGCACATTAAGGGACAAGGATATCGCTTGTTGATGAGCGGGGCTTAGGCGGGGATTGGTTGCGGTCTCCCACTGGCAGCGAGGATTACCTATTGCGATGGGTAATCTGGCAGGGCTACACACTTTGGTGTGTAGTCGGTTACTGTGTGAGATCGGGAGACCGGAGGAGGAGGAGGATGATTAGCTGGTTGCCTTTTGTACTTGTCTTACTTTGATTATTCAGTAACTGACCCCGTTATTTTATAAAATACGTGGTGATCCATTCGGGGATGGTCAGCAGATTATGACAGGTGATGCAATTTTTTAGCTATGGGACAGTTATGGGGAGTCATGACTCCAGTCTAGCTTCCGCCGTCAAGAGACTTAGCTTGCATTCTTTGTAGTTGTTAGACATTTCACAGTTGTACTTTGGTTTGGTTTTTGGAAACATGTAAGCGTTAAACTCAGTTGCGCTTTAGTGTTTTGGATTGTTAACTTTGATATATTAACCTCGAGCAACCGAGATGGTAACGGTCTTTCATGCTAGGGTAGTCCTTGGTAAGGTACCTTGGTATGAGGGGGTGTTATAGTGATGGTTGTTGATGATGTTCGCGAGATGCGTTTTCGGCTGAGTGGAGTCACTTACGGGAGTGGCTTCACGCCCTAGTTTCGCCCTCTGTGGAACCCGCCACAGAATGGGATGTGCACATTAATGAACAAGGTTATCGCTCGTTGATGAGCGGGGCTTAGGTGGGGATTGGCTGTGGTCCCCCCACTGGCGGTGAGGATTATCTGTTGCGATGGGTAATCTGGCAGCGCTACACACTTTAGTGTGTAGTCAGTTACTATGTGAGATCGGGAGTTGGGTGTGGATGATAATCAGCAGTTTACCTTTTTGTACTTGTCTTATTTTGATTATACAGTAACTGACCCCGTTGTTGTTTTGTAAAATCTGTGGTGATCCATTCGGGAATGGTGAGCAGATTGTGACAGGTGATGATGTTCACTGGCTATGGGGCCGTCGTGGGGAGTCATCACTCGAATCTAGCTTCCGCTGTCAAGAGATTTAGCATTCAATCTTAGTTGTTGAACTTTCATAGTGGTACCTTGGTTTTGGTTTTGAGAGCATGTAAACTTTAATCATTTATCCTTTAATAATTGTGTTTGGATTGAACTTTGATGTACAAAACCTCGGGCAACCGAGATGGTGACGGTCTCTCATGCTAGGGTAGTCTTGGTAAGGCACCTTGGTATGTGAGGGTGTCACACATACTCTCCTTAGAAATATTTGTTTCAACCACTTAAATAGGCAAAAAGACATTCAATATTCAAAATCAAACTAAAACAAATTTATAAGGGAAAAAAATTAACAAAAACACTCCTGACTAGCCTCAAACCCGCGTTATTCGTAATCAACCATTATACAAAGATAGTAAGATACCATCCTACCAAAGCCTTGAGTTGATTTCTCTTGGCATTTGGCTTTATTTATACCATAGTCAGTCTTGGTCAATGGTAAGAATATGTAGTTCCACTAAAAACGCCTATTTTGGTGAGATTTTTTTTAATATATAAAATTATCATTATTGTTACAATTATTAATTAATAATGTTATTTTCCTAAACTACACTTTAAGACTACTTAGTTTGAATTTCAAATTTTGATGGAGGGAAAGCACATTAACTAATGAATTTACAATAATCACCCCGGTGTCGCCCAAAGTGAGCGCCACTTGGGTGTACCCGTTATTAGGGCAACTGTCTTAACTAGCAATAATAAGGGAGATAGAGTCCATATTGCTCGGATCACGTTAACTCCTTCTGATTCAATAAAATTTCCAATTAGATTTGAGAGAAGACAGTTTTCAATAAGCGTTTGTTTTGCCATGACAATCAACAAAAGTCAAGGACAATCATTATCCCATGTTGGTTTTTATCTTCCTATGCCTGTTTTTAGTCATGGCCAACTCTATGTTGCTATCTCGAGGGTGACAAGTAAAAAAAGTTTGAAAATACTTATTTGGAACAATGAAACTGGCACATGTAATTTAACTTCTAATGTTGTTTACTGGCCATGAAATATTTGAGTATTTGGAATAGTATTTGTTGTAATTATACTGATACGAAAATTGCGAGGAAGTGGTTTCAAAGAATAACGAACAATAATGAAAAAGGGATATTTGACCGATCTAGACCTATAGATCGTTCAATGGTGATCAATTTCGCAAGACCTATTGCTAGTTGATCGAGTTAATGTTTGAAAACGCGCCAAACAAGAAATAGGGTTGGAACGAAACCCGTCGATCCGAATAGCACAATTGCAACAACAATTCTGTTTCTTTTCTAATTCAATATTCAATGATCTCGAAAATAACAAACTAAATCCCCTATAAATAACTATAGTCTTCTTAACCAACAAGAAATCTATTAACTAAAAGATACTTAAAAGATAACTAATAAACTAACTAAAAGATAATTAAAATTCTAAACTTAATCAACAAGATCTAACAACTAATAAAATCTAATCTTATTTTAGTTTTATTTTGTATCATATACACTGTATTTTATTTTCGTAGTATGTAAGTTGTAACCAAGTGTCTGTATGAAATTGCAATTTTCATAATGTTATTTATATTGATTTTTTTTTTGGTCAAAAAAATAATACTGCAGACATAATGTTATTTATATTGATTACACGTCTAATTATTTACTTATATACTCATTTAAATATTTCTACAAAGTACCAATTATTTCCATAACTTATATTTTACCTGTGTAAATAAACCTTTATACATAAACTCATATTATACCCGTGTATTTATGCACGGGTTACACACTAGTATATAGGAAAATTTACAAATAACCACCACGTATTTACGTATTTTTACAAATAACCACCACGTATTTCTGTTTTACAAATAACCCCCATACTTTCACCTATACTCCCCAATCACCACCGTATATAAAATACCCAAGACTCGTTTTTCATATTTTCCGACTACTTAATTAACGAGCTATCTGAAATACCCATATTACCCTTATCTACTTAAACATAACATTTCTATCTTTCTTGATTTCCTCCTGAAGACCCAAATCAATTACTGTGTAATTCATATGGAAACCCTAAATCCCCAAATCAATTGATCCAATATGCTTTACAATTCATTTGAAATGACCCTCCTCTTTATCATTTTCCATAATTCTTGGACCCATTCATATGAATTTAGGTTCTGCTCATACTCACGATACATTCCATAAAACTGATCTACAAAGACACCAAATTGAGAAGTATTTATCGTCAATTCGACGGCATACATGGTGGTCTGAATTGACGGGTTCGAATAGAGCAGAAGCGCGAGTTGGGCGTTGTGGTTAAATGGTGTACTGAATTGTTATTTGCGAGTGCGGAACAAATGATGAGGACGAGTTGGGACTCAGTTTTTGGGTTGAGATTCTAGGGCAATATGGAGGAGGGGGTGAGTCGTGACGGCCTTATTCTGGGATGCACTAGGTTGTTCGATGGAATGGTGGATCGGAACTGAGTCGAACTGGCCTTATTCTGGGCAGCTGGACTTGTGGTTCGTTTGTGCTCAATTCGTTCAACTTGTCAGACTTTTAAATCAGGCTCCGGTTCTGACTTTAAATACGATGATTCAAATGGTGGTGTGCGGTAATGCAGCTGTTGGCTGCTCAATTGAGCGCGTAATCGGGTTGTTGCTGCACTTGAATTCGGCAGGGTAGAGATGAGTGTTGGTGATATGCTGGAGGATTTTTTGGATTTAAGGTTTCCAGATAAATCAATATCAATTGATTTGGGGATTTAGGGTTTCAGGAGGAAATAGATTTGGGTATTCAGGAGGAAATATAGAAAGATTGAAATGTTTTGTTAATTTGGGAGTGTATAAGTTGATAAGGGTAGTATGGGTATTTCAGATAAATTATTAATTAATGAGTCGGAAAATATGAAAAATGAGTTTCGGGGCAAATATACTGTGGTGATTGGAGAATATATACATGAAAGCTTGGGGGTTATTTGTAAAAATAGAAATACGTAGTGGTTATCTGTAAAAATACGTAAATATGTGATGGTTATTTGTAATTTTTCCTAGTATATAATCAAAGCTGAAACTTGTTGCCTACCAATGATAAATTCACTATTTCAGATGGCTCAATCCGTTTGAAATTAAAACAATAAAATAATATAACCATTTTACGATACAATCTTAACATTTCCTGGAAAAAAAATACCATTAAATGACAATTTTTGTTATACGGAGTACTAACCATTTATCATTAAATGGTCAATTTTTTTAATTATAAAATGATGATTTTTTTTCGAGACGGACTCTATTAGTTGAAAATCCTCCACCCACTACTAGAATAACCTTAAAAATATGACTAAATCTTACACACCTAAATACACCTCTAAGACTAGAATGGAATTTTATCGAGGAAACTTTTAAACAAATGGGTTTTAATGCTAAGTGGATTTCATGGATTATGGCATGTATAAACACTGTTTCTTACTCAGTGTTAGTAAATGGAACACCGGGAGACGTTTTTAGACCCACTCGAGGTATTCGACAAGGAGACCCACTTTCGCCATACATATTTATTATGTGCGCCGAGATTTTAGCAAGATCTCTACAAAATAATAGTGATGTTAGCTCTAGTGATATTGGTGTTAGAATTGGATCCGGGGTGGAGAAAATTCCGTTTCTCACTTTTGCGGATGACACTATCATTTTCGCTAAAGCCTCTAACCAGAGTTGTAGAACTATTAAGTCTATTTTAGATAAATTTTGCACGATTTCCGGACAATTTGTTAATTTTGACAAATCCACTTTTCAATGCACTAGAAATATTGAGCGTTCTCTTCGTGAATCATTTAGAGGCATTCTCCATATGAACGAGGAAGCTCATTTGGGTAAGTATTTAGGATGTCCTATAATTGATAGCAGAGTGACTAAAAATACTTTCGAGAACATTATTCAATCTTCTTGCACTCAACTATCGAAATGGAAAGCGAATTCTCTATCTCAAGCAGGTAGACTAGTTCTTGTCAATGCTAATTTAGCCGCGAAGGGAACTTTTCATATGCAAAGCTTCCTCCTCCCTTCATCGATCCATAATAGATTAGATAAAATTAATAGAGACTTTCTTTGGAATAAGAATCCTTCCCAGCGTTCTCCTAATTTGGTTGGTTGGCATAAAGTTTGTTTACCAAAGTCGGTTGGTGGTTTAGGAATTAAATCTTAAAGCGACTAATAAAGCTCTTCAAATGAAACTTTTATGGAAAATTCTTATGGATAAGGAAAGTATTTGGGTCAAAGTGGTATCTAAAAAATACTTGAGAAATTGTTCACTCTTTGATCATAAGCCTAATTCAGCCTCTTCTTGGCAATGGCGTAAACTAATGAGTCTTCGGACTCTATTTAGAAAAGGACTGAGATGGCAGGTAGGTAATGGTAGCAACATTAAGTTTTGGTCTGATAATTGGGTTTTTTCACACCCACTTACAAGGAGTGTGGTTGATGATGATAGTAACCGCGATCTTAATCTTTTGGTTAAAGATTTCATAACCTCAAACAAGCAATGGGATGTTTGTAAATTATCCAGTTTAGTGAATAACGATATTGTTAATCAGATTACTAACATTCCAGTGCCACATAATGATATTCCAGATACCCTTATTTGGGGGTTGTCCGTAGATGGAAATTTCTCTACCAAAACAGCAACTTGGTTAGCGCAAGGTTTGTTCGATCAAACTCTTGTCAAATGTGAATTTCAGTGGATTTGGAAATTGAATATTCCTCCTAAATTGAAATTTTTTCTTTGGAAAGCTTGTGTTGACGGCCTTCCAACGAAAAGTAGACTTCTCAAGAGTCATATTGATGTCCCACCTCATTGTGTTCTGTGCAACAATCCTATTGAAAACAAAGATCATTTCTTTTACGAATGTCCTTTGATTGGGTCTGTCATCCATGACCTGAACATTATTAGTTTCAACGAGTTTTTGTCAAATTATGATACTATTACAAGTCAAAGTTTTCTAACGAAACTGAATTATCTCAAGTATTTAATTCCAAAAGATGACTTTATAAAGATTATTTTTATTTGGTGGAATGCATGGTTCCATAGAAATGATATTATCTTTAATAATGTTAATTTAAGTATCAGCAAACTTATTACTCTATGTAATAATAGCACTAAGACATGGAATGTGACTAGATTTAAGGATCTCAACAATCCCGAGGTAGAAGAGTCAGCTAGAAACAATTCTAGTAAGGAAGAGATTTGGTGGGAAAAACCTACAAACGGTTTCCTAAAGCTAAATTTTGACGGATTGAGAATAGAAGGTAATAAAGCTGCTTTAGGATATTCTATAAGAGATCACAATGGTAAAGTCGTTTTGTTGGGAGCAAAAAAGTGCGGATCCAATAGTATCCTTGTTGCGGAAGCACTTGCTTTAAAAGAAGGTATTTTAGCAGCTAAATATTTAGGAATCTCAAAGTTAATTGTGGAGGGTGATAACTTATGTGTTATTAACTCGATTCGAGGTACTTGGCAAATTCCGTGGGAAATTTCTAGTATTATCAAGGATGTGAAGTTAGACCTTCATTTTTTCGATGAAGTGATAATTAAACATTGTTTTCGTGAAGCCAACAAGGTTGCTGACTTCATGGCTTCAGTTGGACATTCATGTCCAACTCTTTCGAGGTGGTTTGATAGCCGGTGGCTTCAACTTACCTCCCTCATTCGAAAGGATGAGATAGGTTGGTCCTACCCTAGAGGATCAACCTAGTTTTCTTACCTAATAAAAAAAAATAAAAAAAATAAATACACCTCTATATATAAATTCGCTATTACTACAACTCTACAAGTAAATAAAAATGGCTGCGAAATTGATCGAAAATCATGGCAAAGACGCAGACGTGTACAATGGTCCCGTACAATGCAGGCAAAAGTTGAATGAATTGTTGAAGGAGATCAACATGCCAAGTACTTCGTTTCCCTTGATTGACATACAAGAATTTGGCTACAACAAGTCGACCGGGTTCATGTGGTTTACCCTGAAAAAACCGTTCCAGCACAAGTTCCCCAGGATGAAAAAAACTGGGGTCTAACGACACCCTTGTCACGGCTTTTGTCGAACCGGGTTGGATGAAGAAGGTTCAAGGAGTGAAATCTAAGGAAGTATTGATTTGGATCACTCGATCTCAGTGATTTCCACATTGAGGATCCCAACTCTGGCAAGCTTATCGTTGGTAACCCTTCTGGTCTTACCTTTCCTATTAACTAGTATTGGTGCCCGGCTTCGCCCGGGCTACCTCTACTTACCATTAAATTTTTTTTTCATTAAATAAAACTACTTAAAATTACATAACTCATAAATTTATCATTAATATATTTTTCTATGGCATATCCTAAAATTACGATTAAATAAATTTTGAGACAAATTCACTACTCCCTCTATTAATATTTTACTCTTATTAATGAAACAATAGTAATAACATTTCATTACTTGCCCGTAATCATTGTTACTTTCACTACTCCCGCCGTAGTTATTGTTACTGTCACTACTGCCGCGTTAATATTGATAAGTTTACTACTCCCGCCGTAATTATTGTTACTTTCACAATTGCCACATTAATATTGATTATTTCACTACTCCCGTTGTTGTTTCTACCACTTTCACTAATCTCGCTGATAATATTGTTACTTTTACTATTCAAATGAGTGATTACTATCATATAACTATATCCAATGTTACTACAATTCTTTTTTTTATTGAAGAAATTACTTTTACCACTTAGGCATGCAATTTTAAGACGATTATATATTTATAAATATATTACATATATGCAATAAATCAAATCGAAAGAATTATGCAATATTATATATTATGGAATCTAACTTGAACTATTTATAACCTACTTATATTATATTTTTGTATGTTAAATAATTAACATATCTATACATCTAATAAACTATTAAGTTTAATAAAATTGCATAGATTTTAAATTTAATATATAATTTTATGATGATAATAATTAATACCATAAGTGTGCATGTTTATACTAATTAATTATTTTATTTTAAGGAAATTAACCATCTCCTAGTATTCTATAAATATTTAGGAAAATTACCAAACATGTTATTTCTTTTAGTCTCCTTGAAATTGACCATCTTAATTAATTATTTTATTTTAAGGAAATTGACCATCTTAATTAATTGTTTTATTTTAAGGAAATTGACCATATTTTAGTCTCTTACAAATATTTAGAAAAATTACCAAGCTTCTATATAATTTAATTTTAACCCAAACTATATAATATTTGCATTGTGATCCCTTAATCGGGTCCATCACACGGTGCTAGTGATTTAAAACTATATAGTATAATTAATTTGTATAACTTTCTTTAATTACATTGAAGTCCCTTGGTTTCTGGATTTAATATATAGTATTGATATTTCTGATTTTGAGGAAGAGGACAAAAATAGAAGTTCTTTTGGATGTCTTGGAATTTAAATTTATGATTCTATTGAAGGGACCGCGGCACATTACATGTAGCAGCGGAAGACAGAAATGCGGTCCTTGTGAGATCTATTGCATTTAAAATTTTTGTAAAAACTGAGTAAAAGGACACATACTTTATGTGTATATAGTAAATTGGTCTAACCCCGAAAATACGGAGTCTCTAGTGTATCCACACCGGTAGATAAACTAACGTTCTCAGCCCTTGAGACGACCTCGGAATATAGAGAAAACACTTATCTCGCTTTTATGTATGTATGAGAGTAGATGATATCCGAACTTGTTACTGTTGTACGTATAAATAGCAAGAATGCATGGCTATTTATAGGTAACAAATAACTTGCTCATTAAGTTTCTCCACGTGAAACTTTGTTAAGCAATCATTAGTAAAAGCCACGTAGCAAACTCTTTGATAAACATTGAATCAATCATGTTTATCAAAAAGGACGTGTAAATCAGCTTAATACCAATCTGATTCATTTTGATCCGTCTCTCATACAAACGTCTTTCCGATAATAACTATATTTCCGTGTTAGCGGACAATATAAAAATATGTCGTCGAGATTATTTAATTAATTATCTCATAATAAATTAAATAACCGTAAACGTTAAATATCAACCGTAAGTGTGTGACCACATAGGTTCATCGCTAAACCGATAATAATTAATCTCATTAACTATTAATCGAGGTTGGCGTCTAACAACACTCCCCGACGGCCGGATAACATGAATACCAATATTCACTGTACTTTACTGTACTCGAACCTGGTAAAGGATACTGTATTTTTTTCCCTCAGTCGTTCCAACTCCGGATCGTCCTAGGGTATGGTTTGACTGTCAAACCCCACGAGACGACCACTATGTTACATGCCAATCATTATCGGTCAAGAATGACTTTAAGAAACTCCTTTCTTAAAACATTCGTATGCCCTGGCCAAGGTCTTTATATGACCAATAAGATTAATGACAACATAGAGTTCAAACTCATTACCCTGAGTTGACGGATTCCATCTTGACTCACCACTAATTACATAGGTACTTAATTATACCCAATGACCATTCAACTAGCATTCTTACACACTAGGTGTCCGGTATCTAAGTACAATAAGTAGTCTATTAACTACAATGATGATCTCAGGTCAAAGGATAAAATATACAACTACTCCTTAAGAGAATTTCCACATTGACAATGCATAGGTAATAATAACCATTTGGGAAATCTCACTGTTGGTCAGTTCAATAATCATATCTCCATATGCATTATCTATATTATAACTTAATGAATGAGATCCATTAATACTCATCTCATGAGTACCGTTATCAATATATTGGTCTATTCGGATTATCATAGTCCCATTCTGATAATCACACGACCAAGAACACTTTTAGACTAAACTCTATAATACTCGACTCTCATTATCATAATCTCCATTATGATGTCAAATATACCGGTTTAATCAAGGACTTATCATCGTATTAATACCATAATGAGATAATAAGAAAATGCCATCTAATTATTAATCTCCATTAATAATTACATTGTATGAAATATGTTCAAAATGTTACATAACTAACGATTGCCCTGGGGCATAATTCTAACAATCTCCCACTTGACCTAGAGCCAATCGGTCATGAACCTTAATCCTATATTCCACTTGTGCTTGTCAAACTCCTTTGATCCAAGCGCTTTAGTGAGAGGATCTGCAACGTTTTCTTTCCCTTCCACCTTTTGAATTTGAACGTCTCCACGTTCAATTATTTCTCTAATCAGGTGAAATTTCCGAAGAACATGTTTGGATCGTTGGTGTGATCTTGACTCCTTTGCTTGTGCAATAGCTCCCGTATTGTCACACATTAGAGGAACACCTTCCTCCACAGAAGGAACAACACCAAGTTCAGTTAAGAATTTTCTTATCCGAACGGCTTCTTTAGCAGCATCACATGCGGCTATGTACTCTGCTTCGATTACTGAGTCGGCTACTGTACCTTGTTTGGAACTCCTCCAACTCACAGCTCCACCATTCAAGGTGAAAATATAACCAGAGGTAGACTTGCTATCATCTTTATCCGATGCAAAGCTAGCATCAGTATAGCCAAACACTTTTAGCTCACAATCTCCAAAAATGAGGAATTGGTCCTTAGTCCTTCTCAAGTACTTAAGGATGGTTTTCACCACTTTCCAATGTTCCTCACCAGGATTTCGCTGATACCTACTCGCTATTCCTAGCGCGTAGGCCACATCAGGCCTTGTACATGTCATGGTATACATGATAGCTCCCACTGCATTCGCATATGAGACTCTGCTCATGCGTTCTATTTCCTCTGGGGTTTTAGGACTATCCTCCCTAGAAACAGATATACCAGTACCTATCGACAGATAGCCTCTTTTGGAGTTATCCATGCGATATCTCCTTAAGATAGCATCAATGTACAAAGATTGGGAGAGCCCTAGCAGCTTACTAGATCTATCTCTATAGATTCTTATTCCAAGAATATAAGCCGCTTCTCCCATATCCTTCATGGAGAACTGTTCAGATAGCCAAATCTTTGTCTTTTGCATGGCTGGCACATCATTTCCTATCAGCAATATGTCATCCACATATAGCACTAGGAAAATTACTATACTCCCACTTGCCTTCTTGTATACACATGGCTCCTCTTCACATCGCACAAAATCAAAACTTTTGATTGTCGTGTGAAAGCGAATATTCCAACTACGAGAAGCTTGTTTTAACCCATAAATGGATCGCTGCAACTTACATACTTTATTATGAGTAGACGGCAATGTGAAACCCTCAGGTTGAGTCATATAGACTTCTTCCTTAAGCTCTCCATTAAGAAAAGCTGTTTTCACATCAATTTGCCATATCTCATAATCATAGTATG
Organism: Silene latifolia; assembly: GCF_048544455.1. Taxonomy (NCBI): domain Eukaryota; kingdom Viridiplantae; phylum Streptophyta; class Magnoliopsida; order Caryophyllales; family Caryophyllaceae; genus Silene; species Silene latifolia. The sequence goes on along the minus strand of NC_133526.1, from coordinate 29,997,564 downwards.
CAGCTATGGCCAATAGAATCCGAATAGATTTGAGCATTGCTACGGGAGAAAAAGTTTCCTCATAATCAATACCTTCCTTTTGATTATATCCCTTAGCAACAAGACGGGCTTTATAGGTTTCAACCTTCCCATCTGCTCCAATCTTTTTCTTGAAAACCCATTTGCATCCAATAGGTTTAACGTCCTTAGAGCAATCAACCAAATTCCATACTTTGTTAATTCTCATAGACTCCATTTCGGATTCCATAGCCTCAAGCCATTTCTCATGGTCTGGACATGCCATAGCCTCTTTGAAACACTTAGGATCGTCATTAACAACTGAGATATCATCCATATGATCATCCTCGTCATTTTGCACCATAAGATTTAACCGATCTGGTGCCCGACGTTCCCTAGTGGACCTTCTAAGAGGTTCATGTACAACTTGATCCTCTTGTTGTCTAGGTTCCTGAACTGGTTCATCAACCACGTTATTTACCTCAACAATTGAGGTTGGAACCCTTGGAGGCAACTTTAAGATATCAAGTAAAGGCTGCTCAACTTGCATCCCATGCTCTTGAGCTAATGCTGATTCGTTGGTATCTCGAATTTCCTCAAGATCTATTTCTACACCATGACTTCCTTTTTCAAGGAATTCCTTTTCCAAAAAGGTTGCATTTCTAGCCACAAAAACTTTGTGTTCAGAAGGGTGATAAAAATAGTACCCCATAGTCTCCTTAGGATAACCAACAAACCTGCACTTGTCAGACGTTGCATCAAGCTTATCTGACTGCAGTCGTTTAACATAAGCCAGACATCCCCAAACCTTCAAATGTTTCAGGTTGGGCGTACGTCATTTCCATATCTCATATGGAGTTTTAGCAACTGCCTTAGTGGGAACTTTATTCAGTAAATATGCAGCAGTTTCTAAAGCATATCCCCACAAGAAGATCGGAAGATCAGTGAACCCCATCATGGATCGTACCATATCTAATAAGGTTCGATTTCTCCTTTCAGAAACACCATTGTGCTGTGGCGTTCCCGGAGAAGTCCATTGTGACAAGATCCCATCTTGTCTTAAATAATCAACAAACTTATCACTGAGATACTCACCGCCACGGTCAGATCTCAATGCTTTGATGTTCTTACCAGTCTGTTTCTCAACTTCACTACGAAAACTTTTGAACATCTCAAAAGATTCTGACTTATGTCTCATTAGATATATAAATCCAAATCTTGACATATCGTCTGTGAAGGTGATAAAGTAAGAATATCCACCTTTAGCTTGAACTTTCATAGGTCCACATACATCACTGTGTATAAGTCCTAAAAGTTCACTGGCTCTCTCTCCAGTTCCAGAAAAAGGAGATTTGGTCATCTTTCCTTTGAGACAAGATTCACACATTTCATATGATTGATAATCATCTTGTCCAAGGCAACCTTGACCTTGTGTAATTTGTTTACTCTTTTCTCACCAATATGACCAAGCCTACAATGCCAAAGATAACTTTGATTTTCTTGATTATTTCTCTTCCTCTTTTGGCCAGAAATAGTCATGATAGGAGAAGTTGTCAATTCAGGTAAGATATACAGACCATGTTGTAAATAACAATTTACATATAATTCATTACCATGAAATACAGAACATTGATTATTATCAAAAGTTGTTCGAAAACCACACTTGTCTAAAGACGAAATGGAAATTACATTCGATGCAAACTTAGGAACATAATAACAACTTTTTAACAACATTGTCTTGCCCGTAGGTATTACAAGAGAAATTTCTCCTACAGCTATGGCAGCAACATGTGCTCCATTCCCAACTTGTAGGGTGACTTCTCCCTTCTTCAACCATCTACTGATCTTTAAACCCTGCAACATATTGCAGATGTTAAAACTACTACCGGTATCCAATACTCATTTATTAGTATCAGTAATTGCTAAAGAAATCATGAAAACATTATTCACGAATATCTCACCTTGTTTCTTGCCCTTCAGAGTAGCTTTGTACTCCGGACAATCTCTCTTCCAATGACCTTTCTTTTTACAGAAGAAACATTCGATATCCACTTTGGTCAAGCTGCACCTTCTTTCCCTTGGATTTGTTCACAACATCCTTGGGTGCAAGTGGATTTTTCTTAGACCGTTTCTTGCCTTTCCACTTGCTCTTAGAAGAGCTCCCAACCAAGTTCACAGAACCAGATACATTCACCTTCCCAGATGTGATTTGTTTTTCAAAATCGATCAACAGATTGAGCAATTCATGCAGATCACAATCCATCTTGTTCATGTTAAAATTAACAATGAACGGTGAATAAGTATCATTAAGAGATTGCAAGATCAAATCTTGCGACAACTCTTTACCAAGAGTGCATCCATGCTTCTCAAGCTGTTCTATCAGATCAATCATCTTTAGAACATGGAGACCCACTGGCTCCTTAGATTTCAGTTTAGACTCAAACAAGGACTTAGATAACTGGTACCTTGCAGTCCTACTCTGAGATCCATACATCTTCTTAAGATGTTCAATAATCTGTGGTGGATTCATGTCATTATGTTGTCTCTGCAAATCGGCAGTCATGGAGGCCAAAATAATGCACTTTGCAGTAGTACTTTGCTCCAAGTACTTAGCATATGTATCTAATATATTTGCATCATCTTCTCCCTCATGGGGTGCTACCTTAGCAGGCTTATCGATCACATCGATTAGCTTTTCATGCATGAGAACAATTCTCAGGTTGCGGTACCAATCATCAAAATTGTTACTGCCCAGCTTAGCATCAAGTATGCCACGCAGTGTTATAACAGCCATTTTGAGAAATCTTATTCTGAAAGAAAACAATCCAAATAAGAACATAATCATACATCATTATGATATGGACTTCATCAAAATGATACATAAAAATTTTAAAACATGCATGAGCCCCCTGGTTGTCAGGTCGTTTCTCATCATAATTAAAATTCATCTGATTTTATCTTATAAAATCATTTCAGGCTCTACACTACATAGTCCCCTGGTTGTCAGGTCGTACCTATCAGTGTAGTTGAGTTTATCCACTCTAGTGACAGAAAATTAATAAATGCCATACCCTCTGGGTTGTCCAGACTAAAAGTACAAGATTAGTTAACTTTTCTTCACCCCCGTATCATCTACAATAGACAATATTATTATATCTCCGAACTACAAGCCCCCTGGTTGTCAGGTCGCTTCTTGTAAACAAAATAAAATAATTTTATTGTCTACCTGAGTGGCAACCTTTGACAAAATATCTAATATTTTATCAATTAAAACCCAATAATATTTAATTGGTCAAGTTTTTTTTATGTCACTTAAACAATTTAAGTAACTCAAGTGCTTATATCGTATAAACATTAACAATTATATCTAATATAATCGTCAATCAGATAGCTATAAATAGCCATCATATAACTCTTGCGGTTACATCTCATGTAACTTATTAATAACTAATCATGCCAATACGAATGTCATATATAATGCAATCTTATCATTCGTTCTATTAATTAAACAGAATCAAATATGTGATTAACTGACTAACTAAAACAAGCATGAGCATCCAGCTTTAAGTATCACGTACCAACATCATTTTAACAATCATGCTTCATGCATACGTGCATAGCTAATAAAACTTCATTTACATGTGTCAATATTAAATTAAAGTTGCATACAAATCTATCATTAAAAGCTTAATGATTGAAGAAATTAATGGCCATGCAATTTTAATCAATGTTCCACTTAATATTATCACACTTGAACCTTGAAAAACAAAGCTCAATGATAATAGCGAGAACCATTCTCGCGTATAAACAAGATCGGTCAAACTTACAGACCCAAATTTATAATGCAAAATTGGCTCTGATACCAATTGAAGGGACCGCGGCACATTACATGTAGCAGCGGAAGACAGAAATGCGGTCCTTGTGAGATCTATTGCATTTAAAATTTTTGTAAAAACTGAGTAAAAGGACACATACTTTATGTGTATATAGTAAATTGGTCTAACCTCGAAAATACGGAGTCTCTAGTGTATCCACACCGGTAGATAAACTAACGTTCTCAGCCCTTGAGACGACCTCGGAATATAGAGAAAACACTTATCTCGCTTTTATGTATGTATGAGAGTAGATGATATCCGAACTTGTTACTGTTGTACGTATAAATAGCAAGAATGCATGGCTATTTATAGGTAACAAATAACTTGCTCATTAAGTTTCTCCACGTGAAACTTTGTTAAGCAATCATTAGTAAAAGCCACGTAGCAAACTCTTTGATAAACATTGAATCAATCATGTTTATCAATAAGGACGTGTAAATTAGCTTAATACCAATCTGATTCATTTTGATCCGTCTCTCATACAAACGTCTTTCCGATAATAACTATATTTCCGTGTTAGCGGACAATATAAAAATATGTCGTCGAGATTATTTAATTAATTATCTCATAATAAATTAAATAACCGTAAACGTTAAATATCACACCGTAAGTGTGTGACCACATAGGTTCATCGCTAAACCGGTAATAATTAATCTCATTAACTATTAATCGAGGTTGGCGTCTAACAACACTCCCCGACGGCCGGATAACGTGAATACCAATATTCACTGTGCTTTCATCGTACTCGAACCTGGTAAAGGATCTGTATTTTTTTCCCTCCGTCGTTCCAACTCCGGATCGTCCTAGGGTATGGTTTATTTGTCAAACCCCACGAGACGACCACTATGTTACATGTCAATCATTATCGGTCAAGAATGACTTTAAGAAACTCCTTTCTTAAAACATTCGTATGCCCTGGCCAAGGTCTTTATATGACCAATAAGATTAATGACAACATAGAGTTCAAACTCATTACCCTGAGTTGACGGATTCCATCTTGACTCACCACTAATTACATAGGTACTTAATTATACCCAATGACCATTCAACTAGCATTCTTACACACTAGGTGTCCGGTATCTAAGTACAATAAGTAGTCTATTAACTACAATGATGATCTCAGGTCAAAGGATAAAATATACAACTACTCCTTAAGAGAATTTCCACATTGACAATGCATAGGTAATAATAACCATTTGGAAAATCTCACTGTTGGTCAGTTCAATAATCATATCTCCATATGCATTATCTATATTATAACTTAATGAATGAGATCCATTAATACTCATCTCATGAGTACCGTTATCAATATATTGGTCTATTCGGATTATCATAGTCCCATTCTGATAATCACACGACCAAGAACACTTTTAGACTAAACTCTATAATACTCGACTCTCATTATCATAATCTTCATTATGATGTCAAATATACCGGTTTAATCAAAGACTTATCATCGTATTAATACCATAATGAGATAATAAGAAAATGCCATCTAATTATTAATCTCCATTAATAATTACATTGTATGAAATATGTTCAAAATGTTACATAACTAACGATTGCACTGGGGCATAATTCTAACAATCTCCCACTTGACCTAGAGCCAATCGGTCATGAACCTTAATCCTATATTCCACTTGTGCTTGTCAAACTCCTTTGATCCAAGCGCTTTAGTGAGAGGATCTGCAACGTTTTCTTTCCCTTCCACCTTTTGAATTTGAACGTCTCCACGTTCAATTATTTCTCTAATCAGGTGAAATTTCGGAAGAACATGTTTGGATCGTTGGTGTGATCTTGACTCCTTTGCTTGTGCAATAACTCCCGTATTGTCACACATTAGAGGAACACCTTCCTCCACAGAAGGAACAACACCAAGTTCAGTTAAGAATTTTCTTATCCAAACGGCTTCTTTAGCAGCATCACATGCGGCTATGTACTCTGCTTCGATTACTGAGTCGGCTACTGTACCTTGTTTGGAACTCCTCCAACTCACAGCTCCACCATTCAAGGTGAAAACATAACCAGAGGTAGACTTGCTATCATCTTTATCCGATGCAAAGCTAGCATCAGTATAGCCAAACACTTTTAGCTCACAATCTCCAAAAATGAGGAATTGGTCCTTAGTCCTTCTCAAGTACTTAAGGATGGTTTTCACCACTTTCCAATCTCATTTCACGATAAATTTGTTGTGAACCGCCTTACACAAGTATTTGTGTTTTTAGTATTAATAATTTTAATTACATTCTGAAACAACTACAAAACAGTACTAGTATTAAGTATTAACTATATTAAGGATAGTAATAACCTTACACTTTTTAGCATAGAAGGTTCATAAAAGGGTACCAAAAAAAAAGTGATCGACTACTGATGGACAGAAGATCGAGTTGTAAGAGAAGATTTCATATTCACAATGGTCGATTCATCAGCACCAAGCTTAACAGCTTGTCTGCCAGCTCTAAGAAATCTCGAAACAGCCCCTGTTACGTATTCATGAGCTTCCTTCACGTTCATCTTCTTCGCCATTTCGTCGGGGAAACTGTTTAGTAAATGGTCACCATTAAGTACAGCAGCTAATTCCAGTATTTCTCTTTGGAATGATGATAGTTGTTTCTCTTCGTTTGCTTCTGTCTTCCTTAGAGGAGTTACTTCTGGTAAAACCTCTATGCATAACAAAACCGAATTTGAAATAATTACAACCAATTTAAATAAGTCTTATCTAAAACCGTTCTACATAATAGTTAGCTTATGCATCTCATTTAATCGTAGTAACAATAAAGAAGGTGCATAAAGTATTAATAGGGAACAATAATATGGCCGATCAGATAGTATCAAGACTTAGTACCACCCTCTCACGTGCATTAATGCATTATGTATGATCCATCATTTTGATGTTCCGGGTATTTTAATTGTGAGAAGATGGTACTGAGACTCGGTACCACCTACGAGCTGGTAACGTCATCTCATGTTTCATTATAAGGTTGTTAGCCATCTAGGTAGCACAAAAACGGACACGGACACGTAATACGACATCCCATGAAATTTAGGACACGGGACACACTATTTAAATTAAATAAAATATATATTTTATGATTATAAATAACGTATGATTTTATTTTTGTAATGTATTTGATATTAAATTTAAATAAGTGAAAGTAAAATTTGACCTTAACTATAACTAATTCTCATTTCTCACCAAAACTCATCTTCTAATCAATGTCTTTTGACATTTTATTCCTCGTCTAAATTATAACATGTTTAGGCGTGTGTCCGACGAGTGTCGGATGTCCGGGTGTCCGACACGACATCTGACATGGGACGCCTAGTTAGAAGGAGTGTCCATGCTACCTAATTAGCCATGTGCTCCCTCAATCCCAATTATATTGTTAGCCCGTTCCCTTTTGTTCCGTTTCTAAATTTACGTAGCGCGAAGATTAGGAGAAAATAGCTAACCTGGGCAATCAGTTCTGGGTTGGGTCAACTGGGTGACAACACCTTCAAAAGTGCCAGCCCAAGCATCTCTGTGGGTCAAGAAATTAGATTTAAGATTGAATATCTTCTTAATGGTAGCTGGGATTGAAGAGTGCTCATATTCTGAGTTTGCTGTTGGACCTGTAGGCTTGCTTATAACTGATCAAATCACATCCAATAAAAAAAAAAAAAAAAAAGTCAAATTATTGTAAAAAGTGAATCAAAATGTAACAAATTTTTTGTTTAAGATGGCTATATCCGTCTTAGACAATAAAACGGGGCTAATAGATGGATGTTATAAAAAGCAAAATGTCGAGGTAATAACAACTCTTGTCCCTGCCACCTATAAGCTATAATATTTGACCCATTTAACTCTTAAAACGGATGTAATCGTTTTAATGGAGACCAACTGCATTATATAACACGGTCGTAATGTTGATGTTCATCCAATTGTTCTCTAGATTTAATACTTAGAGGCTACAAATCTACAATGTCTTTATGTATCGACTATCGAGTCAATCGTCATTATTGAAGTAATAAAACATTTGTTACTTCTTCATAAGAATTAATTTATAGATACTTAGTAAGTTTTTCTTAAAACTGTCTTAAGAGTCAAACAGATCCAAATAATACACAAATCGCCTTAGAGTGAGCCACTCAAATAATTACCAACAATATAATGCACAAATTTATTATAAGGAGGATTGGGTTTTGGGAGATACATTAATGATATAAATTCATCAAAATTGCCATATTGTAATTTGGAAATATAGGTGGCCATCCTATATATTGTATCGACCCACAAGTCATCATTATTAAAAAGCCTCTATTATTTGATCACCATGTGTTTGGGGACTATCCAATTTTTGAGCTAATTTTATGTCGTGTACATATTTATTTACATTCTAACTAAATCTAATCGTAACTAATTGAAAATCTCTTTGTTTAAAGGTTATGGCGAAAGTATTGTGAATGTCAGAGTTAGTTAATTAGGGACCGAATATTTAAAATGAATGTTATGAAGTCCACTATTTGATATATAGAAGTATCGAAAAGATATTAGTCTAATGGTTAAGATGCAGATATCATGATAAATAAATTATGGATTAAACTCCACATTTCCGATATATTACATTAATCTTGCGCTTCATTTAACCCCAACAACAGTTTGATAGAGAAGAGTATAACTAATGTGAACAAGTAGAAACTATCAAACAAACCCTTTAACATAGGATCTTAAACTAGCATGTGTGTATGTGACCAGTTATAAACATTAAAATTAATTTAAGAAAATTGTCGGTGCAAGTAGTCAAAAAGCACCCAAAAAAGGTGCACTACATACCAAAGCAAATACCCAATTACACTCCCAAAATCACTAAAAGAGAAATCAATCAAACTTCACTATGCAAAAACAAAATGCTCAAAGTCATGTTAGCATACATGATATGGGACATTCTCTTTTGTTGATTTTCTTGATAAAATGATGAGTATACATGATCAGCAAGTCTTCATTTATGTACCCTTTTATTTACGACCAATTAAATCAAACCAAATGTCTTAGGATTCAAGATCTTGGAATCCACATAGTTAAAACTCTAAGGGAAAGGCTTTAGTGATGTTACCCGACTCGAATCAAGCCTAAAACTGGATAATATACACGCAAAAAATTCACGGCTCATAAAATCAATGAACTTGTTCAAAACCCGTTAAGCTATTTCATTTATGTTAACTTGTAACTCATTTTCCTTTTTTAATACACTAAATAAATAAGATGAATAAACAGAAAATAGGTGACGAATCGACCACAGTAAAAAAAGAGGGGATATAAGACATACCGGTTCCCTTGTTGATCCAAGGCGAGACCATAATAGTAGGCACGCGAACACCAAGCCTATCAAACTTGAAAAATGAAGGAGGAGGACCGGTGTTACCATCAGGACTAGGGACATTAACATAAGGTGTTTGAACATGGTCATAAAATCCACCATGTTCATCATATGTTATTATCAATAATGTCTCATTCCATTGTGGACTTGACCTTAATGTTTCATACACTTCCTTCACTAGCTTTTGCCCGTTTGCAACGTCGTGTGATGGGTGGTCGTCGTTTGCTGGTTTTCCTTTTAAATCGAAGAACCTGTGTGCATTATCCATTTCGCACTCTCTAATCAATATCTATTCCGTATTTACTTATAGTAATTGGGATAAATTTTAGTGCACTAAACATAAGTAATTGGTTCGTGTAGTGAAGTTATTAATAACATCAACATCAATTAATTTGTGACGCATCACAAGTTTGTGGGGTTTTACAATTGATTAAACTAGTTTTAAACCCGTGCAAAATTGCACGGGTATGTATTTGGGCCGTTATTAATGTATTTTGATGTATTTTTTTTTGTATTTCTATTGTACTCATCTAGTTGATCTAAATCAGCGATCTACATAATTAATGTTTAAACTTGTTACAAATACTTGTTCACGTGCAATGGTTTAAGAGGAAATAACAAAGGATATTTTTTTTCCTTAAAAATATATCGTATTATCTAGTTTTTAAAAATTATGCATGTAATTTATTCGCATTATATGTAATTCAATCCCGTAATTAAATGTAATTCCTTCTCGTAATTATGTAATTTTATTATTATTTTTTTTAAAAAAATTATGTAATTCATTTATTTGTAATTAGTTTCATTTATTCCGATTTGTAATTCATTCCGCTTATATGTCATTAATTTCATTTATTCGGAATGTATAAAATTATTTCATAGTATTATTTCATAGTATTTCTTCTAAGACGGAATTTGTCGCATGTTTGTATAGCCGAAATTCTGAAGAAATAAATACATTGCACACTAACGGGTCCCACCATAACATGTATTTCCAAAAAAAATAAAAGGTTGAATTAATGACGTGGCACGCCCTGGATTGAGTATTGTCTTCTAAATTAATAAAGATAAGATTATGTTAAAAAAGAAAAAGTGATTTGTGAAATGTCCGAAGTTACTTTTCGTCACAAGTAAGAATAGCTAATTAATAAATGATGTATGTGTTTTTGTAACTCTAACCTAGGTTGCACGAAAACGGACACGGACACGGACACGGACACGACACGGACACGCGACACGGCACTTCAAAATTTTCAGGACACGGACACGGCAAAAAAAAAAATCAATATACATATTAAAATAAAGGGAATTTGAAGAACATTATAACCAACATCTAAACTTTGGTCATTTAAACATTTTAAAGCCACAAAATCGTAAAATGACAACCAATATTAACGTCTTATACATTAAAATCAACATGTCTTAAAAGCTACAAATTTCCAAATTACAAATCCAAATTTAAATAAGCATTCAAATCTTACAAAATTAAATAAAAAGTATCAAAGTTTCCAAATTACAAACCCAAATTCGAGTTTTACAATACTATTCACCATAGTCATCAAACCGAATATTTTCCGCAAAATATATTAACATTAAAAGGCACCAGAAATAAATTGGACAAACAATGCTCACCAAAAGCTAAAAAAAAGGAGTTCATGGATCATCCTTTGCACCATTGTAATTATTCATTAAACTTCTTTCAATAAGTGGGAATAACAACTCAGTTATTCGCTTCCGAAAATTATCCATAAATCAAACAAACCCTAGCTTCCGAAAAATCAACAATCTCCAAATTTAAAACCCCCAAATTTAATAACAACAACAATAATAATCATTATAACGATTGATTTTGATTAATTTGATTATTTAGAAACTTATTATTATGTATAATATATATATAGATTAATATAGAAATAAAATATAGATTGAGAAATTAGGAAAAAATGAAAAAGCGAGCTACGTGGCGAGCAGAGGCTGGCGGCGGGGAAGGGGAGGGTCACGGCGGTCGGACTGAGGCGAGGGGAGGCGGGAAGGCATCACAATGCAAGAGAAAAAAAGGGATAAGTGAGATGTAAGAGGAAAATGGAAGAGTGAGATGTCCTGATAACTGATAAAGTGAAATTTTGATTTCAAAGCTGCTTATTTGGTGTGTCCAGCGGACACGGGCCGTGTCCAACCATGTTGGACCGTGTCCGACACGTTTTTTTTAACATAAAAACCGGGGACACGGTTCAAGGCGTGTCCAGAACGTTTTCAGGCGTGTCCTACAAGTGTCGGTGTCCGACACGGTGTCCGGCACGGGAACGCTCAAAACTAGGAGTGTCCGTGCAACCTAGACTCTAACTACTCAGTCATTTGAAAATGACGCATGCGTGCAAATGTGCAATATAGATTTATAAAAAAATCAACTAACCCGAACTAAATTCGACTCACTCCGTCCTTCAAGTTTCAAGAATTTAAAGACAAACACTTGCTAAATTAAAATCCAAATAGCTAAACAAAATACACTAAAAATCACATTTGAGAAGAATCTTACATTTTTATCCCTCCGTTGACTCCAATTTCATTCATTTCAGTAAAATATGCGAGAAATATTTAAGTTAAAATGTATGAAATTAGACTAAACAGAGAAACTATTTTAATTCTACCCAAACCCAACCCGGCCCTAGATCACAAATCTATAACTATACCACATCACCTAAAACAACACGGTGTTGAATAACATTATAATAATTTATGCACCTTATTTAATAGGGTTTTTTCATGTGAATAATCCAACCTATGCCTTCCCTTCTCACATTAATCCATCCTAACGTTTAACTGAGAATAATCTCGTCTTTAACCTCATTTAACTTATATTAGACCAACCCCATTTTTTACCTGTTACAACCGGTATCCAAACAGGTGACCTCATTAAAACTTTATTTAATCCTTTTAATCTTCATATCTTACAGTTCTTCATCTTCATTTATTAGATTATTATCATTCTTCTTCATTTCTTCAATTTTTGTTTATTTTTCTTCATTTCTTAAGTTTACTATCTCTGTCTCTCTTATTTCTTGTTCTTTCTTTTATTTTCTTCTTACTCCCCAATTTTTATTCCTCCCTTCTCCTTCAAATTAGAGGGCAAATTCTACCACAAAAAGATTTGGGGGAAATCAATGCTCGTCATATAACACATTCTTTACATCGTGTTCATATCTGCATTTCAAAAGGTCACAAACAATCGCATAAAGCTAAAACCTTGAACAACACCAAACAAAAAAAAAATCAAATTAAACACAAAGCTCGGACATCCGAGCCTCAGATTTGGAAAAATCAAAAAAGCGAGCAGCGTCAAATTCATACTCGAAATCGACTTCAACGGCGTCGTATAGAGGGATAACGTTTTCGAGTACCATTTCCATGCGTCAAATTGTTGTGAGTAGAATTGGAGTTTTGTGAGTGTGCAGACAAGTAGAAGGAAAAAGAGCGGTGAAGATTAGACGGCGGGGGTCCAAATTTTGCCAATAGAATGAAAATCGCCCTTGTTGATCAATTCGCACCACAAATGAAAGGGAAATCAAATTGGGGAAATTAATTGAGGGTTTCCATTGATTACAAACTTGACAAGTTCTGGGGAAATAACATTATGGTTTTTGTTTTGACAATAAGAAATGAATAAGAAGGGAGTTAAGGGTTAACAAGTTTATTAACATAAGGGATACCGGTTGTTCAGGTATCCCTTCCACTAGTCTAATACAAGTTAAATGAGGTCAGAGATTATTCTCAGTTAAACGTTAGGATGGATTAATGTGAGAAGAGAGGGCATAGGTTGGATTATTCACATGAAAAAACCCTATTTAATTTAATAAGGTAAACGAATTGCATGATCATTATAAAATCATTATACACCGTAGAACGATCTTTAACCCGGCCCCGTAAAAAACTAAAAAGAAAAGGAGAATTGGTTACCTAGGTTCGATGACAGCCAAGTTAGGAAGTTTGCCAGTTCTCGCATCTTTCTTAAATTTATCGAACAAATGAAACTTAAAAACATACTTCAATCTTCTCAAATTCCTATAAAACAAAGTACTAGGAACTGACTGAAAGTAAATCCCAAAATTTAACCCATTTTCATGCACTGAATCAAATACCGTCTTTTGCGGATACCCCAATGCCAACTGTCTCTTCACATGTTTTATTGCACCATGTGACGTACCCGAATACACAAACAATCTATTCGGTTGTGTCGGGCCCGGTAATCCCGAAAACCATCTATCAAATACAGCAAATTCTTCCACCAGTTTTGCCATTACTGGTACATTTTCGGGTTTAAACCCTCGCATAACCGTGTCCGACACATTTCCTGACATTGACATTGCCTGTTCTATAAACCCATTCATCGCCGGTATTTGACTCGACCCGTATATTTGTTTTGTTACGTCTTCAAATTCGTGGCCTGGATCCGGGTCCACGTATTGGGCGTCATCGGTCACGCAGATGGACTTTGAACCCGGGTTTTTGGTTGATACCGGGTTGCATTCGGTGCCGGTTAGACCGTTTATTTGTGGGTTTATTCGTTTCATCCAACCGATTAAATGGTCGAATGACCGGTTTTCGAGCACTAATACAACGATTGTTTTAATGGGTGTTTGTGTTTGGCTTAAGCATTGTTTAGTGCAAAAAATGGTGGAAAATATAAGAATTGGAAGAATAATTAGTGCTCTCATTTTTTATTTTATTTTTTTGGAGATTTTGATTTTAGAATGTGAATTTTGAAATGAAGTGGGTTTATAGAGAAATATAAACATAAATTGTAAATGGGAGGATTTTTATTTTTTTGGAGTTATAGTAAGAGTTGAGCTTTGAGTGTTTTTTCCTTGAAGGTTCATGATTTGGATGATTTATGATAAAGAATGAAGTTTATGGGTTTGTGTTTTTGCTTAATTTGTTTTCTATATAAATTATTGTACAAGAAGTTTGTAAAACGTATTCTTTTTTATAAATCAAATTTTTATTTTGACGGGTCATGATATTTACATTAATAGATTTGCTTTAATTAAAAAGAGTAATAGATTATTATTGCTATAATTAAGCTCTATTTAGTTTTGTTGAGTTTAGTTTCACTTAATTTATATTACCCCAACACAAGTCTATTCAGTTTCGTTTTACTAGTTTAATTGAAAAGAATAGGGTCTAATCGTGTTTTGTAGGTAGTAAAAGGAGTGGAGAAATAAAGTAGCACGTGAGTGGAAAAAAAAAAGAGTGAAGGGGAGAGGACTGAGGAGTGCTTTAAGAGGATCAATTGGTCTCCCTTGTGACGGGTCACCATTTGTGGCGGATATTTTGTGAGTTAAAATGGTAACAAAATGGGTTAGTGGAGAAAGGGGACCACATGAATAGTGTTGCAGAGAGAGAAAAAGTGGGTACTTTGTGAGGTAAAATGGTATCCGTCACTCCAGAGTGACGGATATGTGCCGTCACAAATGAGATTTTGTGTAAGAGGATATAAAGATAAAGCAATGTAAATAAGATGAATGTGTGATACTATTAAGGTAACTAATCACTTGAGTTATGATTAGATCATAAATGGGTTTATTATTATGAAGTAAATATTGGCAATGGATCTTCTCCATTACCTATCCATCTCCATTATTTATCAATGGATGTGATTTAATTTCGAGAATAAATCGACGGCCTAGATTTACTTGTGATGGTGAAGAACGTAGATCTATCCTCTCCCGAGTTTTAAATGTAGTATGTAATTTTTCTTCCGGCAAAAAATTAAAGCGTCTTGCTTGTGATGGGCTAATCCCGTCACAAGCTGAAGACCTCTCACAAAAAGAGAGAGGGGACAAGGTAGGGCACCCCTCATGTGCTTCCCCACTCATCTCTCATGAGTATTTTGTGAGAGGAAATGGTATCCGTCACAAGCTTGTGACGGATATCGCCGTCTTCAATGAGATTTTTGTGTATAAAAATATGGTATGTACTATGTAGTATGTACTTTCGCACTTCCAAGTTCCAACCAATTGCTTATTTCGTCATTCTCCATCGTTTATCTTTGTCATTATTATAAAATTTTAAATAAAGTAAATAAATGACTAGGACAACGAAAGAATTAAAGCAATCCGACTTGTCACCAATGATGACCCAATATTGGTTGTAACAGACACATTAATAACTCGACACAACCCAAACAAATATGACCTGACCCACTTTAACCTGGTCCATAAACGACCTGATTAGTGATTACCACCTCTAAGCAACAATGTATAAACCACATGGATGTTCACTCAATAGTTCGGATAGAAGGCCAGATTGGGCTACACAATTTAGCCCAAACCAGATAACCAGACCATGACATGATTACTACCTCTAAGTAACAATGTAATTACATCCTATCAAATTTAAATCAATTCACAATTTACACTCCTATTTTTATTTCATTGACAGTGGCGGATTTAGGGGGGCTAGCAGGGGCGGTCGCCTCTACTGGACATTGGAAATTTCGAATTTTTTAGTTTTCGCTTTTTTTCTTGTGGCATTACCAGTTTGCCTAGGCTGAAATTTTTCGCCCCCCTAAAGGGAAATCCTGGCCGCCATTGTCCATGGATCTAAAGACTACTATAATAATTAGTTAGTGATTACGATGGAATAATATCAGTCAGTCGATGCAATTCCCGATACATCTCCATTCTCCCCTAACCTGTGAAATATGGTAACCCCTTGAGTCACTAGACAATGCTGCTGCTACTGTTGTTCACAAATATGTGGATTGGTTGCAGATGCATTTGTTTCTTTGTCTTAACTTAAGCTAACTAGTACCTTGAAATTGACAAAATCATCATTCTCTTGTTAAGAGTAGGCCACCTCGACCATGTTTTGAGGCGATAAGCGTACCTAGGATTGAATGGCCGAGATCAGGCCGTGATAACTCCTTGATTTCTAACGTTACTGATATATTGTACCTATGTAAGAAAAAGTGTGATTCTATTTCTACAATGCAAGCAAGCATAAAGTTTTACACCAGCTTTTGTGAATCATATGGCTTCTGTTATAAAGATCACAGATGTTACAGCTAACATTACAATTTACAAATTGTAATCTACCAAAGGGAAATCAATGCTGGATTGGGGGCCAATTCTGATTGGGGTATTGCTCTTCATTATACTCTCCCCGGGTTTACTGTTCCAATTGCCAGGAAATGACCGCCATGTCGAATTTGGAAGCTTCAAAACAAACCCCAAGGCCGTCATCATCCACACCCTCATCTTCTTTGCTGCCTTCACCATATTCATTATGGCCATTGGTGTCCACATTTACTAGGAGGAGAGTACATCATTTCAGAGTTTTTTTTTACGATGCAAAATGCTACGGAGTATAACTTTATATTTTACCGTTTTCCTTAGTACAAAACTTAACCCTTTATTTTACTTATTGACTTATTGTCCTTTGCCATTGATTTTTTATTTCTTTTTGGCATAGCCGACCCCAAAATCATTTTGTGGTTACGGCTCTGATGGCATTTTTTATTTTTCGGCTAATGGTTCTAGTTGTACACTTGTACTCCCGGTCAAATGGGTAATGTATATGCAGCATGGAAAATCCTACTCCAAGTTTTCTGAACTAACCCTCTCATTTTTATTTAATTTCTTGTTCATTTTATTGCCTCGTATAGTCGTATATATTAAAATGACGTTTGACTGTTTAATCATAGAGGTAATCCTGTAAAGGCTTGATTTTGCTACAGTTACTTGTTCCTTAAACTTGGAACGGAAATTGTTATTGTTAATAGAGTAACAGTACAAGCAAATTGTAAGTTAAACACATACAGATGCTTATGATGAAGTTAATGGCTACGGAGGTTCGTTGGAGGTTTGAAATTCATGTGTACCGTGACTATAATCATTGTGCGGACTGGCTTGTTAACACGGTGATTGACGATGAAGCGAATGAGTATTAGAAGATTGGGTCTATACTAGGCACGGCTATTATTAGGGTTGACCATATTAGGGTTAGGGTTAAGTTGGGAGGTATTATATATACCTCACCATATCGATGTAACACAACCACAATTCAATAATACAATTCTCTCTATACAATCATCTCCCCTCTATAATCTTAACATGGTATCAGAGTCACTTTTCTGAGGACTCTAAAAATTCCGCTGCCCCTACCGGTGGGTCGTTTAACCTACTACACCCACCGGCGGGATCTTCTTCCGTATTTACAAATTTAATAAAAAAAAAGGGTCCTGATTAGTCATATAATAAACGTATAAAAGTGTTAAAATTGTATATTTTATAAACATATAATTAATCTTTGTGAGAAAAAAAAAAGAGATCATAATGTCTTACAAATATAAATATTGTCAAAAATCTAAGTTGTCGATTTTAACTATTTGGTGAAATAATTTGTGTAGTAATAAAGATAATTTTATTTAGAAACATTTTTGAATATTTAAAAGATTTACAAAAGATTCGAGTTGGTAATTATAACCAAATCTGTAATTGTCTTACACAAAAACCTTAGGAAAAGGCTAAACTTTGTTTTAAAAAAAAATACTTCATGAAAAAGTAACATGTCATAATAGGAAAAAGAGGTAAAGAATGATATTTACTTAGCATTTGACAGAGAAAAATTTCTACAATAACAATATTAGAAATAAACAACTTCAACGATGACATGAAATAGTTTTAACGGGTATTTCCAAGGGAAACGAGGCATAAGACAAGGAGATCCTTTGTCTCCTTTATTGTTCACTGTGTGCATGGAATACCTCGGCATGGTTTTAGCTAATGTCACTGATAATATGGTGTTCAGTTACCACCCCCTTTGCAGAGCACTAAAGCTAACTCACCTTTGTTTTGCAGACGATCTTTTAATGTTTTGCAGAGGTGACAAACCTTCTATTACTGTATTGCTAAGAGCGTTTGCTACCTTCTCTGTTGCATCTGGCCTTGAGATGAATTGTGAGAAGTCTGATATTTATTTCAATGGCCTGGGTGTGTGTGGACTGCGGGCCGCCCACGGGGGCGCTTGGGACGAGGGGAGCTCGGGAAGAACAAGCGTTTGCATTTTGTAAGGAGTCGCCACCAATTTTTATGGGAAATTGGAACCGTTCGAATACCTCGTGTCATGTCAAGACACAAAGTAGTGACATGAACACTAAGCGATCGTTACCCTTAGCATTCTATGTCTAGAATGACTCTCGTGGATGCCAATGAACACGGGTGCTCACGGAGATCTGGAGTAAGGGGTGAGGGTACGTATTAGGAAGCTCTTTTGATCGAACACCTAATCCCGCCCGCCTCGATAGCGGCCTCTACTAATGATTAGGGAGTTTATTCGTACTTGATATATCGTCGGCTATATGCATGCAATGCAACATCCATAGATTAATCCTAACATGTGAGAATTAGACTAAGTCGGTGAACACGTAATTAGCAAACAATTGGGGTCGAAGTAGGAATTAATGTTAATTTACATATGAAGACAATACAAATGAAAGAAACAATACAATAACGATAAATTACAATAAAATTACATTAATTACAACGGAATAGGCGATTTATGTCGAAAATACCTTTAAAACGGATAATTTGAGAAAAGAAAATAAAAGAATAAAACAAAGAAAATTAAATAAAGTAAACGAACAGAAGTTAGTGATAATACGGGTATTAGTTAATTAATATGTAGACTAATTAAACTACGTCAAGGCAGAAAAGGAGTTCGGGACGAAATCACCCGAACAGCGCAAAGCGAGCACTGCGCCCTTTGGAAGAGCGCGGCGATTCTTTGCGTCTATTCCAAGGGTGAGTTCTAGTGTAACGAAGCCGGAACTGCAAACCGTTAATGTTAATTGGTTAATTTATGGATCGATTACGACAATTGACTCGGATGAAAGTAATTTAATGTATTATTTACATATGAAGGTGTCATAAAAACAGTAAAACATGGATGAGACGGATGCTAAAGAATTAATTACGAGATGAAATAACATTAATTAGTAACTACAAACTAAACAAAATTAATTAGACTAAACATGATGAATTGATGACAAATTAATGAATAAATAAATTAGAATGTATCAAAGGATGAATTCCAGAAACTCAATATGATGAAATTGAATCTCTAAAACCCGGATTGAATTTATGACGAAAACCCGCAAATATTGATTATAAGGGATTTAAGCCGGATTTATGATGATTAAACATGTTAAATGATGAATGATTAATTATATACATGTGAAATTAATATGTTATTATGATGAACGAATTAAAGAACAAGAGGAAACAAATGAAACAAACACAAACACGAATTACAGAGGACGGAAGAAGAAGAAAAGAAGCAGGAACTGCGGCAGCCTCACGAAGAGGCGCGGCAGGTGCTGCGCTCCTTCGAAGAGGCGCAGCGATTCTTTGCGTCTTTTCTCGACGTCATCTCATCGGAAATCGGCAAAAAAAAGGTTTTGAAGGCGGTTTTAGAAATCAGTTTTAATGAGGTACTTTCGACATAAACCTTACAATTGTTATACGAAAAAATAAATACAATAAATAAAGAGAGGTTAATACACCCTCAGACTTACATGTTGACGGAACGAGATGAACTAAGAAAATCGATTAGTGATGCTCGACGCGAATGCAAGGAAAGAGTGCCCTCGAAAGAGGAAAACGATTTAACAAATTGATTAATTAGATTGATTGAGTGTAGTGGTCAAATTGGTCGGTCATGCAACGGAGAGGCTGGTACCCGGAAGGATCCGAGCTTACGTGGTCGAAGGTTCAAGCACGTAGGCGCCAATTAGTAAGAACAAAGTCTAGAATGCAAAGGGAGAAGAGAAGGGCGGACACTCGCGTGAGAAATATGAGGAGCGAAAGCTCCTATTTATACTAATCACACGGAGGAATAGGGTTTCGGAGACTCTTTGGAAGTGAATCTCGGAAAGATATGAAAAAGATACGTAAATCATGCAAAGAAGGGCCTGGGAAGAGGCGCAGCGCCTGCTGCGTCTCTTGGAAGAGGCGCAAAGACTGCGTCTATTCCCCGTGGAGGTTTCCTCTGTTTAAGAAAGATTTCCGTGTTTAAGTTATGGTAGGACGGATTTGATTCGATTATCTTTTGAATATTACGGGATATTATTTGCCAAAAGATAAAATTTGAGAAATATGGAATAGAAATATCCGGAACATTCAGAACATTCAGACTCGGGATTTAATTATCGAGAAAATGGAGACGGTTTTTGACCCGGACTCGAATGTACTCTAATTATCGCCAAAACGACCGTATCGGTACGTAGATGACAACTAAGAGGTTGACATTAATTTTTGAGCGATCACTTGACGATAATCTTACGAACTGTCACAAATCGTTCCGCGAATCAAACATGCGGCCCAATCATCACAGGGTGGTTTGCGAGGGGTGCAGAAACGAGGTGTCTCTGAGCCCCCACTTTGACCGAGGCTTGGACAAGGCGAAAGTCAAAGTATAGCCATCAGTTCAATCGAAGATTACAACTCGACGACTATGGCGACGCGAGGCGCTCAAGGGGTCGAACCAAGGACTGTCGTCGGGAACATTTTAGAGTCTGTCGACTATCGGGAGGGTCGTTTAAAGTCCATTAGACTACGTAAGGAAGCTCGCTTGACCATAAGAAGAGACCATACCGAAATACCCCTGGGTGAAACGGGACTGAAGACGCTTCGAAAGAGAAAAAAAAATTTGGTCTGAAGATAACTTGGTGTCTGAAGGCATTAGGAGGTCACAGGGAACTTTGGTCGAACTCTGCGGGGAACAAAAGATATATATAAAAAATAACAGCAGGACGTCGGTAGAAACTGCTGGGGAAGTCTGCTTGCGTCGGTCTCAAACGAACTTTGGCGAAATTTAGAGGCTGAATTTGCTTGCGTTGGTCTCAAACAAACTCTTGTCGGGTGATTCTACTGATGATCTTGGCGGGAATCTGCTTGTCTCTGTCCTCAAGCAAACTCTCGTTGGGTGATTATTTTGACGATTAGGAGCATCTTGATCGTCATGGGAGAAACTTCAAGTGAGCAAGATCTTGCAAAATACCACTCACATTTGAAACAAAATGAGCAATACTGCAAAAAATCTGCTGCGAGGGATAAAATGAACTTGGACGATCTTTGCCAAAATATTGTCGCTATTTGGATAAAATGCGGGCCGGAACGAAGAAAAAATCGCCGAAACGGACCAAAATGATACAAATGTCATCGAGGAAGAGGCGCACCAAAGATGGGCCCACAAATAACGAACTCATAACGAATTTCCGAAAATTCGTAAGGAGGGAACAAAAGGAAGAGGCGCAGCAAGAGCTGCGTCTCTTGGAAGAGGCGCAGCGCCGTCGCGTCCTTTCCCCAATTTGATTCTGCGTAAAAACGCGAAATCGAAGGGTTTTAATTCATTATTTGAAACACAAATCCTTCAATTTCTCTCTCAAATCTTCACCATTTCCGTCAAGGTTGGATTCAAAAGCTTGCTTGAAATATGACTAATCGAGGTATGTGTTTTAAACTTGCATTAATCATCCGTATTTGTCGAATTTTGAGCTGCAATAATTAGGGTTTTCGACCCATTTGCTCGAAAATTTGGGGCTTTTCCCCCAAATGGATTTGTCTTGCCAAATTGATGCTAGAAATGGATAGTAGGCAATGTTAGGAACATAACCATGTATTCACTTTGAATTTTCATCGAGTTTTGAGCCCTTGAGCGAATTTTGAGACTAAGTTTCTGACTAGATCGATGATTGCTTCGAAAACGGCCTTAGGATTGCCCATTTGTGATGAAATTTGATATTTGGGACCCTTGGGTGATGGGTAAACTTCCTGTCATCTCGGAATTTTGGTTGGTGACAACTTTTGCAGGGCACCTTTTAGGGCATAAACGCCATTATAGCGAAATGCTGCCGAATTTTCGACTCGAACCCGGAACCAGACTTTGATTTTGACTTGACTTGACCCAATTTGTCACATGAGTGATTGAATTGGTGAGAATATGGCCAAGGATGGCCAGAAAGGATAGTTTCCAGGGCTCCGGAGGCTCGAAAACTTCTTAATCAAAGGCTCGCCGTCACGTGACGCGGCCTAAACTTGCTTTAATGTTGCAGGTGATGATGCTTCCACTTCCGGGAGGACTCCCATGGAGGTAGACGCCAGTGCGGTTGAGGAGGCTTTGGAGCAGGCTTTCACCGACGCGGTGATGGCTGCTGCAGACGAGGTTCCTGAGGAGGAGGCTGAGGAGGAGATTCCGCGACGGGCCCACCTCGGACGAGGGGGTCGTCAGCTGAGAGGAGCTCCCGCGTGGGCTGAGACTTGGGAGAGTAGGCACCTTGTGTGGGCTGCAGAGGGTCACTTGTCCTACAGGACGGTGAAGAGCTTGGTAAATAGGAATTCCCTAACTCATTACTTATCCTCTTTCTGTTTTTTGTTCAAATTTCCTTCAAATTTACTTCAAAATTAAAGATAGCTTTATCTCGAATCATAATAGGAGGCCGGGAATATCCGGTCATTCTCGGGGTACACGACGGCGATGGAGCACTACGAGCGGCTGTCGGAGGAGGAGAGGGCCATGATCGAGCGTGGAGCGTTCGGTCCTCTGGTTCAGGTCTGGAGGGATATCGTGAAGAGGAAGTTGCGGGCCAACCTTAGCCTGGTCCGCGCTTTCTTGGATCGATTTTGGGATACGACTTCCACGTTTCACCTGCCTTTTGGTGAGGTGGGAGTCACCTTGGAGGACTACGGCATGATTTCAGTGCCGTGCGGGATCGAGGAGATGGTGTGGCGGAGGCTGGCATGAGAGCGGATTCGGCCGAGGCGAGGAGGCGATCGGTGGAAACCTGTCGCCGAAGGCTGTTGCGTGCGGGTTTGGTACCCAGTACCTATGTTCGAGATTACTTGCGGGGAAGACCCGGCATCGGTGGTGATCGACGGGAGGGAGACGGCTCCTCCTCCTTGTACGGCGGAGCGAGAGGGCTCGTCTGTGGCTTTGGTGGTTCTTGTCTTCGATTTACCTCGGAGACAAGGGGGAGAGGTTGTCGACGAAGCTTCTTCCCTTTCTTCGACGACCGAGCTCCCTAGGGCGTTGGGATTGGGTCATCTTGGTTTTGCGGTCCTTATCCGCTTCATGAGGGCCATGGTTCGTCCGGAGTTGATGGAGAAGGGGACTTCTCCCGGCGCTGTCGGACACAGGCTCTTGTTGGAGGTATGAACCTTCCTTTGGACAAAAATAAATTCCTTTCTTTTATCAAAGATCGAAAGATCGTCATTGACTATTCCGTTTACGGGCGTGGGTGTACTCTTACTTCCGGGCCTCGCGCCCAAGAGGACGGAGCCGTTGGAGAGGGCCTATCCCGTGGTGAGGTATTGGGTCATGTGCCGGACGAAGAGCAAGCGTTCTTCTCACAATGTCTACCGGCGGGATGTGAACGCCCTTCAGCTGAGCAGCGTGAGTATCCCGTTTGCATGCATTTATATTTCTTTCCCTTTATCTGATCATAGGAATGATCCCTGTCTTTATCTTGTTGCAGTGGGTGCCCAGACCTTGGGCGGAGTATGCCGAGGCACCTCCTTTTGTTCGAGGTCCTTCGACCTAGGAGCCCGAGTCGGTTTGTTGTTGTGGACGTCGATGGGTCTGTGTGGTACTTAGGCGAGCGTTTGGCTCGTCGGTGCTCTCGGGCGCGTTGACGGTTCTGTTGATCCTCCTAGGACGATGTTCGGGGGAGCCTTCCGAGGCCGAGAGGGAGGCGGACTTGGCGGTGCCGGTGGTGACGACCTCCTTTCGCTCGGTGAGGACTACTCGGCATTCCTTTACGGGAGATTGCGCGTCGGCCGTAGTGGTGAGTATCCTTTTATTTCTCTTTGATTGACTTTGGGAATTTCGATGAAAGATCACCGATTAATGAGAGTCGTTTGTCTTTGCAGGAGGTTGAGGCGGCGGGCATCGAGCCCCCAGTGTATCCCGAGACTCTCGAGTACACCGACGCGACCGGGAGGACGACGATCTCCGAGTTGCGTGATTTTGACGTGGGCGTGACGGATCGGCCTCGACGACCGGGCAAGATCGATTCGGAGGGTGAGCCTCGGCTTCTTCACCTTTTGCGTAAGAACACATTGGATTAAACTTGTTCAATTTGAGAGAATTTCTTTTGAAAACGCAGTCGCGCCATCTCGGTTCGTGGCACTATGGAGGGTGGCCAACCGGTTGCGAGCTACCGCCATCGAGGCACTCGTCGGTGGTCGAGGTCGTCAGGTATGAACCTTATTTGATCTCTTTTGATTGATTTTTTTGTTTTGTTCTTTTTTATTTTGTTTGAATAGATTGACATGAGCCAATTTCTTTCTTTGTTCTCGGGCCGATCGTGAGTGGAGCGAGAGTTAGCTTGATCCGGGAGGAGACGGCTCGTTTGTCGAGGGAGCTCGAGTTTCGGGATGCCGAGATCGCTGCTCTTATGGCGAGGGTTGCCGAGTTGGAGGGTGCTCAGCAGTAGTCTGCGTGGTTTTTGTAGTCTTGATTTTGAACATTTTTGGATTTTGTTTGGGGCGAAGCCCCCAGTTTATTTGGACTTGGATTTGTTTGGGGCGAAGCCCCCAGTTGCACATCTGGACTTGTTTGGGGCGAAGTCCCCAGTTTGCTTGTACATTTGCTTTTTGTTGTATATACGACGGCCTGAGTGCCTTTTGATGTCGGGTTGTGTTGTTTGTACCTGCAGGTTAGCTTTTGGACAAGTTTGGTAGACAGTGGTTTGCACCGTCATGCTACCGAAGTTAAAAAGAAAAAAAAAACATTCATTTACATTTTTATATACACATAAGGCCTTTAACTAGTGCAAAAAAGAAAAATGGGACTCGAAAAGAACGCGAAAATGCAAAAATTTTGTAAAAATGACCGGACGGTAGGGAGGGTTACCCCCGCAAAAAAAAAAAAAAAAGAAAAAAGAAATATATAAGTTAGAAAATGAAGAAAATAGAAATGAACTGACTAAATAAAAGTGAAAATGAAAAAGAAAGAATTAAAAAAAGAATTAGAATGAGAACTAAACATAAAAATGGCCGAAAATGTTGACGTCGCCTCGAAATGCGCGTTCCTAGATCAAGGAAACTTGAAGCATGGTAAATTTCGCGGATTTACCAAAATAAAATCCCGTAGGAATAGGAAATTATTCGTTTATAGAATTTGGAAAGATCCAAACACGGAAATCACAGAAGTGATGCTAGGGAAGAGGCGCGAAAGAAGAGTGCGTCCCTTGGAAGAGCGCGCGAGTGCCGCGCGCTGTTCCCAAGCAGGTCGGTTCTGACAGATTTTTGGAAACAGCAATTAGTATAAATAGAAGCGTCGATGAGGCTTTAAATCATACAATTCTTCCGTCTCTTCTTCGTTGATTCACATACAAAACTCCCCATAAATTTTCAAGAGAAAATTATCATCATGAATACCCTAGAAATTCGCTTGAAGGAATGGACTAACGAGTTTTCGAATATTGAGAAACATGACATGGGTGCTTACAACCTTGGATCTTTGTTGAGTTTGAAGCTCATTAAGGTAGTGAAGCCGTTCTTGGATGCTTGTCTTGATTATTGGGATCCAAATTATCATGTTTTCGCGTTCCCAGGAGGTGATATTTGTCCTTTCCGGAGGAAATTGTCGCTATTGGCGGGTGGGACCCTGAACATTTACCTGCTATCCCCTCCACTTCACAAGGGTATAAGAGCAAGTTTAGAGACTTGCTTGGACTTACTAGGCTTGAGGTAGATCGTCTTGTTACTTCGAAAGGCGTGCGGATGTTGGATTTTTATGGATCGATTCATCAACAGGGCCGACCCTACTGTCTCTTATGTTGCTAGGAGGAGAGCATTCGGTTTCTGTTTGCTTCACGTTTACGTCTTTCAGGGACATGTTGATGAAGATTTGAGAGGTGATCCCCGCCTATTGGGTCTCGTTGAGCAAATGGAGGCTGCAGAGAGCCCACTGCTTACTGTGTTTAGGGGAGATTATCTTGGGCTTGGATAATAGGAAATCTAATCGCGATCTTCCATTCTTGGGGGGTCCCGTCATCTTACAGGTAAAAGACACCCTTTTTCTTTTCTTTTTCTTTTTTTTCGTTTTTTTTTTTTTTTTTTTTTTTTTTTTTTTTTTTCGTTTTTTTTTTTTTTTTTTTTTTTTTTTTTTTTCGTTTTTTTTTTTTTTTTTTTTTCTTCGGGTGTCTAATACCTGTTTTGGTAGGTTTGGCTTATGGAACGTCTCCGATTGCTCGAGCCCCCAGTTCATGCACTTTCCTATCATGCCCGTATGATTTCGATGAGGACACGGCTGTACATGGTGGATTTCACCCGGTCGTGACTATTGGAAGAACAAGTGAAGAATGACGATGGCCCTTTGATCGGGTGGATTGTACCGTGGTGGCATCTCAAATCATCCGGAGTGTCTTCCTTGGATCCTACTAGGTCCGTGCGCATCCCTGGATTGGAGTTTATGGTATGCATCTTCCCTGAGAGATTGATGAGGCAAGTCGGGTTGAAGCAGATGATTCCTAGGCTTGACACCGTCCCGCAGACTGCCATGGCATTGACTACCGAGAGCCGAAGAGAGTGGGCTATGAAGTGGGCCCAAAGGAATATGTGGTTCCTGAGTTTCTCCTCCAATGCCTTGTGGGTGTCGGATTCTTATCTGAGATGGAGGAAGGCCGCAACTTCGGAAGAGCGTGAAAGAGGCGAGGAAGCGTGAGCCCGTTGACTACAAGGTGCGCGAAGGAGAGAAAGAGAAGGAGAAGCATCGATCGAAGGAGAAGAAGAAGCCGGCTTTCAAGTCATTCATCCTTTGAAGAAATCGAAGACTACTCTGTCGCATGAGAGGTGGTGGTTGGCAAGAACGGAAGAGTCGGGCCTCGAGAAAGACCGTTGGTGATTAGGTCGAAGTGGTGCGGGCGCGCCGGCTCGAGGTCGTGACCGAGAAATATGACAAGAACGACAAGGGCAAGGGAAAGATGGAAGAATAGCCCAAGTCTTATTTATTATTTGATTATTATTATTATTGTTGTAATAAAAGGAGGGATTTTTAGAATCCTAGCCTAGTCGATTTTTATTATTTGCCGTATTATTATTATTAGAAATTGAATGAAATATAAAAGGTTAAGTGGTTACGAAACCGTTGTTATTTTCTTTTAATTATTCTTGTCGAATTTCAAATGCAATGCAGATGTCCTTCTATTTACATTTTAAATAAAATGGTGGGTTGAATCCCGTGAAGGACTGCCTACGTATTCACTTAAAAAAGCGAAATCAAACCCTTGCGCGTAGTTCGAGTAAATGTAAAAGAATAATTGTTCGAAGCAAGAGCTTGTAATGAACATAGAAAACAAGCATGAGCTTTTGCTTACTCGGGAGGTGCGAATTTAGTTTGTTTGATGATATGAGGATGACAAATTTGCCAAGATGCAAGAGCACAGTGACATTCAGATGGGCCAGGGGCCGTTTATTTAGTGCCGCAAGAGCGACACGTAGGTTTACGCGAGGCGCGTTTCTGTTCTATCCTAGGCATAGTACCGTTTCAGTTGGTCGAGATTTGTGGGGTTTGAAAACTCATTCCCGTCTAGGTCTGTGATTCTAACCGCCCCACGGGAGTATTGATTTGACTAGATATGGTCCGGCCCGATTAGGCTTGAATTTTCCCCTTGGGTCGACAGGTAAAAGAGCTCTGACCGATTTGAGAACTAAATCTCCTTCTTTGATGTTTCTTGGCCTAACCCTTTTGTTGAAAGCTCGTTTGATACGTGCTTGATATGTTTGGACATTATGTAAGGCACGAAGTCTACGTTCATCCAAGAGGATGAGTTCTTCGTATCTATCCCTCTTCCAATCGGCTTCAGGGATTTGACTTTCGAGTAGAATACGTAAGGATGGTATTTCTAGCTCGACTGGTTGTACGGCTTCCATGCCGTAGGTCAAATAGAAAGGAGTGGCCCCAGTGGGCGTCCTGACGGATGTTCGATACCCCCACAAAGCGAAGGGTATTTTGCTTGGCCAATCTCTGTAATTGTCAGTCATTTTCTTGAGGATTGTGACGACGTTCTTGTTAGCCGCTTCTACCGCGCCGTTAGTCTGTGGTCTATAGGGCGATGAGTGATGATGCTTGATCTTGTATTTGGCTAGCAACTGTTCGGTTTCGGCTTGGAAGTGGGACCCATTATCGCTGATGATCTCATGTGGGCAACCATATCGGCAGATGATGTTATTTTGTATGAATTTGGCTACATTTTTGGCTGTGAGAGCGGTGTAGGAAGCCGCTTCTACCCATTTGGTGAAGTAGTCAATTGCTACTAGGATGAAACAGTGACCTCCTGTTCCTGCTGGGGTTATTTTCCCAATTATGTCGATTCCCCACGCGGAGAATGGCCAAGGAGATGTCATCGTATAGAGCAACGAAGGAGGGACATGCTGTACATTCCCGAAGATTTGGCAATTGTGGCAGTGCCTCACATATTTGATGCAATCGGATTCCATTGTGGTCCAATAGTACCCTAGACGTGTGATTTTCTTTGCCATCATAGGTCCACTCATATGAGGACCGCACTCTCCATCGTGGACTTCTTCCATCACCTTTCGCGCCTGTGAATGACCAAGGCAACGTAGGACTACACCAAGAGGTGTTCTTTTGTATAATTCTCCTTGCATGAGGACGTATTGTGAAGCTAGTAGGCGTATAGCTCGTTGTCCCCTCTTATCCATATCCGGCGGATAGGTACCATTGAGCTTGAAGTTCAGGATTGCTTGGAACCAGGGTTCCTGTGCGATTTCTTCTTCATCGGTAATTTGATGGACATAAGCGGCTCGACCGTCGTTCGATACACAAAGGCATTTCCATCATGTAATCTGGTATACTTATCAAAGATGCAAGTTTCGCAAGAGCGTCTGCAAATTGATTTTCCTCTCGAGGTAAGTGTAAGTAGGTTACGTGATCAAAGAATTGAGCGACTTGGTCAATCCTAGCTTGATAGGGTGCTAGGCTTTCGCTTCGGATTTTCCAGGATCCTGTAACTTGGTTGATGATTAGTGACGAATCTCCATGCACTCGGAGGTTTTTGATGCCTAAGCTTACTGCCGCTTGTAGTCCAATTAAACAAGCCTCATACTCTGCGGCGTTGTTTGTCACCTCGAAGTCGAGTTTGACAGCGATCGGTGTATGCTCACCTTCAGGAGAAATGAGCAACACTCCTATCCCAAATCCTCTTAGGTTTGATGCTCCATCAAAGTATAGGTCCCAGGAGTCTACGTCTGTTTGAAGTATATCCTCGTCGGGAAATGACCAAGTATCTATGGCTTGTGCGTCGTTGATGGGATTTTCTGCGAAGAATTCGGCAACGGCGCGACCCTTTATTACTTTTAGTGGCACGTATTTGAGGTCAAATTCTGAGAGCATCATGGTCCATCTTGCTAGGCGTCCATTGAGGACAGGTTTCTCGAAGAGGTATTTGACTGGATCCATCTTGGAGAATATTTTGACGGAGTAGCTGAGCATGTAGTGGCGTAGCTTCTTTGTTGCCCACACAAGAGCGAGGCATGTCTTTTCGAGTTGCGAGTATTTGCACTCGTATTCCAAGAACTTCTTACTTAGGTAGTAAATAGCTCTTTCTTCACTTCTGTAACACCCCCTCATACCAAGATACCTTACCAGGACTACCTAAGCATGAAAGGCTGTTACCATCTCGGTTGCCCGAGGTTAGTATAGATCAAAAGCGTCCGTCCCAAACACATTTATTAGAAGTGCTGTAAAGTATTAATGTTTACAACAATCCAAACCCAAACCAAAACCAATACAGTGAATACAACTGAGGACAATTACAAAATCATAGCTAGGACTCGTGATTTGTGATACTACAATTGGTGATGACGACTTCC
Organism: Silene latifolia; assembly: GCF_048544455.1. Taxonomy (NCBI): domain Eukaryota; kingdom Viridiplantae; phylum Streptophyta; class Magnoliopsida; order Caryophyllales; family Caryophyllaceae; genus Silene; species Silene latifolia. The sequence continues at coordinate 29,967,441 of NC_133526.1, read as the reverse complement.
CATGACCGCCCAAGCTCATCAAATGCAATACCTGTCAAGTCTGCTCACCATCCCTGAATGGATCACCGCAGGTTTTACAAAAAAACAACAACAACGGGGTCGTACCACTCAATCAATATAAGACAACAAACAATAACACCAGCTGATCATCGATCTCACTCAGGAACCGACTACACACCGAAGTGTGTAGCCCTGCCAGATTACCCATCGCAACAAGTAATCCTCGCCGCCAGTGGGTGACCGCAGCCCATCCCCACCTAGTCCAGCTCATCAACGAGCGACTAACAATCCCTGTCCCTTAATGTGCACATCCCCTCCCGTGGCGGGTTCCACGGAGGGCGAACTAGGGTGTGAAGCCACTCCCGCAAGTGACTCCACCACAATCACACAAACCACGATCATCAAATTTGTCTCAACACCACAACCGTCACCACACAATCACATCACCACCGTCACCACAACACCCATAATCCGATGATCGCGCAGATAACAACAAATACAACATAACTACAGTCTTAAATCAATTAACGAAGAATCGAGTAGGGAAACCCTACCTTTTCGCAATCCTCTTACGCCGCAATCAATCATACAATAAGCATAACAATTACCACATCGTCACCTACAACAATGATAATCAACAATCACATAACGCACACACTATATGCAAAACCCCATTTCCCCCAAATTCATAATCAAAGACAAACCCTAGGACAATCATCAACAAGCATGGGGAATAAAGACTTACCGACGAAAGGATGAATGATTGAATGCGGTTGCTAAGATTGTCCATACATACACAGAGGAGAGATTGGGAATGATTAGAGCGTCGTAGGTTTTGATTAGGTTTACAAACCGTGTTTTAGAAACTGATTTCTCAAATTTTATAATCTCTAAAAACACTCCCATCAACCGCTGAATTAATACTCCTCAGACCGGATACTCGGTCGAGTATGATGTATACTCGGCCGAGTATCCTCTACTCGGTCGAGTATTCATCATACTCGGCCGAGTATTCCTCGGCAGAAGCCAAACAGAACATACACTTAGCACTACTCGGCCGAGTAGGCTCTACTCGGTCGAGTACTTAGCTTAATAAAGTCTGTAGTGTTACAATCTTCCCCCCTTAAAAAGAACTTCGTCCCGAAGTTCCAACCCAACCTATAAAACATGGACACCTAACACTAAGTCTACCAACAACACTTACTTCCACAACATGACTCACGGTATCATCCCAACTACAAAGATAGCCTCTCGACACTAACTCCCTAATATTATCGAATAACCACAATATAACGTTGCCAACCTTGTCTCACTTCCATAACACTCGAGCACTCAATCCACAAAAGAAGATCAATCATCAAAACGGAGTGTTACATTCTACCATCCTTAAAGCGAACTTCGTCCTCGAAGTTTACTCAAATACATAAACATCATCTTCCAACTGTCAAAACTATCGGACTCATAATCATTATCATACAATCATCAACACTTTGTTGAAATATTCTCTCATTGCTAAACATCGAACTACTACAAGCACGGTCATGACCTTTAATCAAATCAATTAAAACAAATATCCGTCCTCTATGCTACACCAACACTCTACTTCCAATAATATTACGACATGCACAATCCTCAAACGCTATTTGCCGCATCCTACTCCTCTTAAGACACATGTTACGTCCTCGTAACTCATTAGTACTAAATCCTCAGCTATACCTCTCATTATCTTCATTGCCACCACATGTGAAAGATACACGTGTATAATCTAAACACTTACTATTCCTATATCCAAGGCTCTCTTACTTAAACAGTTATCATACCTCAACTCATTTTGCACTCCATTTAACCAATACCACACAATCCTGATCAAAACAAACACTCTAACTCTTCCACATTACCGCATCACGACATACCTCTCTATATAAACTATATAAAACTCTTATCGCCAAAAGCATAACTCACGATCCACACTTTTTACGTACACTCACACGAGATCCTCATGTTCTTTCCTTCATTACCGCAAAACTCATACATAACTTAACATGACACTAATTCCCCAACACTCTACACTCACTATCTCAACCCAGGATTATGAACCACCTGCATCATTCAGGTCATTACCACACATGTTTTACGAATCACTAACCATTACCATTTCCATTTCTACCAAAGCCTCATCTAGAACAAGATCAAAATTACTGTAACAACCTATCACAACTGTGTCTCATCACAGATTATCGCTATACCATGACAACAACGAAAACATATACAACTCTCTTTCATATCATCCTCTACCCTCATTCCCAAACCGAAAGCGGTAAGAAACATCAACAAACAAAACAACGAGTCTACATGTCTAACCGAAACTCACGAAACAACAACAGACAAAATAACGATCTGTGCATAAGTGGTCAGACTTTGAAACTCAATCGTAACCACCCCGTATACTCCACCACAACCGGTGACGGCATCGCAACTTCGCCACCAACAGCCGCACCGCAGCAGCGCAAAATGCCCGCATCACAATACGAAGTACCGTGCCGGATCACCACCCGAGGCACAACAACCACATCGATAAACATCACGCCCACATATAATTCCCACAAACACGACTCAAGTATAACTCTCAGGACAAGAAAACTTACTCAAAACCGCTTTACTCGATCATAACACAACATTTTATACGGAATAAACATACAAGAATCTCATGCACATCATTCTTACCATTTCACGGAATAAACATGTATCATCAATACACATACAATTTTAACTATCCATGTCAGATCAATCAAATTATTACCTTTTGAACCTTATTCCATTATATTGTCGTACCCAACATATATCACAAACATTCATATAACAACTTTATGACTATCACACCATACCGCTTCTCGTGAGGTCGGAACCTCACACAAACATTTATACACATCATAGACCCATAATCACATCCAACCAGTCAATCCTGATCACGTAAGTTACCACTTGACAATGAATACCTCTCATCCGGATTTAACCCAGGTGCCTTTCATAACATATCCTCTCATACCCACAATTATCACTCCTCCGAAAATTGTAGCCATAACATCGCACCCAACTTCGAGCGAATACCTCACATATCTACATCTTATACTCCCTCACAACCAAACATATTAATTACCCCCACAAAATTAACCTCATTAAAACAACTAACTTCCCTAAAGTAACATCATCCTCAACCACTAGTGACAATACGATGGCACCAACATCCTTCATGTGATCACTCTCTTACTAACACTTCGTAATATCACAATCCGTTTTCTCTCTTTGGTTATCATCCCAAATAAAGAACATCCAATCCATCAACAAGATTTACCTCAATATTCTTCCCAATACTATGCTTAATTGTCATATTACCCGATTCCCCACCAAGATTTCATATCGTGCAAATTCTCTACCCAACTTTTACTTTACTTAGTTCCTCGAAACTCCTGACTAATCATGTTGTTCTGAAACTCCTATATAACCATTAACTCAAATCCTCATGCTAGTATCATACATCTCGACGATTATTTCTTACTTTATATCACATAACTTCGGTGAACATTTTCTTAGTTTTACTCCCCTCATTCTTTTCTTTTTACACTCGACAAAAGCAATTAACCACTCAACTCCTTATTACTTCTTACCTAACTCTTAAGTAATTTGTTTATTTCTCCCATAGCTCCACAACTCTAATTCCATTAATTCATATCAATATCTTATCATTCTTCTTATCATTTATCCTCTCTCATCTTGCTTCTCACTCACCCTTGTCACATCAAGTCTACACACTAATGGTTACTCTTCCATTAGTCGTATCTCCCTTTCGTATCTCTAGGAAACCAAAAATTTATGTCATACCGTTAATTTTCCATAGAATTACACACTAGGCTCACCCCTTAATATTCCAACTTCCCAAACTTAGCCACTATCTACAAATCCACATCGCGACATCACTTCCTTTAAGTTCACTATATACCTCTCTTTCCTATCTTCTTACAACAACCTTCCATTACATATATCCTTAAGCAACTCTATCCTAGCTGTCTTCCTCCCTAAATCCTTACACATCCAAATATGCCACTATTCTTGTCCCATATCTCAATCTTTCATTCTCATGCTTCTTTACACTTACATCACCCTTGTCCATATACACTTACTTTTATACTACTCAACACACCGACTATATCACTCATCATATCTCACAAAACATGCTCTTTGCCTCAATTAGCTCACATTCTTTTTTTTTTTTTTCTTTTTCCACTATCTCTCACATGTCTTCCTTATCCAACACATGTCCCTCATAAGTTTCGGCATTCCCCTATCATAGTATTTGGTAACTTACGTATCAAGACCGTCTCACATATAAGAGAATGCGTTAAAACTCAAAACATACATGTGTATATACCCTATGACTCAAACAATGTAAAAACATAGCCACCGGCTCAAAATAAAAGTAAGAACATAGCCACCGACTCAAAGTGGCCGCCCAATGAGGTACTCGGTCGAGTACATAACATACCAGGTCGAGTATAAGGTACTCGGTCGAGTAACTATATTACTCGGTCGAGTTTCGACTCCAGAAGCAAACTCAATTGTCGCAGAAGGATTACTCGGTCGAATATTGGGAATACTCGGCCGAGTGGACCTTACTCGGTCGAGTATGAGACTACTCGGCCGAGTTCAGGACTCCAGACGCTAAACAGTATTATCACAGAGAGATTACTCGGCCGAATATGGAACACTCGGTCGAGTACAAAAGACACTCGGCCGAGTAGGGACTACTCGGTCGAGTATCGGCGCAATTCTCAGCACCGTCCAGTTTTCGTAAAACAGTCATATCTCACTCGTTACTTGGTCATTTTGGGCGTGTGACCTATCGTTAGAATCGTAAGAGGACAAGCTATCACCTCAACTTGGAATTACAACAATATCATTTCTAGAACTCGACTTATGACAGTTTTAAGACAACCCTTCCAAAATCGGTTTGTATACAAATCAAAATTTCTTAACAAAACAACTTAAACATGCATAAAGCAAACAATAACAACTCAATACTTCTAAAAACCAGTACATAGGTGAACTTTCATCATACTCACATTAGAATTAAACACGACATTCACATATGTAGACGTATGACCTTAACCACATGCTACGACCAACAACCAAACATTAACATCATCATGATTATGTAGACACATCCTACCTCACATTACATATACTCCAATTTCACATTTCGTTAGCACAATTACACAAAATTTTCCATCTATATATGACACTTCACACCCCATTTCAAAAGCCTAGCAGTAACCACATAACATGCTTGATTACATCACACACAACTACGCAATTCCTTTATCATATACCACCATGGTCAAATCCTTTCATTTCATCCAACAACTACACAAGGCTCAAGTTACAAGTATTACGCACACATGACTCAAACATACAAAATTTCACCCCATGTGACCGGCTTGAGATCGTAAGGGCCTTAGTGCGACTCCGGGACGTCTCCCAAGTCTTTGCGGTAGCTCCAAACAACTCTCCCCGGGTTCATTTTATTTAGACTCCCTAAGTTCATTGGGTTCATTTGTTTTAGGTGCCGGAATCGTCGGCTCTGATACCACTTTGTAACACCCCCTCATACCAAGATACCTTACCAGGACTACCTAAGCATGAAAGGCTGTTACCATCTCGGTTGCCCGAGGTTAGTATAGATCAAAAGCGTCCGTCCCAAACACATTTATTAGAAGTGCTGTAAAGTATTAATGTTTACAACAATCCAAACCCAAACCAAAACCAATACAGTGAATACAACTGAGGACAATTACAAAATCATAGCTAGGACTCGTGACTGTGATACTACAATTGGTGATGACGACTTCCCATGACCGCCCAAGCTCATCAAATGCAATACCTGTCAAGTCTGCTCACCATCCCCGAATGGATCACCGCAGGTTTTACAAAACAACAACAACGGGGTCAGTACCACTCAATCAATATAAGACAGCAAACAATAACACCAGCTGATCATCGATCTCACTCAGTAACCGACTACACACCGAAGTGTGTAGCCCTGCCAGATTACCCATCGCAACAAGTAATCCTCGCCGCCAGTGGGTGACCGCAGCCCATCCCCACCTAGTCCAGCTCATCAACGAGCGACTAACAATCCTGTCCCTTAATGTGCACATCCCCTCCCGTGGCGGGTTCCACGGAGGGCGAACTAGGGTGTGAAGCCACTCCCGCAAGTGACTCCACCACAATCACACAAACCACAAAGCATCACAATTTGTCTCAACACCACAACCGTCACCACACAATCACATCACCACCGTCACCACAACACCCATAATCCGATGATCAGCAGATAACAACAAATACAACATAACTACAGTCTTAAATCAATTAACAGTAACTGAGTAGGGAAACCCTACCTTTTCGCAATCCTCTTACGCTGCAATCAATCATACAATAAGCATAACAATTACCACATCGTCACCTACAACAATGATAATCAACAATCACATAACGCACACACTATATGCAAAACCCCATTTCCCCCAAATTCATAATCAAAGACAAACCCTAGGACAATCATCAACAAGCATGGGGAATAAAGACTTACCGACGAAAGGATGAATGATTGAATGCGGTTGCTAAGATTGTCCATACATACACAGAGGAGAGATTGGGAATGATTAGAGCGTCGTAGGTTTTGATTAGGTTTACAAACCGTGTTTTAGAAACTGATTTCTCAAATTTTATAATCTCTAAAAACACTCCCATCAACCGCTGAATTAATACTCCTCAGACCGGATACTCGGTCGAGTATGATGTATACTCGGCCGAGTATCCTCTACTCGGTCGAGTATTCATCATACTCGGCCGAGTATTCCTCGGCAGAAGCCAAACAGAACATACACTTAGCACTACTCGGCCGAGTAGGCTCTACTCGGTCGAGTACTTAGCTTAATAAAGTCTGTAGTGTTACAACTTCCTACGGTTTGAGCTAGCATAGCACCCATGGCAGTTTCGGTTACCGTGAGATACAAACCAAGAGGTTGATCTTGTTGTGGTGGCATGAGCACTGGTGGTTTAGCCAATATCTCCTTGATTCGGTCGAACGCCTTTTGACAATCATCATCCCACATGGTGTGGTCTGTCTTCTTAAGTTTCTTGAAGATAGGCTCGCAAATCATCGTAAGTTTCGATATGAATCGACTTATGTATTGAACTTTTCCCAGGAATCCTCTGACTTCTTTCTCTGTTTGAGGTTGTGGCATTTCAATCAGGGCTTTGATTTTTGAAGGATCTATTTCTATACCTCGTTGGCTAACGACGTATCCTAGGAGTTTGCCAGACGTTACCCCAAACGTGCATTTCTGAGGATTGAGCCTCATGCTGTACTTCCGTAGCCTTGCGAAGAACTTGCGAAGGTTCGCAATATGTCCCTCTCTCTCTTTGGATTTGACGATCATGTCATCTACATATACCTCAACTTCTTTGTGCATCATGTCGTGTAAGAGTGTAGTTGCGGTGCGTTGGTATGTAGCTCCAGCGTTGATCAATCCGAACGGCATTACTGTATAGCAATAGGTTCCCCATTGGGTGACGAACGCGGTCTTGTGCATGTCTTCTATGGCCATTTTGATTTGGTTATAACCCGCATATCCATCCATGAAGGATAGCAAAGCGTGGTCTGCAGTGTTGTCCACCAATATGTCGATGTGAGGTAGGGGAAAGTCATCTTTCGGACTTGCTTTGTTCAAATCTCTAAAGTCAACACAAACTCGAATTCTCCCATCCTTTTTGGGTACGGGTACTATGTTAGCCACCCAGTCAGAATACTCGGAAACTTTGATGAACCCGGCTTTGAATTGCTTATCCACTTCTTCCTTGATCTTTAGGGCCCATTCTGTTCTCATCCGTCGAAGCTTCTGTTTTACAGGCTTGAAACCTGGCTTAATCGGAATTCTATGTTCGGCAATGTCCCTGTCGATCCCTGGCATGTCTTTGTAGGACCAAGCGAAAACGTCTTTGAATTCATTTAGGAGGTCTATGAAGTCGGCCCGTTCGGTAGAGCTCAAGGTAGTCCCTATCCTAAGTTCTTGGGGTTCTAGTTCAGTTCCTACATTGATGGGTTCGGTGTCCTCAATTACTGGTCCCCCTTCCCCTTCTGTAGTATTTCTTTGGCTACGTAGGGAGGTATTTCGGTCAAGTCCGGGTTTTGGTCATCCTCAGTATCATCATAAACAGAATTGCACTCAAGATAACGCAAAGAGTAAGCAGAACCTGATTTATTCATATTAAGATTTGAGTAAAGTTGAAACAAAGAAGCCAACTGATCCATGGTCAGTGGCGGCAAAGGAAACGATAGTTGGGGCATTTCCCGAACTACGTGACTACTTGAAAGTAAGCTAGGAGAAACGAAAGGAGTGGGGGTGACGACAGGAGTAGACTCTCTAATGACTTCTCTAGACTCTGACTCTGACTCCGACTCCGACTCTGATTCGAACTCGTCGTCTTCCGGCTCTTCCTTGAACATCTCTCCTTCTCCAGTGGTGAGCTTGAAGAGTCTTCCCTGATTGTTGGTCCATTTGATTGATTTTCTCCATCCTTTCCGCTGCTTTGTATCGATTTCTGTGATTAATGCGGTGGGGTTGAAGCGATCGTCTTGAAGTATCGTAGTAATGATCTCATCCTGCGCGGCCCTAACAAATCGGTCCTCCCCAAATAGGAGGCTAACAGCATGTTCGTCTAAGCAAGGTGCTTGACGGGTTTTGACGGTAGGGAGGTTTTACGGAGGGATAAAGTAGCAATCGTGAAAGATCTCGATTCCGGCTAACTTCCTCTCAAGGTAATGCCAAGGTTCGGAAAATCCGTGATAGAGTTCCGAACTTCCTTCTTGAACGAAGTATCCATTTAAGGTGGGGAGATATGGCTTCATTTGGACTCCTACATACTTGCGATTTTGGACTTGAGCAAGCATTTCGAGAACTTCTTCTGCTGTGGGTTTGTACCCTAATCCAAGTGGTATTCTTGATGAGTTGCCTTTCTTGTATGGCGCGAAGGTGTTCTTCCGAATTGGGTTCAAAGGCATTCCAGGGAAGTATCCCTGATTCTTGAGTATGTGATTGACCACTAGGTTAGAGTAGGGATTATAGTATAAGGGTGCCAACTCGCTTTCTATGACACTTACACTTTGGAAGCCCCCAAGTTCGTATATGGGATCTGCAAGGACTTGATTGCTTGATTGTTTTTCGATTATTGCCTTGATAGGCGACGAAGTGATTGTCACAACTTTGCCATTGAGTGGGATCTTGATCTTTTGGTGAAGGGTGGATGTTACTGCTTTGGAAGCATGAATCCAAGGCCTTCCCAGAAGTATGTTGAATGAAGCTTCGATGTCCACTATTTGGAAGTTGACCTTTCGCTCGATCGGTCCCGTAGCTATGGTTAGGCTAGCAAGTCCAACCACTTTTCGTCGCGTACCGTCATATGCGCGTACGCCTTGACTTGTAGGGGTCCAATCCGACTCTTTCATGCCCAGTTTATATGCCGTTTTGAGGGGTATGACGTTGACCGCGGAGCCATCATCTACCAAGGTCATTGGCACATTTTTCTTTAGACAGATAATGATGATGTATAGAGCAAGGTTGTGACTAGCGCCAAAAGGTGGCAAATCTTCGTCTGAGAAAGTAATAGGATTACTTAACTTCGGTGATTCTTGGAAGACCAAGTTGACTACATCTTCGGGAGTAGAGTTATGTGCCACATTCAATTTGGCCAAAGCTTGCAGTAAAGCTTGGCGGTGTGGAAATGAGCTTGCCACTAGTTGCCGGACCTGAAAGATCGGCCTTGGTTCTTTGTAATTGCTTGAGCAAATGGTCAGTGGGATCGTCTTCGTTGTCATTTGGTGTGATGACATTGGTTGGACTGCTTTGAGTAGTACTTTGGTATGGACGGCCCGAGCGAGTTAGGTGATCCACATCTTGGTCTTCGCCATTTTGGACTATCTCTTTGACTAAAGAGTTTTCGATGAGATATTCGTCTTCATCGTCATCGGCCCAAACCCCATTAATTGCAGCTAGTTCCTTCATCCTCATGATGTCACTTTCTAGTTGTATGATTTGATCGACTAGCTTATCGACCACGGCGACTACTTCTTGCATAGTGGCATTTTGAGAGAAGGTCAATGGTATGCGTTCTTTAGGCGTTGCCTTGGGATCGCGTAAGATCATTACCATGTTTTCTAGTTCCCACACTTGTCTATCTACACTCCTTGCCCATGCGATGAAGTCGGAAGTGGTAGGGGAGATGGTAGAGTAGAGTCTTTCCTTCTCAATTGCATGAATTTCATTTTCGGTGGGAGAAATGAGATGTGAGCAATCTAAGGTAGATTCGTCACTTGTAATCACTAGAACTCCAAGAGGATTCTGAGTGTTGTTGGGCTTACCTCCTGGTGGAATTGGAAGCCGACCATCTTCGATCATATCCTGAAGCACGTGTTTCAATTTGTAGCATTTTTCTGTGTCGTGCCCCTTGCCCCTATGGTATTCACGAGAAGAGTTTTCATCCCAAAACTTGGATTTCCTTTCGGGTTCGGGAGTAGGTCCAATGGGTTGGAGTTTGCCTTGCTTCATTAGCCTTTTTAGAGCATTGGAGTACGTATCCCCAAGGTTTGTGAACTTCCTTGGTGGGCTAGTTTTCTTGGATGGCTCGAGAAGGTTAACTTCGTCGGTCTTGCTAGTAGAGCCGTATGAACGACTTGTGGACCCTTGATATCCTCGACCTACCGTTTTGGACAAGAGCCCTTTGCGGATGTCATCTTCAATTCGTGTCCCCAACACGGTTAAATCTTTGAAAGTCTTGATGTTTTGATATCTCAAATGGTTGGCATATATGGGTTTGAGATTGTCCACGAACTTCTCCACAAGAGTGGCCTCATCCGGGCGTTCTACTAGTTGAGTACTAGTCTTCCTCCACCTACTTAGGAAGTCGGTGAATCCTTCTTTGTCATTTTGGGTAAGAACCTCTAGAGTGCGCATGTTGACTTGGATCTCGGCATTATCCGCGTATTGTTTCGAGAACTCAATGGCGGCGTCCTCCCAAGTAGCGACCTTTTTGTGATCTAAAGTGTAGAACCATTGCTTTGGGATAGTGTCAAGAGATGAAGGAAAGATCCTTAAGAACATCTCGGGTTTGATGCCTTTGATAGACATGTAGTCCTTGAAGGCGCGGATGTGGTTCAAAGGATTCTCATGTCCTTTAAACTTAGGGATATCCGTCATGCTAAAGTTAGTGGGCAATTTGGAATTGACGGCTTCATACTTACGATTGTTCTCCCTGTAAATGTCATCCCCTTTAAGGTACATCAATTGCTCCTCTAGGTATTGGAGTCTTTTCTCAGCTGCGGTTGTCCCCATGAGAGGATTCTCATCTTTGGACTCGTCATCGGAAAAACCTAGTACTTCACTTTTAATGGGAGGTAGCTTTCCCTCTACATCAAAGATGCGGCCTTCGATGAGCTCAAGGCGGTCATAGGTTTGTTCTTGAGTGAGTTGCATTTGGGTTATCGCGGCCAGGATTCGATCATTACTCTCTTGAATTTGCTGGAGGTTCGTATCATCACTTGACCCAGGCATCTTGGAAACGGATAAAGGCAGCGACGAATCAAAACACGATCGACCATTCTATCACATTTGCTAAAAGAGGAAAAGTTTTGACTCGTGAAGTGGGTGTGTGCCACTTGTGTTGAGTGAGTTTTTGAAGAAAGACAAGGTCTTTGAAAATGTGCGTCCTAGCCAACTGTAGTGTAGTTGTAGGAGTGGACTCGAAGTGAGGTTTTGAAATGGGCTTGTGGCCCGAATTTTGACTTGACAGACGGACAGAGTTTCGACCGGACTTTGTACTAATTAAAGGCCCTATTTTCGAAATTTTTGATTGAAAACGGGTTTTGATTTTTTTGAAAATTCGTCATGATTTGTTTTGAAATGGTGGTCACATAAGGTTTTGCATATTTATACAAGCATTATAACGGGATGCTGAGTGCATTTAGAAGGGTTTTGGTTTAAAGGGTGGGTTGCCATACCGAACCATCAAACCCGAAGTCTGTGGAGAGGCTCGTGCCAAACAAGAGTAAGGCCGATTCCTAGTCCATTTCCTCAAGTAGTGAAAGTCCTTGATACAAACAAGAGTAAGCATCATGGTATGGATGACGTCAATCGCTATCCATCCTTAGGCCCAAATAAGAATTAGGACCGTTTAGACGGGACGATTGGTCGAATGGGTTGGGTTGGGCCTAGGAAGGCCGAGTAAAACGGTCTAGGAAGACCGAGTTATGAAAACCGACAATTGTCTTGTACAAACTTATTCCCTAACCTTGTTCAAGTTTCACCCTAGCTACACGTAAGTGTATGATCCCATGAGTCGCCAAAAGCGTGGACAGCGGGCCGCCCACGGGGGCGCTTGGGACGAGGGGAGCTCGGGAAGAACAAGCGTTTGCATTTTGTAAGGAGTCGCCACCAATTTTTATGGGAAATTGGAACCGTTCGAATACCTCGTGTCATGTCAAGACACAAAGTAGTGACATGAACACTAAGCGATCGTTACCCTTAGCATTCTATGTCTAGAATGACTCTCGTGGATGCCAATGAACACGGGTGCTCACGGAGATCTGGAGTAAGGGGTGAGGGTACGTATTAGGAAGCTCTTTTGATCGAACACCTAATCCCGCCCGCCTCGATAGCGGCCTCTACTAATGATTAGGGAGTTTATTCGTACTTGATATATCGTCGGCTATATGCATGCAATGCAACATCCATAGATTAATCCTAACATGTGAGAATTAGACTAAGTCGGTGAACACGTAATTAGCAAACAATTGGGGTCGAAGTAGGAATTAATGTTAATTTACATATGAAGACAATACAAATGAAAGAAACAATACAATAACGATAAATTACAATAAAATTACATTAATTACAACGGAATAGGCGATTTATGTCGAAAATACCTTTAAAACGGATAATTTGAGAAAAGAAAATAAAAGAATAAAACAAAGAAAATTAAATAAAGTAAACGAACAGAAGTTAGTGATAATACGGGTATTAGTTAATTAATATGTAGACTAATTAAACTACGTCAAGGCAGAAAAGGAGTTCAGGGACAGAAATCACCCTGGAACAGGCGCAGCAGGCACTGCGCCCTTTGGAAGAGGCGCAGCAGTTGCTGCGTCTATTCCAAGGGTGAGTTCTGGCTGTGAAGCCGGAACTGCAAACCGTTAATGTTAATTGGTTAATTTATGGATCGATTACGACAATTGACTCGGATGAAAGTAATTTAATGTATTATTTACATATGAAGGTGTCATAAAAACAGTAAAACATGGATGAGACGGATGCTAAAGAATTAATTACGAGATGAAATAACATTAATTAGTAACTACAAACTAAACAAAATTAATTAGACTAAACATGATGAATTGATGACAAATTAATGAATAAATAAATTAGAATGTATCAAAGGATGAATTCCAGAAACTCAATATGATGAAATTGAATCTCTAAAACCCGGATTGAATTTATGACGAAAACCCGCAAATATTGATTATAAGGGATTTAAGCCGGATTTATGATGATTAAACATGTTAAATGATGAATGATTAATTATATACATGTGAAATTAATATGTTATTATGATGAACGAATTAAAGAACAAGAGGAAACAAATGAAACAAACACAAACACGAATTACAGAGGACGGAAGAAGAAGAAAAGAAGCAGGAACTGCGGCAGCCTCACGAAGAGGCGCGGCAGGTGCTGCGCTCCTTCGAAGAGGCGCAGCAGTTGCTGCGTCTTTTCTCGACGTCTGTCTACTGGAAATCAGCAAAAAAAGGTTTTGAAGGCGGTTTTAGAAATCAGTTTTAATGAGGTACTTTCGACATAAACCTTACAATTGTTATACGAAAAAATAAATACAATAAATAAAGAGAGGTTAATACACCCTCAGACTTACATGTTGACGGAACGAGATGAACTAAGAAAATCGATTAGTGATGCTCGACGCGAATGCAAGGAAAGAGTGCCCTCGAAAGAGGAAAACGATTTAACAAATTGATTAATTAGATTGATTGAGTGTAGTGGTCAAATTGGTCGGTCATGCAACGGAGAGGCTGGTACCCGGAAGGATCCGAGCTTACGTGGTCGAAGGTTCAAGCACGTAGGCGCCAATTAGTAAGAACAAAGTCTAGAATGCAAAGGGAGAAGAGAAGGGCGGACACTCGCGTGAGAAATATGAGGAGCGAAAGCTCCTATTTATACTAATCACACGGAGGAATAGGGTTTCGGAGACTCTTTGGAAGTGAATCTCGGAAAGATATGAAAAAGATACGTAAATCATGCAAAGAAGGGCCTGGGAAGAGGCGCAGCAGCCACTGCGTCTCTTGGAAGAGGCGCAGCACCTGCTGCGTCTATTCCCAGGAGGTTTCCTCCTGTTTAAGAAAGATTTCCGTGTTTAAGTTATGGTAGGACGGATTTGATTCGATTATCTTTTGAATATTACGGGATATTATTTGCCAAAAGATAAAATTTGAGAAATATGGAATAGAAATATCCGGAACATTCCAGAACATTCTGACTCGGGATTTAACAGTTATCAGAAAATGGAGACGGTTTTTGACCCGGACTCCGAATGTACTCTAATTACTGCCAAAACGACCGTATCGGTACGTAGATGACAACTAAGAGGTTGACATTAATTTTTGAGCGATCACTTGACGATAATCTTACGAACTGTCACAAATCGTTCCGCGAATCAAACATGCGGCCCAATCATCACCGGGTGGTTTGCGAGGGGTGCAGAAACGAGGTGTCTACAGTGTGCAGACTGGTAATGATATCCTCAGACTATCTGGATTCAAAGAGGGACAATTCCCTTTTAGATATCTAGGTATTTCTATTTCTCACAAAAGAATGGCCATTGGGGACTGTTCTAGGTTAGTTGAAAAGATTGTGATGAGGATCAGGAACTGGGGGGCAAGAAAACTCAGTTATGCTGGCAGGCTGGTACTTGTGCAAGCTATTTTATCCCAACTCCATTCCTTTTGGGCTAGAATTTTTATCATTCCTCTGACTGTTATTGACAGGATTGAGAGAATTTGCAGGAATTATTTATGGAGTGGTGGTGACCAGTTTTCTAAGTCTCCTCCTATGTCTTGGGAGAAAGTCTGTAAAGCTAAAAAGTATGGTGGATTGGGTATCATTGATTGCAGGTTGTGGAATGTAGCTCTTATTGGAAAATATGTGTGGTGGCTAGTGAGCAAGGCTGACCATCTCTGGATTAAGTGGGTTAGTCATGTTTACATAAAAGATCAGGAGTGGCTGGATTACCAACCAACTAATAATTCTAGTTGGACTTGGCGTAAAATTTGCCAGGTGAAGGATCAATTGAAAACTGGATTTGTTAATAGTAGCTGGGATAATCAGGGACAATATTCAGTATCTAATGGGTATGCCTGGCTGCAAGGGGATCAACAGAAGGTTACTTGGAGTCCTCTAGTCTGGAATAGAATGAATGTCCCCAAGCATTCATTTATAGTATGGTTGGCTGTCCAGCGGAGACTAATGACTAAGGACAGGTTGCTCAAATTTGGCATTATAACTGATGCAGTCTGTGATATGTGCTTGGCTCATCAGGAAGATCATCATCATCTTTTATATGGTTGCCTCTTTAGTGCTCAATGTTGGAACCTGTTCAGAGATTGGCTAAATATTAACATGCCTTTGGTGGGAGTGCTGGAATGGGGGCTTCACTGGCGTTGTCGTTCTCTCTTGAAGAAGCAGGTGATTCTGGCTGCCATGGCTGCTCTGGTTTACCATATTTGGACTATACGTAACAAGTGCAGAATGGAACTCCAACTTCCTCGTCCATGTAGGGTACTAGCTGATGTGCAGGCTAATGCTAGACTATATAGAATGATTACTACTTAAGTGTGAGGCCTATTGTTTAGTTGTCTGATGTTGATTTTGTGAGGCACAAATGACATTGTATGGTGACAAACATATGTACTTCCTAATTATTATTAATATAATTTCACAGTTCACCAAAAAAAAAATAGTTTTAACTCTGACTTTCTATAACGTGTCAAATGTGTATGATTAAATTACCAATAATATTCACATAAGATTAAAAAAATGAGCTACCATTTAAAAATATTAAATAAGTCTCATATAGATTTTGTCAAATGAGCCAAAAAATTAAATACAAATGAACTAAGTCAAGAATTTCGATTTTATACGGACTAATAATTCAAGAACCAGCTAACTATGAATAAGTCAGTGTAAATATATATATACAAATTGTGAGAACTATATATAATATACTATTATATCACCGAATTTTTTTCAAACTGGTTTCAAATTTATCTCAAATCCATAATAGACGTTAAAAATGTATTGAACTGCCAAATATACAAAATTATTCGGTTAGATCAATTTTTACTTTTTAAATTCCAATTCTTCTATGTGTTTTTATTCACTTAATTATTTACCGCGGTATGCGAATGATTGGTTATTACTTTGTCATGTACTGATTGTATATTTAAAAGTGCAATAGTTTTTACGGTAGCATTTCAAAGGTGTTTTTTTTTTGGAAAATTTCCATTTTCATCTCTGAGATTTGGGTTAATTCCACTTTAGTGTCATGGGGTTTCCATAATTCCACTTTAGTGTCCTAAGGTTTCGACTACTTCCACTTTGTTAACCTGAGTTTTGAATAAAATTTCGTTTTGGTGGCCTAAAACATTTAATAGTCAACTTTTATCTTAAGTAATTATATTTTCAGTAAAATGAAGTGCAAAATTGGATATTAAACTGAATACAACATAGTAATATTGCAAAAAATGTTTGATTTGTTATGTTCAAAATATTTTTTTAGTACTCCTTCCATTATCTTTTATCTTCTCATTTCAATAAAATTCTCTCACATATATTAGAGAAGTGGCCAAGGAGATAAAAGATGATGGAAGGAGTATAAATTATTAAGAATGTTATGTATATGTCACTTAAGTGGAAAGTAGACCTCAAGGCACCAAAGTGTAATTATGCAAACCTCAGGGCACTAAAGTGAAATTAGGCTAAACTTTAGGGAACCAAAATGGAAATAATCTTTTTTTTTTTTTGTTAATGGTTAACTATGGGGTGGGGTTTAGTTGAATTTAAAGTACTTCTTAGTGTAATAAATTAGGTCAAACTTAAGAGTTTGACCTTAAGATAAAAAACCTATCTGCATATATATTCGTTAAGAAGTAAAACGATTGTACGTATATATTTAGTAATTTGAAGCAATTTTCTTAAAATTGAAACTCTTTCTGAAAATTTGTTCATTTTGTTATTATAAATAAAGAGTAGAATAACAATGTAAGATAATGAAACTTGATTTTGTGAATAGATAACATTTCAAATAAACAAAAAAGAGTTATATTATAACTTTAATAGAATGAATCTAAAACTAATAGACTTTAAGAGTAATATCATAATATCCTACTCCCTCGAATTCACATAAAACCCGTGATTTATTTTTTGGAGTTCAAACTTTGCAAAATTTGACCGTTAATTCACTTAAAAATATATCTCACATCTAAAAAATTAAATTTCATATTATATATTTTACATGAAGTTCATAGGGAATAACCAGTCTTAATGGTTAATAGTCAAAAACATTTTTTTATTGTTTAGAGATCTAACAAAAATCCTCCAAACAGGCTACATATATAATTGAGATACATGTTGTTTTGCGTACCACCATTCAATATTTACACGGTTGTACGCTTACAAAATAGAATATTCGTAAATGTTGTAAGTTAATCTAATTTGTGAATCTTATAAAATCGGCCTCAGTTATCACATGTTCATTTTATGAAATTAAACCACATTTTTGGGAATGACGTTTTAAATTAACTAAAATCGGTGGCACGTACAACAATAAAAATAGGTAATTACATAACATAACTGTGTCTCCGGATGCTATACAACTCATATAATTAATACCAAAAGGAGTAGCTTTTAAGTTAAAGAGACTGATGATCCATCAATAATCAACCCAAAAGTTTTCCGTGTTCCTATTTCAATATAGTTGGACTTTTTCTTTTATCAACTTAATTGACGTCTACTATCAAATCATGACAATGTAAACCAATGTTTGCAATCTGTTCAACAAATTCTTAGAACATTCAACATGCATATTGTTAAAGATGATCCTAATGGGAGCCTCATGCATTCTATGTAACAGAATCACATATATTTTTGTACTGTTGTTTAAAGACTACTAATTTTATTGGAATTTAGAATGAATTTGATTTTACTAGAAGATATATAAAGAGCAAAACACTCTCTTAATTGTAGATAGTCAAGGTAAACTTTTGCTATAGGAGATCTAACATTTCTCTAAACGGACTAAATATAGTTATTTATGATACTTGTTGGTTTACATAACACCATTTAGTTTTACGTAGTTGTTATAGGTTAAAATAATTTGCAAAACTCATAAAGGTTTGTCTCAGTTATTAAGGGCGGTTCATTTAGTGAGCTGCACTATATTTTTGGAGATAATGTTTTGTATTTAATTAAAACCTGTGATTTCTATAACAATAATGGAAAAACTAATTACATCCTCTTATTATGTTACTTGATGTTTTATAACTAAAATGATAACTACTAAATGACAAAACTCCAATGCTAAAAGCACTAATAGTTCATTGATCAACTATACCAACCACGAACTTTTGTTTATAAATGATTTAAATATAATTGAACTTCTTTTATCAACTATAAAATATATTTATAAAGATGACCCTTCTCATTTCCCCTCCCTTTTTCTCTCTCTAACCTCTCCCTCTCATGTTTTCTCTCAACTGTGAAAACATAAATTCATCTTAAAATTCACAAGGAAATTATTTAGGCGGTTGTCGACATCGGAATAGGGGAGTAACCGGCTGCCGGCTTGGTGCGTCATTATTTGTGCGGCCGCGGTAGTGCGTCGAGATAGAGGAGATGCGTTGATGGTGGTGGTGATGATGTGGTGGAGGTGCGTTGGTGATGACGTGGCTGTGGCGATTATGCGACGGTGGTAATGGCGGGTGTGGGCGGTGGTAATGGCGAGTGTATGCGGCAGCGGATGATGTACTACGTTGGTAATGGTGGTTCCTCGGGATAAATGTATGTGTACTACATTGATCTTTTTGCCTTGTGTGCTACATTGTTTCTTTTTTTATTTTTTTTTATTTTTTTAGTTTGTAATTTACTCAACGTAGTAGACGTAGTATGTGCTTGTAATGCGACAGTATTTATCATGAAATTTTACTTATTTACTCAACGTAGTAAACATATTACGTGTTTGTACGTATTATAACTTATTTTTTTCCTCTTGTCATTGTATTAGTACATTTCTTTAGTGTAATTTTATGAAAACAGTATACGCAAAAATTAACATAAGGTAACGTAATGATTAAAAGATGTACTACAAGAGGGGCAAAAAATTACATACTAAAATCTGTCAAGCTAATGTAAATGAAAATAATTAAGAGTATGTTGAAAATTTTAAAGTAATCTGTAAGACTAATATTATTCATCGAAAACAATAAATTTAGTTGTCGGTTTGGGGTCATACTTCCAGCCAAGTAAGCGTGCACTAATTCCTCCCAGCCAATCTGCACATGTTGCATCCCTATATTTCTCCCAACTTGGGTGTACTCTCGGTAAAGGAGAATTACAAGCAAGACGAGCTTGTATGATATAAAATACAATTTTGTTAAACTAGTTTAAATACAATTTAGATATGGAATTAAATATAAAATAGCATAATAACATACCCAGTAAAAATGTTTTGCCACCAAAATAACAGTTATGAATTTTGTCGGATTCTTTGACCAATTCGGAGAGCTTTGGTTTGTTCCAATCAATGGTAAATACGTCACTGACCCGCTCAATGATAAATTGATGAAGACGACATTATAAACGGTGGCTATGACAAATCCCAAATCCATAGAATCCATCCACTTATCGTCAGGTGCTCTACCCTCCCAATGCGAAAGTAAGTACGCAATTGCATGAAAGTGTTCTTCAGATCCAAAAGTATTAGCATACTTATGTGAATTTTTCATTAACTCACCAAGCAATTCACGTCTTACCCGCACCCATTCATTTTCGTCGGAATAAACTTGATGAGCAATCGCTCGAAAGCCGCAATTCCCATCGGGTTGAGGGTCATACCAATCCGTTATAGAATCTATCACATTAAGCACCGTTGAAGGATACGGAAATGGTGGCTTTGATGGAACCTATAAATAGTTTTTATTATATCATATAGATTAAAGGTAAATAAATTAGTTTGAAAATGTTACTAACCTCTGTGGTCGATATGGATATTGTAGGTGAGTTGACCGGCTGTTCTCGTCTAGGTCGTTTATATTTGCTTCTTGTTTCTGAATTTGATTAATCAGGTGTTTCACGACCACGCCCACGACCACGTTCGCTTCTCGTTGGAAATTGTTTGTCAATATGCTCCCAATGGGACAAATCTCTTGCTGTTGAATTTTTTTTGGGGCGTCCACGTGTTTTTTTTACTGTCGGGTCAACTATATTAGACGGATAAATGATATCCTCCCTAGCATCACAACATCTTTGGATCATTTCTGGTACACACTTTAACAATTCATCACTTAATCTACGAAATCTTTCTTGCTCCTGTGACAATGTATCGTCAATGCTATCTTTCTTTTTGAAATCTAGTGTCTTCCAAAATGGATGAATGGAATTCAATTAAATATATTTCCTTGACCATTAACAATTCAATAATATTAAAACAAAACGACGGTAATTATATATGATCGTAGATAGTAAGGTAATTAAAAATTTAACAATCTTAAAACAAACCTTCGTTAATGAGATTAGCAATTTCATGTGAACACGATAGACCATGTGTACTCCTTAAAGCACACCCATTACTGTAATACTACGGTTTTATGAGTCTCTGGGTACTCTATCGAGTAGGCCTTACTCTGTCGAGTAAGGATGAGTTGCAGTTTAAAATAGTTTCTGACCTGTTGGGTACTAAATCGAGTAACGTAGATACTCGATCGAGTAAGGGGGCACTCGATCGAGTACCTTAGATACTCGATCGAGTAGCCGATTTACGGGGTGATGATTTGTCGGGTTTTGTTAATAATGCGATTAAGTATATATTACTTCCGTCACTTTTCTTTAAACACTTTTTAAGACCTAATTACTGTGAAAAGAGAAATCAAACTACGTTCTTCGCTTCAATTGCATTGTTGGCAAATCCCGGAGTTTGGAAAGTCGGATTTCACCTTTCTTTATACCTTTGTGATCCTTGCGTCGAGGGTAAGATCTACGTACCATTTTTCTAGTTTTTCCTTAAAGTTAGTTAAACCCTAATATGGGGATTTGGGGGTTTTGTTGTAGATTATGATTGGTAGTGATTATGTGTTTGTATGATTAGGAGGAGGATTTGTAAAGAAGCATTTTGATATCAGCTGTGAGATCGTCTGCTTGTTGTGCTTTCCAGGTAGAGTTTCCCTGCTCAGTATTAGTCCTATAATGGGTTGATTGATGTGTTGTGATTATTGATTAATATCGTAATTGTATTGTGACGGTTGATTGTGATTGTTTGCCTCTGGTTCTCGAGATGCGTTCTCGGCTGAGTGGAGTCACTTGCGGGAGTGGCTTCACGCCCTAGTTTCGCCCTTCGTGGAACCCGCCACGGAAGGGGATGTGCACATTAATGAACAGGGAAATCGCTCAATATGATGAGCGGGGATTTGGTGGGTTCGGCTGCGGTCTCCCACTGGCAGGGCTGGTCCAGTGGACAGTCGGTGATTGAGATTAATGGGACTGGTGTGATTGTGTGTGTGTGACGGTGTGAGCTGTTTGTTTATCGTATTGTTGATATATATATAAACTGTGAGATTAGTACTGACCCCGGTTGTTGTTTTGTAAAACCTGCGGTGATCCATTCGGGGATGGTGAGCAGTTATTGAGCGTGAGTTTGAGTTGAGTTCTTGGGATACAGGATGTGCCACCGTCGATGATAGAAGTCTTCCGCTGTAGCTTTAGTAGTTTAATAAACATTTCAGTAGCTCAGTAGACAGTTGGTTTTGAGAACATGTATTCGTATTTTGGTATTTGGTTTCAGTTGTAACCTTTCACTAAAGTTATACTATTTAAAGTTGTTTCGTTATTGTCTTATGATTATCATACCTCGGGTAACCGAGATGGTAGTATCCTTATACCTGAGTGGTCCTGGTAAGGCACTTGGAGTATGGGGGTGTTACAAATGGTATCAGAGCGACGATCCTGAAACCTGAAACCAATAAGTCTAATGAACATAGGGAGTAAATTAAAATGAACCCGGGGTAAAGGTTGTAGGAGCTAATGCAATGGCTTGGGAGACGTCCTAAAGTCGCGAACTCGCCCTACAATTTTGAACCGGTCACATGGGGGGTGTAAGTCAAGGTCGTATGTGATGCTTGTTGGCTCGTATGAGAATGTGATGATGTATGTTGTAATTGTTGGATGTTTGGAGTAGAAGGTCGAGTTTGTGAATGAAAGGTTGGTGAAGTATATAGAACTGTTGTTGACTGAAAGCATGTTGCATGATAGTTGGTTTACAATGTTGGTTGGAATTGTTAGAAAAGTGCATGAGAATGATGAGTAATGTGGAGGAAAAAGGGAGTAGTTCATATGTGATATGATTATACATAATTTTGTTTGTGTAATTTTATATAATGATTTTATATACATGCCTACTATTGTTCATATGTACATGTTGTATGAAGAATGTGGTTGAAATGGATGAATTGATTTGAAAAGATGGAGTGGCAATAGCATGAGAATACGAATTTTGTGATTATGAATATGTTTAGGTGACGAAGTGTATTTGTAATATTGTTGTATTAGTAACATGGAAATAGGGTTTGTAATGTATGAGTATGTTTTGTCTTACGAAAGGCTATAGAGTAAAAGCATGTGGGTAGTGCATGATGAATGTTGTTGCTTTGCTTTCGAAAATAGTAATATGTGATTGGGGCTACTGGTTTTATTAGTATTGGGTTGTTTTTTTTTACCTTGTTGTCGTTTAAGTTGTTTTGAAGTAAAATCAAGTAGTTATGTTTTTCGATTTTAGAGAGGTTGTCTTTAAACTGTTGTAACTTGAGATTTATATATGATTTTGATGTGATTCCAATTGGAGGTGATAGCTTGTTCTTTTACGATTCTAACGATAGGTCACACGCCCAAAACGACCAAGAAATGAGTGAGTTATGGTTGTTTTACGAAAACCGGTCAGTGCTGAGAAATACGTAGGTACTCGATCGAGTAGCCTTGGTACTCGATCGAGTAGGGGGGAACTCGATCGAGTACGTCAGTTACTCGATCGAGTGGCCCTGGTAATTTGTTTTACGTGCTTCTGACCTTTACCTACTCGATCGAGTAAGTCACTTACTCGATCGAGTGGTCTGTACTCGATCTAGTGACCCTTGTTTTGGGTCATATGCTTATCTTTTGACATTCGTTGCATATTTTGTTTAATTCAAAGCTGTTATATTACTTCTTTATGCATTGTTTTACGTATGTGTTGGTCCTGAAGCGTAAGTTACCCAATCTTATGATGTAAAGAGTGACGCCTATGATGAGTATGAGTTCGGTGGGGAGGACATGAGTTATATGTGATTGTGACAGGTAGAGGAAAAAGAAAAGGAAGATTGGTAAGGCTTAATTGAGGCATAGAGCATGTTGTGTGAGACGAGATGAGTGACATGATTGTGTGTTGAGTAATAAAAATATAAGTGAATGTGGGCAATAGATGATGTGAGTCTAAGGAACGTGAGAATAAAAAGATTGAAAGTAAGGATGTGGATAGTGGCAGCTTGAGACGCGTAAAGAATTATGGAGGGAGATGGTTAGGAGTCGTGTGGGTTAAGGATATATGTAGTAAAAGTTCGTTTTAAAGAGGTTGAGAAGAGTGGTATATAGTGAACTTTATGGAGACATGTCGCGAGGTAGATTTGTACACAATGAGTGAGTTTGGGAGATTTGGTTTATTAAGAGATGAAATTACTGTGTGATTTCCTTGGGCTATTAACGGTAGGAAATGAATTCTGATTTCTAGAGAGGTACAAAGGAGATGCAATTATTTGAACAGTGAACGTTGATTTTATTAATAGATTAGTGGCAAGTGTGAGTGATAGCATAATAAGAGAAGACCCATGGTAAGAAAGAGTAAGGTGATATCGATATGAAATAGTGAGATGTGAGTTTTGGAGCAATGAAAAGGTAATTGATGAGTCATAATTATATGCATATTTATGCCTTCCCTTAATTGCTTTTGATATGGTTTTTGTGCTAGTTTATATCATTTACATGCCTTTTATGTTAGAATGTCGATACTTCCGCCTTTTGATGTTTAATGCAGGAATGATGCATTTGAGGAGCAAATGAATGAAATGGGCATCGCGGAGTGGGAATGAAGGGATACACGAAGCATGGCACGAGAATCCATAAGAATGAAGGAAGAGAAGTTAAGAAGAAAACACGAAGAAAAGAGCTTCTTATCATTAGTGCCTACTTTGAAGAGCCATATCTCGAATTATACAACAGATTTTCAAGTGATTATAATTGGAGGTGAAAGCTTATCTTCTTAGCTTTCTAACGCCGCAAAAATCGCTTGTTTGTGACAAGTAACGAAGAAATGGCAGCCGTTTGAAGTTCAGTGCGCGAAGCAGGAAATTGGTGCCTCGATCGAGTCAACCTTGGCTCGATCGAGGAACTTCATGCTCGATCGAGTCACCTTCGACTCGATCGAGGAACCAACCTAATCAATAAACCTTGCAATGTCGAAAGTTGGGGTATCTGAGAATTGGTGCCTCGATCGAGTCAACCTTGGCTCGATCGAGGAACTTCATGTTTCCGCAATATTCCGCAAATTTCCTTAAGTCGGTTATGACTACTATAAATACCTAAACTCGTTCTCTAGGTTATTTTTATGCTTTATTTTCAGTAGGTTTAATATAGCTACCTTATAAAACTCTCTCAAATACTTAGCTTAGTTTAATTATTGTTCGGATCTATTGCCTTTAATTACGGTATTGTTCTTAATCTTTCCTTTATTATTAATCATTTATTTCATTGTTTATCTTTTATGCTTGCAATCATGTTTTCCATTACTATTATTGTTATTCTTTCTATTATGCGTAGCTAATTTCCTCATCTAGGATGAAGGGGATCTAGGTTAATTAAAAGGGGAAAATTGATTAATTGCTAGAGAAATCATATAAGTTGTCGTTTGATTATTGTTCTTATTCTAGTTAATTAACTTAGGCCTGAGTTGTTAATTAGTGTAGCGAATTAATCCTTTCACCGACCAGGTTAGAATTAATATAGGCTACGATAATCAAATAGATTGTATCTAATTATAGCGACCGCATGTTAGAATCGATCTAAAGGGCATAATAGAGTCGACCGATCTTATGACCTTAGACAACTTGACAGATCTAGCAATTGATTAATAGACCCCATATAATTGACCTAGTGAACCGGAAATCCTAGACCTTTAATATTATTGTTATTTGCCCTTTAAATTACTTGCAATTAGTTGGTTAGCATACAAACAAAACAAACCCCCACAATTGGTTACTTGAAGACAGATTTAAATATAAACAAACTAGATAATCACCGCCTCCCTGTGGATTCGACCCTGACTTACCGCTAGCTATTTTGTTAGTAGTAGTTTAGGTTTACTTTGATTAAGGTGATACGACTTTAGCCTTATCAAATTTGGCGCCGTTGTCGGGGAGGCAACAATTTTTCTGTTTGTTTTTTTTTTAGTTTGTCTTTTGTCTCAGGGAACATCAGTTCCTTGAGACCGTTCTAATGTTTTCCATCGAGTTTCTACAGGGTGAAGATGAGAACTTCCATGATTACATGCATAGATGGAATGATTGGATTCGTTCCCATAATTATGAAGCCAAAATTCCGCGGCTTACTATGTGTCTTACCATCATAAAAGGTATGAACAGACAAACCCAAGCCTACATTAACTCCATAGGTATGGGAGATTTTGGTGGTAAGAATATTGAAGATGTCCTTTCTTTCTTTGAATGGCTTGCTATTGAATGTATTAAACCCACTTTTTCATTTCAGCCATACATGGATGAGGGTGTGGGTGAGACCATAGAAATCGTTTTAAGGAATGAAAAGGATATTGAGGGAAACATAGAGGATGAGACCATATGCTCAGACAATTTTACAGATAGTGAGTCACATGAGAAAGACTTGACAGACCCCTTAGATTACCCCTTTTGTGATGAGTCTTGGGATAAGGAGAGTGATGATGCGCGATTCGAAGATCTTGAGGTTAAATGGGACTCATGTGACGATATGTTGACTCTTTCTTTGGATACTTCCCCTTCAGTTGTTGAATTTGATTCTAATTTTGAGTCCAGTGAGGTTCATTTTATTACACCTGTGCATAATGCATATTTTGATGTTTCTGATGTTGAAGATGATATTGATGAATACTCTGCACAAGGGCCCCCTACTATGGACCCTTTAGATGTTTTGATATCTTTTGAGACATGTGCAGGTGAATCTCCCATATGGAAAGCCGAGTTGGATGCTTTAGAGGCTGAAGTATATGGGATAAAGCTTATCAACAAAGGGAATGAGAAGGCATATGAGTCAATGAATACTTCTAGTCTGGTAGAGGTAGTATATTCTTTTGCCACCGATTCTGATATTAGGAGTGGTAGACCTCCTGACCAAGAGGTAATTGTTGACGATAGTTTCATGAGGATTACTGGTGTAGAGAGTGATAAATTACCTCGTATGACCTCTACTTTGTGTTTTCATACTCCATACTCTTTTGGTTGGAATAACAATTTGATGCGGTTTTGCTATAATTGTCATCAAATATTTGATATGCTGAGATGGTCTTTAACATTGATTTTATATGCTCCTGTTATATCTTGGTGCTACTTATGCTTTTGTGTAGCACATGCACAGATTTATGATCGACTCTTAAGAGCTTTGAGCTGTTTTGATTGTTCCCAATTGCGGGTAATTGATAAATAAAGAAAGGAAACGGACGACAACAGGTGCCTCGATCGAGTGGCATGGGGCTTGATCGAGTCACCAAGGTTTTGGGTTTAATTCATGGCCAGACGATGATAAGAATTGCGCGGTTGATATTTCCCCTATTTTTGCAGCTGGTTTGGGGGAATTCCTCAGCTCTTACCCGGTATTCTCTTCCCTTGTAGCTTCTTTTATTGTATTATCTATTTCTTTTCCATTCCTTTTGTTAGTTGTGTCCTTTAGGTTGCTGGATTTGTGTGTGATTGATATGTTGTAGGCGTCACAATGAGGACACTGTGACATTTAGGTTTGGGGGAGGAGTTTAATTATGTTGTGTGATTTACTTTATGTTGTGTGCATTTATCAAAAATCCATAAAAATTTAAAAATTTCAAATTACAAAAACATGTCTTTTCCTTTATTTCAAGTCGAGTCTTGGTGAATTAGATAACAATGATGTTAAATTGCATTGTTTTTGCATTAGAATCCCATATAGTTGTTCATGTACATTGTTTTGACTCATTAGCCATGAAAACAAAGCTCATAATTCAAGTCTTAGCCGTATTTGACATGCCTTATATTGATTAGATTTGACAAAATTATGTTGGTAAACTACTTAAAATTCTGAGGTCTATAGAGCTTCCTAGGCCAGGAACATCAATAAACTGGTCTCATTGTCAATTAGGCTTGAGTGTGGTTTCTCCTTGTGAAATGTGTAATATCAAATTGCATAAGTGTGACATTGATTTCTTGATACTTTTATTGTTTTCATTTGACTAAGTACATGTGGAAATGCGATTTTTACCGTTCAAATAAGCCTTACATTACCTTTTGTTAGCCCATTTGAACCCTTGTAGCCAATCTTAAATTACATCCTATGAACTACAATCCAAGAATTTGCCTACCTTTTCGGGATAGTCGCAGTTGCTTGTTTATCACGTTTATTTTGCTATTATGGTTGGGTTGGGACTTATTGTTGTCATATGGATATAGCAAAGTATTTATTTAATAATTGTGTTGTATCCTTGTGTTGGAAAAAGAAAAATATGAAGCAAAAGAAAAATAAAGAAAAAAAGAAAAAGAAAGAAAAAATCGAAAAAATCGAAAAATTTTGAAAAGGAAAAAAGAAAAGAAAAGAGATTGCTTCATTTGGTTTTGTCAAGGATAAAAAAGATGGTTGTTAGAGTCTAGTATAATTGGAGAGTAGTTTGTTAGCTCTCATATGTTGTAAAGTTGAGATCATTTCTCTAAGTTGGGTTCATTTGTTATTTTAAGACTTAGATTTGGTTTGGGTTAGCGCTGCGACTACCGTCTTAGCTCCACATATCCATAACGTGCTTTGGCACAAACCACTTCTATTCCTTTAACCCATTTGCCACCCTTATTGTCCTTGATACATGTAGTTTTGTCTACATATGTGATTGCATATTAGTTGGGGAAATCTCTATCACATTAGATTGCATGCATGTTTCATAAGTTGAGTGAGTGTTTCTACTTCTTTCTATCTTCACATATAACTCACCCTATATACTTATGAGTGCATGAGTGAATCCGCGAGAATCCGACTAATTTGTCTTGCAAGATCAAAAGGTATTTGTCATTTGTATCTAGTATGGTGACTTGAGACTTGAGCTACGTTTTCTATTTCCCGTACCTTTTAATTTTTTTTATTGGTACACTTTAGTCATTACTTTGTTACAAATATGGATAGCTTGGGATTTGTATGTGCATTAAACATTTGCTCTGAGTCGTTTATTCGCCATTTGTATGATTGCCTTTTGTATTGTGTGTTGCTTTGCTTGAGGACAAGCAAAGAGATGGTTTGGGGGAGTTTGATGAGTCATAATTATATGCATATTTATGCCTTCCCTTAATTGCTTTTGATATGGTTTTCGTGCTAGTTTATATCATTTACATGCCTTTTATGTTAGAATGTCGATACTTCCGCCTTTTGATGTTTAATGCAGGAATGATGCATTTGAGGAGCAAATGAATTAAATGGGCATCGCGGAGTGGGAATGAAGGGATACACGAAGCATGGCACGAGAATCCATAAGAATGAAGGAAGAGAAGTTAAGAAGAAAACACGAAGAAAAGAGCTTCTTATCATTAGTGCCTACTTTGAAGAGCCATATCTCGAGTTCTACAACAGATTTTCAAATGATTCCAATTGGAGGTGAAATCTAATCTTCTTAGCTTTCCAACGCCGCAAAAATCGCTTGTTTCTACTAAGTAACTTAGAAATGGCAGCCGTTTGAAGTTCAGTGCGCGAAGCAGGAAATTGGTGCCTCGATCGAGTCAACCTTGGCTCGATCGAGGAACTTCATGCTCGATCGAGTCACCTTCGACTCGATCGAGGAACCAACCTAATCAATAAACTTTGCAATGTCGAAAGTTGGGGTATCTGGGAATTGGTGCCTCGATCGAGTCAACCTTGGCTCGATCGAGGAACTTCATGTTTCCATGATATTCGCAAATTTCCTTAAGTCGGTTATGACTACTATAAATACCTAAACTCGTTCTCTAGGTTATTTTTATGCTTTATTTTCAGTAGGTTTAATATAGCTACCTTATAAAACTCTCTCAAATACTTAGCTTAGTTTAATTATTGTTTGGATCTATTGCCTTTAATTACGGTATTGTTCTTAATCTTTCCTTTATTATTAATCATTTATTTCATTGTTCATCTTTTATGCTTGCAATCATGTTTTCCATTACTATTATTGTTATTCTTTCTATTATGCGTAGCTAATTTCCTCATCTAGGATGAAGGGGATCTAGGTCAATTAAAAGGGGAAAATTGATTAATTGCTAGGGAAATCATATAAGTTGTCGTTTGATTATTGTTCTTATTCTAGTTAATTAACTTAGGCCTGAGTTGTTAATTAGTGTAGCGAATTAATCCTTTCACCGACCGGGTTAGAATTAATATAGGTTGCGATAATCAAATAGATTGTATCTAATTATAGCGACCGCATGTTAGAATCGATCTAAAGGGCATAATAGAGTTGACCGATCTTATGACCTTAGACAGCTTGACAGATCTAGCAATTGATTAATAGACCCCATATAATTGACCTAGTGAACCGGAAATCCTAGACCTTTAATATTATTGTTATTTGCCCTTTAAATTACTTGCAATTAGTTGGTTAGCATACAAACAAAACAAACCCCCACAATTGGTTACTTTAAGACAGATTTAAATATAAACAAACTAGATAATCACCGCCTCCCTGTGGATTCGACCCTGACTTACCGCTAGCTATTTTGTTAGTAGTAGTTTAGGTTTACTTTGATTAAGGTGATACGACTTTAGCCTTATCAGTAATGGGAGCACTAAATAGTTTGGTAGAAGTGATAAGGAGTTGAATGGTTAATTGCGTTTGCCGAGGGTAAAAAGAAAAGAAAGAAGGGAGTGAAACTAGGAAAATGTTCACCGGAGTTATATAATATAGAAGTAAGGAATCATCGAGATTTATGATACTATCATGAGGATGTTAGTTAATGGTTATACAGGAGTTTCAGAACAACATGATTAGTCATGAGTTTCGAGGAATTAAGGGAGTAAGAAGTTGGTAGAGTATCTACATGATATGAGATGGAGAATTAGATGATGATACAATTAAGGATGAAATTGGAAATAGTGTTGGGGTGAATTTGGTTGATGGGTTTGATGTTCGTGATTTGGGGATGTTAACCAAAGATAGGAAAGAAACCGTGATGTTTGGAGATGAGTGTAAGAGGTTTGTTGTGGTACGGTCAATAATGGTTAAAGGTGATGATAGATAAGAAGGGTAGCAACTCTAAAGAGGTTGATTTTATAGAGACCCGATTGATGAGTATGGTTGTAAGGAAGTATGAGGTGTGGTCTTAGGAGGCGGTTGCTAGTAGTTGAGTCCTAGTTGAATGGTTATTCTTGGAAGAAGGTGATGGTTATGCGAATGGGGAAATATGTGATGAGGGGCATATGAGTTAAGATCGAGCGACAAGTAACCTTTGTTGAGTGGTAACTTACGTGACCAGGATTGACTAGTTGGATGTGATTATGGGTCTAAGATGTATATAAATGTTTGTGTGAGGTTGTGACCTCACGAGAAGCGGTATGGTGTGATAGTTATAATGTTGTTATCTGAATGTTCTGTAATATATGTTGGATACGGTAACTAAATGGAAAGATGATCAAAAGTGATAGTTTGGGTGGTCTGACATGACTGGTTATACTTGCATGTGTATTCATGATATATGTTTATTCCGTAAAAAGGTATGGATGGTATGCATGAGATTCTTGTTCGTCATTCAGTATGATACATGGTGTTGTGATCTAGTAAAGCAGTCTTGAGTAAGTTTCTTGTCCGAGATGTTATACTGAGTCAGTGTTTATGGGATTGTGTATGTTGTGATGTCTATCGATGTGGTTGTGGTGCCTCGGGTGGTGATCCGGGCACGGTACTTAGTATTGTTATGCGGGTATTTTCGCACTGCGGTGTGGTTGTTGATGGCGGTGTTGCGATGCCGTCACCGGTTGGGGTGGAGTAGGCGAGATGGTTATGATACGAATTTTCGAAAGTACATACGAGTTAAACATAGATTGTTGTTTTGTTTGCTGCTGTTCCTTGTGAGTTTTGGTTGAACATGTAGACTGTTGTTTGGTTTGTTGATGTTGCTTACCAGTTTCAGTTTGGGAATGAGGGTAGAGTAGGATATGAAAGAGAGTTGTATATGTTTTCGTTGTTGTCATGGTATAGTGATATTTTGTTGATGGAACACATTTGGGAGAAGTTGTTACAGTAATTTTGATCTTGTTTTAAGATGAGGCATCGGTAATCATAGTCATGGCAAGTGATTTGTGGAACATGTATTGTAATTATCTGAAAGCGGCAGGTGGTTCATAATCTTTTGTTGAGATAGTGAGTGCAGGGTATTGGGAATTGGTGTCATGTTAAGTTATGTATGAGTTTTGCGGTAATGAAAGAAAAGAACTTGAGGATCTAGTGTGGGTGTACGTAACAAGTGTGGATCGTGAGTTATGCTTTTGGCGATAGGAGTTTTATATAGTTTATATAGAGAGGTGTGTCATGTTGCGGTAATGTGGAGGAGTTGAAGTTTTGGGTTAAGCTAAAGATTTTGAGGTATAGGTTAGGTGGTGTGACGAGTGAATTGAAGTATGAGAATTGTTTAAGTAAGAGAGCCTTAGATTTATGCATGGCGAGTGCTCAGATTATAGGTGGTTATCTTTGACATGCGGTGGTGATGGGGATAATGAGAAGATATAGCTAGGATTTAGTATTAGTGAGTTACGAGGACGTAACATTTATCTTAAGAGGAGTAGGATGCGATAAAAGAGAGTTTGATGGTTGTGCATATGGTAGTATAATTGGAAGTAGAGTGTTGGTGTAGCATAAAGGACGGATATTTTGTTTTGACTTTATTAAAGGTCATGACTGTGCTTGTAGTAGTTCGATGTTTAGGAATGTGAGAATATTTCGATAGTGTTGACAGTTGGATGATGATGATTATGAGTTCGATAGTCTTGGCAGTTGGATGATGATGTTTATGAGTGTGAGTAAACTTCGAGGACGAAGTTCCTTTTAAGGGTGGTAGAATGTAACATTCCGTTTGATGTTATGAGTATTTTGATATTGGATTTGCTAGTGGATGATATATTACGGAGCTAGCAGCGTTAGTGGATGGTAATTGGTAGTGTATGGAGTTAGTGTTGAGAGAGATATAAGGGAGTTGATACGATATCGTGAGCCATGTTGTGGAGGTAGGAATAGTTAGTGGAGTTGGTGTTACGAGTTCATGTTTGGTTGGAGTCTTGTTTTGAGTTCTTAGTTACGTTGTTGTGTCTTAATCGAGTTAGTATGTTTGTTTTTTTTTTAGTATGGGTTGAACTTCGGGGACGAAGTTCTTTTCAAGGAGGGAAGACTGTAATACTACGGTTTTATGAGTCTCTGGGTACTCTATCGAGTAGGCCTTACTCTGTCGAGTAAGGATGAGTTGCAGTTTAAAATAGTTTCTGACCTGTTGGGTACTCGATCGAGTAACGTAGATACTCGATCGAGTAAGGGGGCACTCGATCGAGTACCTTAGATACTCGATCGAGTAGCCGATTTACGGGGTGATGATTTGTCGCGTTTTGTTAATAATGTGATTAAGTATATATTACTTCCGTCACTTTTCTTTAAACACTTTTTAAGACCTAATTACTGTGAAAAGAGAAATCAAACTACGTTCTTCGCTTCAATCGCATTGTTGGCAAATCCCGGAGTTTGGAAAGTCGGATTTCACCTTTCTTTATACCTTTGTGATCCTTGCGTCGAGGGTAAGATCTACGTACCGTTTTTATAGTTTTTCCTTAAAGTTAGTTAAACCCTAATATGGGGATTTGGGGGTTTTGTTGTAGATTATGATTGGTAGTGATTATGTGTTTGTATGATTAGGAGGAGGATTTGTAGAGGAAGCATTTTGATATCAGCTGTGAGATCGTCTGATTGTTGTGCTTTCCAGGTAGGGTTTCCCTACTCAGTATTAGTCCCATAATGGGTTGATTGATGTGTTGTGATTATTGATTAATATCGTAATTATATTGTGACGGTTGATTGTGATTGTTTGCCTCTGGTTCTCGAGATGCGTTCTCGGCTGAGTGGAGTCACTTGCGGGAGTGGCTTCACGCCCTAGTTTCGCCCTTCGTAGAACTCGCCACGGAAGGGGATGTGCACATTAATGAACAGGGAAATCGCTCAATATGATGAGCGGGGATTTGGTGGGTTCGGCTGCGGTCCCCCACTGGCATGGCTGGTCCAGTGGATAGTCGGTGATTGAGATTAATGGGACTGGTGTGATTGTGTGTATGTGTGTGTGTGTGTGTGACGGTGTGAGCTGTTTGTTTATCGTATTGTTGATATATATATATAAACTGTGAGATTAGTACTGACCCCGGTTGTTGTTTTGTAAAACCTGCGGTGATCCATTCGGGGATGGTGAGCAGTTATTGAGCAGGTTTGAGTTGAGTTACTGGGATACCTAGGATGTGCCACCGTCTGATGATAGAAGTCTTCCGCTGTAGCTTTAGTAGTTTAATAAACATTTCAGTAGCTCAGTAGACAGTTGGTTTTGAGAACATGTATTCGTATTTTGGTATTTGGTTTCAGTTGTAACCTTTCACTAAAGTTATACTATTTAAAGTTGCTTCGTTATTGTCTTATGATTATCATGCCTCGGGTAACCGAGATGGTAGTATCCTTATACCTGAGTGGTCCTGGTAAGGCACTTGGAGTATGGGGGTGTTACAATTACACTGTCCCTCAATGAAGGCATTATCCAACAACCTAATTGCTTGGTGGGACACATAATGGTTCAACCTACGAAACACGGTCATGGCCAAGCTAACATGTAGGGCATTAGTTTTAGAACGTCCCAACTCTCTCTCGATTTCGTGACGTTGGATTTTCACCATATCATGAATTTTTTTCCCAAACAGTGTCAAAGCTTCCAACCGAGGTGCGTAAATAACGTTTAAGTGCAGCATGTGCACCCTCAACCCTAATGTACAAAAGCATTAAAGTTATTATAAATTGTAATTGTGTAAATCGCAAATTCTAATTTGGTGCAAGTTTCTGATCATTCTGAAGAAGATAATGTCTCAATGGACTCTATTACCAGCTCAATTACATCACAGGTAAATAATTAGGCATATTCATATCTCCATAGATTTCATAATTAAGTATTTTGTCACTACATTGCCATTAAACAGTACGGTATCAATGGTTTAATTACTCTGTCATTTAGTTTTCCGAAAACAAGTGCTACATTACCATAATACTTCCTTCGGTTTTGGGGTCATCTTGTTGTGCATATGTTAAATGGCAATGTAGTTTTCTCTTTAGAAAGTCCTGCTTTTCTTGTGGATGAATTTATTTACATAATGTTCTTAGATAAAACGCTCTGATGTTAACTTATTATAAACCCACCTCACCCATAAAATAAAGCGGTCCTTATATATCGTTACTGGAATGGGATCATTACATTTATTATAAATTGTAATTGTAACAATCACAAATTATAATAAGAATTATAGCATACCTGTTTGTGGTAACATTTCCAAGGTGAAGCACTTTATTAGTCCAAGCTGAAACAAACTTTTTTTATATCGACTGATCCATGTCTCCTTACAATAATCCTCAAAACCACCCACAGTACTAACTGCCTCGTACATGGCTTTTTCATTATTCAGAAAATATTCCTCTGTTAATGAGTTCACCATAGTCTCTCATCTCCTTTTCGCGAATTCACCCATGTAACCTCTTCCTGTTACACCCATTTTTTTCTATATGACGCCTACATAAGAGATGTTTCGAGGTCGGAAAATGTTTTTCAATAGCGTTGATTAATGCTAGTTCTCTATCACTTATAATCACTTCTGGGTATTCATCCGGATTGAAAACTTCTCTCATACATTTCAACGCCCAATTATAAGAAATCTCCTTCTCATTTTGCAGGAAAGCAAAAAATACTGAAAAATTCCGATGAGTTGGTGTAACATCTACAACTTCTAACAATGGCATTTTATACATATTAGTATTGTAGGTATTATCAACAACCAGGACATAACGATACTGACGCAACATATCAACTGAGCCGGGAGCACAAAATATAATATCGGTTAACTCACGCCTCTTACCGCCTTCATTTACAGTAATTGTCTGAAACCAATGTCGATAACCATTTTCACTCAATAACTTTAACAACTGTTCTGATACAGTTCTATTCTCCCTTGTTTTAGCTTTCTCTCGTTGACGAATATTATAAACTTGTCTAGCAGTTAATTCATTATCCCCGACATTAGTCAATATATCACCAACAGTAACGTGACTTTTGCTTAAATTTAAAATTTTCTCCTTCGTAGCTTGATCGACTTTGCCAACCTTTGCATGACCAAATGGATTATCATCTAGTTCATGGTTATGAAAACCACATCGAACAAACAATTTCCACGTACCTGTATCTTGTCTAAGAGCTTTCGGTCTAAAAGAACAATTAATTTTTCTGGTTCCCGTAAATTTGTAGGAGTACGTACGTGTTTTTCCTTTCGGAGGTCGATACGGTCCAGATCTATCACACGCATATATCTGCAGTCCCCGCTTTGCATTAAACGTATAGTTTATAATGTGTATATTATTTTCACGTCCCACTTTTTCAACTTCCTTTTTCATCTCCTCTAGATTGGTGAACTCTTTTCCCGTTATGAAATAATGTCCAGTATCTATACGTTCATTCGGAATATTTTCCAAACCAACGTCATCCTGCATGAAACAAATTAATAATATGCTATTAAGGTACTACATTGATAAATTATTTTGAGAAACTCAAATTATTATTTTTACGTACTGCATTGAACGTACAACGTAGTAAGTACTACGTACAACAATTTAACAAAAAAAATGAAAAAAGTCTAACAAGTATACTAAAGTGAGAAAAAAAGGGAAAAAAAAAAACAAAACAAGAAAGAAAGTTAAAAACTTCCTGCAACTGTACTACAGTGAGAAAAAAACAAAAAAAACAAGCAAAACAACAAAATTAAAACAGCAGTATACTACGTATCCCCTGCCTATCTCGCCGACGTCGCATCGTAGCCGGCGTCCGACCATCGCCGGTGTCCCACCCTCGCCGACAACGTCTCACCTTCGCCGACAACGTCCCACACTCTCGGCAACGTCCCACCATTGACGGGGTCCCAAACCAACTACACTTCCGGCAGCGTCCCACCATCGACGGTCGTCCCACCATCGACGACGAACCGTTGGCAGTAGTAACGACCCCAATAAACCCACCATACTACACCTTAATTAATTTAGAGCATAAACCCTAATTAGAAAGAAAACTAAAATAAAGAAGTAGTCAAATTAATAAATAATATAAGATTACAGATTAATTACCTGTTCGTCACTTGAATAATCGTTCATAATTGAAGAGTTGTAATATGGTTGAAGATGGTTAAGGTTTCAATACTAGAGAGAAGGAGAGAGAGAATTAGGTTTACTGTTTTTTTTGTGAAGGGCAAACAAATGGAAAGTGTGGTGTAAAAAGTACTGTAATGAGTAAAAAACGTACTGCGAAAATAAATTACGAAAATATACAATTATTGATCACTGCCGTTAGAGAGATCTTACGCCTAAAATTAAACCTGTATTTGAGGGCTTTAACATCCGGATGATTGTTCTATTCTCTTGGGATGCATATGCCGTCATTATGGAGGGGCCATGTTCCAACTTTCTTTTATTTGTTTTTTGGCAATTTTTAATCAAAATAAAAATCCTTTCTCTTCGACATCTGATTTAATATCTTCGGTGCAATTCAAGGTGGTACCTAAATTGATTTATTTGGAATTCGAAAAGCTTAACATTCTCCTCAGTTGACTCCCCCTAATCTCTCACTAGGCCTAAGAATTGTGTTAAAGTCCCCACACAGAATCCAAGGGCCATTCATAGTATCATAAAAGTGACATAACCTAGCCCATAGTTTTTTCCTCTCCTAGACACCATTAAATGCATAAATGATGGTTAAGTGAAAAGACTCCTTTGTAGCCAATTCATCCACCTTGACATGAATGAATTGAGCATTATACTCAATGAAATGAATTTGATAGAGGTTAGGTTCCTTGTGCCACTGAGTATTAGTAGAAATACACCACCCCTCACAAATATTATGCCTCATAGAATTTAGAGACGAAGATTTTACCTTCGTCTCAAGGAGGCCAAACAATCCAACATTATGATGATGCAAGAACCACTTCACATACTTCTGTTTGGAAGGACTGTTCAACCCCCTAATGTTCCAAAAACCAATCATTGCACTGCCCCTTTTTCAGGGGGTAGTGTCTCTATCACCGTGCAAATCCCAACTTTAGGTGTTTCATGGTTCAAGGCTTCCAAAAACGTACGTTGGCCAAATTTCATGGAACTACCACCCTGGTCTATATATCAAATCATGTCTACTTAGTCTGATGACAGGCCTAGCAGGGGGTAGCCACAATAGAAGATCCATGAAGGTTCCTTGACACCAAAATCTTCTTAACATGTCCCATTGGAGTGGCAAGAGTTGGAGCTTGCACAGTGAATTGAGTAGTCTTGGGTGTCATCACCTTTGGATCAGGCATCCTATGAGAAGCCATAGGAACAGCTTTCCCCACATGATCCTTCACCTTTGGTTGCCATTTCTTAACCACTTTCTGCTTACTCTTCTGATCAGGTTTAGGCTTTTGACAAGCTTTATCAGGGTGCCCCATGCCACCACAGGCCTGACAGAGGATAGGAAGCCACTCAAATTCAATTGCAATACACACCACATCACCTTCCTCATCCAGAAACTTAATCTCCTTTGGTGGTACCTTTCCAAAGGTCACATCTATTAAAACTCTAGCACATCCTAATCGAGTACAGTCCTCTGTTGGTCCATCACATCTGACATACTCACCCAACAAACCCGCAATTTTGGGTATACATTGCCCCCAAAATTTTAAAGGTAAGTAAAGGAGCTTAACCCATACTGGAACCACTTTCACATCAGCTTTGGTTAGGGTTGTATTAGGAGACCAGGGCCTCACAATCAACGGTTTATTCTCATACAGGAAACGACCATGCTGCAGAACCGCTTTCTGATCCTTCTGTGTCTTAAATCTTACTAAAAAGACACTAGAAGGTAAAAAGAAAACCTTATCAACTCCATAATCTGCCCATATCCTAAAGACAAAATCCTCAACAACATCCCACAGAGGGTTCGCCCTTAAAATGAAACAAACTACAGAGTTCGCCCAGAAATCCAGTTCCTTTTTAACGTCAGATGCAGAGAATCGCAACATACCTTCAGGTTCCTCCGGGATAGTATCCAACTTCTGCTTATTCTTGCCTCGATTCTGCACAATCCATTCCTCTGTTTCTTCATCAGTAAGAAGGTCATCAAGTTCATAAGGTTCGATGTCAACTGGATTTGACCCAATCTTCACAATCGATGAAGAACCAGCAACAGAAAAATCAAGGGGAGAATAACGATTTTTATTCGATTTTTTTTCTTTATTTTTTGATGAAGATGATGAAATCTTATGCGCCGTCATTGTTGCCTAGGTTTTACCTCACTTTCCCTCATTTTTTTCATTTCACTTTTTAGTCTAAATCAAATTTAATAAAAATATGTAAAATTATAAAGTAGTAAAACATGATATAATCATAAATATGAATATAAAATTTTAAATAATATAATCAAAAGAAATTAAAATTATACTTAAAAACTCTAATACAAAGTTTTTTTTTTTCAATCGAGACCGAGTTGGTGACTCTCGTTTAAGCTAAGTTTTAACCGAATCGATCCCGATTACTCCCCGAACCAACAACCATTTTATTTGAGTTTTGGAGTCGTAACAACTAAAAGCATTGTGTTCCAACCACAAACCACCACACTCCCCACCTCTCTCTTTCCCATTCTCTCACCTGAACAACAATGGCGACATTATCTCGTCTCACTCAAAAAACCCTCCGTCTCACACCCACCTCCTCCAAATCCATCCTCCGCCACCTCACCTCAACTGCCGCCGCAGCCGCCGTCGATCACCGCCCTCCCCCGCCGCTGCCAAAGCGAGAAATCGAAGAATCACCCGATCGATTGAAATGGGATTATCGCGGACAACGGAGTCTCATTCCATTAGGTCAATGGAACCCTAAGATCGCCGTCGATGCGTATGTTGCGCCGAATGTTGTGCTCGCTGGTCAAGTCACTGTTTGGGATGGTGCTTCTGTATGGAACGGCGCCGTTTTGAGGGGTGATTTGAATAAGATTAGTGTTGGTTTTTGTTCTAATGTTCAGGAGAAGTGTGTTCTTCATGCCGCTTGGTCTTCTCCCACAGGTTCGGACTTCATTTGATTTGTTTTGATATCAGAAGTTTAAGACGGTTTTAAGCGAGACTAGCTCGAGGTTTGATTTGATTGTGTTATTTGTTGATTTTATGCTGGGAATTGATTTTATGAAGGGATTTGGGGGAAATGTAGGAGGTTGATTGATAACATGAATTGTTAGTTGATAGACGATTGTAGTTGCTGATGAATCTCGTTTGAGACCGTCCTAAACTTAAAGGCGAATTCTTTCCATGTTATTGTAGATTTAAGACGGTCTTAAGCGAGATACCTCAGGGTTTATTGTGTTTTTAGCTGCTTTTATGTGAGTTGATTTGGTGAAGGATTTGTGGGAAATGTGGGAGCTTTAATACTTTGGATATTGCAAATGAATTGTTTGTTTGTTTGTTTCTATGTTGTTGAGATTTTTGAATACATTTGAAATGCAGAGTTAATAATAGTTCCTGATGATTTTACCGGCGTTTTAGGTGCTATTTCCTAGGAATTATTGTTGGGGGTGGTTTAAAACTGAGATTTGTTGAGGTGAAGGTGAGCAGATTGGTTTGTATGTAGGTGAGTTTTCGTATCACCGTATTCACCAAGTTGGTTTTAGGATCTGATGTCACTTGGTTTGTATGTACAGTAGGATGGAACTTTACCGAGATTCTAAGTGTAGGAGTGGATTGACTGACTTACTTCTAAGAGCTTGTTTGAGTTATCCAACAAGTTCTTTGTGGCTAACCCATACACAACTTAGATCTTCATAGTTCATACAAAAATACGCTTTTGTCGGCGATTTTGTGTAGTTTCCTGTCATTCTTGTAGGCTGTAGCTAAGGATATTGCGATTGAAGGCAGTTCGCGCGCGAAATGTGCTCTTAAAAGCCATAGATGTAGACTTGTAGAGCCATGCAGTATTTTATACTTCCTTCGTTCCAATAAGTTGTATACGTTTGCTTTGTACACGTACATCAATGCACGTTTTCTTTTGCTCATATCTTTAGCTACACATTACTAAAAATTATAAAAAAATTGATATTAATAACGTACTTGATAAGACGATTTCAAGTGAAGATAAAGTGTAAACATATCACTGAAACGGAGGGAGTAGAAGTTATAGTGAAGATTCTCCTCACCTATGAATAGTGCCCAAAAAGCAAACGTATACAACTCATTGGAACAGAGTAAGTATATAGTTAAGTTGTTTAGGAATATTTAGCTTAGTGTAAGTTTAGCTAATTGATGTTAATTGTAAGCATCAAGTTTAGCTAGTAGGATGTTGAGGGTGAGAAACAACCTAGTTAGTACTACTAACTAGACTGTCTCTTACACTTGCCAATCTTCTAGGTAGACTTATTAGCTCACTACCTAAAATATTCCTAGACATCTTATCGTATTAAAACACTTCATGTAAATAACATATGCTATTTTAATAATTCTCGCTTGTCCAAGTACCTCGTGGCATGGCCAAATCAGCTTCAATTGATGCACGAGTAAACAAGAGTTAACACAACTCTGGTGAACCAGAATTGCCGGAAAGACATACTGTACGGAACTGCTATAAAATTCTCACCGCCCCTAATCTTTGGACGAAACTTGTTCCACTAAAAAATT
The DNA here is from genome assembly GCF_048544455.1 of Silene latifolia. NCBI lineage: Eukaryota > Viridiplantae > Streptophyta > Magnoliopsida > Caryophyllales > Caryophyllaceae > Silene > Silene latifolia. The sequence continues at coordinate 29,925,781 of NC_133526.1, read as the reverse complement.
AACTTCTTGAACTTCAAACTTCAAATGCACACAAATGTCACCCAAACAGATCTCAGAACTAGGTGATATAGTCTCAGAAAGTTGAGGTTTCAGATTTGCGAATCTGATGAACTTTGGCTTGACAGTTTCACAAAAACTTAAACTGCGACTTAACCAAAAGTTGTTTCGGACTTTGTCACTCAAAGGCTCATTGGCACGTCTTATGCTACACTTGGCTCATTCATGGCACTTGAGGATTTGTGCGATCTGCTAAACATCATATTCAAGTGTAAAAAAATTATCAATTTGAAATCGGATCATTTTCCATTCTTGTTCTACTCCGTTTAATACGGCCAGTTCACTCATTTGGCCTTCAGTTTCCAAGGTAGTACTGCAAAGTATGGTTCTTGTCTATTGTTGCAATTCCAAGTTCATGAAAGGAGTAATCTCATTCATGTGACAGTTCATATTCTAAGAAACCTCGCCATGGATGGAATTGTGAGTATGGAGCATTGTGGTACAAGTGAGGCTTCGGAAACTTTATGACTTAACCTTTGAAGTTGGGACACTAAAAAAATTCGAATATCTTTGTGAACTCACACACCTTAGGCGTGTTTGGATACAAAAAGAACGGGAAAGGGGAGAAGAGAAGGAATGTAACCATTTAAGTTATCCTTTTATATCTTTCATATGATGGAGGAAATTTTGAAAGATTTATTTTCCCTCCCCTCCAAATCCATTTTCCTAACCAAAGAAAGGAAATTGTCCTCCTCCCTTCCCCTCCAAATCCCTCCATCCTATAAAAAGTTAGAAGTTTAAACCAATTGTTGCATGCAAGTTAATTAATTCGAGGAATTATTTTAGTAACATAAGCTTAAAAAATACTGTTAAATTGTTAATGAGGTTCGTAGTTGTTGGAAACACCTAGTTAGACTTTTCTATTACACATGATGAGTAATAAGTAAGTTGAACTAGTGTTAAAGATTATATGTCAAGCTATAAGATTTTAGTTTAGTGCACTGGTCATATATTAGTAGAATTTGTTAGTTTGTAGCTTTGATCGCGAGTATTGCTTTGATAATGAAACCTACAAACTCAGGCCAAATAAACTCAAATCCTCTAATTTACTTATAACTTGGTCATGAGACTAGTTCAAACTTATCATTCATCTTATTAAACAAGAAAAGCCTAACAAGGTTGATAACAACGAGTAGTATCGATTGGTTTCAGGATGAAGTCTCACTGGGCTTGTATCTGAACTCCATTACTTACTTTTATGAGTCTAATATGAGGATATTCCGAGCTTGGGCGGCATAATTGTGATGTGATGGGTGTCTTCTTACAAGATTGGGCGGCAGAAGAGTGATGATGATGTTATGGTTGAGCTGGGAAGTGTGTTGAGCATTTCCCACTTATGTGTACAATATTGTGTTCTGTTAGAGCAGTAGTAGCATAGATAGTGGTTTACTCCAATCATTCACTGGGCTCTTTGGAAACTGGAATTCCTCGCCTCTATAGGCTTTTGGAGTTGTGGGGGGCTCGGCTCTTGAGGATTATGGAAATTTCAACAATCTCATCTTTTTTGTCTTTGTTTGTAGAGAAATTTGGTGAATGATATGTCCTTAGCATACAAAGAGTACCATTATTGGACTCTTGGATGAATGAGACGGTGATATGTAGATGAGGTATTATTGCCCTGTAGTGAGTAGAAATGAAAAAGGGAAAAATGTGATTGGCTAGGGTGTGTATGGAAAGCCGAAAGGTATTGTTCCTTATATCCACAAGATATTTGTCTCATTTGCTTTCTACTGCACTATAGGTGGACTTTTTGAGTTAAGAGTGGATTTATTATTAATGTCTTTGGTATTTGAAACTGGGATTGAAGTTTCTAAGGATAGTTTTGGAGAGTTATGCCTGTGTTTGCTAAATATATTATGGAGTCACTGTTGGCATGAGGTTTTTTTTTTTTTTTTTTGGTTTCATTGATAAACTGGTTGTGATCTAAGCAAAGACTAAACAGTTAAAGTTCCTGAATCTGAACAAAGCTTATGACTGCTCCTTCAAAATGGTGTTAAAACAGTCACATGCCTATTTTAGATTGGTCATTGGTGACATCCTTCATCTCCTTTTACCTCGGACGTCGGTAACTTTCAGATACATGGCAATGCGAGTTTATATTTCTGTAATACTTTGAAGTGATGACAATCACCAAGGTTGAGGCCACATCTTTTATTATCTAGGGAAGGTGGGTTTATTAAATATTTGAGTTTGGGGGAGTCTTCGCTCGGGTTCTGATGCTCAAACAGTGATAATATTAGCGTTGTTTAAATTGAACTGTGCCCTGCAAACAACATATCTTGATAATTTTGGTGAGGAATCTTATTGTAATTTGTTTTTATAATGGCAACATTGGCAAGTATACGGATAGGATTACACCCACCAGTTGGTGTTGAATTTTTAGCTGCCAATTCACCATATCTACGGTTGACATTCAACCAAACTAATCATGCAGCTATAGTATCACATTGGCTGTCTATCATTGTATTGTGCGTCACTACTCGTAAGTCCTAACACCCAGAGTTGGAGCATACAACCCTGCAAACTCACTACCAACAAGGCCATCCAGGGTAATAATTGTAGTGATGTATATTAGATAGTGCCTTTGTTGTCGTTCTTGCTACCATTTTTTAGTTTACTTTCTTTTCAAGACGTGTAGATAATCTCAATCACAAAGTAAGTTAACTGTCCTCAGAAATCAACTTGTAAATGTTACCATCTCATATAATTTTGTCTACCTGTATGCTTTCCAGGCCTACCAGCTGAGACAACCGTGGATAGGTTTGTCACAGTCGGGGCTTATTCTCTCTTAAGGTCGTGCACAATAGAACCGGAATGCATAGTAGGCCAGCACTCGATTCTAATGGAAGGTTCGTTGATGGAGACTCATTCTATCCTTGAAGCTGGTTCAGTGGTTCCTCCAGGACGAAGAATCCCTACTGGCGAGCTTTGGGCTGGTAATCCCGCTAGATTTGTGAGAACCTTGACTCATGAAGAGACTCTAGAGATCCCAAAGCTTGCTACAGCTATCAATGACCTGAGCAAAGCTCACTTCTTTGAGTTCTTACCATACTCCACTGTATATTTGGAAGTCGAGAAGCTGAAGAAGAAGCTGGGAATTAATATTTGATTGTTTTTGGTTTCGGAATTTCCATGGTTTTTAATGTTATTTCTGAAATAAGCAGCAGTTTGAGTTTTGACTCAGATCGATGTTTTCAAAGTCCTTTTGCTTCTGTATGTGCCGATTATACACATGTATGCGTGTTGGTAGTTCAGACTAAACAGAAGAATGAATCATTGACTATCCCATGTAGTAGTTTGTAACGTATTTTTTGCACCGGGATCTTTCTGTAACTTTTGCCTGAGAATGCAAATCAGCATGTCCAGCATATGCTATTTCATGTTATTGAACCTCAGTGCAATCCCAGAAGCTGGTCTTGTAGTTTGTTTGATGAGCATATGCATTTCATACTATTTCCATTTTCATACATTTATTCATTGTCTATATATATTTTGAACAAATGTATGGGTAATCAGTATGGTTGTAACAACAATATACGTCTCCGTGACATTACCAACTCTTTGCACACTTTATGTAGAAGTCGGGATTCAATACAATCTTTTGTTTGCAGTTCCTACAAATTTCCGTTCGGTCATTTCTCTCAAAGAGAACAGGGGCTCAGAGACCCAAAACTATCCCATGAAACTAGCAAGGAATTCTAAAACACACCAACTCCTAGCACTTCACTTGCAGCTGAGTACGATCGACATAACCTTTTTTTGTTTGCAGTTCCATCTTTCTAGGCACATCACTCTTGTTTCCTTTTTTTTTTTCCTAGATCCAACTTTTTTTTTGTTTTTACAATGAGGGTTGCTACTTGCTACTCACTACTCACTAGGTGACACTCCAAAGAAATGTGAAAAAAAAAAAAAAAAAAAAAAAAAAAAAAAAAAAAAAATTACCATAGCCAGATAACTGTCTAAAGTCAAACATTATTGCCACATCTGACCATACTGTAAAAATAACAATCAGCCGAGCCCGTAACAAAAGCCAGAAAACACCATAATCACTTCCTCTCCCCCTTTATTCAGAGTAAAACAGTAATTCTATGGCCTACAAGAAGGCTGACTGCAAGACATGAGAACATAGACAGAGCTATAGACATGCAGGCAAGTGCGGGTCAAATCTTTATCTTGTTCTGGGCCTGAATGAGCTGCGATAGGGGGCCCACGCCCAATTTCTGTGCCACAAAACATTCCGGCTAGTGGAATGGAGGGAAAGTTATTCAAGATAGGCAAGCTATCCACATTGGGTCGAGCAAAGAAAGTCGAACCGCGGCCACAACAAGAGAAGAGAAAACCCCCTATCATTTCCTTGTGCCTTATCCTCCTTATGTTGTCAGAAACAGTGTCACATTGGCCAAGTGCGAATCCTGGATTCGACAGATAAAACCGAAAAGAATCTCCAGTCTTGATGTCTAAACCACGGACATACAGGTACTGCTCATCTCCTCTGTATACCCAAAATATTCGTAAAATATGTCAAGGACTCAATCAGCTATGAAATCAAATGAATTTAGTTAGACATTACGGCAACTAGCTAATTTAGTTATGAAATCCTGTGTCTACGGCAGGTTTCTGTAAAATATATGAAGGGGCAGCTTTTGCAAAGTCCCATCAGCCTTAACATTCGAAGAGAAATTTAATACTATTCATTTGGATCAGCACATTTTCCTTTTTCCTTTGAACATTCAAATGAATTTCCTACATCTCCATTTTCGGTTAAAAATAACTCACAAAACATGGGAGTGGGTGTGTGAGCCGCAATCTTCTTTAAAATTTTAGATTCCCAAAACTTTGGTCAAAAAGAAATGTAATACTCCCAAGTGAATGGAGTATTAGATATATATTGCAAGCATATAGACCATTGTAATTATTGTTGGTTAGTAGAGTATTGCTCTAAACTCGAGGTCCCATGTTCAAAACCAGCCGCCCCTACATTTCATAAAAGTTCCCGCTAATTTAATATATGTGCTGGTAAAATTAAGAAACAACACATCATATGAACGATGATCACAAGGAAACTACCAAACACTATTAACACCTTTTGTCATTATTTTACACTCATTGCTTTTGAAGAGGCTCGCACTCAAAGCAGGGTAAGAGAAGCACTGTATGTAACCTTTCTCCTACAATAGTATTTCCAAGTTTATCAAAAACAGCATGGTCATTGACAACTTCAGGAAAATAAGATGTGCAGGATGAGCCATTTTGATTCAGTCTATTGCATGACTGTATTCTCGACCAAAAAGTGGACAGCCAGCCTCAATTTTTATCCGGGACAAAAAGCACCGAGTGCAGACTTTTAAAACAGAGCATATTCAAATTGAAGCAGGGAAAAGGTTAAACAATGGTAAAGAGTGTTAAAATAGCAGAAAATCTTGTTTATTAGATAAAGCTCTATTTTAAGCAGTGCATCTTAGCAGCAAATGTACTCAGATAGTTGTTTAATATATCAATAATACGAAACACGAGACGACATAATAGATATTCAAAGAAAAATATAGAACTACATGACTTACTGTTGGACCGGATGATATGACAGAAATGTCAAAGCTTTAACCTTCTCCCCGCCGAACGAATATTTTCTTCTCTTTGTTACACCAATGTAAAGATCATAATTAAAGATAGGGTCTACTGCCTGCCAAATTATAGAGAAAGTTATAGCAAAATTAAAATTGAGACGAAAATTGATAAACATAACCTGCAAACCATGGAAAAAGCTTGGTAGAAACAGCAGTTTGTGAATGAAGTTAGCAAGTTTTTTCCTCTTCGCAGAAGAAAAAAAAAGGCGCTATGTAACAACTGACAAAACCAATTCCAATGCACTCAACATTAGAAGCATGAGTTGGGAGGCACAAAATTTTCCTTTCCAAAAGCGAGAGGAAAGGCAGATAAACTTATCACTAAACCAAATTACAGAGAGAAGCTACCTTCACAATTCCTTATGACGGTTCACATAGTTGCAAATCATTTTGGGAATAGTTGGAGTGAAAAAGTACCTCCAGGTTAACATTCAGTAAATCATCTAATATCTGTTCACCATCGAGAGGCTCATTTTCTCCTTCCCGTTTAGCAGTCAGCCAGGTAGTATACTCACGGTTCCTCGATTTTGCAGAAACAACCCTATAATTTGGACCAACAGCAGCAACACCAGCTCCTACTGCAAAGTGGAAATCAATTTTCCAGGCACCTGCTTGTCATGATTGATACAGTCAGTATAATGTGACTTACTAGGTCTAAATGATGAACTTAATACTCAGGGCAGAAATGTCGCAAAAGAATCTACATTACTACGCATAAAACTCCAAATAAAAGGTCATCCAATTATCCTTCAAAAGTTCAGATATAAACCAAAGTTAAATGTGCTTGTTCGACAATGGTCCTCACAATGGTAAATATTCACGGATTTTCAAGGGGTGCACAAATGATACCAAATTATGCTTTGACATGTGTTTGGTCGCCTGGGGCTGTATACTAACTAGCAATCAACCATGGAAAACTAATTTGAATCCCTGAGAGATCTGATGCTACTCTTCCTAAGGAGAAAATAAAACACAAATTTGGTGGAATAATGGAATGTGATCCAGGACTGCCCAATGGTTTTTACCAAGGATATTTCTCCAAGTAACCATGAGGTTTGTTTTTCCTAATTTCACCCTGGCTGTACGGGAGTTATCGGAAGCCCGTGAAGTTGGCAAAAAACCGAATAGACAGTTGACATCGTTACTTAAATTGATTGATAAGTCAAAGCCTAAATTCCACCCTTGCCATATGAGAGTTACGGTTAAAGGTTATGAAACTGAAAGCTGACATTGTTACTTGAATTAATTGATAAGTCAAAGCATAAATTTCAACATGGTTTGATTGATGAATACCATTAAATTGGAATCAGGACTGAATGTACGAATTTGGTGAAAGGTAAATGATGAGGGGAGGTCAAGCAGAGGACTCTATCGCAGAAGGCAAGGGGACAATGTTTATTATGACACAGTTGGGGTTGAGGTCCAACAATTGTCAGAAAATTTATGAAAAATGAGAACTGAAGGGTATAAGTGAATAATGGATCTGGGTTACCGGATTCACTCGGCCCCAGCAAACTGCAAATCAATTTAAAAAATCTTCTATCATGGTGCTTGCTCAAAATATTCGTAAGAGTCACTCTATACGAGCATATTGCATATCAGACGCAGCATACTCATAACGATTCAGGCAACCTTGTAATGAATAGCTCCGAAACACTAGATAATGTAGGAAAAGGCCCAAATACTTGGTAAATTAAAAAATATCCATCAGACTTGATTTGATTTATCTTTGTAAATTTGAAGTGGTCTTAGTCAAAAAAAATTGAAGGTGCAAGGACATCTGCACTGAGTGGGGAGATGGCGTAACAGAGTCAAGTAAGATCCTCATTTTGGATTCAGCCTCACTTAGAGAGTATGCAGAAGGTAAAGCCGTAAAGGCAAAGTACAGAGCTCGATAGAAACTTGATGCTGACGGCCGAATATCAACAACTTTGTCTGACTGTGCAATCAGCGAAGCAGAATAATGCACAGCCAAACATAAATGCGCAGAAGCTTATAGAAAGCATACGAAATTTCAAGTGCCAACTAACTGGCAACAGACAGCCCTCTGGAAATGAAGAAAATTTTCCTCTCTTAAATCTAACTAGAAGGCAGAGCACAGATTCCAATCCCATACAAATGAGGAAGCAATAGAATGGGTGACTAGGCAAGCACTCAGAAGAGTCAGAATGCAACATGGAATTGCTTCAAGATATTTTATTGAAATCTGAGTGACTTTGACACGTACAGTTTACAAGACATAAATCACCTAGCACAATATTTATATTAAAGGCTTACTAGCAGGCCTCCAAGTTATTTCAAGAAAGAAAATTAGGCAAAGTTCCAAAAAAAAAACACAGAAACAAACCATACCATTTGGTGCATTTTTGTTACTGGCAAATACAAGACCAACAGCGCCATAAGTCTGTGCCTGATCACTTTGAGGTAAAGAACTGGAAGACGGATTATTCATTCTTGAACACCTGAAACGGCAGGTTTCATTCCCAGCAATGATCGTCTGCTCAGGCAAAGCATAATCTGTACAATCCAATAGTTAGCAACTAAAAACATTTAGCCAAGTGCCTTGAAGCCTAGAGTCTGTGACAATGTAAGACGGCCAAAAGCATAATCTCCAAACCTATCCCTCTTTTTTAACCACAAAGAGGTTGTTCCTATATGACTCATGACCATTATGAAAAATGTGTCGAGAGTTGCTTCAATAGACTCATACTTCAAGTTACAAGAAGCATAGACGATTGACGATTCAGTAAGCCATTTTTTCCTTTTATGTTGACTCCGTTGCTTTGGAGGCAAGTTAGGAACGACGAATGAGGAAAAAAAACAATTAATTCATATGATGAAGCAAGTTAACACAACCGTACTGTATGTCTGTATCTTACAGTCACACGGCCACTTAACTGTTGGTTCAAAACTTAAGGGGTGCTTCTGACACCAGAACCGGGCTCAACATCAGGGTCATGAAAATCAGAGAGGAAGACCAGCCCAAAAGGAAATACAGTTAGCACGTGGAACAACTAAGTTGGCTAATTCTAACACTTGGAAAGAGCATTAGAAAATTACAGCCCAAGTTCTTCCAGAGTTCCAGCCTATAAAGGGGCATAGCCCAGAGAGATACCAGATGATTTACAGACCAACTAATGTCCATGAGCGTTAAAGGTGTCAAAACTCAGGACCTAACTGGTGTTGGACACTAGATAATCATATTCACATATATCTAATAAACTTGAATAGCGCTCATGAAGATGTTTTGTGCGTCTGTGTGGTATCATTAAGCTTGTATATATAGTAACACATGGACTTCAAAAAGGTATAATGATATTACTGCACAACAATACAGTAATCAATCATTATGTCAATTTTGACTTGCTGTATAAATAAGTCAATTGGCAACTCCACGTAGTCAGATTGTAAGTTTAACAAAAACTGAACGGTAAGAATGAGGAAGACCAGCTGCTCAACATCTATTCAAAGAAAAATATTGCCTCCTTCGTGGGCCTCCAACTTACTTCAAGTCTTCAACGATCCTGAATACCCTTACCTCCCTCCCATGCCTCTTACCTACTCATATTAATTTCTGATAAACTAAAGAAGACGCGTGACAGTTACTATGGCAATAGGCCGGTTATTCTCCTGGAAGACAACAGTGAATCTAAACATTTGCTCTTTAGCATAACACGTGAAATAGAAGATTACCAAGATAGAGGTAGGGGGAAGGAGGACTGGAGGAGGGGAAAGATAGTCAAACAATGACTGTACTAAGCAACATAGACTATATATATGACTTCAACACATACAAAGCAGTGATTCTAAAGCTCTTTTATAGAAGAAATAGATTGGCCAACAACAAATCATGTCATCCCGCACAGTTAAGAACGAGCAACTGACAAAGAAACTCACCCAACTTTTCAATGACAGGTTTCATATCAGCTTCTGAATCCTGCAACATTGTACCCGACTTGTGAAGATAAAGGACAAAAGATTTACATTGACAAAACATCTACAATTACAAAGCAAACAAACCTAATGGCAGCACTCACCCCAAACATAAAAATTGCTTCAGGGGATGTGTAACCAGATACTGAAGCGGAGTAATCCCTGATATCCATAACAAACTTGTCGCTGATATGACCCTGCTATTGTCAACCTTTTTAATCATGGCCCTTACATCGAAAGCTAAACAACATTATATGGCACAACTTGTACCTCTTCTGAGTACATTAGTGGGATGACATCCACTTTTAGTCCAGGTACATATCCAACTGTCAACGAAATGCCTTTATAATCAGCAGGATCAACTACTTCTTCATCGTCATAATATGGGAACATTACCTGAGCAATGAATGATATAATCATTAGTACCACCCCAAATCATAGGCTAACATTAAAGCCAGAATACAGACATTTTCCTTGGAGATTTTTTAACATGAAGTTGACCAATCTTGAAGTCTACGGGGACGACAAAGTTGCAGACTAGAACAAGTTTAGCCGAGGCCAAGAGCATAAAAAAAATTCATGAAAAAATGAAATAAAAGATTTGGGCAAATCAAGTTACTTTTCTATGACATGAGGTTTGATAACTTCCTCCACAAATAACCATTATTTTTCTAGGACAAGGGGGCTGGATACCTTCCTCAACAAATAAACACTGCTCTAAGGAAATTTAAAAGAGCAACCATAAGAGTTTCAAATCTGCAGTCAATTCCCTGCCACTAAACCTGAAGTTCACAGCAGACAAAGGCGTCTCTCTTTCTAATCCAACAGTCTATAGAAACCAAGTTGGCAAAATTATCTCCTCACCAGTGCCAGACCAGATTCTAGCTACCCAGTTCATACCAATTTACCACACCACAACCTCCACTATATCCTTTAAATACTTGTGGTCGAGCCATTCTTCTCAAGGCTACAAATCAGCTTAACCTACAAGCTTACCTCGACTCAGACTTGGCATCTTGTCCCTGATAGAAGATCCCTTATAGGTTTCAACATTGAAACGGTAGACCCTACTTCATCTGGAAGGTTCCAAGAATTAACGCTATTTTAAGATGCTCCCCCAAACAAGAATACACGGCTATGATGGAAAGGAATTCTGATGCCGCTGTAACTAAATCATCAAAGCATGCCTAACTCCATGGTGACCGGAAATCAGCCTTTTGCCTTGCCAAGAACCCAATTGTTACAACCGCACCAAAGACAATGAGATTTACTGCTGTTTTGCTTGTAACAAAATCACGGGACCCCTCATCCAGCTTACTTGTCTGCCAGGATCATCATAAGCAAGCTATGAATAAAGCTTGAGGGATAGATGCAACTTGTAACACAACATTAAGATACAACCTATGATAATAGTCCAAATGTCATGCAACTAATATAGGCTTTTTACCCATCTTTAGAGAAGTTCTTATTCTACTGTTTTGGCTGACACTTGGAGGGTAACTTCTCTACACACGAGTTATATATAGCCCTAATAGTGTTCCTTTCCATTAATCATGTGCTTCAACTAACAACATTTAACATCATTGCCAATGGCTTCTCAATATTTTTCAAATTCTGTATAATACATCTTCGAGATCATCATATATGTCATACATGATAGAATCAATGATCTTATACGCAACACTTCACCTTTTCAGCCACTTCCAGAACAATAAAAAATTATGAAACAGCAAACAACACTGATACTTGTGTATATTTGTGCGTGTAAATTGTAATCAGCTCATATCTAGTTAGCTAAATTTATTAACCTACCTACATTCAGCAAAATAAGCAATCGTAAACTAATTACATTGTGTTGAAGAAGAATTAAACACTCTAAAAAGTAAATTATACGACCTTACCTCGCTAAATTGATCAGACAGTGCGTCTCTTCCAACTATCCCTCCAGCATCACAAGTGATAAGCGGCGTCTTAGAACCCAACTTATGAGTAATCTGCATAAACAAATACACTTCACCACAATCCAACTTTCTTCACCCTTCTAAAACCCCACTGGACAAAAAAAAAACAATGAAATGGAGAAAGTACATACAAGTCGATGAGCTTCATCCAAATCAAACGCGGGACAAATGCAGAGAATTGCAAAATGCGGTCGAATAGGTCCTGAAAGAACCTTCCCTACCACCTCCTTCATAGCTTCCTAAAATCATATCGATCAAAATTATCAACCCTCCAAATTTAATTAGTAATACAACAACAATATTACCCCAATACCTCAATAGCTCCCGTAAATATTGCGGGGTAAGGCGGGTCGGATGTACGCAGTCTTAGTCTTGTGTTAGAAACACAAGGAGGATGTTTCCAAATGATGCTCTAAATTCAATTAATAATAGTCAAAAAAATCATAAATTATTTACTATACACTCTTAGTATACCTCAATCGTTGCTTCCTAAAATCAAATTGATCACAATCATCAACCCTCTAAAACAATTACTAATCATACAAAAACAGTAATCGACCCTCCAAACTCAAATACTAATCATCAAAATCAAATTTTCTTCGCTACAATTCCAGCATCTGGTGGCGGAATTAAGGAGAGCCTAGCAGGGGCGATCGCTCCAAGCAATGAGCATTTTGAAGTTACACAAAAAAGTCAGAAATTTCTTCCAATTTACATAATTGAATTAATTAATCTCAAACAAATTCCGCCTCTAAAGTATAAATCTTGGTTCCGCCACTACCAGTATCCTAATAACCCAATACTAGTTATACTACTACCATCATAGCTCCCTAAATCACATAATCACATTTCATCAACCCTAAAAACTCAATTACTAAACCTAAAAAACAAATATAATCAAAGTTTCATTACAACACTACCAACATTTCGACTAATTATGTGAAAAAAATAAAATAGAGAGGGAGGGAGAGTATACAGGCAGAGAAGAGTTGAGGGAGAGAGCGGAGGCGATGACGGGACGAGAAAGAACGCGAGCGCAAACGGCATTCCAAGAGCGATTAACGCAAGCAGCTGAAGCGAAGGATTGAGCTGGTAATTTGCCGATGATGTTCTGTAGAAGATCGTCGCCAAGGTGAGATATTCCGCATACGGCGGATGGTGGATACGGCGGCGGTGTTTCCATGGTGGCCGTGACGGCGGCAGCGGTGATGAGGGGAATAGAGAAATGAGGTGAAGGTGGTGCAGGGGACGTTAGAATTTGGGTTGGAAGAATGGAAGTTGGAACAATCCGAAGAGGTAATAAGGAATGATCGAATTTTTTTTTTTAAATTGTCATCTCATTAATAATCAACTAGGCGTAGGTTACAATGAAAATAACAAATAGACAAAGGAAAATCAAGATTGCTAACGTAAAAAATACATTCAAAATAACTATCTAAATACTCGTAATGGCGCTGCCGCTCCAAAATCATAAATTTCTTGAATCTATGAATAATCGATGTCTTTGCATCCTTCTTGATGGAGGGAAACAGTGTAGCCGTCTTGATGTATTCATCCACGAAACAAATCGATAATCTCTCCCGTCGATTAAAACTTATTATATTGATAACAATCCCACGAAAAAATGGAAAAACCCGAAAGAAGGGACGGAACAAATGAGATCTCACCAAAAGGGAGACTATTATTGAAAATAAGATAGATCTGCATAATATTAGTTGTTTAAGAAAGCTTTTGTGGGGCTTACCATCGATGGATGATCGATGGAAGCCCCCGAATAATAATGGAGGCTAGGTTTTTAGAGATAATTTTAGGAATGATCGAATTTGGTTAAATAGTCTCTTTATATCCACTTAATTTCGGTTTAGTTCGATTATTATAACTTTGTATATTTTAGTTTAGTTTACACATTTTTAAATTTTTAATCCCCAATAATTCCAAGTATTTAGGCTCTGTTTGGTAAAACGAACTGAAAAGGTACACGAAAACGAAAAGGTACTGAAAGCGAAAAAGCTAATCAAAACCTGAAAAGGTATCGATAAGGAATCGATTATATAAAAATTGTTTGGCAAACTAATCGAAAAGGTAGCTTCTTTTGGTAAAATGACGTAAAAGAATATAATAATTATTTAATATATTATAAATTGAAAGGGCAAAAACGTAATATTACTAAGAATCGTCATTACGAAATGTGAAATGCTACTCTAGGTAGCATTTCATTTCAGGTAGCTTATTTGGGCAAAAAAGCTACTTGCCTAACACATCCATAAAAATAAGTTACCTGAAACTTTTATCAAAAAAGCTACTTCCTCCTAATGTCTATGTTTGCCCCATTTCATTAAAATACACCTCACAAATATTAGGACAATGGGGTAAACATAGACATTGGGAGGAAGTAGTTCAGTCAAAACAGGTACATGAAATAATGTCTTGCCAAACGGAGGCTTAGAATAAAGAATTTAAGAAAAATATCTCCTGTAATTGGTTTTTTTAAACGGTTTCTGATCATTAGTCATCGTATAAAACGGTTGTAATCCATATGTAACACAAGTTAGGGTTGTAAATGAGTTGAGCTTAAACGGCAAACCCTTAAAATCGGTTCGGTGAAGGCTCGACTTGAACTCAGTTTACCCGAACTCGAGCTAAGTTTGTTTAAATATGATTCGATCTCTAGCTCGGTATGACTCAATTCGAAAACTCGTTTTTTGAGTATAATTATATTTTTTAGTTATATTTTTTAAAATCATATAATATGATAATATTTGCTTTTTAAGACAATATTTGTAGTTAAATTATTAAAAAGTGAATACGTGTAAAGAATATGATGTCAAGGCGAGGTCAGACTTCATTTTTTAAACTTGATGAGCTAATAGCTGCGAGCAAACTCGAGCTCAGATGTTCATCAATCTTAAGCCTTCTTAGAGCTTAAGCTTAATTATTTTAGTTAGGACACCCCTAATCAAGCTTAAAGGAAAAAAAATGATTGTGACAGATTATATTAATTAAGATCAAACATAGATTGGTCAATGAAATTCGTTATAACACGTTGGTGGTTGTGGAGATGGGGAAATAACCTCGTGTTTGGCAAAGCTACGGAAAATCCATCAGACCCCATATCATTTCGTCATCGTCAATTTGAATTATCGAAGCAAGCCTTCGACCCTTTTTCTCTCTTTATCCCCAGCCCTGGTACTTCTCGCGTGGAACGATACATTAGGTGGCATCCCCCCCCCTTACAATTGGGTCCTACTCAATACTGACGGAGCATCTTGTGGAAATTCGGAGTTAGCCGGGTGTGGGTTGTGGAGGTATTCTTAGGGGCGAGACGAGTAACTTTTTTCCGCTTTCATGTTTTCTAGTGGTGTTTGCACCTCTATGAGAGCCGAGATGCGGGCATTGCTAGCGGGTTTAGAGCATGCGCGATCCTTTCATATCCCGCGACTCCCGGTTCATATGGACAATAGCCCATGCGTGGAGTTTTTCCGAAGCGAGCAATTGTTGAGTAATAATCTACGTTCACTGGTTCAGAGATGCAAAGATTTGATAGCAATGGACGGTTGGGTTGTTCATATTGATCATATCTACAAAGAGGCTGATCGGGTTGCGGATATTGGCTAGCTAACAAAGGGATTCATTCGGTTCCAGCCATTACTATCCTTGACTCTCCTACTGTAGAACTTAGAATCATCCTTCGTGATGATATTCTAGGTGTCTCTTTCCCTCGTTTAGTTATTAGCTAATTTATCGGGGCTTTGCCCCTCTTATGTACCAAAAAAAAAAAAGATCAAACATAGATTTCAAGAGCTTGGGTTCATATTCGATTTTTAATATACAAGCTGATCTCAAGCTTACCCGAGCTTGATATATATCCACTTGGTTACACATCTACTATGTAAAACAACCTTACAATGTAATTTTGGGCTTTATATCTCATTGAAGTTGTCAATAATTGAGGTTCGCAGGCATATAAGGTCGTTGTATGACGTATGATGACCTTACGAAAAATTTACAACTATGTGAATAACGGCCGAGTATTGACATCCTATTAACACTAAATCCCATCTTTACGTTTGCTTTCATCCACATACCACAAATCAACAAAAGAAGGATGAAACGCACAATAAACGACACACTTTATTTCACATCTTACCATTACCCCAACCAACACAAAAACATTGAGTACGTTTAGATTGAAGTTGTCTCGTCTTATGAGACAAATTTAACTCAACCATTTTTCTACATCCCCAACAATGTCACCTACACGACTACACCCGATCCACCAGCCCATCTTTAACCACCAACCATCACTTTATCACCCTAATCACCGAAATTTAATCATTCTCCTCTCCTGCCAGCTATCGTCGACCATGATAAACCCTCTCACAGTACATTCCCACTACGATAACCCAACTACAATAGTCTTCCGTGACAAACTAACAACAATCTTAATACCACCGTGTTTAACACAGAGTATATTATTTTTCGGACGGGCCTACCCAACGTCTTAAAAGGTGAAAGGTACACCGTACACCTAGTAAAAAAGACCAAATCGTGCACTAAACCAAAATAGTCTTGAAACTAAACAAAAAACCTCACACTCATTCTCTCACAACACACACGAACACACACATCACTTGTCTCACAAATTGGTTTTAAGTTTTAATGGAGTCTCATCACTTCCCTCCTTCTTCTTCCTCTTTCAAATCATCACCTTTTCCCGCCATTAATGTCCCCCCTTCTCCTCAACTAGAACTATACACTATCCCCACTCAATCATGTAAAACCCTAACCCTAATTCCCCTACCCCCCAAAATTCCCCCAATACTCAAATTTTTATTACTAATCAATTTCAATTTCAATTCTTGCAGGTTGGTTTTCATGGGATTCGATACACGAGACGGAGCGATCCGAATTACGGGAATTCTTCGACAACAGCTCATTCACGCGATCTGTCAAGATTTATAAGGAATACAGGGATTTTATGATTTCTAAGTATAGGGAAGATCCTTCTAGAAGGTTGACATTCACCGAGGTGAGGAAATCGCTTGTGGGTGATGTTTGTGTTTTGAGAAAGGTGTTTAATTTCTTGGATAAATGGGGTTTGATCAATTTTAGTGCTCCGCCACCGCCTCCGCCGCCAGAGGTGGTGGAGAATGATGGTGGGGTTAGGGTTAGGGTTGAAGAGGGTGCCCCATTTGGGGTTCGGGTTGTTGTCGCGCCTGGGTCACTTAAGCCTGTTGTGCCACCTGTGGTGTCTGTTCGGGGTGCTGCTGGTGGTGATGATGGTGGGTTTAAGGCGGTGTCTTCATTGCCGTTGGCGTCGTATAAGGACGTGTTTCGAGAGGTGGGTGTGGGAAAAGAGAAAGAAAGGGTGGAGGAGGTGAGGTGTGGGAGTTGTAAGGAGAAGTGTGATTCCAAGTATTATGAATGTACTAAGGTAATGTTGATTTTTTCTTGTGTTGTGTTTTTCTATGTTTGAGTTCGCTTTTCGTTGCTTGGATCAAGCATGGCTTCTTTGAATTGCATATGGACCTTTTGTTTTTCTTTGATTTATTATTGTTTGTGATAGATAGTAGAAGGTTGATTACTGGAGTTGACGTGGTAAATCTTGCTCCCTCCGTCCCAATCATTTGTGTACATTTGATTAAAATACTCCTCACATGATTAAAGAAGGTAAACAAATGATTGGGGATGGAGGGAGTTTTGTATTTTGCTATATTCAGTTAGAGGAATGTTAATAATGGGTTGTGGATATTAGTTAAATTGATAGATACTCAGAAATAAAATTTGATATGTACTACCGATCTTTAATCGTAAGCTAACGAGTTGGTCAGTGGTTTATGAACATCATTATGGTAATCTTTGGTAAATCAATTATGTAGTGGAGATGCGGGGGCTGTAGTATCTGGTTTTGAGCTTAATCTATTGTAGGAGGCAGGAGCCATGAGAGTCCGTCGCTATACAATAATTTCAAATTTGCTATCTTTAAGCTCTGCTGTTAAGGTTTTTTTTTACTGTCTCTTAGCACACTCTTCCTATACTTCCTGTTAGTGCAAAGATGTTGCGATAAAATCGTTGATCTATAATAGCATTATGTGCCGTTGTCAAAACACGTCTTTTTGAGGGATCAAATGCTTTGCCGCTGTTTTGTGGGAGGGAATTATTGGTTTTCATAATCAATTATCTAAAAAGATTTCCATTTGTCATTGTTCCATATTGATTCTCCTGATTTCAACAATCAATTATGATTCCTTTTCGCATGCCTAAATATGGTTTGATTTGCTGAGTAACCTTGTAGTACAAGTTCGATACCTTTTGTCGCTCGTTTTGAAGGAATTGTATCACTTTTTTGTCTGACAGGAAAAATATCTAATTTGCCTTAAATGCTTCGAGAAAGGTGAATTTGGGGAAAACAAGGTTAAGGAGGATTTCAAGATTAACGACAGTATTGAAAGCAGTCGTAATCAAGAACCTGTTTGGACTGAGGCAGAAACTCTTCTCCTTTTGGAGTCTGTTCTGAAGAATGGAGATGACTGGGAGGTTGTTGCACAAAATGTGCAAACCAAGACAAAACATGAATGCATATCACGGCTCATTGAGTTGCCGTTAGGGGAGCTAATTCTAGGTTCACGGGACAAGCTTGCATCTAGAGCTAGCATTGACGAAGGTGATGCAGGAAGAGATAAGAATGCTTCACATTCTGCTGGTCCTACTACTATTCCCGACCCAAACACTCCAAATGTTGCCAGTCAAATGCAGGAATCTTCTCTTGGCGTTGGACAGGAGCACAAGGCAACAGAAGAGCAAAAAATTTTAATCGATGCGGGCCCAGAGCAGAAGTCATCTATTGATGCTACACAAGAGCAAAAAGCCCCAAGTGAATCCCGCGATAACATTTTGATGAAAGACAATTCTCATCCGGAAATCATGGACAATCATCAAATGCAGATCGTTCACAGTCATCAGCAAGAGATCACTGAAATGCAAAATGGTGCAGTAAATGAACTGCAAAACGGTGATGATACTGAACATCTGGAACCACCTTTAAAGAAAAGCCGCATTGATAATTCAGACCCTAGCAGATCCTTGATGGAACAGGTTTCCCCCCAATTTAGCTGGCACCTATATTTTCATTCGTATACTCGTGTTTTTTTTTTTTTTTTTTTTGTATGATTAATAGTGTTGCCTTGCTTCTAAATATTTTGGGGGTGGAGATGGGGGCTAAATCGCCTAGATGTACAAAGGACCTTTACTAGTAACTTGTGTTTATTGGTCATACCATCAGATACCAAAAAAGAAATATACTGAAGCATTGCCTCTTTAATTTTCGTTATTATGTGGCATTTCATGTATCCTTTCTTTCCTTTTTTTTTCTCCATTCGATGGGAGGAAGGTTGTTTAAATTTGTATTACCGGATTCGGCTACTTGTCGGAGAATTGCGAACAGTTTTGTGTATTCATGTAACACGGTTTGCTTAAAATCTATGTATAACATACTCAATTAAGTGGGTATTATACTACTATGTAAACACTGTTAAGTACTTTGAAATACATGGTTTTAGTGTCAGCAATGGTGGATGCACCTTATGATATACAGGGTCTTAACCCCAGAATTGTTTTTGGTGCATTTGCCCAATTTTTGTTTTAGAAAATTTAAAAGAGTATACCCATAGGGACACCAGAAAAAACAAATTTTCTTGAGTCCGAAACTGGGTGGTGGTACTATGTTTGGAATTTGGAGGACAGAGGGTGCCTATGATGGGAAAGTGTGGATATTGTACGTTAGAAATTGTACACTGTAAACTTTGGAAGTTTTTCAAATTTGAATGTTCTAATCTTGGATATAACAATGACAATGTGATAGACCTGGTCTACTATGGAAATAATATGGTTGATGAAGGGAAGAATGAATTTTAATGGATGGTGCAGTAAAATGCATATAGGCATGTAATGAACATTTGTAGGTTAACCTTGGACAGTTAGACGATTATGGAATACTATTTTATCGATCGGTGATGACAAGGACACTATTTCCTACATGTTATTAGTCCTCTTGCTATTCTTAATTTCCATGTAAGTTTATTAGGTAGAATCTTGTACATTATAAATGTGATTATGTCCGTTTATCCAACTGTAGAAGTTGCACAAACTCTGTTGTGTACTTTTTGGTAAACTCTTGATTTCAATGTTTGTTAGGTAGCTCTTCTTTCTACCATGGTTGGCCCACAAATAACAGCGGCTGCTGCAAATGCTGCCGTCACAGTTCTCTCTGACGGCAACCCTTTAGTGAGGGACATTTTCTATGTAGACGACAATGGTTCTGTCAACGGTGAAAAATCCGGCAATTTAAATTTGGAAATGGAGAGGTAATTGTTTCTTTCCTTAGTCAATTTTATTGTCATGTACCGAAGGGACGCCGACGTATTAAGACTTTTGAAACTTTTCAGGGCTTTCATTTCTGAAGATGCAGAAATGAAGGATGCATCGCACTCTTCAGGTATTTGTTTAGCCTGAGATGTTGCCCATGATATTGTTGCAGTAGTACCTCTTTTTGGTACTTTATAAATTCACAACCGTTTTCACTGACGTAGCTGTACACTACTTTTATGTAGAAGTTAAGGAGATATTTTCAGTTAGAGAGTCCATTCCTCTAGCTCTGCAAACAAGAGCTGCTGTTGGTACAGCGCTAGGAGCAGCTGCAGCTCATGCTAGGCTATTGGCCGATCACGAAGAAAAGAAAATCGAACATTTGGTTGCCTTCATAATTGAAACTCAGGTAAATGTTCATTAATTACCATTTAAGCTACGGTATCATGAACCCTGATCAGTTATTTCCTACTTGCTATTATTTTATCCCAGGCTTAAGCTAGCTTCTGAGCGTCAGCCTTTGTTTTAACATATGCCACATATTCAGACATTAGACTACTGAATAGTGAATATGATGGGAAAAGGTGAATCCTACATAATGTCTTAAGAGTTCTGATGTGTGCGTCTTAAACTGAAATGTGGAGTCTCAAATATAGATAATATTCGGTAATACTTTGTTGATTTTAAGTACTTAAGACTCGTGTTGAATCCAAGGGATGAAGATTCTTACGCTTTGTGTTTATGCGACCTAGCCGTCTGAAATTTTTGATTTGCAAATCACATTGTTTGACAGTTGAAGAAAGTGGAATGCAAACTAAAACTCTCCGAAGATCTAGAACAGTTGATGCAAAAGCAACATACAGTATTAGAGGAATCAAAAGACTCGATACTTGCACAACGATTGGACATTTTGCAAAGAATTGTTGGTGAAGGAATTTCCCGATTAAGGGATTCTAGTTCATTGAGACCGACGTCTCATGATATATAGGTCTTCCTTTGACATTGTTCACAGAGGAAGCCAGTACCTATGCCTAAAAGCTTCCCATGAGCCGACAAAGGGAAGAGTTCATCATCTCTGTAATATTATGAGGTATTAATTGAATACCACCTGTGTTGTATCCATCTAGTTAACAGCAGATCATTTGATCTCCCTGAGAAATAAGACATCTTACATCTAATTTTGAGCCACAGATGTGCTTGTGAGTTGTGATCTCTATAACAGTTACATTTACTTGATATATGAATCGTAATTGATTGTTTATTCTTCTTAGTTTGGTAATATCAATTGTAATGTTCTTTGTAATTAGCTCCGAAAATAATACTGCAAGCATATAATTTGGCTCAGGAGAAGATATTGCAGCTAGTCTCCCGTGAGACGGAGGTATCGTTCTTAACATTAAAACTGGTTATATATCATCTCACTTGAGCATTTTAAATAAATCTTTTCTTTTCCCTATACATTCTGATTTTGTCTTATTCAGACTATTTGACCCGTCTTAAGCTTAAGATGGATGCACCTGTCTTAAACAAGAATTTGTCAACAAATCGAAGTAATGTGGTGCATCAAAAACTACGATTTATGGAGTAGTACTTAATAAGACGACTATGTGGCAACATAAGAATTTATGGATTTGCAGTGTAGTACTATAAGCTAACACTTACAGGTACGTCATTTATTCTGATTAATTCAGATGCACCTGCTAATCTGATATAACTAACTACAGGGAGGGATTAAACCAGGGCCAACTACTGCATCTCATTTCTGTGATACTTAACTTTCCCCTATAAATAGAAGCTACAAATTTAACATTTTATATTCAGAAACAATTCAAGCAACCTGAACCTCAACATTCATCACCAACTATAGAAGGTTTGTTGACAAACCTCTCATCCTACAAACCTCTTGATGAACCTCTATTGCTAATGCCCTGACAACCAATTCCGCGAACATACATTTGGTAGCATATGGGTGAGTACTAAGTAACACGGGCCTGAATCCGAGCACAAATTCTTGTTTAAGACGTAATGTTTGTTTTACTGGTAAAACGGATCCAAATATGCTAACAAAAAATGTGTTAGTATTACCATCAAGTGTTAATATTTCGCTCCATTTCACCTCTAATACGAATATGGTCGTCTTAAGCAAAAAATGTGTGAATACGAATTAGTGATCATATGATAATCTAATTTACATAGTTGTAATTAATTTAATAGAGATTTAACATTTAATACCTGGACATTGGTAGGAGATTCTAAGTCTTGATTTTAAACTAAAAACTTTCATGACAAATTTTCATAACATGACATTCCTTGTGGTCATCTGCAATGGTTGATAGTATACCGGGAAACTTGGTTGGATATGCTCCTTATATAAATACCATCACCAGATTGATTTTGAAATTTGATTTTGACTTGAATCGTACAGACTGTGTATGGCTGATGTGATGAGTCCCTACTGGTTTCACGCTCAACACAGAAGCCTGCACGCAGTTTTGCACGGGCTGTAGGCCTGTAGGTCTTCCACTCTTTGTCAACTTTTACTATTTTTAGTTACTCCCTTTGTCCCAATCATTTGTTTTATTGCAAATAAATGATTGGGACGGACTGAATTTATTATTGTCTGCGAAATATTCTCTATTCCTACTGGTTAAGTCTTTCTGATGATCAAGATTGAGCCTCTGCTGTTGTTGAGATTGGATAATAGGTATTATATACATTTTCATGGATTTCGGGGTGGTGATCTCCAATTTCGTTTATTCTTCTTCTATAAGCCTGGTACAGTCGACCATACGTCAAAATTTGTTCTTAATGAGACCACGATGTGGCAACATCAACATTTATGTACTTGAAGTGTAGTACTAGATAGAAGATAATACATACTGACTGATACGTCATTTATTCCGATTAATTCAGATAATAGGCACGCACCAGTTAATCTGCTATAATTGCTGTGATTAAAGCATGGCCAACTACTGTATGTCATTTTCTGAGCCACCTAACTTTCCTGTATAAATACAAGCGCAAAATTCAATAATTTACATTCACAAACAATTCAAGCATTCTGAACATCAATAACAGCTTGAGTGACTCTGAGTGTAAATCATGGGGAAGTTTTTGGGAGTTTTGGGTGTGTTCTGTTTTTTGTTGTCGATTGCAGTGATGTATTTCGGATCAGCTGAGGGAACACATGTTGCAGAGAAAGAGAAAGACAGTGAGTTTAGTACCCAAGGGTATTATGGCGGAGGTGGGGATGGCAAGGACGGTTATAAAAACGGCAATGGAGGTGGATATGGAAATGACGGTTATAAAAACGGCTATGGAGGAAGTGGATATGGAAATGACGGTTATAAAAAGGGCAATGGAGGAAGTGGATATGGAAATGACGGTTATAAAAACGGCAATGGAGGAAGTGGATATGGAAATGACGGTTATAAAAACGGCAATGGAGGAAGTGGATATGGAAATGACGGTTATAAAAACGGCTATGGAGGTGGATATGGAAGTGACGGTTATAAAAACGGCTATGGAGGAAGTGGTTCTGGTTATGGCTATAAAGACGGTTATGGCTATAAAGATGGGAATGGCTACGGAAAGGGCTATGGAAATGGGTACAATGGTGGCTATGGAAGCGGTAATAAGGGAGGAAATGATAACTACGGGAGTGGTTATGGTGGTAACTACGGAGGTGACGGTGGTTACGGAAAAGATGGATGTCATAACTAACAAGTTGCATGTCTTATAGTATGCCTATAAGGCCAAGTGTTGCATAAATTGTGTCATATGTGGTTTTACATATACTCCATGTCTCCGTCCTATATGTACTGATTGAATATGTTTAAGGACGGACTATATAAATAAAAGGGGTGTGTTGATTTTTCTATTATAATTATTAGTTTTAAATCCGGATAAAAAATACACGGGTCGTAATAAGAGACGGTATCATTGAATATATAAACACATAAAAAAGCGTGATTAAATTTTTAATGCCTTAAAAATATAAATAAGTCAATAATTAGAGATTCGACATACTTATAATCTAAGGTACTAATCAATACTATTCAATGTATAATATGTTATCAAGTGTATTAATAATCTAAAACGTTACAAAGCTAAGCATTGATTTTCCAAAAAAAAATACTGTATTATGTAAATTTTTAGTTAATTTATTCTCTAACATTATTATTGTTTTTTAAGGTCTGATTTTTCAGGTATTAATATATTTATTACTCTCAAAAACCTTTGAAGTTGTTTTACACCTGAATCTAATTTGTTTTATAACCCGTACTTGTGTATTTATCTTGTGTATTTTTTAAACGTTAATTTTCTGACCTTGTTTTAATTTTATTAAATTATGTCTTAAAAAAAAACATGGGTCATGCTCATTCATGGACATGATTTACTCAATCATGGACATAAATGAATATTATACCCTTGCTATTTCTATTCCCTCATTTTTCATTTTGCTTCATAATCATTAAATCCTCACAACACCTTCCAACAAGCCACCATCCTCCTCCACCACCGCACCGACCGAACCATCCTCCATCACCGGTCCCAGACCACCCCCTTTGCCGGACGCCCACCCACCCCTGCACCGTAGTATGTAAAACGGACTATGGAAAACTAATCCAAAATTGTAAACTCAATTCAATCATCCACACATCAATAAGAGCACAATTAATGCATCTCCAAACGAATCAACGAAGGAATTATCAAGAAGCTAATAAATCTCTTCTGCTGATGTTAAGTCAACCGCCTCATGTATATTAACATCTAAATAAATGAGACTGAATGGCTACACATGTATAGTGAAATTACCGGGACTGGAACTACTAGATTTTGCATTAATTCATCCATTAGTATCGCAGGCCACATTAAATTGCTGACCGCATAGGTGTCGCCGTGTTGGTTTCCAACAAAGTTGCATGATTGGACGAATACCGTAACCGGTCTCCACATGACAATAATTACAAACCCTAATTAAATTTGTCTAAAAAATAACTTAATCTCTCTAATTTGATGTAACATAGTTAATAAATTATAATTATTACTTGATCGACATGAGAATTAGCGTTCATAATTGAATAATTTGATGGATTTGATTAGTTTTGTTGAGTAGAGACTTATAGAGAATTTGTTTATTTTGTTTCTTTAGAAGGGTAAGGCATGGAAAACTAATGACAAAAAGTCCACAAATGAGTAATGTTTGTCCATGAAAGAGCAACTACGTATCTTATCTTTATTAATTCAGAAGACAAAACTCAATCCAGGGCGTGCCACGTCATTAATTCAACCTTTTTTTTTGAAATACATGTTATGGTGGGACCCATTAGTGTGCAATGTATTTATTTCTTCAGAATTCCGGCTATACAAACATGCGACAAATTCCGTCTTAGAGCAAATACTATGAAATAATTTTATACATTTCGAATAAATGAAATTAATGGCATATAAGCAAAATGAATTACAAATCGGAATAAATGAAACTAATTACAAATAAATGAATTACATAATTTAAAAGAAAAATAATAATAATAAAATAACATAATTACGAGAAGGAATTACATTTAATAACGGGATTGAATTACATATAATTGAATAAATTACATGCATAATTTTTATAAACTAGATAGTACCATATATTTTTTTTTAAAAAAATATCCTTTGTTATTTCCTCTTAAACCATTGCATGTGAACACATATTTGTAACAAGTTTAAACATTAATTATGTAGATCGCTGATTTAGACCAACTAAATAAGTACAATAGAAATGCGAAAAAAAAATACATCCAAAAACATTAATACCGGCCCAAATACATACCCGTGTAATTTTGCACGGGTTTAAAACTAGTATTTATTATTCTCAAACATTTTAAGTACTTGTATTTCCTTATTTTTTTTTTATTTTTTTTTTTGGTAAAAGGTAAGTATATTAATATCAACAAAATTACATCATTGTAACGCCCCGTAAACAACAAGAGTACAAAATGGTATATTTTATTAATAGCAGCGGAAATTACAGAGCGTTACCGCCGTATTTCCCCATACAGAGAAATACAAGGCTTACATTATTCTTTAGTACAACCAAATAGCTAGTAACAAGTCTTATTGATAAGATTATATTATTATGATACATTATTCTCATTCTATTTTCTTGCGTCAACCTCACTCATGCCCTTCCCTGTTTCTTGTACCTGAAAAAGATTAATAAAATAAAGGGTCAACCAACCACAGGTTGAGTATATTTCCCATAACCTCCAACTCAAATTAATATAATTCGGGTCATTATTATTGAACAGGGCCACATTATTGAGTCGAAACTCCCTTAGACTATGCCCTCCTCCGTGTACACAGGATAACAATCTTTTCCTCCTTTTCCCTTTTTTTTTCCTTTTTCTTTCTTTTTATCCGGATATAACGGGACGGAGCCAATTGCCGAGCCCCCTGCCGAGCTCACTTCAGAGCTCACGTCCATGTACACGGGATAAAATAATAATGTGGTCCGGTCCCTTTCAACAATAATGTCCCCGGATGATACATTGGCCAAATGTATATCTTAGCACTGGTATTTTAACATTAACATTATCATGTGAGCATTATAACATCAATTATTAACAAAAACAGTACCACAGTCATATCTCACGTAAACCACATTACGTAAATTATACAACTATAACCTAACTTTATCACATAAACAATCATTCACGTATATTATAATATCAGTTAAGTAATTATGACGATAACTTACTCATTACATTAACTTAAGATGAAAGGGTAGGAAATATACCTTTTACAATTGTTCAACTACTCCGAATACTCGACCTTGTGCTCTAATTGGTTATTTTTATTGTGTGTGCATGCATTTTCAAAGGGCTTTACGTCCTTTTATAGTGAAAATAAGTCGGTGACAATAGTGCCCTACCTTCCTACCTATGCCTTGCGTGTGTTTTACCCCAGCCAAGTAAAACCTATGTACCATTCTACATTTGTACGTGGAAAGCATTCCAACCATGCACATATGTTACATTTTTTTTTTCCAAATTTAGACATGTGACATAAAAGTCATATAATAAGCTATAAACTTTGTAAAATATCTAGATATTTTATCTTATGGGTTATTTTCTTTAAGATAGGTTTAATAAAAATTCTACGGGTGAAGTTATTATTGAGTCGGATTTCAACCGAACTATTTTATTCTTATTCTAGGCTCTTACCTATACTAGGTTACTACGCCGTTCGAATTTTATTAGGTCAATATATCCCTTCGGGTAAGGTCCATTTCATTTTTTGTACTCTCTCTCGACTCCACATTGATAAAAATTCTTTCCCCTTTCAATGAATAGTTTACTTAAATCTATTAAATAATATAATTTTATTTGGGGTATAACATTCTACCCGGCCCCCTTAAAATAAGTTTCGTCCTCGAAACTTGGATCATTACCTTATTGGAACAAATAAAGATATCGACCTCTCATTTCCTATTTTGTTTTCCTAGTCGCCTATATGTCATCGTGATGTGACCACAAAACCTTTACTAGTGGAATAACCTTGTTTCGAAGAGCTTTTTCTTTGTGATCTAAAATTTGAATCGGTTTCTCTTCGTTGGTTAGGTCATCCATAATTTGAACTGGAGGTAAGTTAATGACGTGACTTGGTCGGGGATATACTTTCTTAGGAGTGACAAATGAAAAACGTCATGAATTATAGAAAATTCTATTGGAAGGGATAGTCTATAAGCAACATTTCTAACTCTCTCAACTATCTCAAATGGTGACATGTTCCTTGGACTGAGTCTTCTCTGTTTCCTAAATCTAATAACCCCTTTCGTTGGTGATACCTTAGAAAATTTGAATCACCTACTTGAAATTCCACTGGTCATCTCTTAAGTCCAACATAACTCTTTTGACAACTTTGAGCAACTCTCATTTTCTATGGTATGGTTTTCACTTTATCCATGGGTTATTGAATGAAATATGGTGCAATGACCCTTGATTCGTCACTAACACTAAAGCATATTGGGGATCCACATTTTCTCGCATACAAAGCCTCAAAATGAGTCATTCTAACACTAACATGATAACTATTATATGAAACTCGGTCAAGGGAAAATGTTGTTCTCAAAACTCCTGGACTTTCAGAACACATACTCCTAACAAATATAGGTTACTTTTCCAAGTAATCTTGTTGCTTACACACTAACAAATATGGGTTAGGTTTTTGTTCCGTAAAGAGCTTAATTGGTGTTATTCATGGGAACCATAAACATTGCCATATTTGTAAAAGTAATCAACTCATTTTTGGTAAGGGTCTTTTTTTTTGTGTACATAAGCTCTTTTCCAAAGAAATCAAAAGCTTCATTCTCAATTTAAATGAGTAAACCAGTTCTTTTTCTGAAGTGTATAAGGTTTGTTGAAAGTTTGGAAAGCCATTTTCAAGAGTTAAAATATTTTCGAAATGTTTCTTTCAAAGACGAGTCTTCTTAAGTAACAGTGGACTACACAATTGTTTTTTTTTTGTACTTAGACAATAACCCAAATTTAATGATCTCTTATAACACGATGACTCAATCTACGACATTTTTCATCTTTGATCATCCTTTTGCAATCTTCTTTGACAATTAGAGCTCTTGAGCTATAAGATTAAAACTTAAGAGGCACACAATTAAATAAACAATGAGATTAATTTGACTTAAGGCATCATCAACACTTAAATAATTAATTTGGGTCTCAACATCTCTGTTTGTCCATCGGTTTTGTGGGTGAAAAGCAATGTTAACGAGTTCCTAGGGCATTCTAGAAACTTTTTCAAAATTTCTCTAAAAAGTTTGTGTCACGATCTAACACAATGGTTTTGGGAACTCCATGTAATCTGACAATTTCTTTGAGGTATTCTTTGCTAACTGTTCAGATTTTCACGTGGTTTTGGTTGCTAAAGTGTGCACTTTTGGTTAGTCGATCTAAATCGCCCATATCTCATTCATTCCTTTTGGTGTCAAAGGAAACGTTGTCACAAAGTTCACTCTTATCGACTCCCATTTCCATGATGGAATGTCCAAAGGCTGTAAACTTCCTCCTGGCCTTTAATGTTCATTTTCACTTGCTGACAGGTTAGACATTTTGTGACAAATTCTAAAATTTCGTACTTTCCTATGATGTCATCACATATGTCAAATATTTTTATACAACTAATTCCCTTAAAAGGTGTACTAATATAAGGTACATGAGTATTAATTTCTCCTTCTTTTAAAATTTCCACTATTAGGTACACTCATTGCTCTCACAATCATAATATCCATCATTATACATAATAAGTCAAACTAATTTTTTTTTCTATTCTCATATCTTTCTAAATCTTCTAAACATGAAATACTAGCTAACTAAATCTAATTTCCGTTATCATCATTTTGAATCACGAATTGCCTAACTATGGGTAGATAAGCAATAAAACAGCTATCACTAAGTGCCTCTACTACCACATATGTCTTACAAAGGAGCTATTGAATACCTATATTACAATCCATGAGAAACAAAAATCATTTCACCTCGTCTCATGTTTACCTCGTCTCATATGAACCTCCATTTTATTTTGTCTAAATATTCAATCACATTTCCTAGTTTGTCCAAGAATAAACTCACTTCTGGTTAGAGGCGTCACTGTATAGCTTAGCTTCTATGCCTAGGAACAGGCGCACTAAATATTATGTTCAAACCAATTTCCTCTCCCTTTTCCTAATTTGTACATTATCACTCTATATAACTTAATTTATTGATTGTATAAATAGACTGTCTACTTATTTACCGTTCCACCGACTCTTACTGTTCACTAACGCAACAGTACCCACTGACGCTACAGTAGTGCAGTGCCTACCGACACTTTTTTTCTTTTTCTTTTTTTTTTAATTTTTTTTTCTATAAAACCACAAAAATTAACCATTTTATCCACTCACTTTTCATTTACTTCTTATCCTAAATCTCATAAAAAAATATTCTCTTAAATTATGGATAAATCATCCAATAAATCACCCGATATCTCCTCCGATGAGCTTTATAATTCCGTTACAAAGTCTCTTAATGAAGTGAAGACACTCATTAGCTTGCTAATGATACTAATATGTGTATTAGTAGCGGTATTTGCAATAATTATAATTTATATTACGAAATAAATAGTTATTGCTTACTTTCTCTTTGATCTTATTAATCATGTTATTCATCTACGTGTTTTGTTTATTTTTAGAAGTTTGATTATCGCCTTAACAACTTGTCAAATAAACTACACATATTAATCATGTTTAAAAGGTTAAAAAATAGGGTAACCTTTTTTTTTTTTTTTTTTTTTTTTTTTTGCCTTTTATTAGAAATCGAACCTCAGACTTCTTAAACAATCTGAGATTCTCGGACCACTTAGGCTCCTTTCCCAAGTTGACATCTCAACTACGAAATATTACGATATTGTCTTATACTAATACTGTTTCAACATCGATACTTCAAAACAGTAAATGCCAGCTCATCTCAACTGGGCTCTTTCAATTTGGGCTTCATAAAATATTCAAATGTTCCCCAATTAAAACATCATAACTCTAATACTCAATATTCCACTAATCCACAATTACTTAGTAACCCACATTAATAATGCCTAATAAATTAATCCCACAAGATACCTTCAATCATGTCTACTATTCCATCTATGGAATAATGTAATCACCTGATATTATGATCTTATCATCTTAATCACAAATAACTTATAAAAAAAAAATGCATTCACTGATCTAATACTTTCTTTGAAGCAAAACTTTATAATCCAAATTTCACCATCACTAGCATATTACCTAATTACTATCAACAACCAACAACTTCCAAATTTCAATCCCAAATTCACAGTCATACTCAAAATACAAATTAAAACTTGAAAATATTTTATCCTTTTCTTTTACCTCTAACTCTCTAAGTAACCCAATGTCAATCTCTTTTGCATAATCCAAACGACTTAAGTACAACTCTATTAGCTATAAATCCCTTAATAATATCATCCAAGTCCTCAATCCACAATATCTTCAAAACTCTAATAAGACATTGTGATGCTCATGCACTAATGACCTCCAAAGACATTAATCCAACATTCTCCATAACTGAAATAATTATTTGATTTAACAATTACAAGTCCCTAAAACTCAAGTCCTTTAACCTTCAAATTTTCTTTTCTTAAACATCCTCGATTTATAGAATTGAAACCACAATATGTCTGATGCAATCTTTAAAATTCTTCCTCCTTGTGTCTAACCATATAGATGCCAATAAAATTCGAATTCCATAACTGTACTTACATTGAGTCATCTTACTCAATTCTTTTTTGTCGTCTCTCTTTTCCTATCAAATAAAAATATCGTTATTCACTTCATTGCTATACTCCTAACTCATGCCTTTTATTCCTGCACAATGTTAGGCACGACCTTCTTTTTCCACAATGAATACGACAACCCCTTTCTTTTCTTTTACCAGTCAGGATTTCGAAAATCGTGATAGCCACTTAACTTAGTTTATCTATATTCTACATATATCACACCTTCTTAGTTAATATAACTACAAAATTCATAATCTTCTCGAACTCGCTCTGACATAATACTTCACCATTCCTTTATTAAAAAAAAAGCATCGACATTTCCTACGCCGATGTCGTTAAGTGAATCTGGTGCCCTCTACTTTGGACTATATCCATTAATATTAGGCCCTAAAATAAATTTATTACACCTCTATAATATTGTATTTTTCATGGTTGGGGAGTCTAAATGACTAAAGTATAGCGTCTCCACTTCACTCTGCATTTATGAAATTAGATCATGATTCTCGCGCATTTCCTAATATCCCTGAGCTTGTGACATTACCGTAACAAGGCTGAACCAAATAGTTCACTATACTTTTTTTCCCCCTTGTGTAAGCTATGATCTTATAGGTGTTCATATATATGAACTGACATATACCTAAGGATCATATTAGATAGTGCAGTGATGATAAATACTTATAGAACACATAAACAATATCATTAACTAAATAAATGCATTTAAATAAATTAACAAATAAATAAACAAAATCAAAATCCTATAAGCTACCTATAACGCTTAGGACATCTACCCATCTCTTGGTCAATTTTATGTTTTATTATCCATATAATTTATTAAATAATTTTTCTTTTCTTTCTTTAACCTAAGCTCTGATACCACTTTTGTAACGCCCCGTAAACAACAAGAGTACAAAATGGTATATTTTATTAATAGCAGCGGAAATTACAGAGCGTTACCGCCGTATTTCCCCATACAGAGAAATACAAGGCTTACATTATTCTTTAGTACAACCAAATAGCTAGTAACAAGTCTTATTGATAAGATTATATTATTATGATACATTATTCTCATTCTATTTTCTTGCGTCAACCTCACTCATGCCCTTCCCTTTTTCTTGTATCTGAAAAAGATTAATAAAATAAAGGGTCAACCAACCACAGGTTGAGTATATTTCCCATAACCTCCAACTCAAATTAATATAATTCGGGTCATTATTATTGAACAGGGCCACATTACGGAGCCGAGACTCCCTTAGGCTATGCCCTCCTCCGTGTACACAGGATAACAATCTTTTCCTCTTTTTCCCTTTTTCTCTTTTTTTTTTTTTCTCTTTTTTTTCTTTTTATCCGGAAATAACGGGGCGAAGCCAATTGCCGAGCCCCCTGCCGAGCTCACTTCAGAGCTCACGTCCATGTACACGGGATAAAATAATAATGTGGTCTGGTCCCTTTCAACAATAATGTCCCCGGATGATACATTGGCCAAATGTATATCTTAGCACTGATATTTTAACATTAACATTGTCATGTGAGCATTATAACATCAATTATTAACACAAACAGTACCACAGTCATATCTCACGTAAACCACATTACGTAAATTATACAACTATAACCTAACTTTATCACACAATCATTCACGTATATTATAATATCAGTTAAGTAATTATGACGATAACTTACTTACTCATTACATTAACTTAAGATGAAGGGGTAGGAAATATACCTTTTACAATTGTTCAACTACTCCGAATACTCGACCTTATGCTCTAATTGGTTATTTTTGTTGTGTGTGCATGCATTTTCAAAGGGCTTTACATCCTTTTATAATGAAAATAAGTCGGTGACAATAGTGCTCTACCTTCCTACCTATGCCTTTCGTGTGTTTTACCCCAGCCAAGTAAAACCTATGTACCATTCTACATTTGTACGTGGAAAGCATTCCAACCATGCACATATGTTACATTTTTTTTTTCCAAATTTAGACATGTGACATAAAAGTCATATAATAAGCTATAAACTTTGTAAAATATCTAGATATTTTACCTTACGGGTTATTTTCTTTAAGATAGGTTTAATAAAAATTCTACGGGTGAAGTTATTATTGAGTCGGATTTCAACCGAACTATTTTATTCTTATTCTAGGCTCTTACCTATACTAGGTTACTATGCTTTTCGAATTTTATTAGGTCAATATATCCCTTCGGGTAAGGTCCATTTCATTTTTTGTACTCTCTCTCGACTCCACATTGATAAAAATTCTTTCCCCTTTCAATGAATAGTTTACTTAAATCTATTAAATAATATAATTTTATTTGGGGTATAACAATCATCCAGGAGGTATTACATACAATTTGGAACGCAAACACAAAAAACAAATAGTTACAGACTCAAAGTTTAATCTTATCAAGCCAACGTTTGTCACTACTCATAACCATTTGCTGATTCGTTGGCCAGAATCTGATGAGAACATCTCGTAAAACTTGCTTAACCAGAACCTCGGGGTGAATAACTTGATCATGGAGCCGAGCTCTATTCCTGGCCTGCCAGATAGAGTGGACCACCATAATATGACAGCTACTAATAATCTTCCTGACCAGCTTACTAAGTCTTCTTCCACATCTATACCAATGAGCTAGCTTCTTAGGATCAAAATGAATGCCAAGATAATTCTGCAGGATAGAAACACATCTGGTACTAAAATAACAATCAAAGAACAGGTGAGGATGAGTCTCATCTTCTAAAGCACAGAGATAGCATTCCAGTCCCTGATTACACCTCATTCTAGTCATTCTATCACGGGTAAATAGCCTATTTTGGATCATTGCCTAGTAAATGAAGTAAGTTTTAGGAATATTCATGCTATTCCAGCAAACCCTCCACCAGTGAACTTGAGGAAGGGAAGGCCTGAGCCACCTATACCCCTCTTGAACATTGTAATCTTTGGTGGTGCCATTCCAGTTATCATTAACATAAGCTGACCTGAAAATATCCATAAGATGAGCAAGTTTCTTCCAAGTCCAGCTACAATCAGTTGGGGGATTATAAGCAGTCCAATGAGTCCCTTTCATATACACATGGTTGACCCATTTTACACAAAGATGATCCTTCTTATTGGCAATCCACCAAACATATTTTCCCAGAATGGCTTTGTTCCAAACTTTAGTGGCCTTAATACCTAAGCCTCCCGGCCTCAGTTTTAGGCCTGCAGCAGTGATCCCAATGAATAGCAGGAGCTCTTAGGTAGAGATCAGTGCCCCCCATAAGAAATTCCTACAAATTGCATCAATCTTGTTCATTATACAGTTGGGAATGAGAAAAATATTCGACCAATAAGAGTGTAGGGACTGAAGGACAGAGGTAACCAGTGTCAGTCTTCCTGTATAAGATAAATGCTTGCCCCCCAAGCTCTTATCCTTGCTACTATCTTATCAATAAGCTTCCTTCCTTCATTGCTTATCAATTTTTTGGAGGAGATAGGGACACCTAAATATTTGAAAGGTAAGGAGCCCTTCACAAACCCAGAAATTTGTATAATGTCATGCTGAATATAGTGGTGCACCCCATTGAAATAAATTTCAGATTTTTCCTTATTGAGATGGAGGCCAGATGTTGCTGAGAAGGTGGCAAAAGCTCTCAAAATCCACATAATAGAGGGAGCATTCCCTTTTGCAAACAAGAGAAGATCATCAGCAAAGAGGAGATGATTTAACTTTAGGTGAGTGCATATGGGATGGAATCTAAAATCACTCTGTTGCCCCACAACATTAAGAATACTTGAAATGTACTCCATACAAAGAGTGAACAGGAAGGGAGATAGGGGGTCCCCATGCCCGAGTCCTCTTTTCCCAAGGAAAAAACCAAAGCTGTTGCCATTCAAGGATAAAGAGTAGGTGGGAGCTAGTGGTAACACAAGAAATAATCCAATGGACAAACTTATCAGGAAATTTCAAGGCTTTAAGCATTTGATCTAAAAACTCCCATTCTACACTATCATTGACATTTTTGAGGTCAATTTTGACAAGACATCTAAGTGAAGCTGAATTTCTATTGTAAAGTCTAACAATGTCTTGACAGATAAGGATATTCTCAACTATATTCCTTCCTTTCACAAAACCCCCTTGGTTTTCACTCACAATGTCAGGGAGAACTCCACTTAATCTATTGCATAAAAGTTTAGCTATGCATTTATAAAGAATATTTCAGCAAGCAATAGGACGAAATTCCATGACAGTTTTAGGATGAGGGACTTTAGGAATGAGAGTGATAGTAGTAGTGTTGATTTGCCTCAGAATCTTACCAGAATGAAAAAAATCCTTGACAGCAGCACATACGTCTGGCCCTACACTATCCCAGGTGTCTTTAAAGAATTGACTGCAGAACCCATCAGGTCCTGGGCTCTTTGAAGAAGGAATATCAAATATACACTGCTTAATCTCAGCATCAGTGATTGGTTTCAGCAGGGCAGTTACATGATGGCTGTCTTGCCTGTCTACTACCTTCCCAGCCCTAACAGTAAGTTTATGCACCTTGGTTGTTTGTGTACTGGTTCCAAGTAAATCTTGATAATAGGAGAGAAAAGCCTGTTCAATATCTTTATGGTCATGATAAGTGTTCCCAGCAGGATCAGTAATCTAAAGAACATTATTATGAATTTGCCTAGCCTTGATTTGACTGTGGAAATATCTGGTATTATCATCTCCTCCTTTGAGCCAGTCAGTCTTGGTTTTCTGCCTGAGGAAGCTAGTCTTAGCAGTGTTGAGAAGAGTGTAGGAAGCAGCAGCCTCTTTCTCTGCCTGTAGGAGAGCACTATAATGGAGATTTTGATGCATCTGGGTCTGGATGTTATCCAACTGAATTTTAGCCAATTCAGTGGATTTCTCAATGTCAGAGAATCTATTCTTGTTAAGTTCCTTGAGGGGTTGCTTCAGATGCTTAAGCTTAGTAACAACCTGATACATTCTAACTCCATAGATTGATTTACCCCATTCATGCTGGACCAGAGTCTGAAAATGAGGGTCAAGGCTCCACATGTTGAAGTATCTGAAGAGGGCATTCCTGATCACAGTGACATTCCTTCTATAACAAATACAAGGGCAGTGGTCAAATGTCCCTTTATTCATAAAATAAGCTCTACTATCAGGGTACAATTACATCCACTCAATATTGATAAGGCATCTATCAATCCTTGAGAACACTCGAGTTGAAGAATCTTGTTTGTTGTTCCAGGTAAAGGAAGAGCCTTAAGCTCTGATGTCAGCCATTTCACAGTATTCAACACAGTCTCTGAAATCCCTAATCTCAGTCAATAAAACTTCACTTCCCACTCTCTCATTTAAATTTAGCAGGGAATTAAAATCTCCACAAATGCACCAAAGAAGACTACAAGTATCTGACACGTCTGTCGTGTACCTGTCAAAAATAAACTAACTAAACTAACTATATAGCTAGGGAAGTCAGGTCGATCTCCTCAGGGGAGGCAAGATATCTGTAGAAGTCCGTCTATTTGGTCACAAATGGGGGGGGGGGTTGTTTGAATTGTTTTCTAAACTACGAAGTTTAAAGGAAGAGAAATAAAGGCAAGAGCAGTAAAGGCAAGAAATAAGTTTAAACTATCAGTTAGAGAGGGATATGTTGTAAATTCGGTTCACTACGGTAGTCCAGTGACTCAGCTGTAAATGACTCAGACGAATTAACGCAAGACGGATGTGGAAAGGTCCTTTCGGTCCACTTTCTATCCTAAAATACTCCTAACTTAACTTTCATTCTCGCCAGGGTAGTCTACTGTTCATAGCAGGCCTATTTAGTCCAATCTTTCGATCTAGGATTAATTTTAGCCAGATTAAAGAAATAACTCAGAAGTGTGCACTCAACTAAGTCGATAAATACAATTAAATTGCTATGGTGACAGAATCTCACGATCAACTCATCTATTTCATTTACTACATCGTCACATTCCTACCGCAGATCCCCTAATCCCAACATGAAAGGGGTTTAGCTACTCATAACGCTAATTAAACTATCAATACTAACAACAGATAAATTACCAGCATTCAACATATTAAAACTATAATTAAATTGCATAAAGAGTAAATTAGGGCAAAGGAAATAAATGAAGTAAATAAGAATTTAAAGCAACAAACGATTGAATATTATTAAGAGAAGAGAAAGGAACTACAATCGTGCGAATCCGGCGTAAAGAACACAAAATCCGAGCAAAGTAAATCCGAGAACAAGGTTACAGTGAAAGGGAAAAAGCAACGTAGTAAAGTTTTCTGTAAAACTGATTAAGATAAAAGCTAGATAGTCCTAATGACCTAGTAAAGCGTGCTTAAATAGAAAAGTAAATAAGTTTTGCGAAATAAATCAACACACGGGCTGATTAAAGCCCATAAAAGCAGAAACCACTCGATCGAG
This sequence comes from Silene latifolia, assembly GCF_048544455.1. Classification (NCBI taxonomy): domain Eukaryota; kingdom Viridiplantae; phylum Streptophyta; class Magnoliopsida; order Caryophyllales; family Caryophyllaceae; genus Silene; species Silene latifolia. The sequence goes on along the minus strand of NC_133526.1, from coordinate 29,888,091 downwards.
TGGAATAAAACCACTCGATCGAGCAAAACCTCAGCATAATCTACTCGATCGAGTAGATAGTTACTCGATCGAGTAACTCAACTTTCAGCAACTTTGGATCGAGTAGAAAACTACTCGATCGACCAACTGGGGACGTAAAATCCACTCGATCGAGTGGTAAAACTACTCGATCGAGTCCTTTGTCTTCAAATCAGCTCAAGTCCACGCCTGACTGCCTCGTAATCCGTGCCTTGACGCTTCCCAACGCAGTATCTTACTCTGGAAAATCCCGTCTCCTCTAAATGCATGCAAAAAGGACGAAAAAGGGTACGATTCCACTACTTTCGCGTTCATTTCTACAAAATGGACAAAACGAACCAAAGTAGCCAATTCGGGGCAATATACTATAAAAACAGTATAAAAATGCATAGAAATACGTGCTGAAATAGGCTAAAAAGACTATATATTATGCACGTTTCAAATCTCCCCAAACCGAACCTTTACTCGTCCTCGAGTAAACTAAAATGAAACTAATGGAACGGAAATGAAAACTCAGAGCTAGCTTAACTTGTCTAATTGAACCAATTTAATGCAACAAAACTAACAGTTATAGCTAAGCAGTCAATACGCAAACGAGTTATAAGCTGTTTAGAAACATAGCCAACCTATCGACCTTGCAAGACCAACAAAATCGGACTCTCTCGTGGTCACTCTTCTCTCATGAAGCAAAGGGTGAATGTTATATGTAAAAAAAAGAAGAAAAGACAATCACTCACCTAACTGCAACCTACATAGCATGCATGCAACAAAAATGAAAGACAAATCAAGTACTAATGCACACACTCCAACCAATAATGTCCGTCACAGCCGAGGGCTTACAAATAATATGGGAATAGTGAGGTTCAGGTGAGAAGAGGCAAAACATGTTATGGAAATGTAGAGGTAAAAGCATCAAGCTAGTTCTTAACAGGACCATAATGAAACATCCGAATCTCAACTGACTGAAAACCAAGTACAAGTGCCCTTCATTTGGCACACAACTCACTAAACTCAAACACAATCTCCTCAAAAATATGGAATAAGAATGGAGGAGTCAGACGGTCACAAACTTCCCTTTTTTAATACCGTCTGAATGAACTAACTGAAACAAAACAATTTTTTTTTCAAACTTTTTTTTTTCTTCTTTCTCACGTTCCAGCTTTCCTTTTTCTCATTTTTTTCATTTTTTTGTTTCTTTTTTTTTCACCTTCGCGTTTTCTCTTTTTTTTTTTTTCTTTTTCAATTCTTTTTTTTCTTTTCCTCCTTCCTCTATTTACACCAACTCCATACAATGAGATATGAGCCAAACTGCAGACGGAAAATCATACCACAAAAGAACATACTAAACTAGCTTGACTAGACAGACTTAATTTGGAATGTAGCTAATGGGTCAAAAAGGCAAGTTATGGCTAATGTGGAGCTAAATGGGTGAAAAATATAAGAAAAGGGAAATTTGCAAGCATCTCCCTGCATGTGACACCAACCACAAACCCGAATATGTGCATTTGACAAGAAATTGAATGTCATAAAAGTGCAAAAAAGATGAACATGCTATGGAAGGAGTACTACTCTCAATTCCTAATGAACTGGTCATGAATGTCACCAGTTATGGCTCTAAAACTCAGAATTTATCAAGTAGTTTGCCAATTTATCAGGTCAAGTCTAAACAGTCAGCTATATTTGAACAGAAACTCATAGACTATGCGTATGACAAAGCTAATAACTATCAAAAGAAGTGCAAGGCTCAAGTAAAATGACAAGTTATAGTGCATTATCATCACAGAAATCTACCGTTCCGACTCAACCTATATGCAAAAATAAAAGTGAAGTTTTTGATTTTTGAAATTTTTCTAATTTTTTTTTTTGAATTTTTGATTTTTAATGAAATAAACAACAATGCAAAGCTGAAAAATAAACGTGAATGCAAAACAAATGCAAATGCAGACTCAAAAGGATGCAATACCCTCCCCAAACCAAAACGGATAACGCCCTCGTTGTCCTCCAGCATACACCAGCAGATATATACAGGGGGACGTGAAGGAAATGTAGATTCATATACATATTTAACATACTCATATATGTCTAATTAATTTGTCATAAATTAAAACGGATCTTATGCATGCAAACAATAATATAAATAGAGGAGAAATCATGTCCTTACAAAATGGATTTCGGCTATTAGGGCACAAGAGAGATCACCTATCTCTTCTTGTTCTTGAGCTATTCCAATGGAAGAACAAAGATCTAAGAGCAAGATCTCTCCCTAAGCTTAATACCCAAGGCTTTCACTTAATCTAATTAATATTACAATACTAGTATAATATTAATCTATGAGAAAATTGAACCAAAAATATTGTTAACACTTTGAATATTTTCGGTTTAGAGAGGGAGGAGAAGAGAGCTTTTTATCTCACTAAAATCTCTTATTTGATGATGGAATAGAATGAAAAATAATCTACAACACTTTTGTATATTATTTGGTAAAATAAAACAAAAGCCATGATGGCTTTTGCCTTCTCAAAACCGGGTAAGAGGAGGGGGTTTTTGGGGAGCCAATGCATGAAGTTGTTGTTCTAAACAAAGTCCATAGGCATGCATGGCTATACAATTAGGTAATGATTATGTTTAGTTAATAAATTAATCAACACAATTATCAACCTAATACCCCAATATTTCGGTACAAACATAATATGGTGTCCATATTATTTTTGTCAATTGTCTATATGTAACATGTCATATGTCACATATATTTGTTATGTAATTTTTAACATATTAAAAATCAACGTATTGATAAAATACGTCACATACAAAAATCGACTTAGTAATTTCATAATTACTTGTGCCAAAATATTTTACCAATTTATAAATCACAACAAATTGTATTTATAATAATTCATTCAAATTTAATTGTTACATTAAACAATTATTTCATCCGAGTAATTATACAATTTGATTACTCAGACCGTATCTCATTTAATCACATTTCAATTTGATACGTAAAATATACTTCCAAAATCGTCCGTCAATTTTCAAGTAATTTAATTAACTCGTAACATTATACGATTAATTAAATAATCAATTAAGAGTATTGCCCTTTAGGTATGACCTAGGGGGTCAACTGATCACCACCGTCACACGACAGTAATGTCAAACTCTAGTCAGCCAATCATTACCGATATATGTTGACCAGTTGACAGTAACAATATTACTTCCCAATTGCATTCATTTTAATGAGACTTAAACATGTGATCATCATGATCAACAGTCGTGATCGCATTATTGTCGGAGGACACATATTCCAACAATCTCCCACTTGTCCTCGACAAGTGTGCGTCACCAATTCTCTTGTCCTATTACTATCTCCCACTCAATGCAAGGTGTCTTTCAGGTCGTACTTGCAAGTGATCATATCGAGAGTGGTTTCCTCGATCTGGAGAATAACTGATTGACCGGATTTATCCACTCTGGATACTTTCCGAGCGTGGCCACGCATTTCCAGTTCATTACTCCTCGAGTGGCCCTGAGATATTATTATAACCCTGACTAGGGGTGGACAATTCCTATCGCACTCATTCCCTTCGACTAGCCACAGCCATCATAACCCAAAATATGCCCATTTGACCCCATTTACGAAGGTCGTAGTAACACAAATCAAAGTTAATCCAAATGTGCCATCTTAGGTGAATAGTCTTTAGTCAAAAGAATCGACTCATTTTGAATACTATAGTAGCTCTCGCCACGACCAGGCTATATAAATTTGCCAGAACTCTATAAGCGGTCATTAGGCCCGACAAAATGTTCCTAACAGTCTGCCTATGTGATCGACTAGTCATCTCACATGACTCTATGGCACTTGAACTTGCCATCAATCGCATCACACTCTAGTCACTTCGAGACGTCACCTCATATAAGTAACTATGGGCAAAAACAATGTTAATCCATGTTCACTTTAACGGGGTTCAATTGTCTCCACAACCCGTTTGGATATAACAATGTACCAAGTGAGTTAATAATAACTCAAACGACAAATGTCGACATCACACTCGGGTAGTCAATATCATATTACAACCTTGTGATGTTTATCATAAGTGTAAACACTTATTGATTGCAATAGAAGTTTAACATCCCATGTGTCCATGTGTTCAAACTTCTTGCACTTGTAATTTCCTTCACATTCATGTTCTCATAGCATGAATCTTACCAAGTACACATTAAGGTTCTTGACCTTGGTTTTGGTTCTTTAACTTGAAAGAACTTTCTCATTGCTCATCTCATAACGAACGAATTTGCGATGAATAATACAACTTGTACCGATCAAGTATTCCATCCACACACAATGCACTAGGTATATGTTTTGTAGAATCTTGTAACAATTGACAAGATTATTAGCTTGGTACTTTTCACAAGTCCTAGCTTTAACTAGGAAAGATTGTTATTGAATAACCTCTTATTCAACCAAGCATCTTTCCAAAAACTTCTCATTTCTCTTTCTTAGGCTTGAAAGAATTGGGATTCTCATAAATCCTCATATTGTTCTCGGATTTTCTATAATATGTGCAACTTCTTGAAACATAATAGAACATTCCGTTCAAACACTGGAATCGCTCATCGGATTCTACTCGAGAATTCATGACGTTTTTATTACGGCTCACCAAGTCAATCATCATGCTCTTATGCATATGATTCATAATTGGACATGTACATGATTATTCTAATGGCGGAAACATTAGTTACTAATAATCATGAGATCAACCGTTCTTAGGTTCAATGAACTACCATGACTGCTAATGGTAATCCCATTTTCATTCATACGAATAACCTATGCGTATGTTGATGTGATGTGTATCTCTTAATACTAATCCAACATCCCATGATGTAATTGGATTCATCATTGTCCATTTTCATCCAGAATTGAAAACTCGAAAGCTTCTTTATGAAAGAAGGTATTAGCTCGTCATTCTTTAATGAGTAATGAGTTTTTATACATTCAAGGATGATAGCTCCCACTAAATCCCATGTCTTCACATGAGAATTTCCTAACTCCCACTCAATTCTACATATTTCGAAATTGACTTCTCAATCGAAATTTGTCAAGAATATAAATATAAATCGCTTTGCCAAGTTACTAGGATAAAACCATATATGTTCCCATCATATCCTTTCAAAATGCCTATTTTGAAGTGGTCTCATCTCAACCTTACGGAAAGAGATTTTAAATCTCTAACACACTCATGTCATAATGATGTGTAGCAATGTCATTATTCAAATACAAATAATATTTAGAATAGGTCCTTTGGAATACCCTTTCGGAAGGAGGTTTAACCATTTCATAGCGAGGTTAAACAATGACATTTACGTGGTTAAAACGTTGGCTATTGAAGATATCGGAATATCAATCTTTGCAACTTGATCATAACTAGTATGTTACTATGATTCATTTAGGCTCTTAAGTAAAACTCATGATTGAAACTATTGGTCAAATGATTCATAACCTTGGTCAAAAGCTTGTTAAGACTTTACATTAGTCATTTTTCTTCCAAAACTTCTTTTGGTCTCCTCGTGTAGTTATCTTGAGAATAAACTCTTATGATTACTTCACTTGGTCTCTTAAGTCATTTAGAACTAACTTGAGACTATAGATCTTATCTATTTGGTATACTATGTAAATAGATATACCTTCATTCAAATCATTCTCTCTTGCGTAGATCTTCATTTACACAAGTACACAATTATATCTTGCCTTGTGTGTTGTGTGTCCTCATTTTTCTCCCACTCTATCTTTAGAATGAATACACTAAACATTGAAAGATAGCATATGAGACACAAATTAATGATGTTGAAGTATAAGGAGAACTATCTCATAGATAGACTAATAGTTATTGTTTTCATATGTATACTTGGTGATTGACATACCTTTAGGAGAGTTCATAGACTCAAAGTCACTTTATAAATGATTATACACAAGCCTTTAAGCATGTGGACATATAATGAAACCCGTCATTATAATTGTCTATTAGATCACTTTTAGTGAATAATCTTATGTTTCAAAACGCAAGCATTTAAAGATGAAATTTTAGAACATAAAGGATAAATGATAAAACGGGTGACTTGGGTTGCAAACCAAGTCACCATCATCCAAAATACAAACCATTATCCAAAATACCTTTCCATGTCGAACACGGAAACTTAAAGTTCTAAAAATTCAAAACATGACTTAAAATAAGACAATGAAAAACAAAGCTCCATAAAAGCTATCCTTAGCTTCTTCATGGTTTCTTATGCTTGCTTTTCTTTTCCTTTGTCTTTGCTTGGTGGTGGCCCTATTTACAATTAAAAAGGGAGATACATTATCACAACTTTGCATCATAATACCATAGTTGATTTTAGAAACATAAAAGAAGGTTAGTCATTTACCTACTGGAGTGATCTTTCCAGCTTTGATATCACCAAGGTATTTGGAACAATTTCTTTTCCAATGTCCCATGCCATTACAATAATGGCACTTATCAAGAGGACCCTTCTTGACTTTGGAGGTGCTAGCTTCACAAGACTTAGCTTTGGTGAATGTGGGAGCTTGCTTCTTGCCCTTTCTCCCATTCTTCTTGAACTTCCCCTTACTCTTTGTGCTTATGTTAAGCACATCCTTTGGAGGGTTCACATTTAACCCCATGTCCCTCTCGGCTTGCACAAGTAACTTGTGCAACTCCTCAAGAGACACATCCTTGTCTTGCATATTGAAATTCACCCGGAATTGTACATATGCCTTGACTTTAGACAAGGAGTGTAGAATCCTATCTACGATGAGTTCTTTGGGGATTTCAACCTTTTGAATCTTCAAGGTCTCGACAAGCTCCATGAGTTTGAGCACATGAGGGCTAACCTTTTGGCCCTCTTTGAAGTCGAGATCAAAGAATGCCGCGGCCGCCTCATATTGGACGATCCGCGGAGTTTGTGAAAACATGGTCACAAGTTTGGAGTAAATCTCATTAGCATTGCCCATTTTGAAGGCTCTCCTTTGGAGTTCCGCCTCCATCGCAAATATTAAGACATTTTTCATTGCGGCGGACTCCTTTTGGTAAGCCTCATAGGCTTCCCTAGTGGCCGCGGTGGACCTAGTGGAGGGCTCGGGTGGAGAGGCCTCGGTGAGGTAACGAAGCTTGTCGTCACCTTCGGCGGCTAATTTGAGTTGGGCATCCCACTCGGAGAAATTTGACCCATTCTTTTCAAGTTTACATCGATCCATAAAGGATCGGAGCCAAGATGAAGTAGCGAGAGGTGTAGCATTAGGAGTTGGTGTTGCCATTTGTTATGAAAAAGAAGTGGTCTACAAAACAAAATATAAGGAGTAAAACAATTGTCGTTTTAATAATACTCGTAAAAATGTATGATTTAAACAAGTTTTAAGCATTTTTCTAGTGACCTCTACCCAACTAGATAAATGATTCCAAGACCCAAATTCATATCGATTTAGGCACGGTAGGGCCGATTCATCCTTTATCAATATAACTCGGTGGATTAACGCTTAATCGATTCTACTTTTAGAACTCTTGGTCGATAATATTACATTAACATATATCTTTAGCCCAAAACATATTCGACAAGGGCACGGTAGGGCCGATACATCCCTTATCAAAAACTTTTGTTGAGGTCAATCCAAATTTCGAATAAATGTGTCCATGATCCAAATCCATATCAACTTGGGTACGGTAGGGCCGATACATCCCTTATCAACATGAATTCGGTGGATTAACATTCATCACCCACTTCCCCTACGTAACAAGGTTTGTACCCCGGTAGGGCCGAGTGCACTCCCTCGCGAAATAGGTTTTCGTGGTTTCTACTATTTGGTAAGGCTATATCTCAATTAATTGTTTTAGCGAGAGGTCATGTCAATTTATTATCTATCACGTTTTAAGTGAACTAAAGCGGTGAACTACGATAATTCTAATTGACACGGTCGATGAACTCGATAAGACAAGACAATGCATGTTTAGATATGGCGATTTAGCGATGCATGTGACATAAAATAAAATGCAAGCATAAGAAAAATCCTAGTATGGCCTTTCCTAAAATAGAAGAACTATTAATCTATTACATATTCGGAAACCAACTCCATTGGTCCCTTGAACTTCGGTTGTGGCACGCATCTCGAGGTAACACCGTCTTTATGTATCGCCATTCTTGAAGAAATCCGTCTTTTGGAACTCCGGAATGAATAAAATTACATAATAAATTACATAATTTCCTATTATACATTTGTAACTAAAATAAAATAATCTATTAAATTACAAAACGGTGATACGAGATCACAATAAAAATTACAACCGAATCGATATTCCCATACATTTCGGGAAATACCAATTAAAAACTAAGGCCATACTAAGTAAAATTACATAATTTCAAAATTACATAAATTAAAATTATGACAATCATAAAGAAAATGCAGCATTATAATATGTATGAACATGCTCAATTTTATGCTAAATCGCCTTTTAATTAGCCAATATCGTATATTACTCGGTTTTTACGGATTTGCGTGATTTCAACATTTTATAATCACAAAAATGCACAAACTCATATTTATGCATAAGTTAATTACCCTAACCTTTTAGGACTCAAAATATAGTCTCCACTAGTAATTTGACCATAATTAACTTTTATTTACAAAATTGTTCATAAATGGACAAAAATTACAAAAATAAGCTATTAAACTTCAAATAAATCCAAAAATTCCAAATAAATTCAAAATTTGAAATTTAAATTCATGAACATTCTGGAAAAATTCCATGACACTCATAATGTTCAAAATCTTAGGTTAAAAATTTCGAAATTTTTCCGGAAAAATAATGTTGCGGTTTATCGATATTTAATAAAATAATCATAAAAACATGGAAAAAATTATTTTCATTAACTTTTCAATTTTAGATCTGAAAAATATAATAAAATGCAACATTAGACGTTTTTCCTAAGTCATAGATTATATTTTATTAATTTTCATTAATAATGTCACTATTTATGACATTTTTCTTCAAAAATTCATAAATCATGCTAAAAGACTTCTTTATAGCCAATTATTTTACACACATCTTGTAAAATTGCATGTGACAACATATAAATTTTCTATGACCAGATTCGAAATTTAACTCTTATTAACCTATTTTTCTCTTAAATCCATATTTAATAATGAAAAAATCATTTTTCGAGCATAACAAGTGCAAAAATTATGAAAAATTACAGGTTATCTCAAAATAATATATGTGACAACATATCCAAAAACCAAGTGAAAATTCGAAGTATAGCTAATTTTCGACCAAAAATGACATTTTTACTCATAAAATCACATTTAAATGTCATTATTATTAAATATGAACAATAAAAATCCGAAAAATTAACCAAAATATCCTAAAACACTTTAGGACCAGAAATATTAACATGCATGTAATTATTTCGTGATATATCATAATAACACAAATTTTACAAGTTTTATTTTGTTATTCATATAACTCGGAAAAACTTTTAACCAATTTGCATGCAAACAACCGTGGCTCATGATACCGATTGAAGGAAATGTAGATTCATATACATATTTAACATACTCATATATGTCTAATTAATTTGTCATAAATTAAAACGGATCTTATGCATGCAAACAATAATATAAATAGAGGAGAAATCATGTCCTTACAAAATGGATTTCGGCTATTAGGGCACAAGAGAGATCACCTATCTCTTCTTGTTCTTGAGCTATTCCAATGGAAGAACAAAGATCTAAGAGCAAGATCTCTCCCTAAGCTTAATACCCAAGGCTTTCACTTAATCTAATTAATATTACAATACTAGTATAATATTAATCTATGAGAAAATTGAACCAAAAATATTGTTAACACTTTGAATATTTTCGGTTTAGAGAGGGAGGAGAAGAGAGCTTTTTATCTCACTAAAATCTCTTATTTGATGATGGAATAGAATGAAAAATAATCTACAACACTTTTGTATATTATTTGGTAAAATAAAACAAAAGCCATGATGGCTTTTGCCTTCTCAAAACCGGGTAAGAGGAGGGGGTGTTTTTGGGGAGCCAATGCATGAAGTTGTTGTTCTAAACAAAGTCCATAGGCATGCATGGCTATACAATTAGGTAATGATTATGTTTAGTTAATAAATTAATCAACACAATTATCAACCTAATACCCCAATATTTCGATACAAACATAATATGGTGTCCATATTATTTTTGTCAATTGTCTATATGTAACATGTCATATGTCACATATATTTGTTATGTAATTTTTAACATATTAAAAATCAACGTATTGATAAAATACGTCACATACAAAAATTGACTTAGTAATTTCATAATTACTTGTGCCAAAATATTTTACCAATTTATAAATCACAACAAATTGTATTTATAATAATTCATTCAAATTTAATTGTTACATTAAACAATTATTTCATCCGAGTAATTATACAATTTGATTACTCAGACCGTATCTCATTTAATCACATTTCAATTTGATACGTAAAATATACTTCCAAAATCGTCCGTCAATTTTCAAGTAATTTAATTAACTCGTAACATTATACGATTAATTAAATAATCAATTAAGAGTATTGCCCTTTAGGTATGACCTAGGGGGTCAACTGATCACCACCGTCACACGACAGTAATGTCAAACTCTAGTCAGCCAATCATTACCGATATATGTTGACCAGTTGACAGTAACAATATTACTTCCCAATTGCATTCATTTTAATGAGACTTAAACATGTGATCATCATGATCAACAGTCGTGATCGCATTATTGTCGGAGGACACATATTCCAACAGGACGGGAATATACAACCAGAAGAAAATAAAAACAATAAATAAAAAGGAGACAAAAATAAAAGAGTAAGATATACATACAAAACGCGAGCTTCTCCAAACCAGCCAGAAAACTGGGGAAGTGAGTAGACAAGTAGCTACCCATCAGCATCGTCGTCGTCGTCGTCCACCACCGTGTACTCCGGATCCTGCTCCTTCTCTCTCCTCCTCCGCTCCTCAGCTCGAGCTCTCTCCACTGCCACCTCTGGGTCCTCGTCCTCCTCCTCCTCGGACTCCGGGTACCCCTCGGGTGGGTACCTGTAGAAGGAAGGGTGTGGCCAACCCTATGGGATCGGACGGTGTGGCCTCAAGTGGTACTCGTACAGAGGGTGCAAGGCTAAAGCAATGTTCCTCTCCATACGAGCCTGTCGCTCTGCAATCTCAAGCAACAAACCGTCACGACGCCCTTGGTCCATGACCACGGACGCCACAAAGGGTGGAGGTGGTACGAAAGTAGCCGGTAGGACCGGCTGAGCCCGTGTGTGGTCAGTGGGAGTGGGAGTAGTAGTAGTAGTGGTCGAAATGGGAGCAGCCGTGGAAGGCTGAGCACTCCCTGAAGGTGTGGACCCCTCTCCGGTCTCAAAATGCCGCTTCTTGGCGGCGGGTGCAGCGGGAGGTGGTCGGCGTGGAAGGTGAATGTCAGGCAGTGGTGGAAGTCGGGCACCCCTAGCAACAGTAGGCAAGGAGTCTAGATGGGGGAGAGTGTCACAAGGTAAGTCTACAGACAGGAAGCCGTCTATCTTCCATGTCTGGTAGTCTGGGGTAAGCCAATGCTGAGAAAGCATGGAATCCAGACTCAGTAGCCTCTCTCCCTCGAGGTACTACAAGTCACGAGTCCAAACGGGGAAGAAGGAACGGGCAAGAATGGTGGCTATGCCACCGCAAGCAATAGTTCCCGTCTCCTTGACCCCGGCTCGACGGCATCTTGGCGGTCAAGTAAGCTATGTTGAGGGTGAAAGGACCCTCGCAGTCAATGTTTAGGTAACCGCCCAGGATGGAGAGCTTGGTGTTTGTGATGTTGTTCGACTCCTTTCGGCCGAAAATAGTGCTCCCCATCAATCTAAGAAAACAGCGGACAGGGGGAAAGTGGACCCGTTGGAGCTTTCGCTCCGCAAAAGTGGTCTGGGCCAGGGTCCGCCAAAGCTGACGAAAGACCCTCCTAGAAGGTGCAGTCTCACCCGTAGAGGAGAGGCCAAGTCTCCTACCAGACTCTTCTAAAGTCATCGGAAAAGTCCGGTTAAACAACCGGAAGGACACTGAAGAACTAGTGGGGTCAGCATCGTGTGCCCCGGAGGAGAAGGTAAAGGAGCTGAGAAACTCAAGGCTCAGCTCCAGAAAAGTACGGCCGCTCATATTAATGAGTCCGGCCATCCCCGTTCCCCGTATTAAATCACAAACCGACTCGTAAATGCCGAGTCTCACAAGTGCCGATTTCTCTAAAAATCGGGAAGGTACAAACAAGCAGCCTAGAAGGTTATAAAATTTCTTACGATGTAAAGCGTTAACAAAATGTACCTGCGGATAGTCTGGGTGAGGGTCGAGGGAAGTGTCCCCTCGAACTGTGACCGTGCCTGAAGTAGAAGGAGAAGAATCGAAGTAGAAGTAGCAGCAGTAGAGGTGGTGGAGCCGGCGTAGAACGAGATGTCTACGACCTCGGCCCCGCCTCCGGAACTCAAGCGCGAAGCCGTGCGGTGACGGTGTGAGGAACCAGAGTGCTCTAAAGCATTGCGGCAGCCTACAAAGCGAGTTCGCCACGGGGCGTGAAAAAATGGGGTGGAGTAGGAGTAGTGGCTGCTGTGGCCACCACTGAAGAGAGACTAGCAGTGGTGGTGGCCGTAGAGGAAGTGGCAGCCAAAACTGAGCTAGCTGGAGTGAAAATTGTACCTGCAGCTGAAACTAGGAACACTGGGGCTACGGTACTGACTAAAGTGGAGGCGGTGGCAGCAGCAGGGGCCACCATCTCACTCAAGGACGGGCTAGAAGTGGTGCTAGTAGAAGATAGTGAGCTAGACTTCATCCTGTAAACATAGGGCAGGGGGGTATGATAAGAAAACAGCGGCTAACAGTGGCTAAAACAGCAAGAAACCAGCATGTGACAGCATTACAGTCCCCAAACAGTCGAAAAAAATCGACTTCAGCCCAAAAATTCCCAACATTCCTCGAAAAAATTGAATTAAAGCATGCAAACGGTGATAGGGGTGTGATGGCAGTCAACAATCAGCAACAATTACGCAACAATGAAGTTAACTAGACAAATTACAGCAACAATAACCAAGATGACAGTCGAAAATTTCGACTGTCCTGAACCCACATCGCAAATTTTTGCGTAAAATTCGAATTTAAACATGCAACAACAGTGAGGAATGAGGATTCATCATCAAGTAAGATAGACAAGGGCAAGCAATGACAATTTAAGTCGAAAAATTCGACTAATCAAAGAATTCGAACCCTAATTCCATTTTACCTCATAAAAATGCAAAAGTAGTTAAATTAAAATGCAATGAAGGTAGAGGAATCACTTACTTAACGAGAACAACCTACAAATTGCAATTAATCTTCAAAGAACAAGCAAGAAAAGGCGATTTTTCGATCTAAAAACCGCAAACCCTAACCCGCTATAAAACCGTGTAAAGGAGCACGAATCAAGGGGGAAATAAGGGGTTTTGAATTATTAATTGGCAAGCAACAATTTGTAGGTGACGAATTTGGTATTTGAGCAAGAAAAATGGGGATTTGGGGGAATTTTGGATCGCAATAAGGAGGGGTTAGACGAAAAATTGGGGGAAAATGAAATAGAAATCAAAAGAATAGAGTTTAAAGGAGAAACTCCCTGCGTCTTTTCCAATTCACTCGATCGAGTGGTTTTAAACTACTCGATCAAGGACTTTGATGGCCCATTCACTCGATCGAGTAGAATTCTACTCGGTCGAGAAGTCCCCTTTTATGCTTTACTCGATCGACTGAAAAGAAGCACTCGATCGACCATTTTTCACTCGATCGAGTACAAAAAGTACTCGATCGAGCTCTTTTCTCGCGTAAGCTCTCTAATTTCGTCTTTTCTTCCTTTGAAGTGCGTAAAAATTCCCCAAACCTGCATAAGAACACGTGCAAAAATTTCCCAAAATACCAAATACGCATAAGAACAGTCTATAGTCTTAAATCTACGCTAAAAACTGTCTAAAAAACTCATTGTCTTGATCAAAAGCAATAAAAGAAATTCAACGAAAAATTTTAAAAATTGTTTATTACAAGGTGTTACACGAGGCATTTCCCCGCTCAATTCCCAATGCAATTCAGTAGCCCCTTGGAGGGCTCCTGACTGGAGGACGTCATCTCAGCAACATTGATTGTCCTCTTCAGCTTCCATGAGCTTGAATTTGAATCATTTAAATCTATAGGAGGGGAATAGTTCATATCCACATATGCGCGAACTTTCCTCATCCTTGCTCCTCTATCACCAGCTGTAGCGTCATCATTCCCAATCTGATTGACTTTAATTGCACCATATCCTTTGACAACTGCTTCATTGCTTTCATCTGTACCTGTAGCAAGGAAAACAGATGAACTTTCCTCCTTTTTGCTCTCAACTTGAGGCGGAGGGGTAACAATAGCTGCACAATACTCCAAATTTTCATCTGGAGTGTCAATAATAGGATCAATAGAAGAGAGGGCATTGCAAGGCTGAGCTTGCATGGGAACCCTCCGGAGCTTAGACTGATGAAATATCAGCTCCTCGTCCCCTACCTGAAAGGTCAAAGTCTTCCCCCCGACGTCTATAACTGCACGGGTAGTAGACAAAAATGGTCTCCCTGAAATAATAGGGGTGTGTGCATCTTCGGGGATGTCTAAGACAACGAAATCAACGGGAATAAAGAACCTCCCGATCTGAACAGGTATGTCTTCTATTATACCTAGTGGCCGTTATATACTACGGTCGACCATCTGGACAGTCATGTTGGTGCAACTCAGCTTTGTCAAACCGAGTCTCTTAGCCAGAGACAACGGTAAGACACTCACGCTAGCGCCTAGATCGCATAGCGCGTTATCAATCAAATAGGTACCGATATGACACGGAATTGAAAAACTACCCGGATCTGACTGTTTGGGAGGTAACTTATTTTGAAATATGGCTGACCCCACCTCAGTCAAAGCTACGGTCTCATTATCACTAATATTCCTCTTACGCGATAAAATTTCTTTCATAAACTTAAGATAAGAGGGTACCTTTGTCAGCAATTCGGTGAACGGCACAGTGACTTCTAAGCTTCTCAGGAGTTCGACAAATTTGCCGAATTGTTGATTAGCTTTAGTATTCTGCAGCCACCTCGGGAAGGGAACCGTGATGGGTATCTTGAGTTCCTTGTTTCTCTCTTCCAATGTATCACCCGGAGCAAGCTCTGTATCCTTTGGACGCTTCTTACCTCTCGAACGAGGTCTTTCTGGTGATTTCTCGCTTAATCGAGCACTAGCAGGCTCTCGAACAAGCTTCCCGTCATCAAAACTACTCGATCGACCAAAATACCCATTCGATCGAGTAGAATCTTCAACAACATCACTCGATCGAGTGGAATTTTCACTCGATCGAACAGTCTGCCTTTCCTGTTCACTCGATCGAGTGGAATTTTCACTCGATCGACCACTTTCTTCACCAATTCTACTCGATCGACCTCCAGAAACCAGTCGATCGAGCACTTTCTTAGCCGTCAGCTCATTTTCTTCGACAGAACACTGTTCACCATCAGTTATAGCCTTCCTCGGGTCTGATTTTTGCATTTTCGGTCCCTCATATGAACGACCGCTTCTCAAATTGATGAAATTTACCGTCTCATGTGGATTTTTCTCATTTTGAGTCGGTAATTGACCCTGCTTTCTTGTGGATTGATTCGTGGCCAGTTGGGCAACTTGAGTTTCAAGTGCCTTAATGGGACGATCTTTGTTGATCACTCACCGCCACTTTGCTTTGTAAAGGACTGAAACATAGACTTAAGCTCACCAATTTCACTCACCCCACCGGAAGATGATGCACCGTGTTTAGGAGGAGTGAAGGAAGGAGGCTTCTGAAAGTCTTGTTGATTCTTGTGTGGAGGAACATACGGCTGCTGCTGGTGCGGAGGAGGGGTAGGATTGAGCACATTTTGACTAGTCCACCTCAAATTGGGATGGACTGCCCCTTGATTGTTGTAATAAGAACCCCCTCCTTGCCTATATTGTTGAAAGGCAAGGACTTGTTCCTTCTCTACAAGACAGCCTACAGCAGTGTGGCCATCATTACTCCCACATCTCTCACATGTGACGGTCTCTCCTCTAGTAAGAACATGGACCGTCTGAGGCTCCCCAGCAGCTTGTAACTCCAACTTGTCAAATCTAGCATTCATGGCTTCCAGCTGAGCCACAACCTGCTTATCGACTGCATGAACTGTCCTTATACTATCCCTCGGGTTTCCATACTCAGCACTGTGATTCGCTATCGATTCAATAAGGGCCCATCCCTTATCGTCATCGGTATTCTCCTGGAATCTTCCACTGGATGACGCATCAAGTATGGCTCTGTGGTCATCATACAACCCATTGTAGAACTGATTAGCTATAAACCATGGGTCAAAACCATGGTGAGGAATAGACCTCACCAACTTCTTGAATCGGGACCACGCCTCATATAAAGTCTCATCGGGAGCATGTCTGAAACTGGTAATCTTGGCCCTCAGCAGATTGGTGCGTTGTGGAGGGAAATATCTCTTGTAAAAGGCAAGAGCAAGAGACTCCCAATCTGTGACACCTGCAGCTGTGCGGTCCAAGTCAGTCAGTCACTCCCTGGCTGAGTCAGTCAAAGAGAAAGGAAATAGAACCTCCTTAATCTTGTCTTGAGTTACCCCTTTAGTGGCGGGGATAGTAGAACAATAGTCTGTAAAAACCTCCATGTGCTTCCTCGGGTCTTCACCTGCCACACCTCTATAAAGGTTTCTCTCCACCAGGTTGATGTAAGAAGGACGGATGTCGAATGTATTCCCATCCTCAGTCTGGAGATTAAAACCCTTTGGAATTGAGGTGGCTTTGGGCACCGAATGACTAGAAAGTTTTGGCATCTTTACTGTAGAAATCGGACCGTCTTCTTCGAAAAGAGAGTGATGTAGCTCTGGCTCGAAAGTACTCAAGTCTTCCTTTCGTGATTTTCTCTGCAGACGGAGTCTATGCCTGAATAATCTCTCCGGTTCGAATCATTTGAAACTAACTCAAACCTGTCTGACCTGGGCATAAACAGCACTGAAAGAAAATGAATAAGAACTGCCTCAAGGAATAAAAATTCCCTGAGACGGATAAAATAAACAAAACAAAAAAAACAGATAGGGCAATTGCCTCCCCGGCAACGGCGCCAAAATTTGACACGTCTGTCGTGTACCTGTCAAAAATAAACTAACTAAACTAACTATATAGCTAGGGAAGTCAGGTCAATCTCCTCAGGGAGGCAAGATATCCGTAGAAGTCCGCCTATTTGGTCACAAATGGGCGGGGGGGGGGGGGGGGGGTTGTTTGAATTGTTTTCTAAACTACGAAGTTTAAAGGAAGAGAAATAAAGGCAAGAGTAGTAAAGGCAAGAAATAAGTTTAAACTATCAGATAGAGAGGGACATGTCGGGAATTCGGTTCACTACGGTAGTCCAGTGACTCAGCTATAAATGACTCAGACGAATTAACGCAAGACGGATGTGGAAAGGTCCTTTCGGTCCACTTTCTATCCTAAAATACTCCTAACTTAACTTTTATTCTCGCCAGGGTAGTCTACTGTTCATAGCAGGCCTATTTAGTCCAATCTTTCGATCTAGGATTAATTTTAGCCAGATTAAAGAAATAACTCAGAAGTGTGCACTCAACTAAGTTGATAAATATTGTTTGAATTGTTTTCTAAACTACGAAGTTTAAAGGAAGAGAAATAAAGGCAAGAGCAGTAAAGGCAAGAAATAAGTTTAAACTATCAGATAGAGAGGGACATGTCGGGAATTCGGTTCACTACGGTAGTCCAGTGACTCAGCTGTAAATGACTCAGACGAATTAACGCAAGACGGATGTGGAAAGGTCCTTTCGGTCCACTTTCTATCCTAAAATACTCCTAACTTAACTTTTATTCTCGCCAGAGTAGTCTACTGTTCATAGCAGGCCTATTTAGTCCAATCTTTCGATCTAGGATTAATTTTAGCTAGATTAAAGAAATAACTCAGAAGTGTGCACTCAACTAAGTCGATAAATACAATTAAATTGCTATGGCGACAGAATCTCACAATCAATTTATCTATTTCATTTACTACATCGTCACATTCCTACCGCAGATCCCCTAATCCCAACATGAAAGGGGTTTAGCTACTCATAACGCTAATTAAACTATCAATACTAACAGCAAATAAATTACCAGCATTCAACATATTAAAACTATAATTAAATTGCATAAAGAGTAAATTAGGGCAAAGGAAATAAATGAAGTAAACAAGAATTTAAAGCAACAAACGATTGAATATTATTAAGAGAAGAGAAAGGAACTACAATCGTGCGAATCCGGCGTAAAGAAGACAAAATCCGAGCAAAGTAAATCCGAGAACAAGGTTACAGTGAAAGGGAAAAAGCAACGTAGTAAAGTTTTCTGTAAAACTGATTAAGATAAAAGCTAGATAGTCCTAATGACCTAGTAATGCGTGCTTAAATAGAAAAGTAAATAAGTTTGCGAAATAAATCAACACACGGGCTGATTAAAGCCCATAAAAGCAGAAACCACTCGATCGAGTGGAATAAAACCACTCGATCGAGCAAAACCTCAGCATAATCTACTCGATCGAGTAGATAGTTACTCGATCGAGTAACTCAACTTTCAGCAACTTTGGATCGAGTAGAAAACTACTCGATCGACCAACTGAGGACGTAAAATCCACTCGATCGAGTGGTAAAACTACTCGATCGAGTCCTTTGTCTTCAAATCAGCTCAAGTCCACGCCCGACTGCCTCGTAATCCGTGCCTTGACACTTCCCAACGCAGTATCTTACTTTGGAAAATCCCGTCTCCTCTAAATGCATGCAAAAAGGACGAAAAAGGGTACGATTCCACTACTTTCGCGTTCATTTCTACAAAATGGCTAAAACGAACCAAAGTAGCCAATTCGGGGCAAAATACTATAAAAACAGTATAAAAATGCATAGAAATACGTGCTGAAATAGGCTAAATAGACTATATATTAGTATCCTTTAAAGTCTTCAGCTGAAACCAAGGTCTAACCCCATCAGTATCAGAGTTAGAGCCATAAACGACAGTGTACCAAAAAATATCATTAGAGTTGATTTCCTGGACCTCCACTGTAATCTGTTGATCAGAGCTAGCAATCAAGTTCACAGAGAAAAGCTGAGGGATCCAAATAATCCAGACTCTTCCCCCTGGATGATGTAAGGAGTTATTAATACCTTGTCAAACTTGCCCTAAGTTATTCAAAACCCTAATGAAGTCAGACTCCTTTATTTTTGTCTCAACTAAACCAAATAAACCAATTTTATTTTGATGCAAAAACCTTCTAATATCTAATTGTTTAGTTGGATTATTCATTCCTCTAACATTCCAAAAACCAATACTATCCATTATCACTCTTGGGTTGGTACTCCTCTCCTCATCACATTGACTTACTGAGCTTTCAGAATTCTTAACTGGAGAAGTAACTGTCAGATAAGTAACATTAGGTCTAACAAGCGCTGAATCATTGTGCTCTTGTCTAACAATCTGGATTATGGGACTAACAGGGGTAGGAAGCTTAGATGAGTCATGAAATATGGGTCCCCCAAATGGTGGAGAAGGAGCAGCCACTGCCTGAGGATTTGAGGTTGGGGCAACTGCAGGTTTCTTTACAGGTCTCCAAACTTGAATGGTTTTTTAGGAGCAGTAGTTTTCTTCTTACAGTCCTCTTTGGTATGGCCTATCCCTCTACAACTCTCACACACCACATGCTTCCATTCATACTCCACAGCTACACTCACATCAGCACCCTTTTCATCCTTAAAGTAAATTATATCAGGGAATTCTTGACCTACTTGGACCTCTACCATCAGACGTGCAAACCCAAGCCTGGTTTTCTGAATGGTAGGAGCATCCATACTCATATACCTCCCTACAAGACCAGCAATTTTTTCCAAACATTTTTCACCCCAGAACTTCAACCCTAATCCACATAGGCGTATCCAAACATGGACTGCCTTTACTAGTTCCTTAGACATAGAGGCAGTCTCCGTCCATGGTTTAACAATGAGTGACTTGTTCTCAAACATAGGGAATCCTTGCTTGAGGACCAATTCCTTGCATTCCATGGTTGGGAAGTGTACCAGAAAAGCCCCATTAGGTAAAAAGAAGACTTTGTCAAATTTATATTTCCCCCAAATATTATGAATGAAATTCTCCATTCGAGCCCAAGGAGGGTTTGCACCCAGTACATAACAAATTACAGCAGTTGACCAATATTCCAATTCCGGGGTTACATCCTCTACTGTAATTTGAAGGAAATTCTTGACAGACGGGGGAGGGGAAGAAGAACGCTTACCAGTGACATGGGTCCACCCTTCCTCATCTTTTGCTGTACTGATATCATCATCAGAATCTGTCATGTCCTCAACCACAGTACCCAAATCCACCACCGGAATCCCCACAATCTCACTCACTTGCTTCGTGGTTTTTGCATCTGACGATTGCGGAATTCCTGCTGGTGAAGACGAATTTTCAGTTTGGATTACCAATTCCGTAGGTGCTTTCATTTCATCCGAGTTATCAAGTCTCAAATTTTCAGTATTAGTAAACGATAATCTAAGGCATATCGAAATAGAAGTAACGAAGGTAAAGGCAAGGGGTTGATAATTGATCCATGAATCTTATTAGACAATGTATTTGGTCGCTCATTTTAGTTGCCCGAGCATTTAATTCTTCATGGGATCACATAATTTTTGTAAATTTTTAATTAAATCATATTATTTTTGCAAATTTGTAACCTTTAAATTTGTATTTTGTAAATGTTCACATTTATTTGTAATATCATGATTGGATTTGTATAGTTGATTGTATGTATTTGTATAATTGATAAAAATGTAGGTTGTAGATTGAAAATTATAGAAATTGGTAGAGTTGAAATAAGCTCTCCTTAAATTGAGGGAGGCACGTTCAAAATGGAAAAAAAAAAAAAAAAGGCATTCCATTTCCTAAAAATAAGGGATCAATGAGAAGTGTTTAAAAGACTTGACTTTTATAGAATAAAGATAAAGATACGTGAGAAAATTCTTCGTTTTTAATTTGACCCGTTATAAATGTCATGCCGACATTAATGTGAGAAGATTGCTTTGCTTTTAACTCATTATAAATGTGACGGTGAGAAATACCAAAAAATTATTCATCATATGAATTGAATCTTTGTAGAGTGATCACCGAAAATCATTACTTGGTTCCTATTAAACACGATGACATGAAAACATTGATGTAGTGATCATCAGGTGCAATATGAACACAATTACATGTGGCCATATGGGTTATTATTTCATATAAAATAAAATTTAGGTAACAGGTAAAATCGGCCACCAAAATTAGTTAGTACTCCGTAGTAAATAGTAAGTAATCCATGATATTAAATCTGGATCGTGACTCTCGGGATTGTGAGTGAAGTTTTGTGATTATGAACACAACTGGATTTAAGACGGGACAACCAATTTGATAGCCTATGGGTGAGTAGCACAAATAGGATCGTACATCATGTGATGTCACACGAGCCTGAAGCCCTGAATCCGAGCACAATTTCTTATTTAAGACGGTAATGTTTGTTTTAATGGTAAAACGTATCCAAATACCATAGCAAAAAATTTGTCTTATTATCATCAACAAGTGGTAGACGGTTATTGCCGTCTTAAGCAAGACTAGCCGCAACCAGATTTCCCTGGTAAATTCCTGCATTTGTACATAGTTCGATTTTTGCTTAATTAGTACACAGCATACTAGCATTAGGATGTTGTATGATTTAATTGTTGTTGAGTTTGAAGCATTAGACTTCAAATATTTTAGACTTGTTAATTAGGGTTTATCATTTATTCATTTTAGGGGTTCTGTATCCAATTCAATTTACTTGGGAATATTATTACTCTAATTAAATATTATTCAAGAGCTGAAATTAAAAAGCTTGTGGTGGAGTTTTATAAAAAACTTTACACTGACGATTCCCCGGACGACTTTGATGCCGACATCCCATATGATTTGTTTCAAGAGTTTAGTCATGAACACTGGGTATGGCTAAATAAATATTATTCAAGAGCTGAAATTGACAATGTGATCATGCATATGGGATCACTTAAAGCACCAGGACCCGACGGATTTCAAGCTCTTTTTTATCAAAAGCAATGGGATATAGTGAGACGGGATGTTTATGATATGGTCCTGAAGGCTCTTGAAGGCAAAGGCATGCCCGATAATTTAAACGATACCCATATCGTTTTGATCCCTAAAGTCCAAGCCCCGGAGCATATCTCTCAATTTCGACCCATTAGCCTCTGTAATGTGGCGTACAAAATTATAAGCAAGACCATTGCTAATAGAATTCGAAAGGTCTTACCATGGCTCATATCAGAAAGCCAAAGCGGGTTCGTTCCAGGGAGGCAAATCACTGACAACATAGTAGTGTTCCAGGAAGCAATTCATACAATGAGAAAAAAGAAAGGCAGGAAGGGCTACATGGCTTTAAAAATAGATTTGGAAAAGGCATACGACCGTCTCAAATGGAGTTTCATTAGAAGAACGTTGACCGATATGGGTATCCCGTTACTAATGATAGATACGATCATGGAGTGTGTGTCTACACCGACAATGCAGATTTTATGGAACGGTGAAGCAACCGAGCCATTCAAGCCTTCACGTGGGGTTCGTCAAGGAGACCCGCTGTCCTCCTATCTTTTCGTGATGTGCCTTGAAAAGCTGCACCAAGCAATTGAAATTCAGGTTCGTAACAAAAATTGGCTTCCCATTCCCGTTTGCAAAACCGGACCCAATATTTCAAACCTTTTCTTCGCTGACGACATGGTCTTATTCGCGGAAGCAAGAGCGGACCAAGCCCATGTCATAAAATATGTTCTTGATAATTTTTGTCGCGCTTCGGGGGAGAAAGTAAGTGTGGCGAAGTCGAGACTTTTCTTCTCGGCTAATACAGCGGGGTCGGATAGGGAAGAAATCAGAAGCATATTGGGTTTTGATGAGACCAATGATTTGGGAACCTATTTGGGGATGCCAACAATTAATGGTCGAGTGACAAAAAATACCTTTGCCCATCTCGAAGAGAAGTTCAATAAAAGACTAGCAGGATGGCAGACAAAACATTTATCGCTTGCAGGCCGGAACACATTAGTTCAATCTACTCTCTCTACTATGGCCAATTATAGCATGCAGACAGCTAAAATACCACGCTCCGTCTGCGATAATCTAGACAAGAAGACTAGACGATTCCTATGGGGAGGAACAGAAGAACAAAGAAAAATCCATCTCGTCTCTTGGGAAACGATACAAAAGCCCAAAGCAAAGGGGGGTTTAGGCATTCGTTCTTCACGGCAGTCAAACGCAGCCTTTCTCACAAAGCTCGGGTGGAGAGTCTTAACCGAACCAACTACTCTATGGGCTCGTGTGCTCAGAAATAAATATTGTAATGGAAGGTGTGACGTTGATATGTTTCAACCCAAGCCAAACATGTCTAACGTTTGGGCGGGTATAACCTCGCAAGCTAAAATTATTAATCGGGGAAGTACAGTTGCTGTGGGAAACGGTCGAAAGACCCTGTTCTGGGATCACTCATGGGTGGATGAAGGATGCTTGTCGGATAGAAATACATACCCAATTCCGGAATCTATCCTGGGAGCTACGGTGGCCGACATGTGGGACGAGTCATCGGGGTGGAAATGGGATAGCTTCTCTAATTATCTAGCCCGCGAAGACCTTCTAAAAATCGCAGCATATTCTTTGTCCCCGGAACCGTATATAGAAGACTCTCTATATTGGAATGCCTCATCGAGTGGGAAATTCTCGATAAAGTCAGCCCTTACTCTTATCAAAGCAAATGGATGCTCCACGTAAACGGAGAACATGGCATGGCACGTAATTTGGAAATTACCCGTTCAGCAACGGACCCGGATGTTCATATGGTTAGCGGCCCATGGTCGTTTAATGACTAACTGTAATCGAGTTCGAAGAGGCCTTCATGACGATCCGATCTGTCCACGATGCTTAAACGCTGATGAAACAACGGACCATCTTCTCCGCAAATGTCAATTCTCTACTGAAATATGGGCACAACTAGGTGAGAGTGCTAATTATCCAAATTTTTACACTCTGACCTTCAATGAATGGGTTTCGAAAAATGCTAGCAATAGCATACCGTTTGCCACTCATGATTGGTCGATGAAATTCGCTATCACATGTTGGTGGATTTGGCGCTGGAGGAACAATGTTACCTTTGGGCGAGCTGACGATAATCCAACGGACCCTATTGGTTTTTTGCATAGACACTTTGAAAGCACCAGAAAGGCCCTCGACCCTTTCTCCCTTCTTATTCCCACACCCGGTACTGTCCATGAAGAGCGCTACATCCGGTGGAACCCTCCTCCCCATGATTGGCTCCTACTTAATACTGATGGCGCATCTAAAGGGAATCCGGGGCCAGCGGGATGTGGTGGTATTTTGAGAGATGAGACCGGCAATTTCATACAAGCCTTTTATGTATCTTGCGGGCATTGTAATTCAATGAGAGCAGAAATGAGAGCTTTGGTGACTGGTTTGGAGCTTGCTCGATCTCTTGGAGTGCACAAGCTTTTGGTTCACATGGATAATGCACCATGTGTTAGCTTCGTCCAAGAGGAACAACTTATCAGCAATAGTTTGCGACCTCTCGTACAAAGATGCATCGATCTTATTAAGCTAGGCGGCTGGAATGTAAAGATTGATCACGTATATCGGGAAGCCAATCGAGCTGCAGACTGGCTTGCAAATACCGGGATTAATTCGAGTACTACGGTGTCTTACTTTGAAACTCCTCCTGATGGCTTACGGTCTATTCTCCGCGAAGATGTACTCGGGGTAGCAATACCCCGTATTATTCGTTCTTAGTTGTCTCTTTTCATGGGGTTTATCCCCTCTTTTGCACCAAAAAAAAAAAAAAAATTATGCTTGTATGATTATGTGAATACGAATTAGTGATCATATGAATGTAATTTACATAATTGCACACTAATTTAATATTTGCTCAATTATACTCCCGGTTACTTGGACACTTTATATGAGCTCGTGTACTCGTGTCAGACACTTGATACTTGGACATTGGTATGACATTCCGACACTTCATTTTAGACTAAAAACTTGACAATTTTTCATTACGTTGCTGCGTCTTACACTTTGGTACGCACCCATGCCCCACCCTTGGAACCGAGTTGAGTAACATAGATAATGCTTATACAAAGGCATTCCTTGTGGTCATCTGCAATGGTTGATACTGTACTGGGAAATATTCTCAATTCCTACTGGTTAAGCCACAGACGCGTCTCTGATCTCTATAACATTTACATTTACTTGATAAATGAATCGTAATCGTTTTGTAATGCTAATATCAATTGTTATGTTCTCTGTAAGTTGGAAAAATAATACTGTCAACATATAATTTGGCTCAGGAGAAGGTGTTGCATCGTCAAAATCAAAACTACGATTTCATGCTTAATGAGACGTCGATGTGACAACAGCAAAATTTATGGAATTGCAGGGTAGGACTATAAGACAACACTTGCTGGTACGTCGTCATTCATTCTGATTAATTCAGATAGGCACCTGCTATAATTACAGTGATTAAACCAAGGCCAACTACTGCATGTCATTTTCTGTGGCAGCTAATTTTCGGATATAAATACAAGCGGAAAATTCAATAATTTACATTCAGAAACAATTCAAGCATTCTGAAGATAAATAATAGCTTGAGTGAGTGTACATCATGGGGAAGTTTTTGAGAGTTTTGGGTGTGTTCTGTTTTTTGTTGTCGATTGCAGTGATGTATCTCGGATCAGCTGAGGGAACACATGTTGCAGAGAAAGAGAAAGACAGTGAGTTTAGTACCCAAGGGTATTATGGCGGGGGTGGGGATGGGAAGGACGGTTATAAAAACGGCAATGGAAGTGGATATGGAAATGACGGTTATAAAAACGGCAATGGAGGAAGTGGATATGGAAATGACGGTTATAAAAACGGCAATGGAGGAAGTGGATATGGAAATGACGGTTATAAAAACGGCTATGGAGGAAGTGGATATGGAAATGACGGTTATAAAAACGGCAATGGAGGAAGTGGATATGGAAATGACGGTTATAAAAACGGCAATGGAGGAAGTGGATATGGAAATGACGGTTATAAAAACGGCTATGGAGGAAGTGGATATGGAAATGACGGTTATAAAAACGGCAATGGAGGAAGTGGATATGGAAATGACGGTTATAAAAACGGCAATGGAGGAAGTGGATATGGAAATGACGGTTATAAAAACGGCAATGGAGGAAGTGGATATGGAAATGACGGTTATAAAAACGGCTATGGAGGTGGATATGGAAGTGACGGTTATAAAAACGGCTATGGAGGAAGTGGTTCTGGTTATGTCTATAAAGACGGTTATGGCTATAAAGATGGGAATGGCTACGGAAAGGGCTATGGAAATGGGTACAATGGTGGCTATGGAAGCGGTAATAAGGGAGGAAATGATAACTACGGGAGTGGTAACTACGGAGGCGACGGTGGTTACGGAAAAGATGGAGGTCATAACTAACAAGTTGCATGTCTTATAGTATGCCTAACACGATAAGTCGTGTCATATGCATTTACATATACTCCATGTCTCCAATTTGTATTCATTGATTATCTACAAGGACTATATAAATAAAAGAGTGTGATTTTAATTATATGCAATAATATTTCTTTGCTTTTTTATATATGTCGATACTAATGAGTGCGAGAAGATTGCTTCGCTTTTGACCCATTATAAATGCCTTCACTGATAATTACAAAAATTAATATTACATACGGAGTACAAATTGAATCTTTGTAAAGGGATCGTCTAAAATCATTACAATGTTCCTATTGAAAACATGTGATTGTGAATTTGTGATGTAGCCATCATTTTGTGCAATTTCAACGCAAATTACATGAGGGTCATTCATGAACATTTTCTCTGTATTGAGTAGAACAGACAGATCTGAGAACGATCCTATCTTGCAATTCGCGAGTCAGGAAGTGCTAAATTATTGTAAACGGAAAAGAACTACACAACTGGATTATGAACGCCATTTATTCATTGAGCAGCAGTTTGGGTTAGACGAGCCTAAGGCCTCAAGTAAACGCAACACGTGTATTTGAGTTTAGTCAAGGTGCTATATATAATGTGGGTAAGGGAGTGTGGTGTACACGATCACATAACCGTTTATAAAGTATACGGATTTTGGACAAGTTGAAATTGTAAGGATTTTAGGTTCTTGTACATTGTAAATGTCAGTAATGTCCGTCAAACACATGTTTAAACTCTGTGTTGCGATCAGTGGTGGGGTAGCATGGGTGACGACTGCCTTGGTAATTGAAAAGAAAATCGAACATCTGTGGCTGCCTTGGTAATTGAAACTCAGGCATCATGTGCACGGTACCCTGATCAGAAACTTGCTACTTGCCATTATTCTGACCTTATCCAAGGCTTATGTTAATGTCTGAACTTTATACGGTGTATTAACATATTGCAACATATTCCGACATCAGATTTTTGAATAGTGCGTGAATATGATGGGAAATGGTGGATCCTTCATATGTCTCTAACACTTCTGATGTTTGTTAAACTAAAATCTAAAGTCTTGAACATAAATAATACTTCGTAAAATTGTTAATATCGTGATGTTCTAAAGCGGAGTCACAGATGTGCTTATGTTCTCTATATATTTACATTTACTCCGTAGATGCTCTAAAGGCGGAGTAACTCTGTTAATATCGTGATGTTCTAATATCTATGACTCTATGTTATAATTTAGTTTTTCTGTAAGTTGGAAAAATGATACTACAAACATATAGTTTAGCTCAGGAGAAGATGTTGTTACATTGTCAATGTCGAACTAATGATTTCGTACTTAACTTAATCCCAAGATTAACGAGACGTGGTTGATGGGGCAACATCAAAATTTATGGAATTGCAGTATATATGATTTAATACAATTCGGTACGTCTTTAATTCCGACTAATTCAGGTATATGCAATAACTACAATGATTAAACCAATGCCAACTACTGCAATGTCATTTTCTGTGGTAGTTAAATTTCCGCTATAAATAGCCAGCTTCAAATTCCATATTTTTCATTCAGAAACAATTCAAGCAACTAA
Source organism: Silene latifolia (assembly GCF_048544455.1). Classification (NCBI taxonomy): domain Eukaryota; kingdom Viridiplantae; phylum Streptophyta; class Magnoliopsida; order Caryophyllales; family Caryophyllaceae; genus Silene; species Silene latifolia. The sequence goes on along the minus strand of NC_133526.1, from coordinate 29,859,788 downwards.
AGATTAATAGGAGTAGTAGCTTGAGTGAGTGAAAATCATGGGGAAGTTTTCGAGAGTTTTGGGTGTGTTGTGTTTGGTGTCGATTGCAGTGATGTTTATGGGATTAGCTGAGGGAAGGGAAATCGCGGAGAAAGACAGTGAGTTGAGTAAGAAAGAGAGTGAGTTGGATAAGAAAGACAGTGAGTTGAGTAAGGAAGGGTATTATGGAAGCGGTGGGGATGGCGGTCATAGTGGAAACTATGGAGGTAGCGGACATGGAGGAGATGGTGGCTATGGAAATGATGGTTCCAAAGGTGGATATGGAAGTGGTAACTACGGAAGTGGTTCAAAAGGTGGCTATGGAAATGATGGTTCCAAAGGTGGATATGGAAGTGGTTCAAAAGGTGGCTATGGGAGCGGTGAAAATGGTGGCTATGGAAGCGGTTCTGGTTATAACCACGGTAGTGGTTCCCATGATGGCTATGGAAGTGGTTCTAACGGTGGGTATAAAGGCGGCTATGGAAGCCATAAGGGAGGAAGTGGTAACTACGGAAGTGGTTCAGGTGGCAACTACGGGAGTGGTAACCACGGAAGTGGTTATGGAGGCAACTACGGAAGCGGTTCCGATGGCAACCACGGAAGTGGTTATGGAGGCAACTACGGAGGTGGGTACGGTGGCAACCACGGAAGTGGTTACGGAGGAAACTACGGAGGTGGGTACGGTGGCAACCACGGGAGTGGTTACGGAGGCAACTACGGAGGTGGTGGTTATGGAGGCAACTACGGAGGTGGGTACGGTGGCAACCACGGGAGTGGTTACGGAGGCAACTACGGGGGTGGTTCAAGTGGCAACCATGGAAGTGGTTACGGTGACAACTATGGAAGTGGTTCAAGCGGTAACTACGGAGGTGGTTATGGAAGCAAGGGAGGCTATGGAGATGGCCATAACTAACAAGTTACATATAATATTTGCGAGTATGTTGTATGCCTATCAATATAAGGCTAAGTATTTGCCTGTGAGAGTATTGCATTACTCCTGTCATATTATGTAATTGAATATCTACAAGGACTAAATAAATAAAAGGATTTTGTTGAATTATGTAGTATTATAAATATTCACGGAAAATTAATTATCAACAAAATTGAATCTTTGTAAATGGATCGCCAAAATCATTACTATATATTAGAGTTCCTGTGACACACGATGAAACTAACGTAACCAATAAGCAATTTTTATCCAGGAGTTGACGACTGTTAATTTGCTATGAGTTGCGAAGAGTGTATTCAACTCACTGTCTAATAGTTCGACTGAAATCCGGGTATGAAACCCGTCAGCATTAATAGTTGGACTTGATAACATTCACTCTCTAACTTGAGGACCTCTATATATCTTCAACATTCAGGTTTTATTGCTGCGCGAGTAAACGCACCACATTATCATCATCTGTTGCATCTCTTTATGTACTGTCCTTGATCTCACAGTCAATATACATTAGACCTTCTTGCTGCACGAATTTGCTTATGATCGAGTTCATACATCATCATTGACCATATTGCCATTGTCGCCTATGTTATTCCGACTCTTCACACTTATGCCGTACACTCATTATCAAGGCTCACCCATGCTTCATTTTAAATCAGAAAAATGAACTTCTATACTAAAGTGGTAAAGTCCGACACTTAGACGTGTACCTGTATTATACAGAGTATATTTTTAACCAAGTTAAAACAACATAGCCTAAGACAACATTCATTTCAATGAATCAGTTATGAATTGAATGAGTTGGAAAAGCTCAACGCCTACCACCCTGAAACACTACTTGAACAAGAAGTGATCATCATCATCAATATCGTAATCATAATCGCCCCTAGTATCTTCAACAAGACAATTGATCAACAAAGCGTGGTAAGCAGGGGTTATAACATACAAGTGTATGTATATATACAGTCTTTCTCATAAGCAAAATGTAAATCGTAATTCCATTTTAGAACACTCACTTTTCCCTCGGTATCTCTCAAAAAATAAGAGTAAATATAATAAAAATAAATAAAAACTTATACTAAAATATCACTTTTCTTTTTCGTCATGATAATGATATAAGTTCGAGTTCCTTACTTTTTTTTGTCAAAATATTTTTTTTTTTCAAAATAAAAGTCAAAAGTTCACACTGAAAAGTCTAAATAACATGTATTGTCAAAGGAAAGGGTGTTTGTATTTGTATCCTCTAATTAAAGGAGTATCTTTTACAAATACTTCGTATTACTGTAAAAAAGGATGGATGATTGAGACGGAATGAGTATATACCGAGACGGATTGAGTAACTAACATTTTTGAAAAGTAGGAATTTCAAGGTTGTGAATTGTGATTTCCCAAGAAAAACAACAAAGCCTCTCTCAATTACAAAGTGGAAGTTGGGGGGAGAATTTCCTAAGCAAAAGTATTAAACTTTTTAAAATATGAAATGGACATTTGTGTTCACATTACAGAGACATACAAAAATGAGCACCTGTTTTCTGGTGGCATTCTCACTGCCATCATTATCATTTTTTTAATACCAACTCTACACCAAAACCAAAAGCCATACCTTGTTAATTTTAAATTTTGATAGTAATAATTATTGTGTGCGACGTCCGTCCATTACAACAGATAAAAAGTGACCATTTTATGATAAATAATAACCATTTAGTCATTTTATGATAATATAAGATGGTCATTTTATTACCGTAAAGTAGTCACTTTTTATCTGATGATACCGCAAGATGGTCTTACATTATGGGAAATTTAAACAATGGTGGCAGGTTTATGTAAGAAAACAAAATAAATTAATTTAATTTATGTAAAAGATTCCTAGCAAGACAGCATAAGGCCAACAATTCTACAGATATAATTATAAACAGAAAGATGGAATCAAAAGATCAAATTCCAACAACATATATATCTGACAGATTTCTGATCAAAAGTAGGGATTAGAATAATAATCCAAGAAACAAAAAACACCAATTATTACTTCAAATTACAACCAACAACATTAGAACAAAAGTGTTGCAGATGGACTTCCTTTGATATATATGATCATATCAATGTTATTACAGTCCGTTTCATCATAGACGGCCACTGTCCAACATCCTCTTACCCGGCAATTAGCAGGAATCATTGAGGTCTTGGGCAATGTTGTTGTAATCACTAATCAGTAAGGAAAATGAGAAAGTATAGACTGTGACACCTATATACTTTAAGATACACGTTAAATAAACTGTTATTCATACTACTTTACATTAAAACAGAATATAATCAAATCTCCACAGCTTTTTAGGATCAAACCCCAAACTTTGGTGTACATAAAAGGACACATTTACATTTTGTGGCAAAGTGGAAGATAACATATCAACTAAGGTCAATTTAGGGCAACTAAATGAAGGATTAAACTCATAAACAAAACATAAAATGTTAAAACAATCAATAGCTTTAAATAAAATGAGAGAAAAATAAAAGAGTATTTAATGGAGTACCTTAGTATACATAAATTTAGGGCAATCTGATGATCCCCATGAAGCTGTAATAAAGGAGAGCACACACAAAACACAACATCCGAGAACAAACAAACAATGCACACCACTCAATACACAATTGACTAATAAATGACATAAATAAAAAACTTTTTTTTTTCTTTCTTTTTTTTTTTTCCTCAATGATTTCCACAATTTGATTGTTAAACATAGCTTAAATTAGAAACATTCCCTTTTGAAATTTAAAAATCCCTCATATTTCCATAAATTCACATCATATTTACATACAAATCTTAGGTAACGCTATGGACGGTCTCTTTCAAATCTTCCGCGATCTTCTCCAAGCGGCCCAATTAGTCTTCCTTAAGACCTCTATTTTAAACAGATATGAGGGCCGTTTTAAGTTAAGATGGTCTTAAACCATAAATGGCGATACTCAAGAGAGGTCCTCCGCATTGTTCTACAAACATGACAAACAAAAACAAAAGTAATCCAAACAACTAGTACTACTAATCAAAAGACAATAAAATCATGTTTAATTATGTTTTATTGTTCTCTTGAATCATCATTTGAATGAGATTGTTGTAGATGTTGATGCAAATCATCATCACTATTTTGTTGATGATTTTGTTGTTGCTGCTGATGATGTTCATGCTGATGATGTTGTTGTTGTTGATAAACCTGCCCAATAACACCATGACCGTCTTGCGAAAGCCCGAGTTGTAACCCGGGTATTTGAGGACCACGGGTCAAAATCGGAGTAAAACTAAGTAAACCCATATTAGTATTCGGCAATCCCACTCCCTGCAACTGAAAATTAGTAACAAAACCCGGGTTCGTATTCGTGTTCGTGTTCGTGTTAGGGTTACCAACAGTATCAAACAACTGTGTATGTGTTCCTCCTGAATTACCAAATCCGGTCCCAATCCCGGGCCAAATTGAGCCGCTACCCAATTGAGCTCTCCCAATACTATCTCCAAACCCGGTCCAACTCGGTCTAGACTGCAACCCAATTGACACTGACCCGGATTGATTTGACACCGACCCGGACCCGGACAAAAACGAAGCAGGAATTGTTCCAGTCCCAGTGGTAGCCAAAATTGCCGGTTCAGCCTGTTGGAGAAGCCACTGAATGGTTTCTCCGTCGGTTTTATGACCCAATTCTCGGGTTAATTGGAAAACCCGGGCAGCACATAAGGCGGGCATTCGGATCCTTCGACTGCGGCCGTCGACTTTAGTGTGACGGTCTTTGTTGGAGGTTCGTTTTGGTGCTAACTGATTTTGTTGTTGAAGTAATTTTTTGTTGGTGGCGGTGGTGGTGTTGGGGTTGTCGTCGTTGGATGACGGAGATGTTGTGGTTGTTGCCGTGGTGGTTGGGTGGTGGTGTGGTGGTTGTTGGTGGTTGGGGTCATCCATGTGTAGAGAGATGATTTTGAGGGAATTTTGGGAGTGAAGAAGTTTGAGAGTTGAGTTGTGTGTTTGTGTGTTTGTGGAGATGTTGGAAAAGATTAGAATTGAGGGGACCTTGGTACTTGGTAGATGGGTAATCATCCAAAACTATGTTTGTTTTTTATTGAATTTTTTTCAAAATAAATCAATAAATAAAATAAAAAGAAATTTAACTTCTTGAAGGTTTTGAGGGGATGTTTTGTAGTTTGATGGGTGATTTAACTTTAAAAACTTTAAAAAAAGACTCAAAACTTGGCTCTTATATAGTAAAGGAGTTAGAATTTATACTTCAAGATAAAACTGTTAAACGTAGGGGGCTAATTCAGCTCAGCCCGGCTTCATGGGATGACATCAAACGGTTTGTCAAAGCCCACAAATCTCCTTGGATCGGGATAGTGCCGCAACTTCCTTAGCCAAGCTCGATCCAAACACTAATGAAAAAAATATATGAAAGCCCAACCTAGCCCAGCTCTTACTCGCTACTTAGTGGGTCGGGTTAGTTGTCACGGTTGACTTCTCGTCCAACCGAGGTTCACGTGTTGGGCGCTTCAAAGCTCAAAGGATCAAGTTTCATGGAAAAATTTGGAACATTGTAGAAACATCTGGAAATGTCTAGAGTATCCTAAAAGTTTCCAAAATATGGTAGAGTCTTCTATAATATTCTAGAGGAATCCGGAATATTCTAGAATAGTGTAGAGTAATTTAGAGTATTCTAGAAGAGTCTAGAATACCATTTCCTCTCACAAATGACCCAAATAGAGGAGAGACGGAAGCACATGGGGGTGCCCCCACCTTATCCCCCCTATCCGTTTTGTGAGTGGCATTACCCGTCACTTGTTCTGACCTGTCTTCAGCAAGACTAACTGTACTAGAATTGTCTAAAAGGGTCCAGAATGTTTTAGTAGGTAATACTAGAACATTCATATACATGGTAGAGATATCTAATAATGTTTGGAACATTCCAGAAGTGTAACACCCAGGATATTTAGGAACGTTGTTGACCGATAATGTTGACCAAACAAACCTTAGGGATGAATGGGTGAGGGATCAGACTTGTATCATGAGGTTTATAGGATTACTTGCTCGACCTAGCTGAGGCTACTCGACCGAGTATCACCCATACTCGACCGAGTAGAGCCTACTCGGCCGAGTACTCTTGTACTCGACCGAGTATGGCTGATGTCGACACGTTAATATAAACGCAAGTTCGCGAGATTCATTTCATTTTCTCATTTCTTCGACAGTTCATCTTTCTCTAACCCTAGCCTATCTCTCTCCCCTATCACCCCATATCTTCACACTTTAATGAAATTAGCCTAAACCTCCACCATGGGAATGACATATTCGCCGAGGAAGGATGACGGGAGTGGTGGTCGTCTATGTCACCGTCGATGCGTAATGTTAGGTAAGTTTCTGCCTTATGTTCATTTGAGTGATTCTTTGAGTATAGTTGTGTAATAGGAGATGGTTATCATGGTTAGGATGCTTATTGGAGTCGTGCGTGGCTGTGTATGGAGGTCTTACATGCTTAGAGACGAGGTAGGGTTTCCCTACTCAGTTTACTGTTAATTAGTTTAAGATTGTGATTGTACTGTGTATGATTGTTAACTGCTGATCATCGGAGTATTGGTGTAGCGGTGTTGGTGTGGTTGTGTTGTGACGATTGTGGTGTTGTGACAGCTGTGAGGCTGTGTGTGTTATGATGGTGGTGGAGTCACTTACGGGAATGACTTCACACCCTAGTTCGCCCTCCGTGGAACCCGCCACGGGAGGGGATGTGCACATTAAGGGACAGGGTGTAACACCTCCATACTCCAAGTGCCTTACCAGGACCACTTAGGTATGAAGACATTACCATCTCGGTTACCCGAGGCAATGATAATTAAACAACAATAAAGAAACAACGTTTATTATAAATAATTTAGCGAATAGTTACAATCCTCAAACCAAACCAAAAGTACGATACGTTATTTCAAAGTGACTGTTCTAACTGAAATGTAAATAAACTAAAGGCTACAGCGGAAGACTCCTATCATCAAGTCGTGGCATCCCAGCTATCCCAGTACTCATCTCAATACCTGCTCAATATCTGCTCACCATCCCTGAATGGATCACCGCAGGTTTACAAAACAACACCGGGGTCAGTACTAATCACACAATCAATAGGTATAACAACAATAAGATACACAGATGCCTTTAATCGTCACACACACACACACACACAACCAACCAATTCCCATCATCTCAATATCGATCGTCCACTTTGGACCAGCCCCGCCGATGGGGGACCGCAGCCGTACCCACCAAATCCCCGCTCCACATAGTGAGCGATAACCCTGTCCATTAATGTGCACATCCCTTCGTGGCGGGTTCCATGTAGAAAGCGAAACTAGGGCGTGAAGTCACTCCCGCAAGTGACCCCACTCGCCCGAGGCCACGCCTCGCGAACCATCAACAACGATCACAACCACAATCACAAGACAATTATTATATCAAACAACCAAATACAATACATCAACCAATATCCCATTATGGGATTAATACCGAGTAGAAATCCTACCGGTATGCACACAATCGACGGTCTCTCTTCTCACGAGTCAAAAGCCTCTTCTATGAACCCTCCTCCTATCATATAACACATAGAGGCTACACATCACATACTACACATAAAAACCCCCAATCTCTAAATTAGGGTTTAACCAAATCAAGGCAAAAACAATAAAAAGGGTACGTAGATCTTACCCTCGACGCAAGGAACCCAACGATATAAACAACGACAAGAACTGACCGTCTGAACTCCGGGAATTGTTAAGAATGCGATTAGGAAGATGAACTTGTTGCTTTCTCTCTTAAACAGGGTTTTAGGTTTTGTAAAAGTGATTTAAAACAATGACGACGAAACTTAAATACCTTAATCGCATAATTAACAAAACCCGAGAAAACTCCCCTCAAAAACCAGGACACTCGATCGAGTACCTAAGGTACTCGATCGAGTACCCCCTTACTCGATCGAGTGCCCCAGCTACTCGATCGAGTACCCAACAGGTCAGAAACTATTTTGTTTCGCAACTTACCCTTACTCGACAGAGTAAGGGCTACTCGATAGAGTACCCCCAAGACTTATAAATACGGAGTATTACACAGGGATTATTAGTCGCTCGTTGATGAGCTGGACTAGGTGGGATGGGCTGCGGTCACCCACTGGCGGCGAGGATTACCTGTTGCGATGGGTAATCTGGCAGGGCTACACCCTTCGGGGCGTAGTCGGTTACTATGCGAGGTCGTGAGACTGGGATAGAGGATGATCAGCTGTTTATATTGTTATTCTGTCTTACATTTGATTAGTCAGTACTGACCCCGTTGTTGTTGTCTTGTGAAACCTGCGGTGATCCATTCGGGGATGGTGAGCAGTTGGCTTAGCAGGTATTGTTGATTATGGCGGCTAGGATTGGAGGGATCGAGTCATCACGCTACCGGTCTAGAGAGGCAGTGTCATGAGTGTTATGGTTGTACCTTTATTATAAAGATGTTGTATTGAGTTGTATTGTATAAGATATATTAATATTTACAATAGTTCTTTTATTGTCTAATCTGATCTACCTCCTCGGGAAACCGAGATGGTGACACCGTCATGCACTAGGATGGTCCTTGGTAAGGCATTCTGGCGTACGGGGGGTGTTACAAAGTGGTATCAGAGCCGACGATTTTGGAACCTGAACCAATGAATCTAATGAATATAGGGTGTCAATTAAAATGAACCTGGTGTATGTACGTTGGGAGCCCCAGCCGATGCTAGATTTTGGGTAAGTAGGCGCCCTCATTTCAAAATCATGGCCCCATCGGACTTAAGCCAGACACGGGAAATAGGGTAGCTAGTGAGAGTCGTTGGTTACTTAATGATGATTGTTGTGTGTACCTACGATTAGGGTGATATGTGATACGATGTATGTGTGGACAAGTTGGAGTGAGTGACGGAATTGTTGTGTTGTGCGATCAGTGGTAAGTTAACCAATTTGTTTCATGATGAATGTGTTGTGGATTGAATTGCTGCTTTGTAAATGTGATTAAGGTGTATGTCTGGTGATTAGTAGAATTAGAGAGGATGTGACATAAGAGCTAAACCTTACAGGTACTGTAATTAGATTGTTGAGTATGCTATAAGGATAGAATATAATAGTTTCATGGCATAGTGAGGAATGAAGGTGGGAGTGATGATTGTTCCGGTGATGGATGTACATATATACATGTTGTTATGTGTTTATGTGGTAGAAATCAGCTTTAATAGTGACGAGCCGGTTGCACGGAACTCCGAACGATATTACTTAATTTTGCAGGAACAATGAAAAGTTATGACTTCTTCTTCGTTTTCGCAACACTCGACCGAGTAGGTGAGTGTACTCGACCGAGTAGACCATACTCGACCGAGTATCAAGCTACACAACCGAGTGCCCGTTTTGTGGAAATAATAATCGCTTCTGTTCTTCAAAACTCGATCGAGTAAGAGAGGTACTCGACCGAGTAGTGTACACTCGGCCGAGTATCCTAAATACTCGACCGAGTAGTCGACACTCGGCCGAGTATTCACAATACTCGACCGAGTATTGTTGTAGCAGGTCGTATGCGGGTTATACAAAAACCCTATTTTCGTGCCTTTCTTTCTTATTTCCGCCTCCCATCTTCACCTTCCCTTCTCTCTAAAAACTCCATATCCTTCCTTTCTCAAGCTTTTGGGTAAAACCTTGGTGTTCCACTTGCTCTTGTTTACCCCAAATCAAGTTAAGGTAAGATTTAAACTCAATTTCCTCATTTGTTTCCAAAGTTATGGTATACTAGCATGCTATATTTCGATTTTCTTGCTAAAACAGTGGAAATTTAGTCTTTAACTTATTGGTTCTTGGATTCGGCTGTAGGTAGACCTTGTGTATGCTTTGATTGATTAATTCCATGGTTTAAAACTCAATTTCTGAAATCTAGGGTTATCAAAAACGAAGTGTTTCTGAAATCTCCTGGTTGTTGATGATTATTCCCTAATTTGAAACAAATTAAAGCTTGTAACCATATACATTGTAAGGTAATTGGTGATTTTCTGATAATTTGTCTTAAAAGGATGGTTCTAAAATCGATATACAATTGAAAACAGTCCGTCTTTTGCGCTAAGAATTTTGTGTCAATTCCCTGTTAAAGAATTGTTTCCTTGCAGTATGGTGAAAACCAGAGGCTTACCCAACAAAATAACTCGTGCTAATGTCCAGCTTGAGATTGGTCAGTCGAGCACTGAACCGGTAGTTCCGCCGGTTGAGGCACATCCATCGGTAATATTCTCTGATTTCAATCATCGTAAGGCTTTTGTGGCTCTTATGCGTCGCCCTTTTCGCCTCACCCGCTGTGTTAACCCTGGTATCCTTGAGACTTTGGGGATCAAGGAGGACATATTTCATATTTTCAAGATTTTGGGCATGGAAGGGTTTTATCATCTGAGAAAGAAATCCTACCCCCACTTGACCTTAGAGTTTTTAAGCTCTTTTGTTTATGATAAGAAGGGAAAGACTGTCTCTTTTCGTCTCATGAATGAGGATCATGAGCTTACCCTAGACGAGTTGGCTGACCATTTGGGTTTAGAGGATGATTACCTTAGTGATGTGGCCAAGAATAGTGGTGCACCCCTATACCTTCCATATTTGACTGGCAGACCTGCCCCTAGTGCCAGTGCCATGCATATTAATGATGTTCAGCACGTTTCCCTTCGTATGTTTCTGAGGATGATGACCTGTTTGTTATACTCGAGAGATGATGTGAGCAAGCTTAATTCTCACGAGGTCATGTTACTTATGTCTTACCTTAACCTACACCGTCAGAAACCGTTCTATTACAGTACCCCTGGTGTAGTGTGCTCTAGTCTTGAGCGCATGGCACAGTCCGAGACCCGACACATTGCCTGCGGGGCCATAGTGACCCGCCTAACTCAGCGCCTGACAGATTTTGAGGCCCCACCTCCTGAGGGGAATGAGTATGTAGAGATTGTGCCTACCATGGACACTCAGTACTGGTGTCAGAACCGATGGTTGAGGAAGATGGATGATGGGTCGTATGCCTGGAGAGTGAGGGGAACTATGTGGATGGTGCTCCCGGACCCAGCCCATCTCCCTGTTGTTGATCATTTGGCTGAGTGGGAGACTTGTGCCATTCCTAGACCTAAGCCCCAGTCCTACCTGATTGACCCGCGGATTCTCTTAGACTTACCCGAGCTGGTCCACCGTGCTCGAGGGACAAGAAGCAGAGCACCTCCCCCACCTCGGGAGCGTCGTGGAGTGAGGCGGTCAGGCAGGACCCGATTGTACCGAGCCCTCTTACTCGCCCCCGACTCCTACCCTTACCACCCTTATCGCACTCACCCTACCCCCACAGTGCATGACCCCAGGATGCAGCCTCATGAACTGGCTGAGCGGATCTCCTCTACTTTGGTGCTCCGCAACCTACATGAGATGACCCTTAACCAGGGCATAGGGACACAGCTTGCTCAGCATGTCTGGTGGAGGGGACCGGGAGTGGATACGGGAGTATTCCACAGCTATGGTGTCGACCTGACCTACTGGAGACCTCCGGAGGAGACTGAGTTTGGCTACCTTGCGGGACCATGGGGAGCCAACTGCGCGATCGACTAGGAGGGGACTACTCAGCAGCAGCAGGCTTTCCAGGAGCAGGGAGTTCAGGTGCAGGTACCTCGGGCGCAGGTGGTGATGATGACATGGAGGAGGGTCCTCGTTATTGATCTTATGATGTTAGGTTATTTGGGTTGATTTCTTTGATGTTGGATTTACTTGGTTGTGATGGATTTGTTTTGTTGTGTTGGATTTATTACTTCTTCTTTGGATGTTGCTTTCGGAATTTGGTATCTCCCGTTGGATGACTGTATTTGGCCATAAGGCCGTTATTTACTTAATTATCGTATGGAGACTTGTTGAATGTCGTTTATGTTAGGAATTAGTTGTGTTTAATATTGCTGCGAAGAATTTGATGCAGGTTGATTGTGAATGCTCTAGGTAATGTCGTCAAAACGCTCTCTGGTTGTTATAACTCGACCGAGCATAGTTACTACTCGACCGAGCGGAGCTTACTCGGCCGAGTATACAAATATACTCGACCGAGTAGAGCTTACTCGACCGAGTAGCCTTTCATACTCGGCCGAATATTGCTGAAACAGAGAACTGATGGGAAATAGCTATGTGAATTACATAAGTTATATGATAATTGTATGAAAGAGTTGTTAGTACCTTATTTTGCTATTTTATACTATCACATGTTCCACAGATGGATTATGATCGTATCACGGATACGTGATTGTTGGAATAAGCTATGAATTGGTGAATGTTTCGTTGTATAACATTGGTTGGTTACCAGAAACTTAAGTTGTTTAGGGGAGGAAGACCAGAATCACTAAATTATATGAAATGTAACACCATACTCAGACAGCGTGGTAATTGTAATAAGTTTTATACGTATATATGTTTGATTACAGTGATAGTTGCCTCAACGAGTTACGCATAAGACTGCTATCCCTCATTAATTATATTTATATTTTTATACACTACTTGGTTGCTGAAATATTTTTGTCTTTATAAGTCACAAGTGTGTAATGTCATAAAGTAAGATATGCTACAAGAGTCTATGAGTAATGTCACCGTCATGAGGTATGTATTGACTTTGGGCACGGGAAGTGGCTAGTGGTGAACTTCGGGGACGAAGTTCCTTTAAGAGGGGAAGAGTAATGTCGCGGAACTAAGTATTTATTTATGTGAAATATGTATTTAATTATACCTATGATTTTTGGAATCACATGTATGTTAGGCATGTTAGCATTCGGAATTACATTCATGTTTCCTTTAAGCTGTATCCATGTTGTATTCAAGTAATATGAAGGTTATACTGTGCACGGGTGTCTCAATTCAATTTATGATAATTGATATAAGCGTACAAGATGTGGTGGTTTGCATTTGTGTATGGTTTGCATTTGTATACTGGTATATTTGTATGGTTGAGTGCTGTTCTAGGTATTGCTTCACATGTGTGTATGGTTGATAGTAGTTGTGTCGCTTTCGGCAAAAGAATGCATATGAATTCGTTAGTTTCCATTTGTATATGTGAAAGTTGGTGATTAGTATTGTTTGGAGGAGTAGCTGTGATAGGTGGTTATTGTTTGAAGTAATGTGGTATGACGAAAATGTCAGGATGGTTGAGTTGGTGCACCTTGTTATAGGTGGTTAGTGTCACGGTGCGTAAACCTGAGGAGGGTGTCGTGCGGGCTGAACTTCGGGGACGAAGTTCTTTTTAAGGGGGGAAGATTGTAACACCCAGGATATTTAGGAACGTTGTTGACCGATAATGTTGACCAAACAGACCTTAGGGATGAATGGGTGAGGGATCAGACTTGTATCATGAGGTTTATAGGATTACTTGCTCGACCTAGCTGGGGCTACTCGGCCGAGTATCACCCATACTCGACCGAGTAGAGCCTACTCGGCCGAGTACTCTTGTACTCGACCAAGTATGGCTGTTGTCGACACGTTAATATAAATGCAAGTTCGCGAGATTCATTTCATTTTCTCATTTCTTCGACAGTTCCTCTTTCTCTAACCCTAGCCTATCTCTCTCCCCTATCACCCCATATCTTCACACTTTAATGAAATTAGCCTAAACCTCCACCATGGGAATGACGGGATTCGCTGAGGAAGGATGACGGGAGTGGTGGTCGTCTATGTCACCGTCGATGCGTAATGTTAGGTAAGTTTCTGCCTTATGTTCATTTGAGTGATTCTTTGAGTATAGTTGTGTAATAGGAGATGGTTATCATGGTTAGGATGCTTATTGGAGTCGTGCGTGGCTGTGTATAGAGGTCTTACATGCTTAGCGACGAGGTAGGGTTTCCCTACTCAGTTTACTGTTAATTAGTTTAAGATTGTGATTGTACTGTGTATGATTGTTAACTGCTGATCATCGGAGTATTGGTGTAGCGGCGTTGGTGTGGTTGTGTTGTGACGATTGTGGTGTTGTGACAGCTGTGAGGCTGTGTGTGTTGTGATGGTGGTGGAGTCACTTGCGGGAGTGACTTCACACCCTAGTTCGCCCTCCGTGGAACCCGCCACGGGAGGGGATGTGCACATTAAGGGACAAGGATTATTAGTCGCTCGTTGATGAGCTGGACTAGGTGGGATGGGCTGCGGTCACCCACTGGCGGCGAGGATTACCTGTTGCGATGGGTAATGCACGGCAGGCTACACCCTTCGGGCGTAGTCGATTCTTGTGCGAGGTCGTGAGACCGGGATATAGGATGATGTTTGTTTATATTGTTATTCTGTCTTACATTTGATTAGTCGATCGACCCCGTTGTTGTTGTTTTGTGAAACCTGCGGTGATCCATTCGGGGATGGTGAGCAGTTGGCTTAGCAGGTATTGTTGATTATGGCGGCTAGGATTGGAGGGATCGAGTCATCACGCTACCGGTCTAGAGAGGCAGTGTCATGAGTGTTATGGTTGTACCTTTATTATAAAGACGTTGTATTGAGTTGTATTGTATAAGATATATTAATATTTACAATAGTTCTTTTATTGTCTAATCTGATCTACCTCCTCGGGAAACCGAGATGGTGACACCGTCATGCACTGGGATGGTCCTTGGTAAGGCATTCTGGCGTACGGGGGGTGTTACAAGAAGTTTATGGGGTTGTGATGTCCAGAGCATTTCAGAAGGTTCCACTTCTAGAGGGTTCCATAGTAGTAGTATAAATAAGGGTAAGAGGCATCATTTGCCAACCATCCTACCAAACACACACACACACACACCAAACATTGTATCAAAGTCTTGTAATTCTCTTAAGCATTAAGTGTAATATAAGTAACCTTTTCATACTTAGTGTCTAGCCTTCTTATCCGACATTTAGCCTCTATAACACTTATATTATTCCGCTACAAAGGAGTTGCCTGACTTAGACGGCGAAGGGGTGCGAGTTAAGTGGCACACGAGGTTGGTTTTATAGTGTCATAGTAACCAAGGCGTGACAAGTGGTATCAGAGCAGGTTCACCTACGAAGATCATACATTGCAGAGATGTCGGGTGTTAAAGTAACTAGTGCCACTAGTGGAACCGTGAATGTGCAGAAGGCAAAGGAGTCTACTAGTTCTCGGCTTGCGCGCTTGGAGGAAGCTGTGGTGGAGCACCAAGGGGCGCTTGAGAGAATGAGTGAAATGGTGGAGAATGTAAGTGATCGGGTCAAGGGAATATGCGAGATGGTGGACAACGTCTCAAAAAGGACCAAAGCGTTGGATAATGAGGTGAGCGACCTTGTGAAGCAGGAGATGTAAGGTGTGTTCAACATTATTGCAAGCTCACTTGAAGAGAGGCTTGATAAAAGGATGGACGAGAAGTTGGTTGCCCTAGTCCAGCCCCTCTTAAAGCGAATCGACGAGCTTCAAGAACAAATCGTGGTGTGTAGAGCTGCAGTGACAGGGAATGACACAATTGGGGAGGCATCAACTAGGATCAAGATGCCTCAACTACCAAAATTCAACGGGAGTAAGGACGCAAATGAGATATATAATTTTCTGTGGTGCGTCGAGCGTTACTTTGACGTTCTCCGAGTTGAAGACGATGCCACGAAGATCACTACCGCCAGTATGTACCTTGTCGATGACGCAATCCTATGGTGGAGACGTCGACAAGGCGATGTGAAGAAGGGACTGTGAAAAATCAGGACATGGGACGAGTTAAAGGTAGACTTCAAGAAGCAGTTCTACCCGAGAATGTCGAGGAGGTTGATTTGAAGAAGTTGCGGGCATCGCGACACACTGGGAATGTAAAAGAATATGTGAATCAATTCTTATCAACGGTGTTGAAGGTGTCGAGTATGCAGGATAACTTGTTGCTCATATACTTCATGGACAGGTTACAACGTTGGGCGCAGCAAGAGTTGAAACATCGCAACATGAAGACCCTAAATGAGGCGATTGTGGCTGCGGAGTCTTTATACGAGGTGACAAGTGATCGAAGGAGGAGCAAAGAGGCGGATATTAGCAACGAGATTAGTGGGGGAGACCGCAAATCAAGCACCATCAGGGGTGAGTACGAGGACTAAGGAAACAACACAGGACCGGAGTCGTACGCAGGGGCGCGACAAAGGTAAGACGTTCAACTGCTTCTTGCGCGGAGGGCCGCACATGGTCAGAGAGTGCCCTCAGCGGGCAAAGCTTAGTGCAATGGTGATACGCTACGAAGATGAAGAGACTCCCATGAACCAAGGAGGCTCCGAGCAATGAGACTTCTCAATACTGGGGTCGTGGACAAGCCGACAGGACTGGCTACCGTGACAAAATTTGGCGTCGAGCCGACGTTAAAGTCTACCGGGGTCGTTAGTAAAGAGCATGCATGGCTGGATGCTACGACAAATTGTGAAGTTGAGCCAACTAAAAAGGCTAATGAGGTCGCGTTCGAGGTGGCAGCGATGAATGAAGAGGCGGGACGCAAGGACAAGGGGAACTTATTGACCGTCAATGGAGATGTAATACTCCGTATTTATGAGTCTTTGGGTACTCTATCGAGTAGGCCTTACTCTGTCGAGTAAGGGTGAGTTGCGTTTTAAAATAGTTTCTGACCTGTTGGGTACTCGATCGAGTAACTAGGATACTCGATCGAGTAAGGGGGCACTCGATCGAGTACCTTAGCTACTCGATCGAGTAGCTCGGTTAGCGGGTGATAATTCGACGGGTTTTGTTAATAACACGGATTAATATATAAATCTTTCCGTCACTTTCATAATACACTTTTACAAACCTAATAACATTAAAAGGGAGATTCAAGTTACGTTCTTCGCATTCATCTGTGTTGTTGACAAATCCCGGAGCTTGAGAGGTCGGATTCCATCGTTCTTTATACCTTTGTGATCCTTGCGTCGAGGGTAAGATCTACATACCAATTTTATAGTATTTCGTCAAGTTTCGTTAAACCCTAATTTTGGGATTGGGGGTTTTGTTGTAGATAATGATTGGTAGTGATTATGTGTATGTATGATAGGAGAAGGATTTGTAGAAGAGGCTTTTTTATACAAATTTGTTGAGACCGTCGATTGTGTTCTTTGTTCCGGTAGGATTTCCTACTCAGTATTAGTCCCATAATGGGATGATTGTTGATGTGTTGTGATTGGTTGTTTGATATAGTAATTGTATTGTGATTATGATTGTGATTGTGATTGTGATCGTTGTCTATGGTTCGCGAGGTGTGGCCTCGGCTGAGTGAGGTCACTTGCGGGAGTGGCTTCACGCCCTAGTTTTGCCTTCTGTGGAACCCGCCACAGAAGGGATGTGCACATTAATGGACGGGGTTATCGCTCATTATGAGGAGCGGGGATTTGGTGGGTACGGCTGCGGTCCCCCCTGGCGGTCGGGTCCAGTGGACGGTCGGTGATTGAGATTGTTGGAATTGGTGTGGTTGTGTGTGTGACGGTTAAACTGTACATTTATCTTATTGTTGATATATATTGAATTGTGTGATTAGTATCTTGACCCGTTTAAATGTTTTAAAAGCGTGGTGATCCATTCGGGGGTGGTGAGCGAGTTATTGAGCGGGTATGATATGACGCGTATGGGATAGTGGGATGAGTCATCACGTGGCGTTAGAAGTCTTCCGCCGTGTCGATGATGTTTTATAGCTTTGATAGTTTTAGCGATGAGACCGTCCGAGAATCTTGTATTTCTTTTATCGATTTAGAATTGCTATGTAATCACTTTAAACATTATATACTTTTAAGTATGTTTCGTTATTGTCTTATGATTATCATTGCCTCGGGGAACCGAGATGGTGGCATCCTTATACCTGAGTGGTCCTGGTAAGGCACTTGGAGTATGGGGGTGTTACAAATGGTATCAGAGCGACGATCCTGAAACCTGTAACCAATAAATTTAATGAATATAGGGAGTCAATTAAAATGAACCCGGGGTAAAGGTTGTAGGAGCTAATGCAAAGGCTTGGGAGACATCCTAAAGTCACGAACTCGCCCTACAATTTTGAACCGGTCACCATGGGATATGAGTCGGGATCGCTATGTGTTTATCTTGTGAATTGTGTACCTATATGGTGATGTGTGGCATGAATCGGTGGATGTATGTATGTGGAGAATGAGGAATGTGTAGAAAAGATGGTGATAATGTGATTTCGTATGTTGTTGATTGAAAGCATGTTGCATGATAGTTGGTTTACAATGTTGGTTGGAATTGTTAGAAAAGTGTATGAGAATGATGAGTAATGTGTTGGAAATGGATGAATTGATTGGAAAAGATGGAATAGCAATTGCATGAGAATATGAATTTTGTGATTATGAATATGTTTAGGTCACGAAGTGTATTTGTAATTTTGTTGTATTAGTAACATGGAAATAGGATTTGTAATGTATGTGAATGTTGTGTTACGAAAAGTTATAAAATTTAAAGTATGCGGTTAGTACATGACTAATGAGTTAAATAATATATGTGCATGATGGATGTTGTTGCTTGATTTTTGAAGATGGTAACATGAGATTAGTAATACTGGTTTTATGTGTACTGAGTCGTTTTGTCTACCTTGTTGTTGTTTAAGTCGTTTGGGAAGTAAAAATCAATAGTTGTGTTTTTCGTTTATAAAGAGGTTGTCTTTAAACTGTTATAACTTGAGCTGCATAAATGATTTTGATGTGATTCCAATTGGAGGTGATAGCTTGTCCTTTTACGATTCTAACGATAGGTCACACGCCCAAAACGACCAAGAAGTGAGTGAGTTATGACTGTTTTACGAAAACTGGACAGTGCTGAGAATTGGGGTACTCGATCGAGTATCCTTGGTACTCGATCGAGTAAGGGGGCACTCGATCGAGTACGTTAGTTACTCGATCGAGTATCCCTGGTGATTTGTTTTACGTGCTTCTGATCTTCACCTACTCGATCGAGTAAGTCACTTACTCGATCGAGTGGCCGGTACTCGATCTAGTGACCTCTGTTTTGGGTCATATGCTTATCTTTTGACATTCGTTGCATATTATGTTTAATTCAAAGTTGTTATTTTACTTCTTTATGCATTGTTTTACATGTAAGTTGGTCTTGATACGTAAGTTACCCAATCTTATGGGGTGGTGAGTGGCACCTTATGGTGAGTATGAGTTTGGTGGGAGGAGATGAGCTATATGTGGTTGTGCTGAGAAATGGAAAAAGAAAAAGAATATTGATGAGTTGATTGAGGCATGGTGCAAGTTTTGGTGAGACGTGGTGAGTGATTTATTCGCGAAATTGAGTGATGTGTAAGTAAGTAAAAGTGGGTAAGGGATGATGTGGGTCTAAGGAACGTGAGAATGAAAAGATTGAAAGGAAGGTTTGGATAGTGGCAACTTGAGATGTGTAAAGAATTATGGAGTGAGATGGTTAGGAGTCGTGTGGGTCAAGAATATATGTAGTGAAAGTTTGTTTTAAAGGGGTTGAGAAGAGTGGTATATAGTGAACTTTATGGAGACATGTTGCGAGGTGGATTTGTAGACAGTGAGTGAGTTTGGGAGATTTGGTTTATTAAGAGGTGAAACTACGTGTGATTTCTTTGGGCATTTAACGGCATGAAATAAAGTTGTTTAAACAGTGAACGTTGATTTTATGGATAGGTTAGTGACAAGTGTGAGCGATAACATAATAAGAGAAGATCCATGGTAAGAAAGAGTGAGATGATATCGACATGAAATAATGGGATTTGAGCTTTGGCGGAATGAGAAGGTAACCGGAGCACTAAAGAATTAGATATAAGTAATAAGGAGTTGAACTATTAGATGGTATTGTTGAGTATAAAGAGAAAAGAAGGATAAAAGTAAGTTGAGAAAAATGTTCACCGGAGTTATGTGACATAAAAGTAAGGAATCGTCGAGATGTATGATACTGTTAAGAGTAAGTAAGTTAATGGTTATATACGAAGTGTCGGACAACATGATTAATCATGAGTTTAGAGGAATTAAGGGAGTATGAAGTTGGTGGAGTATTTGCACGATACGAGATTTTTGGTGGAGAGTTAGATGATGATACAATTAAGGATAGTATTGGAAAGAATGTTGAGGTAATTTTGTTGATGGGTTTGATGTTCGTTGTTTGGGATGTTAACCAAAGATAGGAAAGAAATCGTGATGTTTAGAGATGGGTGTAAGAGGTTTTATGTCCGGACAGTGGTAGTGTTATGATTTGTGACTAGTGGTTAAGGGTGATGATATATTAGAAAGGTAGCAATCCTAAAGAGGTTGATTTTGTAGAGACCAGATTGATATGTATGGTTGTGAGAGAGAGCATATGATGTGGTTATATGAGGCGGTTGTTAGTAGTTGAGTATTAATGGTATGGTTATATTTGGCATGAGGTGATGGTTATGCGAATGAGAGAATGTGTTATGAGGGGCATACGAATTAAGCTCGGGTGAGAGGTAACTTTTATCTGGTGGTAACTTACGTGATCGGGATTGGATTGGTTGGATGTGATTACGGGTCTGTGATATATAAATGTTTGTGTGAGGTTTTGACCTCACAAGACGTGGTATGGTGTGATTATCATAAAGTTGTTATTTGAATGTTCTGTAATGCATGTTGAGTAAGCTAATCTAATTGAATGATATTCAAAAAGGTAATAATTTGAGTGATCTGGCATGACTGGCTATACTTGTATGTATTCATGATACATGTCAAACTGTGATATGGTAAGAGGATAATATTCACGAGGTTATTATCTGTTTAATTCATATAATATGTTGCTTGTGATTTAGTAAAGTGGATTTGAGTAAGTTTTTCTTGTTCTAGAAGTTATGTTGAGCCAGTACTTTTGGGATTGTGTAAGTTGTGATGACTATCGATGTGGTTGTGGTGCCTCGGGTGGTGATCCGGGCACGATATTTAGTGTTGTGATGCGGGTATTTTCGCACTGCGGTGTGGCTATTGGTGGCGGTGTTGTGATGCCGTCACCGGATGTGGAGGAGTAGGCAGGATGTTTATGATTCGAGTTTCGAAAGTACATACCAGTTATACATAGATTGTTGTTTTGTTTGATGTTGCTCCCTGCGAGTTTCAGTTGGTGCAGATAGACAATTGTCTTGTTTATTGATGTTTCTTACCGATTCGATTTTGGTATGAGAGTAGAGTATGATATGAAGAGAGTTGTATATGTTTTCGTTGTTGTCATGGTATAGTGACATTCTGTTGATGGGACACAGTCGTCAGAAGTTGTTCTGATACTTTTGATCTTGTTTTAAGATGAGGCTTTAGACATAGTCATGGTAAGTGATCGGTGGAACATGTGTTGTATTGATCGGATCTGCAGTGGTTCATAATCAGATTTTGGGACAGTGAGTGTAGGGTGTCGGGAATTAGTGTCATGTTAAGTTTTGTATGAGTTTTGCGGCAATAAAGAAAATAACTTGAGGATCTAGTGTGAGTGTACGTAACAAGTGTGGATCGTGAGTTATGCTTTTGACGATAAGAGTTTTATGTAGTTTATATAGAGAGGTGTGTCATATTGCGGTAATAGGGAACAAGTGAAGTTTTGGATTAAGTTAAGGATTTTGTGGTATAGGTTAGGTGGTGTGACGAGTGAAGTGAAGTATGAGAGTTGTTTAAGTAAGAGAGCCTTGGATATGTGCATGGCGAGTGTTTAGGTTCTAGGTGGTTATCTTTGACATGCGGTGGTGATGAGGATAATGAAAAGATATATCTAGGATTTAGTATTAGTGAGTTACGAGGACGTAACATTTATCTTAAGAGGAGTAGGATGCGATAAAAGAGATTTTGATGGTTGTACATATGGTAGTATATTTGGAAGTAGAGTGTTGGTGTAGCATAAGATATGGATTTGTATATGTTGTGGTTGATAGTGTTAAAAGGTCATAGACGTGCTTGTAGTAGTTCGATTTTAGGAATGCGAGAATACTTCGATAGTGTTGACAGTTGGATGATGAGGTTATGAGTGTGAGTAAACTTCGAGGACGAAGTTCCTTTTAAGGGTGGTAGAATGTAACATTCCGTTTGATGTTTATGTAGTTGGTTATGTATGGAGTTAGTGTCGGGAGAGTTTCTGATGTAGTTGATACGACATCGTGAGCGAGGTGTGGAGGTAGGAATAGTTGGTAGAGTTGGTGTTAAGAGTTCATGGTTTCATGTTCTGTAAGTTGGGGTTTTGTTTTGAGTTCTTAGTAGCTTTGTTGCGTCTTGACCGAGTTAGTATGTTTGTTTTTATGTATGGGTTGAACTTCGGGGACGAAGTTCTTTTTAAGGAGGGAAGACTGTAATACTCCGTATTTATGAGTCTTTGGGTACTCTATCGAGTAGGCCTTACTCTGTCGAGTAAGGGTGAGTTGCGTTTTAAAATAGTTTCTGACCTGTTGGGTACTCGATCGAGTAACTAGGATACTCGATCGAGTAAGGGGGCACTCGATCGAGTACCTT
Source organism: Silene latifolia (assembly GCF_048544455.1). Taxonomy (NCBI): domain Eukaryota; kingdom Viridiplantae; phylum Streptophyta; class Magnoliopsida; order Caryophyllales; family Caryophyllaceae; genus Silene; species Silene latifolia. The sequence goes on along the minus strand of NC_133526.1, from coordinate 29,837,382 downwards.
AGCTACTCGATCGAGTAGCTCGGTTAGCGGGTGATAATTCGACGGGTTTTGTTAATAACACGGATTAATATATAAATCTTTCCGTCACTTTCATAATACACTTTTACAAACCTAATAACATTAAAAGGGAGATTCAAGTTACGTTCTTCGCATTCATCCGTGTTGTTGACAAATCCCGGAGCTTGAGAGGTCGGATTCCATCGTTCTTTATACCTTTGTGATCCTTGCGTCGAGGGTAAGATCTACATACCAATTTTATAGTATTTCGTCAAGTTTCGTTAAACCCTAATTTTGGGATTAGGGGTTTTGTTGTAGATAATGATTGGTAGTGATTATGTGTATGTATGATAGGAGAAGGATTTGTAGAAGAGGCTTTTTTTTATACAGCTGTTGAGACCGTCTGATTGTGTTGCTGTTCCAGGTAGGATTTTCTACTCAGTATTAGTCCCATGATGGGATGATTATTGATGTGTTGTGATTGGTTGTTTGATATAGTAATTGTATTGTGATTGTGATTGTGATTGTGATCGTTGTCTATGGTTCGCGAGGTGTGGTCTCGGCTGAGTGAGGTCACTTGCGGGAGTGGATTCACGCCCTAGTTTCGCCTTCTGTGGAACCCGCCACAGAAGGGATGTGCACATTAATGGATAGGGTTATCGCTCATTATGAGGAGCGGGGATTTGGTGGGTACGGCTGCGGTCCCCCACTGGCAGGGCTGGTCCAGTGGACAGTCGGTGATTGAGATTGTTGGAATTGGTGTGGTTGTGTGTGTGACGGTTAAACTGTCTGTTTATCTTATTGTTGATATATATTGAATTGTGTGATTAGTACTGACCCCGTTTAAATGTTTTAAAAACTGTGGTGATCCATTCGGGGGTGGTGAGCAGTTATTGAGCAGGTATGATATGACGCGTATGGGATAGCTGGGATGAGTCATCACGTGGCAGTTAGAAGTCTTTCTTTGTGTCGATGATGTTTTATAGCTTTGATAGTTTTAGCAAAGAGACCGTCCGAGAATCTTGTATTTCTTTTATCAGTTTTGAATTGCTATGTAATCACTTTAAACATTATATACTTTTAAGTATGTTTCGTTATTGTCTTATGATTATCATTGCCTCGGGGAACCGAGATGGTGGCATCCTTATACCTGAGTGGTCCTGGTAAGGCACTTGGAGTATGGGGGTGTTACAGGAGAGGTGAACGGTGTTCATGCCCGGGTGCTAATTGACTCAGGTGCAACACACAACTACGTTGGCTTGAGAGTGGTTAGGGATATGGGCATTCAATACACCAAAACTGGGGGCGAGTTGAAGGCCGTAAATTCTTCGATCGACCACGCTAATTTACGGGGTGGCCTATGGAGTCCCAATCCGCTTGGGGAAGTGGAAGGGGAAGGCCAAATTCATGATCGTTGATATTGACAACGACGATGTTGTGCTTGGCATGGGGTTTATCGACTCAGTCAGGCCCTTCAAACTTGGGGATGGCGTGATCACAATTACGTCAAACGGGAGCGAGATTAAGATCATGCTCGCATGAGAGGAAGGCAATGCAAGGATCGCTTCCTTACGAGTGATTAAGGTGCCAATAAGAAGGCGTCGGCCAAAGATTCAATTAGGGACTAATCCCACAAGGCATCGGAAATTTATTCAACAAGGGTATTGTTGTTGCTGCACCACTAGAGGCCGAAAAACAGTATGTGAGCATGGTTATCGAGGGTTGACCGTGACGAGCACGTCTACGACTTTGGTGGGGGAGAATGTCATGGTTGGCTTCCCGTCCAACCGAGGTTCACGTGTTGGGTGCGCTTCAAAGCTCAAGAGATCAAGTTTTATGAAAAAATATGGAACATTATATGTGGACAAGGCCCTCGGGAACTGCGTCCGCGGGATCCACACTAGGCATAATCGACTCGAGGTTCTTTCGAATCGAATTAAGACAAATTAGAGTCGCCACCAAGTTTTTTGGGAACTTGGAACCGTTCAAGTCAACTTTACACCTTTCATCGAAAAGCATAAAGTCAATCGACTACGAGTGATTAAAGATAAAGACTTGTACCCTATATCACTCGATTAGAATGATTCTCGTAATCCAATGGTATTTAGACGGATCCACAAACCATAGATCTTGAGTAAGGGGTGAGGGTACGTGTTAGGAAGCCCATAAGGACACCTAACCTCGCCCGTCGATAACGGCCTCTACTAAGTCAAGTATCGGATTTCAATCAAGTTCGTAGCTACTACGATATATGATATGCAAACATCGTTTTAAAATCCTAACATGTGACAATAATTTCTATGTCGATTTAGATGCAACTAAACTAACTTTGTCAAAGTTGTAATTTAGCATGTGGGTTGATTGATCTAACAACATACAAAACAAAGCAAACCAGGCTTAAGGGGAATGGGGAAGCCGTTGGGATCTATCCTATTACAACCCAGGCATTTCATGCCGACACAACAAGAAATTAAAGATACAACTCGATCTAAAATACAACGCTATACACAAAACCATACACGACACACTACACGGCCAATTCGGCCTAGGAAAACGTGCACAAGGGGAGTGGCCCACGGCTCACATGACTCCCGGCCTTGGGTCACTCCTCGTGATGCGTGCTTTCACTTAATCTTATCGAATTAGACATAGGGCCATTCACCAAAGCATGCATTAGCATAAATCGGGCCATGTTGCTTTAAACAACATGCGATTTACTACGCTCTTACATGCATTGGGGCATAACCATCTAACCAAACAAGACTAAGGTTTTTTGAAGAAGTTTTGACTCGATAAAAGTAAAACAAACTTGAAAATTACAACTCGATGAACAAACTATAAATTACAAGCTACGAAACGACAAAGAACAAATGATATAAAACAAACGAAACAAGAAAAGGCACGGCCACCCTCACGGCCTAAAGCCACGTCCACCCTAGTTCCTAGGTTAAATTCATTAGGTTAGATAGATTTGCGAAGCGATGCGGGATGTACATTAGAAAACGATGATAAAAGAGGTCAGAAAGCTTTGCCTAAAACCGGGTGCTCTACACGGCCTAAAGGGTCGAATTAGGTCAAGTTCGCTAATTAATTTAGCTCATCGAGTGTTAATAAGAAGGTGCTAATCACGCACTCTTATACTAGCGAGAAATTATGTGAAAGAGAGAGATGCATTCAATTAAGTTACAGAATTGTTAGTTGATTTTAATGCTTGTGTCGAAGCTACCTAACGTGTCTAATTAGGTTATTAAATTGATCTAATGTCATCTAAATGAGTCATATGTTAACAATCAGAGGTCGAACTAACATGTGAATGATCCTTGGGCAGGTCGAATTAAACGAAACAAGAGAGGGGTCAAAAGCGAGGAACGAAGTTAGAAATCGTTTTATTAATGCCCTACCTTGAACACGAGGATATGTAAATGAGACGGGGTGTACGACCGACCGATGTGGCGGATTTCTTTCCCATCTCAAGTCAACGCGGGTGTTCGTGGTGGTACTTTAACTCATACTCGGACTAAACTAGTTTCATAGTTAACGAAAACAAACGATAAACAAAGTAAAACGAACTATAAAAAAACAAACATAAAACAACGAAATAAAAGGGAGAAGAGGAGGATTTGATGTACCCTCAACCTACATGTATCGTTGACACCGTCTTGGGTCGTAATCGATGGTATATTTTATCTCGAGAGGCCGTCGTCGACGAAGGAACAAGGCAACAAACACGTTTTTTGCAAATCTGGACAGCAACTTTCAAACTGCGATTTCTCACTCGTTTCACGGTGAAAATTAGATTTAAAAGATGTTTTGAAAACTAGAAAGAGAGGAGAACAAATATCTTAAAACAATCCCTGCTCGTTTTGAATTATTGGGCACGAAAAATGAGCACAAACAGAACTGGACAGACAGGAAAAGCCGCGAAAACAGAGTGTATGTCACTCTGTTTTTCGAGGGGATTCGTGTACTCTCAAGGGCAATTTGGCTCGTGAATCTTTGTCTAAGATGTAGATGGATGTTATGTGGTTAATTAGTAACAAGAAACTCGAATTTTGATGGAGGTTTGAGGGTTGAACGAAGGGTTCCAAAGAGGACACACAAACTGATTCTCAGTTTTGTATGTCGGTTTTGTCGAGGGTTTTTGAGAGGCAATTAGGGTTTGTTTCTGGAGTTTAAAGCTTGTAAGTGACGGTATCATGTATGGAGAACTTAGAGGAATAAAAGTATGGCAGAGGGGAGGTATTTATAGGGAGTTAAAGTAGGGTAAAAGAGAGCAACAAGCAGTCGGGCTGCTCTGTTTCGCTGCTGCTGTCCAGCAGCTATTGTGAGCTCGTGTAGGGTTTTGGAGGGGTGTTTCTTGGTGGTTAAGCTAGGGTAATATGGGTAAGATACTAGGGTATGGATTAGGGTTAATGGGCACGGGTTTTGGTGGTGTTTGGAGCGGGTTTTGGACTCGGGTTTGAGCTGAACGAAAACAGGGGGGTCGTGGGCTGTTTCGTTTTGGGGCCTGTTTTGGATGGACTTGTGGAAGTGTTTCGAGGTGTTCTAGGTGCTGGGTTGTTGTGGGTAATGTGGAGCACGGGTTGGTGGTGATGGGTTGCGGGTTTGGACCAAGTTTGAGTCGGTTTAGAAGGGCTTTCGATGGGCTATACAAACACGGGTAAAAGAAGGAATTGGGCTGTGTTGGGGGGATGTTTGGAACGAGATTTGGGTGGGTTAAACAAAGGGTTCGGGGTAGGCTTTGGCTAAGAATTGAAAGCGGGTTATGGGAGAGGAAGTTGGGTCGAAAGTGCGTCGAAAATCGAGCCCAAATCAAGCATAAAACGAGCTCACATATCGTGTGATTAAAACGAGTTTTCAACTTTCGAAATCGATTTTTCAAATCAAATAACACACTAAAATAAATGATTTTTCAAATAAAAAATATATTTTATTTTCAATAAAATAAATTTAAGAAAATAAATTCAAATTAAAACAATAAAATGAATTCACTTTTTTTAAAAAAACATTTAATTTAAATATCATTTAAATTAATAAAATACTTCGTCGACAACGCTCATTCTACATCGTAAAATGATGAGCCCAAATAATGACAATGACAACTAAAGAATACATGTGTCCTATCATCATCGGGTGTTTGTCGGGTTCTCTATAAATTCCAATATCGACGGATACGGGTATCTACAGAGCCCCCACTTTGACTGAGGCTTGGACAAGGCGAAAGTCAAAGTATACCATAGGTCCCTCTCGACCTGAGGATTCTGCGGGTCGTTTATAGTCCATTAGACTTGCGTATATAAGCTTGACCATAAGAAGAGATCATACCTGAAACTTCGTCGGGGATTAACTCTTGCTTCTGTTGCGTCAAATTGTCATCGTTGGTCGTCGACCCATAAAATGCATATATGGTGGATTGAGCCTTATCCTTAGGCGCCTACGTATCCGTTTCTGACGGAATCAAACCCGCGTCGTAGTTCGGCAACTGCTGACACATGCCCAAAGTTTATCATCTGTTGGCGTTTGTCCAAAATTCGTCACCTGAAACTTCGTCGGGGATTAACTCTTGCTTCTGTTGCGTCAAATTGTCATCATTTGTCGTCGACCCATAAATTGCATATATGGTGGGTTGAGCCTTATCCTCGGGCGCCTACGTATCCGTTTCTGACGGAATCAAACCGCGTCGTAGTTCGGCAAGAATCGCCGACACATGCCCAAAGTTTATCATCTCATTGGCATTTGTCCAAAATTCATCATCTGCCGACATTTGCCCAAAATTTATCATCTCGCGGCACTTGTCCGAATGGGACGGGACTTTCCAAGGAGGTTGTCGCCGCTTTCATCATTTGCTTTCAGCTGCTTAATTCTTCCATTTCATACTCTTGTATTGAATTGAATTTCGAGTGAATGTCATCCTTTTCATCTTGATAATGGTCTCGAAGCCAACGGCTTCAGAGCCCCTGATTTGTGATGGCTCTAAAGTCGAAGACTTTAGAGCCCCCAGTTGAAGCATATCCTGCTATATTTGAAACATAGAAAATGTACGAGCAATAATCATCACTTAAGCACATTTGGATCATCGATCTTAAAATTGGATTATTTGAAAGATTGGGTCATCGACCCGAAAATTGAACACGTTGAAAGTCTTGAATAATTGGGCCATCGACCCGAATTTTGAATTTTGACATCACTTAGCATGTTGGGCCATCGACCCGAGGTTTGAAGTTGAAGTGTTGGAATGCTGGGTCGTCGACCTAAAATTAAATTTGAATGACTGGGTCATCGACCCGAAATTTGAACAAGTTGAAAATTTTGAATAATTGGGCCATCGACCCAAATTTTGAATTTGAAATGAATCCCTTGGATGTTGGGTCGTCGACCCAAAATTTGATGCAAAAAGTTTTTGAAATTTCGGAATTCTGAAATATTTGGCATTTTGAAATTGAACCTTGATAGGTGAGCAGGAAATACGACTCAGACACTCTGTATGACCCGTAAATAACGTGGGCGTAGCCCGCTACCGTAAAACAAAAAAGAAAATAAAACCGTAAGTGTGCACGGGTTTTAATTCGATTATTGACTTGTTGGGGGTAGAAATGTAAATTGGCCATTCCGGTGCCAAAAGATGACAAACGGGAATCACAAGGTCGTCGAACTTGGGACGGAGATTTCGTATGGCATGGGCGTGCTCCCGAGGGCACATGGGAATCAAGATCACTTGGCATTGACAAGGTGGATTAAACTCACGGAGCAACAACGTTGGCTTCGCCCAGACACTAAGCACAGACTGATTTTATGAGAACACTTAGACATCACACATGACTTTTGTCGGGAACATTCTGTCACTCTTCTCATCGCCTCCTTTCTTTTCAGCGAGTATTCATCATTTCTTGCCACCGCCTTCTTTCTTTTCAGCGGGCTTTTACTATTTTTCTTCCACGCCTTCTTTTTTTTCAGCGGGTTTTTCATATTTTATGTTCCCAACACAAACCTACATCTATATGACTCGGCATCTTTGCCTAAACCGTTCGATAAAGCTCATTCTGAGACTTGATACTATTCATCCGAACCTATATCCTCATCCTAGCCTACATCGAGTGCTAAGACCGACTCAAACAAAGGTGGCTTCATTTGGACTTGGTTAAGACCCGTAAGAAACCGACAAGATGAAAACTTGGTTGATGAGTGGATTGAATCCCTTGTTCAGAAGGACTGCCTACGTATTCGCGTGGAGCGAAATCAAATCCGACGTAGTTCGATCATGGTGCATAAACATGGCATTTTGATTGGGTGTACACACTCAAAGGTTTCACCTAAGGTATCATGTCATATCTCATTCTAGCCTGTAAAGTACCGTTAAATCCCGTGTTTGGGGTTAGGTGTAAAAGGCTTGGATCTTTTGGGATGTGGAGCTTGGTAATAATTGGTTCGTAAGGTAAACCATCATTCTGAAGGTTCGTTTTGTGGTGCTAAGGCTAACGGGTTATGTCTTACATCGTGGTTGGAAAAGGTGTCTCGGTTTTGATGAAATCCGAGTGCAAATGGGTTGGAAAACAATGTGGGTTCAAATCTCCATATCTGGACCTAAAGGCTGGGTGTAACAGCACAAGCGGAATGATTCTCAAAATTCCTGACTATCCCCTTGTAACCATCTCAGGAAGGACTTAGAGGGTAAAGAGGTCACTACTTACGCTTTTGGGCTTCGCCCATTGAACCTCAACTATGGGTACTTGACTTGAATTCTGGCTTCCGTAACTTCGACATTCAACCAAAAAGCATTCCGCAATAACTTCAACATCGTTTTTCCTTTTTTTTTTCTTTTTCTTTCATCTTTTTTTCATTTTTCTTTTTTTTTCATTTTTTCCAATTTTTCTCTTTTTCTCATTTTTTCATTCTTTTTCATCTTTTTTCTCTCTTTGAAAATGATCTTCTATTCATTCTCTTAGTCATAAATGGATACACCTTGAAAACTGGGCTTCGCCAACTAATTTGGGTAGGAACTAACAATTCCTTGTTAGAACGGGTTGATATCTTCTCTCTTCGAGATGGGATGATTTTGTTGGGGAAAAGGCTTGCCTTCCATCATCGATAGGGGAAACAAGGAGCTAGTCCGGGTTTGTCATAGAATCATTTAAAAGCTTGTCACAAACATTGGTTCAGATGGAGGTTTTCTACCACCAGACATGGAATAGGTAAAGGAATCAAACACGGGATCCTAGTGTACCTTACATTTTGAAACATGACATATTTCTACCCCAGGGATTCCTTTGAGTGTGTTTGCGTTTTATCATGTTTCGGAATGATTGAGGATTGGAAACAAGACATATTTGGAAACGAAACTGCAACTTTTTTATTGGAATGAGAAATGCTTAACAGACTCGAAGAAACGATTCCTAGGACACATCCTAGGTCATCGCGGAACAAACGACTCAAATTCAAAAAAAGAAAGTTCTAGACTCGACTCGACTAAGATAAGAAAACAGATCCCGACTCATAATTTTCAAATTTGGTCTTGAGCTTTCTCTTGTTCAGCTGTCAGCTTAGATGCTCGGCTCTTGTCCTTGATCCCTTTGATGGTCGGCCTCCATCCCGAGGTAGTCCTCTGAGGATCTATGCCAGTGATGAAGGTTGGTGAATCGAATTGTCTTTTATTAACTTCGTTAATAAGAGGAGTACATTCTAGAGCAAGACTCCCGACTTGAATTTCATTCTTCGGGTTTGGCAAGAATTCAGAGCAATCCAAAAATATTTTCCCGATAAACACCCCTTTCAAGTGACATGGGCGGATAAGATGGGAATAATCGACATTGTCTTCGACAGAAACAAAGTTGGCGTGATCGCCAAATGGATTCGTGATGTTATTGGGTTTAACAGTTGGGATCGGGAGTGTCCCATTCTCAATCATGTCTTGGATTTCGTGCTTCAGTCGATAGCACCTTTCAGTATCATGGCCTTTACCTTGATGAAAGGCACAGTAGGCATTTGGTTTATACCATTTACCTTGTTGATCAGCGGGAGGGTCCGGAGTTGGACCAATAGGCATCAGCTTTCCTTGGGCTATGAGCCTTTGGAGAGCATATGTATAAGTGCATCCGATATCGGTGAATGCCCTAAGCGTTTGGCGCTGCGACTTCTTCGATTGCCCTTCTAAGAGATTGATGGCTTCATCAATATGGGTCGTTGCTGGGGCCTTGGCCTTAGACGATAAGGCCCCTTGGTACCCTTTCGGCTTTTCAGCCTCTGCCCTTATGACATCATCTTCTACCTTTATCCCGATTCTTATCAATTCTTTGAAAGAGCCAAAATTCTGGTATTTCAGAGCATTGCGGTAAACGGGTCGTATATTCTTTACGAACTTATCTACCATTTCAACTTCATCAGGCTTCTTGGCTAGTTTCACGCTTTCAGTGCGCCATCTTGCAAGGAATTCAGTAAAGCCTTCTTTTTCTTTCTGTGTCATCACCTCCAATGTTCTTATGTTGGTTTGAATCTCGACATTGTCAGCATAGTGCTTACAGAACTCCACCGTAATATCTTCGAAAGTGGGGAAGTTCTTAAGGTCCAGATTGTAGAACCACGCCTTCGGGTGTTCATCCAGAGATTGGGCGAAAATTTCAGAGAGCATGTCAGCAGGTACTCCCTTCAGTGCTAAGTACCCCTTATAGGCCTTAACATGGTGGACTGGATCTTCTGTGCCCTTAAACTTTGGGATATCAGTGAGTACCATGTTCGTGGGCAACTTATCCTGAATTGGGGCATAGGCCCTAGCATTTTCGTAATGGATGTTCTTCCCCTGGGAGAGTTGCAGACGGTCCTCAATGAACTTGAACCGTTTCTCCAGATCAGTCAGAGGTGGGGTAGATGAAGAGTAATCTTCACCCAGCTTAGATTCGATTGCATCCATTCTGGTCATCATGAGGTTCACGGCCTCAGTGAGTTTGTTAACAGCATCTTCCATTGCTTGACGTCGGGTTTTTGGCGGCCTTTCTACAAGAAAACCCCGAACCGAGTTAATATTCGAATGTAAGAGCCCCTGCACACTTAAGGACACGACACCAACTTGACTCAAACAAAGACTCGACTTGAGACTAATTAACCAAAAGGTTCGACTCACGGTTGGATTTAGACCTTGACTCATTTTAGACTCGACAAAACGACATGACTCAAGCTGTCATAGCTCGATTCTAAACTGGACTCGGTGTGACTAAACCCGTGATTGGACTAACATAGCCCATGGGTTCAAGTGAAATGCCCTAAATGGCCTAGCTTGGACGTTTCTGTGGACTATCCTAGACCAATTGGTCGACCTACGTGACTCGAAGTCCAAGAGGTGAGCTTGGGTGACCCAACAAGGTCGTGTTCTAGACTCTTAGAACGAAACATGCCTAGCCAAACACGGCCAGGACCCGGACACGACTCGACGCATTTCATGCTTGGTTAAGGTTCGAGAGGCATTTTGAATTGATTTTGAAAAACGAAGGATTGATTTGAAAATGATATTTGAAATGGGCAGCATGCCGGCTATAAAAGCTCATTTTGGGCCGAAAAATCTAGTCCTATTTGGGCAGCATTCCGCGTTTTGAAAATCATGCTATTTTGACAGTAAGTTGTTCAAAAGTTCGGTTTTGAAATCGATACGGAAAGTTTTTGAAAAGACTCGGGAAATTCATTTCGCACATTGTCATTCTCATGTTATAAGGATGTATGCTCCTAGACATCTCTAAGTCTCGGCAAGTCTTCTACAAGAAGGTCTATGCCCTCCATCCTTTTTGGGTCTTATAGAGCAAGGGCCTTTAGGTAGAGTACCTAGAAGAGCATCCCCACCATCAAGAACCACGACGAGGAGGAGCGGAAGCAAGCAATGTGCAAGTTCCTGGCATAGTGGGACGTCGCCCCCCACGCATCACAAAGAAACGCTGGGACGGCCCGGGAAAGTCCTTAAGGGTTTATGCATGAATCGTAGCACTATGAGTAATGTTTTACTTTCCAATACTTTCTTTTCAAGTTTCACCTCGGAGGAAAAGACCCTAGAAACAAAGTGTAACTAGTCCTCTTGTCCCCAGCGGAGTCGCCAAACTGTGGACAAGGCCCTCGGGAACTGCGTCCGCGGGATCCACACTAGGCATAATCGACTCGAGGTTCTTTCGAATCGAATTAAGACAAATTAGAGTCGCCACCAAGTTTTTTGGGAACTTGGAACCGTTCAAGTCAACTTTACACCTTTCATCGAAAAGCATAAAGTCAATCGACTACGAGTGATTAAAGATAAAGACTTGTACCCTATATCACTCGATTAGAATGACTCTCGTAATCCAATGGTATTTAGACGGATCCACAAACCATAGATCTTGAGTAAGGGGTGAGGGTACGTGTTAGGAAGCCCATAAGGACACCTAACCCCGCCCGTCGATAACGGCCTCTACTAAGTCAAGTATCGGATTTCAAACAAGGTCGTAGCTACTACGATATATGATATGCAAACATCGTTTTAAAACCCTAACATGTGACAATAATTTCTATGTCGATTTAGATGCAACTAAACTAACTTTGTCAAAGTTGTAATTTAGCATGTGGGTTGATTGATCTAACAACATACAAAACAAATCAAACAAGGCTTAAGGGGAATGGGGGAGCCGTTGGGATCTATCCTATTACAACCCAGGCATTTCATGCCGACACAACAAGAAATTAAAGATGCAACTCGATCTAAAATACAACGCTATACACAAAACCATACACGACACACTACACGGCCAATTCGGCCTAGGAAAACGTGCACAAGGGGGGTGGCCCACGGCTTACATGACTCCCGGCCTTGGGTCACTCCTTGTGATGCGTGCTTTCACTTAATCTTATCGAATTAGACATAGGGCCACTCACCAAAGCATGCATTAGCATAAATCGGGCCATGTTGCTTTAAACAACATGCAATTTACTACGCTCTTACATGCATTGGGGCATAACCATTTAACCAAACAAGACTAAGGTTTTTTGAAGAAGTTTTGACTCGATAAAAGTAAAACAAACTTGAAAATTACAACTCGATGAACAAACTATAAATTACAAGCTACGAAACGACAAAGAACAAATGATATAAAACAAACGAAACAAGAAAAGGCACGGCCACCCTCACGGCCTAAAGCCACGTCCACCCTAGTTCCTAGGTTAAATTCATTAGGTTAGATAGATTTGCGAAGCGATGCGGGATGTACATTAGAAAACGATGATAAAAGAGGTCAGAAAGCTTTGCCTAAAACCGGGTGCTCTACACGGCCTAAAGGGTCGAATTAGGTCAAGTTCGCTAATTAATTTAGCTCATCGAGTGTTAATAAGAAGGTGCTAATCACGCACTCTTATACTAGCGAGAAATTATGTGAAAGAGAGAGATGCATTCAATTAAGTTACAGAATTGTTAGTTGATTTTAATGCTTGTGTCGAAGCCACCTAACGTGTCTAATTAGGTTATTAAATTGATCTAATGTCATCTAAATGAGTCATATGTTAACAATCAGAGGTCGAACTAACATGTGAATGGTCCTTGGGCAGGTCGAATTAAACGAAACAAGAGAGGGGTCAAAAGCGAGGAACGAAGTTAGAAATCGTTTTATTAATGCCCTACCTTGAACACGAGGATATGTAAATGAGACGGGGTGTACGACCGACCGATGTGGCGGATTTCTTTCCCATCTCAAGTCAACGCGGGTGTTCGTGGTGGTACTTTAACTCATACTCGGACTAAACTAGTTTCATAGTTAACGAAAACAAACGATAAACAAAGTAAAACGAACTATAAAAAAAAAACATAAAACAACGAAATAAAAGAAAGAAGAGGAGGATTTGATGCATCCTCAACCTATATGTATCGTTGACACCGTCTTGGGTCGTAATCGATGGTAGATTTTATCTCGAGAGGCCGTCGTCGACGAAGGAACAAGGCAACAAACACGTTTTTTGCAAATCTGGACAGCAACTTTCAAACTGCGATTTCTCACTCGTTTCACGGTGAAAATTAGATTTAAAAGATGTTTTGAAAACTAGAAAGAGAGGAGAACAAATATCTTAAAACAATCCCTGCTCGTTTTGAATTATTGGGCACGAAAAACGAGCACAAACAGAACTGGACAGACAGGAAAAGCCGCGAAAACAGAGTGTATGTCACTCTGTTTTTCGAGGGGATTCGTGTACTCTCAAGGGCAATTTGGCTCATGAATCTTTGTCTAAGATGTATATGGATGTTGTGTGGTTAATTAGGAACAAGAAACTCGAATTTTGATGGAGGTTTGAGGGTTGAACGAAGGGTTCCAAAGAGGACACACAAACTGATTCTCAGTTTTGTATGTCGGTTTTGTCGAGGGTTTTTGAGAGGCAATTAGGGTTTGTTTCTGGAGTTTAAAGCTTTTAAGTGACGGTAGCATGTATGGAGAACTTAGAGGAATGAAAGTATGGCAGAGGGGAGGTATTTATAGGGAGTTAAAGTAGGGTAAAAAAGAGCAACAAGCAGTCGGGCTGCTCTGTTTCGCTGCTGCTGTCCAGCAGCTATTGTGAGCTCGTGTAGGGTTTTGGAGGGGCGTTTCTTGGTGGTTAAGCTAGGGTAATATAGGTAGGATACTAGGGTATGGATTAGGGTTAATGGCACGGGTTTTGGTGGTGTTTGGAGCGGATTTTGGACTCGGGTTTGAGCTGAACGAAAACAGGGGGATCGTGGGCTGTTTCGTTTTGGGGCCTGTTTTGGATGGACTTGTGGAAGTGTTTCGAGGTGGTCTAGGTGCTGGGTTGTTGTGGGTAATGTGGATCACGGGTTGGTGGTGATGGGTTGCGGGTTTGGACCAAGTTTGAGTCGGTTTAGAAGGGCTTTCGATGGGCTATACAAACACGGGTAAAGGAAGGAATTGGGCTGTGTTGGGGGGATGTTTGGAACGAGATTTGGGTGGGTTAAACAAAGGGTTTGGGGTAGGCTTTGGCTAAGAATCGAAAGCGGGTTATGGGAGAGGAAGTTGGGTCGAAAGTGCGTCGAAAATCGAGCCCAAATCAAGCATAAAACGAGCTCACATATCGTGTGATTAAAACGAATTTTCAACTTTCAAAATCGATTTTTCAAATCAAATAACACACTAAAATAAATGATTTTTCAAATCAAAAATATATTTTATTTTCAATAAAATAAATTTAAGAAAATAAATTCAAATTAAAACAATAAAATGAATTCACTTTTTTTAAAAAAACATTTAATTTAAATATCATTTAAATTAATAAAATACTTAAATCGACAACGCTCATTCTACATCGTAAAACGAGCCCAAATAATGACAATGACAACTAAAGAATACATGTGTCCTATCATCATCGGGTGTTTGTCGGGTTCTCTATAAATTCCAATATCGACGGATACGGGTATCTACATTATAAAAGCATCTGGAAATGTCTGGAGTGTCCTAAAAGTTTCCAAAACATGGTAGAGTTTTCTACAATATTGTAGAGGGGTCCGGAATATTGTAGAATAATGTAGAGTAATTTAGAGTATTCTAAAAGAATCTAGAATATACTAGAATAATTTGGAGGCTTGTAGGTTGTTCTAGATTATTCTGGATTGTTCTAGTGCGTACTAGAATTGTCTAAAAGGGTCCATAATGTTCTAGTAGGTACTAGAACATTCATATACATGGTAGAGATATCTAATAGTGTTTGGAACATTCTGAAAGTTTCTGGGGTTATGATGTTCAGAACATTCCAGAAGGTTCCGCTTCTAGAGGGTTCCATAGGAGTAGAAAAAATAGGGGTAAGGGGTATCATTTGCCAATCATCCTACCAAGCACACACACACACCAAACATTGTATCCAAGTCTTGTAATTCTCTTAAGCATTAAGTGTAATATAAGTAATATTTTCATACTTAGTGTCTAGCCTTATTATCCGACATTTAGTCTCTACAACACTTATAAAATTCCGCTGCAAAGAGGTTGCCTGACTTAGATGACGGAGGGGTGCGAGTTAAGTGACACACGAGCTTGGTTTTATAGTGTCAATGTAACCAAGGCGTGACATAGTGCTCGATAAAACTGGCACCGCCTAGCCTAATCCTCATTTAGTGTTGTGCCTAGGCTGTTGGCATACACCCAAACCGAGGGGTAGAGCTCTGCTTACAGGAGATGAACATTTCAACTAGGGCGAAAGTATAAGTCGAACTTTATATATATTGATACCATTGTAATTTTGATTTTAAAAAAAGGCGTTTTGAGATTAGACATGTAATTCTTTAGACATGTAATTCTTTAAATCACGTATGAGTATAAAAATTTCTTTTTACAAAATCACATACCACTATACGAGTATTTATAACGTTGTAAAAAAACACAATAAATGATAATTATGCTATCATGGTGGATATATAAATGATGTAAAATTGGAGTCCATAATGATCACTATTTTCAAACTTTGAGTATTAACTTGGCAAAATCAAAGTTGGCTGGTGTGCGTGGTAAATGCTTAAAATCTCTTAAACAAATGGTTACGGGTTTGATTTTTGGCTCTTGCAAATGAAAAAAAAAAAAACAAATTTGGGAGGGTTCAGCCCATTAAATTGCATTCAGTATCCTGGAGAAGTTTGCCAAAACTATGGGTAGGTGATACTCCTTGATCAACACCAAAAAAAAAGTATTAACTTGGCAATTTCAACGATAAGAATTTAAGAAGTGATTGTAGTAATTAAACGTAGAAAATGTGTTTTAGTTAGTACCCGTACACCTAATTTAATAACAATAAGTCTCTCTTATAATAACACGAAACAAATTACTACTCTCTAGACACTATGGTTTTGTCATATCTATACATATGAGTAATACTTGATATATAGTAAGCTTGCGACAAATGCTTAATAAAGCTTAACTATAATTCAAAATCAAAATGGAGTGTATGATGTTCTCATGTTCCCTTCATTTCCGTGAATCAACGTTGACTTTTTTCTATCTATCAATTGCTTTTTATTGAGTTTTGTTGTTCAATTTTGATGATGTGACGAATTCACTCGCACAAAACATTATTTAACTTTCTATTATGCCATTTCCACCTTAAAGGAGGAAATAAGTGAAGCCTTGAAAATTCAGCGCGTCTTGCTTCAGACAGGCCTTTTTGGTTTGAAATAATAAGACGGGATTTTGTAACCATTTTACAGTTAAATGTGACCACTATTGAAAAACCAGTTACCATAAGCTGTAACATTACCTATACCATTGTGGTTACATTTAACTATAAAATGGTCAAATATGCCCGTCTGAAAAATAAGACGAAAAGTGTCCGTCTGAAACAAAAATTTGTGTTGAAAATTCATGTGTCAATTCAACTCCAGGATGTCAACCAAACGAGTTTTGGGCAATTCACATGAATTGGCCAATTCATGTGTTTTGTAAAATCATGGGAAATTAATTCCCGTATGACAACCAAACGAGACCTGAGTGTGTCGTGCATGGGTTTATTGTGCCGTGCCGTGTCAGTCAAATGAAAATGACGGCCCAGGCACAGCCCATGGCCCATAGCGTGTCATATCGTGCTGGATCATGCTAATTCTGTGTCGTGCTAAAATGGGTCGGGGCTATGTTGAAACGGGCAAGCTCAACAACTCGCGGACCAATTTCCATCTCTATACTCTGCTAAATTCGCCACTGATTAGGCACATAAACGTTACTATATCATTGTATGTTGTACAATAATCCAAGGAGAATAAGAGAGATATAAGGAGATAATTGAAATACTGAACTTTAATAAAGAAAGTTCTTTTCAAAATTCCATGATTATAGCAGCAATGATTGGCTTAAATAGTGAAGAAGAAACAATAACTTGGTGAGGCACGCTTCCGCATTTATTATTCCGTTTGGTCATGTTCCACTTCACACTCGCTCGCATACGAAAGCCATTCACCCTTTTGTTGTTCTACGATTTGCTATTTCAGGCCTCCAAAATATCAAATCATGTGAAATTCTTGTGTTTTTTGAGAGAACCGTTTTCCTTAAACATAATTGATCAAATAGAATATTATAAAGACTTAGATGTAAGGAGTACTGTCCTCCCGAGAACACAAAAATTTTTCATCAAATCATATCATATTCTACGCAAGTATAATTTTGCGTATAATTATTTTTAGGTGTTAAATGAGCCAGTGAGCCATAATGGCGGTATGATATTAGAGGTGGAGAATTCAAAAATGTGATTAATTATCTGTCATATTTAATTCTTAACTAATAGACTAAGACATCTTCAGTTATGCGAGTTTAATTTAAGATCCTAGATAATGCCCTTTGATTTAGCGAGGAATTGGTCCAATACTCCAATGCTTAGATGTTCGTATCTTATGGTTAGAAGTTACTCCATAATTCTGGCTAATATTTTTTATTTTTTTGGGTGACGAGAAACCTGCAATCGTTATTTTTTGTGTGCATTAGATAAATCTCCGGATATACGTAATAATCTGCAAAATACGTATACTAAGTAAGTCACCCAAGAGTGACAAGTTCAAAGTCTATAAGGCATATTGTCAAATCATAAACACCCCACAAAATTGCTCTTAAGAAGATTTTGTGTTAAACCTGAGCCCCTTAGAATTTTTGCTAGTATTAATTCAATCTATTTGTTGATAAATTGACTTCTTTTCGCATTTTTCACTACAAACTCGCTAGGGTTGTTCACTCGGTGGTCCGGACCAAAGACCAGACCGAACCAGCCGGGACCGAATTTTATTTGGTCCGGTCCACGGTCTACCTATTTACTCTACTTTGGTCTTCGGTCCGGTCCTAGATCAAACCAAATGGACGACGGACCGGACTATGGACCAAACTTATATGAGAAAATAATCTTTAAAATTGTAATATTATTGATTTTATTTTCTGCTTGTTTACACGTATTATAAGATGTGTCATTAGAAAACGTTGCTTATTTTTATCGTTATGAACTTTTCAAGTTCTAATTTATATGCTAAACCATCTCAATGACAATCATATTTGGTCCATTCGGTCCGGTCCGGTCTAGTCCACACGTTTTTGTGGTCCAGACCGGACCGGACCAATATTAATACGGTCCGGTCCTCGGTTCACCTTTTAACCTTTATTTGGTCTTCGATCCTAAGAGTTTGGTACGGTCCGGTCCAACCCTGGACCAATGAACACCCCTATGGGTGTGACAAATAGGTTATTGGATCGATTATTTTGGATAATTGGATACACACTCCAACTCAGATGGTTTGTGTTGTTTTAGGTGAATTTTTTTTTTTTTTTTTTTTTTTTTGACAGCTGTAAAATAAGAGTTCTACATACGCAAGGCTTGTTTAGCCAAACCATGCGCTATACTATTTAGACTCCTAGGAATAAAACTTAGACTCAAGCAATGAAAGAAACTGAATCGATCACGAACATCCTCCAGGATACCAGCAATCAAGTGATCTTCCTTGTCGATTCCCGCTACTTGATTGATCAACTGTAGACAGTCGGACAGAACGGCTAGATGGAGAATTCTCTGATCTTGCGCCCATGACACGACGTCCCTGACCCCGAGTGCTTCTGCTTGTAACGCTGATTCCGCCCTGATGTGCACTTGTCTCCTGGTGATTTCCTTACCTGTTTGATCTAAAGCAATCCAACCGACCGCCGCTTCAAAGCTCCGTAGCCAGCTAGCATCCACTTTGATCCTAACCACCCCACAAGCGTTGTGGTTTCCAATGAGATTAACAGGGTGACCAATACGAATGGCTTCACGATCCTCCTGTGACGAGTCTTCCATAGAACTTTGGAGCTTATCCTGGGCTGATTGTGTAGAATGGGAATTACTTAAAACCTGAATATTTCTCCGGATTGAACTAAAGAAACATCCCGTAATAGTAATCGGATTTAGATCCAAATCCTGAAAAATGACCCTGTTTCTCAACGACCACACACCCCACAGGATGGCCATAAAAGTGATCATCTTGGCCTTACCCCCTTCACTTTTTGAGAAGTATCGCATCCAATCATAAATCCATTCCGTGACCGATAGCCCCTCGGTACTTTCCACCCGGATTCCCAAATCCGAGGTCGCCCATAGACGTTGAACAAGACTACAGTCGCGAAAGAGATGTTCCATGGATTCCACACATTTCAGCCCCTCTCCACACATGCCACAGAATGGTTCGATGTCAAGCTTACGCTTCAGGAACTCACTACCAATAGGCAGAGCCTTAACAATAATTTTCCAGATAAGAATTTTCCAAACCTCCGGAACGGGTAATCTCCATAACGTTTTCCTACAGAACTCTCTCCCTCTGTCATTAATTCTTGACCTGTCTTTAATGGAACCTCTTGCAGTCATATAGTTATGAAAAATCAGTCCATAGCCACTCTTAACCGTAAAAACTCCATTCTTAGTAAACGGCCAATAGACCTTATCCCTCACCCTAAGCTCGCAAGGTGGGATAGCCAGAATATGACTTGACCACTCTTCCTTGAAAACTGTACTAATTAAATTAGCATTCCACTTACCATTTTGGTCAAAAAGATCACTTACTTGCAAGCTTGCCAAATGGCTATTGTTCAGATCAAGCCACATATCCTTTGGTTCCGGTTGTTTGCCCCCCACCCATCGAGCAGTCCACACATTTAACCTCGAGCCCCTCCCAATTTTCCAACCAAAATTATCCAGGATAAAAGACAGCCCATGTAGAATGCTACGAATACCCCACGAACTCCCAGTCCCTCTGATGGGTTGCAAATCGTGCTGGAAAACCTGAGACCCAAACACCTTTTGCCTGAAAATCCTGCAAAATAAAGAATTTTCCCCAGAGACCAGCCTCCATCCATGTTTGGCCAACAAGGCATGGTTAAGACACTCGACATTCCTGATTCCGAGCCCTCCCACACTCTTAGGTAAGCTCAGAAAGTTTTTGCTACACCAGTGGATGTTATTACCCATCTTACATCCCGTCCACCAAAATTGTGTCAAAAGAGAGTTAATCTTTTTTGCCACACTTACCGGAATTTTAAAAACCGATAGAACATAATTTGAAAGATTGGATAGAACCGATGAAATTAAGGTAAGGCGACCCGCTGGTGATAGAAAAATTCCGTTCCAAGAAGAGATACGTTTGGTGACATGCTCAATAAGAGCAGTAAAAATTCCTTTTTTGGATTCGGTAAACTCTGCCGGAATTCCCAGATACTTACCAATGCCCTTATTCTTAGTGATCCTGAAAATCTTTAACATCCTTTGTGCCCTATTCAAAGTTGTATTAGGGCTGAATAAAATCCCAGATTTGTCGAGGTTTAATTGTTGTCCTGAGGCCTCGCAATAGTCGAGAAGAAGTCCCATGAGATGTTGGACAGTGTCACCCTTATCCTTGAAAAAGAAAACCGAGTCATCTGCGAAAAAAAGGTGAGTAATAGGCCGAGTACCCCTAACAAGTTGAACTCCATGAATCATATTCAGGTCATGGGCATGATCTATGTTACTGGCTAGAACCTCCATGCACAAGATAAACAGATAAGGTGACAGAGGGTCGCCCTGCCGTAGACCACATCGGGGCCGAAACTGGGGAAGTGGACCTCCATTTACAAGGATTTCATAGCTCACCGATGTGACACAGTTCATGATCAACATCCTCAAACGCTGAGGGAACCCGAATTTTTCCAAGACCGCCTCTAAGAAATCCCATCGAATACGGTCATAGGCCTTACTCATATCTGTTTTAAAAACTCCTACACCAGTCCTCCCCTTCTTATTGTTGGATATTTTATGAATTGCCTCATGAGCCACTAGGATGTTATCACTAATACTCCTTCCCGGGAGAAACGCATTTTGCGTCTCCCCGACCAAGGAATTCATGACTTTTGCCAACCTATTTGTAATACATTTGGAGACCACCCGCATCATCACATTACTCAAGCTGATAGGTCGGTAATCAGACACTCCCTCCGGACTCTCCTTTTTAGGAATAAGAGTAATAAAAGTACGATTTACCTCCTTTAGGAGCCTTCCTGAGTTCGAATGGATGAATGACTTTCGTGAAATCCCGTTTAACCATGGACCAACATCGTTGGTAAAAAACCGCTGGAATGCCATCCGGCCCCGGTGCTTTAAAAGCTCCCATTTGGAAGACCGCCCTCCTGACTTCTTTAGCCGTAAACGGCCGATTGATACGGTCAGACTCGTCTTGTGTAAACTTGCGTTCCACATGCGTGAGAGTGTGTAGGAAGGCAGATTGGTCACGCCACGCGTGACCCTCACCCGAAGCCAGGAAAAGGTCCATAAAAACCTTCTGAAACTCCCCCTTTACCTGACCTTCATCGTATAGCCAAGTCCCATCAGCGCCTTTCACCCCATGAATAAAATTCCTTCCGGCACGTCCTTTGACCCAGTTGAAGAAAAATTTTGTACAAGTATCCCCATCAACCATCCACTTCAATTTGGCCCGCTGTTTCCAGAAAATAGCCGTGGCTTTGGCAAAATCAGTGACTTCCTCATTCACTCTTGAGTACTCCTCCTCCCCACTACCCGTAATGGCTAAATCCATACCATGTTCCAGCCTTTGGTCAAAAGCATCTCATTTGCCGTGCCATTCAGCACGCTTATCTAAGGTCCACTTCTTGACACACGTCCTAACTCTAGATAACTTCCTGGTAACACGGAAGGCCGGAGATCCCAGATCCTCCATATTCCACGCATTCTGAATCTTATAATTATAGAAATCGATCATAAATTCACAAATCTAACTCGATCGATCTGTTAAAATTTTGAAGCACATGCAATTGTATATAAGCCTGTACAGGCCACACACCTAACAAACTCATCAAGGCCACTTGAACTATTCACGAATAACGATGACAAGTACTTATTATTAGACTAGCACTACTACAGATACAGCCTATAATAACGGGTAAAAACCGTTGTAAAAACAAAAAGCGGACGTTGTAGAAGGTATTTACAACGGTTTGGTTATTTAAAGAAACCGTTGTCTAAAGTATTCACCACAGTTAAAAGCCGTTGTTGTTGGGTGTTCACCGTTGTGGAAAGTGTTTCAAAAATTTGGAGGGAATAATATAACAACGGTTGTCGTATATATAACCGTTGTTGTAACTTTCCCTCCAAAATTGTGAAGTCTTTTGACAACGGGTTTATGCTACATACCCGTTGTTGAAATTTTTAGTAACAACGGTTCTTAGTTTAATACCCGTTGTTGTAATTTTACCTCCAAAATTGTGATGACTTTTAACAACGGTTCTTCGATTAAAACCTGTTGTTGAATATTATGCGCGGGTATTTGTGAAAGTCATTCACAACGGTGTTATTTTTATTAACCGTTGTGAAAGGATTCACAACGGTTTTTTTAGTAACCGTTTTTATTACGAACTCCTAATGTTTTGAAAAATTAAATTTGTTTCATGCCATTCAAAAACTTGCATATATCAGTAGCACCATATACCAGCACCAGCATAAATCACAGCTGGGTTCATCAGAACTCAATAGATTCAATTCAACCACAACAAAGAAACATCATATATTTTTATATATATATATATATATATATATATATATATATATATATATATATATATATATAATTACAAGGAGTTAAATTTACATGAACTAATCATTCCCTAACTTCAACAAAAAATTTACTAATAAGTTGATCTAAACTATGAGTATCATGCATTTCTATATTCTAAGACGTAGTTGCCCCACATGTCTCTTACCTCGTCTATATCTATACTTGAGTACTGCTCAATCTGTTGTGACGGGTTGATTGCATACTTTGCGGAAAAAGAAAGAGAAGACATTATGGTATATATATAAAGCAAGCAAGACAACATTAGCAACATCATGGTATATATAGCAACAAGCAAGACAACATTAGCTCTAATTTAAAAAAAGTAATAAACACATGTTTAAATTATTACTAACCTTTTCTGGAATAATGAGATATCTTCGCCTAATAATATCCAACATGAACCGACAAGCGTAGTATCCACATTGTATGCTATCTGGCTGGCGAGGGGCCTATTATTACATTAAAAAAAAACAGACGAGAGAAGGCTCACATCAGAATCTTGAACTTTAGGTATTGTATTAGTATTAAACACAGATTTTGCACTTAATGTTATTGTATTTGAGCACGTACCCCTGTTATCGTAATAAAATCAGGGCCAACATCAGAATCTTTCGTGGGTTGATCCTGCTCGTTTGCTCTTTTCTTCTCAAAGGCCCTTTTTTTAAAAAATAAAAAAGGAGGCGTAAACTAATTTTTAGGGGCAAAAATATGAAAGAGCTTTTTTCTATAAATAAAAATTGAAAATGTTATTATAAATAAATCAGTATTATAAACTTACATATTAATCAAGCGCTTAAAAGTCTCGCTTGGTTGATGATGTAAAGAGTCCAACGTAAAATTTTATTCCTTGTCGGCATGATGGTCGCTAGCACCCAATGAGTCTTACATCAAGAGACATCATCATTATTAACAAGTACATATATTAGTTATGAAAATGCAATTGTAGGGGGAAACGTAATATTAATTTGTTTATTACCCTTTTTCATTATAAGCGCCAAAAATCAACTTCTTGGTTGTCGCCAATTCTTTGAGCAATATAATCTACCCGGTCTTGGAACGAGAAATCCGCAATAAATAAAGATAAAATAAAGGGGCACGGGAACCGTATTGATCGGATGGAATATTCTTCTCGGGGATCACTCTCAATTTCAATATCCTACATTATTACGGTATTAATTCCGGTATTTAAAACACTATCTAGTAGTCAGAATATTAGAATATGAAATTATTTATTAAGAAACTTACTTCATCCAAACAAATACGTGTTGGATATCAATCTGGTCTAGGCCAGCCCATACGGCTAGCATATCCCATGATAGAAGTACTTGGCGCTCAACCCCTAGAATATCCTCCTCGAGCGGAATAACTATTAATTGCTCGGTTGCTATGCGATGGGCAGCCTCCTCATGCAGTTTTCTCATCGTCACCGTTCTTACATATCCCATGTAATCCTTCCCTTTATATTGTGTGTCGTTTAAACTCCTAACTTTCAATGATGAGGTAGTAAGCGAGAGTAAGACGGGGACTTAGGCTTATCAGTCTTTTTTGTCCCCTACACAAAATTACCATGCTTTTTATAAATACAGAAAAAATATAAATAAAGGGAGCGAGGTTTTTAAAAAAATGGAGAAGTTAATTAAATACCTCATCAAGTTGTTGTCTCGACGAGGTCGTTGGCATGTCTGTGGACTTAGGCTTATCCGCCAAAGCCGGCTTTTTTGTTCCCTACAAAAAAAAATAACATATAAATTTAACATATAAAAACATTCAACAATTAAAAATTTAACATATATATAAAGGTATTTCTTCTAACCCCAACTGCTTTCCGCTTCTGAGGCGGAGACGTCCGAGCCAAGTAGATGTGAGTTTCAGGCCATTGGATGAAACTTCCAAGCGCATCTCCCAGAATGGTAATGTCGTCACGAATCGGGACAGCGATTTGCAAGTTTTCATGGCCTGGTAAGACCGTAGTTATCTCTACTTTGGTATGATTCGGCAAAAGTTTTTCGCCATGAACTACGTTTTTTCGCTGCCGCAGATTTGGTGTGCATTTCTACGAGACCCGCCAACACGCACATGTGGCTTTTCGGTTTTAGGGTCGCAAGAATAATCGGCCTCTTGTTTACGGCCTGAAGAATATACACATACATTATTATATCTTTGCAAAAACGCTTCAGCATTCAAAAGATTTTGCAAAAACGCTTTCTGTCTCAGGCCGATTTTTGCACAAACTTCAGCATTCATATAAATTTAACTAATTAAACACTTCATGCATACCTTATCGAAAACAGGGAATTGACTTGAAGGGGATGTATCTTGTTTTCCATCACCGTCTTCTCAAGTTGCATCTCCTTTTCGGACCCATTATTTACCTAATAAAATTAACCAATGGCACGATGTCGGAAGTTATAGAATTAGAGTGGCGGGGAACACACCCCCGATCTTACCCAAAAAAAAAAAAAAAAAAAAAGAAAAATAAGGAAGTATGAGGTACCTGATCGGCTTTAATTGTTACAACTTTGAAGCATTATTAGGTACCGATCTTTCGAATCTCGTTGACCGATACTTCCTTCTCATGTATTGCCAAGGTAGTAGCGGCCTCTTGACCAATCTGTTGTACCTTATTATTACCCCTTTTAGAAATGACATCCTCCATCATCTTCACTTCTTCTTCGGAAAGCTTACTCCAAAGATTCGGCTTTAGTAGTACGGATGCCATTAATCAAGTCGCTTGCCAAGAATGTAATGTGTCGGCAATTTTTATCCCAACAATAACATGTGAATTGAACTTAAATGAAAATAATAGAATAAATGTTACCATGTCACCTTCTCGGACTTAGTCTTCCTTTTCTTCTTTATCGGGCAGTTTTCCCATAATATTTCGTTACTCCAACCTGTAACGGGACGCCCCTCAAATGACTCGGATGTTCGGGTCGGCCGATCGCTCTAGCAAGAACGTCATTACGACCACTGGGAGTGAATTTCCCTTCTTCTACCTCTTTCAATACGTTGTCCTATAATATATTAAATAAACTTCAAATTATATTTGTGGCTAAAATAATAAAGTTAGTAATGAACTCGTCTTAATAAAATAATGCTTACTATGTTGGCCAACACTTCCTCATCATATTTGTCACGCGACCGGGATCCTTTAGGCGTGTGCCCTTCTTTATAAGTTACATGCCGATCCACCTCTTTCACTCCTTTTGCCACCTACACATTAACATGGTAACATTTATGCAAGTCCAAGTGTGATTAAAAAAATAAAGTCTCACAGGGGAATAATGCATGCTACTTACGAGGTTCTCTTCTATCTTTCTGTAACCGCCTCGAGAACCATACCATTTCCCCTTCTTGCATGAAATGTTAGCACGATTTCTTCTGCTAACGACCTTCAAATAATTATATAAAAGCGCAAGTAGATGAGATAATAAAAAGATTATATAAAGGACTCATTAATTAAAAAAATGATAGGTAAATCGTTAAAAGGCGAGGATATTTAACCTGAAACTTCTCAGTAGTTCTCATCTTTTTGAAAAGATCCCATTGTTCCTGCTTGATGGTGGGACACTTGTTTTCCGGTGGGCTCTTACGCATCTCCCCCGTTGCCTTGTCCACATACAACCAATCCCTAGCAACGTCACCCCTCCACTGCCTGTGGACATCCGCTGCCTTATGCATTAAATACGGATCATGGCTTTCATCGGGTATAATAAAGCCTTCCTTTACACGAGCCAAGTATAACTCCGCCAATTTTGGATTCAAATTTCTAAAATCATCTAAATGGATAGGCACAAACTGTCTTGTGCAAGTACCAATCCAACTGGAGAAAAGACCCGCATTTGGACCAGTAGGGAAACCCATCTCACTCCATGTTATTTTGAACGGCTGTTTAGCGGCTATAGCTGCAAGGACTCTCTGGCACTTCGTAGCACCCCTCTAACCAGGCTTATTATCACCAGGCTTATTATTCTTTTGACTTCTTTTACGTTTTTCACCCATGATAATCCTAAAACCCAAATATGAATGATATAGAAAATGAACAACTTAACAACGTACATGCAGAGTATTATCTAAAACCCTAAACCCTAATAGGAATGAAAATTTAAAACAACAGATTGAGCTTCTAAAATCCTAAACCCTAATAAGAGGAGTGAAGTAGATGATGCGGGATGATAAAGATAACAAAGAAGACGAAAAACAAACAGATGCATGAAAAATAAACAAGATGATCGTCTTAAAACCCTAATGACGAAACACAAAATTAAAGTGAACATACCTGATGATGATGATGATGATAAAGAGAACGAGCAGGATGATAAGGGAAGGCAACGCAATCTGGGCGTCGGAAATTGGGCGACGGCCGGCAACGAGAATGTAGAAAGCGAGGAAGAGAGAAAAATTAACTCAGGATACCAACGATTGAACTAATGTTGTGTGTGTTTGTGTATGGCATGCTGTATGGGTTTCTAAATTAGTTTTTTATTAAGACAAACTATTGACAATGGGTGCTCAGAGAAGAACCGTTGTTATATGTTAATAACAACGGGTCAATAAAAGTCAACCGTTGTCAAAAGTTTATTACAACGGTTAAAATATACCCGTTGTAATATATTTTCACCAAATTTGCGCCAAAATGAAATATGTCAAAAAAATCATTGACAACGGGTAGAGGTACTACACCCATAGTTGAAAGTATTAACAACGGGTAATTTAAATATAACCGTTGTTATTGTTGAACCTTTTTTTTTTTTTAAAAATTACTGTAATTCCATTACAGTCCAAACCTGTAACAATACATACTGTAACAGCAGAAGCGCCATATACTGCAACATTATTCAGCAATTTCAATACCAGCATCCACATCTAATAATAAGATCAAGAAAATAAGACAACACCAACAACGGTTGTTTAAGTATGACCCGTTGTTAAAACCAATAACAACGGTTAACAACACATAACCGTTGTAATTAAGTTTGGTAAAATTCGCGATCAATTCTACAACGTGTTTTGATGATTTTCGTGAATAAGCGTTGTTAAAGGGCCGTTGTGGTTGTCTGTATTTGTAGTAGTGTAGGGAAAGTAGAAAATTGCCCCAAAAGATTTCCACCTATGTGCCAATCACCTCCAAAAAATTTCAATAAATGCAAATTAAATCAACCCCATATGTTTAACATTTGGTGCAATTTAACCTCTATTTAATTGATTGAGGTGAATATTTAATATTTTATTTCCTCTCTTATTTATTTTCCATTTAGTTTGGCTCATTTTTGAAAGAAATTTGGTCAATTGACCAATCTACCCTACCACATTCTTTTACCCTTAAACCCTAAGTCATTTTGTGCCTTCTCACAATCTCACATATGCTCCGTTGCCTTCTCCAACACCATCAGACAACACCTTTTACAACTCACTAGACAACAACAACCCAGCTATGCTGTGCACAACCCTAGTCCGCACTAGAGCGACCTAATGCACATTGCAGCAGAAGCTGAATCAGAGACTCCCAATTCAGGCCAGGCATCTAACCAAGCTCAGGTTAGCACCTATGCAATTGCCCAGGCACGAAGGAGGTTCACTAGGTCCAGCTTTCAGCTGCCAGTTTGGCTAGCTAGAAATGCTCTTAACTAAGTCCAGAAGAAGTCCTAAACATCCAAGATGAGAGCCAAGAATTCAGACCAGAAATCAAGCAAGAAACAACTCACATGTTGCTGCAAAGTTGTGATAAAGCATAAAGCAAACTTTCCATTTTTAGGGAGGCAATTGTGAGGCTGTCTTTAAAGGACTTTGATCAGTTTCTCCCAAAAGCAAGCCATAACAAAACAACAAGGAGCCTTGACTTTGGAAAGAGCTCAGCTAGCAAACAAGACAACAACAACCTACACACAACAAACAAAAAACAAACTGACTCTTGCTTTAATTCAGTCTGTTTTTACCCAATGCTTTATTTTTCACTACTATTTATTTTCAATTCCCAATTTTTAAAATACTAGTTGTTATTTGTACTTTTCCTATATGTGATCTTGGCCCTTGGATGTAAGAATACTCGAACAATTGTTTAAGCCAAGGCCTATATAAGGACCTATGTCACAACTGCATGAGGCAGGCTATTTTGAATGAAATCAAACTTGAGACTTCTCTCAACCTTTTCAAACTTGTGCATAATTGATGTAGTTTTAGTCTAGACTTGATAATTAACTTGTGAATCTTCTGTGGTTAATTGATCAAAGTTTGTTGGCATAATCAAATTGATCATGTGCTTGACTGTGGATTAATTTAATTGTGTTGTTCAAATTTGAGTCTGAATCCTGTGTTAATTCGTGGATTTGAAACTTGAATTTTTCAAGTTATTATCTTGGAATTCCTGTTAGCATTCTGTGGAAATTTGAGGTCTTAACTATATCTTTTATCAATCAAAACATCACAAATATCAAACCTACATTCAGCCTGTCATGTCACTTTGTTGGAATTATTAAAAATAGCTAGAGTGACTTAACAATCCTGGAAATTTGCTTATAACTTATTTATATATCAAAGTTAATTGTCTCCAAATTTCATGAATTTTAAAGTCCAATTGATATTTTATTTCAAGTTCTAAAGATTGTTGCATTCAGATTTAAATGCTGATATATCTAGGGTTTTACACTGTACACATGTTGTCTGTTAGGGTGCAAACCTATGTCACACATTGGTAGATTAAAGATGGAAGATCATCTTTATAAGTGTCAAAAGAATATAATAGTACGAGGCATTTTGGGAAGAAGTCCAAGAGTAAATCCGTGAGGGCTTGGCCCAAAGCGGACAATATCGTACTATTATGGATAGTGAACACTAGCGCAGAATAGGCCCAACACGATATATTCACGCTTTCGCACAACACTGTCTAACTCCGTCGACATCATTTTCGTTTGTGGAGGGGGATTTGTGGGTAGATTAAGTGTATTCATGTGTAAGGGTGGTGTTATGTATGGTTAGGTTGGGTTTCGACGAGAATTAGGTAGTGGTGGTTGGATGGATGGTGAACTTATGGGAGTGGTGGCCAAAAGGAGAAAAGGTGTGTTGTGGTGGATAAGAAGAGGATAATACCGGGTTTTAGATAATTATTTAGTGAAATGGTAATATGTGGAGGAAAATAAAAGTAGAAGAGAAAATGTGGGGTTACATGTTATATTAACCACAAATGATAGATAAATAAGAAAGTGGAAGATCATTGTGACTTACCGGTTTAAGAAATGTGAAGATGTTAAAACAATAGGAGGGAATAATATTGTGTGTGAAATATAATTATAAATTAATTGTGTTAATTTAATTTTCATCTTTTAAATTAGAAAAGTTTAATGGTAGAATTGAATTGAACCAAATATTAAACATATGAGGTTATTTGTACTTATTGAAAGTTTTGAGGGTGATTTGCACATAGGTGGAAATCTTTTGGGGGCAATTTGTCACTTTTCGCTTTTTATAAATTAAATTAAATTATACTAAACTAAAATCACCTGAACTAAACTAAATTATTGAAAAAAAATGATCAATATCCTACATAAACGTAATATAAACTGATTTAATTTAATATACTTTAAGTGCAAATAATAGGTCTTATTTAATAAAAATATCTGTTTTTTTTTCTAAAACGGGTCCCCATACTATTACACGTTATTTGTAACTTGTAAGTAGTAGTGACAACAAATTATTTTCCATTTTTAAGACAACTTGTCTTGCTATATTGAGATGTATTTGTCTCATTTCCCCCCTTTATATATAAAAGTGTGCAAGGAGGAGTTAAGGTTGTGTTTTTTGGCAAAATTGTCGGATGAATAGTTGAACTTTTTTTGTCTTCTTGTGCGGCTTGGGCTAGGTAATTGGGGCTTGCTTGTTGCCCTTGCATTTTCTTTTCTGGCCTGCTAAACAAAGGCCTCTTACCAATTATTATCACCCCAACTCAGTCTCGGGCGGTGCCTATTACTTTGTTGTCATCGTCTGTCATTATTATGTCACCTTTGTCGGCCACCTTTTTCCGGGCTAGATCTTGCCGGCGTCGTTTATTGGTCGTGCCTTATCTGCCCTGGCCTGCTGTTTACCCTACTATTATCATTCTTTATTATGTCCCCTTTTTCGGCTGCCTTTTCCGAGCGATGTTTTGTCGAGAGCTTTACGGTCACCGCATTCGCTATTTAACTTCTTTGACATGAAAATGGCCACAATCTTCATGTCACCACATCGTCGGCCGTCCCTTTTCCGATACTGCTCGGCGACGTTTTCTTTTGTGGATAAGAACTCATCTTTCCGGAATTTGTTCGGTGAGTTGCATTTATGGTGTTTTACCTTTTGCGCGGGGCATCCGCCCCGCCTAGATTTGGTGAGCACGATACATTCTACTAAGGTGGTTAGGGTATGGATAGTTAAAGTTAAAATTGGACACAGGACAATCTACAATTGGCCTGCAATGGGCTTTGTCTCTAAATGCCTATTTGGCCCGCGCCACTGTAATTTGAGATTCATTAGCGTGTTCGCGTGTAGTTCATGTCTAGAAATTAATATTGGGTCTTGAAAATAGGTTTTTCGCCGGAAAGCGATCGATAAAACTTTTTAATGGTTGCTCGTGTTTTATCCCCCCTTTATAAAAGTATGCAAGGTGAAATAAGGAGGGAATTTCACTACATGAACAGTCTAACTAATGTGATGAATTGTTGAACCATGTGGATTGGGCTGATTGTTTAGGTTTTGTTTGTTGTTTGTGTCTTGCCAGTTGTTTGCTGATTTTTTGGGTTTTGTTTGTTGTGTTTTGCATGTTGCTTGTGTTTGGTCCCTGCTCACATTTACTTTCACGCCTTGCTCAAATTTTCTGCCACACTTTAGTAGCTAACGGTGAAGACCACCATCATGGGTTTCACGCATAGGCACTGTCACTGCCCATGTTTCTGGCCTTTTTCAGGCACCTTCTCCGACCAAGCTAAGGCCCTTAACTGTGTTCGACATCTCCACCTGATGGATTTGACTCCTCTTATCTTTTGAACCGGCATTGGGAACGCCACCTTTTCTAACCGCTTTTTCGGATCATAAGTGAGCAAGCTTTCATATTGTTCATTAATAAACAGTCCAACTTTAGCCACAACTCAGCCTTCCTTCTCCTTAATGCAATCCATGCCCTCCATTCCTCTTTCACTCTTACCACACTTTTTTTACAGCCTTATCTAATCATTCTCCTCCATTCATTTTCATAACCATCTCGCACCTTTTCTGTTTCATTCTCCTTTTTCTCTCCGTCTCACTTCTGGCTACTCAACCTTTTCACTCCCTCAAAAGATGGCAACCTAATCGAAGGTATTTTATTAACATCCATTTTTGTTGATTTAATTAATGGATTTGTTGGAAATAAGGGAAGCAATAAGGTATTAATCTCTACAGATGAATAATCCAACTTCTTTGTCCTTTAGTGAGGGTTGGGCTGATTCTTTGGGCCTTGCCTTTCGGTGCCCTCTTTTGTTTGTGTTTTGGCCATGTGAGCAAAAGACTTTTAGCAGTTGTCTGTCTAAATATTTTGGACGGTGCTTTCTTTATCCCCCTGCCTACAATCAATTACACTGCAACCGTCGTCGATTATTGCCAAACTCACCTTTTCCGGGGCACTTTACCGGACACCTTTTTGAACCCATTTTTACCGCATTCTGTGGTCACCTTCTTCGACATGGAAAAGGTCACACCTTTACAACCTTTACCGACAAGCTTCACTTCACCACATGCACCAGCAACACCGACGACACCTCCTTTTCCAACCCAGCTTGGCTAATCTTCCTGTGTGGGCCGTGCCCAGCTTTGAAAATTTTAAAAACTATAAGAAAACTTCACTTAAAAAATGGAATTTTCTAAGTGGTGTTACCTTATTTCACAAGCTACAACATAGTACTAGTGTCTTATGTAATCCATGTAATTTTGTTATTTGACAATTAATCATCTAAGTAAAAGATGTAGTTATATTCGAATATTCATACTCTTAATAAAGTTAAATACGAATTATTTATGAATGACTGTAATTTTTTTGGCAATCGATTCAACCATCAAAATATTATAACAACAATAGTTTCATTGTGATCAACACTTAACATGTACACACAACCGAGCCAAATAAAGATACACTAACATATACATGAAACGTCAACGATTAAAATATCTAGGTACCGTGCGCGAAGCGCGTGGTGCAATCAACTAGTTTAATTTAAAATCGATATGTCTGAGTGTCTCTCTTAAATACGAGTAAGAATTTGAGAACATAATAAAGAACGGGTCCAAATTATAGGAAGTTTTAGATTCAAATCCGACCCAAAATGAAGAGACTATATAAACATTTGGAGGGAAAATTCCCGCTATTTCCCCAAACCTCCACTTCACTTCAATTGAACCACCACAATCACCACAACTATGAGCAGCCGCCACCGTCGCATGGTATACTCCTCTTCCGACGACGACAACGATAACGAACAACAACAGCAACAACAACAACAACACGATGACAATAACAACGACATTATTTTCGAAGACCACCAACAACAACGACAACAACAAGAAGAAGGTGGCAATAACAACGACAACGACGCTGTGTTCGAAGACGCAATCTTCGAAGACGAAGCGTTTTACGATGATATTCAAATGCCTAATATTTCCGACGTAACCCTAAATTCCACTCCCACCGCTACAACCACAACAACCGCTGCCATTGAAATATCCGATGAAGACTTCATTGATGTCGCCGAAAATCTCTCCACTCCTTCTCCACCGCCGCCGCCGCAGACGACAACTCCGGTAATTGCGGCGGCGGCTTTTACTGCGTCGGATTGTCCGGTTTATGATCAATTGAGGAAAATGGGGTTGTGGTTGAAGAGAGATTGGCTCAATTCATGTCAATTAGGGTTACAGAATTCGGTCCCGGGTTTTGGGAATTTTGATGTTGAGACTAAGGCTAAGCTTTGTTTTGGACAGTTTTTGAATTCGGATATGAATTTTGTTGGTGCTGGGGTTTTACCGGAGAATGTTTGTGGCTTGCATCTTGTTGATCTTGCTGGTCCTTTTGTTCTTCAGGTTATTTCGTAATCTTTGTATCGATTTTTGGTGATTAATTAGTGTGTAATGCAGTCATTATGTGATTTTGTTATTGATATGATGTTAGGGTTTCTTCATAGTCTTCGTATCGATTTTTGATGATTATGTTATAGATAGATAGGATGCAGGGGTTTTGAAGGTTGTTTCTTTGATTTGCTTAATTATTCTGTTGGGAAAGTAAAATTTGCTCAGAATTATGGCGGTACTTGGTTTTATGGGCATTGTAGATTTGTAGTACAGGAAAGTTTGTTTCTTTGAGGTTACTATGTTGGTTTTTCAGTAGTATAGTCGCGAGTTGAGTAGTGACAAGAAATGGAGTCGGCAGGTTATACTGATCGGAATCACCAAGAATTATGTACTTATGGTTCCTATCAAATAAGGACGAGGGCTTGAATGTTAGTGATTGTGATTCAATTGTCTAGAAGACGCTGGGAAGTCGCTTATTTCAAGGTTGTTTTTATTGTTTTGTGACTGGTTTGTGCATCAAATCATTGCAAGTAAAGGAGAGTTGTAATTTAGGATAATTAGGTGACTAGGTTTCAAATAGAATTGAAAGCTTGGAGCTTTGTTAAATTATGGTTCATTGTTGGCATTCAAAAGATGGTTTCAAACTGTTTGGTGAAAAAAATTATGGAAGTTATGATGAAAGCTAGTACTTTGTTGCTTCAATTAATGTCGAAACTTAAGTACTTCGTTGCTTATTAGTTACCATGTGGGAAAAGTTATAGAACGTTGTTTTAAAACAATTAATGTAGCTTGAGAGCACTGATTTTCCATCTTGTATTTCTTTTTAAATAATTATTTTGTACCCAAGGTCTGAGTTTTTGTGACCTTATATTGTTGATAATGGACAAAGCAGTTTCTTAGTCTTTAGTTTTTCTGATGCTGCATTGTCTGTATAGCCACATGATTTGTTTCTATAGATCGGCCGCTAGTTATTTAGATTAGATCGTTATTGAGATGAAGTTTATGCTTGTTTTATGGCATTTCTAAGATTTCCCTTCAACTTTGCACTTATTTGATCTTTGCCTTTTTCATTTTGAAATTTGATATACTGAAAGGATATGGATATTTCATGTTGTTTTTTCATTTGGTTCTACATAGTGTTAGATAGTAACCCTTTAGCCCTTTTTCTTTTGTACTTTCCTTTTTCTCCAGGTTGATGAGGTGGTAAATATTAGTTGTCCTCTAAGAGATAGGTACAAAAACGCAGCACCGGGGATCAAGAGATGCCTCAAGCTTTCCATGACAGATGGTGTTCAACGCGTGTTTGGGATGGAGTATCGGCCTATAAAAAGTCTTGCAGCACTTTCACCTGCCGGTTTTAAGGTTTACTCATCTGGCCATATCTTCTTTAGTTACTTGAGTTTTGGAATTCTGCATTCTTCTTTCTTGTTCTGTAGTATCCACGTAACATATTCATCCAGGTGCAATTCCAATTTCCAAATATTTAAGCTGGAATGTTCCTGATGACAGTTATAAACTCATAATGTCCCAACTATTGTTCACTCTTTAATTTTTGGTCCTTGACCAACATCCTTAAGCCATATGGTTTTACAATGTGTAGGTTGTCATTCGTAATGTCCATGTCCGACGTGGTCTTTTAATGTTAGTTCCGGAAGTAATGGAAGTTTTAGGCGGGTCTGTTGAAGAGCTGGAAAAAGCTAGACAAAGGCTTGTTCAAGAAGTTAATAAGCCACCAAGGGGGAAAAGGTAAGAGCAAACAGTTCTGATGTTGTTTTTCAATTTAAATGATATTTTTAGGGTTGGTGGTTTGTGTGGTAGGTCTCACTAAATTTCTGTACTTGTTGGAGTTTTGTTTCTTGTTATTCCTTACCATTTGCTATCTGAAAAGGGTTCATTTGGCCCCACAGCTAGTAACAAGGATAAATATAATGTGTCATCAAGCTCTTCTAGATTTTCTTTTGCCCGTTTATTGTCTTGCTAACAAGGCTGGCATATGTTTTGAGTAAAAGTGTGTGGTTTTCCATTTTAGTTGTGCATTGAATCTAGTTATTTATTGCTATCAATGTATGATGCAGAACAAGGTCTGGGACTCTTCCTCCCTTGTCAAACAGAGCGACACGTGCTGCTTGGCCAGAGAATGGTGTCACTGACCATAGTGTACCATCCAATGTTGCCAATCCTGCTGCAAGAAACACTACGACTTCTGTCGTGCATGGTGCTGCCCAGCTGCGCCGAGATTTCCAGGGTGAGTTATAGATTCTTTTACTTAAATAGCATTCTTATTTCTACAGTTTATTCTTTGCCAGTTCCCACTCTTGATGGAGTCCTAGGGGTTTAATTAGGAAGTAATACATCAGTACTTAGCAGGCTAGTCCATGTTTTTCTTATATGTACCCTCTTTATGGAAGCAGTGAATGTTCTTAACACTTAAAAGGAGAGACTTTGGTTATCTTTTTTTTTTTTTGTAGTTGTGTCAACTGTGCGTCTCTTTATCAGTGTCTTCAGATTAGTTTTAATTAGTGCGGTACCACCTTAAATTTCTTAGGGTGTTTTGAGGCACACCTTGTGCACAAGGTAAACAGGGTGCATGAGGAGCAAGTAGGCAGACATACCAAGGCTCATTTTTTTTATTAATTTCCATTTGTTTTTTCTTTTGGACCTTTTACTTCTTTACATTTTAGGCCCTAACGAAAAACAATAGGTGTACACAATTATACAGTTATACTTTGAGAAGCACAAGTTTGTTTGCAAAAACGACACGCCTCATATGCAAGAGGGGCACACCTTATGGTTGTTGCCATGGGTCCTTATTGCCTTGGTGCGCCTCATACTTTTCAAAGCTATGGTTTTCTTTGTAGTGACTTGTGCCAGACTGGCAGGAGACTCAGGAGTCAGGACTCAATTGATCTGTGCTAGAATAATAGTGGTACTTGATTGGTGTTTTGTCAAGTAGTTTGGTGACGATAGTTACTTAAGTAGGTAATGATACTCATAGTCATTCATTGCCGTGTATTAGTATGACAGTTTAACAAGTGTAATAATTTTCTTATATTTTGTGATTGAGACGATCCATGTGGTAGAGGTTAATCGATGGAGCCACAGCCACAGCCACAGGAAGACTATGAGATGCTTTGTTCATCGTGTTATACTGTTGTATGAATTACATGCGAAATTTGTGTTTGGCTACAAAATTGTACTATGGCAGTATGACACATAGGTCTTGTTGGCCTCTTCCAAGCTATGGATAATGCATGCATGCATAAGGACTCTCAAGTCTTAGTATGCCTGTATATGTTCTCCCTTGGTATGCAATGCAATGCTGATTTATGATATTTTTGTAAATTGTAACCTGAATGGTGAACTGGAACTCTGATTTGTGCTTGAACAATTAGTGTACATATATAAGAAATCTATATTAGGTTAATTGTCATGACCTTGTTTACTTGTGAAAGAGTTTTCAAACCTTTACCAGTTATTGTGCTCCTCAATGATCTGTGTTGTTGACATGGATGTCTATACTCCTTCCGTACCTTCTAAATATTTCCCCATTTAATTTTGATGGTCAAACAACATAAACTTTAATTGATTTTATCCCACTGCCTCTGGTTCCCTCAAATGGCAGGGTAAGAGGGGGTCGGATGTACGCAGCCTTCCCTTGTGTTAGCAACACAAAGAGGCTATTTTTGAATTACATGATAAACTCTATATACTTAAAATTAGTGATTAAAATTGACATTGATTGACTGCAAAATTAACAGGGACTAGAAATATGGGATGGATATGGTATTTATCTTTCTTCACGCTCCTCTGTTTCAGGTGCTGATACACTCGGCAGGTCAGGGCAAGCCACCCCTGCTGGTAGAGAAACTACAGAGTTTTTTGGAGGGGGGAGAACTAATCAGCATAGTATTAGTAGAAACACTGGTGCCGAATCTATGAGAAGAGAATCTGATCAGCATTCTATTAGTAGAGAATCCGCTCAGCAGTCTAATAGTACTGAAGCTGCTGAGCATGCTACAACTAGAGAAACTGCTTCTCTTTCTAGTGTTGCAGAAACTCACGAGTTTCCAGTGAGAAGGGAAACTACAGATCTTTATGAAATGGGGGGAACTAATCAGCATTCTGTTAATAGAAACTCTGGTCACCAATCTGAGAGAAGCGGATCTGATCAGTATTCTATTAATAGAGAATCTTGTCGACAGTCTATTACTTCAGAAGCTGCTCAGCATCCTATAGTTGGAGAAAATTCTTCACTTTCTAGTGCTGTTGAAACTCCTGAACTTCCAGTTAGAAGGGAAGCCACTGGATTACCTTGCAGTGGAGAAAACAATTTGCGTAATTCAACTTCTACCGCTGTTGTTGAGGATGAAGATGTGCAAATGGTTGAGTATATGGAACACCCACTTATACAAAGTGGTGAGAAGGAGTTTCCTTTCACTTATTTGGCATGTCTTTCAGCCAAATGGGAGGCCATGCAAGATATACAGCCTTCTGTCCAGGGAAAGATCAAGGTATATTCTGTTCTATTATGCTCTCTCTTATTTTATTAGTAGTTTTGCACCCAGCATTGGTGATTTTGTGGTTAACAAATATAATCATATTACGGAAAAGTTTCAATTTGGTGACTTGAGGGCTAACTCCAATTTGGCAGACCCAATTCTTTTTGCAAATTCCACTTTTGTAACATGAGATTTATGTTATTTCCTACTTTTGTAATTAAAGACGATTGTAAAAGAGCTTTCGGTAGATTTTATATGAGATTGCACCTCAATATTTTATTTAATGTTGTTTTTTGTACTTAATATGCTTTATAATTCCACTCAGTTTAAAAAAATTTCACTATGATATACCTTAGGTCACCAAAGCGATAAATTTATCAAATATCAGGTTCTCGGATTTCATTCATCAAAGTGGAATCTGTCAAAACTCATGACATCAAACTGCTGTCAGGCCATATTTTGCCAAGTCTTTCATGTCATTGCATGATATGGATTTATGCAAGGGGATGGAAAATGGATCCATCCAATTTCCTCCTCTTTCCTACAACCCCATATCCAAATAGTGGAAAGTAGTCTCCCCATCACGTTCTCTCTGAATTGTCTGAAACCCTTAATCCAAATAAACTGTTCTTTTTTATATAGTTCATTCAAATACTTAAATTCAGCAAACCGGCACTGGCTAAAGAATATAGTTTTCTGAGGAATTATTCGAACTTCTGCAGTGCATTATGACTGGTGTAAAGGGATTCCAGTACAAGGGTCGATCTACTTTTGAACTTCAGGGTTATATTGACGATGGAAGCTCCATTACAGAAGTATTTATTCACCACAACGTGAGTGAAGGTTACCTGCGTTTTATGAATGTACCCCTTTCTGTTCACTCTGTTGACTTATTACTGGTTTTTGGTATTATTTTAGGTTGTCCAGAGTAAGTTAGGCCATTCTCCTCAAGAGATCACAGCTTCTGTTACCTCTTCCGACTCAGAAGTAGTCGAATCCACGAAGAAAATTCTGTTTCAATTTCAGAAATTTTTGTTGACTTTTGAGGCAAGTTTTCATCCCCTAGTTTTCACTTTACAGAGTACTAGTAGCACTTTTTTCTTTCCTGGTTTGGAGAGCTAGAAGGACAGTTTCTGATACGGGTGGCTTTCAAACCCAGGTCATTAGTATCACCACTCAATGGCTTTACCACTATATTCTGCATGAATTACAGGATATATGAACAATAGACTACCATATTTATTTAATTTTTTTTCTTTGTTTCAGAATGTAGAGTTTGTTGATTGCTTAGTTGGTGTTTCTAAAAATGTTATGATTCACTTGTTTGTCATTCAGGGTACAATGCTTGTAGAGATGAATAAAACTTCACGTCATCCGGTTGTTCTCGAAATGACCGAAAGTTGTATTGGAATAGATGTTTGGCAACTTCTGCACAGAGTGAAACATCCCACTTCCAGTCCGTTACCACAAAATGACATCTCAAATGTCATCAGTTTGTCACCATGATCTGTACAGGCATTAACAGGTGAACTATGACTCTTCAACTATCTTGATGCATTAGAAACTTTGGATAAAAAAATCCCTTCAAGATGATGCTCACGAGTCATGTCATATGATTTGTTCCGCATGGTTAATAGTTCCTTTGCAATCAACAAAGCTCTGGTGAAACAAGGAAGATGAGGATGCACGTCTGGTTGACTCAGTCATTTTAGGTTCAGTCTATACCAGTTGTGTTATGACTTATGAATGGGTCACATTGGATACAGGGCAGGTTGGGTCGGGGATGTGTCTGATCATTAAGGATTGTGCTTATTAGTGGTATCCAGGGACTTCTGAAGAAATAAAACGATCTCCAGGACGCACTCTTAATGTTCCATCCCTTAACTTGGTGGATATCTTGCCTCTGGTTCTTGTATGTTGCTGAATTTCATGGTGACTTGCATATGTTGAGCTTCAGCAGTTCAGCCCCAGGAGATGGCAGCATGCAAAAATGGCTGAATTATTCCATTGTCTCTGCACAGAATCCGACATTCAAGATTAAATTCGGCATGCTGGTTTAGCCATGTCTAATTCACAATAACTTTTCGGTTTGCATAGTTTAAATTATTTAATTTTAAAATACTGTAAGTTGGGTAAGTGAGATAATTACTGTGAATTCTTTCTAAAATTGCTAAATGAAAGAGTTGCGTAAACTAATATGGTTCGATAAGGGTGTTGCGTTGGTCCCTAAATTTGGAGGCCGTGTGCGCTTTCATTGGTTGAACAAACTAACATGGCCTGGTTTGATAAGGGCGTTGAGTTGGGCCCCTAAATTTGGAGACCGTGTGTGCTTTCATCGCTTGAACACCCTTTAAACCGGGCCTGGTTATTGGTATATTGGCAGTGGCAGGTATGTGCCTCCATATGTTAATCATTTGAATCTCTTTAACCTATGTCCGTAACGCACATGTTAGAAAAACCGTTATTCTAATTTCGAAACGTATACCACCTCATAATAGAAAGCAAATTTTATATTCTACATATATGCGTGTAAGCTAGTGATACAAGAAACTTGTATTGCCGATGACAGTGGTTGAGCTATAAATCATATTTTTTCTACGTTCACAAACTACCACAAGGAAGATTATAAACAAAATTAACGACTAAATTATTTTGTTTAATTTTTCATATTAAATTTAATTAAGTTGTTGCACCCACCTAAACAATTAAATCTTATCATCATCTCTACAAGCCAAATTACATTATTGCATCCATTTATTTGCAATTGTAATCATTCATCAAAGCCAAAAAAAAAAAAGAAAAAACTTCTAAAAATATAATCGACAAAATAAAAAAAAAATGACATTTTCTTGTAAGAGTTTCGACCTTGTAAACCCGCGATTTTGTCATCCTAGGAAGAATAACAATAATTTTGAGGTTGGAAAAATATGGAATGTAAATTTATACGGTTTGGATCGATCTGACAACCCGAGATCATTTGTGGTAAACAACAAAAGTCGACGACATAATGCGGATGTGGTCGAGGGGAAGAAACTTAATGGGATAAGTGTTGGTGAAGCACCGTACTTGGGATTGAAGAAAAGCCAAGTGATTAATGATGAGGAAGAAGAGGATTCGGTTCAATCTTGCATGCTTGGAAAATTTGTTGAACAACGTTTTGTGTATAGACAAACGTTTATTATTAGATCCTATGAAATTGGTCCTGATAAAACTGCTACTATGGAAACCCTCATGAATTTGTTACAGGTTCATTTCTTAATTTCCATATTTCATTACAATTCTCGTATCGAATCGTGAATAATTTTGGTTTTTTGTTCTTGTTTTTATCATCGGTTTTAATTCGAATTTGAGTTGGGTCTGAATGCATGATCAAATAAAAAGGTGACAAAGTTCTCACTTTTGATATTTAATATTACGAGTTTGATGATACATGTTGATTAAGTACTTATGAAATAGTTCATGTAAGAATCACATTTCTTAATCACATATATCCTCAATTTTCGAACTAAAATTTACAAAATATTTAATGGTGGATGTAGATTATACATTGTACTTGTTCTAAATGAGTGTTATAATGATGTGCATGAAGGAGACAGCATTGAATCACGTAACAAGTTCGGGACTAGCAGGAAACGGGTTTGGAGCAACGCGCGAGATGAGTCTCAGAAAACTTATATGGGTTGTGACACGAGTACATATCCAAGTGAATAAATACAGTTCTTGGTATGATTCGTTCCTAGCTCTTTTATTCGGTTTTATAAAAAATATTAACGTAGGCTCGGTTTTAATTGGTTTTATATATTGACAGGGGAGATGTTGTTGAGATAGATACATGGGTTGATGCAGCTGGAAAAAACGGCATGAGAAGAGATTGGATAATTCGAGATTATAGTACTCAACAAATTATAACCAGAGCAACCAGGTAATTTGAGGAAATCG
The DNA here is from genome assembly GCF_048544455.1 of Silene latifolia. Taxonomy (NCBI): domain Eukaryota; kingdom Viridiplantae; phylum Streptophyta; class Magnoliopsida; order Caryophyllales; family Caryophyllaceae; genus Silene; species Silene latifolia. The sequence continues at coordinate 29,795,331 of NC_133526.1, read as the reverse complement.
GTAGTACAATCGCGTTTTTATATTTTAATTTTCAATATACTTGTGTATCACATAAACTTACAACATGGAGTACTATAATAAAGGACGTGCATATGTCAACTAGCTTAGTTGGTAACGTCATGAGTGATTGTATTCATGACCTGAGTTCGAACCTTGTCAGTATCAAAATCGCTCTTGTAGCTCCCTTGAGTGTTTAATGTTTTAATGATTATGTGACGGGAAACTGGATTTTAGAAATTAAGTAGTTAATTAATTGATTAATATATATATATATATATGTGGGTGTTGTAGTACATGGGTGACAATGAACAGAGAAACAAGGAAGATATCAAAAATTCCAAAAGAAGTGAGGCAGGAGGTTGAACCATTTTACCTGCCTCGACACGCACTCGAAAATGGAGACTATGATACCCAAAAGATCAACAAACTCACTGATGAAACTGCTGATTTTGTTCGATCTGGCTTAGCGGTAAGTAACTGTATATATCGCTTGCTCTGCCTTAGCTAAGTCTTCTAAGAAACCGTCTCACATTAAATTAACATGAAACTGCGTATAAGCGCGTTGACATTTTTCTTGTATTTGTTAAAAATGCAGCCTAGATGGAATGACATGGATGCCAATCAGCATGTAAACAATGTTAAATATATTGGCTGGATTTTGGAGGTATTCTTTAATTCAAGTTTCAACGTATGAACATTGTTACTCCGTATTATTTTTGGTGTATACCATCGGATTGAGTCAGGATTCAAATTCCGCAAGACCACTAGGCAATGACGTTTCTAGGAAATTTAACCGGTGGAATTATAACGTAAATTCAACTTATTCAAGAATCACTCATAAAAATAACGTGGTTTCACATAGCAAAAATTAGTAAAATTTTAAATAGGGTTGCTTTATAAAGCATACACGGTAAGACTACAAAAACATGTGGGCTCCACACCCACACCCACTAAGGTAAGAACGTTACTGCCACTAGGGCCGATATGGAAAATAAACTCTCCTTCATGAGTTTTTACCACACTATATTCTCAAAGCTTGAACTCGATATCTAGGTTATGACTTATGAACAAATGATTGTCTTTATTTTTTGTCCAATTCAGTCATACCATAACTATTTACAATGACTTAAACATGTAAAATGCAGAGCGTACCATTGAATGTGTTGCAAGATTACGACATGACGAGTATGACACTTGAATACCGTCGAGAATGTAGGCAAGCCAACGTTCTTGAATCGTTAACAAGTTTGCATTCTTTGCAAACTTGTCGTAAATCATCAACCAAGTGTGACGAAACAGGCAATGTTCATCCCGAAAATAAGTCAATTATTATTGAAGACGATATTGAGAGTACCCATCTTCTCCGGATGCAAGATGATAGGGCAGAAATCGTTCGAGCTCGAACCAAATGGCATCCTAAGATCAAGCTACACAAACAATAAATTTGCTTATTATTTATCAATTCGAGTTTATTTTTATTTTTATTTCACTATTTGCCTTTTGTTTCGATTTTTTTTTTTTTTTTAAATTGTGCGGCTAGGGGTGACATTTTTTTTTACAATATGAAGTTAGAATTATTTTATGTTTATGCGTGTTCTTCAAAATATTATTATGCTCATCTTATTTCGATCTCTTCATCATCGGGGCAATCTAATAAGTAATTACGGAGTATCATATTTTCTTAGATTGGAAATTTTATCCACATAACTAGAAAATAGGGATCGTTTGATTATTACTTAAAAAATACGGACATTAAAAAAATTCCATGATTTAAAAAAAAAAAAACAAAGGTTGTTTGGTTGCCATTCAAAATGGTCACCGGGTCGGGTTTGGGTTGAGCCAATTCGGGTTTTTCATATTATCAGGTTATTTCAGGTTTCGGGTTTTGGGTGTTTTCCGGGTATGTTGATCGGGTCATTTTAGTGTCAAGCGAGCCGGGTTATTTCGGGTTCAGGTCATTTTGGGGTTAACGGTTAAGATAGGAAAAAGTGCGTTTAGTATTATTACCTATTTTTACTTTAATTTTGATAATTGATTCTTTATTTTTAACATTAACAATATTAAGTGTGCTTGTCATTTTAAGTCTTTTTTGTTCAATTAGAGTTGTGTTTTATCGGGTCGTTTTCGGGTCAGGTGGTTTCAGATCGGATGGTATTGGATCGGGTTATTTCGGACCCGGACATGTTCGGGTCGGGTCAATTCGGATTTCGGGTCAAAGTTGAGGGTTGCAGTTCGAGTCAATTTCGGGTTTCGGGTCAGCCTATTCGGGCCGGGTTGGTTTTGTCAAGTCTAGTTTTTGTGGATAATGTAGGAATTGGAACTTCTCAAGAACTTTCAATGCCTACATAATGTGGTATTATGGGAAGTGGCTTACCTACTCCCCCTTGATCATTGGAAGTTTATATGGAATTCAGTTTCTACATGGCAACCAAACGATTTTGCTAAATTCACCCAAATTAGAAGGTAAAGCTTAATTTCTATGAATTGCAAGTTTCTAAGAAGTTGAAGTTCCTTAATTAACCATACAACCCCTAAAAATACTCCCTCGTATTCAATAAATTCTTTGCATTATGTTAAGCAAATTTGTTAATACAGGAACATGTAAAGTGTCTATTGAACATGTCAAAAACAAAAATACATAAAAAAAAAAATCAGTTCCCCTTATTAGTGATTTAATTTATTATGCAAGAATTAAAGGATGCAATTAATTTAAATATGAAGAATGCAATATAAACAATGCAATATGACAAATGCAATAAAGATAATGCAATGCGGAATTTAAATATGCAAGGGAAAGAAATATTTACAAACTTTTGCCGTTTATTTAACGTCGATGGCTCGACAAAGTTGCACTTTCCATTAAGCCTCGTAAATGGGATCAACAAGGTGTAGCGTTTCCACTTCACCCGCTTCAATGCCTTCATAATAATGCTTAAGTCGTTGTTCATTCACTTTCAAGACTTTCCCGGTCTTTAAACACTTGATTTCTATTGCTCCATGTTGAAAAACTTTCACCACTTCATATGGTCCCATCCATCGAGACCTCAATTTCCCGGAGAAAAGTCTAAGCCTATTTTGAAAAAGCAAGACTTTCTCTCCCACTTGAAAAACTCTTCTCGAAATCATATTATCGTCCCATGCCCTTGTCCTAGCTTTATAGATGGATGCATTCTCATAAGCCTCATTCCTAATCTCTTCTAATTCATGAAGTTGAAGCTTCCTATGGAGTCCCGCTTCATCCATTTGCAAATTGAAGGATTTAACCGCCCAATAGGCCCTATGTTCAATCTCTATGGGTAGATGACATGGCTTCCTAAAAAGTAGTCGGTACGGTGACATCCCAATCGGTGTCTTGTAAGCCGTGCGGTAGGCCCACAAGGCATCATCCAATCTCAAGCTCCAATCTTTGCGATCGGGATTTACCGTTTTCTCAAGGATGGCCTTTATCTCCCTATTAGAAACCTCGGCTTGGCCGTTGGTTTGAGGGTAATAGGCCGTGGATACCTTGTGAATCACCCCATACTTTTTGAGAAGAGCTCCAATGGCTTTGTTGCAAAAGTGAGTGCCATGGTCGCTTATCAAGGCTTTTGGAAAACCAAACCGAGAAAAGATGTTGGTTTTGATGAATTCTCCAACTACCTTTGTATCATCGGTCTTGGTGGCTTTAGCCTCTACCAACTTGGAGACATAGTCCACTGCCAAAAGTATATAAACATTGCCACAAGATGCGGGAAAGGGTCCCATAAAGTCAATACCCCACACATCAAATATTTCACAATAGATCATGGGGGTTTGTGGCATTTCTCCTCTTTTTGAAATGTTGCCAACTCTTTGGCATCTATCACATGTCTTCACCATGGCATGAGCATCTCGGAATAATGTGGGCCAAAAGAAACCGCTTTCCAACACCTTTCTTGCCGTTTTCTTGGCTCCAAAATGCCCGCCACAAGCATACTCGTGACAAAACTTAAGAATTGGAAGGATTTCGGTATCCGGGACACATCTCCTAATAACTTGATCGGCACAAAATTTCCAAATATATGGGTCATCCCACACATAGTACTTGGCATCACTCTTGATCTTGTCCCGTTGAGAACGAGAAAGACCCTTTGGAAACTCTTGTAAGACCAAAAAGTTGACTATATGTGCATACCATGGCTCAATGGATGACAATGCTAGGAGTGTGTCATCCGGAAAGGAAGCTTGTATTGGTGATTCCAAGATTTCTTGAGTCTTCTCTTGCACAATTCTACTTAGGTGATCCGCCACCGTATTAGTTGTGCCCTTCTTGTCTTTGAGTTCAACGTCAAACTCACTCAAAAGTAGCACCCATCTCATCAAACGGGGCTTGGACTCCTTCTTGTTCACCAAATGCCTTAAGGCGGCATGATCCGTGAAGATGATGACCTTGGCTCCAAGAATATAAGGTCGAAATTTCTCCAAAGTAAACACCACCGCAAGAAATTCTTTCTCGGTAGTTGTATAGTTTCTTTGAGCCTCATTCATCATTTTCGACGCATATTGAATAACATGAGGTGATATTCCTACCCTTTGGCCAAGTACCGCGCCAAGGGCATAATTGCTTGCGTCCGACATTATCTCAAACGGTTCATTCCAATTGGGAGGTTGAATTATAGGTGCCGAAATAAGCTTCTCCTTGAGCATGTCAAAAGCTCCCTTGCATTCTTCACTCATGACAAATTCACAATCCTTTTGAAGTAGCTTGCATAGAGGAGCGGCAATCTTGGAGAAATCCTTAATAAAACGCCGGTAGAACCCGGCGTGACCTAGGAAAGATCTCACTTCGCGCACATTAGTAGGATAAGGCAAGGTGCGAATGGTATCGACCTTTGCCTTATCAACCTCAAACCCCCTAGAGGAGATCACATGTCCCAAGACTATTCCTTCATCAACCATGAAATGACATTTCTCATGGTTGAGAACGAGGTTGGTATCAATACATCTCTTCAAAACCCAAGTGAGATGACTCAAACAATCCTCAAAAGATTGGCCATGAACGGTAAAATCGTCCATGAATACCTCAATAAAGTCCTCAACATGATCCGAAAAGATGCTCATCATGCACCTTTGGAATGTTCCCGGAGCATTACAAAGACCGAAAGGCATCTTTCTATAGGCAAACGTTTCCAAAGGGACATGTGAAGGTTGTTTTTGTTTGGTCCTCGGGTGCAATTGGGATTTGAAAATAACCCGAGTAGCCATCCAAAAAACAATAAAAAGCTTTTCCCGCTAACCTCTACAACATTTGATCTATGAAGGGAAGCGGGAAGTGATCTTTTCGGGTCACGGCATTGAGCCTACGGTAGTCGATACATACCCTCCACCCATTTTGAACTCGAGTGGGGGTCAAAACACCTTCATGATTCTCGACTACCGTTAGCCCGGATTTCTTTGGGACAACTTGAGTTGGACTAACCCATTGACTATCGGAGATAGGATAGATCATACCTACATGAAGTAGTTTGAGTACCTCTTTCTTCACAACATCCATCATTGGAGGATTCAAACGCCTTTGTGGTTGTCGAACGGGCTTTGCTTCATCTTCAAGAAGAATCCGGTGCATGCATAAAGTGGGACTAATGCCCTTGATGTCGGCCATTGTCCACCCAATTGCTTCCCTGTGTTGCTTAAGAACCCGGATGAGAGCCTCTTCTTGCTCCTTAGTAAGCTTGCTTGAAATAATTACCGGTAAAGTTTCTTCATTTCCTAGAAATGCATACTTCAAGTGGCTTGGTAAGGGCTTCAATTCAACAATAGGAGGCTTGACAATAGAGGGAACGGGTTTATATTTTGGTAGCTCTTCTAATAATTTGGAAGAAAGGAAGAAAATTTCCTGGACAGGGGACATTTCGCACGGTGCGAGAAATGGAGCTGGAAAACTCGCACCGTGCGAGTTCAGTGCTGCCTTCCGGATTTCTTCTTTTTCTTCCCATTCTTCCATTGGGGGATTTTCCTCTAGGTCCTTGATTGTTTCCTGCAAGTCACAAGACAAAGCATACCCCGAATCCTCTCCAACCAATCCATTAGTCAAAACAACATTTAATGCATCAACTTTGCACAATTCATACACGGTTTGCACAATTGGCTCAAAAATTTCAAGAAAACACAAGGATGAAGTCTCGGACGGGTATTTCATAGCCTCATGTATGCTATACTCAATCTTTTCCCCCTCAAATTCCATTGTGAGGCGACCACTAGATACATCAATCTTGGTGTTGGAAGTTCTCATGAAGGGCCTTCCCAACAAAATGGGAGTGGAGCCTTTCTCGGGTTCCATTTCAATCACATAGAAGTCGGCGGGGAAAAGCATTTCCCCCACCTTCACCAAGACATCCTCCACAACCCCTTTAGGATAGATATTGGACCTATCGGCCAAAGAAATGACCGTACGAGTCGGTTTCAAAGGCCCTAACTTGAGTGACTCATAAAGGTAGTTGGGCAAGACATTAATAGATGCACCTAAATCAAGCATAGCATGTTGACAATCCAAGTCACCAATTTTACAAGGGATGGTGAACATGCCCGGATCACTACATTTTTGTGGCAAACGTTTTTGAAAAATGGCCGACACATGTTCACTAGCCCTTACCTTTTTCATGCTTTTTGCCTTGTTGGTCCTCTTAGTAGTGCACAACTCTTTCAAAAATTTTGCATGCTTGGGCACACTACTAAGAAGATTAAGGAGAGGAATGTTTACCTCCACTTTACGAAAGATATCATAAAGGCTTGAAGTCTTCTTGTCAATTATCCTTGTATCATTCAAAGCACTTGGAAATGGAGCTTGTGGCTCATATTCCGGAAGTGGTTCATTCACCCTTACTTGTTGAGGTGTAGATGCTTCCCCTTATTCCACTACCACTTCAATTTCATGTTCAATCACATCCTCCACTTCATGAACAATAGGAAGTGGTATTGTCTTCTTAGGAGCCTTGGGTGCCTCTACCAACTCTCTACCATTCCTCAAAGAGACCGCTTTTGCTTGTTCCTTGTTGGGTGGAGGAATGGTGTGAGAAGGGAGACTCCCTCCTTGGGTGGGTTGGGAATTGAGTGTGGTGAGGATTTGACCAACTTGGGTCTCAAGGTTAACAAACCTAGAGTCGGTGAGTCTGTTTTGTTGAAGCACGGCATTTTGAAATTCCTTGGTATTTTGTAGCAAGACTTGGCTTTCTTTTTGCATTGTCATTTGATTCATAGCAAGTGTTTTCATCATCTCTTCCAAGGAATTTTGGGATTGGTTTTGATTTTGATTTGGCTTTTGAAATGAAGAGTTTGAAGCCCCTTTTTGATTTTGATTTTGGTTATGATTTTGGCTTTGATTTTGGTTTCCACCCCACCCCATATTTGGATGAGATTTCCAACCTTCATTGTAAGTGTTAGAATAGGGGTCAAACTTCCTAAACCCAATAGCCTTCACCGCTTCAATTGCCTCCTCCGTTTGCAAAGATGGACACCCATCGGTGGGATGAGTTGGGTCATTACAAAGACCACAAAATTTCACATGAGAAGCACTCCCACCTCCTTTTGTAAGTTCCTTGACCAAATTGGTAAGAAAATCAACTTTCTCCTCCATATGGTTGGAGCTTTGCCTTGAAGAGGATGTCCCACTTGTCTTCCTAATTCTCCTCCCAAAATTCCTAGAGCTTCCTACCAACCTTTCAATCAACTCATTTGCTTCTTGGACCGATATGTATTCAATTCCACCTTGGGTGGCGGCTTTAATCATTCTAGCATCATACTCAAGTAGACCACCACAAAAGTTCAAGAGAAGGTCGTGATCGGTATACCCATGGTATGGGCAACTAGCAAGAAGTTGTTTAAACCTCTCCCAATACTCATACAAGTTCTCCCCATACATTTGTTCAACATTACTTGTTTCTTTCTTCAATTGAGATGAGAGACTAGCGGGAAAATACTTTTCTAACAAAGCCTTCTTCATTTGATTCCAAGTGGTGATGCTCCCGGTAGGGAGATAATAAAGCCAATCATTTGCCGCGTCCTTGAGTGAGAAAGGGAAGGCCCTTAGTTGAAGTTGCTCATCGGTAACCCCATTAGGCTTCATGCTTGAGCAAACAACATGAAATTTGTTTAGATGCTTGTTGGGATCTTCCGTTCTAAGTCCATGAAATTGGGGCAATTGGTGAATGAGCCCGGACTTCAATTCAAAGGTGGCATTTTCCGCCAAGGCCGGAAAGGAGATACACAAGGGCACTTGTGTAAGATCCGGGGCGGTAAGTTCTTTAATAGTTCTTGGCCGTGGTGGGTTCTCCCTTTCACCATCTCGGTGTGGATCCCCGTCTTCACGATCACCCATGATGATTTGTATGGGTATGGGTTGTTCAAAAGGGATGTTGTGATCTTCTCTTTGGTCTTGTTGAAAACCGGGATCAATTTCTTCAATAACCGGGCTGTCTCTTCTAATACCTCCTCCTATCCAAGCAAGTGATCTTTGAATCTCCGGATTGAAAGGAAAAAGTGGTTCACTTGAATTCCTAGTATTGACCATAAACAATTCTACACAAGAGCACACAATCAAAAAGTTCACCCAAGTGATGAACAAGACACTAACAACAAGAACAAAGAGTAACTAAAACAACTATTCTAAAAACACAAATAACACACTAGCAAAACCGTTACCTTCCCCGGCAACGGCGCCAAAATTTGACACGCCTAAAATGTCGCACTAAAAGACGGCCAAATTAACAATTTATATACCACTAAACACACTAATTAGCACTAATTATAAACTAGTAAAATAGCAAGCAAGGGATCGAACCAAAGAGAAGATGGGTTTTGCAATAGTGAAATTAAAAGAGCAATTAGAACAATTGTGAAAAAAGTAACAACAATTATGTAAAAAAAAGGGGGGGTTTTTGGTTTGATTTTCAATAACAAGTAAAGGAAATTCAAACAAGAGTGCAAAACAAGTAATCAATCAAGAATTTAAAGATGGAAATTAATCAATATTAAGAGAGACTTAACCCGACCCAAAGTTTGGCACTTTAGTTGACAAAACCCCTCAATCAATCCTTCTAATCAATATTATTGTCCTATTAGTGAGATTAAATCTCCAAATTCCCTTAGTTAGAAGTCAATCACAAGGAAATCACACTTAATAATTGACCCAACTTATCAATTCCTCTAGTGGAAATCACACACATAGATTCATTAACAAGAAGATGAAGCAATAGGAATCTAATAGGTGAAATTACTCACAATGAAATCACAATTAATGAGCAATTACAACTTAATCTCTCTAATGTTAATTAAACCAAGAAGAAATCACATTCATTAGTCTAATAACAAGTTGTTGCAACATGGAATTACAAGGAAATCACACTTAATAATCCCAACAACAATAAATTAAGGAACTTGGAAAGATTATGTAACAAGGAAATCACACTTAATCACAATAATCTAACAAGGATTCCAAAATTAAGCAATTAAACAAAAGAGATTAAGAACAATAATAATGATTAAGGAAGGATTAAAGAGTCTTACAACCAAAGATTAAGCCTTGAGTCGGATTAAGAAAGGAGATTAGTTCTCCATAATTAGATCTAAACCCCAATTCAAAAGATGAAAATATTCCCAAATTACAATTTGATTAATTAAAGTGAACAAAAGATGATTAATCTAATTGCAAACTTCCTATTTATATCTACCGAAACCTAATAATTAATGGGCTTAATAAAGGGAAGGCCCGTAATACAAAACGCCATCAAACCCAGATTTCTCGCACGGTGCGAGTTCTGTAGCTGGGAAACTCGCACCGTGCGGCTTTGCTGCTGGAGTGCGTCTTTCTTTCGTTCTTCCTTTGATCCTTTGGAAGGCTTTCTTGTGGAATTTCTTCAAGCTTGTTCTTGGCTCTTCCTTGGACACTTCTCTCGATCTTTTGGCTTCTTAATCTTCACTTGAATTTATGCTAAATGGTGAAGCATATGGAATTGGCTAAATAACGTCAAAAACGTCAAAAACCGTCACCAAGTGCTACCAAATGAGCTCAAAAAGGTGCCAAAATGTAGTAGAAATAGGAGCTCATCAGTAAACAACAAGCAGCTAAGTGGTCTTATAAATAAAGAGTATTCATTCTCATTAAGGACTAATCTCCATAATCACCAAAATCCCACAAAAAATACACTACACACAAAACCTCCCTACAAAACACTCTCTAAACAAATCTCTCCCAAGAGGAAATAAGAGAAAAGAAAATACATTTACATCTCTACAAAAATCTCTCCTAAGAGAAAACTAGAGAAAAGAAAGGACTATTCTTCAATCCGACATCAAGAATCCGTTGCAGTCAGTTAAAGAGAAGCAAGTCAAATTCATCCAAAGGAGAATCAAGTCTTCAAATCAAGACCCTCCTACTCATTCAATTGCGGAAATTGAATCAGTAGAATAACTAGTAGATTGTACCCTAAATTCTTTTGATTAATAAAATAATTATTTTGTTGCATTGTTTGTGTTTTTCTCTATTTATTTGCAGATTAGCACAAATTTGTTGTTACAAATTTGGCACGCTCGGTGGGACATCTCTACTACTCATCTCTTCTTCCACACAATCAAGTTTCACAACAATCGTTTCAATGGCCTCTAACGAAAGCTCGGTCCGTCTCGGTGGGTCTCTCGACAGATCGCCCATTAGTGTTTCTACCAAGAGCAGGACCAGATCCATCCTCTTCCGTACCGCTGCAGCGAGACTCCGTTCTGCATCCGTGCCTACGAGACCCCGCAAATCCAATGTCACTGTCAATGCTCCAAGGGAATCATATGGTGCCGGCAACTCTAGGCCATATGAATATCCTGTGTTCGGTTCATCTTCTCCCGTCCGAGTCGACGACCCTCAGTTTGTCTCGTCAACATTTCGAGAGGTAATGTTCGACACTTTTGAGGAGATGACTGTTCACACTAGCCCTTTGTTCGAGCCATTCACCGTCGAGGATAGCCATAGTAGTGCTAGTTCGTCTCCGTCGTCACCACAAAGGCGTAACGAGCAGATGTCAAGCCAACCGTCATATTCCATGGTGGCACCCGTCATGGTCATTGAGGGCGAAAATATGGAAGAACAGCTTAATAAAATGAAAGCTATTCTTGAAGACCACCAAAAGGAAAACGAAGAGAAATCCAAGCAGATTGCCGCCTTGACGAAAAAGTTGGAGAAGCGGTCTACTTCGTCATTTCAAAATGAAGATAGTGACTATGCCAGCGAGAACGAGGAGGATCGTGATAAGGATAAGTCGTTTACTGCTAAAGACGTCCAAAAGATGATCGCGGAGGCCTTCAAAAGTCAGTTTGATGGAAACTTTCGCTCCGTCGGCAATCACCGTTACGTCAAGCCATATAGTAAGAGGATTGACTATTTGAGGATGCCTATCGGCTACCAGCCACCGAAGTTTCAGCAATTTGATGGAAAGGGCAATCCCAAGCAACATATTGCCCATTTCATTGAAACTTGTAACACTACCGGTACTGATGGCGATCTCCTTGTCAAGCAGTTTGTCCGATCTCTGAAAGGGACTGCCTTTGATTGGTACACAGATCTAAGCGCCGACTCAATCGACAGTTGGGACCAAATGGAAAAGGAGTTCCTCAATCGCTTCTACAGTACCAGGCGTATTGTAAGCATGACGGAACTAACTAACACGAAGCAATGGAAGGACGAACCCGTTATCGACTACATAAGTAGATGGCGCTCGTTAAGCCTCGAGTGTAAATATCGCTTTTCAGAGACTTCTGCTATTGAAATGTGCATCCAGGGAATGAATCTGGATCTAGTTTACATCCTCCAAGGCAACAAGCCGATAACATTCCAGGATTTAGCCACTCGAGCTTACGACATGGAGATTATTATCGCTAGCCATGGGGGACGACTTTTTACTCATTCAGAACCGAAGACGGAGAGAAAGGAGTATAAGAAAAACGACAAGGCGTCCAAGAGCACTTCGAAGGAGGTTATGACGGATTCTACTTCTAATCCGGTGAAAATATCGGCTCGACCAAAAACAGACAAGAAGGTGGCGACCTATTCAAAGGATACACGGAAGCCACGACCAACTTTGAAAGAGCTCGAGAAGAAGAAGTACCCCTTCCCGGATTCTGATCTGGCCGACATGTTAGATGATCTCTTGGAGAAGAAGGTGATCGAGCTTCCCGAGTCTAAACGACCAAGTGAAGCCGAACGCACGAACGATCTGAAGTATTGTCGATATCATAGGGTCGTAAGTCATCCATTGGAGAAATGCATAACCCTCAAAGAAAAGATAATGCAGTTAGCCGAAGACGGGAAAATTCTCTTGGACCTCGAAGATATCGCTGAGTCCAATTACATCGCAGCTCAAGTAAACGACGAAGGTGTTAAAACATGTCCTACTTCGGCAGTTAAAGGATGTGTGCAAATGATTCAGTTCGTAACTTTTGAGCCGGTGAGTGTTGTCATGCCCGGAGAGTTGAAGTTTGTCATATCACCAAATTCCACCGCTCAAAATCTGGAGAGCGACGACGAAGGGTGGACCCTTGTGACTAGGCGTCGACGAAAGAATCAAGGTAGAGAAGTGTCAGTACCCCAAGTGCCAAAACGTCAAAAGTCAACTCGTCAGAAAGTGAGGAAATCTTCATTGAAGGAAGATAGAGGGGTCGTCATGGATTCTTCGCCAGATGTCACATCGTTTAAGAAAATTAAGTCGAGATTACATCAAGTTGTGACATTAGAGGATTATTTTCCTAAGTTCTATCTTGCCAAAGTTTCGGTGAATACCGTGTCCTCTACCGTCATTGAGGAAGAAAGCTGTAAAGATGATGTGGCTAAAGAATCTCCCTCAAAATTGATCGATGGTGCAAAGGTTGATGCAATCTTAGACGCACTGCCTGCACGTATGGGATGACAACAAATGTTTCACTTGCCCGAAGAGATGCGTCAACAATTGTCTTTGGCGATTCTTCAACCAGAAGTGTATGCTGATAAAATTAAAGCTGCGGGAGAGCCCGCGGATCAATCAAAGAAATGTGTTACTTACAATGTCGCTCTCGCTTTTAGTGATGAAGATTTGCTACTAGGCTCAAAGTTGCATAATCGCCCTTTGTTTGTATCAGGATACATTCGAGAAAAGAAGGTGGGCTGCATCTTGGTCGACGGAGGTTCAGCCGTCAACATAATGCCGAAAGCCACTATGGAAGAGCTAGGGATTTCCGTAAGCGAACTAGCCAAAAGTCGCTTGATGATCCAAGGATTCAATCTCGGAGGACAAAAAGCAATTGGCATGATCCGTGTCGAAATCTCGATGGGAGATATGTTATCCACCACACTTTTCCAAGTAATTGATGCCAAAACATCGTACAAGTTGTTGCTCGGTCGACCTTGGCTTCACGAGAATGGTGTTGTAGCGTCAACTCTACATCAATGCCTGAAATATTAAAGAGATGGCGAAAAGAAGATAAATGGTGATGTGAAGCCCTTTTCTACGGTGGAGTCCTACTTTGCTGACGCTCGATTCTATGAAGAGCAGGATGCGCCAAGTGAGATGTTGCCATCCTCGATCATTTCGACGGGAACCAGAATTTCAAAAAAGATAGATGATTCTAAAGTTCCGAGGGCAAAGGAGTCGATGACAGTCGAGCATCACGAGAGCGTCTTCAAAAAGACCAGTCAAACAAATGTGAACTCTGCCGAGAAGAAAGATTCTCTAATCACGCAGAAAACGACGCCGATTCTTAAGTACGTACCAAAATCACGGCGAAAAGAGGGAGAGACACCTTTCGCAGAGTGCGCACCTCGAAATGAAGCATCCACATCAACAAGAACAATTGACGATGACGATCTGCAAACTCTGAGAAACAATGTCATCGTTCCAGTTGCAAGAAACATTCACTCTACAACGAGTAAACAACCTCTACCCGGTTTTACGACAGCATCGATGAAAAGGGACCAAACGGGTGCCAAAGAGTCGACAAAGGGACGATTCGATCCAAATGCTTACAAGCTCATTGGGGCAAGTAATTGAAGTTACCCCGTATGGTTTGAATCAACACAAAAGAAGTTGCACCAACAAGGCAACACGCTTGAAGTCGGAAAGGTTGGTATCGGTTTTTCGCCTCCTGAACCCATTAGAATTTCTGCACGACGTAAGGCGAAGCAAGCTTCATCACAATATATTGCTGCAGATCTCGCAGAAAGTGAAGGCGAGAACACTGAAATGCTTCCGCAAAGGTCTGTTTTTGACAGGCTAGGTCGACCAACTTCTACTCCTCGCTCTTCCGTATTTAACAGGTTGGGAGAAAGGGAAGAGACCGTCCGCGTGCAATTAAATTCAGGTCCGCAACAACAAAGACAAAGTGCATCGGTGTTCACTCGCATTGGAAGAAATGAGGCGAAGAAATCAGTTTTTAGTCGCATTGGTAACTCCAAGGTGCAGAAGAGGCGCCAACAAAAACAAAAGAAGTCTTCGAAGACAAAAGTTGCTATTGACCTCAGCAAAGATATCCACAGTGTCATTCCCTCTAAAATGAAACGTCATCATGAAGTGGAAATAACTATGGATAAGTCGTTGAAAGTAAAAAGTCGTACTGTCATCTTCACAAATCCACAAGAGGAGTCAAGTCAAAGGAAAATCGCTCGGGATTTTGTCTCGTCTAACCATGTGACGGCACAAGAATGCCCGGATTTAGATGACGAGATAGAGGTTGGTGAAATTCCGAAAACTCTTGAAGACGGGGTCGAAGCGACGGTTGATGACTTGAAAGAAATCAACCTAGGCACAACTGAGGAGCCTCGACCCGTCTATGTAAGTTCCCTTCTGACAGATCAAGAGAAAACGGAATATGTTGAGCTTCTATCAGAATATAAAGATGTGTTTGCCTGGAGCTATCAAGAAATGCCCGGGCTGAGTCCTAAAATCGCAGTTCATCGACTTGCAATAAAGAAAGGCGTTTCTCCAAAGAAGCAACCACGAAGACGATTTCGGCCATAAATGTTGCCAGAAATTGAAGCGGAGGTAAACAAATTAATCGACGCAGGATTTATTCCGGAGGTCAAGTATCCGACGTGGATTGCTAACATTGTCCCGGTAAGAAAGAAAAACGGACAACTCCGTATTTGTGCTGACTTTCGAGATTTGAACGATGCTTGTCCAAAGGATGATTTCCCGCTTCCAGTTACGGAGATCATGATTGACGCCACGACCGGGCATGAAGCATTGTCATTCATGGATTGCACCGCTGGATATAATCAAATTCAAATGGCGCCAGAAGATGAAGAAGCCACTGGGTTTCGAACACCAAAGGGCATATTTTGCTATAAGGTAATGCCCTTTGAGTTGAAGAATGCAGGAGCCACGTATCAGCGAGCTATGCAGAAAATTTTCGATGATATGATACATGACATTGTTGAGTGCTACGCCGATGATCTTGTTGTCAAATCCAAGAAAAGGGTCGATCACGTGAAAGATCTTCGAACGGTTTTCGAGAGACTACGAAAGTGCAAGCTCAAGATGACTCCAAGTTTTTGGGTTTCATCGTACGTCACCGAGGAATTGAGATAGATCAATCCAAAATCAAGGCAATAAAAGGCATGCCTGAACCGTCTAAACTTAAAGATCTTCGAAGTCTTCAAGGGCGTTTAGCTTACATACGCCGATTCATTTCCAATTTGGCAGGACGATGTCACCCGTTTAGTCATCTAATGAAAAAAGGTGCTCCTTTCGAGTGGGACGAATTGTGTCGGAAAGCTTTCGATGACATCAAGAAGTATTTATCAAATCCTCTAGTATTAGGAGCGCCAATTCCTGGGAAGTCGATCATTCTGTACATATCGGCTCAAGAACACTCGATGGGGGCATTATGTGCTCAAGAGAATGAAGACGGTAAAGAAAGAGCCCTATACTATTTGAGTCGCACACTTGTTGGAGCCGAATTGGAATATTCGCCCATTGAGAAGATGTGTTTAGCTCTCATCTTCGCCATCCAAAAGTTGCGCCATTACTTTCAAGCTCACACCGTCCACGTCATTTCTAAAGATGATCCGATCAAGTACATTTTGTCGAGGCCAGTGCTCTTGGGACGACTCGCCAAATGGGCCGTGCTGTTGAAGCAGTATGACATAGTTTACATTCCTCAAAAGGCTGTCAAGGGACAAGCGTTGGCGGATTTCTTAGCGGATCATCCAGTTCCGGGAGAATGGAGTTTCTCTGACGAACTTCCCGGAGAAGGAGTCTTATACATTGACGTTCTTCCTTCTTGGCAGATGTACTTTGATGGAGCCGCTCGTCAAGACGAAGCAGGAGCCGGAGTCATATTCATTTAGCCGGAAAAACATCTCCTGACATATTCATTCATACTTCCAAAGTTGTGCACAAATAACGCTGCCGAATATCAAGCTTTGATCATAGGCTTACAAATGGCTCTCGAAATAGGATGCAAAGATCTGGATATATACGGTGATGCCAAGTTGATAATCAATCAATTGCTCGGCGAGTACGAAGTCAAAGAAGAAAGTCTTATGCCATATCATAAATTAGCTTCCCGGTGCCTCCAAAAACTTGATTCGGTCTTCTTAGGTCATATACCAAGGAGTGCCAACAAGATGGACGATGCTCTCGCAAATCTCGCAGCCACTTTGGCACTGGGGGCAAGTATTCCTTCTTTAGTTCCGATTTGCAAAAGATGGGTAGTGTTGCCAGAAGAAGAAGATGACGATTTGACAGAAGACGTCAATGCAATTTCGGTCTATGTAATCAATAAAGAAGATTGGCGTCAGCCGATCATCGATTACTTGGAGCATAAAAAGTTGCCAAATGATCCCAGGCACAAGACTGAGGTGCGACGTCGCTCTGCCCGCTTCATCTACTACAAAGGTATTTTGTATCGTCGATCGTTTAATGGACTTTGGTTACGATGCCTCGATGAAGATGAAGGTCTGCACACCATGGAGGAGGCACATGCCAGCATATGCGGTGCTCACCAATCGGGACCGAAGTTGTGCGATCGAATCAAAAGAATGGGCTATTATTGGCTGACAATGGTGCAAGATTACATGGAGTATGCGAAGAAGTGTGACGCTTGTCAGTTTCATGGAAACTTCATTCATCAACCGCCTGAGGTGCTCCACCCTACAATTGCATCGTGGCCATTTGAAGCTTGGGGACTCGATGTAGTTAGACCCTTACCAACTAAGTCGTCTGCCGGACATCTATTCATCTTGGCCGGAACTGATTATTTTTCGAAATGGGCGAAAGCGGTTCCTCTTCGAGAAGTGAAAAAGGAGAATGTTGCAGATTTCGTACGAACGCATATCATATATCGATATGGAGTGCCAAGGTATATCATTACCGAAAATGGCAAAAAATTTTACAACAAACTCATGGATGCATTGATGGAAAAGTTCAAATTCGTCCAACGTAATTCTTCGATGTATAATGCGCCAGCCAATGGTCTCGCCGAAGCTTTCAACAAGACTCTTTGCAATTTGTTGAAGAAAATGGTTTCAAAATAAACGCGTGATTGGCATGAGAGGCTCGGGGAAGCACTTTGGGCTTATCGCACCACGTATAGAACTCCAACCCAATCAACACCTTTTGCCTTGGTTTATGGTGTGGAGGCAGTCCTTCCACTTGAATTGGAAATTGCTTCTCTCGTATGGCCATACAAATGGGTTTAGCGGAAGGCGAAAATGAAAAGCTGTGTTTAGCCGAGCTCGAAGCTCTTGATGAGAAAAGGCTCGATGCGCAGAAGAAACTGGAGTGTTATCAGGCGCGATTATCAAGGGCGTTCAACAAGAAGGTTCGTGCTAGATCTTTCCAAGTTGGCGATATGGTCCTGGCAGTCCTGAGACCCATCATCATGCCTCGTAAGGACGGAAACAAGTTCACTTCCAAGTGGGACGGGCCTTATATTGTGCAAGAAGTCTACACCAACGGCGCGTACAAGATTGTTGATAATGATGGAGTACGTGTTGGTCCGATTAATGCCAAGTTTTTGAAGCGCTATTACACATAAGGTGACGATTCTGCAATAAGCTCCTGAGCACGAGCCTAAACTGGCAAAAAAAAAAAAAAAAATTCCAAACACAAACTTCCCTTTGACGAACTTCGTTGGCTTGATCCTGCAAAGTATTATTATTTTGTAGGTACGTAGGCAGCTTAAGTTAAAAAATCTTTTACTTAGGTGCGGCTAAACCCCCCAAACAAAATCACCTTTCCTTCTGAACTACGTTGGCTTGATCTCGTAAAGTATATTTATTTGTGCTTTGTGAGTACGTAAGCAGCTGAAGTACGCCATTTACTTTAGTCCAGCCACATCAAACAAAAAAATCACTCCTGGCCCATAAGAGTATAAATTATGAACGGCAAAATGAAATGGATAAGAGAGATTGAGAAATAAAAACAAGTAAAGCTCAATTTATTATTATCCATGTTTCAAAAAAAAAACACACACACACACACACACTTCTAAGTGCCCCCCCCCCTCCAAAAAAAAGAGCGTCTAAAAAAAATATATACAATGAATGACATCAGGAGACCATGCTAAGTTCTTTAGAGCTTTAGATGATTCAGTGAAAGTTTTTTCGACATGTTCAATCTTCTCGACTGCTTGCCTTGCAGTCATCATACGAGCTTCCAAGGAGGACTCCTCTTGAGTCGAAGTCTCGACAACTGAGGCCTGGTCGCGTTCTTCTTTGTCCGCAACAGCAATAGACGCAATCAATTGTTGTTGCTTCGCTCTTTCTTCCTCTAATTCCTTCTTCAACTGCTCCTTCTTCGCCACAGATTCCTGCAAGTTTCCTCGAAGAGCCGCAACTTCTTTTCTCGCTCGATTTACCAAAGATGCAGCACTCGAGATGCGGTCTTTGACAGCCTTAATCTGTTCCTCGAACTCTAAAGGAGTAGGCTGGCTCATCGTGTGATCTTCTCCCATAGATTGAAGAACTGAAGCAGATCTTAGATAATTTTGGACATTAGCATGAAGGAGTAAGGCATCAACATTCTTTGACTTTAAATACTCGAAGAAAGTCTCGCACTCCTTTTCATATGCTGGAATTTTGTCAAGGGAAGATTTCAACAAATTTTCTCGCAACTTATTAGCCATGGACAAATACGCATGTCGTTCAACTTCAAGGATCATGTGTTGTGTATTGAAGGAAAATCCTTTGACTTGAGAAGGCTCCACTTTATCAATCACTTTTTCAATATGAGTGACCGGAAAATCGGTGTGGCGCTCGTCAGAGGCATAGAACTCTGTAAAAAAAAGAGAGAGAAAGGGTAAATAATAAAAAAAGGGAGGGAAAGAAGAAAGCGCTGAAAATTGTGAACTTACCTCATTAATAGCAGGAATGTCGCCGACGACAAGATAATCGTCTGCTTCAACAGGGTCGTCGAGGAGGTGCCGAATACTAGGTTCCTCGGTTTTGCCGGAAGATGGAGGAGTCGGGTTAGAAGTAGGTTTCACCTTTAAGGAAACTGTCTGACTTTGGGCACGCTTTATTTTCTTCGTCGGTGGCGATACAGCATAATCTGCGGACGGTTGGATTAAGCTCGGTGAAGTCGTCACTTTCAAAGGACGCACAACATTATCCGGGTACGGTAAGGCTTGAACTATAGGTTGCAGATTAACACTCTCTAGCCTTCTTTTCACAGCCGGGTTGGGATCATTGTCGTCAGGAGACTTGGAAGATCTTCTAACCTCGTTCGGAAGCGGAGACTTGGAAGATCTTCTAACCTCGTTCGGAAGCATTAACACAGAAATTCCCTTCAACCAATTAGCATAAGCCGGAGTGACTAAAGTGCCAATTTTCAGGTCTTCTCGCGGAATGATGAACTTTGATTTCGTTCCTAAGCATGTTGAAGACGTAAACAATTGAAAAAGGCGCTCAAGGTCGCTGCTGCGAATGTCACGAGTAAGTGCACCTGGAACATCTTGACGAAAACCCAGTTGCCGAGCGAAACGGTGAGGACTATACGGTTCAATGATGTAGTTGTCCTCATGTCTTAGAGTTAAGAAAC
Source organism: Silene latifolia (assembly GCF_048544455.1). Classification (NCBI taxonomy): domain Eukaryota; kingdom Viridiplantae; phylum Streptophyta; class Magnoliopsida; order Caryophyllales; family Caryophyllaceae; genus Silene; species Silene latifolia. Next base: position 29,775,322 of record NC_133526.1, on the reverse strand, counting down.
TCGACCGCGAAGCAATGAGAAAGTCTGTGGGCCGACGTATGTTACGACCATCATCTACGTGTTCCGCATCTCCCTTGGCTCCATTAAATGTGGAGAGCCATGAAACCTGGTTACCAGACTGAATTAGTCTCCTTGCCTCTTCGGAGCGGAAAGTCTTGGCGGCATCCAGGCCCTGAAACTCAATCATGGTTCCTTCAACAGACGAGTGGCTAGGGGATTTATGCGAATGATAGTATTTGGCAATCCATCCATAAACATAGTGCGCAGCAAAGTGACCGTGATCTTTGCCCGGCGTTGCCGAAGTAGAAATGTCATTCAGACCTCGATAAATGCTTGCTAGCACCGGTATTGCTAGATAGACCATCTGACTGTTCGCTAATAGATAAAAAACTTTAAAGACGCTTGCTTGGATGTGGCCAAGGTCGCGGATAGGGAGAACGAACGCGCAAAGCCAGCAAGAAATAAAAGCTGCAAGATATGTTTCTCGTCTTTCTGCCTCGGGAACACCTAAAATTGCAAAGAAGTCATGAGTGGTCTCGTCCCATTCAGAAGGCTCTCCGAAATTTTGTCGTAATGTCGGGAAATTTGGCTCGTAGACGAGGGAAAATACTTGTGCACGCCTTTAAACCAAAAGTGACACCAGTCTGAAAATGAGACTTTGCCGTTCTTCTTTGCCGAAAGAGCAATCCGATGAAATTTTGAAAATAAATGCTTGCAGCTTGGGGGCAAATGTGCTTTGCCACTCTCATCGGAACCTTGGAGTTCTAAAACCGAAGGCACGACTTCGTCATAAAGTAAGCCTGTTAGAGGAAGACCGGTGATGGACCGAATATCCCAAAGACTGATCGAAATTTCTCCTTCTGCTGTTAGCAATGTATTTGTCTCCGGGCACCAAAAGTTGCAAAAGGACTCAACTAATGAAGTGCTGCGACGATAAAGGAAAAGTGAAGCACAAACTGCTTCATAAATGTAGACGGATTTCAGACTGCTGCGGCACTCGCGAAGAACGTCCTCTAGCCATTCCCAGTAACGCGGAATGTAGTAAAATTCGGATCCAAAGCGAAAATTGGCATTGCGTTGAACTTCACCTCTGGAGATTCGAGAGTGTAGCAACTTAAATAAAGTCGGCATGGCATCAGTGTTATTATGGTGTGAAGAAAGTAGCACCGGGCACGAGTTTTCGACTTCTTGCCACCAGGATTTCAGGTTCGGTGGGTATATCAGCGGTAACCATGATTCAGCAAAGGGACCCGTCGTAGAAGGAAACATGGCGTGTTTGACTCCCTTATTCATGTCACTGACATCATCAACCGTCACTAGGTACTCTTTGCCAGTCGTCGTGGACTTGCTCGCTTTGAAATGCACCATATCGTCTCCTAAAGAAAAGAAAAAAAAGAAAAACCAAATTATTTCTTTTTCAAAAATTCTTTAAAGGAAGTTTAAAGAAGGGTCATGTGTGAGGTAGTGGCCCACGTGCTCCCAAAACAAAAGAAAAAGTACGAAAGTACTCAACAAACAAAACCAAAAATAAGAAGGCAAACTTTCTGGTTTTGTCAAATTTCCAAATAAACAAAAAAAAAGGGAAAACTCCAAATAAAAAAAGAAAAAGAAAAAAGAGGAGTGAGAAAGTAGAGAGCACGGAGGGAACAAACAAGAAACACCCAAATCAGGTTGAAATCCCAAATCAATTTCTTATATTGTTTTCCCAAATCAAGTCCCAAATTAAATATGCCATTGTTTTCAAATTTGCTCATGTTTCTGCATGTGTCAAGGTGAACTCAAGTGCACTGTATCTCAAATTGTCCACCAAATGAAGTTTATTTCCGGTAGTTGTCGTCGTCGAAGCCGCATGCCGAAGATGACAATTAATTCGCTTATGGGTCTATTGGCACACTCGGGTTTCGGAGGTCATGGCGTGACCTTCAATTGGCGCCTGTTTCGTCTTCGCTGTCGGAAGAGGCTCGAATTCGGCTATAAACAACATGTCTCACAAAGCTTCGTGGCAGTGACAAAGTTACAGGTTATTTGGCTGCTGCATACACACGAGATTGGAGGCCTCGCGTCACTTGGGGCGTCGGATCCGTCAACAAGGAGAAGCCATTGTAAATCTCATCGGGCCTAGTCGGTCGAGGAGCATTGAGTACACGGCGAAGATAAAGCAATTCGTGATGACGAGGAGTGCATTTTACGCTGTCGATAAAAACAAATACGCTGCATACAAAGGAAACAAAAAATATGTGAGCTAAATTTAAATTACGCTCACCTACAAACTTGAAGCGTTGGCTCGATGCAGTCGGAGAGTAGCCTGTCTCGCAATTCGGTTAAAACGTAGACTTGAGGAAAGGGGTTGCAGGAAAGTCATGCTGGACCTAGGTTCGTCGTTGGGAGTCAAGGTGAATCTAGTTCTTCCTTGGAGAAGCAAAATCGGAATCAAACAAAATCAAAAGCACTCCTGCAATTGCAAAGTTACAGAACCGCAAACCCAAACTCAGCTTTCTAAACAAACGAAAAAAAAAAAATACACACAATTGAATTGATCTTTTAGAAATAAAATCCAAAGATTTATTTCCTTCTCGATTTATGCGTTTGCTGCTCTGATCGGCACGTCTCTGCCGCTGTTAAGCATAGTCGTCACCCGCCGTGCAGCTTCTTAACGGAGTTCAGTCTAGTCGTCGAGTTCAACTTTAAGTCAGCGTCGGAGAAGATACAGGCTGCATACAAAAAAAATAGTGAGCTTAATTTCACATTTAGCTCACCTAGAAAACTGAAATTTTGTTCGTCTCTTTTATGGTTTCGAGCAAGGCGAATTGGGTCGCCGGTCTCTGGAGTACGCTTGGTTCAGGCTTGTGCTTCTCATTAATTATTGGTGGTTTCGGTATTCGGACGAGGAGGTTGATTGCTGGGACGTGGTTTATACTTGGCGTAAAGAATTGGTGCTTGTTGGTGAATGTATGATTTCAAGTCCCGTTTACTTGCTTTTATAGTAGTTGGGAAGATGGAGTTGTACTAGAACTCAAATAGCAAAGTTTATCTTATCAAATATTAAAGTTTATCTTTAATTAAATTGGGATTGGATGGAAGACGAAGATATTGATGTTCACTTAAACACTACTAGTCCATCCGGCCGTGAGTTTGCTTCTTATTCAATTAGGATCAAATTCTATCTTTTAGCTTGGTTAAGATCAAACGATGCCACATACATGTTTGACAGAGGAGCGTAACATCATTTCTGGCAAATAAGGAAAGAGCAGTTATCAGTCCGTTGAGGTGGACTGGGAAAGAGCTATAAAGCTCAACTCCACAAGAAAATATCGGGATCGACTCACGCTTAAACACTCAAGTTCGTGTACATGACTCAATCCTATTAAACTCGTAATGTATCATTGTAATAATCGATATTGTATTCGTAATTCGTGTTTGTACATCGACCCATATTGTGCCTTATATACTCGGCTTACATATGTTATTTACGGAAGAGATTTGGTGTAACAGTAACATGATATTTCCAACAGCTATATAATCTTCTAAATACGGCAACGGAGATGTGGTTGCCATGAATAGGACTCTGAGTGAACCGTTGGGCTTGATAGGAGCCGTTGCCTGCGTAATACCCCCCCCCCAAGTTGGCGCGTGGAGATTCGAAACGCCCAACTTGGATAGAAGTTCGTCAAATGGTATGCGACCGAGAGCTTTAGTAAAAATGTCAGCTAACTGGGCCTTGGTGTGGACATAGCTGGGGCGTGTAGTTCCATTAAGAATTTCGTCCCGAATGAAATGACAGTCAACTTCGATATGTTTCGTTCGCTCATGGAATACGGGATTGCGAGCGATATATAGGGCGGATTGACTGTCACAGGAGAGGTCGATGGGTGACTCGTGTTTGATGCCGAGGAAATTGAGGAGTCCTTTGAGCCACTTTAATTCACAGACGGTATAGGCGATAGCTCGATATTCTGACTCAGCTGATGATTTAGAAACTGTAGCTTGCTTTTTGGTTTTCCATGATATAGGAGAGGAACCAAGAAAGACAATATAAGCAGAAAGAGAGCGCCTGCTAGTTGGACAAGAGGCGTAATCGGCGTCATAGTAAGCTTGTAACTTTAAATCGGCTTGGGCAAGAAGAAGGATGCCTTGTCCTGATTTGTTTTTGATATACTGAACCATCTGTAACGCGGCTTTCCAATGATTGTGTCGCGGGGCATGCATAAATTGTGCGAGAATATGGACGGAATAAGTTAATTCCGGCCGAGTGATCACTAGATAAACCAAGCGCCCCACTAGTCTTCGATATGGTTGTGGGTCGGTGAGGAGAGGAGAAGTGGAGTTGGCGAGGTGGTGGTTTGGTTCCATGGGGATGTTGGCGGGTTTGGAGCCAAGGAGACCGGCTTCGGTCAGGATGTCAAGGGCGTATTTCCGTTGAGAAATAAATAGACCTGTATTGTTGCGAGCAATTTCCAACCCCAGAAAATATTTTAAAGGCCCTAGGTCCTTCATATGAAAGCAAGTGCTGAGGTAGGTTTTGAAGCGATCAATCATAGGTGTGTTATTCCCACAAATGATAAGATCATCGACGTAGATAAGAACATGTACCTCAGTATTTGTTTCGTGAAGGGAGAAGAGACTGTGATCGTATGGGCATTGTTTGAATCCATAGGTTTGAAAAGCGGAAGCAAGTTTGGCGTACCAACATCGTGGTGCTTGACGGAGGCCGTAAAGGGATTTTCTGAGGCGGCACACTTTCCCATCAGAGGCAGCGTGGAACCCGGGTGGTGGCTTCATGTAAACTTCTTCGTCAAGATCGCCATGAAGGAACGCATTGTGTACGTCCATTTGATGGAGATCCCATTGTTTCGCGACAGCGATGGTAAGAAGAGTTCGGACTATGACCATCTTTACTGTAGGTGCGAATGTTTCATTATAATCGACCCCTTCAATCTGTCGATTACCCATTACTACTAAGTGAGCTTTGTAGCGTTCGATCGTACTATCGGCGTTGTATTTAATCTTATATACCCATTTGGAACCGATCGCCTTTTTATGAGGCGGGAGATCTTCGAGAGTCCAGGTATTGTTTCGTTCAAGTGCGTCAATCTCACTCTTCATTGCATCCTGCCATTGTTGGACCTGCATAGCTTCACGAAAAGTGCTAGGCACGTGATTTTTGGTCACGACCGACAAGAAAATTTTATGGTTAGGTGAAAACCGATCATACTGAATAAAATGTGAAATGGGATATTGAGTACCTGAAGATGATGATGAGGTGGTGAGAACGTGAGTCGAAGGGCCTCTCTTTGGTTGAACGAAATCTTTTAGGAGAGTGTTGGGTATTTTAGTCCGCTGTCCTTTACCCATGGGGTCGTGAGAGGTTTTGTTATGGTTGTTGGTATTGGTGGTATTTGGGTTATCGTGTGTGGGTGAGACAGGTTCGGGTGTGGTGTTTGTTTTGGGTGGGGAAGTGGTGTCGGTTTGTGTGGATGAAGGGGGGTTGGTTAGGGGTTCGTTTGGTTTGGGTTGAGCGGCAGTGGTGGTTTCGGTTTGTGGGGTAGAGGGGAGTAGGACGGTTTCGATATGGGTAGGATCGTCGTGGAGAAAGGGTGAGGGGTCGGGTTGGTCTTGTATGTGCATTGCCTGGTAGGGGAACTCAGTTTCTAGAAAGATGACATCACGGGAGGTGAAGTGGGTACCTGTATCTAAATTATAAACCCGCCACCCTTTTTGTCCAATTGGATATCCTAAAAAAACACATTTGCGGCTGCGGGAGGCAAACTTGTCATTAGATCGGTTAATGTTCTTTGCATAGCACAGGCAACCGAAAATCTTTATGTGGGTCATAGGTGGAGGTGTTTTAAAGAGCATCTCGTAAGGAGTTTTGCCTTGTAAAAGTTTGGAAGGAGTGCGGTTTATTAGGTAGACAGCGGCTAAGATACTCTATCCCCAAAAACATATAGGTAGACTAGCTTGAAATAAGAGAGCACGCGCCACATTAAGTATGTGACGGTGTTTTCTTTCGACTCTACCGTTTTGTTGTGGCGTGTCGACCATGGATATTTGAAAAAGAATACCGTTTTCTTGGAAAATTTGTTTTAAATTTGTAAATTCGGTACCGTTATCGCTACGCAAAGTTTTGATTTTCTTATTAAACTGTCGTTCAACTAACGCGAAAAAATTTAATAAAGTTTGACGTGTATCGCTTTTTTCCCGCAAAAGATAGACCCATGTGGAGCGTGAAAAATCATCGACAATTGTTAAAAAATATTGGGAGCCGCAAGAGGCATTTTCTGAATATCGTCCCCACAAATCACAATGAATTAAATCAAAAATATCGTTGGCATTGTTTGTGCTTAAAGGAAAAATAGTACGAGTTTGTTTTGCACGAAGGCAAATGTCACAAGTATTGCTATGAAAAGTAGATTTAAGTTGGGAATTAAATGACGGAATACAATTTGTAATAGAGGTTGATGGGTGCCCCAACCTTCGGTACTATAGTTCCACTTGATCATGAGCGGTCACGGAACACGCACGTCCATCGAGAGACCGTACCTCGCCTAATAAGTAGAGCCCCTCGCTTTGTTCACCGGTCCCAATCACCGTCTTCGAGGAACGGTCCTGAATGAGACAATTTTTTTTAGAAAATTGGATAGTTAATGAAGGGTCGAGTAAAAGACTAGAAACAGATAACAAATTGCAATTTAAATTGGGTGCATATAACACATTGCGTAAAATCAGACGATTAGACAAGTGAATGTCGCCACTTAGTGTGGCCATGGTTATATCACTTGTAGGTAGACCAACAGATAAAGGGGCAATATTATGCAAATTGGTAAAATGATCGAGACAACACGACATGTGGTGCGAGGCACCCGTATCAATAATCCAAGAAGAGGAAGGGGAATAAGACATACCACTTAAGCGTTCAGTGGATGATGAGGCCTGTCTAGCGTGCCACATTTGAGCCAACTCCCCAAGTTGTTGCGGGTTTAAATTGTTGATATCGAGATGCTCTAGATGGGACTTAGAGGAAGCAGGTTGCGCTGTAGACATGCCAGCACTTGAGGTCCCTGCCGTGGCCATGTGAAGGCGGGGAGTGGCGGCTGAATTGGCGGCTGAACTGGCAGCTTTAAGCTTATTCCAGCGCGCACGACAAGCAGTGTCGGGAACGAACACGGCTTTGCTTAAATCAGTAGCGTTGGGGTCAACGTATATACAATCCCTAGGTCGTTCCCCCCACCAGTCCGGGTATTCTCCGGTGACCCGAAAGCATTGTTGAAATGGGTGACCGGATCGTTTTGCAAGCAAGACAAGTTTTGCCACCAGAGGAAGAGGGTCGATCAGTTTTATTGTCACGATTCCCTCCACCCTGTCGAGTATTATTGGAGACCCGAGCAGCGTATGCCATTGTGTCGGGTTGAGAAACCGGTTTTTGTGTGGTAATGTTACGAACCCCTTCTTCCTGGAGTAGTCTGTTATAAATAAAATCGAGAGCGGGGATGAGGTTCGTACCTAAGATTTGGGAACGAACATTGTCAAAGCGATCATCGAGACCGATTAAAAAGTCATGTACCAGTTTGCGTTCTCTATGTGTCATCATTACGGTAGTCCAATCGCAGGGACAGGCCGAGCAAGAACACGGTGGTAGGACATCCAGTTGGACCATCTCGTCCCAAAGTTTCGACAGACGGACGTAATAAGAGACAAGAGATTCCGTCGGAGTTTGTCGGCAGGCGATTAAATCCGCCTGTAATTGGTAAATACGGGCTTCATTATTTTGACAATATCGATTCTTTATGTCTAACCATATCTGTTTGGCTTCAGAACGGAGAGAAGTCACCCTTCGTATAGCAGGTTCGAGAGAATTGAAGATCCAAGCAGTGACCAATGCATTGGTTGACTGCCAGGATGCGAAATCGGTTGCCGTTGTAGCCGGTTTGATGACGGTACCATCGATATAACCAAGTTTCCCTTTTGCGAGAAGAGCAAGGTTAAAACCCCGGGACCATTCATCGTAATTGTTGCCGTTGAATGCGATTTGAGTGATATTAGCACTTGGATTTTCGACTTGAATAAAGGAAACGGATTGTGGTTGAGTTGTTGTAACCAATTGATTATCGTTGGTCATGGCTGAAGAGAGTTTTGTGTTTTAATAACTTTTTTTTTTTGTAGAAATCAGACGCAGAAACAGAGGAAGAAGAAAGAGAGGCGTTTGAACGAAGGATTAGGGTAACCAAGCTGATACCATATTAAACTCGTAATGTATCATTGTAATAATCGATATTGTATTCGTAATTCGTGTTTGTACATCGACCCATATTGTGCCTTATATACTCGGCTTACATATGTTATTTACGGAAGAGATTTGGTGTAACAGTAACATGATATTTCCAAGAGCTATATAATCTTCTAAATACGGCAACGGAGATGTGGTTGCCATGAATAGGACTCGAAGTGAACCGTTGGGCTTGATAGGAGCCGTTGCCTGCGTAATTTGTAGACGTAAAAATATGTCTTACATTTTTAAAATGAGTCAAAGTTAAATATTGACTTATGTGAAAGTCTATCGTCTGAGAAATGGGTCGGTGTATTTTAACCCGAACAAAGATGTCTGTACTTAATCCATTTTGTTAAGAAATAAAGTCGGTCCATTAAAAAAATGGGTTGAAACTAAATATGAGACATAAATGTTAAGGCCAAAAATAGTGGTGCAATATCCGAATCAGGTCCATGCCTTGAGAAGCTCACCAAACAAAGGTTGAAAAGCCCAAGAAAATTGTCAAAGGAAAGCAAGCATTGTGACGTTGGAAAAACATGGTCTATGTACATATATATCATTATGTATGTGGTAAGGTATGGATATAAAAATGGGAAAGAGTTAGGCCTTGTTCTTTTGGATTTAAAGTCAATCTCTATAAGTTAAGTTCAGCAAAATTAAGTTAAGTTCAGAAAAGTTCAGTAAAATTAAGTTAAGTTAAGTTCAGCAAAATTAAGTTCAGAAAAGTTCAGCAAAATTAAGTTCAGAAAAGTTCAGCAAAATTAAGTTCAAAAAAGTTAAGCAGAATAATAAGTTTCATAATATTGACGAGTTTTAAAAAATAGATACAATTTTCGTTCAAATCGGTTGTATAAACAATCCGAGATTAATTATTATTCTATATAATTTTTTCAAAAAAAAAAAACATTTATTTAAAGCCGAATTCTTACCTGTCGCCCGAAGGTATGTTAGAGCATTTTAATTACCGACATTCGTCATTGAGAATGAAAGTTGAAATGGCATTTGGTCAATTGAAAAAAAGGTGGAAGGTATGAAAAGTTATGCCTCAAATGTCACCTAAGTATCAAATGTCCATTATTGTTTCTAATTTCACACTTCATAATTTTATACGGATGCACACTCATGGGATACCTGTTATACAACATGAGAACGTTCTAGGGACAAAAGATTTAGACATGTTTGATAAGAAGCGGAAAAAAGCTATGTACAAGGTGCGAAATAACATAGTCAAGAACATTTGGCGATTCAATGGATTTGACGGGGTGAGCTCAAATGAAGATGAAGAAAGTGACGAGGAAGATGATAATATGGAACTAGATGATTAGAAAGAAAAAAAAAGTAATGTGATTTACTTTTTATTTTTATGTATTAGGTAATGTGTACGAAAATATTAACTTATATAAATAAAGTATTTTATAATTTTTTTTTTGTGTTTTTAGTTATATTTCTTTATTATTATTATTGTTATTATTATTATTATTATTATTATTATTATTATTATTATTAAATATTATTATTATTATTGAAGGGAATTTTTATTATTATTATTATTATTATTATTATTATTATTATTATTATTATTAGTAGTAGTAGTAGTAGTAGTAGTAGTAACAGTAGTAGTAAGTGAAATTAAATTAAGTTAATTTAAGTAAGATTATTTTAATTTAGAAAAGTTAAGCTATTATAAGTTAAGTTCAGAAAGTTTAGCAAAATTCAAAGAAAATTAAGTTCAAAGAAAATTAAGTTGAGAAAAGTTCAAAGAAAATTAAGTTCAGAAAAATTAAGTTCAGAAAAGTTCAGCAAAAATAAGTTAAGTTCAGCAAAATTAAGTTAAGTTCAGAAAAATTAAGTTAAGTTCAGCAACTTTAAGTCCAAAAGAACCGGGCCTTAGTCAATAACCACCAAAATATTGTTCCACTAAATAAGGGAAGATAGCGAAGTCAACGAAATAATGGGAGAGTTGTTTGCATTTGTTTTACCGATTACGGTGAACAACAAGCAGCTAAGTGGTCTTATAAATAGAGAGAATTCATTCTCATTAAGGACTAATCTCCATAATCACCAAAATCCCACAAAAAATACACTACACACAAAACCTCCCTACAAAACACTCTAAACAAATCTCTCCCAAGAGGAAATAAGAGAAAAGAAAATACATTTACATCTCTACAAAAATCTCTCCTAAGAGAAAACTAGAGAAAAGAAAGGACTATTCTTCAATCTGACGTCAAGCATCCGTTGCAGTCAGTTAAAGAGAAGCAAGTCAAATTCATCCAAAGAAGAATCAAGTCTTCAAATCAAGACCCTCCTACTCATTCAATTGCGGAAATCGAATCAGTAGGATAACTAGTAGATTGTACCCTAAATTCTTTTGATTAATAAAATAATTATTTTGTTGCATTGTTTGTGTTTTTCTGTATTTATTTGCGGATTAGCACAAATCTGTTGTTACAAGTATTAATCTATGTGTAGTGTTGCACAAAGAGCATCCTATCCTAAGCCCTAGGGTAGTTTCTAGGAATACAAAATCTGATTGAAGACGGATACTATCCGTCACAAGTTGAAGACGGATAATACCTCTCTCACAATTTACAAGTTGTACTATCTATGAGGTGCTCCATTTCCTCCCCACTTGCCCTCCCACTTGCCTTATTGTGAGAGAGACACCCGTCACAAACAAGACCAACTGTTCTAACTTCTACGAAAGGGGCAACTAAAGCATCCTATGATTCCTATCCTTCATAATCCTTGGGCAAGTTCTTAGAAACAGTGCCTACTTAACTGATTGTGCGTAGCAAAATGGTACATATATTGTGTAATTCGATTTCCTTGTCTTAGTTACCTGTCATAATTAACTGTCATCAGTACTTCTATACTCAGAATCTATCATAAATTTTCTACACTTTTTTTTATGCCATTCTTACTTTAAGAGAAACTTTCTTCAATCACAAATGTCTCTATTTTTCTATTTTCTACCTGTTTATCTAATACTCCCTCTGTCCCGGTCATTTGTTGTCCTTTTCCATTTTGGGGTGTCTCAATCATTTGTTGTCCTTTCTATTTTAGGATTGCATTTGATGAACAATTTGATCATTCATACTCAATTTCATCCACATGTCATTTTGTAATTGGTCATTTCCTCTTTCCTTGGTCTTTGTGCCAAAACGAAAGGACAACAAATGACCGGGACGGAGGGAGTATATGTGAGGAGTATTTTAATGAAATGAGAAGAAAACTGAAAAATGGAGGTATGTCTTAAAATATCATGAAATGTATAATCATGAACTAAGTAGCACCAAAACGGACTCGGACACATGATACGGCATCCCATGAAATTTAGGACACGGTACATGCTATTTAAATTTAGTAAAATTATATCGACAGAAATCAACGGTCGGGATCATTCAATACGACAGTATGAACACGATACCAAGGCAAACCAATGGAAATACCCCTTACTCAAAGAAAAATGACACTATGTAACTTTATTGAAAAAATTATGGTTATAAATAACGTATGATATTAATTTTGTAATTTATTTAATATTAAATTTAAATATTCGACGGTCTAATTTGACATTGACTATAACTAATTCTCATTTTCCACTCAAACTCATCTTCTAATCAATATCTTTTATATTTTATTCCCCGTCTAAATTATAACGTGTTTAGGCATGTGTCTAACGAGTGCGGATGTCCGACACGACGTGAAACACGGAACGCCTAATTAGAAGGAGTGTCCGTGCTACCTCTTAAGAATACAATATCATCTCAAGCATCTCCAACCAAGTCAACCACGAAACCACACCATTCAAGTAAATAATCAACTTCTCAATCTTCTCCTATAAACTCTAGGTTGTTAATACCTAAGTCAATGTAATTTTTTAATACCCAAGTCTTTGTTATCCTAATTTCTAGTAGTTTGTTAACTTAGAAATAGGCTCTCTATATTGTATAAATAACACCTACTATAAACATAATTGATCATCTAATTAATCATAATATACTTCTCTCTTTACATGGTATCAATAGTCTAATACGATCCTCACGATCAAACGCTTCCCGACTCCGAATCTTATACACAAACTCGGTTCCCGTTCCTTCCTTTCCTTTCTTCAACAATGGCTTCTCACCAACTCTAACTCGTCAATCACGATGACCCTGTCTCACCCCTAACCCTTGTAAGCTTTGCGAATTGTATCTATAACTCAAGGAGACAATGAACTTTCGACAATGGCGTTTTCAAATCCGTTCCATCATGAATGGCCTCCAACTCTTCTCTTATCTCGATGACACTAACCCAGCTCCGCCTAAAACCATCATTGTCAACCCCGTTCCTCCTGCCACTGAAGTCATGACCCAGCCTAACCCCGCCCATTCGACTTGGTACTGTTAAACCAACTTATCCTCGGTGCCCTCACAGGCACCCTCTCGTCTCCTATTGCCGGTCTTATTGTCAGTGACAATACGTCCTATGCAACATGGACCGCCCTCATTTGCACCTTTGCCTCACATAAATGGAATTACTCATCTCACATCTCCTCCCCATACCCCGGAACATAATGGTTTTGTCGAACGATCGTCGAAACGGGTTTATCCTTACTTACCTATGCCAAAATACCGATTTCCCTTTGGCCTCACGACTTTTCTACTGCTGTTTATTTAATTAACCGTCTTCCGACACCGACACTCGAAAACTCTTCCCCTTATTCTATTTCTTTAAAACCGAACCCAATTTCAAGAAGCTACATAGTTTTGGATGCTTGTGCTTTCCGTGGTTACGTCCTTATACTCACCACAAACTCGAGCCTTGGTCAATTCAATGTGTCTTTATGATAAATCCATTTTATATATACTTTACCTCCTTATTTTAGCTCGGTTTATTTGATTATTGTACTTCTATTGGTGTATTTGTGAGCTAATTCCGTGTTCTATGTGGTTTTGCTCGTTATCATTACATTTTGTAGGAAATAAAGCACTCGGTAGCTTTTTCCCATCAAATTAACATTCACCCAAGTTCACGATGCAAATAAGAACAAGTCTTGACCATGCAAAGGTGTTTCGCGAAGCACATGGGCGTTTTGGAAGAAATTGAAAACCCGAGCATGAAGAAATCCAAATGGGTCAATAGACAAAGATAAATAAAATGAAGCCCATAAAGAAGTTGAAAGCAAGGAGCTTAGGATGCCATTTTGGATTCCATATGATCATTCAATCGTAGGAATTAAGAGGCATTAAGACATAGCATTGGATTCTTTATACAAATTAAGATGGAATTCATATAAACGGGCTAAAACCACACGACCCCGCTCGGGGTTTGGTGTCCCCGATCGGGGTTACCCCCCATTGATTGTTTACGTTTCGTCTTATGGTCGTATGTAAAGGGTGTTGATCCGGGACCTCAAACACATCTTCTACACCTCTTTCATACTCTTATTTCAGTTCTTAGTTTATGTTAGATTAGATTTCCCAATGGTATGTTTGAGGACCTTGAATTGAAATTGAATTCCGTAATTGAGACATTTCAAGTGTTTGGGATTCTCTAGAATTTGGAATTGGAATTGACTCAATTCCTTATCAATTCCAAGCTAGTTAAAATTTGGGGTTCTCAAATACATACCATATACTAGTCATTTCAATTCCATCACTTCTTACGTTTTATTTTGTGACGCAAATTTCATCAAAATATTTTTATTTATGATATTTTTTCCGATCGCAAATATTTTTCGAGACAATATTTAATTTTTTCAAATGTAAAACATCCAATTATCTTGACCCATATCCGTCTCGCCCAAGTTCAATTCCAATTCCAATTCCATGGGTTTCCCAAACGCAATTTTGGAATTGGATTTGGAATTGAATTCAAACATTTGAATTTCAACAATTGAAATCATGAAAATGAAATCAATTCTGTGTTTTCAAACGCTACCTTAAGCATTTCAAGTTCATTTATAATTTCCATTTCAATAATTTGTTCTTCTATATTCAAGTTCTATTTCCATTATAAAGATAATCTCATTTCTAGTATTATTTTGTTATTCCATTGTCATTTTCTTGTACTAATTATCATGTTTACTTTATCATTTGTCATTATACTAGTTATCATTATGCAAGAGTAGTTTACTAGTCTAGGGATTAAGGAAAACCATGCATAAATAGTTTTTGCAGCTGTTGAATTGTGATGTTATTATATCGATTTAATAGTTTCTATCACATGTTTGCATTGTTTTGTTAGTCTTTGATTGTTGGCCACTATCTTAGATTAAATTTGTTAATTCACTTTTATAAGTCGAGAGGCACGAAAATGAATTAGACTAAACATGTTTTAGTAGAATGACCTAGCCATAGCGAGAGCTCGTTAGGACCCATTCTATGGTTGACAATAAGACCAAGAGGTGGTTGTCTTTAAGCCTAAACATTTATCATTATTAAGCATTATTTCTAGTTCGACATAACCATTTAAATTTTTGCATGTGTGACCCGACCTCTCTAGGCTCTTTCTTTATCATTGTTTTACAAACCTAATCAAATAATCAATCGATAACCGACCTCGATAGAATTCACTCCATAACAACTTGTTTAGAAACTCCCGTCTCCTTGTGTTCGGCCCCTATTACTACATTCATTTGTATCTAGGGTATTTATCTTTGATTAAGTTGCGACATCCTATCACTTTCTCGGATACTCACAAACTCAAAGTGCTTATCTATGTCTCGATCCTATTACCTCTCGCATTTATACTTCGCGTCCTGTACGTTTTGTAGATGACCAATTTCCATATATGTCCCTCCTTCACCTCCCTACCACTCCTGACACTATGACACCCTGGTGAACGAGTTTTTACCATCAATACTCGCACTAAAAGTTAACCCAATTATGATAGTATAATCGGAGTCAAACCACAAGGATGGTGATACAGGAAGGACATGGGTATATGTTGAAAACGCAAGCTCAAGTCACTCTTTACATTTCAGTTTGTTCACTTGGTTTAAAAGCTAAATATCTCCTAAACTATTGTGGTGTGATACCTATTTGAGATGAAAGTACATGAAGTTAGCTTTCCAACAAGTGGTCATATGCCTTATTTGGTTAAGTAACGAAGGAGATGTGATCGTTTTAAATTGAGCTGTCCAACTTGGTCGCGGGTGACGAACTGACTCAAGTTTACTTCCCTAAATCGAGTCTTATTATTAGTTTCCTTATTTTATTTTACCTAATAAGTTTAAGGTAGTGTTTTTTATTTCCTTGTTGTTTCTTTCCTAATTTTAGCAAGTTGTAATAAGACAATTTGCTAATTCTCTAAGGGTCGAGTTTAGGAAAGTTGTTTTTAGACAGTTTTAGGAGTCATCTTAGTCGGCTTAATATACTATAAATAGACGGCTTTGTATTCAATTTTAATAAAATCGAGTTTGAGCGAAGTAATACAAGAGTTTCTTGTTGTGTGCTTATTGCTTGCAAGTTATAAGTTCTTTATTTCTTACGAGGTTGAGATTTTAGTGTGATTCGATCCTTGCGAGGTAAGAGCCACCATTCGTATTCAGTTTCGAGTTCCTTGCGAGGGAGGAGAGTTGTTCACGTCATATCCCAGTTTTAGTTGAGGAGTCTTGCGAGATTTTCACAACTAATCCATATCCTTTTATATATCGTTTTTTCTTCCGTTGTAAAATTATCTCTTAAAAGCAAAATTGTTACTTTATTTTACATCAGATGGGTGGAGTTGCACTTAATTTGTTTTAGGCCTAAATCTAGTCGAAAATAAGGAGGGTGATGAAATCGATTAAACTAGAACTAAAGCAATTGAAAGCAAGTAACTAAGATGATAAGGTGTAAACAATTGATAGAAACTAGGGTTGTCGGGTTTCCTTAAGCAAGCCGAACCAAGTGTGGGTGTCAATGGTTATGAGCAATTATTGGCCAAGAAAGCTAATTTCTTAGACTTTCCTAAAGATGGACACAAAGCATCCAAATTCATTGTAAACATACTATCAAGCATCTATGTAAACTTTCATTCGACAAGACACTAAGCAAAAGTTGGAAAAAGACATGAACTTTCGTTCACACATTTCTACAAACATATTCTATGCATGTTAACTTTAACACCCCCATCTAATAAGGAGCCTTAACAAGACCTTCCCTAGCAGATAAGAGTGTTACCATCTCGGTTGCCCGAGGACAGTAATAATCAAATGTCGATAATAGAACGATTATATTATATTACAAGTGATTTAAACCAAACAAAAGATACAACTCGTTATAACTTCTAACTAGGTGAAATTATCTTTGCCATGACTTGTGATAAACTCCTCCTTCCAAGCACCCAACTATGATCCATACAACAACCTGCTAAGACTGACTGCTCGCCATAGTGGATCACGGCAGACACAACACAAAAGACAACACAACAAAGCCACACAAGGTCAGTAACTGAGGTAACAAGTACAAACGCAGACACAACACAATTACTGCAATACATACACACCACCTTCTCCAACCAACCATACATCTCTGACTGCCCGAAGGTCCATTCCTGCTAGTGGGGGGACCGCAGCCGTTCCCACCTAAGCCCCGCTCATCTATCCGAGTGATAACCCATGTTCCTTAATGTGCACATCCCCTTCTGTGACGGGTTCCACAGAGGGTGAATCAAGGGCGTGAAGCCACTCCCGCAAGTGACTCCCCTCAGCCGAGGACGCACCTCGATAACCACAGACAAATTAAACAACCACAACCAACCACAGACAGCAACAACCGATCTATAACTACAACAACGACACTAAACCAACCATACAACAACAAAAGACACTCTAGACAACCAACAACACTGAATAGGAAAACCTACCTTTAGCAAACCACAGCGATTCCGCGCACGACCATAAGATAACAAGAAACCACCAATCCAACTATAACAACCATCATAACCATCTATTACCACTACTATAACCATAACCGAAATCAAGGGAGATGATGATGATGATGACAACATAACTACGCAAAGCAATCCGGCGTCAAGACCGCTACCCAACTCAAGCATCCCATCCCTATGGTGTAACCACTCTCAAAGGCCTCAAGTAGATGAACCATGGTGAAGGAGGAGTGAAATGTCGACATCTAGGTTTAGGAAGAAAAGTGGAGAAATGATTTGAGTTTCTCGATTTCACGATTTATAATTCCCCGCTAAACTCAGTTTACTCGATCGAGTAACCTACTTACTCGATCGAGTGGCCTCTACTCGATCGAGTGGCCTCCTCTAGATCGAGTAACACGAACTCAAAGACTCACAACGTCACAAGGTTTCACTCGTAAGGTTTCCGAGGGTCTAGATAGGCATCTCAGGTCAGTCAATGTCGGTCAATGGGTCTCTAAAAGGATGAGTATTACAGTCTTCCCCCCTTAAAAAGAACTTCGTCCCCAAAGTTCAATTCACCCCCCCAATGACACAAAGCAAAAGGAACCAAGGCAAACTACCACTATCCATCCCGACACGGGTCAACACAACCGTTCATGAATACCACCCCGATATGAATGTTCATCAACCATCATCATCATCTACCTTATCACACCTTACACAACACGACTTCCTATCAAATCACCAAACTTACATTATATAAAAGGACAACCAACTCGACTACCATCACTTGTACTTATCTCATGTCATTGCTTCAAATCTAAACCAACACGACTATCTATTTATTCCTCCATCAACTACTTGTCAACACTTAGTTATGCATTTAAATCAATTACTTGTCAACAATTAGTTGTCATAGGACACCCAAAAGCAGTAGATTATCGATCGTTTACACACAAACAACATACCATTCATTTACATTAATTCCTTCAAGTTATTTCTATTACTCAATCATGCAACAACAATTCAATTATTTAACAACTACCACTCAATTATATAACAACTTTGTGAACAATTACTTGGAAACGAAATACAACAACATGATAATTTAATCAACATGATGGGGCATATTCTGCACCC
The DNA here is from genome assembly GCF_048544455.1 of Silene latifolia. NCBI lineage: Eukaryota > Viridiplantae > Streptophyta > Magnoliopsida > Caryophyllales > Caryophyllaceae > Silene > Silene latifolia. Next base: position 29,757,072 of record NC_133526.1, on the reverse strand, counting down.
GCTGACCGAGTCAACATATTGAGTAAGGTCAAAGATATCCACAGCAGGTCAACATCTTGGACAGCCTAACCGACGCAGCCTGTCGGCCTGTCACTTGTATCTCGGCTGGGCAACCAGCCAGCCGGGAGACATATCCGCGTACTCACATCCAAGACCCCTCGGCATGGAGTTAACTCGGCCAGCCGGCCTGCCATGGGTCCCTCGGCCGAGGGTAGAACAGTCTTTCCACCTGCTCTGCCACTTGGCCACTACGTGACAAAAGGTGAAAGTCTATAAATACTCCACTTCTCTCATTGAGAAAAGGATCCGAAAATAATCAAAATAATCCACAATTCACCCTAATACTCACCATAAATCTGGTATAAACTCCCTTATCTCTCTACAATATACTTTGCCAAGTAACACACAACTTAATCTCTTTAAGTTTACTGACTTGAGCGTCGGAGTGAGTTCGCTCGGTACCAAGCCGAGCCCTAAGTTTGTTCATTGTTTCAGGAGAGGCCGAAAGGAAGAGTCAAGCAAAGTCATCATTCTACAAGCTTACGTGGTAACAAATCCTGCTCCGGAATTACACCCGGAACAATTGGCGCCGTCTGTGGGGATCAATACTAGAAGCTAGTCAAATCCCTTACAAAAAAGAAAAAAACACAAAACAAAACCCACCCAGCAAGCTAAGAAGATGTTGAAACAACAAGAAGTAATTGTGAGCGACGAAACTGCATTCTACCAGGATGACACAGTCCCTAATTCTGAGATCGGGCAGTCCCCCACCGGCCGAGTAATTCAACCGGCGTACGGGATGCCGATACTACCAGAAACACCGCTGCCTACTGGCCATGTCACTGTCATGGGACATGTGGTCGATGCAGCCAAACTGAAGCTATTCCTGGACCTGATGGGTACTACGCCGATCACCCCCCGCCGCAACGACGGTGACGGCAGCCACACCCGCAGGTGACCAGGGCCCATAAAGTGACCCCGAACAACTTGTCCGGGGCGATACAAGGAGCCATGCATACTAGGACGCCGGCGGAGCCCGTGCTGCCAGTGGCAGACCAAAGTCCTTCCCCCACTCGTGGGAGGACAGCGTCGCCGCGGCAACAACTTGGCCACCCCCGAAGAAATGAAGAAAGAAGTCCGACTCTCCAAAGTCGGACAACAAGAAGCCCTTCCCACCACGGGGAGAGAAGCCGGACTAGGGCTACGAGGAGCCGATCGCCACGTGTCATTCGACACGTGGTCAGACAGCCCCTCAGTGCCTATGTCCTCGAAGTCTCCGTGCCGACCAAACTGAAGCTGCCGTCCCTATCATACAAAGGGGACAGTGACCCAACCGACCACGCCGAGGCTTTCGAGTCTTACATGTCGGTATGGGAGCAGCCTGATGAGGTATGGTGCCGAGTCTTCCCAACAACCCTGCATGGGATGGCCCAGAGTTGGTACAAGGGGCTGCCTAATGGTTCGGTATACTGCTACGCCGACCTAAGGGATAACTTCATAGCCCAGTACGCTTGCAACAAGAGGAGGGCCGTGGAGACATCAGATCTCCTCACTATCCGACAGGGGGAGGACGAGTCTCTACGAAGCTATGTGAAGAGGTTCGACGCAAAGCTCGCAGATCCGTGAGCCGAACACCGAACCGGCGGCCTTCGACCGATGAAAGGCCTCCCGAAAGGCGAGCTCAAAAATGAGTTGATCAAGTGCGAGGTCCTCAACCCGGACTCCGCGTAAAGATGGCCGACCGAGCCGTAAAGGTGGAGGACTACCACAAGACCCGGGTAGACCACGGTGAAGTGGGCACCGAGAAAGGAGGAGAGCCGGGACAACGCCGATGAAGGTCGCCGTGACATGAATCGGTCATGGCTCGAGAGATTTAATAGGAAACGAGAACTCGGCGGGCGCCGGGGAGTTCGGGACCATACACCAGAAGCGGTGACGGTCTCACCCCCCGGTCAAATCTCCGCCGAGGTCTTCGCCCGAGCAAGAATGAAGGGCGAAGTGGGCAAGACCCCCAAGACGAGGGCGGAAGGTAACGCAAGCCAATTTTGCGATTACCACGGCCAGCCCGGCCATAAGACCGACAACGTCGGCATCGAAGAACGCCATCGAGGAGCGATCCAAAAGGGGGCCCTCAAGGCAAGTATATGGGGGCCCCGGAAACGAGCTCCGACGGGCGAATAGGAAATCGTATTCCGGAGGATGGGAGTGATCCGGTGGTTATCGGAGGAAACGAGAACGGAGGGTCAGCTAATGGGCACAAACGACACCTAAATGAGCTTTACCAAGCCATCAACTTTGTGCCCACCACAGCGATCCCCGCTTCCACCGTCCCCGATATAACCATCGGAAAGAAAGACTACGAAGGAGTCGTAGCCCCGCACAGCGACCCGCTGGTAGTCCACCTGGACATATCCAACCACTTGGTTAAGAGGTGCCTAATTGATACAGGCGCCTACACGAACATCATGTTCAGGGAATGCTTCCTCAATCTCGGTCTCAAGATTGAGGACCTGAGCCCCTGCACCAACCCACTATACAACTTCTCGGGGGCCGGCCTGGTACCCCTGGGGTCAATCAGGTTGCCGGTGATGTTCGGCCAGACGGATGCGGCCAAGAATGTTTTATCTGAGTTCGTGGTCATTGATGGTTCGTCCGCCTACAATGTTCTGATAGGCCGGGTTACTTTGAGCGAGGCCGATGCTGTAATGTCCATCGGGCCCCGACATTGATGTATGTCTCGGACCGGGGGGAGGCACAAAAGCTCGTCTCAAAGGACGAGAGAGACGAAATTGTCAATGTCCAAATATCTGCCAGAGGGTGTAACATGCAATCCCTCAAAGTGGCGAAGAAATCAGAGAAAGGGAAGAGCCCATCCTTACAACAGGAGGGTGATCCGATGAACACCAACAACGTCAGCATGGTCGAGGGAGCCGAGACCGAGCAAGTGGAAATTGACCCAGGACGCACCGTAACTGTCGGTGTCGGCCTGGAGCCAAAATTCAGAGCCGATCTTCTGGACCTGCTGAGGAAGAACAAAGACGTCTTCGCGTACTCAGCCGCCGAGATGCCAGGCGTGAGCCGAGAGGTGATCGTTCACAAGCTGAACGTGCTCTCCACCGCTCGCCCTGTCAAGCAGAAGATGAGGAACTCCTCGGCCGAAAAGGATGACGCCATCAAGGCCGAGGTAGATAAACTATTAGAGGCGGGCCTTATCATGCCTTGTACTTACCCTGAGTGGCTAGCAAATGTTGTAATAGTGAAGAAGTCATCAGGGGGGTGGAGGATGTGTGTTGATTTTATAAATCTTAATAAAGCATGCCCTAAAGATTGCTATCCCTTGCCTCGAATAGATAGCTTAATTGACGCAACGGCAGGCAACACTATGCTAAGCCTGCTAGACGCCTTCTCAGGGTACCATCAGGTGTTCATGGCCGAAGAAGACATGCCTAAGTGCGCATTCATCACCATACACGGCACATACATGTATAAAATGATGCCGTTCGGTTTGAAAACGCGCGCGCAACTTACACTAGGCTGGTGGACAAAGTGTTTCAAGATCAAAAAGGGCGAAACATCGAGGCTTACGTCGACGATGCTATTGTAAAAAGCAAGTCTGACAGCGAGCACTTGACCGACTTGAGCGAAACATTTTGCTCACTAAGGAAATACAAGATGAAACTTAACCCAATGAAATGCAACTTCGGTGTCCGGGCAGGTAAGTTCCTCGGCGTGCTTGTCAGCGCCAGGGGAATTGATGCCAATCCAGAGAAAGTCCAAGCAATACTGGACCTACCGGAGCCGAGGAATCGAAAAGAGGTTATGATGCTGACCGGGAGGATGGTGGCTCTCGTCCGTTTCATCTCTCGGTCAGCCGACAAAAGCACCCCATTCTTTAAAGTGTTGAAAGGGAATAAAGACTTCAGCTTGGGGGAGGAACAGAGCACAGCTTTCAGGCAACTGAAAGCTCATCTTCTAACTCTCCCGACCCTGTCCAGGCCGATGCTGGGGGAGACGCTATATCTATACATAGCAGTTACCTCGGCCACGGTCAGTGCCGTAATCATCAGAGAAGAAGACAAGAAGCAACACCCAATCTACTTTATCAGCCATACACTGCTGGCCGCCGAAAGAAATTACCCACTGATCGAAAAAGCAGCTTTGCTGTCGTCGTTGCCGCAAGGAAACTGAAACCTTACTTCGACGCACATCCCGTGATGGTCCTAACCGACCAGCCTTTGGAGAAAGCATTGGAAAAATTCGAAAAATCCGGCAGGCTCATCAAATGGGCAGTAGAGCTATCCGGCTTCGGCATTCAATACAAGCCGAGGCCCTCGATAACGGGGCAGGCACTTGCAGACTTCCTGGCCGAGTGCACATATAAAGAAGAACCAAATCCCGGAGTGTGGGAAGTATACACCGACGGGTCCTCTACGACGAACAGCTCAGGAGCCGGTATCCTTATCATCAGCCCAAACGGGGACGAGTTTGAGTACGCCTTGAAGTTTACCTTCTCGGGCTCAAACAACGAATCCGATTACGAGGCGGTGATAACTGGAATCGAGCTAGCTAGAGCTGCCGGGGCGGAACACATTGTGTTGAAGACAGACTCACTATTGGTGACTAACCAAATCAGAGGAGAGTATGAGGCTCGAGACGATGGGATGGTAAGATACCTGGAAAGGGTAAAAGCTGACACTGCTAAATTGAAATCTTTCCAAATCCAATGCATCCCCAGGTCTGAGAACAACCGAGCCAACGCTCTCTCAAAACTTGCCAGTTCAACCATCAAGAATGTCAGCCGAACCGTGCTGGTGGATATCGGGAATGCTAAAAGCATCACTGAGACCGTCGGCATGGTGGGCGACATAGAAGCCGAGACGACGTGGATGACTCCGATAATGAAATACAAACTAACAAAAGAGTTACCGGAGGACCGCAGTCTCTCCCAGAAGATAAGAAGGATCGCCGCAAGGTACTTGGTGTTCGAAGGAGAACTATACAGAAGGTCCGTGATAAGACCACTTTTGAAATGTGTCGGCCCAGCCGACGCGGAGCTCATACTGACAGAGATTCACGAAGGCATCTGTGGACATCACATGGGGGCAAGAACGCTAGCCCACAAAGCTCTCCGAGCCGGCTACTTCTGGCCTACCATGCTTGAGGATTCCAGAGCTAAGACCAAGAAGTGCAAGAATTGTCAGATGCATGCTCCGGTGATACATGCTCCTTCCCGAGACCTGCAACCGGTGCTTAGTCCCCTTCCATTTGCACAGTGGGGGATGGATTTACTAGGGCCATTTTCGACGGCCTCCGGAGGAAGAAAGTACCTGATCGTCGCCGTTGACTACTTCACCAAATGGGTCGAAGCTGTCGCGGTACCGGCCAAGACCACGGCGGCCGTAAGAAAAGTAATCTGGGAGAACATCATAACTCGTTTTGGGTTACCCCAAGTCATGGTATTTGACCACGGCCGAGAGGTTTGGAGTGACATGGTGATGAACTGGCTAGAAGAGCTCGGTATCAAGTTTGCATACTCCTCCGTCTGCCACCCTCAGAGCAACGGGCAGGCGGAAGCAGCTAACAAAATAATCCTAAACGGGCTGAAAAACAAGGTTGAAGATCTAAAGGGAAGGTGGGCTGATGAACTACCCGGCGTCCTGTGGTCCCTTAGAACCACGGAGAAAGAAGCAACGGGGTACAGTCCATTCCACCTAGTCTATGGGTCTGAAGTCGTCCTGCCAATTGAAGCAGTGGTGCTGACATTCAGAACGCAAACCTTTAACCCAGTCGAAAATGAGGAAGGCCTGAAAGCCTCCCTAGACCTGGTCGAAGAAAGCCGAGACACGGAACGGCTTAACTTGGCAGTATATCAAAATCGAATGAGAAGAGCATATCACCGTAGGGTCCACAAAAGAGACTTAAGAGTAGGAGATCTAGTCCTAAGAAAGTCAGCCGCGACCAACAAAGGAAACATCCATGGTAAAATGACGGCCAACTGGGAAGGACCCTACAAAGTGGTTGAAGAAATGAGGCCGGGGACATACCGGCTGACAGACATGGAGGGAGTGCCTCTAATGAGCTACTGGAACACAGACAACCTAAAGAAATATTTCATATAGCGGCGGAGGTGTCCGAGACCGTTGTGGACACCCCAACGTGTGATTATACCTTATAAAAAGTGATCCAAGTTTTCCATCAAAATACTTGTCCCCTCCATAGTCATGCCAGAATAGTCACTACCGAAGTATAAAAGCGTATGAGCACTGTTGCGACGCAAATCTGACTGCCCCGGCCAATCCGGGGGTGGCAGAGGAAGCGATCAATATGTCTATAGATACGGAAAGCAGTCAAAACGTAAACTCGGTTGCCTCGGCCAAAGCCGGGAGTAACGAGGGAAACGCGACTTGCCAACAGCAGTTGATACTCGCCACAACGACCAACATGCTTAGGAACGTATAAGTACGGTTGAGAAACGCAAATCGGACGCCTCGGCCAGACCAAGAGTGAAAGAGGAAGTGATCAACACGTCTACAGATACGAACGCTGTCGAGCCGTAACCCCGATTGCCTCGGCCAGACCGAGAGTGACGGGGACATAACGACCGATACGCTAACATGTTCACAACGGTGGTTGGGAAGCGCAAATCTGACATCTCGGCCAGACCAAGAGTGAAGGAGGAAGCGACCGACATGCCAACATGTTTAAAAAACGTTAAGTACAGTTGAGATACGCATTCTAACTGCCTCGGCCAAACCGAAGGTAAAAACGAAAAGAAAAAAAGCGCTCAACTAATAAAGAAAGAAGACAACTAAATGAAGGATTGTGATCAAAGCCCCGACCAAGCCGAGGCAAAATAAACAAACTCTTATTAAAAATGTTCACAGGTAATACAAGAAAGAAGTCGACGGCCGTCCCCATAGGGATAGCCTAAACACTACCTACCAAAGTTCAACAAAAAAAGAGAAAGGTACAGCAAAAGGTTACAGACATAAGAATTGAAAGCGCCAAAAAAGATGGCAGGGAGGAAAGGCTCAGTAGTTGGCCCCCAAACAGCTGAAACTGTCTGAAGGGCTGGGTGAATCCGGTGACGACCGCCCGTCTCCCTATGCCTGTTTCTGCTCACCATCAGCAGAGAGCAAAGCATCACCATCGTGGGCGACCCGAGCCGACTTGGCGCTTCAATTGCCTTTGCCGTCTCGGCCTTCCTCCCCTGGCCGCTTTCACCTTTTCAGCATGGGCCGCCTTCTCCGCAGCCTCCTCAGCGGCCTTCGCAGCCTCTGCCTTCTCCGCAGCCTCTGCCTCCGCAGCAGCCGCCTTCTCATCAAGAAGCTGGTCAAAATCCTGCCACGGGAAGGGGTCTTTGGGAAAGAGCTCTCTGATTACTTCCCTGGTGGCTTCTTCGGTCTGGTCCCGGTATTGGGCGCACATGTTAGGGATGATGACAGTTTGGAGCGTCTCAATGTCCTTCTCCCTCTGGGCGAGGATAGGCCTTGTGTTCCTGTGTCCCTTCGCCTGAGCCGAATACAGAGACTTCCATTCTTCCCTCTTACCAACCGCAGCGTCGTAAGCGCCCTGAAGCTTGTCCCGCTCCTCCCCGCCTTAGCGGCATCGGCCAAGACGGCCTCAACCTTGGCCCTCTCGGCTAGGACCGCCTTCTCAGCATCCTCCCTGAGCTTTCGCTCAGCGAGGAAATCATTTTCGGCGGCCTGGAGGTCCTTCTTCGCCTTCTCGGCCTCTTGCTTAGAGGCATCAAGATCGAGCCTAAGCCGTTCAACCGCAGGAGCAGCTCGAGCCATGACCGTTTCTTGCTCCATAATATGAGCGCCGGCCAGTTCATTCCACTTCGCCAGCTTCTTGCACAACCTTGTGCCTTCCGCCACAAGCTGAGCGGCGGAAGGTTTCAGGGAGGAGGAGTCGACGATGACATTTTGATTGCCCGTCTGCACTGGCCGCTTCTCCAATTGCCGTTCAGTGAGAGGGACAGCCGGCAGCGGTTGATCTACAAAAAATTCGGACAAAGCATCCATGTCAACATTCATTGACATGTCAGAAAGCCTGTCATCAGGAATGCCTAACGAACCTGCTAAATATGAGCCACAGGTTAGATCCGTACCAGCCTTGGCCTTCTTGGTCGGAGGCCCCTTTTCTTTACCGGCCTCGAATAAAATAGAAATGCGGCAGACTCGGTCTCTTTTCTCTTATTCAAAGAAGGAGGAGCCTCCGCAATGGTGGCCTCCTCCTCAACATCGATGACCACCGGCGCTTTTGGACCACGGGATTGAAGATCGAACCGGAGTTGACGCTGTCGCCGCCATAGACGTTGTCTTTGGTTTGCGGCGCGCACGCATCGGGCAACCTTCGCTCGAGCCGCCGTCACATCCAAAGTGCCTTCAATCTTTGGTCCATGAGTTTGTTAGAGCGGTCGGCGATCACGTGTCTGGGGCCTTAGGATGCAGCTCAACAACTTTCCGTTCTCGTCAAGTCCCAATCTCTCGGAGAGCAGAGAGACGATTCCGGCCAAATCGGTGCAAAAGAAACAAAGCGGGAGTTAAACAAAGGAAATAACCCAAGATTCAAAATACGAAACATAAAAAGCAAAGATGGGCCTCACACCGACCCCACTCACCCCGTTCGAGGGCCGGTATGAGGCCGACGTGGCAGAGCGGCTCATCCCGAAGAACGATCCGCGTCGGGGCATCCATCCCTTCGGCGTCCCATCCTTCTCGGCCTCAAACAGCCTCATTGCCCGTTTTTCGTCCTCATTAAGAGGGACCCTGTTGGCGTCCATCTTAAGCTTACTCCGGCAGACGTATCTATCATGCTCCCCTTTACTCTCGCACCGCAAATTGACGCGGTCCTGGAAGGACCGGGGCAGCGGATAGTCCTCCGGAACCTCAATGTATACCCACCGCCCCCTCCAGTCCTTGCAAGACGTCAGCTTGGAAACGGTGACGAAGCCCGGCTCGGTTTGTATGCTGTACCACCCCTGCCTAGGGTAGTTTGTTTAAGATGGTGAAGCCGGCGGAAGAGGTTCATCGTTGGGGCCTCCCCTTTGAAAAGACACAACCACACAAAGCCAACAATCGTTCTGATGGCCAACGGATGCAGTTGGGCCACGGCGACATTCATCGCTTTAATAATAGCAGCAACGTATTCATTCAGAGGAAATTGGAGCCCATACTCCAGGTGTCTGATGTATACGCCGATACAGCCCGCGGGAGGGCAACAGAGGCCTGACCCTCCTCAGGGATAACAATTCTATACCCCCTACCGAAGGAGTAGTGGTGTTCAAAAAGTTCAGAACCAGAACAACTGGCAAACTTGTTCGTCCAGGCACGGTCAGGACTAATCGAGGAGGCATCACCGTGCCCCGAAATAAGCGGCCTCCTTACGACAGAAGGGGTCGCCTCATCATCATCATCATCATCATCATCCTCATCATCACCATCATTCTCGAAACCCTCCAAAAATTTTGGATCAATCTCAGGAGAAAGCGGCTTGGGACCCCCAAACCCTATCGGGGTGACACTAGTGCCTCCTCTTCATCAGGACGCGACGGTTCGCCCCCCGGCGCAGAAGTACTGGGTCCAGCATCAGCAGAAGACATGACAACAAATACTTAACAAATAAAAGTTGAAAAAATTTGTTTGTTAATTACCTTGGAAAAGTGTTACGCCGAGTAACGCTTTGAAGACTAGAGAGAAGTTTCGTCGAAGAAAGCTAGAGAGAAGAAATTTTTTTGAGAAAATGAATTTTTGGTGGCCAAAATCAGGGGCTAACTGCTCTATTTATAGAGCAAAGCCCATGAAACGGACCAATCAGGGCAAAGCCCATGAAGCGTCAACCAATCAACACCGAGCCACGTGTCAAGCATGCAGCACAGAATGCCAATCGACGTATCTTCTTCAACACGCTCCTTGACAGAATGCCAATCGACGTATCTTCTTCAACACGCTCCTTGGTATCTACTTGCTAAACGGCCAGCTGTTCAACCAAGCTTGGCAGCACCGGCCGGGGACAATCAAAAGCACACGGCACTCTCAACCTCGGTCTCAGCCAGCACCATTTTCTTTTCCACATTTGATGTCCATTACACATCCATGTGGAGGGGGGATATGATACGGCCTTAGCAGAACCAAGCCGAGGAAGAAGAAGCCGGGGAAGAAATTCAACTTGCGCAGAATACGCTCAACACTCATCGAAGGTCCATACCACGGCATAGACTACGCTGGGGGCAAATTGATGGGGCATATTCTGCACCCGCTGACCGAGTCAACATATTGAGCAAGGTCAAAGATATCCACATCAAGTCAACATCTTGGACAACCTAACCGACGCAGTCTGTCGGCCTATCACTTGTATCTCGGCTGGGCAACCAGCCAGCCGGGAGACATATCCGCGTACTCACATCCAAGACCCACTCGGCATGGAGTCAACTCGGCCAGCCGGCCTGCCATGGGTCCCTCGGCCGAGGGTAGAACAGTCTTTCCACCTGCTCTGCCACTTGGCCACTTGGCCACTACGTGACAAAAGGTGAAAGTCTATAAATACTCCACTTCTCTCATTGAGAAAAGGATCCGAAAATAATCAAAATAATCCACAATTCACCCTAATACTCACCATAAATCTGGTATAAACTCCCTTATCTCTCTACAATATACTTTGCCAAGTAACACAAAACTTAATCTCTTTAAGTTTACTGACTTGAGCGTCGGAGTGAGTTCGCTCGGTACCAAGCCGAGCCCTCAGTTTGTTCATTTTTTCAGGAGAGGCCGAAAGGAAGAGTCAAGCAAAGTCATCATTCTACAAGCTTACGTGGTAACAAATCCTGCTCCGGAATTACACCCGGAACACAACAATTGCAAACTACCACTCAGTTACACAATAACCACTACTAATTACTCAAACAACCACTTAAAATACTATAAAATTATCATAATTAAGTCATTTTCCCATGCGACATTACTCTTCCCCTCTTAAAAAGAATTTCGTCCCCGAAGTTCACCATCAAAACAACTTTAACTATTACACAAGGCGGTAAATTTGTATTCCACATTGATATTATGAACGAATCATATTATATATTGAGACTCACAACGAACATGATACTTCCTTGTTAGTTGATATAGAGGAAAATGATTAAGGACTATTAAAAAGAAAAGGAAAAAAATGTGGATGGTTGGATTGAGATGGATGGTTGAGATTGAAAATAAACAAAAAAAATATTCTCACTAATCAATTTCTATCATATAATTAATTGTTTTTTCACTCTTTAATCACTATTTTAATCAGTTTTGAGTATGAGTGATTAATGAGTGTAAATGTGATATTGTAGGAGTTTTACGAGTGTAAATGTAACTTGTAGAAGTGTAAATGTGATATTTTAAGGCGGTTTTTTGTAACTCTGATATTGTAGGAGTTTTATGAGTGTAAATGTAAGTTGTAGGAGTGTAAATGTAATCTTTTAAGGCGGTTTTTGTATATAAAAGTTTTGAATTTATACAAATTTGAAATTTTACAAGTGTAACTCTAACATTTCACGAGTGTAACTTTGAAGTTGTTCGAATGTAATTTTGATTTTGTTGTGACGGAAATTTTGAATTTATATAATTTTAACATTATACAAAGGTAACTTTGATGTTTTATAAGTGTAATTTTGATTTTTTTTTAACAGAAAATTTGAATTTATATAATTTTAACATTTTACGAGTGTAACTTTGATGTTTTACGACTGTAAATGTTATATTTTAAGAGTATAAATTTTATTTTTTAGGCAATTTTCTATAATAAAAATTGGAATTTATATAATCTTAACATGCTACGAGTGTAAATTAGATGCTTTATACGAGTGTAAATGTAGTATTTTAAGTGTAAATTTGAAGTTTTACGAGTGTAAATTTAATGTTTTACAAGTGTAACTTTGGTCCTTTGAGTGTAACTTTGGTCCTTTACGAGTGTAAGTTTAGACCTTTATGAGTGTAACTGCAGTTCGACTACAGACAAACACCACCACCGTCCTCCACCACCAACCCACCCTCATAAAAAAGGTAGACCTTTTAAAAAAACCTGAAAAATAAAGCAAAAAAACTAGATCTGAAACCACAACAATAGAATACAAGTGTAACCGTGAGGAAATACGAGTATAACTTTGATGAAATACGAGTGTAAATAAAACAAAAAAAGATTTGAAAAAAAAAAAATTAGTGCAACTTTAAGGAAATAAGAGTGTAAATGTAAGGAAATACAAATGTAAATTTAAAGAAATACGAGTGTAAATGTGAGGAAATACAAGTGTAAATTTAAAAAAATACGAGTGTAACTGTGAAGGAACACAAAAAAAAAAAAGATCTGAAACCACCACAGTGTAACTTTATAGATTTGAAAAAAAAACGAGTGTAAATGTAAGGAAATACAAGTGTAAATTTAAAGAAATATGAGTGTAACTGTAAGAGAACAAAAAAATAAAAAACAGATCTGAAACTACCAAAGTGTAACTTTATAGATCTGAAAAAAAAAACGAGATATGCAAGTGTTTAAGTATACAATAACAATAACAATAACAACTAAAAATTAACCATCCACAATAACAAAACAAGACGATATTTGACATACGAAATATGTAAAAAATATTCTAGATCTGAAAATACGATATTTTAAAAATATAAAACAAGATGAAAATTTTAATACGAAACTTGAAAAAAAAAGGTTTAATATTTAACACAACCAAAAGACCAAACAAATGAAAAAAAAAAACAAACACAATACAACGACATCAACCATCTCATTCACGACCACCCAAAACAAAAACCCACCCCTACTACCACCACCTCCACGACGGCAGCCCCCACCCCACGACAACAACAATAACAACCAACAACAACCACACACCCATCGCTAAAACCGAGAAAAAAAAAGAGAGAAGAAGAAGATGCAGCAGGAGGAAGGTCGGAGCAGACGCGGCAGGACGAAGGAGGGAGGTGGCGCGTGAAATTGAGGGAGACGGGAGTAGATCTAAAAAAAAAGAGATTTTGGTGGGTCGTGGGTTGGGTGGGTGGTGCATGGTGGGTCGTAGGCTGCGATGGTGGTGGTATAGGGGCCGTGGCGGTGGCGGACAGGAGGTGGGAGGCAGATGTAGGAGTCATGGTGAGTGAAGGAGGTTTTTGTGGGGGGATGTGTGGTGGTCGTGGGTGAAGGTGGGAGTGCGTGGTGGTGGTTATTTGCTGGGTGCTGGTGTCGGTGGGGTTGGTTGGTGGGCGTGGGGTGGGTGGCGGTGGAGGTGGTCGGGTAGGTGAGGAAGAGAGGGGACTTTTTTTTTGAATTATGTTTTGTTGGATTTTTGAGAAGGATTGATTTTTTGAGAGAGAAAGTGAATGATTTGTGTGAGATGAGAGAGAAGTGAGTGTGAAAATAAACTATATATAGTAAATTAGTGATGAATTTGTTGGAGCTTGTGTCCTCCACAAATTAGTGTGATAACATTTGTAAATCGCTTACATGTTCACAAGGGTATACTTCGTATATTTAATCAGTTGATTAACGATTACCTAATAACGGTTGTCTTGCTAGAAAGTTTGACGTTATTATCATACAGATGGCGGTGATCAACTGGTCCCTAAAGGTCACACCTATAGGATGTGTTTGAGAGATGTGGTTATAGAAATATAATCACATTGATGCCTTATATGACTAAACAGTTAGTTAATGTGTTGATGAGACAATTATTTAATGAAGATTAAATAATATTAGTTGAGACGAATTAACTGTCAATTCGTAAATTGAATATAATAAGTTATATTTAATTAAATGTATGTAATGTTAGCTTGGACGAATTAATCTGTTAATTCGTAGTTAAATGTAATCGGTTATATTTAATATCAACAAGATGAATGTGTCATAGTGGTAATAGTGAGGGTACTCAAACCAAGAGGTCATGGGTTCGATTCTCACTAGATGACAATTTATATTTAACACATTTTATACATTTTTGGAATAACCGAAAATAAGGAAATTATATTCCTTATTAATTTCGGTATATGGGCCGAAAATTTGGAAGGAAAATATCTACCCTATTACACCTTATACTCGGTTTTATAAGGGTATGGTAGATCATTATTTTTTCTAACCTAATTTTAACCTAGTTTTGCTCATCATTTCTCTCATCAGAAAATCACACAAAAACCCTAATATTTACAGAAAATTGGGGATCTCATTCTAGCAATTTTGAGGGGTATTTCTCGGAGCATCTTGGGTGCAACTGATAGGAGAATATCATTGTGATATTGTTCATAGGCCGAATTAGCTAGGACCGAAGGTTATTTCTAATTCTCTTTACCCTTTTGTTTATGTAATTTAATTAAATGACTAGCATTCATCATGATATATTCGTTATAGTCCTTAAATTCAAAGGGATGCATACAGATAAATCCCACAAGTGGTATCAGAGCCAAGGCCACGAATTTTATTTTGATGATTTTCATAAAATTTGTATGTAAACAAAAATTGGTTTCGGAAAAAATAGGGTTTCGGCTATCAAAGTTTTTAGCCGTGAAAATTTTTTCGTTTCAGACGATATGTTTCTTGTCGTTTTTGTTTTTGATTTCCATTTTGATTCATGCATATTGTTGTTTTAATCAGTTAAGATGATAATATGATAATTTGTAGATATTTTGATTTAATGAAAATTAAATTGAGATGTAAATGGAAATCGTATTTGTTTGTTGATGATTTGTTTTTGCTATTTATTTTGGCATATATCTTAATTTAACAAAAGTTCAAATCAATTGTGATAATCGGTTCTATCATGATTTAGATATTCATCTTAATAGGCTAAATTGAATAATCTAGTTTGAACATATGTTTCAATTAAATGATGTTAATGCCAATCTTGTTATAATAGCAACTTTAAGCAATTTGATCATCCAATTTTTTTTTTCGACAAAAGGGGCTGTTTTGATCCAGCCGTGAGCTTTACAAAAGAAAAAAAAACTGGTTATTTTTGTTTTAGGGCATTTTTGCCGCAAAAGAAAAAAAAGGAGGCATTAGGGTTTTCGTTTTTTTTTAGCCGTTGAATTTTTTTTTTCGCTCCTGTTACTGTTCACGTTCAGCAGTATTAAAAAAAAAAAATTGTTTTTCTTTCGGTTTTTGCTGAAAAACCGAGAAAAGTTTTTTTTATTTTTGGCTGTTTCGGTTCTTTTTGCCGAGGAAAAATTTTAGAGTAAATTTTTGTTGTTTTTGGCCAATAATTATAATTATACATTTTAATGTATGATTAATTGTAGTGAAGAGGTTCACATATTAAGATACCTAATTATTTTAAAGCAGTTTAAAATATTGATGAATTAAATTCATATTACAAGTTTAATGTGAATTAAGATTGAAATTAATGTGATTAATTGAGGAATTGTCACTTAATTTGATCATCTAATAGGTGGTTTGGAAAATTAATCTACATAATTAAAGAATTATGTCTTGTATGTTTAATTTATTTTAGTTGATGCTTTTGTTGAATGAATCGTTGAATGAATTTATTTACGTATTTTTGCAATCAATTGTAATTTGTAATACATAGTGTGGCCTTAGTTAATTATGTTTTCGTAATGAAGGAAACATAATTTTTATGTAATTATGAGATCTCGAATCTCCTTTATTTTTCTTTAGTTTTGGGTTTTGAAATTAGAATGTAATAAATAGGTTTATTATGTAAATTTATTTATTGTATTTTTCAAAGAAGTCTAAAGATGGAGATTGGAGCTCACTCCCGCTACATGGATCAAGATGGAACATCGAGACAAGCTTCTCGGGTCCAAGGATGGATTCCAAACTTGTATTTAATGTTCATTTTGATAGGATAGGCCACACTAGGACTTTTTATTGTTTTTACGTTTTTCATCCCTATTGCTTTTCATTCACATGATAGATTATGCATTATATTCCGCCTAAAACCAAACCACCTACTACTAAAATGCATGAAAATTGACACATATAGGTTGTATGTTAGTTTTCGTAGACATACAGATGTCACATGTTTATTAAACCATCATCTTAGTTTAATCATTCACGCATGCTAGATATTAGTTCACTTAAAAATGAATTAAAATAAAGTTGATGGGATCTTCCTCTAAAACGGAAATTGAGATTAGTCTTTATAAGGGCAAACAACTATGAATCCCTTCTTCGTCGGTAGGCATAATATGACCCCTTCTACGTTGGGTAAGTAGTTTGTGTCGACTTAGTTTATCTCAACATTATAGTCCGAAGAGTTTCTCGTGATTATGATGGACTAAAGATAGAATTTACAGAAATTTATCGACCAAGAATTCTAACGGTGGAATTAGCTAAAAGGTTAGCTTATCAATTTACAGATAATTGGGTCTTGGGATCATTTATATAATTCTTGAGGAAGGTCAATTGTATAAATATTTTGAGTCTTCGCATTATGACATTAGATCATTAGACTTAAATTAAAATCGATGCACATGCTTATAATTTATTCTTCTTTTCGCAGTGTAGAACACGTTTGTTTTACTGTTACAACAAAATGTCTGGAAATAACGCAATCCAAATGCCTAGTGCCACACTTGGACGCGAGTCCTGGCTGAAAGCTTTCATGGACCACATGAATCAGTCCACACGACTGAAGAATGATGGGTCAAACTTTGCGGACTGGGAGGCGGCACTACAGAATGCTGCCATTGCTGACGGTAAGCTCAAGTACTTAACTGAGCCAATACCGGTCAACCCAGGCCCCAATGCAGGAGTCAACGAGTCAATTGCTTATAGTGACTTCGTTATGGAAGCGGGTGCGATAAAGAACGTACTCATCTATGCAATGGAAACCAATTTGCAGAGACGCTTCATTGCTCAAGGTGCAAACAAGATTTTCACCACGCTCACTAACGAGTTCTCAAAAGCACCGAGAATCGTTACCTTTGAGCATACCTGTCGCTTCTTTGATGCGAAACTCCAGAAGGGCCAACTGGTTAGCCCACACATTCTTCACATGATTGAGAATGTCGAGAAGCTGGAGGCACTTGATTGTAAAATCAGTGAGAGCATTGTCATTGACCGAATGCTTCATTCTCTTCATGATGGTTTTGCCCTTTTCAGGGCGAACTACTACATGAATGACTTGAAAAAAAGTCCTCATGAGCTACACTCCCTTCTCGTACAGACCGAGAAGGATATGAAATTGAGTGGGAGTATGAAGCAGGATGTTCTCAAGATTTTAAACAAGGGTAAAGGTAAGGGCAAGACTCATGACGACCTAGCTGTAGGTAAGCCAAAGTTTAAGAAGCCAGCAAATGGTAAGAGTGGGCCTGGTGAGACTAGTGGCTCACAGGGCAAGGCAAAGAGCAAGGGCGGTGACATTAAGTGCCACCATTGTCACAAGACTGGACATTGGCGGAGGAACTGTCCCGTGTACCGTGAGGACATCAAAGCAGGCCGCGTCGTTCCTGTTGGTATGTCATCTTATATTCATATGATTGAGATTAACCATGCAAGTTTCGGAACTTGGGTACTAGATACTGGTTGTGGTTCTCATCTGTGTAATCATTTGCAGGGCCCAAAGAACATCATACCTCTCGAAAAGGGTGATGTGGACCTGCGAGATGAAAATGGAGCACAAGTTGCTGCGGTCTCCAAAGGAACATATGTAATCCAGCTCCTTAGTGGGTTTGAGTTATTTTTATATAACTGTTACTATGTACCTAGTTTATCTAAGAACATTATTTATGTTTCCGTACTCGATAAAGACGGATTTGCATTTTCAATAAAGGATAATAGCTGTATTTTCTCTTTCAATGAAATAATTTATGGCAAAGCAGTTTCCATGAATGAAATTTACATCTTATATCAAACCACGGAAGTATTACACGTGAATAATAAGAAATTAAAGGTTGGTGACAAAGATCAAACCTATCTATGGCATTGTCGAATGGGACACATAAATGAGAAAACGTGTAAAGAAACTCGTTGATAATGGGACTATTCCCGCATTCGTTTTTCTACATATGGCACGTGTGAATCATGTCTCATTGGTAAAATGACTCGAATTTCCTTCAAAGGTGTTGGAATGCGCGCTAGTGACCTATTAGGACTCATACATACTGACTTATGTGGACCTATGTCAATTACCGCTAGAGATGGCTATAGATATTTTATCACTTTCACGGACGATTTGAGTAGATACGGATATGTCTACTTAATGAAGCATAAAAGTGAGTCCTTTGAGAAATTCAAGGAATACCAGAACAAGGTTGAGAACCAACTGGGTAGAAAGGTTAAAGCACTCCGTTCAGATCGGGATGACTAATATCTTTCAAATGAGTTTGATCAACACCTTAAAGACTGCAGAATCATTTTGCAGTTAACTCCACCTGGAACACCTCAATTGAATGGTGTGTCCGAACGGAGAAATCAAACCTTACTTGATATGGTTCGATCCATGATGAGTCACACGGTAATGCCTGATTCATTATGGGGTTTTGCTCTTTTGTCAGGTGCTCTTATACTTAACCGAAGTCCGACTAAAGCTGTCGACAAGACTCCATATGAAATGTGGAAGGGAACGGTCCCTAACTTGTCCTTTATTCGAGTTTGGGGCTGCGAGGCTTATGTCAAGTAGAGACACGAGGATAAGCTCGGCCCGCGATCGGTCAAGACATACTTTATAGGTTATCCAAAAGGAACATTTGGTCATTACTTCTATTCGCCTACCGAACATCGAGTTTTTGTTGCGGCTAGTGCGACGTTCTTAGAGAAAGAATTTCTCGAGAACAAGACGAGTAATAGAACCTTCGAGCTGTCGGAGATTCCAGAACCAACAACCGAGGAACATATGGAGGAAGTTGTTCCTCCAACTGATGATATGGTTAATATTCCTGAGGAACCTAGGAGGTCGGGTAGAGTCTCTCATCCTCCGGACAGATACATTGGTATGGTCGAGGAGAATGACGTTTTACTCCTTTAATGAACCCGCTACCTATAAAGGTGTTATGGCATGTTCCGACTCAAAGCTATGGCTCGAAGCCATGCAATCCGAGATGGACTCCATGTATGAGAATGACGTATGGGATCTAGTTGATTTACCTAATAAGGTAAAACCTCTACAGTGCAAATGGCTTTACAAAATAAAGCGTTCAGCCAGACGCGCAACTGTGATAGATACCTATAAGGCACGACTAGTGGCAAAAGGTTTCACTCAAGTGCACGGATTGCATTATGATGAGATTTTTGCACCTGTAGTCATGATACATTCCATTCGGATAATCTTAACGATTGCCGCTTTTCATGATTATGAAATTTGGCAAATGGATGTGAAAACCACCTTCTTAAACGGTTATTTGGACGAAGAGTTGTACATGATGCAACCCGAAGGTTTCATAGATCCTGAACATCCTAAGAAAGTATGCAAGCTTAAGCGTTCCATTTATGGACTTAAGCAAGCTTCTCGGAGTTGGAATCATCGTTTCGACCAGGAGATAAAAGAGTATGGTTTCACTCGATCGGTCGAGGAACCATGCTTATATATCCAGTCGAGTGGGAGCAAGATTGTATTCTTGATATTGTATGTTGATGACATACTCTTGATTGGGAATGACATTCCTCTCCTATCTTCGGTTAAAGAATGGTTGAAGAACCATTTTCAGATGAAAGATCTGGGTGAGGCACAACGCATTTTGGGAATCCGTATCTACCGAGATAGATCACGACGGACATTATCACTTAGTCAGGAGTCTTATTTGGATAAGATTCTTGAGAAGTTCAGCATGACCAACTCCAAGAAGGGGAACCTTCCAATGACGTCTGGGATGCAGTTGAGCAAGTCTCAGTCACCCACGACGCCTGAAGGGATTGAGCGCATGAGTCGTGTTCCTTATGCATCTGCAATAGGATCAATCATGTATGCCATGATATGCACACGTCCAGACGTGGCATATGCATTGAGTATGACGAGTCGGTACCAAAAGAATCCATGTACCTACGGAGGACTAAGGATTGGGTATTGACTTATGAAGGAGATACTAAGCTATGCGCAACCGGTTACGCAGATGCTAGCTTCCAAACGGATCGAGATGATTCAAAATCTCAGTCCGGGTTCGTCTTCACTCTTAATGGTGCTGCGGTCAGCTGGAAGAGTTCCAGACAGAGTGTTGTAGCAGATTCTACTACTGAATCGTTGAACTATGATAAGCATGTAGGGCACGTTATTTCCATGGGAATTAAACGTGTTCCTGAGTTGTAGTAGTTGATTATGAATTTGATACATTATCGTTTCATATACTATTTATAATTTCATCGTTTTTATATATAATATTCTGTTTTTCATGTGGATTGTACTGACAACATTGAACGCCACAAAGTGAACTGAATTACATTATATTTGTTTGGTCCGTAATCGCCCATGTGAGCTGATAACTCCGGCTATTATATTGTGTAGTCGATTGATGGTGGGTTCAACGAGCCATAAGTCAAACAGTTGACTGATCCTTCACAAATACGAGATTATAACGATACCTCGCAGGACAAATTTTTGTGACAACGTAATGGAGTCCTAAATGTTTAAAAACATTCGGTGCCGGGTCGTGGATTGGACGTCCATTGTGTTCCTAGAGTCGATTCTTTTGACCATCGACTGTCTCTTGAGATTAAGGCAGTTTTTGGGTGACTTTGGTTTCTTTCTCACGGTCTGCCGTTGTAATACCCCGTATTTTTATATAATATAATTAATTAAACGGATATTATTTTATATTAATTATTATACATTTTATATCACAATTATGTCGGGAAAATAGTTGAGTCGATAATTAGTTAAACTATCGCAAGTTAATAAAGACGGGTTTAAAAGGAATTCGAAAGGTGAGCTAAACAATTAAACAGTGACCCATTTGAGCTGGCCCAATACAGTTTCAGCCCATTAACCCTAACCCTAACCCTAATTAAACCTAAAGACTACCTACCCTAATCCCTCAACCCGCCTCCCTCCTTTCCTCATCTCAAACTTCACCCTCACGCAAAACGAGAGAGAGAGAGAGAGCATAGGTGGTTGACGGTGCAGCAAGGACGAGCAAGGGACCATTGTCGACGACCTAGGGTGGCCGTGGTGGCAGCTATGGCGGCAGGAAGGTAAGAAGTTCAACCCTCCCTCTGTTTTTCATATTTGATGTCGGGTTTTGGTGATTGTTTCGTGACTTAGAGAGGTGAGGATAGTAGTTGTTGATGGGGTATTGGTAATGGGTGGTAAGGGACGAGTGTTATGGTGGTGGTTAGGGTGGTGTTGGGTGGTAATGGTGGCTGTGAAAGGCGGCAGCGATAGGGGTGATGAAACGGGTTTATAATATGGGTTTTCAGGCGGTTTACACGACTATATTGGGGTGGCACCACCATGGACTCGGGGGAGGTCGAAATGGTGGTGCCATGACGTCTGGGTTCACGGGCCGACGACGGAGAGCGGGAAGTGGTGAGTTGGCGCGGTGATGGTTGTTAGTTGCGGTGGTGGTTTGGGCGAGAACAGGGGTGTTTGGTGAGGCACGGCTGTGAACCAGGCCAAAAGACGGCCGTGGTTCACCTCGTCGGCGGCCGTCGACCCCAGTGGGGGTGGCCGTTGGTGGCTGGGGCAGAGTGGGTGTTTGAGATGGCGGTTGACACGGCCTTGTGGTGGCCGGTGGTGGTGCGTGGGTGAGAGTGAAGGGGTGGTGTTAGTGACGGGTTATTTTAGTGATTGAATCGGGTTTTTGTCATTGTTTAATCTTTAGAATCCGTTAAGTTATCGCATGCTTAATTAATTAATTTAATTCCCGAGTTAAGTAAATGATTAAAGACGGGTTTTGAGTCGGGTTGTTGAATTGTTCAAATGTTGATGCGGGTTTTCTTAAAAGCATAATTCGTTTAATCCTTTAAATATCATTTGGGTTTAGTTCCGAGTATTTAAAATAAAATAATAATTAATCATAATTAATTACTTTGAGTCGGGACTGGTTAAAATGGAAAGTTACTATATCGGGAAAGTTTCTATTTTGGGAGATCTCTATATTTAGTAGTTAGTAATTATATTATTATAATTGTTTTAGGTGACGAATTCGTGATGGATCGATAATCAAATTCATTGCTTTATTTTTGGGACTGCTTAAACTGCTTAATTGGATTTGCTGGCACTTTGAGGTAGGGAAATACACTTGTCTTGTTATCGTCATTGTTGAATTGTGTTGACTTGATTCCTGGTTGTTGATTTACGTTATCATTTATATTCGGAAAGGTGATTGACTGATTTGATCATATTGAGCGTGATATCACAACATCGGGTAACTGGCATGATTTTATGATTCATCAGTTCATTGATTTATAAATATATTATGTTGCATCACTTTATTTTGAGCATTCATATGCATTGGAGATGGAGGAGGTTGTGGTGATGCGGTGTGATGATGACGATGTTGTGATAAGGCCCAGGCGGGTTCTGCAGGACTTGCCCTGGTGTCCTCAGCTGCGAGCTGGCAGATCGGCTACGGTCGATATATATATAGTCTACCGGGGATCGGTATGGCTGGGTTGTCCGGGTCATGAGATGTGAGAAATGAGATATGAGATACGAGTTGAGATGGAGATGGAGGTGACGGAGGATCATGCATATTATATTTTGTTGTTTAATTGTTTTCCCTACTCAGCTTCGCGGCTGACCCTGTGTATTCGTGTACGCCTGTGATGATCCAATTATTGGGAGCAGATTGTGGTATTTCAGAGACTGTTAGGAGCTGGCGGGAAGAGAGCTTGGATGACGGACTTAGTGCCTAGCCCACCTTAGTCTTATTAGTAGTTTTATCAGACTTCATCTTTTGGTCATATTTTTGGAGGCTTTGTTTTAATTAGGTTGTAATCTCACTATAAGCATTTAATAAAGTACTTGTGTTTCTTTCCTTTGTTATCTACTTGCCTCGGGTTTCGAGATGGTAACACCGTCATTTATCTGAGGAGTCCTAGTTCAGGCCCTTAAATAAATGGGGGTGTTACAAAGTGGTATCAGAGCGAACGATCCTCAGGCCTAAACCAATGAGCCCAATGAACATAGGATGTGTCTAATTAAAATGAACCCCGGGATAGAACTGTTAGGAGCACACTAAGGTAAGGTATGAGTTAGGGGCCCCCTCACACCGAACCAGCGGCCCTCTCGATTAGACCGAAACCCCGAGTGTATATGAGAGAAAGGGTAGCAAAGTGGCTTTAGGTAGAGCATGAAATTCCTACATCGTTGTCTAAGTGTTAATCGATTGATACATTGATTATTGCAGGATAACGCTACGGTAAGTAATTTGTATGAATGATGTGTTGATGGCACTACTATATCTAGTAATATGCGGTTATGTGATCCCAAAGCCATGCTAGTATAGTCTTGTGATAGTAATTAGAAACACTATTGAATTGCACGTTTATAGTCATAGCAATCGTGATTAGATATACGGAAGAGATCGAGATGCGAAGGGATTCTACGGGATAGATGATTACGTAAGTACAGTGTGAGATTTAAGTTAGGATGGATTAGTATCGATAGTATAGTTATAAGAATTGGAACATAGAAAATGAATAACTTAGTGATAAAACTCGTTACGGTTGGTGTTACCCTTTAATTGACCTTACTACCATTTCTTTTCTATTTATTGCCTATCAATGAAAATTTTATGGGAAGTAGCCTCGTGAGTTAGTGATCAATTGACGTTGGTTTCACGCTTATATGACATACGGATTATGAGTAATAAATATTTTGGTGAACGGTGGTTAGGAAGTTCTGTGCAGTGATGTTTTGACCAACGATTTTGTAAAAATCCTCATTTAAATGGTATAATTAATTTTCACATAATTCCAACTCCATCGATCATAAAATTCACATATGTTTCAAATTAATAAGCCACAAAAAAATCTTGATGTCTCAATATTAAATAATAAGTTTTGCAAACTGACCCAAGTTTGGACCAAGTGTTGTCATATGTTTGTTTGGACCAACTGAGTTGTAAAATTCTTTAAAAATGGAATTCTTATGCTTTAAACCTAATTATTTTTCCTGTGTTTTGAACTCACCGTGTTTTATAAAAGTAATATGAATCAAGTTTTAATCGAACAATTATTTATTCGTGATTTTTGGAAGGTACAACGTAAATCAAAACATTTAAAATGTGCGTTCTATGTTGAATTTTTATACAGTTGTTTGAGTAATTCATGAGCCTTAGTAATGTGAATTTATAATGTTTTATATGACGATAGTAGCACGCATGTTCAGTAGTTATCTATTTTAACAAGTGATAAAATTAAAACTTAGTTGATAACATTGTTGGCATGATAGTATGAGTAAAATTGAATAGCTTAAATTGATTCTTAATCAATGGTGAAATATTTTAAACGAGTCCAGTTGTTTGCATATTTTATATATGTTTGGCATGCTGTAATATCTCTGGTATGTTCATAACATTTGCATAGTGGTCGGATATATAAAAATATAAAACTATATTGTCGTATCTTGGTAAAGTTGATGGCGCTAAAAGTTAATTTGATTATTTTAATATACTCGCATGAATATTTACAATAATTATGTTTAAAAGTTTACACATGGATGGTAGTAATGATTGTGTCTAAATATTCACACATGTAGAATGTCATCTGAGTTCTAATGTCTTTTATGTGAGCCGGTGTGCCTATCGTTATACTTATTGCTTTCATTGCATTAAATTATTTCAGTTAAACCTAAGCCTATAACATGATAATAAACAGTGTCGTTATTCCTCATTGAATATGTTCGTTATTACATTGTCATAAAATGCTAAAATGATCCTTGCTATTTCAGCACGACATTTGACATCTCTATATTCTCGAGTCACTACTATCAATTATATTTTAATAAAGATTGTTTATGATAGTTATGTTGGCAATTATAATGGGGTAACCCTTTTGATGATTCATCTGATGTGCATTGGTTCCAATGATAGTCGTTCATTAGTAAAGATAGGACTGAAATGAATAAGAGGAACCTGTAAATTACGATATAAGAGTCGACACCTAAGCTTGTTTTGTTTAAAGGATTTGAATTAAGTTTATCTGATTTTGAGTTTCGTAGTAAGCTGTAAATGAATTCTATGACGGCTCTGTTATAAGATTTATGTTAGGAAATTATTCACCGTCCCGTAAGAAAGTAAAAGTTTTGAAACTGAAGTTAAATTTGTGTCGTATGAGTATAAATTCAGAATGAGATTTCCAGCCAGTGTCTGGTTGTATGTGTCCATGATAATTGCTAGTCTGGAGGAATGAAACTAGAACGGAGTCATAAGTAGTGGGATAATTTAGTCATGTTGTTCGTTCATATAGCAAATTGGTGGGTTGTGGTTAAATACGAATGTCAAACCATGAAATGTAATGTGGTGATTTAAGTGAGTTGTGTGTCAACATGGTATGTTAATATTAGCATGACAGGTAACGAATAGTTGTAAAATTGGTGTAGTTAAATACATTTAATCCTTTATGTCATGATGTTGGGTGCAGTCAAAATATATTTAAAACCAAGAACGAAATTTTATGTATGATAGTCTTGCATGTTAACTTTCCCATATCGCTGGTTACTCGCTTGTTTGACTCGACCAATATGTTTGTAGAATTTGTCAATCAAGGCGCATTCGTCATTCGAGAATGAATCCCAAACCCTTTGCTATGAGGATTAAAAATATTTCTAGGATGATAAGTACTTCGAAACTGGTTGTCTTCATTTTTTTTGGTGATTCTGTATCTTGACCTAAATCTGTACAATTAAGAAAAGGAAAGTCAGATCAGACCTATTAGGTTACAAATTTTCAAAAATCGATTTATCAAGTTTTGACCCTAATTCTTTTCTCATGTTAATTGATTCCCTATGTTGCTAAGGTATAAGATTACAATAAGTGGTGAAATAAATAATTACTAACGATTTGTACTGGTAACGGTAGCTTCCTTGAGAGAGTTTGTATATTGATTGTCTTTGGTAAAGATTAGTTAACTTGAACGTGAATTGTGAATCTTTCATCCTCTTTCAGTGGATAGCCGTAGTTTGAGAACGTTTGTTATAATGATGAAGGTTACGAGGACGTAACCATGTTTTTAGTTGGGTAGGATTGTAAAATCTTGATGCTTAACTTGCACTTGTTTGTAGATTATAGTTGACCAAGTTGATGTTTAGTTGTGGGGTACCTATACAAATGAGTTCTATATGTTTTGTCCTACTTCTGTTAGTTGGTTGATGTGATAAAAAAAAAAAGTGTGACTAAATCACTGGTATTGAGTTATGATTTGTGGGGCCTTTGTGCCGAGTTACGTTGCGGTCCAGTGCGACCATGGTTAATGAGTTTATGTTGAGTTTGAGATCGGAATTGAGATGGAAAGATGATGGTGTTCTCAGATGAGTATTTAGTTGTTATATATTTGTGTTCTCAGGTAGTTATTAGTTGCAGTTAGTTGGGTTAAGAAAAGACGAGTTAAACTTCGAGACGAAGTTTATTTTTAGGAGGGCAGAATGTAACATTTCGTATTTGTTATGTGTAATTGATGTGTCAAAAGTGTGTGTTAACCAAGTTAGAAATACGCGACGTCCGTAAGTACGATATGCAATACCATTCGGAGGTTTGGGTACGGGAGCGAACTTCGGGACGAAGTTCATTTTAAGGGGGGAAGACTGTAATACCCCGTATTTTTATATAATATAATTAATTAAACGGATGTTATTTTATATTAATTATTATACATTTTATATCACAATTATGTCGGGAAAATAGTTGAGTCGATAATTAGTTAAACTATCGCAAGTTAATAAAGACGGGTTTAAAAGGAATTCGAAAGGTGAGCTAAACAATTAAACAGTGACCCATTTGAGCTGGCCCAATACAGTTTCAGCCCATTAACCCTAACCCTAACCCTAATTAAACCTAAAGACTACCTACCCTAATCCCTCAACCCGCCTCCCTCTAACTCAGCCGCCTCCCTCCTTTCCTCATCTCAAACTTCACCCTCACGCAAAACGAGAGAGAGAGAGAGAGAGCATAGGTGGTTGACGGTGCAGCAAGGACGAGCAAGGGACCATTGTCGACGACCTAGGGTGGCCGTGGTGGCAGCTATGGCGGCAGGAAGGTAAGGAGTTCAACCCTCCCTCTGTTTTTCATATTTGATGTCGGGTTTTGGTGATTGTTTCGTGACTTAGAGAGGTGAGGATAGTAGTTGTTGATGGGGTATTGGTAATGGGTGGTAAGGGACGAGTGTTATGGTGGTGGTTAGGGTGGTGTTGGGTGGTAATGGTGGCTGTGAAAGGCGGCAGCGATAGGGGTGATGAAACGGGTTTATAATATGGGTTTTCAGGCGGTTTACACGACTATATTGGGGTGGCACCACCATGGACTCGGGGGAGGTCGAAATGGTGGTGCCATGACGTCTGGGTTCACGGGCTGACGGAGAGCAGGACAGTGGTGAGTTGGCAGGTGATGGTTGTTAGCTGCGGTGGTGGTTTGGGCGAGAACAGGGGTGTTTGGTGAGGCACGGCTGTGAACCAGGCCAAAAGACGGCCGTGGTTCACCTCGCCGGCGGCCGTCGACCCCAGTGGGGGTGGCCGTTGGTGGCTGGGGCAGAGTGGGTGTTTGAGATGGCGGTTGACACGGCCTTGTGGTGGCCGGTGGTGGTGCGTGGGTGAGAGTGAAGGGGTGGTGTTAGTGACGGGTTATTTTAGTGATTGAATCGGGTTTTTGTCATTGTTTAATCTTTAGAATCCGTTAAGTTATCGCATGCTTAATTAATTAATTTAATTCCCGAGTTAAGTAAATGATTAAAGACGGGTTTTGAGTCGGGTTGTTGAATTGTTCAAATGTTGATGCGGGTTTTCTTAAAAGCATAATTCGTTTAATCCTTTAAATATCATTTGGGTTTAGTTCCGAGTATTTAAAATAAAATAATAATTAATCATAATTAATTACTTTGAGTCGGGACTGGTTAAAATGGAAAGTTACTATATCGGGAAAGTTTCTATTTTGGGAGATCTCTATATTTAGTAGTTAGTAATTATATTATTATAATTGTTTTAGGTGACGAATTCGTGATGGATCGATAATCAAATTCATTGCTTTATTTTCGGGACTGCTTAAACTGCTTAATTGGATTTCTTTGGCACTTTGAGGTAGGGAAATACACTTGTCTTGTTATCGTCATTGTTGAATTGTGTTGACTTGATTCCTGGTTGTTGATTTACGTTATCATTTATATTCGGAAAGGTGATTGACTGATTTGATCATATTGAGCGTGATATCACAACATCGGGTAACTGGCATGATTTTATGATTCATCAGTTCATTGATTTATAAATATATTATGTTGCATCACTTTATTTTGAGCATTCATATGCATTGGAGATGGAGGAGGTTGTGGTGATGCGGTGTGATGATGACGATGTTGTGATAAGGCCCAGGCGGGTTCTGCAGGACTTGCCCTGGTGTCCTCAGCTGCGAGCTGGCAGATCGGCTACGGTCGATATATATATAGTCTACCGGGGATCGGTATGGCTGGGTTGTCCGGGTCATGAGATGTGAGAAATGAGATATGAGATACGAGTTGAGATGGAGATGGAGGTGACGGAGGATCATGCATATTATATTTTGTTGTTTAATTGTTTTCCCTACTCAGCTTCGCGGCTGACCCTGTGTATTCGTGTACGCCTGTGATGATCCAATTATTGGGGAGCAGATTGACAGGTATTTCAGAGACTGTTAGGAGCTGGCCGGGAAGAGAGCTTGGATGACGGACTTAGTGCCTAGCCCACCTTAGTCTTATTAGTAGTTTTATCAGACTTCATCTTTTGGTCATATTTTTGGAGGCTTTGTTTTAATTCCGGTTGTAATCTCAATATAAGCATTTAATAAAGTACTGTGTTTCTTTCCTTTGTTATCTACTGCCTCGGGTTTCCGAGATGGTAACACCGTCATTTATCTGAGGAGTCCTAGTTCAGGCCCTTAAATAAATGGGGGTGTTACAGCCGTAACTGGAGGCTAAGTAGATTTTTTCTGGGTCATTTCATACTGTGCTTATATCTGCGGGATTCGAGTTGAGGAAAATATCCAACCCTTATCAGGTATAGTTGTTTCTCAGGGCCACTCGAGGAGTTGTAACTGAAATGCATGGCCATGCTCGAATGTTGATTCGTTTATCAGTTAAGTTACTCTCTAGTAGGGGAAACCACTCTTGATACAGATCACTTGTAAAATACGACCTTTGTGAATACGGATTTGCAAATTGTTTTACATTGAGTGGGAGAAATTTTAGGATATGAGATTCGGTTATCGCACATACACTTGTGAGGACAAGTGGGAGTTTGTTGGAGCTTGTGTCCTCCACAAATTAGTGTGATAACATTTGTAAATCTCTTACAGGTTCACAAGGGTATACTTCGTATATTTAATCAGTTGATTAACGATTACCTAATAACGGTTGGCTTGCTAGAAAGTTTGACGTTATTATCATACAGATGGCGGTGATCAAATGGTCCCTAAAGGTCACACCTATAGGATGTGTTTGAGAGATGTGGTTATAGAAATATAATCACATTGATGCCTTATGTGACTAAACAGTTAGTCAATGTGTTGATGAGACAATTATTTAATGAAGATTAAATAATATTAGTTGAGAATTAATTAATCAATTCGTAAATTGAATATAATAAGTTATATTTAATTAAATGTATGTAATGTTAGCTTGGACGAATTAATCTGTTAATTCGTAATTAAATGTAATCGGTTATATTTAATATCAACAAGATGAATGTGTCATAGTGGTAACAGTGAGGGTACTCAAACCAAGAGGTCATGGGTTTGATCCTCACTAGATGACAATTTATATTTAACACATTTTATACATTTTTTGGAATAACCGAAAATAAGGAAATTATACTCCCTATTAATTTCGGTATATGGGCCGAAAATTTGGAAGGAAAATATCTACCCTATTACACCTTATACTCGGTTTTATAAGGGTATGGTAGATCATTATTTTTTCTAACCTAATTTTAACCTAATTTTGCTCATCATTTCTCTCATCAGAAAATCACACAAAAACCCTAATATTTACAGAAAATTGGGGATCTCATTCTAGCAATTTTGAGGGGTATTTCTCGGAGCATCTTGGGTGCAACTGATAGGAGAATATCATTGTGATATTGTTCATAGGCCGAATTAGCTAGGACCGAAGGTTATTTCTAATTCTCTTTACCCTTTTGTTTATGTAATTTAATTTTATGACTAGCATTCATCATGATATATTCGTTATAGTCCTTAAATTCAAAGGGATGCATACAGATAAATCCCACAGAATTAATGATTAATTGTATGATTATGAGAAAGGGTGTTAAACCACTTACTAATGACCATGAGTATGAATGTGATCTAAGCCATCCATCTTCCCCATCTAAGGGTTCTAGAGAGGACTTGTGGACTCAACAAAAGGAGGTGCACTCATTAGATCTCAATTATATACTCCCTCCAATTCACAATAAACCTCCCATTTCATTTTGGCACAAAAATTAAGGAAACACACTACCCCACCATATAATTAAATTTGGACCACACAAATACACTACCCCACCATACAATTAAATTTGGACCACACAAACACTTACCAAAAAAGGAAATAGGGAGGTTATTGTGAATTACCGAAAAAGGAAATATGGAGGTTTATTGTGAATTGGAGGGAGTATATATTAATAGGATCAAATGAGTCCTCCTCTTACATGTGAGTTCATAAGTCCCATTATGGGCCATTGGATCTTGGAAATGAAGGGCTAAGATGAGAACAAAAAAATTAAGGTTAATGCTCTAATTTTGTCATCTTCCTCTAATTTTCTCATTAACTACATTAATCCTCTTCATCTTTCATTCATCATCTCATTATCATATCTTCTCATTCTCTCTCTATATCTCACTTCTCCATATTCTCTCCAAAAAACCAAGAAAAAAAACCCAAAAAAACCAAACAAATAAAAAACTCAAAAAATCCAAATAAATCATTTACTCATCTATTCCTCATTCACCATCCACCTACCACCACCCAACGGAAACCATCGCCGCAACCAACCGCCACCTCCACCGCCGCCACGATGTCATTTTTTTTTTTTTTTTTTAAAAAAAAACTTGATGTTTTAATTTTAATCTTGCTGCTGTTTTTATTTTTTTGTTGTTTTTTTCTCAAATATCGTCTTACTATATAATATTGCTTCAAATTTGTGAGTTTTTTTATTTTAATCTTAGATCTACTAAAATAGATCAATTTTCGTTGACCGTTTTTTTTTCATTTCCGTTTTTTTATTCAATTTTGATGTTTTGATCTTTTTTTTTCCGGTTATTGGCATTCTTACAAATTATAGTTTGATTTTAGTACCAAATCTATTAATTATGAAATCTCATTGTTTACTTTTTTTTTTCACTAGATCTTTCTTTTGTTTTACCATTTTTCAGATTTGATTTTTCAAATCTCATTTTTTACTTTTTTGTTGTTGATATCGCTTTGTTAATATCCGTTAAAATTACACTTTTTTCTGTTAAAATTACACTTTTTTCCGTTAAAATTACACTTTTTTTCCGGTTAAAAATACACTTTTTTCTGTTAAAGTTACACTTTTTTCTGTTAAAATTACACTTTTTACTGTTAAAATTACACTTTTTTCTGTTAAAAGTTATCCTCTCAATGACTAAAGTTACACTCTTGGACAAAAGTTAGACTAATTTGGACTAACTAATTTCGACTAATTTGGACTGACTAATGGACTGAAATTACATAATTTGGACTAAAATTACACCAATTTGGACTGAAATTACACTTTTGTAGACTAAAGTTACACATTTGTAAATTAAAGTTACACATTTGTGGACTAAAATTATACTTTTTTGGACTAAAATTATATATTTATGGACTAAAATTACACTCATAAAATGATAAAAGATATACACTATCAATGTATTAAAGTTACACTTTAGTGGACAATGATTGAAATTGCACAATATCAATGACTCAAAATAAATGAATTGTGTAACTTTAGTCCAAATTTAGTCGGAAATAGTGTATTTTTAGTCCAAATTTAGTCGTAATTAGTGTATTTTTAGTCCAAATTATGTAATTTCAGTCCAAATTTGTGTAATTTTAGTCCGAAATTGTGTAATTTTTGTCCAAATTGTGTAATTTTAGTCCAAATTGTATAACTTTAGTCCAAATTTGTGTACTTTTAGTCCAAATTGTGTAACTTTAGTCCAAATTGTCCAAATTTGTGTAACGACCATCTAAATTTGTCTAACTTTAGTCCAAGAGTGTAACTTTAGTCATTGAGAGTGTAACTTTAGTCATCGAGAAGGTAACCTTAGTAGAGATAAGTGTAATTTTAACAGAAAGAAATGTAATTGTAACAAAAAAAGTGTAATTTTAACAGGAAAAAGTGTAATTGTAACAGAATTGAGTGTAATTTTAACAGAAAAAGTGTAATTGTAACAAAAAAAGGTGTAATTGTAACATAAATAAGTGTAATTAAAATAGAAAAAAGTGTAATTTTAACAGAAAAAAGTGTAATTGTAACAAAAAAAAGTGTAATTGTAACAGAAATAAGTATAATTGTAGTAGAAAAAAGTGTAATTTTAAAAGGAAAAAGTGTAATTGTAACAAAAAAAGTGTAATTGTAACAGAAATAAGTGTAATTGTAGTAGAAAAAAAGTGTAATTTTAACAGGAAAAAGTGTAATTATAACAGAAATAAGTGTAATTTTAACCAAAAAAAGTGTAATTTTAACAGAAAAAAGTGTAATTGTAACGTTAATAGGAAAAAGTGTAATTGTAACAGAAAAAAGTATAACTTTAATGACGATAAGTGTAATTTTAACACAAAAAAAAAGTGTAACTAATGTGAATATAAAAACCCAAATCATCGAAATAAAAACCAAAACACCAAATCTAAAATATAGTATAACACCCACAACATTAAAATAATAAAAAACCAAAATGAAAACCAGGAATACTAGATCTAAAATAATAAAAAAACGAAATAAAAAGTAGATGAAAATAAATGAAAAAACCAACCGAAATCTTAAATACAACCGTTCACAAAACGGAATTTATACTAAAAAAAAACGAAATCCGACACAACCAAGCACCGAATTCAAATTATATAAACAATGGAAACTGCAAAACAAAAAAAAAATATGAAAGAACAAAAAAAGAAAATGTGAAAGAAAGAAAGAAAAAAAAACGAAAATATGAAAAAAAAAAAAAAAAAAAGAGTAGAAGACGGCAGTGAGGAGGCGTCAGATCTGGTGGTTTGAGGTGAGGAGGCGGTGAAGGTGGTGGTATAGTGGTGCGGTGTTGGTGTTGTCGGGTCTTGTGGCGGTGCGATGGTGGGGAGGCCAGAGGAAAGAGAAGGGGGTTGTTGTTGGGGTGTTCACGGCGGGTTGTTGGCGGCAGAAGGAGGGAGGTTGTTTTTGGGGAGGCGGGCCAAATCTGAAAGGAAAGAAAAGGGTATTGGTGGGGCCTCGTGTAGGTGGTTGTGGTGGGGCTGTGGAGGTGAGTCGGGGTCGTGGACAGTGGAGGTGAGTCGGGCTGTGGCTGTGGAGAGGAGAGTCGTGGTCGTGGGGTGAGTGGGCTGGTAGTGGGGCCGCGTCGTGGTTGTGGTGGGGCTGTGGGCTGGTGGTTTTTTTTGTTTTGTTTTTTATTGTTATTTTGGGTTTTTTTTTTAGTAATTATTTTGGGTTTTTTTTTGAGTAATTGTTTGGTTTTATTAGATGAGAGAAAAAAGAGAGATTGTGAGATTTAGAGAGAGGGAATGAGTTTGTGATAATGAGGGAGAATGAATTAGTGAGTAACTTAATTGCAATGAGGAGCCAATTAGACTAGATTGATTTGTGACCATCCATTGAGATGTAATCTCATCCCTTCATTCCCTTCATCCAAGAGCCCTTATAAGGACTTAAGGACTCAATAGATGTAAGGGACTTAGGAGAACTTCACACACACACACACACACACACACACACACACTCTCTCTCTCTCTCTCTCTCTCTCTCTCTCTCTCTTTCTTTCTTTCT
Organism: Silene latifolia; assembly: GCF_048544455.1. Lineage (NCBI taxonomy): Eukaryota > Viridiplantae > Streptophyta > Magnoliopsida > Caryophyllales > Caryophyllaceae > Silene > Silene latifolia. The sequence continues at coordinate 29,722,979 of NC_133526.1, read as the reverse complement.
CTCTCTCTCTCTCTCTCTCTCTCTCTCTCTCTCTCTCTCTCTCTCTCTCTTTATATATATATATATATAGAATCATGATCCTGTACGAACTAAATTATGGTGCGAACCGTACGAACTCAACCATATGTCATACACTCACGCGTGTTTAACTAAGCATTTTAACATTTCTCTCACTTATGCTTCCTAATACCTGTCACTTTTTTAACACTTCTCTCATCTTAACCTAAACAAATTGACCATCGACACCTCCGACCTCCGACCTCCGACCACCCATTCGCAGAGCTTGCTCCGATCACCCACACGCTGCCGGCGGTAACCATTTCCACCACATCACCCCTCCATATCCACCTCACTCGTCGACCGGAGAGTTATACATCGATCTGTCGCGGTGGCCCTATGACTTTTTCCAGTAATCCATTTGTCGACAATAGGTCATCATCTCGCCGGCGCGACCCCCAATGCCCAGTAGTGTGATTGTATCTTTAAAAATGTACTTTTTTTGTAGATCTGTGATTTAAATCAATTAAATTGGACAAAAATATGGGAACAACTATAAAGAGAGAGGCTGGCGGTGGTCGTGAGTAAGTTGGGCGAAGATTGATATTTTAATGACAAGGCCTGGTTTCGCCGGAAGGTGGAGCTCGCTGGATATATGAGATGCACGTCATAAATGGAGGATGATACGAGGTGGATCGCCTGAGTTTGGCCGAGGATGGTGGCGTGTGGAGGTCGTCTATTGGGGTGGAGAAGAAGAGTGATTGGAACTGAAACGGGATGGAAGAGCGTTGCCGAAGAAGTTATGGGATACAGTAAGTAAGTGTTTTAAAGTCAGTTTAATTTACTGGTGGCCCTGTCTCATTTTTGTTTCTACAAATGGTATACAGTAAGTAAGTGTTGTGTAGTTTTAGTAGATACATGTGTATCCGGTAGTATAACCATGTGTATCCGGTAATATTACAATGTGTATCCGGAAGTATGAACTTGTGTATCTAGAAGTATAATAGTGCGTATCTGAGAAGTAATGTAATGTGTATCTGAGTATAAAAAGTGTAAAAGTTCATCTAGAATTTTAGTGTGGAAAAAGTGTATCTAGCTATGTTATAAAATGTATCTGGCTAAAGAGTGTATCTAGTAAGTTAATAAAATGTATCTGAAAAAAAAAAAAAAAAAAAAAGTCAAAATAAGCTAGTTCGTACGGTTCGCACCGTAACTCGGTTCGTACCTGAACCCGCCCCTATATATATATATATATATATATATATATATATAGAGGTAAGATCTAATGAGTCCAACATGGGCCATTGAGTCCATAAGTCCCTCTAAGGGCCATTGGATGGACTAAATGGAAGGTTGAGATGAATTTGATTAAAGGCCTTTAAAAAGAAAAGGAAAAAAATGTGGATGGTTGGATTGAGATGGATGGTTGAGATTGAAAATTACCAAAAAAATTTACCACTAATCAAATTTCTACACACTAATTAATTTTTCTTTCTCTCTCTAGCCCCTAATTAATCAGTTTTGAGTTTTAGATTTCAGAAGTGTAAATGTAATGTTGTATGAGTTTTACAAGTGTAAATGTGACGGAAATATAATTTTAACATTTTACAAGTGTAAATGTGATGTTTTACAAGTGTAAATGTAACATTTTAAGAGTGTAAATTTGATTTTTTGTGACGGAAATTTTGAATATATATAATTTTAACATTTTACAAGTGTAAATGTGATGTTTTACGAGTGTAAATGTAACATTTTAAGAGTGTAAATTTAATTTTTTGTGACGGAAATTTTGAATTTATATAATTTTAACATTTTACAAGTGTAAATGTGATGTTTTACGAGTGTAAATGTAACATTTTAAGAGCGTAAATTTAATTTTTTGTGACGGAAATTTTGAATTTATATAATTTTAACATTTTACAAGTGTAAATGTGATGTTTTACGAGTGTAAATGTAACATTTTAAGAGTGTAAATTTGATTTTTTTGTGACGGAAATTTTGAATTTATATAATTTTAACATTTTACAAGTGTAAATGTGAGGTTTTACGAGTGTAAATGTAACATTTTAAGAGTGTAAATTTGTTTTTTTGTGACGGAAATTTTGAATTTATATAATTTTAACATTTTACAAGTGTAAATGTGAGGTTTTACGAGTGTAAATGTAACATTTTAAAAGTGTAAATTTGATTTTTTGTGACGGAAATTTTGAATTTATATAATTTTAACATTTTACAAGTGTAAATGTGAGGTTTTACGAGTGTAAATGTAACATTTTAAGAGTGTAAATTTGATTTTTAGTGACGGAAATTTTGAATTTATATAATTTTAACATTTTACAAGTGTAAATGTGATGTTTTACGAGTGTAAATGTAACATTTTAAGAGTGTAAATTTGATTTTTTTGTGACGGAAATTTTGAATTTATATAATTTTAACATTTTACAAGTGTAAATGTGAAGTTTTACGAGTGTAAATGTAACATTTTTAGAGTGTAAATTTAGTTTTTTAGTCTATTTGAAGGTTTTAGAGTGTAACTTTAGTCCTTTGAGTGTGAATTTGGTCCTTTATAAGTGTAACTTTGTCCTTTACGAGTCAAACTTTAGTCCGACTACCAAAAAACGCCACCACCGTCTTCCTCCACCACCAACTCATATCCACACAAATATATTAGTGCAAATATATATAAATTTAACAAGTGTAAATGTACAAATATATGAGTGTAAATGTAAAGAAATATGAGTGTAAATGTAAAATTATGAGTGTAAATGTAAAGAAGTACGAGTGTAAATCTAAAGAAATATGAGTGTAAATCTGAAAAATGCGTGTAAATGTAAAGAAATATAAGTGTAAATGTAAAGAAATACGAGTGTAAATATGAGGAAATACAAGTGTAAATGTAAAGAAATATGAGTGTAAATGTGAGGAAATACAAGTGTAAATGTGAAAGAATTATGAGTGTAAATGTAAAGAATTATGAGTGTAAACGTAAAGAAATATGAGTGTAAATGTGGAGAAGTGCGATTAAAAATGTAAAAAAATATGAGTATAATAAATATATTTATTAGATCTAAGAATAAAAATTATGATAATAAGAAAAAAAAACATTGAAACGAGATCCGGAAGAAAGGAGAAACAAAAAACAAAATGGACAACAAGGACAAAAACTGAAATACAATCTCATTCACAACACATCAAAAAAAAAGGACAAAAACTAAAAAAAAAGAACCAAAAAAAGACGCATAAAAAATGAATTGGCAGCCAACAACTCCACTACCACCATAATAAATAAATAAAAGGACAAACTTTAAACACCATTTGACCGCAACAACACTTCAAGAAACAGCACACTTAAACTTAAACAAACAGACGGTGTTGGAGGAGGCAAAATCATAAACCAAAATCATGTTAAACTTAAACACTTAAATTTAGACAAAATCATGTTAACAAAACCATAAATCTGAAAACGATAAACCAAAAAACAACCAAAAAACCAAACGCCATCACCAACATCGTCCTCTTTCTCACCAAACGCCATCACCAAACTCCATTAAATCTCGATTTTTTATTGGTTATTTTCAGATCTTGTGGTTGTGGTCGTGGATGTTGTTGTTGGTTGTTGTTGACGACGGTGTTGGAGGAGGCGAGAAGGGTGGTGCTGGTGTGAAGGTGTGCGTGGTGGTGGCGGATGTATGGTGTGTTGTTGTTGCAGGTCTGGGTGACAGAAAAGTGGTGGTGTGTTGGATGGTGTCGGGTGCGGTGGGAGGTTGTCGTGGTGGTAGCTGGTTGTGTAGTTGTGGGTGGTGGCGAGGTCGTGTTTTCAGATCTAAAGAAAAAAAAAATTATAAAGGGTTGTTGTGGGAGGTGGCGAGGATGTCGGTGTTGGCGGTGGGAGATGGGGAGGGTGGAAGTGGCGGCTGATGGGCAGGGGATATGTGGTGGTTGTGGGTTTGGGTGGTGGTCGTGGGGTGGGTGCGCGGTGGGTGGTGGCGGGTGTGGGGTGCGCGGTGGGTGGTGGCGGGTGTGGGGCTGAGTGAAGGAGGGAATTTTTTGATTTTGGGTTTTTTGAATTTTTTGAGATTTTTTGTTTTATTAATTTTTTTGGTTTTTAGAGAGATGGAGGGATGATATTTTGTGTGATAGGAGAGAGAAGTGAGTGGAAAAAGAAGGGTTATATAGTGTAATTATAGGGTGGATTAGTGTTGGTAGTAAGGGAAAGTGATTAATTAGGATTGATCCCCTAATATTTGCATTATTCCTCCCTTTTCCTCTTCAATCTCAACCCTTCATCCCATCTTTTTAATGGCTCCAAAGAGGACTTAGGGACTCAAAGGTTGGAGGTGGACTCACTTGATCCTTCCTCTATATATATATAACAAGGTTCAAATGAGTCCCTAACTTTTTTTGAGTCCATGAGTCCTTCTCTTAGCCACACAGACTTGAAGTTACACGGGATTGTCTTGAAGTTACACGGGATTGTCTTGAAGTTACAGAAGGTACACATGAACAGTTAAAGTTACACATTTTCAGAATTGAAGTTACATGGCCATTTGGAGTTATATAATATGTTTTTGAATATGTTAATTTGAATTTATGCAATTTTTAAAGAAGTTTATACAACTTTAATCCAATTTTATGTAACTTTAGTTACTTAAGGGTGTAACTTTATTCTAATATAGTCCATTAATGTGAATTTATACAATTTTAAGACCATTTTATATAACTTTAGTCCAATTTTACGTAACTTTAGTCCATTAAAAGTGTAACTTTAACCTTTATAAGTGTAACTTTATTCTAATATAGTCCAATAATTTTAATTTATGTAATTTTAGTACAAAGTTAATGTAACTTTAATGATGGACGGGTGTAACTTTAGTCGTTAATAGTGTAACTTTACTCGTTAATTGTGTAACTTTGTAGCTAATCACATTTATCGAACCTCCTAACATCCTCCAACCACCATGTCAGCCCCCAATCACATTACACAACCACTCAACAACCACCACCACTCATCGTCTGCCTCACTTCACCACGACCCACCATTACGACCACCTTTTGACCGTCGTACCACCAACCACCAGATCTACACCACCAACCATCTCCAACAGCAACCACCACCACCACCAACAACAACAACAAACAAAACAAAAAGAGAAAGGAGAAGAGGAGGTAGGCGTGGTCAACAACCTTCAGATCTGAAAAAACTAGAAGGAAGAAGAGGAAGGAGGTGCGTAGTGACAGCAGGTTGGTGGGTGGCTGCGATGTGCGTGCGTGGTGGCGGTAGGTCGGTGGTGGCTGATCTGAGAGAGGAGGGAGATGAAAGGAGAAGAGGAGAGACGAATGTGTAGTGGTATGTTGGAGGTGTAGCCGGCGATGTGTAGATCTGCCTTTTAATGGTTTTTTTTTGTTTTTTCGTTGCCGGTGGTGGTTGTGGAGGATGGTGGTGGTCTAAGGTTGGGGGTGGTGGTTGGCGTTTTTTAGGGGGGAAGTGGGTGGTTGTTGTTGGAAAGAGAAGGAAGGAGGTTGAGGTGGTGGCTGACTGGGTGGGATCCGGTGGTGGTAGTGGCAGACGGGGGAGAAGGGGATTAGGTAGAGGGAAGGAGATAAGGGAGAGTGAAGAAAGAGAGAGAAAGGAGAAGGGAGTAAATGAATGTGGGGGACTGATTTGGTGTTTATATACCATCCATTTTAGGCCACATGTTTTGCTCTCATCCAAGCCCTTCATTCCCTCACTTTCTTCTAATCTTGACCCTCAATTTTCTTGATCCAATGGCTTGGATGGAGACTTAGGGACTCAAAGGTTCTAAGGGGACTCTAATGATCCTTACTCTCTCTCTCTCTCTCTCTCTCTCTCTCTCTCTATATATATATATATATATATATATATATATATATATATATATATATATATATATATATATATATATATATATATTCCTTAGTAGAAGAATCAACTAGGACACTTTTACTTAATCAAATGTGTAAAAGTTTAACTGATTTCAGATGGTATAAAGACACATTGCTTAGTAGAGTTATGATACCACCAGAGACTAATAACTCTCATTGGAAAGCTAAATTTATTGATGGTTTACCCCATTTGTTTGCTGAGAGAGTTAGGAAGACCCTTAGAAGTAATGAGTCTTCTATTTATTATGAACATTATAATTATGGACAACTGATAAAAGTTTGTACTCAAGAAGGTTTAAAACTTTGTAATGAGATTAAGCTTAATCATTAGCTAAAACACCAAAATCTAGTTGAGAAACACCAATTGGGTGAATTTTGTGAACAATTTGGTATGGATATGCCTTCTTCGTCTAAGAAAAAGAAGAGCAATAATATTGATCATAATTACCATAAATATAAGAAAAGGAAGTATTCCAAGAAGAAATTAGAAGGTAGATCTCAAAGGAAATTTCAGAGACAATAATATAAAAAGAATTATAGAAAAAAGGGTTATACTCCTTCCAAACAAATAAGATGTTTTAAATACAATAAAAAGGGTCACATGGCAAATGATACCTGAACTCAGAAGCAGATCAATAATTTGGAGATTGATGATGATCTTAAAACTGTCAAAATTATTTTTAGACGATAATGAACTTAATAGTAAAACTGAAGGCAGTTCAAGTAGTTATAGTAATGATAATATCAATATCATTGATAATGATTCCGATACTTCTGAATCATCCAGTTCAGAATGTACACCTTGTGGTATGGGAAAACCTTGTACTAGTCCAATTAAGGATGATTTTTATAATTTGGTATCTCAATTCCAAGAAAATTATATTAACACCCTTGATAATGATCAATGGATAAATTTGTTGAAACAATTCAAGACCCTGAAACACGATCTAAGATTATTGAAAATATTCCTAGCACTTCTCAAAGTACTAATAAGTATAATAATGATAATATCGTTACTGATAGAAATCCTTATACCATGAAAGAAGTTTATAAGCTTCTTCAGAGTAAGAAAAAAGACTCTAATCCTATTCCTACTTCTTTACATGATATTTTAAAAGAAATAGATATTTTAAAGTCAGAGATAAAAGATCTAAAAGTTCAAGATAAACGTAATGACAAAAGAATTTCTAATTTAGAAACTCTAGTTATTTTCCAAGAAGAAATTTTTAAAAATAATAATTTAGTTAATAATGATGATAATCAGATTATTAATTTGGGAGATGATCAATTACATAAAACCCCTGATAAATCTAATAAGTTTCTTCAAACTTTAGAAATTATTACAGGCCAGAAATGGTATGTAAAAATTTTACTTCGGATTGATAATCAATATATTAAAGAATTTACTGCTTTAATTGACACTGGAGCAGACTTGAATGTTATACGGGAATGGTTAGTTCCTACCAAATATTTTGAAAAAACCACTCACACTTTATCTCAAGCAGGTGGAGATAAACTTGATATTCAATTTAAACTTCCAAAAGCATATGTTTGTGTCAATGACACTTGTATTCCTTTAAGTTTTTTACTTGTTAAAAATAAACTTTCAGTTCCAGTCATATTTAGAACACCTTTCATCAAAAAAATTTAGCTTTTTCAAAGTGTTGATAAAAATAGGTTAATTGCAACTTATAAGGATAAAACTATTACATTCAATTTTATAATGAAACCTTTTGTTAAGACTATACATGAAATATATGATCAAATATCTTTAAAAGAAAATCAATTATGCTTTTTAAAACATGAGGTTAACATTTTGAATATAGATGAAAAACTTAATAATCCTAAGTTAAAAGCAAAAATTTCTGAAATCGAAAATCAATTTTCTTTAGCTATTTGCAATGATCATCCAAATGCCTTTTGGAGTCGGAAAAAACATATAATTGACCTTCTTTATGAAGAAAATTTTAAAGAAGAAATATTCCTACCAAGGCAAGACCTTGTCAAATGAATTCAAAATATTTATCTTTTTGTAAAAAAGAAATAAATTCTCTTATAGAGGAAAAACCTATAGGACCATCCAAATCACCATGGTCTTGTATATCTTTTTATGTTAATAAAAATGTTGAGAAGGAACGAGGAGTTCCTAGATTGGTTATTAATTATAAACCTTTAAACAAAGTTTTAAAATGGATTAGGTATCCTATACCTAACAAAAAAGATTTACTTGATCCATTATATGATGCAATCATATTCTCTAAATTTGATTTAAAATCTGGTTACTGGCAAATTCAAATTAACCCAACAGATAGATACAAAACTGCTTTTAATGTTCCATTTGGACAATATGAATGGCATGTTATGCCATTTGGATTAAAAAATGCACCTTCTGAATTTCAGAAAATTTTGAATGATATTTTTATTGATTACAATAATTTTATTATTGTTTATATTGATGATATTTTAGTATTTTCCAAAATCATAGAGGATCATTTTAAACATCTTAACATTTTTAAGAAAATTGTTATTTCAAATGGTTTAGTTATATCCAAAACTAAAATGTCTCTATTTCAAACCAAAATTCGTTTCTTAGGTCATAATATTGAAAAAGGAAAAATCATTCCTATAAATAGAAGTATTGAGTTTGGGTCTAAGTTTCCAGATTGAAATTACTAATAAAACTCAGCTTCAAAGATTTTTAGGAAGCTTGAATTATATTTTCCCTTATTACGCTGATCTATCAAAAGATATAACTATCCTCTATGATAGACTGAAAAAGAGTCCTAATATGTGGTCTAAAGATCATACTAATGCTGTTAAAAAAATTAATAGTAAAGTTATATCTTTACCATGTCTTATGTTAGCTAATCCTTATTGAGATAATATTATTGAGACTGATGCTTCAGACATTGGTTATGGAGGAATTCTTAAACAGGTTAATCCTTTGGATAAAAAAGAATATTTGGTCCGATTTTATTCAGGAAAATGGAATCCATCACAATCTAATTATGCAACTGTTACAAAAGAAGTTCTTGCGATAGTAAGATGTGTTTTAAAATTTCAAAATGATTTATATAATCAAAAATTTATAATTAGGACAGATTGCAGTTCTGCAAAATTTATGTTCCAAAAAGATTTTAAACATGATGTTTCCAAGCAAATGTTTGCAAGATGGCAAGCGCATTTAGCCCCTTTTGATTTTGAAATCTTTTATAAAAAAGGTTCTGAAAATCATCTCCCAGATTTTTTAACAAGGGAGTATTTATCTGTTTAATGTTTAATCTTTCAAGAATGTATCGTGGTAATGGCCGTGGCATTTATCCCTCTAATAGAGGGAGAGGAAGATATTTCCCTAATAAGGGAGGTAATTCAGAATCAGGACCAAGTAATATCTTGATCCAGCATGGAAGCAAGAAGCTTATAGCTAAACTTTTTAGTGATGAAATCCCAGAAAAAGAAGAACTCGAAGAGTTCAGAGTTTCAGATAAGGAAACAAAAGGGACAAGATAAAATCTCCCCTTCCTTAAGGAAGATAATTAAGGAATCAATTGATAAAAAAGAAAAAATGGTTAAAAACCAAGAAGAAAGGATTATACTCCTTCTTAATATGTCTGATAAAAGATGGGAAGATCAGATCTGGCTTCTATGTGAGAGATATCTCATAAATAATCATTATACAATGGAATCATATAAAAACAGAATTTTTTATGAAAACATACTTTCATCAAATGGTTGTGAAATCAATCATTTCACTACTATTGACGCAGAAATTTATAATTTCTCAAAAAGTATAATCAGAAAGGTTATATCCATTGAAGAATGGGGAGTCACCCCTCCCAAAACAAAATCCTTAATTATCAAAGGATCTCGTATTGAGTACAATTATTGGGATTATATTCAAGAATTTGATAAAAAAAAATTTATATGAGAATGGCAAAAGAAGTCATACTTGGTTCATAAAAATTAGGCAAGAAATTTATAACCAAACTATACCGCCCTGGTTAATAAAACGGTGGCAGTTCTATGGAACATCAAAAGAAATATTACCTCAATTATTTAGAGATCTATATAATGAATGGAAATAGCTAATACCAAAGGCTCCAGAGGATAATATTCCTGGAATTATCCAAATGCAATTTTTTTATTGAATTTTCTATTCCTTGGATTTGGAAATTTAATCCAAAAACGGGTTATACCCAAGAAAAATTATTTTGTTTAAAAAGAGAATCATATTCTCGCTTCTGGGATACTCAAACACTAACAAACTCAATTGTAGTTCTACTCTTGATCTTATTCAAGAAAAGATTGATAGTTTTACTATTCTTTATCTCAATAATGAGGATGGTCATTCAGATGGTGTTCATTCTGAATCCATGGATAATATCCAGGACAAGACAGAGGAAGAAATTGTTCAACATTATTTCGCTTTAGCTCAAAAGGCCAATAATGATGATAACAAATCATAGAAAAGTGATACTTCTATGGCAATATTGTAATACTACGGTTTTCTGTGTCTTTGGGTACTCTATCAAGTGGGGCTTACTCTGGCGAGTAAGCATGTTTTTACGCAAAACAGTATCTGATCTGATGGGTATTCGATCGCGTACGTGTGACACTCAATCGAGTAAGGGGCACTCGATCGATTAAGTCACTTACTCGATCGAGTAAGTGTGTTTTCGCGGGTTGTTTGCCGGGTTTTGATAGCAACGCGAGAAGGTTATAAAAACATATTTCGGCAGTTCTTTTTCACACTTACTTCATTATAAGTTTCACAAAAGAGAAAATAAGGTTACGTTGCTCTCCACTCTCACATTGTTATCAAATCCTAAGGGCTAGAGTCGTCAGATCGTTGAGTTCTTTACGCCGTTGAGACCGTCGCATTGTGGGTAAGATCCTAGTATAGTTTTTATATCGTTTCATTGATTTTAGGTGAAACCCTAATTGGGTAATTTGGGGGTTTTGGGGAGTATTGTTGATGTTAGATTGTGATTGTATGATTGTGTGTTTATAGGAGGTGATTTCATTGAAGAACGATTTTGATTAGCTGATTGTGACGATCTTGGTGGTTGCTTTTCCAGGTAGGGTTTCCCTACTCAGTATTGATTATTATTGTTGTTGTTGTTGTTGTTGTTGTTGTTGTTGTTGTTGTTGTTGTTGTTGTTGTTGTTGTTGTTGTTGTTGTTGTTGTTGTTGTTGTTGTTGTTGTTGTTGTTGTTGTTGTTGTTGTTGTTGTTGTTGTTGTTGTTGTATCTCATATCGGTGTTGGATTGATTTTGGTGATTGTTGATAAGATAATGTTGATTGGTTGTATAACTGTCTGTGATCTTCGGGGTTGCGTCTCTGACACAGAAGGGATATGCACATTAATGAACATGGGTTTATCACTCGGATGAGAAGAGCGGGGCTTATGTGGGAACGGCTGCGGTCCCCCACTGGCGGCGATGAGTACTTGTTGCGATCAGTACTCTGGCAGGGCTACACACTTCAGTGTGTAGTCAGATGTGTGGAGATGAGATGGAGTTGTGGTGATTACGTGGTGCTGATTGAGTTGTTTGTAATGTTGTTTTATTGCAGTTGTGTGGTTTTGTGTAATTAGTACTGACCCCGTTTAAATGTTTTAAAAACCGTGGTGATCCGTTCGGGGGTGGTGAGCAGTTGTCTAACAGGTATGCTATAGATGCGCGCGGGATTAGCTGGGGATGGAGTTGCCACGAGTCTGATAGTAGTCTTCCGCTGTGTTGTCTTTATACTTTTGTTACTTCAGTTGTATTTTACTTTACAGTTGGTTTTGTTATGTAATCACTTAAACTTATTATTAAAGTACGTTCTTTTATGGTCTATTTGATATACATTATCTCGGATAACCGAGATGGTAGCATTCTCATGCTTTAAGTGGTCCTGGGAAGGCACTTGGAGTAGGGGGGTGTTACAAATATCTATAACATCCACTACAAGAAAAACTAAAACAGGCGACCGAAATTTGGCGACTGATATTGGTAGTCGCCAAATTGGCGACTGATTTACAATTTAGCGACTGAAATCAGTCGCGAATTTGGCGACTGATTTTTTTAAAAAGGGAATCTAATTTGGCGACCGATCTTCAGATTTGGCGACTGAAGTTCGGTCGCCAAATTGCTTTATAGAAAACCGGCTCACCTCTCTCCTGCTTTACTCTTTCGAAACAAAAAAAAAAAAAGAAGAAGAAGAAGAAAAGCGATATGCGACAGCGACGACGAAGAGACGACCAACAACCACACAACCACACCACTACTTCCACCGCCGTGGCCACCGTTCTCACTGCCTCCATCACTTTATTTAATTGTTAGTTTTTTTTGTTTAATTTCAGTTTAATTAGTTTAATTTGTTAGATTAATTTATAGTTAGTTGGATTAATTTGTGGTTAGTTTGTTAGATTTATTTGTAGTTAGTATGTTAGATTAATTTGTAGTTAGATTTAGTTTAATTTGTGTTTGAATTAAAAGGGAATGATTAAGGGGGTTTGTGTTTAGGTTTAGGGTTATGGGTGGGGGTTTGGTCGGCCGTGGGTAGCGGTGGGTCGTGGGTGGCGGTGGGTCGTGGGTGGCCTTGGGTGGGTCATGGGTTGTGTTTGGTGAAACCGTCTCATTATTATTAGTATTAAGCTAAGTGGAACCGTCTTAATATTATTATTATTATTATTATTATTATTATTATTATTATTATTATTATTATTATTATTATTATTATTATTATTATTATTATTATTATTATTATTATTATTATTATTATTATTTTTACTAATTAAACCGTCTTATTATTATTAGTATTAAGCTAAGTAAAACTGTCTTTTGCATTAATGGAATTAGCTAAGTGGAACCGTCTTTTGGATTAAGAGAAATTAGCTATTATCTAAGTGGAACCTTCTTTAGGACTTGGTTTTGATAAATTTAGTTTGATAATTCATGTTATTGATGAATTGAGGTTGAATAACCCTGTTTTTTTTGTTTTTCTTTTCTCCTTCCAGGGTTGTCACCGCGCTGCTGAGCACCACCGTACGCGGTAGCTGTTGCTTCTTGTTTTCTTTTCATTTTTGCTTTTACTTGATTAGGTAACCTCCTCTTACCAGATACCTTTTAAATTTACTAATTTTAGTTCAAATTATGCTACGGACTCTAGGATAGAAACCTTTATTATGTTGTTGAATTGTGCTATTGATTGACTTAATTAATTTAGTACCAAGTGTTGTTGTTTATCTTAAACTTTAAATTAGTGTTAGTTTGATTTGAGGTTGACTTAGTACCCATTCAAGAATTACTCATTAGGAGTAATTCTTGAATAGTCCCCATTCTGGGACTGTCTTTGTACGTTTCAAGTCATTTAGGTAGTAAACACGTACTTGTGATTTATTAATGAGGAATGAGGTTGGTGGTGATCCCTTTAATGTTTTCCGAATACATGTATATGTGGAGTAATTATTTATTCTACATTGATGTGTATTTGGAGAACTGAAGGGAATTGCTGCCGAATTTTTTCCTCATTAATAAATTACAAGTGTGTTTGCTAGTGACTTGAAACGTACATTGACGGGTTTAGGTTGAAGTGATAAGGACCCCATTCGAAGATGGATTACTTATTGACAATATTTATATATTGTTTTCCTATGTTTACTGTATAATGTGGAGTATAATGTGAAAATTTTGTGTGTAATATTATTGTTATTTTTTTAAAAATGTTTAAATTATTGTGGGGTCTTCATTAGATTAAAATGAAGAGATTGGAATGTTCATGGATGTATGAAGGAACATTAGACAATTCCAATAAGAAAAGACGTCCTACCGCTAGATTTATAAAGGGTGTTGCCGAGTTTATTGAATTTGCTAAACAACAAGATGAATATGACTTGGTAGACAAAAAACTTAGGTGTCCTTGTGCCAAATGCAAAAACCTGAAATACCAGCTTGACATTGTAGTAGAAGAACATCTCATTATAATCGGGTTTAAACCAAATTATTACAATTGGATTTCACATGGAGAAGCATATTCTCCAATTCATGAACAAGCTCATACCCAACAAATACAAATTGATGAGAACCCATATAGAGAGATGGTTGTTGATGCTATGGATTCCAATATTTTTAATAATGATGACCATACAACCATTTGTGAAGAACAACCGACACACCCACAAGCAAAAGTCTTTCTTAACTTGTTAAAAGCCTCAGAAAAACCCTTGTATGAAGGAAGTAGAATGACATTGTTACAAGCCGCTTCTAGGCTAGTTACCTTGAAATGTGAGTTTAATATGCCATTTCTTGCTGTTGATGGCATTGCCTCGTTCCTTGAGGAATCTTTCCCCGATGATAATATCATGACCCGAAGTTTCTACACTACCAAAAAAGTAGTTAAAGGTCTTCAGTTACCGCATGAAATGATTGATGCATGTCCTGAAGGATGTATGCTATTTTGGAAAGATGATGCTTTGCTTGACAAATGCAAAGATTGTGGGGCGGATAGATGTGACACAAGTGAAGGAGATACAGTTTTGGTGTTGAAAAAAGGCAAGGGTAGTAAGAGGGCCAAAAAGAGTAAGAAACCAATAGCATGTAACCAATTGTTTTACTTTCCTCTCGTTCCAAGACTTCAAAGAATGTATGCCACCAAAAACATTGCCGAACAAATGAGATGGCACAAAGAAAACCCACGTGCTCCGGGGAAGATGTGTCATCCTAGTGATGGGGAAGAATGGAAACGATTTGATCAGATGTATCCTGAATTTGCCAAGGAACCCCGCAATGTACGACTTGGCTTGTGTACGGATGGATTTGATCCTTTCGGTAATTTTGGGAGGAAGTATTCTTGTTGGCCCGTTATGGTCACACCATACAACTTACCACCTTGGTTATGTATGAAAAGACCATTTATCTTCTTGTCACTTATTGTTTCCGGACCAAAAAGCCCGAAACGTAATTTGGATGTTTATTTACAACCATTGGTGAAGGAGTTGAAATATTTGTGGGAAGTTGGGGTGGAAACTTATGATGTGTCTAAAAAACAAAATTTTCAACTTAAAGCTTCCCTTTTGTGGACAATAAATGATTTTCCCGCCTATGGTATGCTATCTGGGTGGTCTACACAAGGACAAAAAGCATGTCCTTGTTGCATGAGGGAAAGTAAAGCATTTTGGCTTCCCAATAGCAAGAAAATAAGTTGGTTTGATTGTCATAGATGCTTCTTACGAGAGGGAAATCCACATAGGAGGAACAAGAAAGCTTTCAGAAAAGGTAAAAAGGTGCTTGATGCCTCTCCGAAACGAGTGTCTGGGGATGAGATATCGAAGACGGTATGAGATTTACCATCCCCTGTTGATGGTACCGAAGAAGAATTTAAAGAATTGAAAAAGCTGAAAAACGGTTGGTTTAAAAGAAGCATTCTTTGGGACCTTCCTTATTAGAAGACAATGTTGATAAGACATAATTTGGATGTAATGCACATAGAAAAGAATTTCTTTGAGCAACTAATTGACATGATCATGGATGTAGAAGATGAAAAATGTGATAGCATTGCTTCTAGAAAAGATTTGCAGATATTTTGTCATCGTCCCAAATTACACATTTGCGGCGATGGGTCTAAGCCAACATCCATTTTCACTCTCGGCAAAGCTAAGAGAAAGGTATTGTGTGAGTGGTTACAAAATTTGAAGTTTCCTGATGGGTATGCATCAGATTTTAGTCGTTGTGTTGATCTTAAGAAGCTGAAGTTGCAAGGCTTGAAAACTCATGATTGTCATGTATTCATGGAGCGATTCTTACCCGTTGCTTTGAAACACCTCGTGCCGACAAACATTTGGAATGCAGTTGTTGAGATTAGTCAATTCTTACGAGATTTATGTGCCTCTTCAATATGTGTAGATGACATGATTCGTGTGGAAGAGCAAATACCACAGATATTGTGTAAGCTTGAAATGATCTTTCCTCCTGCATTTTTTAACTCCATGGAGCATCTACCGGTTCATTTGCCATATGAAGCCAAAGTTGGGAGACTCGTCCAATATAGGTGGATGTATTCAATTGAAAGGTAATTAAGATAATCTAGCTACTTTTAAATTAAAATTAAGGAATAATTGATAAGAATAATCCCACCTTTTAGCTCTCTTCCTAAAATAATCCCACCTTTTATTAATTTCAAAATAGTCTCACCTTTGTACCCCATCTTCTTTAAATAAGCCATATGACTGATGACCTGAGTAACCAGTTACTTTTTTTTTTTTTTTTTTACTTTTATTTTAATTTAAATCCTTCTTCTTTACTAACTGTTATTCTCGTCTACATGCCCTGATCATTTGTTTCTTCAATTTTGTTGCTTCTCCCACATTTCTCTTTGACACTGCCACTTACTTATTCCTCTTTACACCTTCAACCAGACCACCACAACCACCATCGTCATTTGCTCTCCTCCACCTCTTATTTTCTATCCCTCTTATCTATCTTCCGAATAGAACATTGAAAGATCATAAAATTTTCAGAGTTTGATAGAAGTGGATTGTAACAATTAGAATAAAAAATCATCAAATTTAAGAGGAAGTAATGAAAAAAGGTATTAGACAATTGGACCGTTTCTCTCCAATCTCTCCTATCTCTTATGTTTAGCATGTTACTGTAAGTAGTATATAGTTCTAAGTATTATACTTTTGTAATCTTTGGCTTTAATATTTAGCTATTGTTTAGGTGAATTCTTGTATATATGTAATAACAAACCCAATGGACTAGATCATCAATCTTTCCCATATACTTTACTTTGTCCTTCTCCTCTGTCCAATACAAAGCTTATTATTCTGGACCCGTTTCCGATTTCGATTCTAGCAGAAGGGATATTATCATTCATTTCCAGAGTGATAATCCCATCTTCTGCTATTGGGAAATTGAAACTGCAGAATTCAATGGACACAGAAGGGTCCACAACGCAATTGTCGCGGGACGCAATACAAATATTATTGGAATTGGAGATTAAGGTTAGGTGAGGAAATAACCGAGTTATGAGTTGTTCTTGGTGTTATGATAAATTGTTTAGTCTGCTCAATAATTGTGGCTACTTACGGTAAGAATGATTAGTGCAAGGCTATTTTTTGGTCTTCAGGAGCTCGATTATATGCCGGCCAACGTCAATCGGTGAGGGCAGGAAGGTTTAGTTGTGAATGACTGAATGTTAATATGGAGGTGTGAACATGGTGGATTAGTTGTAGTGTAGAATGATTAATGCGGGGGGCGGTATTAAAAGTAGGCCGAGAGAAACACTGTTTATTTTTTATTTTTTTTAAGAAAGAGAAAACACTCAGTGACCTCACCTGATATTATAGGTAATATATACATACAGCTCATTTTAAGAAGATGGTGTATAAAGGTGGAATTATTTTGAGTATAACAAAAGGTCGGATTATTTTAGGAAGAGAGGTAAAAGGTGGGATTATTTTTGTCAATTTTTCCTAAAATTAATAATAATAACTAATCTATTTATTATATGTTAACTTTATTATTAATTAACTATTAATAAAATTCATTATTAACTTTTATAGGTTTCTTAATCATTTGAAGAAAAAAATTGGTAATAAAGCTAGGGTGGAAGGTTCTATATGCAATGCTTATTTAACGGAAGAGATTGCAAACTTTTGTTCTCTTTACTTTGAAAAACATATAGAAACCAAAGTAAAAAACTTGAATGTTGAGAAACCGGATGAAATAGATGGAAGTTTACCCGAATTTTTTCAAACTCAAGATGATGAAGGGTGTTCATCAAAGGGGCAAACAAGATATTTGGATGATAAAGAGTATAATCTGTTGGAAATCATATTTTATATATCACATATTTTTAGTTTAAAGTTTTAGTCATAAAAACTTAAGGATCTTATGCATGCAAATCAAATACAAGAGTAAGGAGAAAAACGGTTCCTTACATTTGATATTTCGGATATTTGGGCACAAGTAAGGTCTCCTACCTTCACTTGTTCTTGAGCTATGATAATTATAAGGATGATCCTCCAAATACCTCAAGTATATAAGCCACTCC
The DNA here is from genome assembly GCF_048544455.1 of Silene latifolia. Lineage (NCBI taxonomy): Eukaryota > Viridiplantae > Streptophyta > Magnoliopsida > Caryophyllales > Caryophyllaceae > Silene > Silene latifolia. Next base: position 29,705,039 of record NC_133526.1, on the reverse strand, counting down.
TCTTGATTGCACCCAAGATTATCCCTAATCCCCACTAAATAATATTTGCTAGATATTTGTTTAGTAGTTTACCTTAAAATTGATTACTAATATCATATATTACACTAATAATATTAGTAATCTTTTATGAACAATTTGAATCAAAAATCTCATGTTTTGATGAAGAAGAAGATGAATATATGAGAGAGGAAAACTGTGCATGTCATTTTAATGGACAAGCATAAAGAGAATAAGTAGAGAAAAATAATCCTCTAAAGTGGAGGAGGGTGTCACGGTTTTGGGAGGGAGGAGAGCCAATATATGGTCTTTCACTTTTAGCTTTTGTTCTTTTCTAAAACCATAGGTGTAAGACTAGGCTAGAGTACTCATTACATATTTCATATACTATGAACAAATGCAAACAAACAAAAGCCATTTTACACTACCCAAAACCGGTTTCTCCTTATAAAATGGACTACCATTTTATTTTGTCAATTTGTCATTTGTCATACAATATGTCACATGTAGTCTTTTACATGTTATTAATTAATTTAATGCATATTCATCACATAAATATCATTTTACAAATTAATTAAATTACACGCAACAAATTGATTAGTGATACTTGATCACATAAATAAAATGGGTCATAAAATTATAATTCACAACATCTTGTAATTATAATTAACCATTCATTCTTATCTCTATTGTTTCTCAAACAATAAGTAATTTTAGTAATAAAGTATTTCAATTACTAAAATAAATCTTATTTAATCCCATTACAATAAGATATCAATATTCTCTCTCACAAATTGAATTGTTCAATTTTAAGGAATTGATTAACTTGTATCGTCATACAATTAATCAACTTTACAGATTAGGGCATCATCTTTTAGGTGTGACCTTAAGGGATCAACTGACCACCACCGTCCCACAACAGTAACTTCAAACTCTAGCAAGCCAATCGTTACCGATTAATGTTGATCAGTTGACTATAAAATGAATCATCCCTTACGTATTCTTAAAAATGAGATTTAAACATGTGATCATCATGATCGACAATTGTGATCGCATTATTGTCGGGGACACTCCAACAATCTCCCACTTGTCCTCGACAAGTGTGCGTCACCAATTCTCTTGTCCTATTACTATGTCCCACTCAATGCAAGGTGTCCTTCGGGTCGTACTTGCAAGTGATCATATCGAGAGTGGTTTCCTCGATCTGGAGAATAACTGATTTGACCGGAATTATCTACCATAGATACCTTCCGAGCGTGGCCACGCATTTCCAGTTCATTACTCCTCGAGTGGCCATGAGATATTGTTTTAACCCTGACAAGGGGTGGACAATTCCTATCGCACTATTCCCTTCGACTAGCCACAACCATCATAACCCAAAATATGTCCATCTGACCCCATTTACGAAGGTCGTAGTAACATAAATCAAAGTTAATCTGAAACCGTGTCACCTTAGGCGAACAGTCTTTAGTCAAAAGAATCGACTCATTAGAATACTATAGTAGCTCTCGCCACGATCAGGCTTTATAAATTTGCCAGAACTCTATAAGCGGTCACTGCCCGACAGAGTGTTCCTAACAGTCTGCCTATGTGATCGACTACTCATCTCACATGACTTTATGGCACTTGAACTTGCCATCAATCACATCACACTCTAGTCACTTCGAGATGTCACCTCATACAAGTGATTATGGGCGAATACTATGTTAATCCGAGTTCACTTTAACGGGGTTCAACATTGTCATACAACCCGTTTGGATGTAACAAAGTACAAGAAAAGAGTTTTTAAAGTAAAAACTCGAACGACAAATGCGATTATCACATATGAATAGTCAATGCCTGATTACTATTTCATATTCTATAATCTAATTTTATCTTGTATGTAGTTGTTCATTTCAATCCAATTGAAATGACATGACTCATCATGTTTAGCCTATGATTAAGCCTTGCTAAGAAGGTTTTAGCAAATCCTTGCTCAACCTTGCTACATACTCGTTTTCCTTTCGTAATGCATACCTTGTATTACAAAACTTTCTGAGTACGTGTCTGGATCCAATCTAGACATAGGCTCTCTTGCCTTAGAATAGCTCCTACTGTTTTCACAGTGTGCAGGACTAATCCTTCTTGCACATCTTATGATTTCAAGTGTACTCAATATCCGTTGTAAATATCTCTCATTGTTCTTTATTGCCTAGAACGATTCTAGCAAGTCTATTTCTTGAATAACATAGCCATAATGGTTTCTTAACCATCTTTATGTGTTTTGAATGTGGTTTTGTCGGAAACCATGCGCAATCTCAATTGTTAATTGTCATTTGTGTAATACCCTTATACAAATTAGTGAATTGCATCAAAAACAATTTGCTTTACACCCTTACTGCTTCTTTAAGCACTTAAGGGTAATCCTTATGGCTTAGTTGGTAACTATTACCTAAAATCGATTTGAAACAATTCATCATACTCAAAGTATATGAAGTGTTATACATCATTTCCTATTTACTTGATTTTGCAGCGGAAGCAAATGGAATCAATCAAATATGTTCAACTTGATTGTACTAGTCAAGAATCTTATCAACATAAGGTTTCTTATTTGACGCTAATATCATGTAGATTTATTTCCATAAATCCGGATATTAAAGATGTATTAAGTTTCTCCAAAGTCTCAAATTATTCCCAATGATCAATATGTCATCCACATAAAAGACTAATTAAAATTTCCGTAACTCCCACTAAACTTCATGTATAAACACAACTTCTCAACCTATTGAGAAAAGTTTTATCACATGATCAAAATGTTGATTCCAACTCATTGATGTCCTACTTAAGACAATCTCTTAAGTTGCACATTATTTTAGGATTACAAGAATCTACAAAACTCATGACATGTATTGAATACATTCCTTCTAATTGAAGAAGTGAGTTTTAGATTCACTCGCTATATATCATCATAATGAAATACAATCCCTAAGAAGATCTGAATAGTGCAAAACACTTTGCAACTAATCAAGCTTTGATATCTTTTTTTGATATCCAATAATTCCACTTGGAATTTATTTCGAATTTTCATGGCTCTAAGTCTTGTATTGAGTTGTGAAACACTTTCATTTAAGTCATATGATCATTACTTTCCAGAAGTAACTTGAATCAAACAATTTCTTTGTAAGTTGTAAGATTTTTACTTTCTTAAAAGTAACATGAATTCATCATCTTCAACAAGTGATGAGTTCAACCTCCTAGGTTTCGAAGAAACAACGTTATGTAGCCAAGAAAAACAGTTTCTTGCGACATACAATTTTTGACACAATTCTTTTGTGGCTCTTGAATAATTTCTCCCACTCTGTCTTCTAGAAATAAACTTGTATTCTAGAAAGACAGCTTCACGAGCCATAAACCCGTTGTACTCATGATTATTGTAAAGAAAAAGAGCATTTGTTTCTTGTGAAAACTTACAAGCATGGTACCCTACCATTTCATATCTCATATGAATCGTTTTAGATTTAGTGGAAAAATAATTTAGACAATATGATAAAATCCCCAAAAGGATCAAGTAACTCAAAGTAACTTGATTAAAGTTCAAATCATATCGAATAGGGTTTGATTTCTTTATTCAACCACACATTATCCCATAATGCGTGCAAAGAGAGATTAACTTGTGATACTATATCACATTTCCTTTGGCTTATATCAAAATCTTCACTTTGATAATCCCATCACGATTAAATCGTGATTCTTGGAACTCTTTGAACTTCTTAAAAGATTTCTCTATCCACATTAGTGTCAATTTAAACTGTTCGTAAAAGAAAATGATCAACCTATTCTGTATCAATGATTTACATTCTCGATCTCCTTTTCAACCAAAAGGCACGAGACATCTTGCTTTGAATACAAGATATGCATATACCACAAGATTAACAATCTAATGGTTCCAAGAGTACTCGATAACTCTTTGCGTTCATCATTCCAGAATTTAAGGTTTAATCTTGGGTTACCAATTTGAGTCTTGCATCATCTACATGATATATCATTCTAGTTTGGTTTAGAATATAATCACCTTTGATAATGGGCTAGCCATACATCAAATCATCGTGTATAGGGTCACAAAAGTGAAACCTCTTTTGTATCTTAACAAAATTATATTCTTATTTAGAGTTTATTCACTTAATAGTCATAATTAAGGTATAAATATGAACCCAAAACTAGATTGAATACACAATGACTCTATCTCTCGACATCATTGTTGCTAGTCGTCATATTCTAATCATCCTATGTATCAAATACAATGATGAAAACCACCACCGGTTTCTAATATTGACTAAGTAGTACTAGCAAAATTTATGTCAATCAAATAAACATTTAAAGAAGAAGGTCCTATTAGATGTCCCACAACTAACTTGCTGATTCTTCAATAATTTGGGGTAGTTTTCTTTCTAGCGTCCAACAATTAAGACAATGGAAACTTTATCGGTCGGGATTGATAGGTTTAGTATCGTTATTCTCAATAACTTTATTTTTACCATTACCTTGTATCAATTCCATTCTAATTTTACTTCTCTAAACCTCGTGCTTTTCTTAACGGTTTAAGAGAATGCTCCCACTCATTTCAATGAGTCTTTGCTAAGAGAAGCAAAATTGAAATTCATGAAGACTACTCTTCATTCGTTTGTCTAGTCTTAAAACTTTCATTGAAGTGGTTGCGGTATTATGGTCAATTACGATTTCTAACAAATCTAGTCACCAAAATGATTTAACGTTTCAAAGTACTTAACTCAATTAAGCACATGAGAAACAATTCATTGTAAGTAGATATGTTAGTCAAAAATCAAAAACCCTTTTGATCACGAATAACTTTTATCTATACTCTTCACAAGAGATCCTTGCAATGGATAATACGAGGTTTTTAGAAGAAAATTCAAATTTGTCCTTAGTTACGTTGTTTTAATGGAGATTTGAACTAAAATCGAAATGATATCGTATATAATTTGAGGTAAAGAATTAGAACAATATGATTAACGGAATAATGAAAACAAAACATTTATCGTTATATTAATACTTGTAAATAATTTAACAAGTAAAGCATTTACATAGTGACCTCTACCCAACTATGATAAATGATTTCAAGATCCAAATTCATATTAACTTGGGCACGCTTTGGCGATACAACCCTCATCAATATAACTCGGTGGATTAACTTTTTAATCGATTCTAGTTTTAGAACTCTTGGTCGATAAAATTACATTAATATTTATCTTTAGCCCAAAACACATCCGGCTATGGTCGATAATACTTTTGTTGAGTTCAACCCAAATTTCGAATAAATGTGTCCACGATCCAAATTCACATTAACTTGGGCACGCTTTGGCGATACAACCCTCATCAACATGAATTCGGTGGATAGACATTTATCACCCACTTCCCCTACGTAACAAGGTTTCTACCCCGGTTTGGCCGAGCGCACTCCCTCACGAAATAGGTTTTCATGGTTTCTAATTTTTGGTAAGGCTAAGTCTCAATTGTTTATTTTAGCGAGAGGTCATGTCGATTTATTATCTATCACGTTTTAAGTGAACTAAAGCGGTGAACTACGATAATTGTAATTGACACGGTCGATAAACTCGATTTAATTAAAATGCATGTTTAGTTATGGCGATTTAGCGACGCATGCAAACATATAAATAAGATGCAAAGCATAAATATAAAGTCCTAGTATGGTCTTCCTAAAATAATAAATCTAATAAACTATTACAAATTCGGAAACCAACTTCTTTGGTCCCTTGAACTTCGGTCTTGGCACGCATCTCGAGGTGACACCGTCTTCATGGAAACTCCGAGAAATTACAAAATAATAAAATTACATAATTTCCGATTATATATTTGTAATAAAAATAAATCTATTAAATTACAAAACGGTGATACGAGATCACAATAATTACAACCGAATCGATATTCCCATACATTTCTGGTAATACCAATTAAAAACTAAGGCCATACTAAGTAAAATTACATAATTCAAAAATTATATAAAATAAAAATATGACAATCATAAATAAAATGCAGCATTTATAATATGTATGAACATGCCAAATTTTAAGCTAAATCGCCTTTAAAGAGCCAATATCGTATATTAATCGGTTTTTACGGATTTGCGTGATTTAACTTATTAAATCACAATATGTTACATAAACTCATATTTATGTTCAAGTTAATTATCCTAACTCACTTAGGACTCAAAATTAGTCTTCACTAATATTTTGACAATAATTCAACTTGATTTGATAATATTGTTCATTATGGACTTAAAATTACAATTTTAAACTATAAACTCCAAATCAAATTATAAAAATTTCAAATAATTTCAAAATTTGAAATTTAAACTCATGAACATTCTGGAAAAATACCATGACACTCATAATATTCAAAACTTAGGTTAAAAAATTTCGAAAATTTATCGAGAAAAACAATGTTGCGGTTTATCGGTTTTAACAAATATGACCATTAAAATATGAGAAAATTTATTTTCATCAACTTTTCACTTTTAGATTTTAAATATATGATAAAATGCAACATGTGACGTTTTTCTTTAGTCATGAAGTATGTTTTAGCATTATAACTAATTATAGTCACTATTTATGTGATTTTTCATCAAAAATTCATAAATCATGCAAAAAGACTTCACTATAGCCAAAACATTTACACACATCTTTTAAAATTACATGTGACAACATACTAAAATATCATGATTAAATTCGAAATATAACTCATATTAACCTATTTTACCTATTTAAATACGATTTTAACTTATAAAATTCATATTTCAAGCAACACAACTTATTTTAACATGAAAATTTACATGCCATCAATATGTATTACATTTGAAAACATATCCAAAAACCACAGGAAAATTCGAAGTTTAAGTAATTTTCGTCCAAAAATGACATTTAATATACAAAAATCACATTTTTATGTCATAAATTAACAAAATGAACAATAAAATCCATAAATAAACCAAAATGTCCTAAAAATCACTTAGGACCAGAAAATTTTAATATGCAAAGTTATTTTTAGGTTTATCTTCATAAATCCAAATTAATTTGTTTTGTATTTTAATCTTATAACTCGGAAAAACCATAAACCGAATTGCATGCAAACAACCTATTGCTCTGATACTACTTGTTGGAAATCATATTTTATCTGACAATAATGCGATCACAATTGTCGATCATGATGATCACATGTTTAAATCTCATTTTTAAGAATACGTAAGGGATGATTCATTTTATAGTCAACTGATCAACATTAATCGGTAACGATTGACTTGCTAGAGTTTGACGTTACTGTCGTGGGACGGTGGTGGTCAATTGATCCCTTAAGGTCATACCTAAAGGATGATGCCCTAATCTGTAAAGTTGATTAATTGTATGACGATACAAGTTAATCAATTCCTTAAAATTGAACAATTCAATTTGTGAGATAGAATATTGATATCTTATTGTAATGGGATTAAATAAGATTTATTTTAGTAATTGAAATACTTTATTACTAAAATTACTTATTGTTTGAGAACCAATAGAGATAAGAATGAATGGTTAATTATAATTACAAGATGTTGTGAATTATAATTTTATGACCCATTTTATTTATGTGATCAAGTATCACTAATCAATTTGTTGCATGTAATTTAATTAATTTGTAAAATGATATTTATGTGATGAATATGCATTAAATTAATTAATAACATGTAAAAGACTACATGTGACATATTGTGTGACAAATGACAAATTGACAAAATAAAATGGTAGTCCATTATATAAGGAGAAACCGGTTTTGGGTAGTGTATAATGGCTTTTGTTTGTTTGCATTTGTTCATAGTGTATGGCATATGTAATGAGTACTCTAGCCTAGTCTTACACCTATGGTTTTAGAAAAGAACAAAAGCTAAAAGTGAAAGACCATATATTGGCTCTCCTCCTTCCCAAAACCGTGACACCCTCCTCCACTTTAGAGGATTATTTTTCTCTACTTATTCTCTTTATGCTTGTCCATTAAAATGACATGCAAAGTTTTCCTCTCTCATATATTTATCTTCTTCTTCATCAAAACATGAGATTTTTGATTCAAATTGTTCATAAAAGATTACTAATATTATTAGTGTAATATATGATATTAGTAATCAATTTTAAGGTAAACTACTAAACAAATATCTAGCAAATATTATTTAGTGGGGATTAGGGATAATCTTGGGTGCAATCAAGAGGAGTGGCTTCTATACTTGAGGTATTTGGAGGATCATCCTTATACTCATCATAGCTCAAGAACAAGTGAAGGTAGGAGACCTTACTTGTGCCTAAATATCCGAAATATCAAATGTAAGGAACCGTTTTTCTCCTTACTCTTATATTTTATTTGCATGCATAAGATCCTTAAGTTTTTATGACTAAAACTTTAAACTAAAAATATGTGATATATAAAATATGATTTCCAACATAATCGTGCCCACCTTTACGTGCTATCTAATTGTGACCTCTTGGAGTCATACGAAACACAGTTTGTTAATGATTTCATTGAGAGGAATCCTAATATAAGTAAGGATGATGTTTGGGACAAACATGAGGACCAATTTCCAACATGGTTTAAGAAACATGTAATTGAGTTGAATATTCAAGATGATTTGAAAAGAAGTTTGGCGTTTGGTCCTTCAAGAATGGTAAGAACGTGGAATCGATATTCAGTTAATGGGTTTAATTTTCAAACATTCAACCACGGTAAAGGTAAGGCTAGGTGCAATTGGGGGGTTACTATTTTTTCTCTTGATGACAACGAATACTATGGTATAATTGAAGATATCTTTGAAATTAGTTATAATGGACGTGATCGAGCTTATAAAACCGTCTTATTCAAGGTTGACTGGAAGGATAATTCTGTGCTGGAATGAGAGTACATGAACAATACAAGCTTGTAGAAGTGAATCGTACTAGAACATACTCTAAGTATGATCCATTTATACTTGCACATCAGGCTCATCAAGTGTATTTTGCTACTTATCCAAGCACAACAAATGATAGAAATCAAAATGCATGGTGTACAATCTTTAAGACAAAGGCACGGTCACAAGTTGATACAACTTTTTTCCAAGAAGAAAACGTTTCAAATGAAACACTTTTGTCTCCACCCGATGAAATCAACTATGAGCATGAGAATAAATATAGTGAAGACATGGAAGAGAAAGAATATTATGATGTGGAAGAGAGACTGCCGGGGAGGAGGAGGAGTAGGAGGAGGAGGAGAGGAGGAGGGAAGAAGAGAAGGAGAGGAGGAGAAGGGAGGAGGAGAAAAGGAGGAGGAGGGACGAGGGAGGCGACGACGACGACGACGATGATGATGATGAGGATAAGGATGAGGATGAGGAGGACGACGACGACGATGGTGATGGGGAAGAAAACGATGATGAGTATGATTAAATTGGTATAATTTTGTATTCCTCAAGAGTAAATAATTAAAATTTAGAAGTCCATATAATTTTCATTTATCATTATTTGTGTTAATTTTTATTTGTATTACTGTAGATGGCTGGAGCAGGTCGAGGTAGGAAGCGTGGAGGCGGCTCAGGTTCTCGACAGAGTACGCGTGAGGAGGAGGAGTTTGTGCGTGAGGATCCGATGGTGACAGACGGTGACGGTGACGGTAACGGTGACGAGGATCAGCCTGACGCTACCGACGACGCAGGACCACAGGTGCAGATACGGTACACTGCGGATCATCGGATGATACTTGACCCGGCGGGATTATGGTAAGTCTTATTCTTTTTGAGTCTACGATTATTATTTTTTTTTTTTTGTAAAATAATAATTGTTTCTAATTTTACATGTTACGAATAAATGCAGGTTTATGGACGATTGCGTGATACGAGGTATAACGAAAAGCACGAAGACTAATTTCGTGGGTCCAGTTCCTACATCGTGGATTTACGCTTCTAATGCACAAAAAGAGGCGTGGCTCAATAACTTTCGGGTATATATTTTCCGTAGTTCTTTGTTTTAGAAACCAAATAATTAATTCTGATAAATTTTTTAAGAACAAGTTAGACTTTTATTTTATATTGATATGAAATTTTGTCGCCTTTTTTTTTTGTAGCAAGCATTTGCTTGGGATGAGTCTCAACTCTCAAGAAATGAATGTCCGTAACAGGTACAATGAAGTCGGTACTCGACGATATCGGGACGTGATCTGGAAGACGGCCAGGCGCCCGAAGGAGCCAGAGAACATGAAAGGTATTTAATTAACTTGTTTTGTTATTTGTATTAATTAGCATATACTCTCTTATATTATAAATAATATCAGTAACTTATTAGTTAGGATTTCATATGTGTAATTGCAGGTGAGAAGTTTGAAGGCCTAATAAAGCATACTAAAACCGAAGCTTTTCAGAAAAGGTCTAAACAAGCATCCCTCAACAAAAAAGGATGAAATAAAGATGCCGTGGTCGAGCCTACTCATTACGGGGGATCCCGATCATTCTGGGATCGTGTATGGGGTGTAAGTTTGTCTATTATTTCACACTAATTTTGGTTTTCAACATGTTTATTTTATGTTAGATTTTTTGTTGATTTTCTAACATGTATGTTTTTTTTTCATTTAGAAAGGAAAGAAGAAGTCAAAACCGGTTACGACGGTACCGGAACTGTTTTTGGACACGCATTCCAGGGTTGACCACAAAGGGATTAGAAGTTGGACTAAGCCAAAAGACAAGGAATTATATGTAAGTTTTCCCTAACACTTAATTTTTGTTAATTTACTCTTTTTTAATGTCTTATTTTTGTTACCATATTAACTTATAATAATTTGTTTAATATTGTAGGATGCATTTGAACATGAAAAAGCCGCCAACCCAGAAAAACCGGATAATGACATATGTTTGAGTTGGTGAAAGGCTTCAAGAAAGGGCACGTGTATGGTACCGGAAGTTCAACACCGGCTTTCTATTACAACACGCGTTGGAGATCGACTTCAACAATTCCCACCAACACATACCAACCAGGAGTTATTAGTCAACTTCAAGCTCAACTAAGAGAGCGTGATGAACGTGAAAAAAAACGTGATGAAGAATTCCACCAAATGAAGGAAAAAATGGCAATGTTTGAGACTTGGTGGCAAGGTTGTAACCCCGGACCTAGACCCGACTACGATCCGCATGGTCCACAAGGGAGGAGTGGAGCCGGTGTTGGCTTCCAAGTAGTTAAGTAAGTTTAATTTAGCATGTAATAAGACTCGAACTTTAGAATATGTTAGCTTGTAAACATTTCATTTTCAATATATGAAATGAAGTTTGGGAAAATGTGTGGTGTTGGGTTGAAATTTGAAATGTATGGTGTTGTGTGTGTTGAAGTTTGGGATGTATGGCGTTGTGGAAATTCGGTTTGTATGCAGGTTGTAAATATTTGGCTAGCAATGAAAACGAAAAAAACCACCAAAACAATCAGTAGCTTTGGCGACTGAAAAGCCATTTAGCGACTGAATTTCAGTCGCCAATTTGGCGACTACCTTGAAATCAGTCGCCAAAAAAGCCTCAGTGATTTTGGCCACGTCACCCAAATTTGGCGACTAAAAGGCATTTAGCGACTGAAAATCAGTCGCTAATTTGGCGACTACCTTTTTTCGATTGCCAAATTGGCGACTACCTTTTCAGTCGCCAATTTCCTCATTTAGCGACGGATATGTCAGTCGCCAAATTTGGCGACCGACTTTCGTCTCTAAAATTAGAAAAGGCGACTAATGTCTGCGACTGGTATTTGGCGACTGAAATCAGTCGCTAAATTGATTTTAGCAACTGATTTCACTCGCCAACATCGGTCGCCTGTTTTATTTCTTTTTGTAGTGAGCAGCAAAAATAAATTTGATATTTTACAAGACACTCAAAATCCAGAAGAGGACAATATTATAGCAGATGATATCAACAAAAATACCCAAATTTTTCATGACTTGGCAAATAGTTTCAAAGGTTAATAAGGACCATTGGATGTATTATTATGAGCACTAAGAAAAGGTGCACACATTTGGAATATTAGGGAAAGATGCGTAAAATAATGCATGCCTATTTTTGTGTGTTTCAAAAGCACACTTGAGTAAGCCGTTGAATATTTTGTTGCTTTTATAAAGCACACAGTAAATCTACTGTTATGTAATTCATCAGTTTCCCGCTCCTTGCCTATAAAAGGATGCGTTTTTTATTGTTGAAAGTAGGCTTTTTCCTGGCTCCATCTCTATCTCTCACTTGTAAATCTTCTCTCTTTATAATAAAAGTTTACTAAGCAATCCTGATCTACTGGTTGACAAATTAAGTTTGTAAGTTGTTTCTTTGAATTTTTATTTTTATTTTTATTTACATACTCCAAGGATGAGCCTTATAGGCTAAATCCTTTGTTGAATTATGACAAGATTTGACTAAACTACCTATTTGACCATGGTTATGTTATTTTTCTAACTGGTTTTTATTACTTATCAACGTAATTTATGAGGGTTTAGTGAGGGTACATATTGTGTTCAGTTTGAACTAATGACCTGTGTGGGTGTACCGCACCGTTTGCTATATGCCGATGGAAGACGCTGACTTTTTTGCAGTCCCCTATAGGTTTAAACAGGTTCAAATTTAACAGTTTAGGGTAAAGTGCTAATCACTAGTAATGTACGTACTTAGGTGTACCACTTTTTCACACACACACACACACACACACACATATATATATATATATATATATATATATATATATATATATATATATATATATATATATATATATATATATATATATATATATATATATAGAGAGAGAGAGAGAGAGAGAGAGAGAGAGAGAGAGATCAAATGAGTCACCCAAATTCCTTGAGTCCATAAGTCCTCTTTAGGGCCCTTGGATGAGGGAGATGAAAGGCTCCTTGAGTCCATAAGTCCTCTTTAGGGCCCTTGGATGAGGGAGATGAAAAGATAGGATTGAAGGATAAAAGGAAGGGATTAATGCTAAAAGAAAGGATTAATGCTAATGTAAAACACACACTCTCTCTACCTCACTAATTCACCTAAATAAAAACTAATTCACTATATATCTGTCATTTCTCCATCCACTTCTCTTTCATCTCACAAATATCATTACTCTCATCTCTCTATAACCCAAATAAATCAAAAACCTAAAAAATAAAAAATCTCACCCTCTCTCACCATCACCAAAAACCACCAGATCCGCGACCCCGCCACCACAGCCAACCATCAAATCAGCTCCACCTCACCATGACCACCACCCCAACACAACAACCTCACATCCCATACTCCCTCATGTCTGCGGCCACCACAGCCACCCTCATGCACCACCACGTCTCACCACCCACCACCAACACTTTCACGCACCAAAAAATACGGCCCTACTACCCAACGCCACCATCATCCCACCACCACAACCCGACAACAAACACGGCCACCACAACCAGTACGACAACAAACACGGCCCTAACCTACACTATCCACACCCACCACCAACACTAACACAACCAATAACCACAATAAAACCCCATAAAAAGCCAGATCTACAACGACCAACACCAACGATGGTGAGATCTGGTAAAAGGAGGGTGACGGCGGAGGTTAGAAGTTAACGGAGGCAAAGAAGGTGGTGTTCTATGGTGGTGTAGTCGGCGGTTTTATTAGTTGATGTTTGTTTATGTGTTGTTGCTGGTGGTGTTGTATCGTCTAATCTTTGTCCTTGTCTACTCTTTGTCCTTTTATTTATTTATTATGTTGGTAGTGGAGTTGTTGGCGGCCATTTTTGTCATTTCGTTTTTTTTTTCTTTTTTTTTTCATTATTAATATCCTCTTGTTTTATATTTTTTTCAAATATCGTCTTGTAAATTTCTTAAAGTTACACACGTATTTCCTCAAATTTACACTCGTATTTCCTTAAAGTTACACTAGTTTTATATTTTTTCAAATCTCTTTTTGTTTTATATTTTTTTTAGTCTCGGCTTATTTAAATTCGTCTTGTTATACTTTAAACTTGGATCTATTTTTTTTTGTGTGTATTCGGATCTTGTTCTATATTTATTTTCAAATTTACACTCGTATTCCATATATTGTTTCATATTTACACTTGTATTTTTCAGATTTACGCTTACACTCGTATTTATGTAAATTTACACTCATAATTCTTTAAATTTACACTCATATTTTTGTACATTTACATGCATTTTTCAGATTTACACTCATATTTTATTAAAGTTACACTCGTATTTCTTTACATTTACACTCATATTTCTTTACCTTTACAATCGTATTTCTTTACATTTACACTCGTTAAAATTATATAAATTGGCACTCATATTTCTTTAAATTTACGCTCATTTTTCTTTACAGTTACACTCGTATTGATTTACAGTTACACTCGTATTTCTTTACAATTACACTTGTTAAATATCTTTTTTTTTTTTCCAGATCTACTATAGATGTTTTTGTGGATATGAGTTGGTAGTGGAGGACGACGGTGGTGGTGTTTGTTGATGGTCGGACTAAAGTTTTACTCGTAAAGGACTAAAGTTACACTTGTAAAGGACCAAAGTTACACTCAAAGGACCAAAGTTACACTCTTAAACCTTCAAATTTACACTCGCAGACCTTCAAATTTACACTTAAAATACTACATTTACACTTGTAAAACATCACATTTACACTTGTAAAACATCACATTTACACTCGGTAACATGTTAAGATCATATAAATTCAAATTTTTATATAGAAAATTGTCTAAAAAATATCAAATTTACACTCTTAAAATATTACATTTACTCTCGCAAAACATCAAATTTACACTCGTAAAATGTTAAAATTTTATAAATTCAAAATTTTCGTCACAAAAAATCAAATTTACACTCTTAAAGTATTACATTTACACTCGTAAAACATCAAATTTACACTCGTTAAATGTTAAAATTATAAAAATTCAAAATTTCCGTCACTAAAATCAAATTTACACTCTTAAAATATTACATTTACACTCGTAAAACATCAAAGTTACACTCGTAAAATGTTAAAATTATATAAATTCAAATTTTCCGTCACAAAAAATTTAAAATTACACTCTTAAAATATTATATTTACACTCGTAAAACATCAAAGTTACACTCGTAAAATGTTAAAATTATATACATTCAAATTTTTCGTCATAAAAAAAAATACACTAAAAAACTTCAAAGTTACACTCGTAAAATGTTGGAGTTACACTTGTAAAAAAACTTTGCATACAAAACCGCCTCAAAAAATCAAAGTTACACTCATGAAAATCATACAACATTACATTTACACTCACAAAATATGAAACTTAAAACTGATTAATTAGGGGCTAGAGAGAGATAGAAAATTTAATTAGTGTATAGAAATTTGATTAGTGATAATTATTATTATTTTTTTTCAATCTCAACCATCCATCTCAATCCAACTATCCATATTTTTTTCTTTTTCTTTTTCTTAGGCCTTAATCAATTTCATCTCAACCATCCATTGAGTCCATCCAATGGCCCTTAGAGGGACTTAGTGACTCAATAGAATAGGTGGACTCATTAGATATATATATATATATATATATATATATATATATAGGAGTTTTAATGAGTCCAACATGTGTCATTGAGTCCATAAGTCTCTTTAAGGGCCATTGGATGGACTCAATGGATGGTTGAGATGAATTTGATTAAGGGCTATTAAAAAGTAAAGGTAAAAATGTGGATAGTTGGATTGAGATGGGTGGTTGAGATTGAAAATTACCAAAAAAAATTACCACTAATCAAATTTCTATACACTAATTAATTTTTCTTTCTCTCTCTAGCTCCTAATTAATCAGTTTTGAGTTTTAGATTTCAGAAGTGTAAATGTAATGTTGTATGAGTTTTATAAGTGTAAATGTGATGTTTTACGAGTGTAAATGTAACATTTTAAGAGTGTAAATTTTATTTTTTGTGACAGAAATTTTGAATTTATATAATTTTAACATTTTACAAGTGTAAATGTGATGTTTTACGAGTGTAAATGTAACATTTTAAGAGTGTAAATTTGATTTTTTGTGACGGAAATTTTGAATTTATATAATTTTAACATTTTACAAGTGTAAATGTGATGTTTTACGAGTGTAAATGTAACATTTTAAAGTGTAAATTTGATTTTTTGTAACATAATTTTAACATTTTACAAGTGTAAATGTGATGTTTTACGAGTGTAAATGTAATACTTGGGTCCTTTGAATGTAACTTTGGTCCTTTACAAGTGTAACTTTGGTCCTTTACAAGTGTAACTTTGGTCTTTTCGAGTAAAACTTTAGTCCGACTACCAACAAACACCACCAACGTTGTTCTCCACCACCAACTCATATCCACAAAAACTATGAGTGCAAATCTATATAATTTTAACTGAGTGTAAATGTACAAATATGCGAGTGTAAATATAAAGAAATATGAGCGTAAATGTAAAAAATATGAGTGTAAATGTAAAGAAATAGAAGTGTAACTGTAAAGAAATACGAGTGTAACTGTAAAGAAATACGAGTGTAACTGTGAAGAAATATGAGTGTAAATGTAAAGAAATACGAGCGTAAATGTAAAGAAATATGAGTATAATAAATATATTTATTAGATCTAAGAATAAAAATCATGATAATACGATTTTTTTTTCAAAAAATCTACTATATATTAAATCTAAGATTTTTTTTTTCAAAAATCTACTATATATTTATTAGATCTACGAATGTAAATTTAATAAAATACGAGTATAAATCTGAAAAAAATGAATGTAACTTTAATAAAATACAAGTGTAAATCTGAAAAAAGAGTGTAATTTTAATAAAATGCAAGTGCAACTTTAATAGAGAACGAGTGTAAATCTGAAAAATGGTATAAATATAATAAAATACGAGTGTAACATTAATATAGTACAAATGTAAATTAAAAAAAAAAGAAAAAGAAATGAGAAAGTGGCAGCCAACAACTCCACTAGACCACTACCAACATGCGTAATAAAAAAAAATGAAAATCTGAAACAAACAACACCCCACGACACAACATCCCACAATATTAAAAAATAAAAAAAAAAACATAAAGAAACAGCAACAATAACAGCCGCCGACTACACCACCATACAACACCACCTTCTTTGCCTCCGTTAACTTCTAACCATCGCCGTCAACCTCCTTTCACCAGTTGTCGCAATCGTTGGTGGTTGTCGTTGTACATCTGGTTTTTAAGGGGTTTTATTCAGATTTAGAAGAAGAGGGTCGGGGTTGTGTGTGGTGGTATTGGACAGATCTGGAAGAAGGGAGGAGAGGAGTGCGGTGGTGGGTGGGCGTTTTTTGGTGGTTGATTGTGGTTGTAGGTTGTGTTAGTGTTGGTGGTGGGTGTGGATGGTGTAGGGTAGGGCGTGGTTGTGGGACGATGATGGCGTTGGGTAGTGGAGGCAAGGGTATAGAGGGAGGTCAGAGGTTGTTGTGGGTGGTGGTGGTACGTCGTGGTGGTTGTGGTGGCCGTATTTTTTGTCGGGTTGTGGTGGCCGTGTTTTTTGGTGCGTGAAGGTGTTGGTGGTGGGTGGTGAGACGCGATAGTGCGTGAGGGTAGTGAGGGTGGCTGTGGTCGGGGTAGGGTAGGGTGGGGTGGTCGGTGGTGGTGAGGATGAGAGGAGAGATTTTTTTTTTTTGGGTTATTTGAATTTTTTGAATTTTTTGGATTTTGGGAGTTTTTTGGTTTTTTTTAATTTTTTTTGGTATTTAGAGAGATGAGAGGAATGATATTTGTGTGATAGGAGAGAGAAGTGAGTGGAAAAATAAGGCTTATATAGTGAAATTATGGGTGTGATTAGTGATGGTAGTGAGGGAAAGTAATTAATTAGCTTCAATCCCCTCCTTTTAGCATTAATCCCCTTTTTTTCCCCTTCAATCTCAGCCTTCCATCTCATCTTTTCAATGGCTCTAAAGAGGACTTATGAACTCAAGGAAAATGGGTGGACTCATTAGATCTCATTTATATATATATATATATATATATATATATATATATATATATATATATATATATATATATATATATATATATATATATATATATATATATATATATACACAGAGAGAGAGAGAGAGAGAGAGAGAGGTTCTTCTAAGGTCCTTACATCCATTGAGTCCCTAAGTCCTTATAAGGGCCTTTGGATGGAAGGGATGGAGGGATGAGATTACATCTCATTCAAGGGTCACAAATGAACCTCCCTAATCTCCCTCCCTAATTGTGTATAACTCCACCTAATTGTGTATAACTCTTCCACCATTCTAATCTCCCAACTCACTTCCTCATTATTCATTCATTCACACTTCTCTCATACACTCAATCTCTCTCATCTTTCTCTCATTCTCTCAAAAAAAAAACCAAATCAACAAAAAAAAAAACCAACAAAAAAAAAACCAAATAAAAGAAAAACAAGAACAACTTCCTTCTCGGCCGCCGTACACCACCATGCCGCCACCTCCACCTCACCAGACCCACCACCACCACCGAGAACCAACACCACCCAACACCACCAGATCCTTCGTCCTTCCTCCTGCCGACAACCCCACGGCCAGCCTCATTCACTCTCGCCCTCCACAAACCAAAACCCGACGCCACCACCTTTACTCCACCACCATTCACCATATTCAAACACCTCCCTCCCTCCCTCCCTCTCTCGTCTGCCGCCCCCCACCCCCACCACACACACAACCACCCACAACCGACGCCACCCACCACAGCGCCTCCCTCCTTCCTTTCTCCATTACCCCAACCCAGCCTTCTTGCCGCCCTCGGCCAACCCGACGCCGCCGCACTTCTCTGCCGCCTCTCCCTTCTCCTTTCTTTTTTTGTTTTTCAGATCCGACCACCAACCCGCGTCCTTCCTTCCTTCCTCCTCTCCTGCTCCACCGTCCTTCCTTCCTTCCTCCTCCTTCCATTTTTTTTTTGTTTTGTTCTTTGTTTTTTTGTTTGTGTACTCCGTTTTTGTTTTTTGTTGTTTTTTGTTTTATTTTTGTTTTTTTCCTTTGTTTTTTGTTTTGTTTTGGTTTTTTGTTTTGGTTTTTTGTTTTTATTTTTTATTTGGTTGTTATTGTTATTTGATTTTTTGGACTAAAGTTATACATCTTGTCTATTAAAGTTATACACTGCGTGCATTAGAGTTATACACACGATATTTAAATTTGGTTTTGTTATTTGGTTTTTTTTTTTTAGATTTTAGATTTGGTTTTTTGTGATTGTTATTTGGTTTTTTGTTTTGTTATTGTTATTATTGTTATTTGGTTTTTATTATTGTTATTCAAGTTTTTTTATTTGTTTGATTTTATGATTTGTGTTATGTTTTGATTTTATTTTTTTTATTGTTTGATTTTTTTACTATTTACGACTAAAGTTATACATTTTATGACTAAAGTTATACATTTTATGACTAAAGTTATACATTTTATGACTGAAGTTATAATCTTATGGAATAAAGTTATACAATTTTGGACTAAAATTACACAAATTTGGACTGAAGTTATACAAATAAGGACTAAAGTTATACAAATAAGGACTAAAGTTATATAATTTTGGACTAAAGTTATACAAATTTGGACTATAAATAAGGACTAAAGTTATACAAAAATGGACTAAAGTTATACAAAAAAGGACTGAAGTTATACAAAAATAGACCAAAGTTATACAAAAAAAGACTAAAGTTATACAAAAATTGGACTAAAGTCATACAACAATGGACTAAAGTTATACAAAAATGAACCAAAGTTATACAAAAATGGACCAAAGTTATACAAAAATGAACCAAAGTTATACAAAAATGAACCAAAGTTATACAAAAATCGACCAGAGTTATACAAAAATGCACCAAAGTTATACAAAAATGCACCAAAGTTATACAAAAAATTGGACTAAAGTTATACAAAAATGAACCAAAGTTATACAAAAATAGACCAGAGTTATACAAAAAAGACTAAATTTATACAAAAATTGGACTAAAGTTATACAAAAATGGACTAAAGTTAGTCCATATTTGTATAACTTTAGTCCATTTTTGTATAACTTTAGTCCATTTTTGTATAACTTTGGTTCATTTTTGTATAACTTTGGTTCATTTTTGTATAACTTTAGTCCAATTTTTTGTATAACTTTAGTCTAATTTTTGTATAACTTTAGTCTTTTTTTTTATAACTTTGGTCTATTTTTGTATAACTTTGGTTCATGTTTGTATAACTTTAGTCCATTTTTGTATAACTTTGGTTCATTTTTGTATAACTTTAGTCCAATTTTTTGTATAACTTTAGTCCATTTTTGTATAACTTTGGTTCATTTTTGTATAACTTTGGTTCATTTTTGTATAACTTTAGTCCATTTTTTGTATAACTTTGGCGCATTTTTTGTATAACTCTGGTCTATTTTTGTATAACTTTGGTTCATTTTTGTAGAACTTTGGTTCATTTTTGTATAACTTTAGTCCAATTTTTTGTATAACTTTAGTCCATTTTGTATAACTTTGGTCTATTTTTGTATAACTTTGGTTCATTTTTGTATAACTTTAGTCCATTATTGTCTTAGATGAAAAAAAAGTATCTCACAAAAAAAAAACGAGTTTTAAAACACGAAATCTTAAAAAAAAATGTATACCAAAAAGAGATTTAAGAAAATGAATAATAAATGAGAACTAACAAAATAAAAGACAACTAAAATAAAATAAAAGACAAAAAAAATAATGAATGGAAAAAACAACTCAAAACATACAAATTAACACAAAACGAAAAAAAAAAAAAAAACGAGTTGAAAAAAAAAAAAAAAAAACGCATCAGCGGCGGTGGGGTGGCGGCGGCGGGGGTGGTGGGTGGTTATTTGGTGTCGGGTGGGTGGTGGTGGGTGGTGGTGAATGAGGAAGAGAGGAATGAATGATTTATTTGAGTTTTTTGATTTATTTGGATTTTTTGGGTTTTTTATTTATTTGGATTTTTGGGTTTTTTTATTTATTTGGGTTTTTTTTAGACTTTGAGAGAAGAGAGAAATGAAATGTGTAAGATGAAAGAGAAATGGATGAGTGGAAAACAAATATATAGTAAATTAATGATTAATTAGAGTGGATTAGTGAAAGAGGAGAGAGATGGTGAGATTAGCTTATAAACACACTTTTTTGGGGTTGATCTCATCCCTCCATCTCTCTCCATCCAATGGCTCATAATAGAACTTATGAACTTAATATATATAAGGACCTTAGTTGATCTCTTCTCTATATATAAGGACCTTAGTTGATCTCTTCTCTCTATATATATATATATATATATATATATATATATATATATATATATATATATATATATAGAGAGAGAGAGAGAGAGAGAGAGAGAGAGAGAGAGAGAGAGAGAGAGAGAGAGAGAGAGAGAGAGAGAGAGAGAGAGAGAGAGAGAGAGAGAGAGAGAGAGAGAGAGAGAGAGAGATGAGTTCTAATGAGTCCACCATATGCCATTGAGTCCATAAGTCCCTCTAAGGGCCATTGGATGGATTCAATGAATGGTTGAGATGAATTTGATTAAGGGTTATTAAAAAGAAAAGGAAAAAATGTGGATGGTTGAATTGAGATGAATGGTTAAGATTGAAAATAACAAAAAAAAATTACCACTAATCAAATCCCCTACTACTAAGAGAATAAAAATTCTCTTAGTTTTCCCTCCAAAAAGTATCTAGCTAAATAAGGTAATGAATAAACTTTTCTTTCATTATATTATTATTTTTTTAATGAATATATTCTTATAAATAAACTCTAATTTTTTAAATAAATTCATAATTATATTTTTTTCATTAAAATAAAATAAAACTAATATTAAATTATAAAGTATAAGTTGCTAAATTTTTCAGTAATGCAATAATTATTACTGTAGAGAATAACTTGACACATTCTTACTATTAGCTTCGTGACAAAAAAACATATACACTAAAAAAATTCACAACTTAAATAAATTTTTTTATTAGTTTTCCATTTCTGTTTCATATCAAAATACAATGGAGTGAACTGATAAATATTAATGAGGTGCAAATTTTTAAAGTATAAATCCTCCTATATACTAAAAGAATACAACTTTTCTAAAGTTTTCCTCCAAAGTGCTCAAACTTATATATGAAAACAAATTAAATTTTCATTTATTAAAATAATTTTCCATTTAAAATAATCTTTACATAAAAACTGTATCTTCTATTATTAAATTCGTGATGAAAAAAGTTTTTTTTTTAAAAATTTGATGTAGTTAAAATATTTTCATAAAAAACAGAATTCATGGAATTTATCAATTCTTTGATTAATTATAATATTAGCTATTTTTTATAAAAATTCGTGAAATATAAATCTAAAATTTATAACTAATACACTAAAAATTAAAATGCCTATATTTACCGTGCATTTGCGCGAGATTTACACTAGTTTTGATACACTAGTTAATTTTTCTTTCTCTCTCTAGCCCCTAATTAATCAGTTTTGAGTTTCAGATTTCAGAAGTAGTAAATGTAATGTTGTATGAGTTTTACAAGTGTAAATCTAACATTTTACGAGTGTAAATGTAATATTTTAAGAATGTAAATTTGATTTTTTGTGACGGAAATTTTGAATTTATATAATTTTAACATTTTACAAGTGTAAATTTGATATTTTACGAGTGTAAATGTAATATTTTAAGAGTATAAATTTGATTTTTTGTGATGGAAATTTTGAATTTATATAATTTTAACATTTTACAAGTGTAAATTTGATGTTTTACGAGGTAAATGTAATATTTTAAAAGTGTACATTTGATTTTTTGTGACTATAATTTTAACATTTTACAAGTGTAAATTTGATGTTTTACGAGTGTAAATGTAATATTTTAAGAGTGTAAATTTGATTTTTTGTGACGAAAATTTTGAATTTATATAATTTTAACATTTTACAAGTGTAAATTTGATGTTTTACGAGTGTAAATGTAATACTTTGGTCCTTTGAGTGTAACTTTGGTCCTTTACAAGTGTAACTTTGGTCATTTCGAGTAAAACTTTAGTCCGACTACCAACAAACACCACCACCGTCATTCTCCACCACCAACTCATATCCACAAAAACTATGAGTGCAAATCTATATAATTTTAACTGAGTGTAAATGTACAGATATACGAGTGTAAATGTAAATAAATATGAGCGTAAATGTAAAAAATATGAGTGTAAATGTAAAAAAGTACGAGTGTAAATGTGAAGAAATATGAGTGTAAATCTGAAAAATGCGTGTAAATGTAAAAAAATATGAGTGTAAATATAAAGAAATATGAGTGTAAATGTAAAGAAATGCGAGTGTAAATGTAAAGAAATACGAGTTTAAATGTTAAAAAATACGAGTATAAATTTGGAACAATAACAATGACACAAACACCAACATTAACAACTAACTTTATTATGAAACTTAAGAAAAAAAAACGGATCTTAGAAAGACTAAGTATCTATTTTATAGATCTAAGAATAAAAGTAGAACTAAAAATTTTAAAAAAACTTTTCGAGTGTATCTATTTTGAAGATTTAATAAGAATAAAATAAAAGTATCTCACAATATAAAAGAAGACGTATTTTAAAACTAAAAACGAAATCTGAAAACGATAACACTGAAAAAACGATAAATCACCATAGAAAATGATAAATCTGAAAACAAAACCATGTTAACAAAACCATAGAAAACGATAAATTTGAAAACGATAAACCAAAAAACCAAACGCCATCACCAACACCGTTCTCTTTCTCACATCCTCTCCTCACATCATGACCCACAACAACCACAAACCGACAACAACACCCTCGACAACAAGCCGCACTAAATCTGAAAATCGATTTTTTTATTGGTTTATTTTCAGATCTTGTGGTTGTGGTTGTGGTCGTGGATGCTGTTGTTGGTTGTTGTTGACGACGGTGTTGGAGGAGGCAAGAAGTGTGGCTGGTGGTGTTGTGGTCGCCGCTAGAAGGGGTGTGTCGTGGTGGTGGTGGCGGGTGTGGGCGTGGGTTTTGGTGTTTCAGATCTAGAAATGGTGGGGATGTGGAGGTCGGGATGGTGTGCGTGAGGGGGAATGGTGGTGGTGGTCGGGGTGGATGTCGGGGGGTGGTCTTGTGTTTCAAATCTGGAAATTTGTTGGTAGATCTGATGGTGGTGGTACAAAGGTGATGGTGTTGTTGTTGGTGGGAGGCGAGAATGACGGTAGTTGTTATGGGGCAGTGGTTGCGGTGGTGGGAATGGCGGGTGGTGGTGTTTTTTTTTGGTGGTCGGTCTGATGGTGAAGATGGGGTCGTGGTGGCCGGTTTGATGGTGGAGATGGGTTAGTGCGAGGGTGGTAAGGTGGTGGACGGAGAAGGAGGAGCGGGCGAGGTTGGATGATGGGTCTGGTGGTGGAGGTGGTGCGTGGAAAGAGGATGAAAAACGATGGTGGTGGTTGGTGTGAGACGGAAGTGGGATTTTTTGTTTTTTTGTGTTTTGATTTTATTTGGGTTTTAGTGAGAGGATTATTGGGAGGTTTTGATTTTATTTGGCGGAATGTTATTTGTGTGATAGGAGAGAGAAGTGGGTGGAAAAAGAAAGGTTATATAGTGAAATTAAGGGTTGATTAGTGAGGTAGTGAGAGAGAGTGTCTTACATTAGCATTAATCCCTTCTTTTTTCACTAATCCCTTCCTTTTTTTCCCTTCAATCTCAGCCCCTCATCCCATCTTTTAAGGGTCCTAAAGAGGACTTATGGACTCAATGGATTTAGGTGGACTCATTAGATCTCATATATATATATATATATATATATATATATATATATATATATATATATATATATGTGAACTTGGCATACTAAACCATAAGAAAAGTGGGCAAAACATATACACAGTCCGTCATCCCATGACTATTCACGACATCGATTAACTGCTTATGCGGTATTACAAAATATGCAACAAAATTATAATTATCATACGACATGTTACTTGAGGTAAATTAGTATATGATCTCAACAAGGGCGAGAGCACAAAACCACGTTTACATCATAAAAACTGCACTTGAAACACAACCATGGGATCATCAACAATAATAAAAGAACATATGATCAAAAGGTACACAAGCATGAAGACCTACGACGAAATTAGAACGGAAGGACCTTAATCCAGTGACACTCGATCGAGCTTATAAGCTACTCGATCGAGTTGACGTTACTCGATCGAGTTTGTCAGCTACTCGATCGAGTAAGTCGAGTCCAGAGAGCATTTTTAATTCCCTCTTGCAGTTACTCGATCGAGTGAGGGGCAGTCGATCGAGTAGCCACATGTCACATTCCTCCAATTGCTACTTCGTGATACCAAGGAAACATGTATATAAGTCGGAATTTCAATTCTGACACCAACCACCTGCATGTCATGTTCTAAAAGTATCCAAAATACGTCCTTATGACCAAAATACAAACCAAGGTAGAACAAGTGTACCAACCAAAACAAATACTAACTAACTATACATCCATGATACCAAGGATGTGTGGACACGGGCCCACCTACACGCCGAGCCGATCCGTCGGACGTATATCGGTCTTTTGAAAGCCATGCTCGGCGACGTAAGAATGCCTTCGACCGGATCATTTTAGATCGGTCGGTTTCGTCTCGGCAAGGGTCTCAAAACGATTAGAGATGTTTGGAGTCGCCACCAAGCATTTGTGGGATGCTTGGAACCCGTTCGAATCCAATTTATACCTCGGTCAAACGAAGCACAAAGCAGGGTTTGACATAGGTACTAAAGATAAGGAATCGTCCCTCTTTAGCATCCTATCTCTAGAATGACTCTCGTACGCCCTGGATAAGGTCGTCCACTATCCAAAGTTTCTGAGTAATAAGTGAAGGTACGTATTAGGAAGCCCTTTAATCAGACACCCAATCCCGCCCGCGGTAGCATTCTCTACTGATCGATCTTGGTTGGTTGAATCTCAAAGTTGATAAAATGGGTAAATGCATGAATGCGCATCCACTAGTTTAAACCTAACTGTAATACTACGGTTTTATGAGTCTCTGGGTACTCTATCGAGTGGGGATTACTCTGTCGAGTAAGTATGTTTGGAATACGAAACAGTAGTCTGCCTGTAGGGTACTCGATCGAGTAGCCTTGGCACTCGATCGAGTAAGTGGCACTCGATCGAGTACGAGACTTACTCGATCGAGTAAGTTGGTTATCGCGTATTATTTGACGGGTTTTGTTAATAATGCGGATTAATATATATAATACTCCGTTATCTTTCCTAAACACTTTTCACAAACCTAATTCACAAAAAAAGAGATTGCAAACTACGTTGGTTGATTCATTCGCATTATTGGCAAATCCCGGAGTTAAAGGAGTCGGTTTCAGCTGTTCTTGATATCATTGTGATCCTTGCGTCAAGGGTAAGTTCTACATACCATTTTTGTAGCATTTGGTTGAGGTTAATAAATCCTAATTTTGGGATTGGGGATTTTTATGATTATGTTGTTATAGTAGTGATTGTATGATTGTGTGTATAGGAGGAGGGTTCATAGAAGAGAGATTTTGAGATAGCTGCTAGATCGTCTGCTTTTGTGTTTGCATTCCAGGTAGGGTTTTCCCTACTCAGTATTAATTACATGATGTGGTTGGTGATTTTGTGATGATTGTTGTTACAGTATAATGTTGGTATTGTGACAGTTGTTGAACATTATCATTGTTGTTGTTGTTGTTGTTGTTGCTGTTGTTGTTGTTGTTGTTGTTGTTGTTGTTGTTGTTGTTGTTGTTGTTGTTGTTGTTGTTGTTGTTGTTGTTGTTGTTGTTGTTGTTGTTGTTGTTGTATCTGTCTGTGATCTTCGGGGTGCGTCCCTGGCTGAGTGGAGTCACTTGCGGCAGTGTCTTCACGCCCTTAATTCGCCTTCTGTGGAACTCTCCACAGAAGGGATGTGCACATTAATGAACATGGGTTTATCGCTCGATAGAGATGAGCGGGGCGTAGGTGGGAACGGTTGCGGTCCCCCACTGGCGGTGTGGAGTATCTGTTGCGATGGGTACTCTGGCAGGACTACACACTTTAGTGTGTAGTCAGTGATGTGGAGATTGATTATGGAGTTTGGGATTAATGTGACGATTGAGCTGTTTGATAATTATCTTATTGTGATTGTGTTGTGTGATTAGTACTGACCCCGTTGTTTGTTTTGTAAAACTGTGGTGATCCATTCGGGGATGGTGAGCAGGTTTGATTTGAGGCATTTAGGCTAGCTGGGATGAGTCACGACGAGCAGCTTAGAGTCTTCCGCTGTCATACTTTAGTTGTTTGAGACATTTGGTTTTGAGAACATGTATCGTACTTTTAACAGTTTTGGATTTGGATATGTAATCACTTTAAACCTTATTGCTATTTAAATAATGTTTCTTTATTGTCATTTGATTATCATTGCCTCGGGAAACCGAGACGGCGACGTTCCTATACCTGAGTGGTCCTAGTAAGGCACTTGGAGTATGGGGGTGTCACAAAGTGGTATCAGAGAGACGATCCCGAAACCTGTAACAAATGAATCTAATGAACACAGGGAGTCAAACTAAAATGAATCTAATGAACACAGGGAGTCAAACTAAAATGAATCTAATGAACACAGGGAGTCAAACTAAACCTGTGTTCAGTAGAAGTTGTAGGAGCTAATGCAAAGGCTTGGGAGACGTCCTAAAGTCGCGAACTCGCTCTACAATTTTGAACTGGTCACATTGGGTACGTGTTAGGGTCGTATGTGTTGTCTTTTGGTTTGTATGTGTACTTAGTAGCATGAGTTGTGAATTGATGAATGTTGAACGTGGAGGATTGGAGATGGGGAATAGGGATTGAAAGATATGTGTTTTTTATGTTGAATTGGATGAAAAGCATGTTGTTGTTTATAATGTGACTTATTGGTAATATGAAGTAGATCGTTTGTTGATTACATAAAGAGTTGCGTATATGCATGCGTAGTTGTTGATATTTTGTTGAAAGTATAGAAGTTGTATATAATGTTGGGAAAGTGAGACGAACATGCGGGTAGTGTATACGAGTCTGCATGACTCGATCGAGTGGGGGGCACTCGGTCGAGTAGGTGAGGTGCTCGATCGAGTGGGTGTGACTCGGTCGAGTAGGTAGTTTAGTGTTTTTCTGGGCAGAATCGTGTTTTTGGGTACTCGATCAAGTACATAGGGGCACTCGATCGAGTAGGGTCCGCTTGATCGAGTGGCTTGTCAGCTCGGTCGAGTATGTTTTTGGGCAGAGGTCTGATCAGGTTCTGGAGTCGAGGCACTCGATCGAGTAGGTTGGGCACTCGATCGAGTAGCCTCAACTCGATCGAGTGGGTTCTGGTACTCGATCGAGTGGGGTCTGTGCAGGTCATATGTGTGTTTTGGGTTATAGTGTGCGTGTTTATATCTGCCTTTTCTTATATAGTTACAAGATGTCACCGAAAAGAATCGCCCTGTATGCTAGAGCTGAGAGTATGTCAGTTGATGACATAGTAAAGATGTTGGAGCACCAAGATGCTGTTACAGAAGCGTTAAAGAGAGTGGGAAAGGATAAGGAGGTTGATCATTCAAAGATTAGTATCCACATAGCGAGGTTCAACTCGAAAGAATATAAGGGAACCGGGGAGCCAATTCTTCTGGATAATTGGCACAGGAAGATGGAGAACATCCTGGAGTTGGTGCACTGACCGGATAAGTTGAAAGTAGAACAAGCTGTGTTCTACTCGAGGGAAGCGACAGGTGAGTGGTGGGATAAGGTCATGGTGGGTGCTAGGGAGATATACATGAAGCAGGGGCTACCTGCAATACCTTGGGATGAGTTTAGAAATGCTATGAGGCGAGAGTTTATACCGGAACATGTGAGGAGTAAGCTGAGAGAGGAGTTCGATGAGTTTAAGATGGCATCTGATATGACGGTGGCTGAGTACTACCGTAAGTTTAATGAGAAGTCCAGATACGCTGAGGATATGGGGCTGAGTAAGGAGAACCTAGCTTTGAGGTTTGAGAAGGGGTTGACCCCCAAGATAATGGAGAAGCTACCTGTGGGAGTCCTTACAGATGTTAAGGAAGTTTATGAGAGAGCTGGGAGGGCTGAGAGGTTGGTGGAGATGACCCGAGAGAGAGGTGCTGAGAAAAGAAAGGCTGAGAGCGAGGGTGGTGGTCAATCCAACTATAAGAAGGGTTACCACACTCAGGCGAGAGCATATTCATCTGGCTCGGGGTTTAGTGCTGGGGCTTCCTATAGGCGTGGCCGTGGGAGTAGTAGCAGTAGCTGGGGGATGACCTGTTTTAACTGTGGTGGTGTAAGCCACAAGAGACATGAGTGCACCAGTGTGGTGAGTGGGGGTTTCCATAGGCTGAGACAGGGAAGCTTTTCACAGGGTCCTGCACAGAGTTATGCGAGCAACAAACCGGCTGGGTCATGGAACAATAGGGGAGGTCAGAGCAACAACGGTGGGGGTAACCGCAATGGCGGTAATTCTTATCAGAAGCCAGCTACGAACACCACAAACAACCAGGGGTCGGGTGCTAAGCCGACTACCTCGGCTAGTACTGTCCAGGGAGGTGGACAGAAGACCAGTGGCAAGCTGTTTATGATGGAGAAGAAAGCAGCTGAGGACGACGCTCATGGTATCACTGGTACTTTTCTTGTTAATGGCGTTTATACCTTTGTTTTGTTTAATTCGGGGGCGTCACAGTCGTTTGTATCTTCGAGTCATGTTAAAAAGTTGGGTTTGAGAGAGTATGAGTCTGTAAGAGAGGAAGTTTTTATACCTTCGGGTGAGTCTGTATCGTGTGGGAGATTATATAGAGGTATATCCATGATAGTTGGGCAAGTTGATCTACCTGTAGACTTGCTAGAGTTTCCTTTAGATAGTTTTGAGATGATAGTCGGGATGGATTGGTTGGGAAAGTACAAAGCTAAGATATATTGTCATCAAAAGAAAGTCTCTCTGAGAGGTCCTAAGGGGATTAGTGTGTCTTATCGTGGGTTTGTTGTCAAACCCAAAGTTAAGTTGATTGCAGCTGTGACCTTGAAGTCCTATCTGAGGAAGGGGTGCCCGTTGATCTTGTGCCATGTGAGGGATGACAGGATGGAGAGTCCGACAGTTGAGCAGATACCGATTGTGGGGGAGTTTCCAGATGTCTTTCCAGAGGAGATTCCGGGGTTGCCACCGAAGAGGGAGATAGATTTCGGTGTCGAGTGAAACAGGGGGACGGGGCCAATCTCTAAGGCACCGTACCGGATGGGTCCTAAGGAGTTGGAGGATCTAAGGAAGCAGTTAGATGATCTGATTGAGAGGGGATACATTAGACCTAGTGTATCACCGTGGGGAGCACCAGTTCTGTTTGTGAAAAAGAAAGATGGGAGCCTAAGGTTGTGCATAGATTAAAGGGAGCTGAACAGAGTGACGGTGAAGAACAAGTATCCTTTGCCAAGGATAGATGACCTGTTTGATCAGTTGAGTGGTGCAACAGTCGTCTCTAAGATTGATTTGAGGTCGGGGTAACATCAGGTGAAGATTAGAGAGGAGGACATATCAAAGACAGCTTTCACGTCGAGGTATGGCCATTATGAGTATGTAGTGATGCCGTTTAGGTTATCTAATGCACCAGCTGTGTTTATGGATTTGATGAACCGAGTCTTCAGTTAATTTTTGGACAAGTTTGTGGTGGTTTTCATAGATGACATCTTAGTCTTTTCTAAGACTAAGGAGGAACATGAGGAGCATCTGAGGATTGTGTTGCAGACCTTGAGGGAGCATGAGTTGTATGCAAAGTTGTCCAAGTGTGAGTTCTAGTTGGAGAAATTTGCTTTTCTGGGGCATGTGATTTCAAAGGAGGGGGTAGCTGTGGATCTTGCAAAAATTGAGGCAGTTACCAAGTAAAAAGCACCAAAGAATGTAGCTGAGATCAGGAGTTTCTTGGGTTTAGATGGGTATTATTGACGGTTCGTGAAATATTTATCCAAGATTGCTAGACCTATGGCAGCTTTGATGAGGAAAGAGAACAGGTTTTGTTGGGATGAGAGTTGTGAGACGGCATTCTAAACATTAAAGGAGCGCTTGACCACAACTCCAATCTTAGCATTGCCTGAAGGGAGTGAGAACTTTGAGGTGTATACAGATGCCTCAAAGAATGGGTTGGGTTGTGTGTTGATGTAGAATGGTAAAGTGATTGCCTATGCTTCTAGGCAATTGAAGCCTTATGAGGAGAATTATCCTACACATGATCTGGAGTTGGGTGCAGTTGTGTTTTCTCTTAATATTGGAGACATTACCTATATGGGGTGACGTTTAAGGTATTTTCAGATCACAAGAGTCTCAAGTAAATCTTCACTCAAAAGGAGTTGAACATGAGACAGAGGAGGTGGATGAAGTTGATTGCCGATTATGACATGGATATTATCTACCATGAAGGGAAAGCCAATGTAGTTGCAGATGCTTTAAGTAGGAAGAGTGTGCATTCTTTGTGCACAGCCATATCTTTGATGAGATTGAGAGATGAGGTTGGGAAGTTTGGGATACATATGATCCAGAAAGGGGATGCCATGGGAGATTTGACAGTGCAGCCTGATCTTTATGATGATATTCGTGGTAAACAGGTGTTGGATCCCAAGATGGTGGAGTGGAGAGCTGGAGTAGAGAAAGGGACAGTGTCTAGATTCTCTATTCATACAGATGGTAGTCTGAGGTTTGATGGGAGGCGGTGTGTTCCTACTGATAAGGAGCTGAAAAAGATGATCATGACAGAAGCTCATTGCACACCATACTCGGTACATCCAGGTGGTGACAAGCTAAACAAGGATTTGAAGAAGACTTTCTGGTGGCCTGGGATGAAGAAAGAAACAGCTGAGTTTGTGGCCCGTTGTTTGACGTGTCAGAAAGTAAAAGGGGAGCAGCGATGACCACAAGGTAAGATTCAGTCTCTTGAGGTACCTCAGTGGAAGTGGGAGTCCATTTCTATGGATTTTATCGTGGGTTTGCCGAAGAGTCAACAAGGTAACAACATGATATGGGTTATAGTGGATCGACTGACCAAGTCAGCTCATTTTGTGTCAATGAAAGATACATGGACTAAGGCACAATTAGCTATGGTTTATCGGAAGAATGCGCTGAGATTGCATGGGGTGCCTAAAGACATAGTATCTGACAGAGATTCGAGATTTATCTCGCGGTTTTGGAAAGAGTTGCAGGAGTCTTTTGGGACTTCATTGAAGATGAGTACAACATTTCATCCTGCAACAGATGGTCAGACAGAGAGGACAATCAAGACTCTTGAGGATATGTTACGAGCTTGTGTGATGGATTTTGGTGGTAGCTGGGAACAAAGGTTAGATTTGATTGAGTTTTCTTACAACAACAGCTATCACACCAGTATTGGCATGGCGCCATTTGAAGCTTTATATGGGAGGAGATGTAGGAGTCCGATTTTTGGGACGACAGTGCTGAGGCAATGGTTCTAGGACCAGAGATGATACATGAGATGATAGAGCAGATCAAGCTGATCAGAGAGAGGATGAGAGCGACCCAGGATAGACAAAAGAGTTATGCAGATCTACATCGACGGGATATAGAGTTTCAGGTTGGGGACAAGCTTCTTTTAAAAGTGTCTCCTATGCGTGGAGTCATGAGATTTGGTAAGAAAGGGAAGCTGAGTCAGAATTTCATCGAACCATATGAGATCTTGGACCGTGTTGGAGAGTTTGCTTATCGGTTGGCCTTACCGTCTGCTTTGGATAGGGTACATAATATGTTTCATGTGTCTCAGTTGCGGAAGTATGTTAGTGATCCGTCACATGTGTGAGAGGTGGAGAACATAGAGCTAGATGAGTCCTTGTCTTATCTTGAGGTGCCTAAACAGATTCTTGACCGGAAGGTTAGGAAGACTAGACATGGTGAGACAGTCTTGCCTAAGATTCTTTGGTCTAATCATGAGGTTGAGGAAGCTACATTGGAGGCGGAGGAGGCCATGAGAGAGCGCTACCCGTTTCTTTTTTATCAGGTATGTATGGTTACAGGGCCGTAACCTTGTTTCTTTTAGGGGGTAGGAGATGGTCGCGAAGAGTTTTTACATCTTTTTATCTTGATTTTGATATAGTTAGTAGTTGTTTGAGTCGGGTTGAGTTTGGTTTGGTACGTATGTTTTGGAGTTTTATGTTGAGTTTTGTTTTTGTTGTTGTGTCGGGAGAGAGTTAGTGTGTTTTTGTTTTGTTGTGGTTTGAACTTCGGGGACGAAGTTCTTTTTAAGGAGGGAAGACTGTAATACTACGGTTTTATGAGTCTCTGGGTACTCAATCGAGTGGGGCTTACTCTGTCGAGTAAGTATGTTTGGAATACGAAACAATAGTCTGCCTGTAGGGTACTCGATCGAGTAGCCTTGGCACTTGATCGAGTAAGTGGCACTCGATCGAGTACGAGACTTACTCGATCGAGTAAGTTAGTTATCGCGTGTTATTTGACGGGTTTTGTTAATAATGCGGATTAATATATAATACTCCGTATCTTTCCTAAACACATTTCACAAACCTAATTCACAAAAAAAGAGAGATTGCAAACTACGTTGGTTGATTCATTCGCATTATTGGCAAATCCCGGAGTTAGAGGAGTCAGTTTCAGTTGTTCTTGATATCATTGTGATCCTTGCATCAATGGTAAGTCCTACATACCGTTTTTGTAGCATTTGGTTGAGGTTAGTTAAACCCTAATTTTGGGATTGGGGGTTTTTATGATTATGTTGTTATAGTAGTGATTGTATGATTGTGTGTATAGGAGGAGGGTTCGTAGAAGAAAGATATTGAGACAGCTGCTAGATCGTCTGCTTTTGTGTTTGTATTCCAGGTAGGGTTTTCCCTACTCAGTATTAATTACATGATGTGGTTGGTGATTTTGTGATGATTGTTGTTACAGTATAATGTTGGTATTGTGACGGCTGTTGAATATTATCATTGTTGTTGTTGTTGTTGTATCTGTCTGTGATCTTCGGGGTGTGTCCCTGACTGAGTGGAGTCACTTGCGGGAGTGGCTTCACGCCCTTGATTCGCCTTTTGTGGAACCCTCCACATAAAGGATGTGCACATTAATGAACATGGGTTTATCGCTCGATGGAGATGAGCGGGGCTTAGGTGGGAACGGCTACGGTCCCCCACTGGCGGTGTGGAGTATCTGTTGCGATGGGTACTCTGGCAGGACTACACACTTTAGTGTGTAGTCAGTGATGTGGAGATTGATTGTGGAGTTTGGGATTGATGTGACGATTGAGCTGTTTGATAATTATCTTATTGTGATTGTGGTTTGTTATTAGTACTGACCCCGTTGTTTGTTTTGTAAAACTGTGGTGATCCATTCGGGGATGGCAGGTTTGATTTGAGGCATTTGGGCTAGCTGGGATGAGTCACGACGAGCAGTTTAGAGTTTTCCGCTGTCATACTTTAGTTGTTTGAGACATTTGGTTTTGAGAACATGTATCGTACTTTTATCAGTTTTGGATTTGGATATGTAATCACTTTAAACCTTATTGCTATTTAAATAATGTTTCTTTATTATCATTTGATTATCATTGCCTCGGGAAACCGAGATGGTGACGTTCCTATACCTATGTGGTCCCGGTAAGGCACTTGGAGTATGGGGGTGTCACACTAACATGTGAGCTTTCTATGTCAGTTGATTTAATCCAAGTATCAAATATAAGATGTCAAGTTGGATTTATGGTTGATTTGCATGCAAGATGGAAATTAAACATCCATTTACCGAGTTAGGTTTATGGTGCATAACGTGATCCATTTGTCTTAGTAAGGCATTTTGAAAATACGGTGTTTGAATGAGCAAATTAGTCATCTGATCCGTCCTGTATTCGTGTTAACCAAAGTCGGGATTGTCCTAGACTAGTGCTGGAAAGGGAACAGACCCTGCATCAGGAAGCCAGAAGAGGCGCGAGTTTATTAGCGATGCAAAAGGGTCGCCCCTGGTTTAAAAATAGAAAAAGAAGTGACCTGTTTAGGCGCGGGTCAGTCAGCGATGGAAGACGTGTTCTGACCATTGAAAGACGTTTATAAACCGTGTTGAAAAATGGGTATTTGAACCCGTTTTGTTTTGAAAAGACCATTTAGGCCGCCTTTGTGTTGATTTGAAGAACGGGACTTGAATAATCATCATCGTTTTGACGATATTCGATGTCAGGTTCGACTTTGTAAGCTTGACATGAATAGTTTTGAAAATGATTATGAACTAATTGTTTTAAGTCCATTTGAATATAATTAGTCAATATTCATCATTGTACTCGGGTTAAAATCCGACATGGTATGTGGAACCAAGGATGACTTTGTATTGATGACTAGTACATTTGTTTTGAAAATGTAAATAAATGATGAAAGGCTTTAAAATATCCTTCAAAATATAAAGAAATGAAATAAAAGGCTTTAAAATACCTTCTAAAATATAATTAACCAAATATTATCACCGAAACACGGATTAAACCTTCATGGTATTATGAACCAAGGGTGAAAAATGTGTTATGGTTAAAAACTTATAAAAATGGTTTGAAAATACTTGAAATGGTAAAAACCGATTACAAATATGAAATGAAAATAAAGGAGATGAAGAGACCAAATACGTTTGGACTTGAGGGTGAGGCAGGCTGCTTTAGGCGCGAGCCTGTGTGCTACGTAAGTAGCCTCTGCCTCAACCAAAAATCCGGTTTTGGCTCATTCTTCCCATGTTTTGGACCATGTTATACATGATTTAGCATGTTATAGTCATGAAACAAATGAAGACGTGATAAAAGAAGATTTTTACACCCTCATACTTACATGCTAGGCTTGTGGCGAGAAACCGACGAAAGTGTATCAACTTGTTTGGCCGGAAAACTCGGTTTAAAAACCGTTTTAGCAATTAAAAGAGTGTTTTGTTAAGGTTAGTGATGGTTTAGTGGTTGAGATGGTCGGTCAAGTGATTTAATGCACGATGACGGTACCAAACAATGTGTAAGGCTTCTGTTTACGATCGGTAAGTCGTAAACACGTGTCAGTTGGTGACTTGGGAAGTCGAGTCTAGAATTTTAAGGGAGAAAAGAGGGGGAGGACACTCGCGTAACTCTCAAATGGTGGCATTTGAGGGGTATTTATAGGAAAATGGGTTGTTGTGTGTATTTTGAGCGGCGTGGCCGCATGGGCTGCTCAAAGAGGCGCGAGCCATCTCGCACGTCTTCGAGGTGTCTTGTCACTATCACACAAGTGCAATCATGATTTGTTATATCCTAGGATTTGGAAGAACTTGGTTTGTACTTGACCATTTAAGATTCCGGGAAATCTTAACATGAAAGCATTTGAAAGGTTTGTTTTTTGTGTTTGACTCGGTTTGACTCGTTGTTGGAGCCGGGATTTGAATTTTGAGTCGGTTTTTGGTCCGGTGGCGATTTTGACTCTAATTAGTGTCATTGCGACCCCATCGTCATACATTAAACACTCTTTTGGTAATTTTGAAAAGTTTTGAAAAGTTTTATTTTCGAAATCGTTTAAAGTTTTCCGACGTAAAGTTGTACACAAACTGTCGATCAAACGCTGCAATTCCTAAGCATGTTGTAGTCCGATAATCATCGGGTGTTTGTTGGAGTCTCAGCAGATACTGGGTAGCTACAAGATGAAACAAGAGAAACATCATCACTCCAAGGTCGTCTCGCCTATGGTGGCTCCAACCCCTGAATCTGCTCCCCAAGTAGTCTGATCCATCCCAAAAGAGTGAAAGACCCCACTATCATCACCAACACCTCTCCACCACACCGGTTGGGCCGAGGTGGTCCCGATGCCCTGCACATAAGCCATCTCGTGTAGGTTCCGGAGTGTCAAGGTGGCAGATACCCTCTCTGTGAGCTCACTCACCTTCATCTCAGGACTAAAGAACGAAGGATAGCTGGGAAACTGATGCTATGGAGGCACGGACTGCGCTGGCTGGGTCTCAGAAGCTCTCTCCTTCACCCGTCTTGGTCCCCTCTCCACCCTAGGCTGCCTATCCTTGGGTCTAGCCTACTCCTTCTTAGTCGGCTCTTACATCACCTCTAAAATATTGACATCAATAAGGTAATACTACCGAGTAGGAACCTCATCATCATCATCATCAGAATCTGATGCCACTACCGCCGCCGTCATGGGCTCAATCGCGGGAAGGTGCTCGGGGTCGGGTATCCTCATCCAGCTCATCTCCCATACTCTCTAAGCCAAACCACCACCCTCCAAAGTTCTCAACCGTTTCTGGTCGAGGAAGTAGTCTCGGTCCAAGGTAGGCACAGACGAGGCCATGGGTGTAAGGGCCGAGGAGGCCTCAAAGATGGTCAACCTCTTCGCCAACCGTGTGGCAATGGCACCACAGCTCAAGTAACGGGTTCCAAAAGTGGCTATCAAGGATAGACTAGCACAAATTATGGCTGGAGCACTGTAAGAAACTTTCGGGGCTCGGGTGAGGTTAAGGTAGGCAACAAGAAACATCACTTCATGTGAGTTCAACTTACTCACATCCTTTCGGTCATAGAGTAAACAAGTGAAGGCACGAAGAAATATCTTCAAGGTGACATGTTGTGGACACGGGGGGGCCACAGGGGCACTTGGGAAACAAGCGTTTGCATTTGTGGAGTCGCCAACAATTTATTGTGGAAAATTGGAAACCGTTCGAATACTCCGCGTCATGTCAAGACACAAAGTAATGACATAGACACTAAGAACTCGTTACCCTTAACATTCTATGTGTTGAATGACTCTCGTTTATGCCAATGAATACGGATGTTCACAGAGATCTGGAGTGAGGAGTGAGGGTACGTATTAGGATGTCCTTTTACTGAACACCTAATCCCGCCCGCCTCAATAGCGGCCTCTACTAATGATTAGGGAAATCGTTTGTACTCGATATGTCGTCGATTATATGCATACAATGCAACATCCACAGATTAATCCTAGCATGTGAGAATTAACTAAGTCGGTGAACATGTAATTTAACACTTACTAATGTCGAATTTGGGTTTAAAAATTAATTACATATGAAAACAGGTAAGTAAACCATACAATACAATAAATAAATAACGATAATTAAAATTACAATAATTACAACAGATTAATTGATTTACCTAAAAATATATTTAAGACGGATAATTTGAGAAAAACAAGAGAAAATAAATTAGGTTAACACGGACAGATTAGAGTGATATTATGGTTAATAGTCGTTTAATACGTAAACTAATGAATTAGGTGAAAGCAAGAACGGAAGTTCAGAGACAGAGCTCAACCCGGAACAGGCGCAGCAATGCTGCATCTCTTGGAAGAGCTACAGTGGTCACTGCGTCTGTTCCTGAGGTGAGTTCTGGCTGTGAAGTCAGAACTGCGTGTTGTTAATGTTCGTTGGTGTGTTTTAACGATTGATTATTGATATTTGACTCGAATAAAAGTGATTTAGCTATTATTAGCATTTGAATTGGTCATAAAAGCGGTAAAAACGAATTAAAATGAATTAGAACGAATTAAGGCTAATTAGAAATTAATTACAAATTAATTAGGGTTATTAGGTTAAACAATACGAAAGTCGTGACAAACAGGTGGAAACATATACAAAAGTCGAATTCCAGAGATTTGATATAAACTAATCGGATCTCCAAAATCAGGGTTTGATTTGATGGCGAAAAACCTGCAAATATTGATTACGAGGAATTTAAGTCGGATTTAAAGCGATAAATTATTAAGAATACGTATTATAATTATTATATGCGAATGAAATAGAAGAAAATAAGAAGAAGAAAACAAAAGAAGACGAATTAACAGAGAGGCAAGGAAGAAGAAGAAAAGCAGGAACTGCGGCAACCTCTGGAAGAGGCGCAGCAGATGCTGCGACTCTACGAAGAGGCGCAGCAGTTGCTGCGTTTCTTCTCGACGTCTGTCTATAGTTAATCCGTAAAAACCATTTGATAAAAGGGGTTTTTAGAAATCGTTCTTAAGCATATTTTTGACGTAAACCTTACATTAATTGGTACAATAAAATACAATAATAAAAGATGGGATTTACACCCTCAGACTTACATGTTTGACGAAGCGAGAATAACTAAGTTAACGTTTAGTGATTGCTCGACTCGAATGTATGATGAAAGTGCCCTCGTAAATGGATTTAGATTAAATTGATTGAATAATTGAGTGTAGTTGGTCAAATTGGTCGGTCATGGAAACGTGACTGGTACTCAGAAGGATTCGAGCTTACGTGGTCGATTGATCAAGCACGTAGACGTCAATAAGCTTAGAGCACGGTCTTAGAATGCAAAGGGAGAAGAGAAGAGCGGACACTCGCGTGAGAAATATGAGGAACGATGGTCCCTATTTATACTAATCACACGGAGGAATTATGGTATGAGTGAAACTTTGGAAACAAATCTCGAAAATATCTGAAAATACGCAGAAAAGGGCTGGGGAAGAAGCGCAGCCGCCACTGCGACTCTTGAAAGAGGCGCAGCAGGTGCTGCGTCCTTTCCCCAGAGGTTTCCTCCTGCGGAAGAAAGATTTCCGCGTTTCTTTTATGGAATTGCGGTAGATCTCGACTTCCTTATTCTTTAAAATAAGATTTTCGGGAAATATTATACCAAAAGAATATAAAATTGAGCTATGGAATAAATATCCGGAATATTCTAGAACATTCCGACTCGACATTTTAAACGGTTTATTTAGAAAAATGAAGCGGTTTTTGACCCGGACTCCAAATGAACTCTAATTACTGTCAAAACGACCGTAATGGCGCGTAGATGACGACCAAGGGGTAGACACAAGTATTTGAGCTATAACTTGACGATAAACTTATGAACTATCATAAATCATTCCACATACCAAACATGCGGTCCAATCATCACCGGGTGGCTTGCGGGAGATGCA
Organism: Silene latifolia; assembly: GCF_048544455.1. Taxonomy (NCBI): domain Eukaryota; kingdom Viridiplantae; phylum Streptophyta; class Magnoliopsida; order Caryophyllales; family Caryophyllaceae; genus Silene; species Silene latifolia. The sequence continues at coordinate 29,665,090 of NC_133526.1, read as the reverse complement.
GAAATGAGGTATCTACACATGTTGAACATCGTTTATCAACATGTTGCTAGAGGTGGGGGCATTCTTACCGGTAAAGCAAGGCATGTAACTACTGGCTCCACATTCAGTCGTGATATCCCTAAGGGCTCCCTTCTCCGGTCGGGCAAGGCCAAGGTGAGTAGCAAACATATCCATGGTCAAGAGGAAACTAGTGTTCATGAGACGAAATTGGACGGTCTTAGCCGCCGCATCATAGAGGAAAGATCTCATGAACTCTAATGTAAAAAAGGAATAGGAATGTGTCTTAAGACGATACAAACCAGTCAAACCCAAAGTCTCAAATATATGCCACACATCCGTCTCCACCTTTAGGTCCTCTAAGATGGTGGTGTCGATACAGCGGGTTGGTTTCATGCGACGTTTCTGTAACTTAACAAAAGCTTCCCTTTGCTTAAAATCAGCAAAGACAATGGTAGGGTACTCATGCACATGTGGGACAGTGGGTTCCTGACTCCCCTCACCAACCTCAGCCTCAGAAACTCTCCCCCCTTATTCTGACAGGTACCAACTGCAGGTCTCGGCATCTGTTTCAACACACATCTTAGGCACCCAAACAGACACTTACTTGAAGAAAATAAACTTTTCAGGCATATTCACGGAAGAAGAAACAACTATGTATACACACAATCTCACCAAAACAATCCAAAGTTGTAAACATGCTATTTCCATACTTCATGTCAAACGGTCTTTACAGCTTTCAAAATATGAAAAGTATAACATCAATTAACAAACTAACTACCAAATTGAGGTGTTAAACTTTTCAAAATAGCTTCACAAATAGGTAATCATCAAAAGAATTTGGGAGAATTTCAGTTGGGGCACTTTTAAGACGGAGTTTTAAGAAATTTTTTTGGGTAAAACTAGTCAAAATCAACACTAAACATGATACCCATATCATACATTACTCAATTTTCCCCCTTCCATATGCAAAAGACAAACAAAAATTCAATTTGAATCCCAAACCCTAGAAATTTCGGTCCACATAAACCCCATATTGATTCGATTTTTATACTTCTAGTATCAAGAAACAAAAATCTAAGGCAATTATACCATATTACAACAATAATAAGCAAGACCACATGAGTATAAATCGAATTTTTCAGAAAAAAACCCACACTTTATATAGTTCTAATTGATTAAAAACAAAGAAAAGGATGAACATTCTTACCTTGATTGATTAGCAAATGGAAAGGACGAATTAAACAAGAAGAAAACCAAGAAAACAAGCAAAATTCACAAAGTTTTGAGTGAAAAGAGAGATGATAGAAGTTACGGTTTAGAATTAGGAGGAAATAAGAAGAAGAATGAAGTTGGGAAAGTATAAGAATCCCGATAAAACACGGGTATAGCAGTACTTACTCGATCGAGTAAGTAGGGTACTCGATCGAGTGGCCTCTACTCGATCGAATTGGAGCTACTCGATCGAGTTTTCGCTGGCAATTCCAACTTTTTCGATTTTATAATTCCTCAACTAGATCGAAGAATGTCTACTCGGTCGTGTAGGAACTTGTACTCGATCAAGTAAGATTAGGTACACCGTCAAAAGTTACGAGTTTAGTTAACGATTCCTGCAAAACAACAACTCGTGTCGATTCCAAAGTATATTTGGAAATCGTCACAGATTATTTCATCCAATCACACGACACATTATTACTACTCAAATGTAACTCAAATATTTCATCCAAACATTAACACATATCATTCCATCCTATAACAAACATTATGCAAGACAATTCGCTATACTATCAACTTACTCACATATACAATCAACACATTATTCCACGTTTGCTTACGCATTTGCAAATTCAACTATCCGACTTATGTGTACACTACACTAAGAATCCATCTAACAATAACTATCATATCTTACTCAAGTTTGCTAAAATTCCCAAACATGTCACAACCATTCATCAACCAAATATCTAACATAATCATGCCATATCACAAGAGTACGCAACAACATTCATCCTCAAACATTACTTGTCCACTTATACTACTTATAACACATATAGAAAATCGACTTGCAACTAGTTTTAGCATCAGATTATCCAACATTAATATGCAACTATTAGCACTCTTACTATCTTTATCACATCTACACACGCTTCCAATCATTCAAAACCATCGCAGTTCATCATCACTACTTACACGTACACACTAAGCATTACCATAGACTCCATCACAACTATCGCTAACTTATTCATCATATACATCTATGCACACAATTCCCGACTCGATATCCCCATACCCAGTGGCTGGCTTAAGCATATTGGGGCCATGATTTTGAAATGAGGGCGCCTTCTCACCAAAAATCAAGCATCTGCTGGGGCTCCCAACATTCATACACCAGGTTCATTTTTTAGACTCGCTACGTTCGTTGGGCATTAGTTACAGGTTCCAAAATTGTCGCTCTGATACCACTTTGTGACACCCCTAGTAGATAAGGGTGTTACCACCTCGGTTGCCCGAGGATAGTAATAATCAAATGTCATTAATAGAACGATTATATTATATTACAAGTGATTTAAACCAAAAAAAAGATACAAAAGATACAACTCGTGATAACTTCTAACTAGGTGAAACTATCTTTGACATGACTTGTGATAAACTCGTCCCTCCAAGCACCCAGCTATGATCCATACAACAACCTGCTAAGACTGACTGCTCACCATAGTGGATCACGGTAGACACAACACAAAAAGACAACACAACAAAACCACACAAGGTCAGTAACTGAGTTAACAAGTACAAACGCAGACACAACACAATTACAGCAATACATACACACCACCTCCTCCAACCAACCACACATCTCTGAATGTTCGAAGGTCCAGTCCTACCAGTGGGGGACCGTAGCCGTTCCCACCTAAGCCCTGCTCATATATCCGAGAGATAACCCATGTTCCTTAATGTGCACATCCCCTTATGTGGCGGGTTCCACAGAGGGCGAATCAAGGGCGTGAAGCCACTCCCGCAAGTGACCCCACTCAGCCGAGCACGCACCTAGAGAACCACAAACAAACAACCACAACCAACCACGGATAGAAATAACCGATCTACAACTACAACAACGACACTAAACCAACCATACAACAACAAAAGAAACGCTAGACAACCAACATCACTGAGTAGAAAAACCTACCTTTAGCAAACCACAGCGATTCCGCGCATGACCATAAGATAACAAGCAACCACCAAACCACCTATAACAACCAGCATAACCATCTATTACCACTACTATAACCATAACCGAAATCAAGGGAGACGATGATGATGATGACAACATACCTACACAAAGCAATTCGGCGTCAAGACCGCTACCCGACTCAAGCATCCCATCCCTATGGTGTAACCACTCTCAAAGGCCTCAAGGAGATGAACCATGGTGAACGATGAGTGAAATGACGGCATCTAAGTTTAGGAAGAAAGGTGGAGAAATGATTTGAGTTTCTCGATTTCACGATTTATAATTCCCCGCTGAACTCACATTACTCGATCGAGTAACCAACTTACTCGATCGAGTGACCTCTACTCGATCGAGTTTCCAAGCTACTCGATTGAGTAGCCTCCGCTAGATCGAGTAACACGAACTCAAAGACTAACAACATCACAAGGTGTCACTCGTAAGGTTTTCGAGGGTCTAGATAGGCGTCTCAGGTCAGTCAACGTCCGTCAGTGGGTCTCTAAAAGGACGCGTATTACATAATAAAAGTTAAACAATTTACCCAATTACCAACATTAACAACCCATATTTGACCCCTTAAGCCTTACTTAGGTTCCCCCTAAACCCTAGAAGAGGACTACTCACACATACTTAAAAGACAAATGTAAACAATTGGACAAAAGCAAACAAACATAGTGATAAACATGATATAAAATGAAATAGCAACTAATAAGGAAGTGTAAATGTAAACAATTGAAGATTTAAACTAAAAAGGAAGGAAATTGTACCAACAAAGGGAAAGATTGAATCTTTGATTGATAAATATAAGATGTTCTTCAATAAAATTCAATTAGAAACCAAGTACCCAAATGTAAACAATTCAAACTAACTAGATCTAAGCTAAATTGCTAAGTAATTAAGGCTTAACTACGAAAAGATTAAAGCTTGGATTAAGGATGAGTGCATAAAGTTTAGGGAATAATTAGTAGTCTAGGGTTGTGTGCAAATGACTAAGGGATAGGGGGTATTTAAAGTCTTGGTGCAAATTAGGTCAAAACACAAGGGAAACTTGAGAAATGCGTAAAAGGCAATCCAGCCGGTGGGTCGGTGCCCTGCTCGGCTGGGAGTCTTCTGTTGAAAACTTCTTCAAAATCAAATGCCAGGTATGCTCAGCCGGTGGGTCGGCCGCTGGTGCCCTACCCGGCTCAGAGCTCCCTGTTCTTTTCTTCCCTTTTTCAACATCGTCAAGTATGCCCAGTCGGTGGGTCGGCCGCCGGTGCCCTACCTGTCTAGGAGTCTTCTGATCTTCACTTCACACTTCTCAAATGACTTGAGTGGGGGTGGTTCCCATCCAGTTGGCCGGCTGCCGGCCTGCTGGTTGGGGCTTCTTCTCAGCACTTCTTCTTCCTTTCTTCCTCAAGTCTACTTCAACTCTTCTTTTCTTGACTTCTTTTCTCAATCCCAACTTCTTACCTCCAAAATTGGGGAGGAAAGTCATAGTACGGGATATAAGGCACGAAACACGAGATAAGCTATGCAAACCGTCTCGAAATGGGTCAAAATGTGAGGAAGAAAGGGGTACAAATTGGCACAAAATAGTGATACATCACACCCTCTGCGTGATGTCGTCTAGACCTCCTCGTTCTGTCTGCCACCGGCCCTTCCACCTTTACTCCTTTATCTGACACCCACGCATACCCAAATCCTCATCTGCCTCTTCTACCCCCCATGTTCTCCCTGTCAGTCCCTCACCCCCTACATCCGCCATCCCTACCACTTCAACCTTTGATGTAACACCCTCATACTCCAAGTGCCTTACCAGGACCACTTAAGGCATGGAAATGCTACCATCTCGGTTACCCGAGGCAATGATAATCAAATAGACAATAATGAAACGTACTTTAATGGTAATAGGGTTTAAAGCGATACAACCAAAACTGAAACTGATAAAAGAAAATACAAAGGTTCTCAAAAGGTAAACCAACTAGCTAAAGAACAACGTTCGACACAGCGGAAGACTTCTACAATAGCTCGTGATGACTCAACCCAGCTATCCCATGCGCATCAACCATACCTGCTCAATAACTGCCCACCACCCCCGAATGGATCACCACAGTTTTTAAAACATTTAAACGGGGTCAGTACTACTTACATAAGAACAAGCCACAACAAATCAACATACTAAAATAGTTCAACACACAACAAACCCTAGTCTCCATAATCAATCTCCACACAACTGACTACACACTAAAGTGTGTAGTCCTGCCAGAGTACCCATCGCAACAGGTACTCCACGCCGCCATTGGGGGACCGCAGCCGTACCCACCAAATCCCCGTTCATCAACACCGAGCGATAAACCCAAGTTTCCTTAATGTGCACATCCCTCCTGTGGCGGGTTCCACAGAAGGCGAACCAAGGGCATGAAGCCACTCCCGCAAGTGACTCCACTCAGCCAAGGACGGGCCCCGAATATCACAGACAGTTATACAATAACAATCAACAATATAAACCAGCAACCGTCACAATCACCAACAATATAACTAATCAATAACTACAATATAACCACCACACACATCATGTAATTAATACCGAGTAGGGAAACCCTACCTGAAATAAGCCATCACAAGTCCGTCACAAGCAGCTAATCAAAATGCTCTTCTACGAGATCTCCTCCTATAATCACATATACAATCATGCAATTACTACTAAGCCAATCAAACACCCAAAACCCCCAAATTACCCAATTAGGGTTTTGAATAAACTCAACGAATCACTATAAAAATTATACAAGAATCTTACCCTTGACGCGAAGAACTCAACGGTGTAAAGAACAAGACGATCCGACGACCCTAGCCTTTGGGATTTTTTAACAACGCGAATAAGGAGAACAACGTAACCCTTTTTCTCTCTTGAATTGCTTTAGAAAAGTGAAAACTGATTAAGAAAGGTGGCGGAAATCCTTTTATATTAATCACGCGTTATTAACAAAACTCGGCTAAAATAACCCGTAAAACTCACTTACTCGATCGAGTAAGGCACTTACTCGATCGAGTAAGGCACTTACTTGATCGAGTTCCCAACTTACTCGATCGAGTACCCTACAGGCAGTCTACTGTTTTGCGTCAAAAACTACTTACTCGACAGAGTAAGCCCCACTCGATAGAGTACCCATAGACTCATAAAATCGTAGTATTACAGTCTTACCTCCTAAAAAGGAACTTCGTCCCCGAAGTTCAACCCATACTCAAAAACAAACATACTAACTTGATCAAGACACAACAACGCAACCAAGAACTCAAAACAAAACTCCAATCTAAAAAACATGAACTCATAACACCAATTCCACCAACTATTCCTATTTCCACAACATCGCTCACGATATCGTATCAACTACATCATAGTCTCTCTCGAGACCAACTCCAAACACCACCAACTACTATCCACAAACTCTGCTAGCTCCGTAACATATTATCCACTAGAAAATCCAATATCAAGACACTCATAGGTATCAAACGGAATGTTACATTCTACCACCCTTAAAAGGAACTTCGTCCTCGAAGTTTACTCACACTCATAACCTCATCATCCAACTGTCAACGTTATAGAACTCATATACATCATCATCCAACTGTCAGCACTATAGAACTCATAAACATCATCATCCAACTGTCAACATTATAGAACTCATAAACATCATCATCCAACTGTCAACACTATCGAAATATTCTCACACTCTTAAGCATCACACTACTACAAGGACGGCCATGACCTTTAATAAAATCAATCACAACAAATATCCATCCTTTATGCTACACCAACACTCTACTTCCAATTATACTACAACATGTACAACCAACAAACTCTCTTGTATCACATCCTACTCCTCTTAAAGTAAATGTTATGTCCTCGTAACTCACTATACTAGATCTTTAGCTATATCTTCTAATTATCCTCATCACCATGACATGTCAAAGATAACCGCCTATAATCTAAACACTTACTATTCCTATATCCAAGGCCCTCTTACTTAAACATTTCTCATACTTCAACTCATTCTGCACTCCATCTAACCAATACCACAAAATCTTTAGCATAACCAATACTCCAACTCTTCCACATTACCACAACACGACATACCTCTCTAGATAAAACACCTATCACCAAAAACATAACTCACGATCCACACTTGCTACGCACATTCACACTAGATCCTCGATTTATTTTCTTTTATTACCGCAGAACTCATCCATCACTTAACATGATACTAATTTCCAACACCCTATACTCACTGTCCCAACAAGAGATTATGAACCACATACAGCTTCCATATCAGTACAACACATGTTCCACCTGTCACGCAACATTACTATGTAAACCAATGCCTACTCTAAAAGAATATCACAAGTACTCCAACAACCTCTTGTAACTGTGTCCCACCAACAGAATGTTACTATAACATACAACAACGGAAACATACACAACTCTCTTCCACATCATACTCTACCCTCACTCCCAAGCTGAAACTAGCACGAAACATCAACAGAAAAAACAACAGTCTATATGTACAACCCGAAGCTCACAGGAAGCAACATCAAACAAAACAACAATCTATGTATAACTGGTATGTACTTTGGAAACTCGAATCGTAATCATCCCTCCTACTCCACCACAACCGTTGACGGCATCGCAACACCGCCACCAACAGCCACATTGCAACTCGAAAATACCGCATCACAACACCAATTACCGTGCCCGGATCACCACCCGAGGCACAACAACCACATCCATAGACATCACAACCATATACAATTTCCATAAGCACTGACTCAGTATAACTTTCTGGACAAGAAAACTTACTCAAACTACTTTAATAGACCACAACACAACATATTATGCTGAATAAACAGACAAGAATCTCATGAATATCACCCATACCTTTTTACCGAATAAACATATATTATGAATACACATACCAGTATAACTAGCCATGCCAGATAACCCAAACTATCACTTTTGAACATCATTCCATTAGATTACCGTATCCAACATACATTACTGAACATTCAGATAACAACTTTATGACTATTACACCATACAACTTATCGTAAGGTCAAAGCCTCACACAAACGTTTATACACATCATAGACCCATAATCACATCCAACCAGTCAATCCTGATCACGTAAGTTACCACCCGATAAAAGTTACCTCTCCCCCGAGCTTAATTCGTATGCCCCTCATAACATATTCTCCCATTCGCATATCCATCACCCCCTTCCAAATGTAACCATACCATTAATACTCAACTACTAACAACCGCCTCATATAACCACATCTTATAATATCTCACAACCATACATATCAATCTGGACTCTACAAAATCAACCTCTTTAGAATTGTTATCTTTCTTATCTATCATCACCCTTAACCACTAGTGGCAACACCATAATACCACCACTGCTCGTATAGCAAACCTCTTACACTCATCTCTAAGCATCACGGTTTCTTTCCTATCTTTGGTTAACATCCCAAATAACGAACATCAAATCCATTAACAAAATTACCTCAACACTATTTCCAATTCCATCCTTAATTTTATCGTCACCTAACTCACCACTAAGATCTCATATCGTGCAAATTCTTTACCTGGCTTCTTACTTTCCTTAATTCCCGTTTCTCATGACTAATTATGCTGTCCTGAAACTCCTATATAACCAATAACTAACATCCTCATGATAGTATCATACATCTCGACGATTCCTTACTTTTATATCCCATAACTCCGGTCAACATTTTTCTCAGCTTACTTTTATCTTTCTTTTCTCTTTACACTCAACAATACCAATTAACAATTCAACTCCTTAATACTCCTACCTAACTCCTCAGTGCTCTGGTTACCTTATCATTGCTTTAAAACTCAAATCTCAATATTTCATATCAGTATCATCTCACTCTTTCTTACCACGGATATTCTCTTATCATGCTATCACTCACACTCATCACCAATCAGTCCAGACCATCTCATGTTATCACTCACAGTGATCATCAATCACCTTTTTTTTTCAAAACTCATTTCATACCGTTACTTGCCCAAGGAAATCACACATTAGTTTCACCTCTCGATAATACAAATTCCCAAACTCACTCACTATCTGCAAATTCACGTCGCGACATGTCTCCATTAACTTCACTATATACCACTTTTCTTAATCCCTCTAAAACGACCTTTCATTACATACACTCTTAACCAACACAATCTAACCATCTCCCTCCATAATTCCTTACACATCTCGAGTTGCCATTATCCACATCCTTCCTTTCAACCTTTTCCTTTTCATGTTCCTTAGACTCACCTCATCCCTTGCCCATATACACTTACCTTTACATTACTCCACACACAATCATATCACTCTTCTCATCCCACAAACATGCTCCATGCTTCAATAAGCCTTACCAAACTTCATTTTCTTTTCCACTACCTATCACAACCACATATAATTCAAATCCTCCCCACCGAACTCATACTCACCACAGGTGACACTCCTTACGTCACAAGATTGGGTAACTTACGCATCCGGATCAACACATACATATAAAAATGCATAAAGAAGTAATATAACACCTTTGAATTAAACATAATATGCAACGAAGTCAAAACATAAGCATATGACCCAAAACAGGGATCACTAGATCGAGTACAGGTCACTCGATCGAGTTAGTGGCTTACTCGATCGAGTATGTAAAGGTCAGAGACACGTAAAACAAATCACCAGGGATACTCGGTCGAGTAAGGGTTACTCGATCGAGTAACAAGAGGTGCACTCGATCGAGTGTTGGCCACTCGATCGAGTACTCTACGCATTTCTCAGCACTGTCCAATTTTCGTAAAACGGTCATACCTCACTTGTTTCTTGGTCGTTTTGGGCGTGTGACCTATCGTTAGAATCGTAAAAGAACAAGATATCACCTCCAATTAGAATCACATCAAAATAATTTATGCATCTCAAGTTATAAAAGTTTAAAGACAACTTTGCTGTAATCAGACGACATAACTGTTTGATTTTCTCTTTCAAACAACTTAAACATCAACGAGGTGAACAAAAGCGACTCGATACTTGTAAAACCACTATCCCTAACCACATGTTGCTACCTACCAAAACTAAACAATAACATCTATCATGCTCATATAACATTCAACTTATTAATCATGTACTACCCGCATGCTTTAATTTTATAACTTTTCGTAACACAAAACATACTCATACATTACAAATCCTATTTCCATGTTACTAATGCAACAATATTACAAATCCACTTCGTCACCTAAACATATTCATAATCACAAAATTCATATTCTCATGCAATTGACTCTCCATCTTTTCCAATCAATTCTTCTCATTCCAACCACATTCTTCATCTAACAAGTGCATATGATACAACAGTAGACAAGTATATAAACTTATTATTTAAGTTTATGCAAACAAAATTATGTAAAATCATGTCACATCCCCTAATCACATGTTACTAGTATAGACACATTATAAATCATTCATACTGCAACATCATTATTCATCACATATTATCACATATGAACTACTTCCTTTTTCCACCACATCATTCATCATTCTCACATACTTTTCCAACAATTCCAACCAACATTGTAAACCAACTATCATGCAACATGCTTACTCACAACACTTTATCATTCACCATATTCCCCATTCTACCATAATAATTTTCCAACATTTCTATACACACATCATCCAACATACGCAATAGGGTCGTGGGAGACGGTCTGATCCCTGAGGCCTACCTATTTGCCGCTGGCAGGCCAGCCGGGCCGTGAGCGCGGTGGGAACGGGCTTCCAAAAAAGCCGAAAAGACCTCTTTTCTCGCTCCTTTTAGATTGTTACTACTTTCTACAAGCTCTCTTTAGGCCCCCGGTCTTCGGCCTGAGCTGTATGAGGCAGAAACTCGTCTCATGTACGGTTCGAAGGCCGAGCCCCACTCCGCGGCTTTAGCTGAAATTGCCCCTTTGTTTGTTTTGTTTTGAAAAGCGCGCCAGCGGAATGATCGGCCGGACAGAGGCTAGGGCTGCTTTCTTCCCCACCGCGCAACATTAGCAAACACATAGCGATCCCATGACACCCCATAGTGACCGGTTCAAAATTGTAGGGCGAGTTCGCGACTTTAGGACCTCTCCCAAGTCTTTGCATTAGCTCCTACAACTCCTACCCAGGCTCATTTTAGTTTGACTCCCTATGTTCATTAGGTTCATTGGTTACAGGTTTCAAGATCGTCTCTCTGATACCACTTTATAACACCCCCATACTACAAGTGCCTTACCAGGACCACTTAACGCATGAAAATGCTACCATCTTGGTTACCCGAGGCAATGATAATCAAATAGACAATAACGAAACGTACTTTAATAGTAATAAGGTTTAAAGCGATACAACCAAAACCGAAATTGATAAAAGAAAATACAAAGGTTCTCAAAAGGTAAACCAACTAGCTAAAGAACAACGTTCGACACAGCGGAAGACTTCTACAACAGCTCGTGATGACTCAACCCAGCTATCCCATGCGCATCAACCATACCTGCTCAATAACTGCTCACCACCCTCGAATGGATCACCACAGTTTATAAAACATTTAAACGGGGTCAGTACTACTTACATAAGAACAAGCCACAACAAATCAACATACCAAAACAGCTCAACACAGAATAAACCCCAGTCTCCATAATCAATCTCCACACAACTGACTACACACTAAAGTGTGTAGTCCTGCCAGAGTACCCATCACAACAGGTACTCCACACCGCCAGTGGGGGACCGCAGCCGTACCCACCAAATCCCCGCTCATCAACACTGAGCGATAAACCCAAGTTTCCTTAATGTGCACATCCCTCCTGTGGCGGGTTCCACAGGAGGCGAACCAAGGGCATGAAGCCACTCCCGCAAGTGACTCCACTCAGCCAGGGACGGGCCCCGAATATCACAGACAGTTATACAATAACAATCAACAATATAAACCAGCAATCGTCACAATCACCAACAATATAACTAATCAATAACTGTTGAACCATATAGCTTATATGTTTATGTTTTGATGATGTCAAGGTGCTTTATAATTTATATACTTGTTGCGCGTAATCGTTTGTCTAAGTATTTTAGATTCAACTTATTTAATTCAAGCAACAAAGGAAATGGAAGTATACAATAGTCAAACCCTTATTCAAGATCAAACGATGTGAAGATTCATTCAAGATTTAAGTGAAGACGAAGTCCGTCTAAAGATTATTGAAGCTTGGATGATGACGTAGCCTATACTCGAATATCTCCTTGAAGATTAGAATAGTATAGGTGATTATCTCGTAATGATAACCAAGAATGAGTTTCTTGAATTGGTAAAGTTATAGCTTTGCAGCTATAACATTACTAGTAAAAGAGCTCAATGTTATAGTTCTCCTACTATAACATTGAGATGTTGAGTTTATTATACACGACATATGATGTTTCAAAATTGTTTTAAAAATTGTTTTAAAGTTTATTTTAAATGTTTTGATAAAAGTATTTATTTAATAAAGCCCGGTTTAGTGCGGATTTGGTTTTATGTTGAACGTTGACTAGTAGTTGTTTTGGGTCAACTTATGAGTTAGACCATCTACTAATTAGGGTTTCAACAAAGCCTCTCTTAAAACCTAAATTCTAACTCATATTTTGAGCTAGGATTTGCATAAGTCATGAGGCCTATGAGCCGTGACATCTCGTGTTACCTAAGGTGTATTTGGTAAAGATTTTATTCTATAATTATATCTTTACATATCTTATATATCTTGCTTAATATATTTGTTTATGATAAAAGATATTCTTGTTTTAGGAAATCTTATCATATCTTAGAATTTATAGTAAAGATAATATTTGAATATATTATATTTTATCTTTTAGAATATTCTTTATTATTTTTTAAGGCTTTTAGGAAAGAAATAATAGAAGATATGATTTGTTAACATATCTCCTTTACTCGGCCATTAGGGTTTCTAGAAACCGAATTGACTTGCTCTTTCCTTCCTATAAATACTTTGCTCTTTACAACATTTAAAAGAGAGACCTTAAGCATAAAAATTGATCTTATTTTTACAAAGCAAATCGTGTGTTTCAAAGCAGAAAACCGTTTTTGTTATTTTTGAAAGGTCGTGTGTTTTAAACTCGTATACTCGTTCTTATTGTTATTATTATTATAAGATAATAGTGCTTAATTGATTTCTTACTCGTTCATTAACGTGAACTTTTAGTAGAATCATTAGTGCTTTCTTATTAGCGTAAGTTAGTCACTCGAGTATTTAACGGTACTCATTGAGTTATAGCTAGAGTTAGTTGTACGAGTTGGGTTAGTAAATTTGTAATCCGTAGAAAGGTACTAAATTTATTAATCGGGAATAGTGGACGTAGGTTTCGACTTGTGAAACTGAACCACTTCAAAAACCTTGTGTCTCCTCTCTTTCGTTCGTTTGTTTATTTTGTTTTACATTCATTAGTTGATTAGTTAAAGTTTAATCAATAAACTTTAAATAATCAATTACATTCGCATCGAAAAAGCTTTTAAAAGTTTTAAAATCCTCAATTCACCCCCCCCCCCCTCCCGAGTATTTTGGATCAATAGACTCTTCAATAACCACAATATAACCACCACACACATCATGTAATTAATACCTAGTAGGGAAACCCTACCTGAAATAAGCCATCACAAGTTCATCACAAGCAGCTAATCAAAATGCTCTTCTACGAGATTGTAATACTACGGTTTTGTGAGTCTCTGGGTACTCTATCGAGTGGGCCTTACTCTGTCGAGTAAGGGTGTTTTGATTTTAGAAAAAAGTATTCTGCCTGTAGGGTACTCGATTGAGTAGCCTTGGTACTCGATCGAGTAAGTGGCACTCGATTTAGTACGTTAGTTACTCGATCGAGTAGGTCGTTTAACAGGTTTTGTTAATAACGCGGATTAGTATATATATTATACTGTCATCTTTATTAAACACTTTTACAAACCTAATAAACTTTAAAAGGGAGATTGAAACTACGTTGTTCGCTTCATCCGTGTTATTGACAAATCCCGGAGATTGAGAGGTCGGATTTCATCGTTCTTTGTGTCCTTGTGATCCTTACGTCAAGGGTAATATCTACATACCAATTTTATAACATTTAATTAACTTTGTTTAAACTCTAATTTGGGGGATTGGGGGGTTTTTATGGTTAGTTGTGCTAGTAGTAATTATGTGATTATGTGATAGGAAGAGGATTCGTAGAGGAGAGGTTTTGAGATAGCTGTTGAGATCGTCTGCTTGTGTTTGCATTCCAGGTAGGGTTTCCCTACTCAGTATTAGTCACATAATGTGGTTTGTTGTTGATTGTGATTGTTGTAAAGTATCATATTCGTATTATGACGGTTGTTGGATTTGGTTGTTGTTGATTGTATCTGTCTGTGTTCTTCGGGGTGCGTCCCTGGCTGAGTGGAGTCACTTGCGGGAGTGGCTTCCCGCCCATTATTCGCCTTCTGTGGAACCCGCCACAGAAAGGATGTGCACATTAATAGATTTGGGTTTATCGCTCGATGGAGATGAGCGGGGCTTAGGTGGGAATGGCTGCGGTCCCCCACTGGCGGCGACGAGTAACCTGTTGCGATGGGTACTCTGGCAGGGTGACACACTTTAGTGTGTAGTCAGTATTGAGGAGTTGGTGATGAAGTTCGGGTTGATGTGACGATTGAGCTGTGTTGATTTCTGTTTTATTGTGATTATATAATTGTGTGATTAGTACTGACCCCGTCTTTGTTTTGTAAAACTGTGGTGATCCATTCGAGGATGGTGAGCAGTTGTTGAGCAGGTATGATTAGAGGCATACGAGCTAGCTGGGATGTGTCATCACGAGCTGATTAGAGTCTTCCTCTGTCGTACTTGAGTAGTCTTAGACATTTGGTTTTGAGGACATGTATTATACTTTTATCAGTTTGGTTTTGGATTGTAGTCACTTTAAACTTTATACTATTTAAATTATGTTTCGTTATTGTCATTTGATTATCATTGCCTCGGGAAACCGAGATGGTGACATTTCTATACCTGAGTGGTCCGGGTAAGGCACTTGGAGAATGAGGGTGTCACAGAGATCTCCTCCTATAATCACATATACAATCATGCAATTACTACTAAGCCAATCAAACACCCAAAACCCCCAAATTACCAATTAGGGTTTTGAACAAACACAACGAATCACTATAAAAATTATATAAGAATCTTACCCTTGACGCGACGAACTCAACGGTGTAAAGAACAAGACGATCCGACGACCCTAGCCCTTGGAATTTTTTAACAACGCGAAGAAGGAGAATAACGTAACCCTTTTTCTCTCTTGAATTATTTTAGAAAAGTGAAAACTGATTAAGAAAGGTGGCGGAAATCCTTTTATATTAATCACGCGTTATTAACAAAACCCGGCTAAAATAACCCGTAAGACTCACTTACTCGATCGAGTAAGGCACTTAGTCGATCGAGTTCCCAACTTACTCGATCGAGTCCCCAACTTACTCGATCGAGTACCCTACAAGCAGTCTACTATTTTGCGTCAAAAACTACTTACTCGACAGAGTAAGCCCCACTCGATAGGGTACCCATAGACTCATAAAACCGTTGTATTACATTTGAACCCACCACTGCTGCCCATTTTACTTCACCTCCCCCACCTCTTCCTCCTCTCCATGTTACTCGACTCTCCAATAACATCCGAAAAGCGAATCCGAATTATGCCAAATAGCCTTCATGCCTTCCTCTCATGCAACCCCCAACATAGTAAAACAAGCTCTCGTTGATCCTCTCTGGCGGGATGCTACGCAGGTCCAATTTGATGCTCTTATTCGCAACGAGACGTGGTCTCTTGTCCTGCCTAGTCAAGCTAAAAACATAGTCAGGTGCAAGTGGGTTTTTCGTATCAAATACAAGCGTGATGGAAGTCTCAAGCAACACAAAGCTCGACTTGTTGCTAAAGGCTTTCATCAACGACCCGGAATCGATTATACCGAAACTTTCAGCGCCGTCATTAAGCCTTTTAATAGGATTTGTCGCACACGTAATCAAAGATAAATTTCCCTTGGCACAAATGAATGTATTACGAGGGGTCGAACACAAGGAGACAGGAATTGCGTTATGAAAAGCTATGAATAGACTTCTATCAAGGTCGATTACGGTTGATTGTTTGGTTGATTTGATAACTTGCAAATTAAACAATGTAAATATATCTGATAAAGGAATCTAGGGGAGTCGGGTCACACATGCAATTGTATATAGATGTTCATGTTATACTCAGAATAAATAACATTGTTAATTGTTTAGGCTTAAAGACAACCACCTCTCGGCCTTATTGTCAACCATAGATCAGGTCATAGAGAACTCCCGTTATGACTAGGTCGTCCTACTAACACATGCTTAGTCTAATTTGATTCTGTGCCTTTCGACTTATAGAATGAATTAATAAACTTAATCAATGAATATGGCCACTAAACAAAGATTAATCAAGACGATGCAAACATGTGATAGAAATAATTAGACAATATTACATCAACCTAATTTAACATTTACAAATATTAATTATGATGGCTTCCCTATTTCTTAGACAAATGGAATTACTCACTCATATTGGAAATAACACTAATGTTGTATGAAATAATAAACATGATAAAAATGTAAATATAACTAAATGAACTATTATAAATTATGAATAAACTAAATAGAAATAACATGTGAATTAGTGAAATATTAAATATGAGAAATGTAATAAGGAATGCTAATGATAAACTAGTGATGATAACTTGATAACAAAATGTAATAACAAACTAATATGAAATGCTAATAAATAGAATGTAAATTATAAAACAACGTTTATGAAAAATGCAATAACGTAATAAACTAGAATCGAAATTACCGAAACAAGAACTTGGAACTTGAATGGAAGAACACAAATGAAACCCAAATATAACTTGAATGAAAAGATTGTATTATAAGAACCAAATGATTAACAAAATGTAAATTGTTTAACAAAGAACCAAATGCTTAACCACTACTACAGATACAGGCTATAACAACGGTTAAAAACCGTTGTTATATAAAAAAGCGGACGTTGTTAAAGCGTTCGTTGTTAAAGGTTTTAACAACGGTTGCTTTTTCTAAGTAACCTGTTGTGAAAACTATTAACAACTGTTTAAAGTAGAAAAAACCGGTGTGGAAACTGTGACTAAATTTTGGTGGGAAAGTTATAACAACGGTTAAAGTAGAAAAAACCGTTGTTATAACTAAAGACAACGGGAATTTTTTTTTAAAAACCGTTGTTGTTGATTTTTTTTTTAAAAAAAATAAATAAATTATATATTACTAGATGCATGCATTATTACTGCCCCTTATAATTCCGATGCATGCATTATTACTACCAAATCCCTGCATATGAAAGGACAATATATGGAATGAGAAGGGTTATAATTAAGATTTGAAGCAGATATGATGACACAACTTCCTAAACATATATTAATTAAAAACAATTCAAACGACACATTACTAAGTATAAATTCATGCATTATCTCAATCACCATTCCATTATCTCACTATCTCCAAACCCTAAACTACTAAAACAAACTCCAAACCCTAAATCTTTCAAACAAACTCCAAACTTCCTTCAACAATGAATGATACCATCCGTAAGACATGCATTTTGACCGAGTACAACAAGAGTTTCATCTGCCGGTTGCTGGACATCGAGGGCAGGTTCAGGAGCTACCTTGAGGAAGTTCGGAACGCACTCAAGGACGCCAAAAAAAATGGCTTGAAAGAGTAGCAGATGTTGCAGCTATATGACTATATAGCAACTGCTGAACGAAACCTCCAAATAGCAAAAGAGGAGAGGATGGATATCATAGAAGAGAATAAGACTCTCTATGCATATCTAAGAATTGCATTTTTAGCAATGTAATTCGTTTTTTTTATGTATTTATATATATGTTAATTAATTAAGTTTATTATGCATTCCTCTCCATCATCTTCTTCTTTGTTTTATTTTATTTAATTTGTTTTACAAGCTAATAAACGCAGAAAAACAACAGTGACAAAACTAATTAAGCGAATAATACTTAGAGAAAGAACATAATGATCGATAAAAACACATGCAAATGAATTAATTAGAGAAAGAAAATAATGACTGAGATGACAAAACCTAAATTAAACCATACATATTTACCTAATAATTAGAGAAAGTAAGAGACGATGACAACAACAGTGACGGAGATGATAAAGCGACGATGAGAAAGAGAGAAAGAGACGATGAGAAAGTGTGTGTTTGTGTTTGTTATGTTTGTGTTTGTTATAGGTTTGTGTTTGTGGCTACATTGATCTGTGTTTGTGTGGTTTATATTATGGAAAGTATTCACAACGGTTTTTACACATAAACCCGTTGTCATTAGAGAATATATTAACAACGGGTCCTTAGAAAACCGTTGTTAAAAGGTATTAACAACGGGTTTATATATAACCGTTGTAATTACTTTTCACTAACTTTGCGCCAAATTATTAACAACGGTTATAATGTATTACAGAGTAAACTGTTGTTATTAGTTTTTATATTAACAACGGTTGTGCAAGTTGGACCCGTTGTGAAAACCTAAAACAACGGTTATCAACACATAACCGTTGTAATTAAGTTTAGTAAAATTCGCGCCATCAATTCTACAACGTCTTATGGTGATTTTCGTGAATAAGCGTTGTTAAAGGGGCGTTGTAGTTGCCTGGATTTGTAGTAGTGAACAATATGTAAACTAATGAAAACTAGAGAGAATTGTTGCTTAAGGCTATAAGAAAGTGTACGAGAGTGTAAAAAGATATCCCCTAATGACTGATTAAGGCCCCTATTTATAGTAAAATAGGGGCATAACGTAAAGATCATAGAGTAAGGTCACCTCGATCGGGGACAGGCCACCCTGATAGAGGTCGTGGGAATCCGGCCATTTTGTGTTAATTCTTGATTAAATGCTCAATGGGATCCAAAGTTTAGGATTAAGGCTCCTTAATACACCCGGTTAAATGCAGAATTTGGCATCCAAAGCTTCCCAATTGACTTGGTCTTTGGGCTTCCTTTTGGGCTTGACTTTCATTTCTTTATTTTGATTCAACCCAATGTTCATTTCTTCATGCTCGGGATTCCTTTACTCGATCTTCTCCAAAATGCCATTCCTTTTGCATGTCTTGCTTGGTTTAGCCTCGTGACTTCTTTAGTGCTTGCACATCTGATGGGAAAAGGCTATAGAATCTACATTTCCTAAAAAATACGATAAAAACAAGTAAAGCAACTAGAACACGGACTTAGCTCACAAATACACTAATAAAAGTGTAATATTCCATCAAAACCGAGCTAAAATAAGCGGTAAAATCCTATATAAAATGGACACATCAAAATCCCCCAAGCTAAACCATTTCTTGTCCTCAAGCAAGCAAATATATCCCATCAATTGCATAATCCCAAAACAAGCTAAAAGCATAATGATTCAAAACCCGAAACAATATGGGCATAAGGAATAATGCAAAAGCATGGATGAGATTTACATGACGACGTAGCATGAATGACTATGTATGAACTTTTCGGCTCTTGAATAATCTTTTTGACTTTGGACTCTCACGATTCAGTCATCACCCATTTTATGAAAAGGATTTTTGTGTGAGTAGCACTCACCTATCCTCGATTCATGAGAGTGTGCCCGCAATCTAAAATGGTAATCATTTCACAACTACAAGTTAAAACATTCAAATGCAAGCATGTAAAAGAAGTCAAGGGTAAGAAGAAGGTAATATGTACTAGGTAAGAAAGGGGAACAAATGATTTATGGTATATGGAGCTAAGTCAAGATAGCAACAACCAAATGCAAGGATGCTCAATCCCAAAAATAATCCCAAAATTCCGATACAAATCACAAGAATACTCTCCAAAATTTATGAATAAAACACGAGAGCTTCTTACATCAACTTCTTCTTCTTCTTTCCAATTCAAACCATGCTTCTTTTCATGCTTTTTTTTCACATAATTTTTTCTTTCTTCCATCTTTTTTCATTCATCATTTTTTTTTTCTTTCATTTTCTTTTTCACTTATTTTTTTTCAAGAGCATTAAGACCAACCTCACAATGATATTTAAAGATGAACCAAATCCCAAATAAGCACCTAAACACAACTAACAAAGCTACTATCTCAACAAGGTAGGCAATTTTATATGTAGCTAAGGATAAATTTTGTGAAAGGGTTTAAAAAGGCAATTATAATCATGTGAATGACTCGAAAATGCTAACAACAATGAATGCAATTCTTATAAAGAGATGAAATCAAGATCATACTTGTACGTTTTTGATGTAACACACACCATAAGGAGACCTACACTCACCTAAGTGAGACCGAAAATGGATGCACTGGCCTAGGAGGCTCTACCTTACCATATTGTAGCTTGCCAAAAGTCAAGATCAAGCCTAGTGGTTCCTCATGTCGCAATTATCTCATCAAATAAGAAAGAATCATTTGCATATAAGCTATCATTAGGATAAGTAATAGGGCATAAAACACAATTTTCATGACAAAAGTAGGCTAAATGAACATAAAAAGCAAAAAGCAACACAATTCTCTCAAAATTTTCATTTCTAAATATGCCAATCATACAAAGCATCCAACCAAACCATAAAAATGGCTAAGAAAAGGGCCGAAAATTGAAGCCCTTCCTACCTTTCTTTGCTTTACCACTACCACTTCCCGATGCATCATCTTGGTGACCACTATCACTTGGTTCATCCCTTTGGATAAGAGTGACATATTTACCAATATTTTGGCCACTATCAAGGCTTTCTCCATAGCTATTATATCCTTCATAGCCACAATAGCCACCATTGAAAGCCTCAACTACATAATCCGAACCACAAAAATCCGGACCGGAAGCATAAGTACCTGGATTATAGTTAGAAGAAGGGAATCCACTCGGGGGGGATAGTTATAGAATGATGGGTGTGGTCTCTCGGGTTGGATTACCCCTTGTCTAGAAAAATGGTCATAAATAAGATGCAATGC
The DNA here is from genome assembly GCF_048544455.1 of Silene latifolia. NCBI lineage: Eukaryota > Viridiplantae > Streptophyta > Magnoliopsida > Caryophyllales > Caryophyllaceae > Silene > Silene latifolia. Next base: position 29,643,753 of record NC_133526.1, on the reverse strand, counting down.
AAGTCTTTTATCTTCACGAATAGAAATAACATTAAGACTAAGGTCTAGTATCATATCCATCATGTCTATGCTAGAGGTGGAATGACGTGCTTGAGAGGGTTGACCTCTTGCACGCTGCTCAATGATGGAGGGTGTCTCTTCTCTTAGAGGCAAGTGATAACTGGTAGGTTTAAAGGGGGCATTTCCATGACGGGGTTTGGTATGGACTAATACTTTTAGTTGATTTTTTCATCTGGTAGACTAATTGAATCATTACTACCAATTTTCCAAATCATGTGTGGATGAGAGTTTCTAAACTAATCGCAAGATAGAAAGTATTCATAATCAAGTCCATCCCCTTTTTCCCTTGTAGCATCTAAAGGTCGCATGTCGGTGGTCTCTTGGTTAAAACGGCATAAATGATGAGCAATTTTAGTAATCAACCCACCCATGACAATTACATTATTGTTCTTGTTACATTGTTTGATCAAATTCACCACAAAGTGGTAAGGGATATTTATCCCCATTTTTCATCCCCATTAACATTGAAAAAAGCACCAAGAATTTCAACCTTCGTTCTCCTCACCAAGTAAGACTCATTTCTACCCAACAAAATCCACCCCATAAACCTTTTCTAAATGCGAATTTCGGGGTAGTGAATATATTGATAAGGGACATATTCTCAACCAACAAAGGGGTAGTGAGAAATGGATTGCAATGTTATTTTGGGGTTGTAAAACTCGGGTGATTCAATATGCAAGTTTGTGGGAAATATCGGTATACTTCCCTTAAAATTTAGGATTATAACAAAATTATAATAATGAAATACGAGTCATAAATGAAATTACATAAACAAAAGAAGAGATTGAGAATCAACCTTTGGTCCTAGCAAAATGGCCTAAGAACAAGATCGAAATGATATTCTCCTAATTGTTGCACCCAAGATGCTAAGAGAAATTCCCCTCAATTTGCTAGAATGAGATCCCCAAAATTGATGATTAATTTTTAGGGATGATTAATTTTTAGGGTTTTTGTTTTGTGTGATGAGTGAATTAGGTCAAGAATGAGTAAGTAAAAATGATCTCCCTTTCCCTATTATAACCGAAATAGGAGAAGAAAAGGGGAGATATTTTTTCTTCCTCTTTCTTTGTTTGACCGAGTGGAACAAAAAATAAGGAGAGAAATCTCCTTATTTTTGGTTCATTTTATATTATATAAAATGCGTAAATTTTATCAATTGTCATTTATTTCGTCACGTAATTAATAATTCCACACACAACAGCTTGTAGTCGATTTATTAATACCGGTCTGTAATAATTTATTATGACAATCTCGTATAATATATACTTTAACTATAAATATCGCATATTTATAATTTGCTAATTAAATATAACCGATTACGTTTAATTACGAATTAACATCTTAATTCGTTTAAGCTAACATTATATACATTAATTAAATATAACAGTTTATATTGAATTTATGAATTGACAGTTAATTCGTCTCAGCTAATATTATTTAATTGAATTAAATAATCGTCTCATCATCACATTGACTAACTGTTTAGTCAAATACATGGACTAACCTTTTAGTCATATAAGGCATCAATGTGATTATATTTTCATACAATCACATCTCTCAAACACATCCTTTAGGTGTGACTTTTAGGAACCAGTTGATCACCGCCATCAGTATGATAATAACGTCAAACTTCTAGCAAGCCAACCGTTATTAAGTAAACGTTAATCAACTGATAAAATACTAAGTATACCCTTGTGAACCTATAAGAGATTTATATACGTTATCACACTAACTGTGGAGAACACAAGCTCCAACAATCTCCCACTTGTCCTCACAAGTGTATGTGCGATAACCGATTCTCATATCCTAAAATTTCTCCCACTCAATGTAAAACAATTTGCAAAATCCGTATTCACAAAGGTCGTATTTTACAAGTGATCAATATCAAGAGTGGTTTTCCCGACTAGAGAATAACTTAACTGATAAACGAATCATCATTCGAGCATGGCCATGCATTTCAGTTACAACTCCTCGAGTGGCCCTGAGAAATAACTAAACCTGATAAAGTTTGGATATTTTCTTCAACTCGAATCCTGCAGATATAAGCACAGTATGAAATGACCCAATGACAATCTGCTTAGCCTCCTGTTATGGCAGACCGTGAGAAAGAAACCAAAGTCACCCAAAAACTGCCTTAATCTCAAGAGACAGTCGATAGTCAAAAGAATCGACTCTAGGAACACAATGGACATCCAATCCACGACCTGGCACCGAATGTTTTTAAACATTTAGGACTCCATTACGTTGTCACAATTTTTGTCCTACGAGGTATCGTTATAACTCGCATCTGTGATCGATCAGTCAACCGTTTGACTTATGGCTCGTTGAAACCACCATCAATTAGCTTCACAAAATAATAGCCAGGGTTATCAGCTCATGTAGGCGATTACGGACCAAAACAAATATAATGTAATTCAGTTCACTTTGTGGCGTTCAATGTTGTCGTACATTCCACATGAAAAACAAAATATGAAATAAAACGATGAAGTTATAAATAGTATATGAAAAAGATAATGTATCGCCTCCATAATCAACTACTACAACTCAGGAACATGTTTAATTCCCATGGAAATAACGTGCCCTTCATGCTTATCATATGTCAACGGTTTAGTGAGAGGGTCCGCGATGTTGTCATCCGAAGCAATCTTGTCAATCACTATCTCCTCTTGCTCCACGTAATCACGGATCAGGTGAGCCTTCCGATGTACATGTCTAGACTTGTTGCTAGACTTAAGCTCCTTAGCCTGGAAGATGGCACCTCTATTATCACAATAGATGGTGATCGGTGATACCTGTCGATGTAAGTATCAAAAATAATATTTATAATTTTCCAAACTACAACTAGCAAGCGGTAGTAAGGGTCAATCCGCAGGGAGGTAGGGAATTCTAATTGTTTTAATTTTAGTCTATGAATTTCTGGGGGTTTTGGATTAAAGTTTATCTAAGTCTAAAATGCAATAATAAATAAGCAAAGAATAAAATTTAGAGTAAGAAAATGATAAAAGAAGAGCTAAGACGGTCGGTTCACTATAGCTGCGATGTCACATAATCCTAGGTAACTTCAAAAAACGGTCGCGAAGGATGGGGAAAACAAGTCCTCTCGGTCCATGTTAAATAGTAGCTACCTCTCGGCCTATGCTACCAATCCCTAAGTCTCATTAATACCAACTCTCGTTCTTGATTAATAATTCCTAATGCAAACTAAATCACGATATCTCTCGATCTTAGCAATTTAGTCGTTTTAATTCGTTAATTATTGTCCATTCCTATCTCTCGATCTACGGGATGGTCAAGCTTGAGCATCTATCAAGTCTTCTCTCGGTCTCATTGAAAGATAAAGCTCCTAACGAAACAAACAAAGCAAAACCTGACGCGTAACCAGTCGATCGACCAGGGGTACTGGTCGATCGACCATACCGTGAATCGAAATCGCCTATAATTAATGCCATCTACGCTATAGCTCCCCTACATCTTAGCGGGGTTGATTTAGCTACTCATATTTGTGTTAAACAGCAATAATATTATCAAATAAAGCTAACGAACTCATGCTTAGATTAATTAAATGAACAATTAACATAAAACGATAATTGGCTTTTGGAATTCTAACCTAACAACTCTATACTACGAATGAATTAAAGCAGCGAGTATTAAACGAAGGAACAGAAAATACCGTAGGGAGAATTGAAGAGGAAAGATCGAAACCGAATGTAAAGAAAGCTTTATTGACGGAAAATAATCTAAACTAATGACTATCGAATTGTATATTAAGAACTTGATAATAAAAACTGGATGCTTATTCTGAAAACTAAGGTTACGTTATATAGGAATAACACTGCGTAACCTTTATTCCTAAACCTAATAACAATGGGCTTTGGAATTCTCGATCTTTTAACTTGCGCATCAGCTCGTGGGGTGGTCGATCGACCACTTGGACCAGTCGATCGACCAAGAGCGCTGTACAGTAATGCATTCTGACGAATTCTACAGCGCGCACCGATCTTAAAACAGCTGTCATTTCTTCGTTACTTGGTCAAATCAGGCGTTCTACACGGAGTTGGAAAGCTAAGAGGATAAGATTTCACCTCCAGTTGGAATCACTTGATTATCAGGTCTAGAACTCGAGATATTGCCATCTAAAGCAGGCTGCAATATCGTGAAGTGCTTCTTTGCTTGTTAAACTCGTATGCACCCATGCTTTTGCTATCTTTAGGCCTTGAAAAGCGCACCAAGCTTATTCCTCGAGTCAATACTTCATGTCAAATCCTATTCTAAACACTCCGGGACAGATTCGGTCCATTTTTCGCCATATTCTTCACATTCCTACAAAATCACGCGAAAAGGAAGAAATACACGAAACAAGGGAAATAGTAGCATAAATTACTCAATTGAGCCCTGAAATGCGTGTAGAATGAGGTGTAAAACATCATATAATAGACACGCATCAAACTTCCCCAAACCAAACCCTTGCTTGTCCCAAAGCAAGAACTAGACTCGATCTTAGGACCTAATGGAACGAGTTCAATCTCAGAGCGAAATGCAAAAAGTAAAGCCTAAACCATTTTAATGCTACAAATCAGCAATCAATTAGCAATATGAATCATGCAAACGAGTTATGTAGTCGTTAAAAACTTGTTGAACCGTCAATTATAGAGACTTATCATTATGGACTCTCACCGGTCGCTCATATCACACAATAAAAACGGGTGAGTATATGTAAAGATAGAAAGAAGTAATTTTGTAAAGACTCTCACCTAACTACAACTTATAAGAACATGCCTGCAATCTAATATGAAAATGATCTCTACAACCGTATATATGCATTCCACCAAACAAATGACCATGACACATGCCGAGGTAAATATGGATATGTGAGGTAATGGGTAAGAAGAGGCAAAACATTTATGGGAATGTGGAGGTATAGGTGATCAAGCCAGTACCTAAACAAAACCATATGACAACATCCACTTCCTTACTCAAGATTTTCGATGAAACTAGTGCTAATTATCAAGCACTAAACCCACAACCCAACAACAACTAAACTCCCCAACAATTAGAAATAATACATGGGAGTACAAAATCACCAACTCATAACAATTGCAACATGTGATTTTTTCGAATTTTCTTTTTCTGCCGCAGTACTTAGTCGATCGACCAATGTAGCCGGTCGATAGACTGGAATCTTTTTCGAACTCTTTTTTCTTTTCTCTTCCGTATTCTGTTTTTTTTCCTTTTTTTTTTCTTTCCAAACCTTTTCCTTTCCTTCCCTTTCACCATTTCACCAACATCTCAATAAAGAGTAAAATAACCAAACCGCAATAAACACATTCCCAAAAACTAAGACTACTAGCTTGACAAAGGCAGGCTAAATATGGAATGTAGTTTATGGGACAAAAGGCAATTTGGCTTTGAGGGGCTCATGGGTAAAATGAATAAAGGGAAACCTCTACCACATGTGTCAACAAACCACAAACCGAATGCATACAGGTATTAAGCAGATTATGTTCATATTTATGCAAATTAATGTAACATGTCTCATAAGGAGTACTACTCACATCTTAGATAAACTGGTCATGAATGACACCAGTTATAAGGCTCTAAAACTCAGAAAATGATGTAGTTTGCCAAAATTCTAAGTCAAGTCTCAAGTCCAGCAAATAATTAACGAAAACTCGTAGACTATGCATATGATTCTACTAATAACATGTCAATTAAGCAAGGCTTAGGCATAAAATAGCTGAAAATGCAATGTCATCATTGAAATACTACCGTTCCCACTCGACCTAAATGCTAAAATAAACGTGCAAATTTTTTTGAAATTTTGAGATTTTTCAATTTTTTTGAATTTTTTTTTATATATAAGGGAAATGAAATAACAAATGCAAACCGAAATGCAATAAACATGAAACAGAAATGCAATAAAACATGTGAATGCAATGCAAAAACCCTTCCCCAAACCAAATCACACAATGTCCCCATTGTGCAAAATCATGTAATGAAATAAAAGGGAAACGGGAATTTGCGAAAATTAACTAAATAAGACATGAAAAGGAACCCGGAAACTCACAAGACTTTAAGCGCAACAAAAGGAAACCTCCCCAAACCAGCGTGAGTTAGGAGGTTTCAGTAGCCAGCAGTGCTACCATAGGTACCTGAAAAGACAAACAAAAGTACCGCGCGTAATTCCGAGAAAGCAATTTATGAAACGGTAATTATGTGCACAATAAGGAAAATAAATCGGAGAATAAAGTGGAGAAAAGACTCCCTCAACTCCGCAAATCGACCAAACACAGCAGGGGAATGATCGAAAACAGGTACAGCAGCGGGCAATGGTCGATCGACCACCTTACCTAGTCGATCGACCAACGTGACAGGAACAGAAGCTCCTGGAACTGTAGCGCTCAGTCGATCGACCATACTGGCCAGTCGATCGACTGAAATACCTGTTGTAACTTTTTGATTTCTTCGAATTAGCTCAATAAATTGAGCTAATATGGTCTATGAACCTGCAAATACACATAATAACACGCCCAAAATTGCGCAAAACCCAAAGTAACAGTCTATAGCCTAAATAAATCCTAAGCAAACTTATTAAAGCGAAGTCTCGCGCAAACCGAAACAATAAATAGTCTAAAAGCAATAAAATAGTCTTTAAAAGGTCTAAGAACCGAATAGATCAACGGAAACTGCGGAAAATCTCCGACCAAGGCTTCTGTCTAGATGAAGTAGTTTCCCCAGTGCTCATCTCAGAAGCTGGACTCCACTCTACTCCGACTGGAATACTCAATGGATCATCTCTAGCATCTTCCTAAGCACGGCCATCATCTTCTAGCTCCTCACACTCAAGATCCGACTCCGAAATTTTTACTGGCTCCTTCTTCTTGGGCTCCTCATCTGGCTCCTCATCCGTGCCATAGCTAAGACATCCTAGACCGCCTCTCTGAATAATGGGCTCCTTCACAGCTGGAGCAACCAGTGGTTCTTTCTTCCCCAAACCGGTTCCTGCAACATCCAAAATAAGAGAATCGTCCTTCAATTTGCTCCCATTCTGGGGCGGAGGTGTCATAACAAGAATAGGCACAGATAATGAAGGAGGAGTGTCAGTAATTACAACATAAGACTTACGAGTAGAAATCGCATTACAAGTCACAGGACACATAACATCTTTCTTCCTATAAGTCTGGGCAAAACTAATGGACTGCTTCCCCACCTTAAAGGTCAGTGTCCCTGAGCCAATATCAATAACTGCACCAGCACTGTGCATAAAGGGTCTACCCAAAATGATAGGAATGTGGGCATCCTCGGGTATGTCTAACACAATAAAGTCAACTGGGAAGAAGAATTTTCCTATTTGCACAGGAATATCCTCTAGGACTCCTATGGGGTGGACCGCAGAACGATCAGCCATTTGCACTGTCATATTAGTGACCGCAAATCTAGTCAATCCTAATCTCCTAGCAAGACTTAAAGGTATGACACTAATACTAGCCCCTAAATCACATAATTCCTTCTCAATTGAGAAGGTACCAATATTATAAGGGACTGAAAAGCTACCCGGGTCAGCTAACTTGTGTGGAGTAGTGTGAGTCAAATAAGAGCTAGATTCTTCAGTTAAATTAACAGACTCGACCCTATCAAGTTTCCGCTTCTTTTTTAAAAGCTGCTTTATGAATTTCATATAAGCGGGAACTTGACTTACCAACTCAAGAAAAGGTACTTGCACATTAAGACTATGAATGACATTTTTAAATTTTTAAAAATATACCTCATCCTTCGTTGGCACCAGCCTCTCTAGATATGGGGCTTGCAAAAGTAACTTAGCCCTCTCCTCTAGGTCTCTCATACCGGCATCAGTGGACTTAGGCTGAAAATCCACTACTTTATCCTTGTTGTAGCTCGAACCTGCTTCAGACCGTCTCAGGAATGAACCATTGACCGTCGTAGGGTCATACTTTGGAATCGGAACGGACCCATCAGCATCTGGATCTTGCCTCGATGATTTCGGAGCTGTAGTACTCCGAAACAAGTAGTCCCTCAAATTATCTGGCATTGGAGGACGAAATGGCTCATCATCAGCTGCCTTTTCAGTCGATCGACCCGTGAGGTCGGTCGATCGACTGGCTTCCTCAGGACCAGAAACTGCACTATTGCGCGGACTGGTCGATCGACTGGGTGATGTGGTCGATCGACCGTGATTACTGTTGATCGTCTTTTTCTTGCCCCTTTTCTTTTTCCCTTTTTCAGCATCTTTCTCAGGTCCATCAAGAGTTGACCTGCTCCTCAGCGTCATTGCATGTACGGTCTCAATACGCTGATTCAGAGAGTGAAATTGACTCGGTATCTGAGCTGCATTCTTATCTAATGTAGCAAATTGAGATTTCAGCTCCGCGATTGAGACCTCATTCGCCGCATTACTTTTCTGTACCTCTACCATAAGCATTTGCACTAGACTTATCAACTCGCAACTTCATTATTTGACTCTTCTTTGTGACGGAGTGGATGGTGGTGGGGCTTCATAAGGAGGCACATATGGTTGATGCGGTGAAGTAGGAGCGTAATTATACGAATTGTCGAGCTGAAGTTGATGAAAAGCAAACATCTTCACATTAGGGCTCCTGCATGCCTCAGATGTGTGTCCCGCTCCGCCGCATCTCCCACAAAACGGCACCTGCTGCTCCTGAGAATGGAACATAGGTGGACCCTTCTGAAGTACTGTAGATAGTACCTGTAGGACCTAACAAAACAACACTAGAGGAAATGATAAGAACTGCCTCAAGGTACTCAGTCTTCCCTTGAGGCGAAACACAGACTAAAATAAAAAAAAACAACTAAAACTAGCGCTTCCTCCCCGGCAACGGCGCCAAAATTTGATACCTGTCGATGTAAGTATCAAAAATAATATTTATAATTTTCCAAACTACAACTAGCAAGCGGTAGTAAGGGTCGATCCGCAGGGAGGTAGGGAATTCTAATTGTTTTAATTTTAGTCTATGAATTTCTGGGGGTTTTGGATTAAAGTTTATCTAAGTCTAAAATGCAAAAATAAATAAGCAAAGAATAAAATTTAGAGTAAGAAAATGATAAAAGAAGAGCTAAGACGGTCGGTTCACTATAGCTGCGATGGCACATAATCCTAGGTAACTTCGAAAAACGGTCGCGAAGGATGGGGAAAACAAGTGCTCTCGGTCCATGTTAAATAGTAGCTACCTCTCGGCCTATGCTACCAATCCCTAAGTCTCATTAATACCAACTCTCGTTCTTGATTAATAATTCCTAATGCAAACTAAATCACGATATCTCTCGATCTTAGCAATTTAGTCGTTTTAATTCGTTAATTATTGTCCATTCCTATCTCTCGATCTACGGGATGGTCAAGCTTGAGCATCTATCAAGTCTCCTCTCGGTCTCATTGAAAGATAAAGCTCCTAATGAAACAAACAAAGCAAAACCAGACACGTAACCAGTCGATTGACCAGGGGTACTGGTCGATCGACCATACCGTGAATCGAAATCGCCTATAATTTATGCCATCTACGTTATAGCTCCCCTACATCTTAGCGGGGTTGATTTAGCTACTCATATTTGTGATAAAAAATGCAATAATATTATCAAATAAACCTAACGAATTCATGCTTAGATTAATTAAATGAACAATTAACATAAAACGATAATTGGCTTTTGGAATTCTAACCTAACAACTCTATACTACGAATGAATTACAGCAGCGAGTATTAAACGAAGGAACAGAAAATACCGTAGGGAGAATTGAAGAGGAAAGATCGAAACCGAATGTAAAGAAAGCTTTATTGACGGAAAATAATCTAAACTAATGACTATCGAATTGTATATTAAGAACTTGATAATAAAAACTGGATGCTTATTCTGAAAACTAAGGTTACGTTATATAGGAATAACCCTGCGTAACCTTTATTCCTAAACCTAATCATAATGGGCTTTGGAATTCTCGATCTTTTAACTTGCGCATCAGCTCGTGGGGTGGTCGATCGACCACTTGGACCAGTCGATCGACCAAGAGCGCTGTACAGTAATGCATTCTGACGAATTCTACAGCGCGCACCGATCTTAAAACAGCTATCATTTCTTCGTTACTTGGTCAAATCAGGCGTTCTACACGGAGTTGGAAAGCTAAGAGGATAATATTTCACCTCCAGTTGGAATCACTCGATTATCAGGTCTAGAACTCGAGATATTGCCATCTGAAGCAGGCTGCAATATCATGAAGTGCTTCTTTGCCTGTTAAACTCGTATGCACCCATGCTTTTGCTATCTTTAGGCCTTGAAACGCGCTCCAAGCTTATTCCTCGAGTCAATACTTCATGTCAAATCCTATTCTAAACACTCCGGGACAGATTCGGTCCATTTTTCGCCATATTCTTCACATTCCTACAAAATCATGCGAAAAGGAAGAAATACACGAAACAAGGGAAATAGTAGCATAAATTACTCAATTGAGCTCTGAAATGCGTGTAGAATGAGGTGTAAAACATCATATAATAGACACGCATCAATCGGGTCATTCGAACTAGGAACTATGGTTAGTCCTTGTAAGAATTGAGGCATCTATATAGCTTCCTTTGCTGCTTCCGAAGCGGCATAGTAATCGGATTCAGTAGTAGAATCTGCTACAACATCCTATTTGGAACTCTTCTAGCTGACCGCAGCACCATTAAGAGTGAAGACGAATCCAGACTGAGATTTCGAATCATCTCGATCTGTTTGAAAGCTAGCATCTGCGTAACCGATTGCGCATAGCATAGTATCTCCTCCATAAGTCAATACCCAATCCTTAGTCCTCCGTAGGTACTTAAGGATGTTTCTAATAGCTATCCAGTGTGTTTCACCTGAATTCTTTTGGTACCGACTCGTCATACTCAATGCATATGCCACGTCTGGACGTGTGCATATCATGGCATACATGCTTGATCCTATTGCAGATGCATAAGAAATACGACTCATGCGTTCAACCCCTTCAGGTGTCGTAGGTGACTGAGACTTGCTCAAATGCATCCCAGACGTCATTGGAAGGTTCCCCTTCTTGGAGTTTGTCATGCTGAACCTCTCAATAATCTTATCCAAATAAGACTCCTGACTCAGTGATAACATCCGTCGTAATCTATCTCGGTAGATACGGATTCCCAATATGCGTTGTGCCTCACCCAGATCTTTCATCTGGAAATGGTTCTTCAACCATCCTTTAACCGAAGATAAGAGAGGAATGTCATTCTGTAGATACCTCATTTCTGCACCTCTCGCAAACCACCCGGTGATGATTGGGCCGCATGTTTGATACGCGGAACGATTTGTGACAGTTCGTAAGATTATCGTCAAGTGATTGCTCAAATATTAATGTCTACCTCTTAGTTGTCATCTACGTCCCGATACGGTCGTTTTGACAGTAATTAGAGTACATTCGGAGTCCGGGCCTAAAACCGTCTCCATTTTCTGATAACCGTTAAATCCCGAGTCAGAATGTTCTGGAATGTTCCGGATATTTCTATTCCATATTTCATAAATTTTATCTTTTAGTAAGCAATTTCCCGTAATATTCACATAAGATATTAAGGAAAACCGAATTATTTCCATCCTACCATAACTCAAACACGGAAATCTTTCTTCTGCAGGAGGAAACCACTTGGGAATAGACGCAGCAGGTGCTGCGCCTCTTCCAAGAGACGCGATGGGCTCTTTGCGCCTCTTCCCAGGCCCTTTTCTGCGTATTTCTCGTATCTTTTTCATATCTTTCCGAGATTCACTTCCAAAGAGTCTCCGAAACCCTAATTCCTTCACGTGATTAGTATAAATAGGAGCCTTCGCTCCTCATATTTCTCACGCGAGTGTCCGCCCTTCTCTTCTCCCTTTGCATTCTAGACTTTGTTCTTACTTTTTGGCGTCTACGTGCTTGAACTTTCGACCACGTAAGCTCAGATCTTTCTGAGTACCAGCCTCCCCGTTGCATGACCGACCAATTTGACCAACTACACTCAATCAACTTAATTAATTAATCGTTTTCCTCTTTTGAGGGCACTTTCTTTGCATTCGCGTCGAGCATCACTAATCGATATCTTAGTCCTTCTCGTTTCGTCAACATGTAAGTCTGAGGGTGTATAATCCTTATTTATTTATTGTATTTATCTTTTGTATCATCATCAATTGTAAGGTTCATGTCGAGAATACCGTTAAAACCGATTTATAAAACCTCGTTTAAAACCCTTTTCACGGATTTCCAGTAGATAACCGTCGAGAAAGGACGCAAAGAATCGCCGCGCCTCTTGAAGGAGCGCAGATTCTGCTGCGCCTCTTCGTGAGGCCTGCCGCGATTCTCGCTTCCTTTCTTCTTCGTTAAATCCTCTGTTATTCGTTCCAAAATCCTTTTGTTTGTTTCGTTTTGTTTGTTTATTCTTCGCCATAATAGCATATAATTCACATGTATATTATAACCATCATCACTAACATGCTTTAATCATCGCAAATCCGACTTAAATCCCTAATAATCTCATATTTGCGGGTTTTCGTCATTAAATTCAATTCCGGGTTGTAGAGATTCAATTCATCAATATTGGGTTTCTGGAATTCGTCTTTGATATAGTTTTCATCTGTCTTTTGTCATATTTATCACATATTCGTCATTAATCCATCGTATCTAACCTAATTAATTGATTTAATTTGTTTAGTTTGTTAATATTTTTCACTTCTGTCATTATTCCATCTTGTAATTAATCCATCATAATTCCGTCTCATTCATATTTTACTGTTTTCACGACCCATTCATATGTTAAATAACATGCTAATCACTTTCATCCGAGTAAATATATTAATCGATCATTAAATTCACCAATTAACATTGATGGCTTGCAATTACGGCTTCAGCTGGGACCGAGCCAAAGGAACAGGACGCAGTGTCTGCTGCGCCTATTCCAAAGGACGCAGCTCTGCTGCGCCTTGTTCTGGCTGAGTTCTGTCCCTGAACTCCGTTTCTGCCTTGACCTAGTTTGTTTAGACTACGTATTAATTGACTATTAACCGTAATATCACGCTAATTCCTGTTCATTAGTTTATTTTATTCTTTTATTCCTTTTTTCTCAAATTATCCGTTTTAAAGGTATTTTTGACATAAATCGCCTAATCCTTTGTAATTAATGTAATTTTCATTATCGTAATTTATAATTGTTGTATTTCTTTTATTGCTTGTATGTTTTCACATGTAAATGAGCATTAAATCCTACTTCGACCCGAATTGTATGCTAACTATTTGTCAACCGACTTAGTATTAATTCTCACATGCTAGGATTAAAACTTGGATGTTGCATTGCATGCATATAGCCGACGATATATCAAGTACGAATAACTTCCCTAATCATTAGTAGAGGCCGCTATCGAGGCGGGCGGGATTAGGTGTTCGATCAAAAGAGCTTCCTAATACGTACCCTCACCCCTTACTCCAGATATATGTGAACACCCGTGTTCATTGGCATCCACGAGAGTCATTTTAGACATAGAATGCTAAGGGTAACGATTGCTTAGTGTTCATGTCTCTACTTTGTGTCTTGACATGACACGAGGTACTCGAACGGTTCCAATTTCCCATAAAAATTGGTGGCGACTCCATACAAATGCAAACGCTTGTTTCCCAAGCGCCCCCGTGGCCCCCGCTGTCCACAGTTTGGCGACTCCGCTGGGGATAATACACTTACGTGTAGCCAAGGGTGAAACTTGAACAAGGTTAGGGAATAGTTTGTACAAGACAATTGTCGGTTTTCATAACTCGGTCTTCCTAGACCGTTTTATTCGGCCTTCCTAGGCCCAACCCAACCCATTCGACCAATCGTCCCGTCTAAACGGTCCTAATTCTTATTTGGGCCTAAGGATGGATAGCGATTGACGTTATCCATACCATGATGCTTACTCTTGTTTGTATCAAGGACCTTCACTACTTGAGGAAATTGACTAGGAATCGGCCTTACTCTTGTTTGGCACGAGCCTCTCCACAGACTTCGGGTTTGATGGTTCGGTATGGCAACCCACCCTTTAAACCAAAACCTTTTCTAAATGCACTCAGCATCCCGTTATAATGCTTGTATAAATGTGTGTACCTTACATGATCACCATTTCTAAACAAAACCATGACGTTTTTTTCAAAAAAAAAAACCAAAACCCTTTTTCAAGCAAAATTTCGAAATAGGCTTTCAACTAGCGCAAAATCCGGTCAAAACTCTGTCCATTTGTCGTGTCAAAATTCGGGCCACAAGCCCATTTCAAAACCTCACTTCGAGTCCACTTCTACAACTACACTACAGTTGACTAGGACACCCATTTTCAAAGACCTTGTCTTTCTTCAAAACTCACTCAACACAAGTGGCACACACCCACTTCACGAGTCAAAACTTTTCCTCTTTTAGCAAGTGTGTTAGAATGGCCGATCGTGTTTTGATTCGTCGCCGATCTCTTATCCAGTTTCCAAGATGCCCGGATCAAGTGATGAAGCAAACTTCAACCAACTTCAGAATAGTAATGATCGAATCCTAGCCGCGCTAGCCCAAATGCAATCTACTCAAGAACAAACCTATGACCGCCTTGAGCTCATCGAAGGCCGTATCTTTGCCGTGGAGGGAAGGTTGCCTCCTCATGAAAGTGAAGTACTACGTGACTCTGACAACGAATCCAAGGACGAAAATCCTCTCATGGGGATGACTGTAGCTGAGAAAAGACTCCAATACCTAGAGGAGCAACTGATGTACCTTAAGGGTGACGACATTTATAGAGAGAACAATCGCAAGTATGAAGCCGTTAATCCCAAATTACCAACCAACTTTAGTATGACGCATATCCCTAAGTTCAAGGGACACGAGAACCCTTTGAACCACATCCGTGCCTTCAAGGATTACATGTCTATCAAAGGCATCAAGCCCGAGATGTTCTTAAGGATCTTTCCTTCATCTCTTGATACCATCCCAAGGCAATGGTTCTACTCTTTAGATCACAAGAAGGTCGCTACTTAAGAAGATGCCGCAATCGAGTTCTCCAAGCAATATGCGGATAATGCCGAGATCCAAGTCAACATGCGTACTCTAGAGTTTCTTACCCAAAATGACAAAGAAAGATTCACCGACTTCCTAAGTAGGTGGAGGAAGACTAGCACTCAACTAGTGGAACGCCCGGACGAGGCTACTCTTGTGGAGAAGTTTGTGGATAATCTCAAGCCCATCTATGCTAATCATTTGAGATACCAAAACATCAAGACTTTCAAAGACTTGACCGTACTAGGGACAAGGATTGAAGACGACATCCGTAAAGGACTCTTGTCCAAAACGGTAGGTCGAGGATATCAAGGGTCCACAAGTCGTTCATACGGCTCTACTAGTAAGACCGATGAAGTTAACCTTCTCGAGCCATCCAAGAAAACTACCCCACCAAGGAAATTTACAAACCTTGGGGACACTTACTCCAATGCTCTAAAGAGGTTAATGAAGCAAGGTAAACTCCAACCCATTGGACCTACTCCCGAACCCGAAAGGAAGTCCAAGTTTTGGGACGAGAATTCGTACTGTGAATACCATAGGGGCAAGGGGCACGACACAGAAAAATGCTACAAGTTGAAAAACGTGCTTCAAGACATGATCGAAGATGGTCGATTACCAATACCACCGGGAGGTAAACCCAACAACACTCAGAATCCTCTTGGAGTTCTAGTGATCACAAGTGATGAATCTACCTTAGATTGCTCACACCTCATTTCTCCCATCGAAAATGAAATTCATGCAATCGAGAATGAAGGGCTCTACTCTACCATCTCCCCTACCATCCCCGACTTCATCACATGGGCAAGGAGTGTAGATAGACAAGTTTGGGAACTAGAAAATATGGTAACAACCTTACGCAATCCCAACGCAATACCCGAAGAACGTGTACGATTAATCTTCTCTCAAAATGCCACTATGCAAGAAATAATCACCGTGGTCGATAAACTAGTCGATCAAATCATACGACTAGAAGATGATATCATGAGAATGAGGGAATTAGCTACAATCAATGGAGTTTGGGCCGATGATGATGAGGACGAATATCTCATTAAAAACTCCCTAGTCAAAGAAATAGTCCAAAATGGTGAAGACCAAGATGTGGACCACCTGACTCGTTCGGGTCGTCCATATCAAAACGCTACTCAAAACGTTCCAACCAATGTTGTTACACCAAATGACAACGAGGATGACTCCACTGATCATTTGCTCAAGCAATTGCAGAAAACAAAGGCTGATCTTTCAGTCTGGCAACTAGTAGCAAGCTCATTCCCACATCGCCAAGCTTTACTGCAAGCTTTGGCCAAACTAAATGTAGCACATAACTCCACTCCTGAAGATGTACTCAACTTGGTCTTCCAAGAATCACCTAAGCTAAGTAATCCTATTACTTTCTCAGACGAAGACTTGCCACCTTTTGGCGCTAGTCACAACCTTGCTCTATACATCACTATCATTTGTCTAAAGAAGAATGTGCCAATGACCTTGGTGGATGATGGCTCCGCGGTCAACGTCATACCCCTCAAAACGGCATACAAGCTGGGCATAAAAGAGTGGGATTGGACCCCTACCAATCAAGGTGTGCGTGCATATGACGGTACACGACGAAAGGTAGTAGGACTTGCTAACTTAACCATAGCCACGGGACCAATCGAACGAAAGGTTAGCTTCCAAATAGTGGACATTGAAGTTTCATTCAACATACTTCTGGGAAGGCCTTGGATTCATGCTTCCAAAGCGGTAACATCCACCCTTCATCAAAAGATCAAGATCCCACTAAATGGCAAAGTAGTGACGATCACTTCGTCACCCATCAGGGCAATAATCGAAAAACAGTCGAACAATCAAGTCCTTACGGATCCCGTATACGAACTTGGGGGCTTCCAAAGTGTAAGCGTCATAGAAAGTTAGTTGGCACCCTTATACTATAATCCCTACTCTAACTTGGTGGTCAATCACATACTCAAATCCCAGGGATACTTTCCTGGAATGCCTTTGAACCCTATTCGGAAGAATACCTTCGCACCATACAAGCAAGGCAACTCGACAAAGATACCAATTGGACTAGGGTACGAACCTACAAAAGAGGAGGTTCTCGAAATGCTCGCCCAAGTCCAAAACCGCAAGCACAGAGGAGTCCAAATGAGGCCCTATCTCCCCACTTTGAATGGGTACTTTGTTCGAGAAGGAAGTCTATAACCCTTTCACGGATTTCCCGAACCTTGGCATTATCTCGAGAGGAAGTTAGCCGGAATCGAGATCTTTCACGATTGCTACTTCATCCCTCCAGAAATGGTTCCTACCGTCAAAACCCGTCAAGCACCTTGCTTAGACGAACAAGCCGTTAGCCTATTGTTTGGAGAAGATCGATTCGTTAGGGCCGCGCAGGATGAGATCATTACTATGATACTTCAAGACGATCGTTTCAACCCCACCGCGTTAATCACAGAAACCGACGCAAGACAGCAGAAAGGATGGAGAAAATCTATCAAATGGACCAACAATCAAGGAAGACTCTTCAAGCTCACCACTGGAGAAGGAGAGATGTTCAAAGGAGAACCAGAAGACGATGAGTTCGAGTCGGAGTCGGAGTCAGAGTCGGAGTCTAGAGAAGTCATTAGAGAGTCTACTCCTGTCGTCATCCCCACTCCCTTCGTTTCTCCTAGCTTAGTCTCGAGTAGTCACAGTAGTTCGGGAAATGCCCCAACCACTGTCCCTTTGCCGCCACTGACCATGGATCAGTTGGCTTCTTTGTTTCAACTTTACTCAAATTTTAATATGAATAAATCAGGTTCTGCTTACTCTTTGTGTTATCTTGAGTGCAATTCTGTTTACGATGATACTGAGGATGACCAAGACCCAGACTTAATCGAAATACCTCCCTACGTAGCCAAAGAAATATTACAGGAAGGAGAAGAGGACCAGTAATAGAGGACACCGAACCCATCAACGTAGGAACCGAACAAGAACCCCAAGAACTTAGGATAGGGACTACCTTGAGCTCTACCGAAAGGGCCGATTTCATAGATCTCCTAAATGAATTCAAAGACGTTTTCGCTTGGTCCTACAAAGACATGCCAGGGATCGACAGGGATATCGCTGAACATAGGATTCCGATTAAGCCAGGTTTCAAACCTGTGAAACAGAAGCTTCGACGAATGAGAACGGAATGGGCTCTAAAGATTAAGGAAGAAGTTGACAAACAATTCAAAGCCGGATTCATCAAAGTTTCCGAGTATTCTGACTGGGTAGCTAACATAGTACCCGTACCCAAAAAGGATGGGAGAATCCGTGTTTGTGTTGACTTTAGGGACTTAAACAAAGCAAGTCCAAAAGATGACTTCCCTCTACCTCACATCGACATATTGGTAGACAATACTGCTGACCATGCATTACTATCCTTCATGGATGGGTATGCGGGTTATAACCAAATCAAGATGGCCATGGAAGATATGCACAAGACCGCGTTCGTCACCCAATGGGGAACCTACTGCTATACAGTAATGCCGTTTGGATTAATCAACGCCGGAGCTACATATCAACGCACCGCAACTATCCTCCTACATGACATGATGCACAAAGAGGTTGAGGTATATGTAGACGACATGATTGTCAAATTTAAGGAAAGAGAGGGACATATCGCGAACCTTCGCAAATTCTTCGCAAGACTACGAAAGTACAACATGAGGCTCAATCCTCAGAAATGCACGTTCGGGGTAACATCCGGTAAACTCCTGGGATACGTTGTTAGCCAACGAGGTATAGAAATAGATCCTTCCAAAATCAAAGCTCTGATTGAAATGCCACAACCTCAAAAAGAAAAAGAAGTCAGAGGATTCCTAGGAAAGGTGCAATATATAAGTCGATTCATATCGAAACTTACGATGATTTGCGAGCCTATCTTCAAGAAACTCAAGAAAACGGACCACACTATGTGGGATGATGATTGTCAAAAGGCATTCGACCGGATCAAGGAGATATTGGCTAAACCACCAGTGCTCATGCCTCCACAACGAGATCAACCTCTTGGCTTATATCTTACAGTAACCGAAACGGCCATGGGTGCCATGCTGGCACAAACTGTAGGAAGTGAAGAAAGAGCTATCTACTACCTTAGTAAGAAGTTCTTGGAGTACGAGTGCAAATACTCACAACTCGAAAAGACATGCCTCGCTCTTGTGTGGGCAACGAAGAAGCTACGCCATTACATGCTTAGCTACTCCGTCAAAATATACTCCAAAATGGATCCAGTCAAATACCTCTTCGAGAAACCCGTCCACAACGGACGTCTAGCAAGATGGACCTTGATGCTTTCAGAATTCGACCTCAAATACGTGCCACTGAAGGTTATAAAAGGTCGCGCCGTCGCCAAATTCTTCGCAGAAAATCCTATCGATGACGCACAAACGATAGATACTTGGTCATTTCCAGACGAGGATATACTCCAAACTGATGTAGACTCCTGGGACCTGTACTTTGATGGAGCATCAAACTTAAGAGGATTCGGAATAGGAGTGTTGCTCATTTCTCCTGAAGGTGAGCATACACCAATTCTTTGTCAAACTCGACTTCGAGGTGACAAACAATTTGCGAATCACGAAGCTTGTCTTATTGGACTACAAGCGGCAGTGAGTTTAGGCATCAAAAACCTTCGAGTGCATGGGGATTCATCGCTAATCATTAACCAAGTTACAGGATCTTGGAAAATCCGAAGCGAAAGCCTCGCACCTTATCAAGCTAGAATAGACCAAGTCGCTCAATTCTTCGATCACGTAACCTACCTACACCTACCTCGGGAGGAAAATCAATTTGCAGATGCTCTTGCGAAACTTGCATCATTGATTAATATGCCAGATCACATGGTGGAAATGCCTTTGTGCATCGAACGACGGTCAGAGCCGGCTTATGTCCACCAAATCACCGATGAAGAGGAAATCGCGCAGGAACCCTGGTTCCAAGCAATCCTGAATTTTAAGCTTAATGGTACCTACCCACCAGATATGGATAAGAGGGGACAACGTGCTATACGCCTACTAGTTTCCCAATACATTCTGATGCAAGGAGAATTATACAAAATAACACCTCTTGGTGTAGTCCTACGTTGCCTTGATCATTCACAGGCACGAAAGGTGATGGAAGAAGTCCATGACGGAGAATGTGGTCCTCACATGAGTGGGCCCATGATGGCAAAGAAAATCACACGATTGGGATATTATTGGACCACAATGGAGTCCGATTGCATCAAATACGTAAGACATTGCCACAACTGCCAAATCTTCGGGAATGTACAACATGTCCCTCCTTCATTACTCTATACAATGACATCCCCTTGGCCATTTTCTGCATGGGGAATTGACATAATCGGGAAGATAACCCCAGCCGGAACAGGAGGTCACTATTTCATTATAGTAGCGATTGACTATTTCACCAAATGGGTAGAGGCGGCTTCCTACACTGGTCTTACGGCTAAAAATGTGGCAAAGTTCATACAAAACAACATCATCTTTCGATATGGTTGCCCACATGAGATCATTAGCGATAACGGATCACATTTCCAAGCTGAAACCGAGCAATTGCTAGCCAAATACAAGATTAAGCATCACCACTGTTCGCCCTATAGACCACAGACTAACGGCGCGGTAAAGGCGGCAAACAAGAATGTTGTCACAATCCTCAAGAAAATGATTGACAACTATAGAGATTGGCCAAGCAAGATACCCTTTGCTTTATGGGGGTATCGTACATCTGTCAGGACGCCCACTGGGGCTACTCCCTTCTATTTGACCTACGGCATGGAAGCTGTACAACCAGTCGAGCTAGAAATACCATCCTTGCGTATTTTGCTAGAAAGTCAAATCCCGGAAGCCGATTGGAAAAGGGATAGATATGAAGAATTCATCCTCCTGGATGAACGTAGGCTGCGCGCCTTGCATAATGTCCAAACATATCAAGCACGTATCAAACGGGCTTTCAACAAAAGGGTTAGGCCAAGGAACATCAAAGAAGGAGACTTAGTGCTCAAATCGGTTAGAGCTCTTTTACCTGTTGACCCACGAGGAAAATTCAAACCTAATTGGGCCGGACCATTTCTAGTCAAATCCATACTCCCAGGGGGTGCGGTTAGGATCACAGACCTAGATGGGAATGAGTTTTCAAACCCAACAAACCTTGACCAATTGAAACGATACTATGCCTAGAATAGGAATGAAAACGCGCCTCGCGTAACCCCACGTGTCGCTCTTGCTGCACTAAATAAACGGCCCCTGACCAAGCTGAAATAAGCTAAATGTCACTGTGCTCTTGCATTTTGACAAATTTGTCATCCTCGTATCATCAAACAAACTAAATTCGCACCTTCAGAGTAAGCAAAAGCTCATGCTTATTTTCTACGTTCATTACAAGCTCTTGCTTCGAACAATTATTCTTTTACATTTACTCGAACTACGCGCAAGAGTTTGATTTCGCTTTTTTTTAAGTGAATACGTAGGCAATCCTTCACGGGATTCAACCCATCATATCTAAAGTGTAAATAGAAGGACATTTGCATTGCATTTGAAATTCGACAAGAATAATAGATAGAAAATCACCACGGTTTCATAGCCACTTAACCTTTTTATTTCAATTCATTTTCTTCTAATAATAATACGCTACATAATAAAAAAAATAGAATAGGCTAGGATTCTAAAAATCCCTCCTTTTTATTACAACAACAATAATAATAATAATAATAATCAAAATAAAGAGACTTGGGCTATTCCTCCATCTTCCCCTTGCCCTTGTCATTCTTGTCATATTTCTTGTCACGATCTCGAGCCGGACGCTCTTGCGCCACTTCAGACCTAATCACCAACGGTCTTTCTCGAGGTCTAGCTTTTCCATTCTTGCCAATCACCATTTCCGCGACAGGAGCAGTCTTTGGTTTCTTCGAAGGATGAATGACTTGAAACCCGGCTTCTTCTTCTCCCTCTGTCAGATGCTTCTCCTTCTCTTTCTCTCCCTCGCGCACCTTGTAGTCGATAGGCTCGCGCTTCCTCAATTTCTCGCGCTCTTCCGGAGTTGTAGCCTTTCTCCACCTCAGATAAGAATCCGACACCCATAAAGCATTGGCGGAGAAATTCAAGAACCACATGTTTCTTTGGGCCCATTTGATAGCCCACTCTCTTCGGCTCTCCGTAGTAAGCGCCATAGCAGTCTGCGGGACGGTATCAAGCCTCGGAATCGTCTGTTTCAGCCCAACTTGCCTCATCAGCCTTTCCGGAAAGATGCATACCATAAACTCCAGTCCGGGAATGCGCACCGACCTAGTGGGATCCAAAGAAGACACTCCAGTGACGTACTTGAGGTGCCACCACGGTACGACCCACCTGATCAACGGGCCATCATCACTCTTCAGCTTGTTCTTCCAATAATCACAGACCCGGGTGAAGTCCACCATATACAACCGCGTCCTCATCGCAATCGAACGAGCGTGATAAGAAAGCGCATGAACTGGGGGCTCGATCAAGCGGAGCCGTTCCATAAGCCAAACCTACCATAAAGCAGGTATTAGACATCGAAAAAAAAAAAAAAAACGAAAACGAAAAAAAAAAAAAAAAAAACGAAAACGAA
Organism: Silene latifolia; assembly: GCF_048544455.1. Lineage (NCBI taxonomy): Eukaryota > Viridiplantae > Streptophyta > Magnoliopsida > Caryophyllales > Caryophyllaceae > Silene > Silene latifolia. The sequence goes on along the minus strand of NC_133526.1, from coordinate 29,621,053 downwards.
AAAAAAAGAAAGAGAAGAAAAAAAAAGAGTGTCTTTTACCTGCAAAATGACGGGACTCCCCAAATACGGTAGATCGCGGTTGGATTTCCTATTATCCAAACCCAAAATAATCTCTCCTAAGCATAAGCAAGCTGGGCTCCTGCGCAGCTCCATCTGCTCAACAAGGCCCAGAAGACGGGGATCACCTCTCAAGTCTTCATCAACATGCCCTAGGAAGACATACACATGCAACAAGCAAAAGCCAAATGCCCTCCGCCTAGCAACATGACAAACGGTGGGGTCGGCCCTGTTGATAAATCGATCTATGAATTCCAACATCCTCACACCTTTTGAGGTAACTAGTCGGTCCACCTCAAGTCTAGTCAATCCAAGCAAATCTCTAAATTTGCTTTTGTACCCTTGAGAAGTAGAAGGAATGGCAGGCAAATGTTCGGGGTCTCATCCACCAATAGCAGCAATTTCTTCAGGAAAGGGGCAAATATCACCTCCAGGGAACGCAAAAACATGGTAATTCGGGTCCCAATAGTCAAGGCAAGCATCCAAGAACGGTTTCACAACCTTGATAAGTTTCAAACTCAACAACGATCCAAAGTTATAAAAGCCCATATCATGCTTCTCCATATTTGAAAATTCATTGGTTCATTCCTTCAAGCGGATCTCTAAAGTATTCATGATGAGAAAATTTATTTTGAAGAATTTTGTGTAATTAGACGAAGATGAGACGGAAGATTTGTGTGAATAAAAGCTCCATCGACGTTTCTATTTATACTAATTGTTGTTTCCAAAAATCCGTCAGAATAGAACAACCTGGGAACAGGCGCAGTACCTGCTGCGCCTCTTCAAAGGGACGCAGCTCATGCCGCGCCTCTTCCTGAGCTTCACTTCTGTGATTTTCCGCGTTGGATCTTTCCTAATTACATAACGAATAATTTCCTATTCCTACAGGTTATTATTTTGGTAAATACGGGAAGATTATCATGTTTCAGGTTTCCTAATTTCGCGGGCACGCATTTCGAGGCGACATCGACATTTCTGCCACTATATCACACTTGTATATTTTCATTTTAGGAAATAAATTTCATTTTCATTTTAGGAAATAATTTTCATTTTAAATATTAATTTATATTCTTTAATTTCATTTCTAAACTTATAGATTTCTATTTTTTCTTTTTTTAGGGGGTAACCCTCCCTACCGTCCGGTCATTTCCGGCAAAATTTTTGCATTTTTGCATTTTCCGCGTTCTTTTGAGTCTCTCATTTTGCGCTAATTAAGGCCATATGTATATAAAAATGAATGCTTTGCGTGTTTTTTTTTTATGTAAATTTCGGCAGCATGACGGCATAAACCGTCATCTACCAAACCTGTTCGAAACTAACCTGCAGATACAAGCAACACAACCCAGCAGCAAAGGCACTCAGGCCATCGTATATATACCAAACGGAGGAAATGTACAAACTGGGGGCTCGAGCCCCAAAACAAAGTCCAAAAATGTTCAAAATGATAGTCCCAATGTACAAATGTACAAGACACAGCCAACAAACAAAAAAGCTACACAAAGCTACTGCTGGGCGCCCTCCAACTCTGCAACTCTCGCCACAAGAGCGGCGATCTCGGCATCCCGAACCTCGAGCTCCCTCAACACGCGAGCTGTCTCCTTCCGAGACTGGGTCAACTCTCGCTCCAGCCCGCGGTCACCCTAAACGATAAATTGGCTCATGTCAATCAATTCAAGCAAAATTAGAAAGTCAAAAATCAAAAAAATGGAAACAGGCGTAAGGTTCATACCTGACGACCTCGACCGTCGACAAGTGCCTCGACGGCAGTAGCTCGCAGCCGGTTGGCCACCCTCCACAACGCCACAAACCGAGACGGCGCAACCTGCATTTTCAAAAAGAAATTCTCAAACAATTAAACAAACTCAACCAAATGTGTTCTTACACAAAGGATATACAGATTAGAGGCTCACCCTCCGAATCAGATGCTGCCAGTCGTCCAGGCCAGCATCCGTCACGGCTACGTCAAAGTCACGCAGCTCGGAGATCGTCGTCCTCCAAAGCCTCCTCGACAGTGGCGGCGTCGATCTCCATGGGAGCTCTCCCAGAAGTAGAAGCCTCATCACCTGCAACATTAAAGCAAATTCAGGCCGCGTCACATGACGACAAGCCTTGGTTAAGGGATTTTCAAGCCTTTGGAAACCCTGAAACCGCTCTTTTTTGCCATCCTTGGCCATATTCCCACCAACCCGACCACTCATGTGATAAATTGGGTCAAGTCAAGCCTAATTCAAAGCCTAATTCCGGGTTTGAGTCGAAATTTCGACAGCATTCCGCTATAATGGCGATTATGCCCTAGAAAAGTGCCCTGAAAAAGCTGTCACAAACCAAAATTCCGAGATGGTAGAAAGTTTACCCATCATTCAAGGATCCCAAATATTAAGTTTCATTACAAATGGGCATTCCTAAGGCTACTTTCGAAGCAATTTACGGCTCAGCTGTAAAACCGTCTCAAAATTCACTCAAAGGCTCAAAACTTGATGAAAATTCGAAACAAATACATGGTTATGTTCCTAACACTACCTACTATCTATTTCTAATGTCAATTTGACAGGGCAAATTCATTTAGGGGAAAAGCCCCAAATTTTCGATCGAAAGGGTCATAAACCCTAGGTTTTTCGGCTCAAAATTGGACAAATGTAGAAGATTAATGCAAGATTGAGACACATACCTCGATTAGTCATGATTAATGCGAGATTTTGAATCAAACCTTGGCGTAAATGGTGAAGATTTGAGAGAGAAATGAGTGATTTGTGTTCGAATAAAAATGAACAAAGCCTCCTGATTTTCGCGTTTTTACGCAGGAAAACCAAATTGGGGAATAGACGCAGCAGGCGCTGCGCCTCTTCCAAGAGATGCAGCTCTTGCTGCGCCTCTTCCTTTTGTTCCCTCCATACAAATTTTCAAAAATTCGTTATGAGTTCGTTATTTGTGGGCCCATCTTTGGTGCGCCTCTTCCCCGATGTTATTTTCATTTCTTTTGGTCCGTTTGGCGATTTTCTTTCGCTCCGGCCCGCATTTCCAATCCCGCAGCAGACTGCCGCACATTATTTATTCCTTCCAAGACCTTCTGCTTGTCGCAACGAGCATTGGTTCCCTCACAGAATTCAACACACCTTCATTATGTCTCCAGCGAGAGTAAGCGGATATACTTTCCCTCTCATGACGAGAAGAATCAATTCCCAATCGTGTCTCTAGCGAGAGTAAGCGGACGTACTGTCTCTCTCAAGACGTAAGGATTGACGATCTACCTAAGCGGATTTCCTCTCAGCAGTTCCTGCCTGTGTCCTGCTACTCGCAATTATTTCCCGAAGACTACCCAAAGCAGTTTTCTCTCAGCAGTTCCCGCCTGTGTCCTGCTACTCCCAATATTTCTTGTTTCCCCGCAGAGTGCGACAAGGGTGTCGTTCTCCAGAAGTTCCCAAACCCAAAGCCTTCTTTCTTAGGTTCGTAGACCCGAAATTAGGATTTTTTAACTATAGGATCCCAATCCTTTTAGGTTCATAAGCCTTCAAGTTCCTCAACCAATAGAGTTCCTATACCCAAGCTTTAGTTACCCTTAAGTTGAACTTACTTTAGGCCTCACTCCCGCCTATGCTTTCCTTTAGGGTCCCACACCCTAGTACCAATCCTTATGTATCCTTTAGGTCTTACCCTTAGCTCTCATGCTTAACCTTAGCTCCTACGCACCTCCGGAAGCATCTCGAGAAAGAAGTCTCAGGTATGGTCTCTTCTTATGGCTGGCGAGCTTCCTTACGTAGTCTAATGGACTTTAAACGACCCTCCCTGAAAGTCGACAGACTCTAAAATGTTCCCGACGACAGGTCCTTGGCTCAGACCCCTTGAGCCGCCTTGCGTCGCCATAGTCGTCAGGTTGTAATCTTCGATTGACCTGATGGCAATACTTTGACTTTCGCCTTGTCCAAGCCTCAGTCAAAGTGGGGGCTCTGTAGATACCTCATTTCTGCACCTCTCGCAAACCACCCGGTGATGATTGGGCCGCATGTTTGATACGCGGAACGATTTGTGACAGTTCGTAAGATTATCGTCAAGTGATAGCTCAAATATTAATGTTTACCTCTTAGTTGTCATCTACGTCCCGATACGGTCGTTTTGACAGTAATTAGGGTAAATTCGGAGTCCGGGCCTAAAACCGTAAATCCTGAGTCAGAATGTTCTGGAATGTTCCGGATATTTCTATTCCATATTTCATAAATTTTATCTTTTAGTAAGCAATTTCCCGTAATATTCACATAAGATATTAAGGAAAACCGAATTATTTCCGTCCTACCATAACTCAAACACGGAAATCTTTCTTCTGCAGGAGGAAACCCCTTGGGAATAGACGCAGCAGGTGCTGCGCCTCTTCCAAGAGACGCAGCGGCTGCTGCGCCTCTTCCCAGGCCCTTTTCTGCGTATTTCTCGTATCTTTTTCATATCTTTCCGAGATTCACTTCCAAAGAGTCTCCGAAACCCTAATTCATTCACGTGATTAGTATAAATAGGAGCCTTCGCTCCTCATATTTCTCACGCGAGTGTCCGCCCTTCTCTTCTCCCTTTGCATTCTAGACTTTGTTCTTAGTTTTTGGCGTCTACGTGCTTGAACTTTCGACCACGTAAGCTCGGATCTTTCTGAGTACCAGCCTCCCCGTTGCATGACCGACCAATTTGACCAACTACGCTCAATCAACTTAATTAATTAATCGTTTTCCTCTTACGAGGGCACTTTCTTTGCATTCGCGTCGAGCATCACTAATCGATATCTTAGTCCTTCTCGTTTCGTCAACATGTAAGTCTGAGGGTGTATAATCCTTATTTATTTATTGTATTTATCTTTTGTATCATCATCAATTGTAAGGTTCATGTCGAGAATACCGTTAAAACCGATTTATAAAACCTCGTTTAAAACCCTTTTCACGGATTTCCAGTAGATAACCGTCGAGAAAGGACGCAGCAACTGCTGCGCCTCTTCGAAGGAGCGTAGTTCCTGCTGCGCCTCTTCGTGAGGCTGCCGCAGTTCCTGCTTCCTTTCTTCTTCGTTCGTCCTCTGTTATTCTTTCCAAAATCCTTTTGTTTGTTTCGTTTTGTTTGTTTATTCTTCGCCATAATAGCATATAATTCACATGTATATTATAACCATCATCACTAACATGCTTTAATCATCGCAAATCCGACTTAAATCCCTAATAATCTCATATTTGCGGGTTTTCGTCATTAAATTCAATTCCGGGTTGTAGAGATTCAATTCATCAATATTGGGTTTCTGGAATTCGTCTTTGATATAGTTTTCATCTGTCTTTTGTCATATTTATCACATATTCGTCATTAATCCATCGTATCTAACCTAATTAATTGATTTAATTTGTTTAGTTTGTTAATATTTTTCACTTCTGTCATTATTCCATCTTGTAATTAATCCATCATAATTCCGTCTCATTCATATTTTACTGTTTTCACGACCCATTCATATGTTAAATAACATGCTAATCACTTTCATCCGAGTAAATATATTAATCGATCATTAAATTCACCAATTAACATTGATGGCTTGCAATTACGGCTTCACGACCAGGCGCAGAGCCAAAGGAACAGACGCGGTGTCTGCTGCGCCTATTCAAAGGCGCGCGACTCTGCTGCGCTTTGTTTTGGGTGAGTTCGTCCGAACTCCGTTTCTGCCTTGACCTAGTTTGTTTAGACTACGTATTAATTGACTATTAACCGTAATATCACGCTAATTCCTGTTCGTTAGTTTATTTTATTCTTTTATTCCTTTTTCTCAAATTATCCATTTTATAGGTATTTTCGACATAAATCGCCTAATCCTTTGTAATTAATGTAATTTTCATTATCGTAATTTATAATTGTTGTATTTCTTTTATTGCTTGTATGTTTTCACATGTAAATGAGCATTAAATCCTACTTCGACCCGAATTGTATGCTAACTATTTGTCAACCGACTTAGTATTAATTCTCACATGCTAGGATTAAAACTTGGATGTTGCATTGCATGCATATAGCCGACGATATATCAAGTACGAATAAATTCCCTAATCATTAGTAGAGGCCGCTATCGAGGCGGGCGGGATTAGGTGTTCGATCAAAAGAGCTTCCTAATACGTACCCTCACCCCTTACTCCAGATATCTGTGAACACCCGTGTTCATTGGCATCCACGAGAGTCATTCTAGACATAGAATGCTAAGGGTAACGATTGCTTAGTGTTCATGTCTCTACTTTGTGTCTTGACATAACACGAGGTACTCGAACGGTTCCAATTTCCCATAAAAATTGGTGGCGACTCCATACAACTGCAAACGCTTGTTTCCCAAGCGCCCCCGTGGCCCCCGCTGTCCACACATTCCCAATCAAGAGTATGTCATCGACATACAATATCAAGAAAACAATCTTGCTCCCACTCGACTTGATATATAAGCATGGTTCCTCGACAGATCGAGTGAAACCCAACTCTTTTATCACCTGGTCGAAACGATGATTCCAACTCCGAGAAGCTTGCTTAAGTCCATAAATGGAACGCTTAAGCTTGCACACTTTCTTAGGATTTTCAGGATCTATGAAACCTTCGGGTTGCACCATGTACAACTCCTCCTACAAATAACCGTTTAAGAAGGCGATTGTCACATCCATTTGCCAAATTTCATAGTCATGAAAAGCGGCAATCGCTAAGATTATCCTAATAGAACGCAGCATAACTACGGGTGCAAAAATTTTATCATAATGCAATCTGTGCACTTGAGTGAAACCTTTTGCCACTAGTCGTGCCTTATAGGTATCTGGTTGCCCGTCTACAGAATGCTTTATTTTTCAAAGCCATTTGCACTGTAGAGGTTTTACCTTATTAGGTAAATCAACAAGATCCCATACGTCATTCTCATACATGGAGTCCATCTCGGATCGCATGGCTTCAAGCCATAGCTTTGAGTCGGAATAGGCCATGGCACCTTTATAGGTAGCGGGTTCATTACTCTCTAGGAGCAAAACGTCATTCTCCTCGACCATACCAATGTATCTGTCTGGAGGATTAGAGACTCTACCCGACCTCCTAGGTTCCTGAGGAATATTAACCGTATCATCAGTGAAGGAACAACTTCCTCCATCTGTTCCTCGGTTGGTTGTTCTTGAATCTCCGACAGCTCGAAAGTTCTATTACTTGACTTGTTCTCGAGAAATTCTTTCTCTAAGAACTTCGCACTAGCCGCAACAAAAACTCGATGTTCGGTAGGCGAATAGAAGTAATGACCAAACATTCCTTTTAGATAACCAATAAAGTATGTCTTGACCGATCGCGGGCCGAGCTTATCCTAGTGTCTCCACTTGACATAAGCCTCGCAGCCCCAAACCCGAATAAAGGACAAGTTAGGGACCGTTCCCTTCCACATTTCATATGGAGTCTTGTCGACAGCTTTAGACGGACTTCGGTTAAGTATAAGAGCAGCTGACAAAAGAGCAAAACCCCATAATGAATCAGGTACTACCCTGTGACTCATCATGGATCGAACCATATCAAATAGTGTTCGATTTCTCCGTTCGGACACACCATTTAATTGAGGTGTTCCAGGTGGAGTTAACTGTAAAACAATTCCACAGTCTTTAAGGTGTTGATCAAACTCATTTGAAAGATATTCGCCACCCCGATCTGAACGGAGTGCTTTAACTTTTCTACCCAATTGGTTCTCAACCTTATTCTAGTATTCCTTGAATTTTTCAAAGGACTCACCTTTATGCTTCATTAAGTAGACATATCCGTATCTACTCAAATCGTCCGTGAAAGTGATAAAATATTATAGCCATCTCTAGCGGTAATTGACATAGGTCCACATACATCAGTATGTATGAGTCCTAATAGGTCACTAGCGCGCATTCCAATACCTTTGAAGGAAATTAGAGTCATTTTGCCGATAAGACATGATTCACACATGCCAAATGTAGATAAATCGAATGCGGGAATAGTCCCATTCTCAATGAGTTTCTTTACACGTTTTTCATTTATGTGTCCCAATCGACAATGCCATAGATAAGTTTGATATTTGTCACCAACCTTTAATTTCTTATTATTCACGTGTAATATATCTGTGGTTTGATCTAAGATGTAAATTCCATTCATGGAAACTGCTTTGCCATAAACCATTTCATTAAAAGAGAAAATACAGCTATTATCCTTTATTGAAAATGAAAAGCCGTCTTTATCAAGTACGGAAACAGAAATAATGTTCTTAGATAAACTGGGTGCATAGTAACAGTTATATAAATATAACTCAAACCCACTTGGGAGTTGGATTACGTATGTTCCCTTTGAGACTGCAGCAACTCGTGCTCCATTCCCGACTCGCATGTCCACATCACCCTTTGCGAGAGGTGTGATATTTTTTAGGCCCTGCAAATGATTACACAGATAAGAACCACAACCAGTATCTAGTACCCAAGTTCCGAAACTTTCATGGTTAATCTCAATCATATGAATATAAGATGACATACCAACAGGAGTGACGCGGCCTGCTTTTATGTCCTCACGGTACACGGGACAGTTCCTCCTCCAATGTCCAGTCTTGTGACAATGGTGGCATTCAACGTTACTGTCCTTGCTCTTTGCCTTGCCTAGTGAGCCACTAGTCTCACCAGGCCCACTCTTACCGTTTCCTGACTTTTTAAACTTTGGCTTTCCTACAGTTAGGTCGCTGTGAGCTTTGCCCTTACCCTTATTCTTGTTGGAAATCATGAGAACATCTTGCTTCATGCTCCCACTCAATTTCATATCCTTCTCGGTCTGTACGAGAAGTGAGTGTAGCTCATGAGGACTTTTCTTCATGTCATTCATGAAGTAATTTGCCCTAAAGAGGGCAAAACCTGTTAGGTTCATATACCTATTATTAGACTCCTCTAATAGTGAACAATTAACTTGTTAATTATATGTTCTTTAGATCTAGTGCATGCATAACAAAATGAAAGATTTATAAGAAAACAATGTCCCTTACATTGTAAATTTCGGTTTATGGGCATAAGTAAGGTCTCCTACCTTCACTTGTTCTTGAGCTATGATGAGTATTAGGATGATCCTCCAAAGACCTCAAGTATAGAAGTCACTCCTCTTGATTGTACCCAAGATTATCCCTTATCCCCACTAAATAATATTTGCTAGATATTTGTTTAGTAGTTTACCTTAAAATTGATTACTAATACTCATATATTACACTAATAATATTAGTAATCTTTATGAACAAATTGAATCAAAACTCATATTTTGATAAAGAGAAAACTATGAACAAAATGGAGGTTTTGCATGTTGTGTTTTTGAGAATATGAGAGAGGGAAAGATGAGCACAAAAGCTCTTGTGTGAACCAATGTGGTCCGGCCCCCATGCTCTTAATAAGAGCATTTTGGTCTTCTCAAAATGTCTTTCACAACATTCTAAATGTTTAGGTAGTGGTGAAGGTGTGTCATAAAATGTTGGAGAATATATCCAACAAGAAAATGACAAAAACAAAAAACAACTCTATATGCTTCTTGTTGGACGGTTGGTATAGTTTATTTGGGTCCATTTTTGTCTTATAATATTTGTCCCACAAATTCTTATAAGTCTTATGATTAATTATCTTACATAATTAAATATTAATTTGATCATACAACAATTATGACACAAATTAATAAACATATATTCACTCAACTTATTGAGTAATATTTTAACATTATATCAACATATAATGGGTCCCATAATAGCTAGTTAGTTAAATTCACAACCTCTTGTAAATGTAAATAACTAATTACCTCTACCTCGAAACTTTATAAAACCTCAACATAATTTAGTGAATTAACATATTAATCCACTAAATATGATCTTATTTAATCACATTATAATAAGACACATATTTCCTCTTATTAAAAACAAATTGTTCATTTTTAAGGAATTAATCAACTTGTATCGACATACAATTAATTAACTTTATAGACAAGGGCATCATCCTTTAGGTGTGACCTTAAGGGATCAACTGACCACCACCGTCCCACGACAGTAACGTCAAACTCTAGCAAGCCAATCGTTACCGATTAATGTTGATCAGTTGACTATATAATTGAATCATCCCTTATGTATTCTTTATATGAGATTTAATAATGATATTTAAATCATGTGATCGCACTATTGTTGAGGACACATTTCCCAACAATCTCCCACTTGTCCTCGACAAGTGTGCGTCACCAATTCTCTTGTCCTATTACAATCTCCCACTCAATGCAAGGTGTCTTGCAGGTCGTACTTACATTTGATCATATCTTGAGTGGTTTTCTCGATCTGGAGATTAACTGTCTGACCGGAATTATCCATCATAGATACCTTCCGAGCGTGGCCACGCATTTCCAGTTAACTACTCCTCGAGTGGCCTTGAGATTTCAAACAACCCTGACAAGGGGTGGACAATTCCTATCGCCCTATCCCCTTCCTTCAGCCACAGTCCATCATAACCCAAAATATACCCAGTTTGATCTCATTTACGAAATCGTAGAGTATAAATCAAAGCTAATCAGAAGTAGTGCCAACTTGGGCGAATAGTCTCTAGTCAAAAGAATCGACTCATAAGAATACTATAGTAGCTCTTGCCACGACCAGGCTTTATGAATTACCAGAACTCTATAAGCGGTCACTGCCCGACAGATTGTCCCATACAGTCTGTCTATGTGATCGACTAGTCATCCCATATGACTCTATGGCACTTGAACTTGCCATGAATCGCATCACACTCTAGTCACTTCGAGACGTCACCTCATATAATTAACTAGGGGCGAATACCATGTCAATCCAGTTCACTTTAATGGGGTTCAATTTGTCTCTACAACCCATTTGGATACGACAAGGTAGCAGGTGAGTTTAATAAAACTCAAACGATAAATGTGATTATCACATATGAACAGTCAATACACTATTACTATTTCATATTTTATAATCTTTAGTGTATAAATAACACTAGTTAAAATGCAATACAAGCTTGGCAAGTGGATATACCCGATATCCATATATTCCAACTTAATCAATTGCTATTTCCTTCCATTCAATGTCATCTCTAATGACATGAATTTCTCTAAGTATATGTCTAGACTTCATACTAGACCTGAGCTCTTTAACTTGAAAGAAGCTCCCACTGTTATCGCATAACTTGTGATAAAGTCATTTGTAGAGGGATTCACCCTTAATCCCTACGTTGATCATTTATTCACTATTTACTTAGAATCCTTTTGTAGAATTTGCAATGCGCGAAACTAAAACACATTTCTTAGTTTCTTACTCCTTTGTCAATAACATTAGCTTAGGATTTCATCAAATCCTTTTAAGCTTGGAAACTAAAGTTTGTGCAACCCTTCAACACCTTAACTTAGTTTATCATCCAAACATGTGTACAATTCATCAATTGTACTTTAAGGCTTTCACAAGCCCATCTTATGAATTAACTTATTATTGACTTATCATGCACCTAGCATATGGTACATCACGGCACGTGCGTCTGTTGGCATACATAATCGTTCTAATGGCGGAAACATTAGTAATCGATTTCATGTAATCAACAATTTAATGGGTTCAGTGAACGACTATGATTCCATCATAGTAATTCCACTTTCATCATCATGAATAAGCCATTCAACTTTGTTGATGTTAAACAGATATGAAAGAACTTATCTTCATAAGACTCTCAATTCTATGCCAATTTACTCTCACATAGATTCAAAATCTAGAATACTTTGCATCCCTTTCCAAGTCTTCCAATTACTCTTGCCAGAAAAGAGCATTGGTACATAATACTTAATAAGTAATATGTCTTTAATGTATAAGACATGGAAAAACAATTCTAGCTCCCACTTAACTTCATGTATATCATGATTCTTCAATCATGTGAATGAAACAATTCACTATAATCACATGAACGAAAAGTATAATCCTTTAATGCTTGCTTAAGACCATCCTAGGTTTACTTAAGAAGGCTATGCATAATATGTTAGGATTCTTAGATCTTCATCTAAGGTTTTGTGTTTTTAAACATTTCCTTCTCTAAATTCCCATTTTAGAAAAGCGAATTATATTTGCCATTCTTCATTAAAATGAAATGCAGCAATTCCTAACACAATTTATCTTGATCAACATCTTCATGTAAATCTTATGCATTTAAGTACTCAAAAGCTCTATTCAATTTAAGGAGACACTTTCCTTTAAGTAAATCTACTTTCGAGTAACAATTTTCGGATTGTAATGCTTCGGCTCAAATGTAACATGGTCATAATACTATCACTTTCACAAAGTAATATTTTAAAACAATAAAGACATGTGAGATAAACTCCCACTGAACTATACTTCCAATCTATCTTCATAGACTATAGTTCATCTATACTCCAACTCTATAATTCTATTACTTTCACAAAGTAATATTTCAACTATAAGAGATGTTTGTGACGATACAATCTTCTCCCACTCTATCTCTCAGAAATACATATATCTTCTTGAGAGATAGCTTTGTGAGTCACAAATATATATATTTGACGGAGTATTAGTGTTTATCTAGATAATGTACTAGCTTTCAAAAGGCCATCCCAAACATGGCAGCTTAATTCATGTAATATGGTTTAATAGACTCTCTATTCTTGGTATCTCATGGTTGACCATCCAATTAGAATTACTTGTCCGTTTTGGATTGCAAATTCCCAAAATTGAGTTCATCAACTCAAACCGACTCATATTAGTTTGATCTTATGGGTAGTGACGCTAGGTCATAATCCATCTTTAATAAATCAAATTTATTACTTAGATCTTTGCCACTACGATTGGGTCGTAATGCTTAGAACTTTATTCAATTGGTTCTCTACGTCATTTTAGAAATTTCTCAAATCTCTCAAATGCTTCACCTTTTATTAGATTAAGTAAATATACCCTTATCTACTTAAATCATTGGTAAAAGTGACGAAGTAGTCATAAATATCCTTTGCGATGATGCATATTTAGAACACATACATCGGCATGTATTAGTCCCAACAAATCACTTGCTCTTGTTCCTTTACCACTAAAGGAAGTACAAATTATATTGCAAAGGAGACAAGATTCGCATATTCCATATGATTGAAAATCAAATGGTCCAATAATTCTAGTCGACACTAGCGTTTAATGCGTTTCTCATTTACGTAACCTAATTGAAAAATCAAATGTACAAATCATTTGGATTACCAGTTATGAGTCTTATGGTGCGTATTATGTAGATATCTTTACATGAGTTAGAACTGTCTAAAACTTGTGCATCATAAAGATAAGTGACATGGCTCACATCCATGTCTATTTCAATAAAATACAACAATTGTCTTTGATGACAAAATATAGATCCTTTCATGTCTCACATGGAAATAATGTTTTAGACTAAGTGGGAACATACTAACAATTATGTAAATCATAACTCAAAGCTATTAGCAAAAACAAGTATATAAATTTCTCTTGAAGTGGCGGCTACCCGAGCTCCCTTTCATTATCGCAAATTCATATCACTCTTGTTTAGCTTTTCCATATTTCCAAGTCCCACTTGGAGTAACAAGCCCAACTTTGATATCTTCTAAATACTTGGGGCAATTTCGCCTCCAATGGCCCATGACATTACAATAATGACATTCCTCATAGGATTTGGCACCCTTCTTGGTCTTGGTAGTCCCACTATCCATTTCTAATTTATAATCAGGTTTGGGTTTCTCGCCCATTTTTGCCTTCCCTTTACCAAAACTCCTTTCATTTGCAAGGACACTCTTGCTAGAACTCCCACTCAATTTGATATTCCTCATTGTTTCTTCAAACAAGGATTTCTTAGGCTTTGTAAGATTTTCTTCACAAGAATTTCTTTTCTAGGTGGTGGGCAATAATATTGGAGTGGGTGGAGTGGAGGTGGTAAAGAAGCAAAAATTTTCATCCTGACCAATGCCAATGCGTAATTCTCTAATCGTTTCATTGTCATAATCGGAGCATTTGTCATCGTATGATTGGAGCCATGTTTCAACGGTGATTGGTGTAGGAGTATTAGATGAATTCATTGCGTATAATTAACTACAAAAACGGAAATGAAGGAAATAATTAACATCTATCGTTTTAATAATACTCGTAAATTTAACTACAAGTATTGCATTTATATAGTGACCTCCACCCAACTACATAAATGATTCCGGGATCCAAATTCATATCAACTCGGGCACGGTGAGCCGATTCATCCCTTATTAATAAAACTCGGTGGATTAACTCTTTAATCGATTCTACTTTTAGAATTCTCGGTCGATAAAAATTACTCTAATTCTCATCTTTAGCTCGGAACACATGCGACTACGGTCAACAATACTTCCGTTGAGCTCAATCCAAATTTCGATGTAATAACTTTTTACTACCCCACTTCGCCAACGTAACAAGGTTTGTATTACGGTGAAGCCGGATTAACTCCCTTGTGAAATTGGTACTTCATGGGTTTCTACTATTTGGTAAGGCTATTTCTCAATTATTATATGTGAGAGGTCTTGTCAATTTATTATCTATCACGTGTTAAGTGAACTAAAGCGGTGAACTACGATAATTATAATTGACACGGTCGATGACTCGATATGATATGCATGTGTTGTTATGGCGATTTGGCAATGCATGCAACATATTAAAAGAAATGCAAAGCAATAAATAAATAAAATTCCTAGTATGGCCTTCCTAAAATAGAAAATCAAATAATCTATTACATATTCGGAAACCAACTCCTTTGGTCCCTTGAATCTTCAATTGGCACGCCTTCCAAGACACCGTCTTTGTCGGATCACCTCTCCGAATGGCACCGTCTTTGAAGATGCTCCATAATTACAAATAATAATAAAAATACAAAGCTATTCCTATTATACATTTGTAAAAAGAAAAACTAATGAAAATAAAAATAAAATAAAAGTGATACGAGATCACATTAAATTACAACCAAATCAATATTCCCTTTCATTACGGGTAATATTGATTAAAACTAAGGCCATACTAAGATAAAATTACATAATTCAAAATTATATAAATAAAAGACATTCAACAATTGAAATATGCATCATTATGATATGTACCTATCATGCAAAATCATGTGCCAAATCGCCCTATTTAACTTATGTCATACATATAACCCGGTTTCATGGAAATGCGTGATAATAACCTTTTAAAATCACTAATTAACACTTAAATCACATCTAAGCTCAAGTTAATTATCCTAACACATTTTAGGACTCAAAAATCAGTCAACACTAAATTTTTGACAATAATTCAACTTGATTTAATTTTATGCTCATTTTTGACCTTAAAATCATTATTTATATGAAATAAATCCAAATTAAATCATAAAAGTTTCAAAATTTGAATTTTAAATTTTTGAACATTCTGGAATAATTCCATGACCCTCATAATGTCAAAAAACATGGTTAAAATTTTCGAATTAATATTGAGAAAATATAGTTGCATTTTATCGGTTTTATCTCATAAAATACATAAAGTATCCGAAAATTACTCCAATAATTTTTACAACTTTAGATCTGATTAGTGGGATATTAATGCAACTTAAAATAATTTTCTCAAGCCATGCAATACGTTTTAGCTAATTTTTGCTAAAATAGTCACTATTTATGCCATTTTTACTCAAAAATCCATAAATCATGCTAAATAAGATATTTAAATCTAGAAATTTACATACTCTCTGTAAATCTTGCATGTGACAACATATTAAAAGATCATGGCTTAATTCGAAATTTTAATATTTTTAACCATTTTACCTCTTTTAATCCATTTTTATCTCATAAAAATCATAAATCATGCAAAATTAATCAAATTAACTCGTCCTTTTACACACAACTTGTAAAACATGCATGTGAGGTCATATAAATATTTCAAGGTCAGAAACGAAATTTAACTATTTTTAGCATTTTAATTCCCATTTTAGTCATAAAAATGTAATAAAATGACCAAAAATCCTTAAAATGAGCAATAAATTTCCATGAATAATAAAAATGACCTAAAAACATTTTAGGACCAGAATATATAACATGCATGGTGATTTCGTGGCTTATACTTATAAATCACAAATTTTTAAGTTTTATATGTTAACCTTTTAACTCGGAAAAACAATAACCGATTATGCATGCAACATCCTTATGCTTTGATACCACTTGTTAGGTTCATATACCTATTATTAGACTCCTCTAATAGTGAACAAATTAACTTGTTAATTATATGTTCTTTAGATCTAGTGCATGCATAACAAAATGAAAGATTTATAAGAAAACAATGTCCCTTACATTGTAAATTTCGGTTTATGGGCACAAGTAAGGTCTCCTACCTTCACTTGTTCTTGAGCTATGATGAGTATTAGGATGATCCTCCAAAGACCTCAAGTATAGAAGTCACTCCTCTTGATTGCACCCAAGATTATCCCTTATCCCCACTAAATAATATTTGCTAGATATTTATTTAGTAGTTTACCTTAAAATTGATTACTAATACTCATATATTACACTAATAATATTAGTAATCTTTATGAACAAATTGAATCAAAACTCATATTTTGATAAAGAGAAAACTATGAACAAAATGGAGGTTTTGCATGTTGTGTTTTTGAGAATATGAGAGAGGGAAAGATGAGCACAAAAGCTCTTGTGTGAACCAATGTGGTCCGGCCCCCATGCTCTTAATAAGAGCATTTTGGTCTTCTCAAAATGTCTTTCACAACATTCTAAATGTTTAGGTAGTGGTGAAGGTGTGTCATAAAATGTTGGAGAATATATCCAACAAGAAAATGACAAAAACAAAAAACAACTCTATATGCTTCTTGTTGGACGGTTGGTATAGTTTATTTGGGTCCATTTTTGTCTTATAATATTTGTCCCACAAATTCTTATAAGTCTTATGATTAATTATCTTACATAATTAAATATTAATTTGATCATACAACAATTATGACACAAATTAATAAACATATATTCACTCAACTTATTGAGTAATATTTTAACATTATATCAACATATAATGGGTCCCATAATAGCTAGTTAGTTAAATTCACAACCTCTTGTAAATGTAAATAACTAATTACCTCTACCTCGAAACTTTATAAAACCTCAACATAATTTAGTGAATTAACATATTAATCCACTAAATATGATCTTATTTAATCACATTATAATAAGACACATATTTCCTCTTATTAAAAACAAATTGTTCATTTTTAAGGAATTAATCAACTTGTATCGACATACAATTAATTAACTTTATAGACAAGGGCATCATCCTTTAGGTGTGACCTTAAGGGATCAACTGACCACCACCGTCCCACGACAGTAACGTCAAACTCTAGCAAGCCAATCGTTACCGATTAATGTTGATCAGTTGACTATATAATTGAATCATCCCTTATGTATTCTTTATATGAGATTTAATAATGATATTTAAATCATGTGATCGCACTATTGTTGAGGACACATTTCCCAACAAAACCATCATGAAGTGAATGAAGCATACGGTCAATGACTATGCTCTCACTGATTTTGCAATCAAGTGCCTCCAGTTTCTCGACATTCTCAATCATGTTAAGAATGTGTGGGCTAACCGGTTGGCCCTTCTGGAGTTTCGCATCAAAGAAGCGACAGGTATGCTCATAAGTAACGATTCTCGGTGCTTTTGAGAACTCATTAGTGAGTGTGGACAAGGCCCTCGGGAACTGCGTCCGCGGGATCCACACTAGGCATAATCGACTCGAGGTTCTTTCGAATCGAATTAAGACAAATTAGAGTCGCCACCAAGTTTTATGGGAACTTGGAACCGTTCAAGTCAACTTTACACCTTTCATCGAAAAGCATAAAGCCAATCGACTACGAGTGATTAAAGATAAAGACTTGTACCCTATATCACTCGATTTGAATGACTCTCGTAATCCAATGGTATTTAGACGGATCCACAAACCATAGATCTTGAGTAAGGGGTGAGGGTACGTGTTAGGAAGCCCGTAAGGACACCTAACCCCGCCCGTCAATAACGGCCTCTACTAAGTCAAGTGTCGGATTTCAAACAAGGTCATAGCTACTACGATATATGATATGCAAACATCGTTTTAAAACCCTAACATGTGACAACAATTTCTATGTCGTTTTAGATGCAACTAAACTAACTTTGTCAAAGTTGTAATTTAGCATGTGGGTTGATTGATCTAACAACATATAAAATGAAACAAACAAGGCTTGATGGGAATGGGGGAGCCGTTGGGATCTACCTATTACAACCCAGGCATTTCATGCCGACACAACGAGGAATTAAAGATACAACTCGATCTAAATACAATTGCTATATACAACACCGTACATGACACATTACACGGCCATTCGGCCTAGAAAAACGTGCACAAAGGGGTGGCTCATGGCTTACATGACTCACGGCCTTGGGTCACTCCTTGTGATGCGTGCTTTCACTTAATCTTATCGAATTAGACATAGGGCCACACACCAAAGCATGCATTAGCATAAATCGGGCCATGTTGCTTTAAACAACATGCGATTTACTACGCTCTCACTTGCATTGGGGAACAACCATCTAACCAAACAAGACTAAGGTTTTGAAAGAGGTTTTGACTCGATAAAAGAAAACTAACTTGAAAATTACAACTCGATGAACAAACGATAAATTACAAGCGACAAAACAATAAAGAACAAACGATGTAAAACAAACAAAACAAGAAAGACCAAAGGACACGGCCAAGCCATGGCCATTCTAGACACGGCTACCCTAGGTCCTAGGTCAGGTTCATTAGTTAGATCAATTGATTGCGAAACAAGTTCGAAAGCGGGCTAGAAAACAAGTTAGAAACGACGTTGATCGATTGAAAAGATGTCTTGCAAATGTGTATTCTACACGGCCTAAAGGGGTCGAGTTAGGTCAAGAAGTTACGATATTAACGCTACTCATCGAGTGTTAATAGGAAGGTGCTAATCACGCACTCCTATGCTAGCGAGAAATTGAGTGAAAAGAGAGATGCGTTCAATTAGGTTATAGAATTGTTAGTTGATTTTTAAAGCTATGTCGATGTACCCTAACGTGTCTAATTAGGTTATTAAATTGATCTAATGTCATCTAAACAAGTTATATGTTAACAATCAGAGGTCATACTAACATGTGACGGGTCCTAGCGTGGGTTGAATTACACGAAACAAGAGAGGGGTCAAAAGCGAAGAGCGAAGTTAGAATTCGTTTTATTAATGCCCTACCTTGAACACGAGGATATGTAAATGAGACGGGGGTTACGACCGACTGATGTAGCGGATTTCTTTCCCATCTCAAGTCAACGCGGGTGTTCATGGTGGTACTTTAACTCATACTCGGACTAAACTAGTTTCATAGTTAATGATATTAAACGATAAACAAAATAAAACGAAACAATAAAAATCAAACATAAAAAAACGAAATAAAAGGGAGAAAGAGGAGGATTTGATGCACCCTCAACCTACATGTATCGTTGACACCGTCTTGGGTCGTAATCGATGGTAGATTTTATCTCGAGAGGCCGTCGTCGACGAAGAAACAAAGCAAACAACACGTTTTTTGCAAATCTGGACAGCAACTTTCAAACTGCGATTTCTCTCTCGTTTCACGGTGAAAATTCGATTTAAAAGATGTTTTGAAAACTATAAAGAGAGGAGAACAGAGATCTTAAAACAATCCCTGCTCATTTTGAGTTATTGGGCACGAAAAACGAGCACAAACAGAAAACGGGCTCAAATTCGATCTAGGTTGGTTAGTGTACTCGAGATTCGTGCCAATTCGTAAAGAAAACGGGCTCAAAAACCGAGCTATAATCGAGCTCCAAAACACGTGTTTGAAACGGGTTTTTTCGATTTTTAAATCGATTTTTCAAATCGATTAACACATTAAAATAAATGACTTTTCAAATCAAATATACTCATAAAATGATTTTTCAAATCAATTATTTATTTTATTTTCAATAAAATAAACTTTGAGAAAATAAATTCAAAATAAAATAAAATAAATTGAATTCACCTTAAAGAAAGCTTTAATTTAAATATCATTTAAATTAATAAAATACTCCGTCGACAACGCTCATTCTACATCGTAAAACGAGCCCAAATAATGACAATGACAACTGAAGAATACATGTGTCCTATCATCATCGGGTGTTTGTCGGGTTCTCTATAAATTCCAATATCGACAGATACGGGTATCTACAGAGCCCCCACTTTGACTGAGGCTTGGACAAGGCGAAAGTCAAAGTACACCCCAGGTCCCTCTCGACCTGAGGATTCTACGGGTCGTTTATAGTCCATTAGACTTGCGTATATAAGCTCGCCAGCCATAATAAGAGATCATACCTGAAACTTCGTCGGGGATTAACTCTTGCTTCTGTTGCGTCAAATTGTCATTGTTGGTCGTCGACCCATAAATTGCACATATGGCGGATTGAGCCTTATCCTTAGGCGCCTACGTATCCGTTTCTGACGGAATCAAACCCGCGTCGTAGTTCGGCAGCTGCTGACACATGCCCAAAGTTTATCATCTGCTGGCATTTGCCCAAAGTTCATCATCTGTTGACATTTGCCCTGCTGGCGTTTGTCCAAATGGGACGGGACTTTCCGAGGAGGTTGCCGCCGCTTTCATCATTTGCTTTCAGCTACGGAATTCTTCCATTTCTTACTCTTGTAATTGAATTGAATTCTTGATGGATGTCATCCTTTACATCTTGATAATGGTCTCGAAGCCGGCCAGAGCCCTGATTTGTGATGGCTCTAAAGTCGAAGACTTTAGAGCCCCCAGTTGAAGCATATCCTGCTACATTTGTAACACAAAAACGTACTAGCAATAATCATCACATAAGCACATTTGGATCATCGATCTTAAAATTGGATTATTTGAAAGATTGGGTCATCGACCCGAAAATTGAATTTGAAAGTCTTGAATAATTGGGCCATCGACCCGAATTTTGAATTTTGACATCACTTAGAATATTGGGCCATCGACCCGAGGTTTGAAGTTGAAGTGTTGGAATGCTGGGTCGTCGACCTAAAATTAAATTTTGAATGACTGGGTCATCGACCCGAAATTTGAACAAGTTGAAAATTTTGAATAATTGGGCCATCGACCCAAATTTTGAATTTGAAATGAATCCCTTGGATGTTGGGCCATCGACCCGAAATTTGAATTTGAAACGAATTATTTTGATTTTGAACTTTGAGATATGAACCTTGACTTGAAATGTACCACTACTTGGATCATCTATCCATAATTCGCAAAAAGTTTTTGAAATTTCGGAATTCTGAAAAATTTGGCATTTTGAAATCGAACCTTGACGGGTGAGCAGGAAATACGACTCAGACACTCTGTATGACCCGTAAATAACGCGGGCGTAGCCCGCTACCGTAAAACAAAAAAGGAAAATAAAACCGTAAGTGTGCACGGGTTTTAATTCAATTATTGACTTGTTGGGGGTAGAAATGTAAATTGGCCATTCTGCCGCCAAAAGATGGCAAATGGGAATCTCAAGGTCGTCGGACTTGGGACAGAGACATCGTAAGGCATGGGCGTGCTCCCGAGGGCACATGGGAATCAAGATCACTTGGCATTGACAAGGTGGATTAAACTCACGGAGCAACAACGTTGGCTTCGCCCAGACACTAAACACAGACTGATTTTATGAGAACACTTAGACATCACACATGACTTTTGTTGGGAACATTCTGTCTTTCTTCTCCTCGCCTCCTTTCTTTTCAGCGAGTTTCATCATTTCTTGCCACCGCCTTCTTTCTTTTCAGCGGGCTTTTACTATTTTTTCTTCCACGCCTTCTTTCTTTTCAGCGGGTTTTTCATATTTTCTGTTCCCAACACAAACCCACATCTATGTGACTCAGCATCTTTGCCTACACCGTTAGATAAAGCTCATTCCGAGACTTGACACTACTCATCTGAACCTATATCCTTATCCTAGTCTACATCGAGTGCTAAGACCGACTCAAACAAAGGTGGCTTCATTTGGACTTGGTTAAAACCCGTAAGAAACCGACAAGATGACAACTTGGTTGATGAGTGGATTGAATCCCTTATTCTGAAGGACTGCCTACGTATTCGCGTGGAGCGAAATCAAATCCGACGTAGTTCGATCAAGGTGCATTAAATTGGCATTTTGATTGTGTGTACACACTCGAAGGTTTCACCTAAGGTATCATGTCATATCCCATTCTAGCCTGTAAAGTACCGTTAAATCCCGTGTTTGGGGTTAGGTGTAAAAGGTTTGGATCTTTTGGGATGTGGAGCTTGGTAATAACAAGTTGGAATGGTTAACCATCATTCTAAAGGTTTGTTTTGTGATGCTAAGGCCAAGGGCTATGGCTGCTGATGTGGTTGGAATGGGTGTCTCGGGTTTGATGAACCACGAGTGCAAATGGGTTGAAAAATGATGTGGGTTCAAATTTCTATGTCTGGACCCTAAAGGCTGGGTGTAACAACACAAGCGGAATAATTCTCAAAATTCCCGACTATCCCCTTGTAACTGTCTCAGGAAGGACTTAGAGTGTAAAGAGGTTACTACTTAAGCTTTTGGGCTTCGCCCATTGAACTTCAACTATGGGTACTTGACTTTACTTCTGGCTTCCGTAACTTCGACATTCAACCAAAAACCTTTTGCAATAACTTCAACATCTTTTTTTCTTTTTTTCTTTTTCTTTCATATTTTTTTTCATTTTTCTTTTTTTCATTTTTTTCATGTTTCCAATTTTTCTCTTTTTCTCATTTTTTCATTCTTTTTCATCTTTTTTTTTTCTCTCTTTGAAAATGATCTTCTATTCATTCTCTTAGTCATAAATGGATACACCTTGAAAACTGGGCTTCGCCAACTAAATTGGGTAAGAACTAACAATTCCTTGTTAGAACGGGTTGATATCTTCTCTCTTCGAGATGGGATGATTTTGTTGGGGATGGGCTTGCCTTCCATCATCGATAGGGAAGCCATGAGCTAGTCCGGGTTCATCATAGAATCATCTAAAGGCTTGTGTTAAGCATTGGTTTTGATGGAAGTTTTCTACCGCCAGACATGGAATAGGTATAGGAATCAAACACAGGATCCTAGTGTACCTTACAATTTGAAACGGGACATATTTCTACCCCAGGGATGCCTTTGAGTGTGTTGTGCATTTTATCATGTTTCTGGAATGATTGAGGATTGAAAACAAGACATATTGGGAAACGAAACTGCAACCTTTTATTGGAATGGCAAAAGCTTAACAGACTCGAAAGAACGATTCCTAGGACACACCCTAGGTCATCGCGGAACAAATGACTCAACTTCAAGAAAAGAAAGTCCTAGACTCGACTCGACTAAGATAAGAAAACAGATCCGACTCATAATTTTCAAATCTAGTTTTGAGCTTTCCCTTATTCAGTTGTCAACTTAGATGCACGGCTCTTGTCCTTGATCCCTGTGATGGTTTGCCTCCATCCCGAGGTAGTCCTCTGAGGATCTACGCTAGTGATGGAGGTTGGTGAATCGAATTGTCTTTTATTAACTTCGTTAACGAGAGGAGTACATTCTAGAGCAAGACTCCCGACTTGAATTTCATTCTTTGGGTTTGGAAAGAATTCAAAGCAATCCACAAATATTTTTCCGATAAACACCCCTTTCAAGTCACATGGGCGGATAAGATGGGAATAATCGACATTGTCTTCGACAGAAACAAAGTTGGCGTGATCGCCAAATGGATTGGTGATGTTATTGGGTTTAACAGTTGGGATTGGGAGTGTTCCATTCTCAATCATGTCTTGATTTCGTGCTTGATCGATAGCACCTTTCAGTATCATGGCCTTTCCCTTGATGAAAGGCACAGTAGGCATTTGGTTTATACCATTTACCTTGTTGATCAGCGGGAGGGTCCGGAGTTGGACCAATAGGCTTCAGCGTTCCTTGGACTATGAGCCTTTGGAGAGCGTATGTATAAGTGCATCCGATATCGGTGAATGCCCTAGGTGTTTGGCGCTGCGACTTCTTCGATTGCCCTTCTAAGAGATTGATGGCTTCATCAATATGGGCCGTTGCTGGGGCTTTGCCCTTAGACGATGAGGCCCCTTGGTACCCTTTCGGCTTTTCAGCCTCTGCCCTTATGACATCATCTTCTACCTTTATCCCGATTCTTATCAATTCTTTGAAAGAACAAAAATTCTGGTATTTCAGAGCATTGCGGTAAATAGGTCGTAGATTCTTTACGAACTTATCTACCATTTCAACTTCGTCAGGCTTCTTGGCTAACTTCACTCTTTCAGCGCGCCATCTTGCAAGGAATTCAGTAAAGCCTTCTTTGTCTTTCTGTGTCATCACCTCCAATGTTCTTATGTTGGTTTGAATCTCGACATTATCAGCATAGTGCTTGCAAAACTCCACCGTAATATCTTCGAAAGTGGGGAAGTTCTTTAGGTCCAGATTGTAGAACCACGCCTTCGGGTGTTCATCCAGAGATTGGGCGAAAATTTCAGAGAGCATGTCAGCAGGTACTCCCTTCAACGCTAAGTACCCCTTATAGGCCTTAACATGGTGGACTGGATCTTCTGTGCCCTTAAACTTTGGGATATCAGTGAGTACCATGTTTGTGGGCAACTTATCCTGAACTGGGGCATAGGCCCTAGCATTTTCGTAGTGGATGTTCTTCCCCTGGGAGAGCTTCAGACGGTCTTCAATGAATTTGAAGCGTTTCTCCAGATCAGTCAGAGGTGGGGTAGATGAAGAGGAATCTTCACCCAGCTTGGATTCGGTTGCATCCATTCGGGTCATCATGAGGTTCACGACCTCGGTGAGCTTGTTGACAGCATCTTCCATTGCTTGACGTCGGGTTTTGGGCGGCCTTTCTACAAGAAAACCCTGAACCGAGTCAATATTTAAAGTAAGAGCCCCTGCACACTTAAGGACACGACACCAACTTGACTCAAACAAAGACTCGACTTGAGACGAATTAACCAAAGGTTCGACTCACGGTTGGATTTAGACCTCGATTCATTTTAGACTCGACAAAACGACATGACTTAAGCTGTCATAGCTCGATGCCATAGATAAGTTTGATCTTTGTCACCAACCTTTAATTTATTATTATTCACGTGTAATATATCTGTGGTTTGATCTAAGATGTAAATTCCATTCATGGAAACTGCTTTGCCATAAACCATTTCATTAAAAGAGAAAATACAGCTATTATCCTTTATTGAAAATGAAAAGCCGTCTTTATCAAGTACGGAAACAGAAATAATGTTCTTAGATAAACTGGGTGCATAGTAACAGTTATATAAATATAACTCAAACCCACTTGGGAGTTGGATTACGTATGTTCCCTTTGAGACTGCAGCAACTCGTGCTCCATTCCCGACTCGCATGTCCACATCACCCTTTGCGAGAGGTGTGATATTTTTTAGGCCCTGCAAATGATTACACAGATAAGAACCACAACCAGTATCTAGTACCCAAGTTCCGAAACTTTCATGGTTAATCTCAATCATATGAATATAAGATGACATACCAACAGGAGTGACGCGGCCTGCTTTTATGACCTCACGGTACACGGGACAGTTCCTCCTCCAATGTCCAGTCTTGTGACAATGGTGGCATTCAACGTTACTGTCCTTGCTCTTTGCCTTGCCTAGTGAGCCACTAGTCTCACCAGGCCCACTCTTACCGTTTCCTGACTTTTTAAACTTTGGCTTTCCTACAGTTAGGTCGCTGTGAGCTTTGCCCTTACCCTTATTCTTGTTGGAAATCATGAGAACATCTTGCTTCATGCTCCCACTCAATTTCATATCCTTCTCGGTCTGTACGAGAAGTGAGTGTAGCTCATGAGGACTTTTCTTCATGTCATTCATGAAGTAATTTGCCCTAAAGAGGGCAAAACCATCATGAAGTGAATGAAGCATACGGTCAATGACTATGCTCTCACTGATTTTGCAATCAAGTGCCTCCAGTTTCTCGACATTCTCAATCATGTTAAGAATGTGTGGGCTAACCGGTTGGCCCTTCTGGAGTTTCGCATCAAAGAAGCGACAGGTATGCTCATAAGTAACGATTCTCGGTGCTTTTGAGAACTCATTAGTGAGTGTGGACAAGGCCCTCGGGAACTGCGTCCGCGGGATCCACACTAGGCATAATCGACTCGAGGTTCTTTCGAATCGAATTAAGACAAATTAGAGTCGCCACCAAGTTTTATGGGAACTTGGAACCGTTCAAGTCAACTTTACACCTTTCATCGAAAAGCATAAAGCCAATCGACTACGAGTGATTAAAGATAGAGACTTGTACCCTATATCACTCGATTTGAATAACTCTCGTAATCCAATGGTATTTAGACGGATCCACTGATACGTGCATTTTATATAGTCTTTTTAGCCTATTTTATGCACGTATTCCTATGCTTTTATCGTAGTTTTATGCTACGAAATGCCCCGAATATGCTACTTTGGGTTATTTTGTCTTATTTGCAGGAATGAACCCAAAAGTGGTGAAATCAAGCCATTTGCCGTCCATTTAGCTTGCATTTGGAGGAAGAGACGATTTGGAGCAGGAAATATTGCTGTCTTGGGATGCGTGAAGGTGTTTTGGGCGCTAAAAGGACAAGTCAAAGACCAAATTACAAGACCAACACGAGCTGGAGCCAGGAACCACTCGATCGAGCAGTTTCTCTTGGTCGATCGAGTGAACAGACGGAAGAACTGTTCGATCGAGTGAATAACTGTTCGATCGAGCCTTATCTTTGGTCGATCGAGTAAACAGACGCAGGAACTGTTCGATCGAGTGACTTAACTGTTCGATCGAGCAGTTACAAGCTATTGGGCCTCTATTCACGTGAAGTTTAGATTAGGTTTTATGTTTTACACTATAAATAAAATCTAATAGGAGGCTTGTACGGGGGACTTCTCCTTTATTCCCTTCTCCTCTCTTTTTACTTGGTTACTATTCGATACACTGTTATTTCTATTTCTTCACTTCCGGATCCTTTAATCTAGTAATTCCTTCTTCCCTTTTTCTCTTTCTTTTTAATGTTTATTGTTATTATTTATTTTATTCTTGTTTCCCCCATCTCCATGTCTAGCTAATTCCCCTAGTATGTTAGGATTAGGGAAGCCGTGGTAGCGATGCTTTAATTGTATTAAATAGATTAGCCTTGCGATAGGAATTGTATTAGGCAATTTAATTGTTATCCGGTCGAATGAATGCATGCAGGAGACCATAAATTTAGTTAACCCCGACCTAGATCGAAAGATTGGAAGGGAAGGCTTGCTTAATTACAATAGGGTATTGCAGTGAGGGCGAAAGTTAAGCTGTTTACACTCTAGGGCGGTTTAAGGACCGAAAGGTGACGACCATAGCTCTTCTTATCAATAGTCTAATCGCCTTAGTATTCATGATAGTATAAGATCCGATAGCTGCCACGGTGGACCGACTCCTAGCATACTTCCTTTCTCTTATTTTTAACTCTCTTATTCATTTCCCTTGCTTTAGTCTCTAGTTAGTTCACAATCAATTCAACCCCCATCGTGACATTAGACAGATAAATAGACAAATAGATAGTACACCGCCTCCCTGTGGAGATCGACCCTACTTACCGCTGACTTCTGTTAGTAGTACTTAGGTATTTTATTTTTGGTGTAGAAACGACCGCATCAAATTTTGGCGCCGTTGCCGGGGAGGCAATCTATTTATTTATTTGTTTAATTTTATCTGTTTTTAGCCTCAGGGGATTTTTCCCTTGAGGCCGTTCTAATCTTTTGTTTAGTGCTGTTTTGATAGGCCTCACAGGTACTACCTAGACAGTTCTAGGTGAAAGACCGTCAAAGGGAAGGCTTGAGTACCTTTGACCCATCACCGATGTCCCATTATATGGAACAGCAGGTGATCTACTGGGAGATGTGGTTCTCGAGCACAATGCAAATTTGTAGTTGTGCCGCCACACCCACCCTATCAATGGCCACCGCAACAAGATCCCCCTGATATACAAGAAGAAGAGATTGCGGAGCTGAGATCCTTACTGCAGACACTTGCATCTCAATTGCAAGATCGTGACCGAGAGAGGCAAGATCATGATAGACACACTTCTTCGCGACTTGAAAAGCTCGAAACTTACACATTGCTAGTTAGCGGTGAGATACAAGAAGAAGAGGTTGCAGAATCGAGGTCTTTAATGGAGATACTTGTATCTCAAATACAGAATTATGATCGAATGAGGCAAGAAAGTGATAGACGTGCGGATGCTCAAATCATTGAGCTGAAGTCTAAAATTGCTCAGTTAACAGCTGAGTCGGATAATTGGCAACCAGAAGAGGTATACCCTACTGAGAACGGTTTTTCCCATGAAAAAACCGTGTTGCCCAATGCGGAGGATGACTTTTATGACTCGGACGACGAGTTTCTATCACATTTCATTGCCCCACACGAGGATTTCAGCGCTGTACAGGAGGAATCACTCGATCGAGTGACTTATCACTACTACAAATTTAGGCAACTACAACGCCCCTTTAACAACGATTATTCACGAAAATCACAATAGACGTTGTAGAATGTATGGCGCGAATTTTACTAAAATAAATTACAACGGGTATGGTTATAAAAACCGTTGTTATTAGTTTTAACAACGGGTCACCCATGCACAACCGTTGTTAATAATTTGGCGCAAAATTGGCGCAAATTTAGTGAAAAGTAATCACAACGGTTATTTTTGAAACCCGTTGTTAAAACTTATTTAACAACGGGTGTTTTTTATAACCGTTGTCAAAACATATTTCACAACGGTTGTTGTTTAATAACCGTTGTCAATAACTTCCATACTATAAACCACACAAACACAAGTCTGCTGCAGCCACAAAACACAAACCTTAATACACAAACACAAACCCAAAGGCGACCAAACACAAACACAAAACACACACTTTCTCATCGTCTCTTTCTCTCTTTCTCATCGCCGCTTTATCTTCTCGCCGTCACTGTTGATTTCATCGTCTCTTACGTTCTGTAATTATCAGGTTTGTTAATTATTTCATTTCCATCTTCATTTCCATGTATGTGTTTCTAATTATTTCATTTCCATCTTATATATTTGGCGTCCTTCAGTACGGATCGAGCATGTTTTAGCAGTTAGTTGAGATAATGCAATGTATTTATACTAATGTGTGGGTTGAGTTGTTTTTTAATTAATATATATGTTAGGAAGTTGTGCCATATATGTTAGGAAGTTGTGCCATAATCAGATCTTGATGATGAATGATAGATCTATGGAGTTGAAAAAATGGAAGCAAATCAAACAAGCATAACTCAACACTTTCAAAATGATCATTTCATTTAATTTTAAACCAAATACATTACAGCAATTATCAGAAATCAAAAGATGTATAATAAGCAGGAACAACCCCGGTTAAGCGTAAAAAGCGCTTCTCAACCTCGCCACCAATCACGCCACTGGTATACCGCTAACTTCCGGGTCATTGGCTTCATATTTTGCAATAACAGATTGAATATATGCAAGGACACGACATGCATGTGGAGATAAGGTTGGAAGAGTACAACTCAACATATCTCGGTCTGCTGACCAAGTTGCGAGTAACAGGCCGACTAGGGTATGAAGATGATGATGATGATGAGGCTTTGTTGACAAGCCGGACTGCTTCACGCCTCTTAATCCAATAATTCCGTTGATGTTCAAGGGATGCTTTGATTAATGGGTGTTGATCGGCGGAAGCTTGGCGAGAACCTTACCATCATCTTCAATCGTTTGTGTAAGCCATTCTTCGTTGTTGATAAAATTAGGGTTCATTGCCATGTTGTTTCAATTAATGAATGTTAGTAAAGGATGCTTTAATATATGTTGGTAAAGGATGCTTTAATATATGTTAGGTAAAGGATGCTTTAATATTTATAGCTAGTAATATTTAATTTAATTTTTTTTTTATTTTTTAAGAACAAACAACAACGGTTATTTAAGAACAACCCGTTGTCTTTAGTTATAACAACGGTTTTGTATATTAAAACCCGTTGTTATAACTTTCCCCCCAAAATTGAGTCACACTTTACACAACGGGTTTTTATATTTAAAACCGTTGTTAATAGTTTTAACAACGGTTTCCGTAAGAAAACTAACCGTTGTTAAAACCTTCTACAACGGACGCTTTAACAACGACCGCTTTTTTATATAACAACGGTTTTTGACCGTTGTTATAGCCTGTATCTGTAGTAGTGTATATTAGTCGATCGAGTGATTTTCTAGAAGACAGTCCTCGATCGAGTGGTATCTCTTCTCGATCGAGTGACATCCAGGAGGATAGTTCTCGATCGAGTGCTGTTGTCACTCGATCGAGTGAGATGCGGGAGGAAAGTGGTCGATCGAGTGCTTACTCTGCTCGATCGACTGAAATGGCCATTGGGAGCTTTGGTTCGTCATTTTGGTTTGATATGGATGACGACTCTGACGATGATTACGGTGAACCCCCTATTCACGGTGAGTCGGATACACTTGAAGTCTGCGATCTCGGGGGAGGATTCCACGGAGGAGGTTGATGAAGAAGCAGTTGAGACGGTAATTGCTCCTAGCACGGATGAGGTATCACATTCTTTTGTCAGTGATTCCGTAGTTGAGAGCAACCAACCTGAGGTAGTAAACGGTAATTTCATTATTGTTTGTATATTACCTCGTCTGATTC
Organism: Silene latifolia; assembly: GCF_048544455.1. Taxonomy (NCBI): domain Eukaryota; kingdom Viridiplantae; phylum Streptophyta; class Magnoliopsida; order Caryophyllales; family Caryophyllaceae; genus Silene; species Silene latifolia. The sequence continues at coordinate 29,590,275 of NC_133526.1, read as the reverse complement.
ATGCATGTCCTTTTAATGCTTTACCTCCTCCCATGTGGACATATAATTTAACTGATTTTCACCGTACATGTCATCTCAAAATCGCTAATTTGAATTCAAACCATAATGTATTGACGATTGCTCCCGCGCTCCTTTATTTTGTGGATAAATTTAGGAGCGCCCATAGGAAATTTGTTCGGCTTAAAAAGTTAAACATTTTTATTTCCTATTTTGTTATTCCACTCTGGTGCTACTTACTGTTTTGTGTAGCACATGCGCAGCTATTTGACAGGTTGCTGCGCGCTTTGAGTTGTTTTGATTGTGATCATTAGAGAGGCTCGAAGAAAAAGAAGGTCGCCGGGACTGTTGAAGCTAGCGCTACCCGGGAGGCAACCCGGCGATTTTATTCTTGCATTTTTAATTCATTTCAGTTGTAATAAATGGTTTTATACCATAGACTATCTCAGTAAGCTTGATTTTGTTAGTTTGCGGGTTGTTTTCATTGCATTTTGCAGGAATTCATCGAGGACCAGTCGATCGAGTAGTCATTCTACTCGATCGAGCACCTTAGTTGAGAGATCCTCTCGATCGAACACATAAACCATTCGATCGACCACCTGCAGAAACAAAACCACTCGATCGACCTAGTCACCATTCGATCGAGCAGTTCTTGGATGCCCACTCACTCGATCGACCACTGTTGGACGGATATCGAGTGTATTTGACTTGGATTAGCTCCCTGAGACGGTTTTCCGGGCCTTTAGCAACCTCCCATTTCATGGTCGGTTTGGGGAGGTCCCTTTATTTCGCGCACTTTGTGAGTTTTCCGCTTTTACTCTCTTTCTCCTTTAGTTTGCATTTCCTTTCCATGTTTTGGTACAATGGGGGCATTGTACAGTTTGGTTTGGGGAGGTTATGCATCCATATCTGTGTCTGCATGTTGTTTATTGCATTTCTGTTATCATGTTTAATTTATGTTTGCATTGTTGTTTATTTTCGTTAAAAAAATTCAATAAAAATTAGAAAAATTTTCAAAAATTCAAAAATTTTCACGTTTATTTTAGCATATAGGTTGAGTCGGAACGGTAGATTTCCATGATGATATTGCTCTGCAACTGTCTTTTGCTTAAGCCTTGCATTAAACTGATTGCCTTTTAGCTTTGTCTTTTGCATAATCTACGAGTTAATGTTTAAATTTAGCTGAACATATAGACTTGACCTGAGATTTTGGCAACCTACTTATAATTTCTAAGATTTAGAGCCTTATAAACTGGTGTCATTTGTGACCAGTTTCATGTAGGATTGTGAGTAGTATACTCCTTGCATAACATGTATCATCAATTTGCACGTATATGAAATTCAATTGCTTTTTGCTGTCATACATTCGGGTTAGTGGTTGGTGTCACGTGCAGGGAGGTGCTTACAATTTCCCTTTCTTTCATTTTACCCATAAACTCCACATTAGCCAAATTTGCCAGTTGACCCTTCAGCTACATCCAAATTTAGCCTGCCTTGTCAAGCTAGTTTAGATTGTTGTTTTGCGGTATATATTTCATTGTATCAAATGTTGGCGCATATTATATTGATTCGGAGTTGGTAATTTATGAAGAGAAGGAGGATGATGGAAAAAAGACGTGAAAAAAGAAAAAAAAAGAAGTTGAAAAGGAAAGAAAAAAGAATCGAAAAAAGAAAATGAAAAATTCGAAAAAGAAAGAAAGAAGAAACCGAAAGAAATAGAAAAAGAAAAGAAAAAAAAAAAGAGAAAAAATGGTTGACGGTTTCTGCTCCTATGTTCTATCTTATATCATTTGAGGAGTTAGTTCAGTTTGGTTTGGTGAGATTTTATGCCAAGTGAAGGGCATTGTGCTTATTTCATAATTGAGTTGAGAATTGGATTTGTTTCATATGGTTTTGTTAGGTACTAGCTTGGCCGCCTATACCTCCACATTCCCATAAATGTTTTGCCTTTTCTTACCCATTGCCTCACTTTACCATATTTTTGTAAGCCCTCGGCTGTGACAGGACCTTGTTTGGTTGGAATGTGTGTACGGTAGCTAGAATTGTCTATCATATTAGTTGCATGCATGTTTATGTGGGTCGTAGTCTAGGTGAGCGACTTTTTTTCTTCCTCTCTTACATATATATGTTCACCCCTTTGCTTCATGAGAGAAGAGTGACCCGTGAGAGTCCATTGTTAAAGGTCTAGCAAGGTCGACGGTTCAGCTTTATTACAAACATCTTACAACTCGTTTGCATTTGACTTTTTGCTATAAGTGTTTAGTTTGCTTGCATTAAATTGGCTTAAGTGGGCATTTGTAGCTAGCTCTGAGTTATCTTTTTCCGTTCCTTTAGTTGCATTTTAGTTTACTCGGGGACGAGTAAAGGTTTGGTTTGGGGAGATTTGATACGTGCATTTTATATAGTCTTTTTAGCCTATTTTATGCACGTATTCCTATGCTTTTATCGTAGTTTTATGCTACGAAATGCCCCGAATATGCTACTTTGGGTTATTTTGTCTTATTTGCAGGAATGAACCCAAAAGTGGTGAAATCAAGCCATTTGCCGTCCATTTAGCTTGCATTTGGAGGAAGAGACGATTTGGAGCAGGAAATATTGCTGTCTTGGGATGCGTGAAGGTGTTTTGGGCGCTAAAAGGACAAGTCAAAGACCAAATTACAAGACCAACACGAGCTGGAGCCAGGAACCACTCGATCGAGCAGTTTCTCTTGGTCGATCGAGTGAACAGACGGAAGAACTGTTCGATCGAGTGAATAACTGTTCGATCGAGCCTTATCTTTGGTCGATCGAGTAAACAGACGCAGGAACTGTTCGATCGAGTGACTTAACTGTTCGATCGAGCAGTTACAAGCTATTGGGCCTCTATTCACGTGAAGTTTAGATTAGGTTTTATGTTTTACACTATAAATAAAATCTAATAGGAGGCTTGTACGGGGGACTTCTCCTTTATTCCCTTCTCCTCTCTTTTTACTTGGTTACTATTCGATACACTGTTATTTCTATTTCTTCACTTCCGGATCCTTTAATCTAGTAATTCCTTCTTCCCTTTTTCTCTTTCTTTTTAATGTTTATTGTTATTATTTATTTTATTCTTGTTTCCCCCATCTCCATGTCTAGCTAATTCCCCTAGTATGTTAGGATTAGGGAAGCCGTGGTAGCGATGCTTTAATTGTATTAAATAGATTAGCCTTGCGATAGGAATTGTATTAGGCAATTTAATTGTTATCCGGTCGAATGAATGCATGCAGGAGACCATAAATTTAGTTAACCCCGACCTAGATCGAAAGATTGGAAGGGAAGGCTTGCTTAATTACAATAGGGTATTGCGGTGAGGGCGAAAGTTAAGTCATTTTACACTCTAGGGCGGTTTAAGGACCGAAAGGTGACGACCATAGCTCTTCTTATCAATAGTCTAATCGCCTTAGTATTCATGATAGTATAAGATCCGATAGCTGCCACGGTGGACCGACTCCTAGCATACTTCCTTTCTCTTATTTTTAACTCTCTTATTCATTTCCCTTGCTTTAGTCTCTAGTTAGTTCACAATCAATTCAACCCCCATCGTGACATTAGACAGATAAATAGACAAATAGATAGTACACCGCCTCCCTGTGGAGATCGACCCTACTTACCGCTGACTTCTGTTAGTAGTACTTAGGTATTTTATTTTTGGTGTAGAAACGACCGCATCATCCACAAACCATAGATCTTGAGTAAGGGGTGAGGGTACGTGTTAGGAAGCCCGTAAGGACACCTAACCCCGCCCGTCAATAACGGCCTCTACTAAGTCAAGTGTCGGATTTCAAACAAGGTCATAGCTACTACGATATATGATATGCAAACATCGTTTTAAAACCCTAACATGTGACAACAATTTCTATGTCGTTTTAGATGCAACTAAACTAACTTTGTCAAAGTTGTAATTTAGCATGTGGGTTGATTGATCTAACAACATACAAAATGAAACAAATAGGCTTGATGGGAATGGGGGAGCCGTTGGGATCTACCTATTACAACCCAGGCATTTCATGCCGACACAACGAGGAATTAAAGATACAACTCGATCTAAATACAATTGCTATATACAACACCGTACATGACACATTACACGGCCATTCGGCCTAGAAAAACGTGCACAAAGGGGTGGCCCACGGCTTACATGACTCACGGCCTTGGGTCACTCCTTGTGATGCGTGCTTAAACTTAATCTTATCGAATTAGACATAGGGCCACACACCAAAGCATGCATTAGCATAAATCGGGCCATGTTGCTTTAAACAACATGCGATTTACTACGCTCTCACTTGCATTGGGGCACAACCATCTAACCAAACAAGACTAAGGTTTTGAAAAAGGTTTTGACTCGATAAAAGAAAACTAACTTGAAAATTACAACTCGATGAACAAACGTTAAATTACAAGCGACAAAACAATAAAGAACAAACGATGTAAAACAAACAAAACAAGAAAGACCAAAAGACACGGCCAAGCCATGGCCATTCTAGACACGGCTACCCTATGTCCTAGGTCAGGTTCATTAGTTAGATCAATTGATTGCGAAACAAGTTCGAAAGCGGGCTAGAAAACAAGTTAGAAACGACGTTGATCGATTGAAAAGATGTCTTGCAAATGTGTATTCTACACGGCCTAAAGGGGTCGAGTTAGGTCAAGAAGTTACGATATTAACGCTACTCATCGAGTGTTAATAGGAAGGTGCTAATCACGCACTCCTATGCTAGCGAGAAATTGAGTGAAAAGAGAGATGCGTTCAATTAGGTTATAGAATTGTTAGTTGATTTTTAAAGCTATGTCGATGTACCCTAACGTGTCTAATTAGGTTATTAAATTGATCTAATGTCATCTAAACAAGTTATATGTTAACAATCAGAGGTCATACTAACATGTGACGGGTCCTAGGGTGGGTCGAATTACACGAAACAAGAGAGGGGTCAAAAGCGAAGAGCGAAGTTAGAATTCGTTTTATTAATGCCCTACCTTGAACACGAGGATATGTAAATGAGACGGGGGTTACGACCGACTGATGTACACTACTACAAATCCAGGCAACTACAACGCCCCTTTAACAACGATTATTCACGAAAATCACAATAGACGTTGTAGAATGTATGGCGCGAATTTTACTAAAATAAATTACAACGGGTATGGTTATAAAAACCGTTGTTCTTAGTTTTAACAACGGGTCACACATGCACAACCGTTGTTAATAATTTGGCGCAAAATTGGCGCAAAGTTAGTGAAAAGTAATCACAACGGTTACTTTTGAAACCCGTTGTTAAAACATATTTGACAACGGGTGTTTTTTACAACCGTTGTTAAAACATATTTCACAACGGTTGTTGTTTAATAACCGTTGTCAATACCTTCCATCTTGTATAAACCACACAAAGAAGTCTGCTGCAGCCACAAAACACAACCCTTAATACACAAACACAAACACAAACACAGCAGACAAACAAACACAAAACACACACTCTCTTTCTCTCTTTCTCTCTTTCTCACTTTCTCATCGTCGCTTCTTCTCGCCGTCACTGTTGATTTCATCGTCTATTACGTTCTGTATTTATCAGGTAAATCTCGCCGTCACTGTTAGTTTCATCGTCATTATTTTCTTTTTCTATTTATTTCTTTTGCATATATGTGTTTTTATCGACCATTATGTTATTTGTTTAAGTATTGTTCGCATAATTAGTTACTAAAACAATGAAGAAGCAAGATGCATGAAGAAGTAAGATAAACATAATTAATATATATATATATATTTATAAATACATAAATTAAAAAAAAAAAATTACATATGTAAAAATGCAATTCTTATATTTTCATGGAGGATCTTATTGTGCTCTATCGTATCCATCCTCTCCTCCTTGGCTATTTGGAGGTTCCGTTCAGCAGTTGCTATATCGTCATATAGCCGCAATCGCCGCTCCGTCAAGCCATCTTCTTTGGCGTGCTTGATGCGGTTCGAGCTTCCGCAAGGTAGCTCCTGAAACTTTCCTCAATATGGAGGAACCGGCGGATGAATTTGTTGTTGTTCTCGATCATGGTAAGAGTCTTTAGGATGAAATCATTCATTTTGTTAGAGTTTTTTGAGTTTGATTTGAAAGATTAAGTAGAGTTTGTTTTAACAGTTAGAGTTTGGAGATGAATATATGAGATAATAATGGAAATGTTAGTTGAGATATGCAATGTATTTATACTAAGCAATGTGTGTGGGTTGAGTTAATTGCTTTTTAATTAATAAATATGTTAGGAAGTTGTGCCATAATCATCATCATATCTCTCAATAATGCTCCTTCAAATCCGTTTACTAACCCTTCTAATTCCATATTATCCGTTCATATGTACAAAGTGATGTCGTAATAATGCATGCATTGGAATTCTAACAGCCGTAATTATCATGCATCTAGTAATATTTAATTTAATTTTTTTTTTATTTTTTAAGAACAAACAACAACGGTTATTTTATAACAACCCGTTGTCTTTAGTTATAACAACGGTTTTGTATATTAAAACCCGTTGTTATAACTTTCCCCCCAAAATTGTGTCACACTTTCCACAACGGGTTTTTATACATAAAACCGTGGTTAATAGTTTTAACAACGGTTTCCTTAAGTAAGCCAACCGTTGTTAAAACCTTCTACAACGGACGCATTAACAACGTCCGCTTTTTTATATAACAACGGTTTTTGACCGTTGTTATAGCCTGTATCTGTAGTAGTGGTAGCGGATTTCTTTCCCATCTCAAGTCAACGCGGGTGTTCATGGTGGTACTTTAACTCATACTCGGACTAAACTAGTTTCATAGTTAATGATAGTAAACGATAAACAAAATAAAACGAAACAATAAAAAACAAACATAAAAAAACGAAATAAAAGGGAAAAAAAGAGGAGGATTTGATGCACCCTCAACCTACATGTATCGTTGACACCGTCTTGGGTCGTAATCGATGGTAGATTTTATCTCGAGAGGCCGTCGTCGACGAAGAAACAAAGCAAACAACACGTTTTTTGCAAATCTGGACAGCAACTTTCAAACTGCGATTTCTCTCTCGTTTCACGGTGAAAATTCGATTTAAAAGATGTTTTGAAAACTATAAAGAGAGGAGAACAGAGATCTTAAAACAATCCCTGCTCGTTTTGAGTTATTGGGCACGAAAAACGAGCACAAACAGAATCGACAGACAGAAAAGTCGCGAAAACAGAGTGTATAACACTCTGTTTTTCGAGGGAATTCGTGTACTCTCAAGGGCAATTTGGCTCGTAAATCTTTGTCTAATGTGTAGATGGATGTTGTATGGTTAATTTGGAACAAGAAACTCGAATTTTGATGGAGGTTTGAAGGGAGAACGAAGGGTTTCAAAGAGGACACACAAACTGATTCCCCGTTTGTATGTCGGTTTTGTCTAAGATTTTTGGGAGGCAATTAGGGTTTGTTTCTGGGGTTTAAAGCTTGTGAGTGACGGTAGGATGTATGGAGAACTTATAGGAATGAATTTATGGTGAAGGGGGGGTATTTATAAGGAGTTAAGGTAGGGTTTTAGAGGGGAGAGGCAGACGGGCTCCTTTGCGCATAGCTGCTGTCCAGCAGCTTTTGTGAGGGTTTGAGAGGGGTTTTCTTGGTGGTTAAGCTAAGGTAATATGGGTAGGATACTAGGATATGGGTTAGGGTTAATGGGCACGGGTTTTGGTGGTGTTTGGAGCGGGTTTTGGACTCGGGTTTTGGCACGCAAAACAGGGGGGCTGCTCGTGTTTTTGCGGGCTGTTGGGGGGTGTTTGGGATGGGATTTGGGCCGTGGTTATGGGGTTCGAACTGGGGTTGGATGGGTAGGGGCTTAGGTTGGTTAGTGTACTCGAGATTCGTGCCAATTCGTAAAGAAAACGGGCTCAAAAACCGAGCTATAATCGAGCTCCAAAACACGTGTTTGAAACGGGTTTTTTCGATTTTTAAATCGATTTTTCAAATCGATTAACACATTAAAATAAATGACTTTTCAAATCAAATATACTCATAAAATGATTTTTCAAATCAATTATTTATTTTATTTTCAATAAAATAAACTTTGAGAAAATAAATTCAAAATAAAATAAAATAAGCTGAATTCACCTTAAAGAAAGCTTTAATTTAAATATCATTTAAATTAATAAAATACTCCGTCGACAACGCTCATTCTACATCGTAAAACGAGCCCAAATAATGACAATGACAACTGAAGAATACATGTGTCCTATCATCATCGGGTGTTTGTCGGGTTCTCTATAAATTCCAATATCGACAGATACGGGTATCTACAGTGAGCGTGGTGAAAATCTTGTTTGCACCTTGGGCAATGAAGCGTCTTTGAAAATTGGTTTCCATTGCAAAAATGAGTACGTTATTTATCGCACCCACTTCCATAACGAAGTCACTATAAGCAATTGACTCGTTAGCTCTTGCATTGGGGCCAGGGTTTGGCGGTATTGGCTCAGTTAAGTACTTGTGTTGGAGCTTGTGTCCTCCACAAATTAGTGTGATAACATTTGTAAATCTCTTACAGGTTCACAAGGGTATACTTCGTATATTTAATCAGTTGATTAACGTTTACCTAATAACGGTTCGCTTGCTAGAAAGTTTGACGTTATTATCATACAGATGGCGGTGATCAACTGGTCCCTAAAGGTCACACCTATAGGATGTGTTTGAGAAATGTGGTTATAGAAATATAATTACATTGATGCCCAATATGACTAAAAAGTTAGTCAATGTGTTGATGAGATAATTATTTAATGAAAATTAAATAATATTAGTTGAGACGAATTAACTGTCAATTCGTAAATTAAATATAATAAGTTATATTTAATTAAATATATATAATGTTAGCTTGGACGAATTAATCTGTTAATTCGTAATTAAATATAATCAGTTGTATTTAATATCAACAAGTTGAATGTGTCATAGTGGTAATAATGAGGGTACACAAGCCAAGAGGTCATGGGTTCGATCCTCACTAGATGACAATTTAACACACTTTATATATTTTTGGAAAGACCAAAAAATAAGGAGCATATAGTCCTTATTTCGGTCTGATGGCCGAAAATTAGGAAGTAATTTTCTTTCCTAATTAACTCGATAATTCGGTCAGTATAAAAAGATAGGGAGAGATTTATTTCTACCCTAATGCTTTTTCTTGACCTTGCCTCCTCTCTCTCATCACAAGAACACAAAAAAAAACAACTAAATTTTACAGAAAATTTTAGATCGATTCTAGCATAATCAAAGGGCATATCTCAGATCGTCTTGGGTGCAACTAATAGGCGAATATCAATTTTGATATTGTTCTTAGGCCAATTTTGCTAGGACCGAAGGTTAATTCTAAATCCTTATACTTTGTTTATGTATTTTGTTTATGACCTTTAATCATCATTGTTAAATCGTTATAATCCTTCTAAATTAAGGGAAGTATACAGATTATTTGCCACAAGTGGTATAAGAGCATTAGGCCACGATTTTATTTTTGATGATTTTCATAAAATATGTATGTAAACAATGGGGATTTCGAAAAAAAAAAAATTTAGGGTTTTCGGCTGAAATTTTTTGTGCCGAGAGAATTTTTTTTTCTCGGCCTGTTTTTTTCCTTTGTTGATGATTTATTTCCATTTGATTCATATGAATTATTGTTTTAATATGTTAAGATGATAATAAAATGAATTTGTAGATAACTTGATTTAATTCGGATTAAATTAAATTGTTAATGGAATAATCATGTCGATGAGACAAGAACTTGTTTTTGCTATATAGTTTTAGCATATAAGATTAATCATGTTCATTAATTCACTTGCTAAATCACGTTCTATATGGCAACTGTAAACATTTTCTTCATCGGTTTTGTTTTAGGGCAATTCTTGCCGCAAGTTTTTTTTGTGACGGCTGTTTTATTTTTTTTGCCGTTGTTGTTTTTTTTCCCTGTTCGGTACTGTTCACCGTGAACAGTGTTCTTAAAAAAAAAACTGTTTTTTTTGGGTTATTTTTCTTTTTGCCGAATCTAAAAGAAAAAGAAAAGGAAAGTTTTTTCTTTACTTGTTTTTGCCTTATTTCCGATGAAAAAAAAAAATTTATTGGCTGTTTTTTTTTATTCAGCCGTGAGCTGAGTTTACAAAAAAAAAAAAAATTTCCTTTTTGCCGAGACCCAAAAGGAAGAAAAATTAGATTTTGTTTTTATTTTATTTTATTTTGGCCAATTAGTTATTGTGAATCGGTTCTCAATTTAAAGATACCGAGTTATTTTAAAGCAGTTTAAAATTTTGACGGATAGAATTCATATTACAAGTTTAATATGGATTAAGAATGAAATTAATGTGATTAAATTGCGGAATTGTCACTTAATTTAATTTAAATAGGTGGTTTGGATAAATTAATCAACATAATTAAGGAATTGTGTAATGTATGTGATGGGGCATATTCTGCACCCGCTGACCGAGTCAACATATTGAGCAAGGTCAAAGATATCCACAAGCAAGTCAACGACTTAGACAGCCTAACCGACGCAGTCTGTCGGCCTGTCTCTTGTGCCTCGGCTAGGACAACTAACCAGCCGGGGCACATATCCGCGTACTCATATCCAAGACCCCTCGGCGGCGAGTCAACAGGGCCCGCCGGCCTGCCATGGGTCCCTCGGCCGAGGGTAGATCAGTCTTTCCACCTGCTAGCCACTTGGCCACTTGGCCACTACGTGACAAAAGGTGAAAGTCTATAAATACTCCTCAACCCTCATTGAGGAAAGGATCCGAAAAATAACCTAAACACCTCATAATCTGGTAATATCTTCCTTATCTCTCTACAATATATACTTCGCCAAGTAACACAAGACTTAATCCTTTTAAGTTTACTGACTTGAGCGTCGGAGTGAGTTCGCTCGGTGCAAAGTCGAGCCCTCAGTTTGTTCATTGTTTCAGGAGACCGAAAGGGAGATTCAATCAAAGACGTCATTCTACAAGCACGGGTGGTAACAAATAACTGCTCTGGAATTACACCCGGAACAATTGGCGCCGTCTGTGGGGAAAGATACTAGAAGCTAATCACATTCATTCCCAAACAAAAAAAAAAAAAAAACACAAAAACAAAAACCCACCCAAAAAGCTAAGAAGATGTCGAAACAACAAGAAGTATTCGTGACCGACGAAACCGAATTCTGCCAAGATGATACCGTCCACAATTCTGGAGTTGTGCAGCTCCCCACCAGCCGAGTGACTCAACCGGAGTACGGGATGTCAATAATACCAGATACGCCGCTGCCCGCCGACCAAGTCACCATCATGGGACATGTGGTTGATGCAGCTAAACTAAAGCTACTCCTGGACCTAATAGATAGCACGCCGACTCACACTGTCACTCCGACAAGAGCGGCGGCACCCGTCCAGGAGACCAGGGCCCAAAATGTGACTCCGAGAGACTTGAACGGAGCATTGGAGGAAGCTGGCCCTGTCAAGACGCCGGGGGAGCCCAGAGTGCTAGTGGTAGACCTGAGTCCTTCCCGCACTCGCGGGAGGATCGTCTCGCCGCAAAGACCGACGAGGCCCGCCCTGCAGGAGTGAAAGAAGTCCGACTCCCCAGAGTCGAAGAAGGAGTCCGACTCACCAGAGTCGGAGAAGAAGCCCGACTCACCAGAGTCGGGGAAGAAGCCCTTCCCGCCACGGGGAGAGGAGTCGGACTAGGGATGGGGGGAGCCGATCGCCGCGTGTCATTCGACACGTGGTCAGACAGCCCCTCAACCCCTACGTCCTAGAGGTCCCAGTGCCGACTAAGCTAAAGTTACCCCCATATCATACAAAGGAGAAAGCGACCCAACCGACCATGCTGAGGCTTTCGAGTCTTACATGTCGGTGTGGGAACAACCTGATGAGGTTTGGTGCCGTGTCTTCCCAACGACCCTGCATGGGATGGCACAAAGCTGGTACAAGGGGCTGCCCAATGGGTCGATATACTGTTATGGCGACCTAAGGGACATATTTTTGGCCCAGTATTCTTGCAATAAGAGGAGGGCCGTCGAGACATCGGATCTCCTGACTATCAAACAGGAGGGAGGCGAGTCTCTCCGAAGTTATGTGAAGAGGTTCGACGCCAAGGTTCAGCAGATTCGTGAGCTGAACAGCGAGCTGGCGGCCTTCGCACTGATGAAAGGCCTCCCAAGAGGGGACTTAAAAAATGAGCTCATCAAGTGCGGAGGCCTGAACTTAGACTCCGCCAGGAAGATGGCCGACCAAGCCATAAAGGTGGAGGACTACCACAAAACCTGGGTAGGCCCCAACGAGGCCGGGCACTCAGAGAGTAAGAGCCTCCGGGAGGACAACCCGGATGAAAGACGCCGTGACAATAATAGGTCACGGTCTGACAGGTCCGCCAGGAAACAGAACTCGGCGGGCGTTGGGGGAAGTTCGGGACCGTACTACCAAAAGCGGTACAATGATCACACCCCCCTGGTTGTATCTGTTGTCGAGGTCTTCGCCCTGAGCAAGAACGAGGGTCAGAAGTGGGAAAGGCCTCCCAGGCCGAGGGGGGACGGTGACACGAGCCAGGACTGTGAGTACCACGGCCACACCGGTCACCTAATCGACAACCGCCGCATCTCGAAGAATGCCATTGAAGAGCTGATCCGGAAGGGGAGCCTCGGCAAATATGTTGCCAAAGGCCAAAAGACTGATGCCGGCGGCTCAAACAAGAAATCCGTCTTTGAACGGATAGGAGTGATCCATGTTGTCATCGGGGGCAACGAGAACGGCGGGTCCGCTCATGGGCACAAACGGCACCTGAACGAGCTGTATCAGACCATCAACTTTGTGCCCAAAACAGCAATCCCCGCTTCCAACATCCCCGACATGACAATTGGAAAGAAGGACTACGAGGGAGTCATCGCCCCTCACAGCGACCCACTTGTAGTCCACTTGGACATAGCCAACCACCTGGTCAAGAGGTGCCTGATTGACACAGGCGCCTACACGAACATCATGTTCAGGGAGTGCTTCCTCAACCTCGGTCTGAAGGTTGAAGACTTGAGCCCCTGCACCAATCCTGTACGCTGATTTTCCGGGGCGGCCTGGTACCCCGGGGTCAATCGGGACCGGTGATGTTCGGCGAGGGGGATGCGGCTAAGAATGTCCTAGCTGAGTTCGTGGTCATTGACGGCTCGTCCGCCTACAACGTTCTCATAGGCCGAGTCACTCTGAGCGAGGCCGATGCAGTAATGTCCATCCGGGCCCTGACACTGATGTATGTCTCGGACCGGGGGGAAGCGCATAAGCTCGTCTCAAAGGACGAGAAGGACGAAGTAGTCAACGTCTAGATATCTGCCAGAGGATGCAACATGCAATCCCTCAAAGTGGCAAAGAAGTCAGAGAAGGGGAAGAGCCCATCCTTGCAACAGGAGGGCGACCTCATGGATTCAACTGTCGGCATGGTCGAGGGAGCCGAGACTGAAGAGGTGGAAATTGACCCAGGGCGCACCGTAACTGTCGGTGTCAACCTGGAACCAAAATTCAGGGCCGCTCTCCTAGACCTGCTGAGGAAGAACAAAGACGTCTTTGCCTACTCAGCGGCCGAGATGCCAGGCATGAGCCGGGAGGTAATTGTTCACAAGCTGAACGTACTCCCCACCACTCGCCCTGTCAAGCAAAGGATGAGGAACTCCTCAGCCGAGAAGGATGAGGCCATCAAAGCCGAGGTAGATAAATTACTAGCGGCGGGCTTTATCATGCCTTGTACTTATCCTGAGTGGTTAGCTAATGTTGTAATGGTGAGGAAGTCATCGGAGGCGCGGAGGATGTGTGTAGATTTTACCAATCTTAATAAAGCGTGCCCCAAATATTGCTATCCCTTGCCTCGAATAGATAGTTTAATTGACACCACGGCAGGCAACACTATGCTGAGCCTGCTGGACGCCTTCTCAGGGTATCATCAGGTATTCATGGCCGAGGAAGACATGCTTAAATGCGCATTCATCACTGCTAACGGCACATACATGTATAAAATGATCCCGTTTGGTTAGAAGAACGCCGGCGCAACTTACACAAGACTGGTGGACAAAGTGTTCCAAAATCAAAAAGGGCGAAACATTGAGGCTTACGTCGACGATGCTATTGTAAAAAGCAAGTCTGACAGCGAGCACTTAGCCGATTTACACGAGACATTTTGTTCACTAAGGAAATACAAGATGAAACTCAACCCAATGAAATGCAACTTCGGTGTCCGGGCAGGTAAGTTCCTCGGCGTACTTGTCAGCGCCAGGGGAATTGATGCCAATCCGAGAAAGTCCAAGCAATCCTGGACTCCGGAGCCGAGGAATCGAAAAGAGGTTATGATGCGACCAGGAAGGATGGCGGCCCTAGCCCGTTTCATCTCTCGGTCAGCCGACAAGAGCACCCCATTCTTCAAAGTGTTGAAGGGGAATAAAGACTTCGAGTTGGGGGAGGAACAGAGCACGACTTTCAAGCAATCGAAAGCTCATCTTCGACTCTCCCAACCCCGTCCAGGCCGATCGGGGGAGACGCTATATCAGTACATAGCAAGATTACCTCGGCCACGGTCGGTGCCGTGATCATCGGGAAGAAGACAAACAAAGAACACCCAATCTACTTTGTCACCATACGTTGTTGCCCGCCGAGAGAAATTACCCGCCGATTGAAAAAGCAGCCTTTCTTTTGTCGTCGTCGCCGCAAGGAAAGTGAAACCCTACTTCGACGCACATCCCGTGACGGTCTTAACCGACCAACCATTGGAGAAAGCATTGGAAAAATTTGAGCAATCCGACAGGCTCATCAAATGGGCAGTAGAGCTATCCGGTTTCGGCATTCAATACAAGCCGAGGCCCTCGATAAAGGGACAAGCACTCGCAGACTTCCTTGCCGAGTGCACTTACCAAGAAGAATCACACCCCGGGGTATGGGAAGTATACACCGACGGGTCCTCCACGGCGAACAGCTCAGGAGCCGGCATCCTTATCATCACCCCAAACGGGGACGAGTTTGAGTATGCCTTGAAATTTACCTTCTCGGCCTCAAACAACGAATCCGAATACGAGGCGGTGATAACCGGAGTCGAGCTAGCTAGGGCTGCCGGGGCGGAGCACATCATTTTGAAAACAGATTCGCTTTTAGTGGCTAATCAAATCAGAGGAGAGTACGAGACTCGAGACGACGGGATGGTAAGATACCTGGAAAGGGTAAAAGCTGACACTTCAAAGTTGAAATCTTTTCAGATACAATGCATTCCCAGGTCTGAGAACAACCGAGCCGACGCTCTCTCAAAGCTTGCCAGTTCGACCATCAAGAATGTCAGCCGAACCTTGCTGGTGGACATCAGGAATGCCAAGAGCATCACTGAGGCCGTCGGCATGGTGGGCAACATAGAGACCGAGACGACGTGGATGACTCCGATAATGAAATACAAATTGACAAATGAATTACCGGAGGACCGCAGTCTCTCGCAGAAGATAAAGAGGATCGCAGCAAGGTACTTGGTATTTGAAGGGGAATTGTACAGGAGGTCCGTGATAAGGCCACTCATGAAATGTGTCGGCCCAGCCGACGCGGAGCTAATTCTGACAGAAATTCACGAAGGCATCTGCGGCCATCACATGGGGGCAAGAACACTAGCCCACAAAGCTCTCCGAGCCGGCTACTTCTAGCCCACCATGCTTGCGGATTCCAGAGCCAAGACCAAAAAGTGCAAATTTGTCAAATGCATGCTCCGGTGATACATGCACCTTAGGAGACTGCACTAGGTACTTAGTCCCCTTCCTTTTGCACTGTGGGGGATGGATCTACTAGGGCCATTTCCAACGGCATCCGGAGGAAGAAAGTACTTGATTGTCGCCATTGATTACTTCACCAAATGGATTGAAGCTGTAGCGGTACCTGCGAAGACAACGGCGGCCGTAAGAAAGGTAATCTGGGAAAATGTCATAACTCGTTTTGGGTTACCCCAAGTCATGGTATTTGACCACGACCGAGAGATTTGGAGTGACACAATAATGAACTGGTTGGAAGAGCTTGGTATCAAATTCGCATACTCCTCCGTCTGCCACCCACAGAGCAAAGGACAGGCGGAGGCAGCCAATAAAACAATCCTCAACGGTTTGAAGAAGAAAGTTGAAGACCTAAAGGGAAGATGGGCCGACGAACTACCCGGCGTCCTGTGGTCCCTTCGAACCACGGAGAAAGAAGCAATGGGGTACAGTCCATTCCACTTAGTCTACGGGTCCGAAGCGATCCCGCTAATTGAAGCAACGGTGCCCACATTCGAACGGCCACCTTTAACTTGATTGAAAATGAGGAAGGTCCGAGAACCTCCCTAGACCTGGTCGAAGAAAGCCGAGATACAGCACGCCTCAACTTGGCAGTATATCAAAACCGAATGAGAAGAGCCTACAACCGAAGAGTCCACAAAAGGGACTTAAAAGTAGGAGATCTAGTCCTAAGAAAGTCGGCCCCCACCAACAAAGGAAACATTCATGGTAAATTGACGGCCAACTGGGAGGGTCCCTACAAAGTGGTTGAAGAAATGAGGCCGGGTACATACCGGGCCGATGACATGGAGGGTGTGCCTTTGATGAGCCATTGGAACACTGACAATCTCAGGAAATACTTTGTATAGCGGCGGAGGTGTCCAAAATAATTGTTGGCACCCCGACGCGTTTATTTCTAATTAAGAATCATCCAAGTTTTCCATCAAAGTGTGTATCCCTCTTCATAGTCATATCGAGGTAGACGCCACGGCCCAAGCCGGGCAGTCACCCCAAGAAGTAGACGCCACGGCGATCACTACCAGCAGCGTTAGATTGGTACTGCGAAAGCGACCAACATGCCATAGGAACGTATAAGTACAGTTGAGACGCAAATCTAGCCGCCTCGGCCAACCAAAGGCCTGGCAGAGGAAGCGATCAATATGTCTCAGATCTGACGCTGTCGCGCCGTAACCTCTAGCCGCCTCGGCCAACCGAAGGCCTGGCAGAGGACACAACGGTCGATACGCTAACATGTTCACAGCGGCGGTTGGGAAGCGCAATTCCGACGCCTCGGCTAGACCGAGAGTGAAAGAGGAAGCGACCAACATGCCAACATGTTTAAAAAGACGTTAAACACAGTTGAGTTATGCATTCTAACTGCCTCGGCCAGGACGAAGGTAAAAACGAAAAAGCGCTCAATTAATAACGCAAGAAGACAAGTGAAGGATTGTGATCAAAGCCCCGGCCAAAGCCGAGGGCCCAAAAAGATAACAAGTTTTATTAAAAATGATTACAAGTGAGGAGAATACATACGACGGCCGTCCCCATCGGGATAAGCCAAAACACAACCTACCAAAGTTTACAAAAAACAAGGAAAAGAAGAGCAAAAGGTTACAGACATATCATTTAAGCGCCAAAAGATGGCAGGGAGGAAAGGCTTAATAATTGGCCCCCGAACAGCTGAAGCTATCCGAGATGTCGGGGGAACCTGGTGACGACCGCCCGTCTCCCTATGCCTGTTGCTGTTGTTGCTCGCCATCAGCGACGTTAGCAGCATCATCCTTGGTAGGCGACCCAGAAGCCGTCTTGGAAGCTTCAGCCTCAGCAGCCTCAGCTGCCTTCATTCTCTCAGCTTCTTCCTTGGCCGCCTTCGCCTCCTCAGCAAGGGCCGCCTTCTCCGCGGCCTTCTCTTCCTCCTTCTTCACCTTGGCCTCCTCAGCAGCCTTCGCCTCCGCGGCCTTCTCTTTAGCTTCGAGCTTATCATCCAACAGCTCGTCGAATTTTTGGCCACGGAAAGGTCCCGGTACTGGGCACACATGTTAGGGAGGATAACGGTTTGGAGCGTCTCAATGTCCTCCTCCCTCTGGGCGATGATGGCATCCTTATTCCGGACCACCTTCCCCTGGGCCTGAAACATGCCCCTCCATTCGTCCCTCTGCTTAGCATGAAAGTCGGCGACTTTCTGAAGGTGGTCACGCCCCTCCAGCAGCTTAGCAGCTTCAGCCGCCGCAGCCTCGGCCTTGGCTCTCTCAGCGAGGACTGCCTTTTCAGCGTCCTCCCTAAGCTTTCTCTCAGCACGGACTGCCTCTTCAGCGTCAGCCTTGGCCCGCTCAGCTTCCTTGTTTGCAGCGTCGAGTTCGAGCCTGAGCCGCTCGAGCTATGGGGCAGCTTCAGCAATGGCCTTCTCTTGCTCCACAATAAGAGCACCGGCCGTATCAGCCCATTTCGACAGCATCCTGGCCAAACTTAGGCCCTCCGACCTAACCTGGATGGGGGTAGGCTGAGGGAAGGAGGTGACGACGGTGGCATCCTGACCACTTGCCTGCGCAGTTTTCTTCTCAGCACGCCGTTCAACAGTGTGCCCGGTAGACGACGGCGGTTGATCTACAAAAAATTCAATCAAAGCATCCGTGTCAACATACATGGACATACCGGAGAGCCTGTCATCAGGAACGCCTAATGAACCGGCTAAGTCTGAGCCACAGGATAGATCTGTACCATGCTTGACCTTCTTGGTCGGAGGACGCATTTCCTTGCCGGCAGTAGTAGCAGCAATAGCAGCAGTAGAAGCAGAAGCAGAAGCACCAGCGGCAGTAGTAGGCTCTTTCCTCTTGCGGAAGAGGGGAGATTCCACTGCCAAGGTGACCACCTCCTCGGCGGTAATATCAACGGCCTCCACCGTCTCTTTCTGGACTGAAGGGATGGGAGGTGGGACCGATGTCGACACTGTCGCCGCCGAAGACTTTGTTTTCCGCGTTCGGCGCGGCATGTTACCAGCAACCTTCGCCTGGGCCGCCTTCACATCTAAGCCCTTCCGCTGCTGATCCATGAGATCATTTGGCGCCGGCCTGCGATCACGGGCCTGGGCCTTTGGATGCAAATCAACGACTATCTTGTCCTTGGCGAGCCCCATTCTCCGGAGGATATCCTCAGACAGGTCCGGGCCAAAATGGTCTGCAAAGGAAACGAAGCAAGATTTAAGTGAAAGAAATAAGTCAAAATTCAAAAAACAGAAACATTGAGAGCAGAGACGGGCCTCACACCGACCCCACTCACCCTGTGCTAGGGCCGGTATGAGGCCGATGGCATGGCATAGCGACTCATCCGAAGAATGATCGCATCGGGGAATCCATCTCTTCGGCACCCCATTCTTCTCCGCCTCAAACAGCCTCATCATGACTTCTCATCCGCATTAAGAGGGACCTTGCTGGCGTCCATCTTAAGCTTACTCCGGGTGACCCATTTGTCATGCTCGCCTTACTCGCACCGCAAATTAACTTGGTCTTTGGAAGGACCGGGCAGCGGATAGTCATCCAAGCACCTCAACGTACACCCACCGCTCTTTCCGGTCCTTGCGGGAGGAAAGCTTATCAACGGAGACGTAACCGGCTCCGTCTCGCACGCTATACCACCCAACGCGACCAGAAACGACGGCCGAAGGTGATGAAGCCGACGGAATAAATTAACCGTCGGGACCTCCCCCTTGAAGAGGCAGAGCCACACAAAGCCGACTATAGTCCTAATGGCCAACGGGTGCAGTTGGGCCACGGCGACATTCAGGGCTCTAATGATGGCTATAACGTATTCATTCAGCGGAAACCGGAGCCCGTACTCCAGGTGCCGGATGTATACGCCGGTGCAACCCGGGGGAGGGGCAGACGGCGGCCGACCCTCCTCGGGGATAACAATTTTGTATCCCCCTGCCGAAGTAGAAATGGCCCTCGAAAAGTGTTTCGCCAGAACAACTGGCGAACTTATGGGTCCAAGCACGGTCAGGGCAGACCTTACAGGCGTCGCCGTGATCTATGATGTACTGCCTCCCCTCATTAGGACGAGTCCTTCCAACATCATCACCGTCATCATCAACATCATCGTCCTCCTCCTCCCATTCCTCCAAAACTCTTGGATCTACCTCAGGAGAAGGAGACCTAGGGCCCCTGGACCTCAGCGGGATGGCGGCTAGTGCCTCCTCTTCATCAAAACGCGACGAGGATCCCCCCGGCGCAGGGTTACTAGGACCGGCATCAGCAGAAGACATGTTCACAACAAAAACTTAAAAGTTAAAAGTTGAAAAACTTGTTTGTTTACCTTGAAGAAAAGTGCTACGCCGAAGTAACAATTCTGATAACTAGAGAGAAGTTTTCGTCAAAGAGGGCTAGAAAGAAGAAATTTTTTGAGAAAATGAATTTGGAAGGCCAAATTCAAGGGCTAACTCTCCTATTTATAGGGCAAAGCCCACTCAATCCGACCAATCAGGGCAAAGCCCATGAAGCGTCAACCAATCAGCAACGGGACACATGTCAAGCATGCAGCCATGGAATGTCAATCGACAAACAGTTACAAAGCTTCTTCAACACGCTCCTTGACAGAATGCCAATCGACGTATCTTTTTCAAACACGCTCCTTGGTATCTGTAGACACCTCGTTTCTGCACCTCCCGCAAACCACCCGGTGATGATTGGGCCGCATGTTTGATTCGCGGAACGATTTGTGACAGTTCGTAAGATTATCGTCAAGTGTTTGCTCAAACATTAATGTCGACCTCTTAGTTGTCATCTACGTCCTGATACGGTCGTTTTGGCAGTAATTAGAGTACATTCGGAGTCCGGGTCAAAAACCGTCTCCTTTTCTGATAACTGTTAAATCCCGAGTCAGAATGTTCTGGAATGTTCCGGATATTTCTATTCCATATTTCACAAATTTTATCTTTTGGCAAATAATATCCCGTAATATTCACAAAGATAATCGAATTATTTCCGTCCTACCATAACTCAAACGCGGAAATCTTTCCTCAGCAGGAGGAAACCTCCTGGGAATAGACGCAGCAGGCGCTGCGCCTCTTCCAAGGGACGCAGTGGCTGCTGCGCCTCTTCCCAGGCCTTTCTTTGCATGATTTACGTATCTTTTTTATATCTTTCCGAGATTCACTTCCAAAGAGTCTCCGAAACCCTATTCCTTCACGTGATTAGTATAAATAGGAGCCTTCGCTCCTCATATTTCTCACGCGAGTGTCCGCCCTTCTCTTCTCCCTTTGCATTCTAGTCTTTGTTCTTACTAATTGGCGCCTACGTGCTTGAACTTTCGATCACGTAAGCTCGGATCCTTCCGGGTACCAGCCTCTCCGTTGCATGACCGACCAATTTGACCAACTACACAATAATCAATCAATTTAATCAATCAACTTAATCGTTTTCCTCTTACGAGGTCATTTTCTTTGCATTCGCGTCGAGCATCACTAATCGATATCTTAGTCCTTCTCGTTTCGTCAACATGTAAGTCTGAGGGTGTATAATCTTCTTTTATTTATTGTATTTTATCTTTATCGTATCACTCATGTAAGGTTTATGTCGAAAGTACCTCATTAAAACCGATTTCTAAAACCGTCTTCAAAACCTCTTTTTACGAATTTTCAGAAGACTGACAGTCGAGAAAAGACGCAGCAACTGCTGCGCCTCTTCGAAGGAGCGCAGTTCCTGCTGCGCCTCTTCGTGAGGCTGCCGCAGTTCCTGCTTCTTTTCTTCTTCTTCGTCCTCTGTAAATTCCGTCTTTCTTATTTGTTTTCATATGTTTGTCTTTAATTTTCTCACATGATAGTTTAATAATCACATGTATATAATTCATCATCGTTAATATGTCTTAATTTACCATAAATCCGACTTAAATCCCAAGTAATCTCATATTTGCGGGTTTTCGTCATTCAATTCAAACCCGGGTTTTGGAGGTTCGATTCATTCATATTGAATCTCTGGAATTCGTAATTGATACATTCTAACCTGTCTTTTGTCATATATTCATCATTAGTTCATCCATCGTATTTAACCTAAATAATTTGTTTAATTAGTTTAAATCATTCGTTCATGTAATTATTCCGTCTTATTCATGTTTTACCGTTTTTATGACCCATTCATATGTTAAATAACCTATTATCACTTTCATCCGAGTAAATAATTTAATCAATCATTAAATCACCAATTAACATTAACGGCTTGCAATTACGGCTTCACAGCCAGAATTGAGCCCCGGAACAGACGCAGTGTCTGCTGCGCCTATTCCAAAGGACGCAGCTCTGCTGCGCCTGTTCCTGGATGGTTTCTATCCCTGAACTTCGTTTTTGCCTTGACTTAGTTATTTAGTTTACGTAATTAACTAACTATTATTCGTATTATCACACTGATTTATTTCTTTCTTTCATTCTTTTATTCTTTTTCTCAAATTGTCCGTTTTAAAGGTATTTTCGACATAAATCGCCTGTCTCAATGTAATTATTGTAATTTTCATTAATGTAATTTTTATTTATCATTTATTGTATTTCTTTTATTTCTTGTATGCTTTCACATGTAAATTAACATTAAATCCTACTTTGACCAAATTGTTTGCTAAACTAATTGTTCACCGACTTAGTATTAATTCTCACATGTTAGGATTAAAACAATGGATGTTGCATTGCATGCATATAGCCGACGATATATCAAGTACGAATAACTTCCCTAATCATTAGTAGAGGCCGCTATCGAGGCGGGCGGGATTAGGTGTTCGATCAAAAGAGCTTCCTAATACGTACCCTCACCCCTTACTCCAGATCTCCGTGAGCACCCGTGTTCATTGGCATCCACGAGAGTCATTCTAGACATAGAATGCTAAGGGTAACGATTGCTTAGTGTTCATGTCACTACTTTGTGTCTTGACATGACACGAGGTATTCGAACGGTTCCAATTTCCCATAAAAATTGGTGGCGACTCCTTACAAAATGCAAACGCTTGTTTTTCGACCTTCACCAAGCGCCCCCGTGGGCGGCCCGCTGTCCACAGTTTGGCGACTCCGCTGGGGATAATACACTTACGTGTAGCCAAGGGTGAAACTTGAACAAGGTTAGGGAATAGTTTGTACCTGACAATTGTCGGTTTTCATAACTCGGTTTTCATAACTCGGTCTTCCTAGACCGTTTTATTCGGCCTTCCTAGGCCCAACCCAACCCATTCGACTAATCGTCCCGTCTAAACGGTCCTAATTCTTATTTGGGCCTAAGGATGGATAGCGATTGACGTCATCCATACCATGATGCTTACTCTTGTTTGTATCAAGGGCCTTCACTACTTGAGGAAATGGACTAGGAATCGGCCTTACTCTTGTTTGGCACGAGCCTCTCCACAGACTTCGGGTTTGATGGTTCGGTATGGCAACCCACCCTTTTAACCAAAACCCTTTTTAAATGCACTCAGCATCCCGTTATAATGCTTGTATAAATATGTAAACCTTACGTGATCACCACTTCTAAACAAAACCATGACGAATTTTCAAAAATTCAAAATCCTCATTTTCAAACAAGAATTTCAAAAAAAAATAGGCCTTTAATTAGCGCAAAAATCCGGTCAAAACTCTGTCCGTTTGTCAAGTCAAAATTCGGGCCACAAGCCCATTTCAAAACCTCACTTCGAGTCCACTCCTACAACTACACTACAGTTGACTAGGATACACATTTTCAAAGACCTTGTCTTTCTTCAAAACTCACTCAACACAAGTGGCACACACCCACTTCACGAGTCAAAACTTTTCCTCTTTTAGCAAATGTGATAGAATGGTCGATCGTGTTTTGATCCGTCGCCGATCTCTTATCCAGTTTCCAAGATGCCTGGGTCAAGTGATGAAACAAACCTCCAGCAAATTCAAGAAAGTAATGATCGAATCCTAGCCGCGATAACCCAAATGCAAATCACTCAAGAACAAACCTATAACCGCCTTGAACTTATCGAAGGCCGTATCTTTGATGTAGAGGGAAAGCTGCCTCCCCCTAAAGGTGGAGTACTACAATTTTCCGATGACGAGTCTAAAGATGAGAATCCCGTCCTAGGAACAACTGCGGCTGAGAAGAGACTTCAATACCTAGAGGAGCAATTGATGTACCTTAAAGGGGATGACATTTACAGGGAAAACAATCGCAAATATGAAGCCGTCAATTCCAAATTGCCCACTAACTTTAGCATGACGGATATCCCTAAGTTTAAAGGACATGAGAACCCTTTGAACCACATCCGCGCCTTCAAGGACTACATGTCTATCAAAGGCATCAAACCCGAGATGTTCTTAAGGATCTTTCCTTCATCTCTTGACACCATCCCAAAGCAATGGTTCTACACTTTAGATCACAAAAAGGTCGCTACTTGGGAGGACGCCGCAATCGAGTTCTCGAAACAATACGCGGATAATGCCGAGATCCAAGTCAACATGCGTACTCTAGAGGTTCTTACCCAAAATGACAAAGAAGGATTCACCGACTTCCTAAGTAGGTGGAGGAAGACTAGTACTCAACTAGTTGAGCGCCCGGATGAGGCTACTCTTGTGGAAAAGTTCGTGGATAATCTCAAACCCATATATGCCAATCACTTGAGATATCAAAACATCAAGACTTTCAAGGACTTAACTGTACTAGGGACACGAATTGAAGATGACATCCGTAAAGGACTCTTGTCTAAAACGGTAGGTCGAGGATATCAAGGGTCCACAAGTCGTTCATACGGCTCTACTAGCAAGACCGACGAAGTTAACCTTCTCGAGCCATCCAAGAAAACTAGCCCACCAAGGAAGTTCACAAACCTTGGGGATACGTACTCCAACGCTCTAAAAAGGCTAATGAAGCAAGGTAAACTCCAACCCATTGGACCTACTCCCGAACCTGAAAAGAAGTCCAAATTCTGGGATGAAAACTCCTACTGTGAATACCATAGGGGCAAAGGGCATGACACAGAAAAATGCTACAAGTTGAAACACGTGCTTCAAGATATGATCGAAGACGGTCGACTTCCAATTCCACCAGGAGGTAAGCCCAACAACACTCAGAATCCTCTTGGAGTTCTAGTGATTACAAGTGACGAATCTACCTTAGATTGCTCACACCTTATTTCTCCCACCGAAAATGAAATTCATGCAATTGAGAAAGAAAGGCTCTACTCTACTATCTCCCCTACCATCTCCGACTTCATCGCATGGGCAAGGAGTGTAGATAGACAAGTGTGGGAACTAGAAAACATGGTAACGACCTTACGCAATCCCAATGCAACGCCTAAAGAACGTGTACTATTGATCTTCTCTCAAAATGCCACTATGCAAGAAGTAGTCACCATGGTTGATAAACTAGTCGATCAAATCATACAACTAGAAAGTGATATCATGAGAATGAAGGAACTAGCTGCAATCAATGGGGTTTGGGCCGATGATGATGAAGACGAATATCTCATTGAAAACTCCTTGGTCAAGGAAATAGTCCAAAATGGTGAAGACCAAGATGTGGATCACCTAACTCGTTCGGGTCGCCCATATCAAAGCACTACTCAAAACGGTCCAACCAACGTCATCACCAAATGACAACGAAGATGACCCCACTGATCATTTGCTCAAGCAATTACAGAAAACCAAGGCTGATCTTTCAGTCTGGCAATTAGTGGCAAGCTCATTTCCGCATCGCCAAGCTTTACTGCAAGCCTTGGCCAAATTGAATGTAGCACATAACTCCACTCCTGAAGATGTAGTCAACTTGGTCTTCCAAGAATCACCGAGGCTAAGTAATCCTATTACTTTCTCAGATGAAGACTTGCCACCTTTCGGCGCCAATCACAACCTTGCTTTATACATCACTGTCATTTGTCTAAAGAAGAACGTGCCAATGACTTTGGTAGATGATGGCTCCGCGGTCAACGTCATACCCCTCAAAACGGCATACAAACTAGGCATGAAGGAGTCGGATTGGACTCCCACCAATCAAGGTGTACGTGCATATGACGGTACACGACGAAAAGTAGTTGGACTTGCTAGCCTGACCATAGCCACGGGACCAATCGAACGAAAAGTTAACTTCCAAATAGTGGACATCGAAGCTTCATTCAACATATACGGGAAGGCCTTGGATTCACGCTTCCAAAGCGGTAACATCCACCCTTCACCAAAAGATCAAGATCCCACTAAATGGCAAAGTTGTGACGATCACTTCGTCACCCATCAAGGCAATAATCGAGAAACAATCAAACAATCAAGTCCTTGCGGATCCCATATACGAACTTGGGGGCTTCCAAAGTGTGAATGTCATAGAAAGTGAGTTGGCACCCTTATACTATAATCCCTACTCCAACTTGGTGGTCAACCACATACTCAAGTCTCAGGGATACTTCCCTGGAATGCCTTTGAACCCAATTCGGAAGAACACCTTCGCACCATACAAGAAAGGCAACTCGACAAGGATACCACTTGGACTAGGGTACAAACCCACAACAGAAGAAGTTCTCGAAATGCTCGCACAAGTCCAAAATCGCAAGTACGTGGGAGTCCAAATGAGGCCATATCTCCCCACTTTAAATGGATACTTCGTTCAAGAAGGAAGTTCAGAACTCTTCCATGGATTTCCCGAACCTTGGCATTATCTTGAGAGGAAGTTAGCCGGAATCGAGATCTTTCATGATTGCTACTTCATTCCTCCCGAAACGGTTCCTACCGTCAAAACCCGTCAAGCACCTTGCTTCGACGAATAAGCCGTTAGCCTACTGTTTGGAGAAGACCGATTCATTAGGGCCGCGCAGGATGAGATCATTACTATGATACTTCAGGACGATCGCTTCAACCCCACCGCATTGATCACAGAAATCGACACAAAGCAGCAGAAAGGATGGAGAAAATCTATCAAATGGACCAACAACCAAGGAAGGCTCTTCAAGCTCACTACTGGAGAAGGAGAGATGTTCAAAGGAGAACCAGAAGACGACGAGTTCGAGTCGGAGTCGGAGTCGGAGTCAGAGTCGGAGTCTAGAGAAGTCATTATAGAATCTACTCCTGTTGTCATCCCCACTCCCTTCGTTTCTCCTAGCCTAGCATCGAGTAGTCACGGTAGTTCGGGAATGCCCCATTCATCGTTCCTTTGCCGCCACCGACCATGGATCGGTTGGCTTCTTTGTTTCAACTTTACTCAAATCTTAATATGAATAAATCGGGTTCTGCTTACTCTCTGTGTTCTTTCGAGTGCAATTCTGTTTATGATGATGCGAGGATGACCAAGACCCGGACTTGACCGAAATACCTCCCTACGTAGCCAAAGAAATATCACAAGAAGGGGAAGGGGGACCAGTAATAGAAGATACCGAACCCATCAACGTAGGAACCGAATTAGAACCCAAAGAACTTAGGATAGGGACTACCTTGAGCTCTACCGAAAGGGCCGATTTCATAGACCTCCTAAATGAATTCAAAGACGTTTTCGCTTGGTCCTACAAAGACATGCCAGGGATCGATAGGGATATCGCCGAACATAGGATTCCGATTAAGCCGGGTTTCAAACCCGGTAAAACGAAGCTTCGACGAATGAGAACAGAATGGGCTCTAAAGATTAAGGAAGAAGTTGATAAGCAATTCAAAGCCGGGTTCATCAAAGTTTCCGAGTACTCTGACTGGGTAGCCAACATAGTACCTGTGCCCAAAAAGGATGGGAGAATCCGTGTTTGTGTTGACTTCAGGGATTTAAACAAAGCAAGTCCGAAAGATGACTTCCCTCTACCTCACATTGACATATTGGTGGACAATACTGCAGACCACGCATTACTATCCTTCATGGATGGATATGCGAGCTATAACCAAATCAAGATGGCCATGGAAGATATGCACAAGACCGCTTTCGTCACCCAATGGGGAACATATTGCTATACAGTAATGCCATTCGGATTGATCAACGCCGGAGCTACATACCAACGCACCGCAACTACACTCCTACATGACATGATGCACAAAGAAGTTGAGGTATATGTAGATGACATGATCGTCAAATCCAAGGAAAGAGAGGGACACATTGCAAACCTTCGCAAGTTCTTCGCAAGGCTACGAAAGTACAACATGAGACTCAATCCTCAGAAATGCACATTCGGGGTAACATCCGGAAAACTCCTGGGATATGTCGTCAGCCAACGCGGTATAGAAATAGATCCCTCAAAAGTCAAAGCTCTGATCGAAATGCCACAACCTCAAACAGAAAAAGAAGTCCGAGGATTCCTGGGAAAGGTACAATATATAAGTCGATTCATATCGAAACTTACAATGATTTGCGAGCCTATCTTCAAGAAACTCAAGAAAACAGACCACACCATGTGGGATGATGATTGTCAAAAGGCGTTCGACCGAATCAAGGAGATATTGGCTAAACCACCAGTGCTCATGCCACCACAACGAGATCAACCTCTTGGTTTATATCTCACAAGAATCGAAAGCGCCATGGGTGCTATCTTTGGCTCAAACCGTAGGAAGTGAAGAAAGAGCTATTTACTATTTAAGTAAGAAGTTCTTGGAATATGAGTGCAAATACTCGCAACTCGAAAAGACATGCCTCGCTCTTGTGTGGGCAACGAAGAAGCTACGTCACTACATGCTTAGCTACTCCATCAAGATATATTCCAAAATGGATCCAGTCAAATACCTCTTCGAGAAACCCGTCCTCAACGGACGTCTTGCAAGGTGGACCCTGATGCTCTCAGAATTCGACCTCAAATATGTGCCACTAAAAGTCATAAAAGGTCGCGCCGTCGCCGAATTCTTCGCAGAAAATCCTATCAACGACGCGCAAACCATAGACACTTGGTCATTTCCCGACGACGATATACTTCAAACAGACGTAGACTCTTGGGACCTATACTTTGATGGGGCATCAAATTTAAGAGGATACGGAATAGGAGTGTTGCTCATTTGTCCTGAAGGTGAGCATACACCAATTGCTGTCAAACTCGACTTCGAGGTGACAAACAACGCTGCAGAGTATGAAGCTTGTCTCATTGGACTACAAGCGGCAGTAAGCTTAGGCATCAAAAACCTCCGAGTACATGGGGATTCATCGCTGATCATCAACCAAGTTACAGGATCCTGGAAAATCCGAAGCGAAAGCCTCGCACCCTATCAGGCCAGGATAGATCAAGTCGCTCAATTCTTTGACCACGTAACCTACTTACACCTACCTCGAGAGGAAAATCAATTTGCAGATGCTCTTGCGAAACTCGCATCTTTGATAAGTATACCAGATCACATGGTGGAAATGCCTTTGTGTATCGAACGACGGTCAGAACCAGCTTATGTCCATCAAATCACCAATGAAGAAGAAATCGCACAGGAACCCTGGTTCCAAGCGATCCTGGATTTCAAGCTCAATGGTACCTATCCACTGGATATGGACAAAAGGGGACAACGTGCTATACGCCTATTAGCTTCCCAATACATCCTGATGCAAGGAGAATTGTACAAAAGAACACCTCTTGGTGTAGTTCTACGTTGCCTTGATCATTCACAGGCACGAAAGGTGATGGAAGAAGTCCACGACGGAGAATGCGGTCCTCACATGAGTGGGCCCATGATGGCAAAGAAAATCACACGTTTAGGGTATTATTGGACAACCATGGAATCTGATTGCATCAAATACGTGAGGCATTGCCACAATTGCCAAATCTTCGGGAATGTACAACATGTCCCTCCTTCGTTGCTATATACGATGACATCTCCTTGGCCATTCTCTGCATGGGGAATTGACATAATCGGGAAGATAACCCCAGCCGGAACAGGAGGTCACTGTTTCATTCTAGTAGCAATTGACTATTTCACCAAGTGGGTAGAAGCGACTTCCTACACCGCTCTTACGGCTAAAAATGTGGCAAAATTCATACAAAACAACATCATCTGTCGATATGGTTGCCCACATGAGATCATCAGCGATAATGGGTCACACTTCCAAGCTGAAACCGAGCAATTGCTAGCCAAATACAAGATTAAGCATCACCACTCTTCGCCCTACAGACCACAGACTAACGGCGCGGTAGAGGCGGCAAACAAGAACGTTGTCACAATTCTCAAGAAAATGACTGACAACTATAGAGATTGGCCAAGCAAGATACTCTTTGCTTTATGGGGATATCGTACATCAGTTAGGACGCCCACTGGGGCTACTCCTTTCTATTTGACCTACGGCATGGAGGCCGTACAACCAGTCGAGCTAGAAATACCATCCTTGCGTATTTTACTCGAAAGCCAAATCCCTGAAGCCGATTGGAAGAGGGATAGATATGAAGAACTCATCCTCCTGGATGAACGTAGGCTACGCGCCTTACATAATGTCCAAACATATCAAGCACGTATCAAACGAGCTTTCAACAAAAGAGTTAGGCCAAGAAACATCAAAGAAGGAGACTTAGTACTCAAATCGGTTAGAGCTCTTTTACCTATCGACCCAAGGGGAAAATTCAAACCTAATTGGGCCGGACCATACCTAGTCAAATCCATACTTCCAGGGGGTGCGGTTAGAATCACAGACCTAGATGGGAATGAGTTTTCGAACCCCACAAACCTTGACCAACTGAAACGATACTATGCCTAGATTAGGACAAAAACGCGCCTCGCGTAAACCCATGTGTCGCTCCTGTGACACTAAATAAACGGCCCCTGGCCAAGCTGAAATAAGCTAAGTGTCACTATGCTCTTGCATTTTGACAAGATTGTCATCCTCATATCATCAAATAAACTAAATTCGCACCTTGAGAACAAACAAAAGCTCATGCTTATTTTCTATGTTCATTACAAACTCTTGCTTCGAACAATTATTCTTTTACATTTACTCGAACTACGCGCAAGGGTTTGATTTCGCTTTTTTTAAGTGAATACGTAGGCAATCCTTCACGGGATTCAACCCAATATACCTAAAATGTAAATAGAAGGACATTTGCATTGCATTTGAAATTCGACAAGAATAATAAAAGAAAATCACAGCGGTTTCTTAACCATTCAACCTTTTTTTATCCCATTCATTTTCTAATAATGATAGTACGCTACATAATAAAAATAGAATAGGCTAGGATTCTAAAAACCCCTCCTTTTTATTACAAATAATAATAATAATAATCAAATAATAATAAAGGACTCGGGCTATTCCTCCATCTTTCCCTTGCCCTTGTCATTCTTGTCATATTTCTTGTCACGACCTCGAGCCGGGCGCTCTTGCACCACTTCAGACCTAATCACCAACGGTCTTTCTCGAGGCCTGACTCTTCCACTCTTGCCAACCACCATTTCCGCAACAGGAGTAGTCTTTGATTTCTTTGAAGGATGAATGACTTGAAATCCAGCTTCTTCTTCTCCTTCGTCGATGCTTCTCCTTCTCTTTCTCTCCCTCGCGCACCTTGTAGTCAACAGGCTCGCGTTTCCTCAGTCTCTCGCGTTCTTCCGAAGTTGCAGCCTTTCTCCACCTCAGGTAAGAATCCGACACCCACAAAGCATTGGCGGAGAAGCTCAAGAACCACATGTTCCTTTGGGCCCATTTGATAGCCCACTCCCTTCGGCTCTCGGTGGTAAGCGCTACAGCAGTCTGCGGAACGGTATCAAGCCTCGGGATAGTCTGCTTCAACTCAACTTGCCTCATCAATCTTTCCGGAAAGATGCATACCATGAACTCCAATCCCGGAATGCGCACGGACCTAGTGGGATCCAAAGAAGACACTCCAGTGACAGACTTGAGATGCCACCACGGTACAACCCACCTAATCAACGGGCCATCATCATTCTTGACTTGTTCTTCCAATAGTCACGGACCGAGTGAAGTCCACCATGTACAACCGCGTCCTCATCGCAATCATACGGGAATGATAGGAAAGTGCATGAACTGGGGGCTCGAGCAGTCGGAGCCGTTCCATAAGCCAAACCTACCAAAAGCAGGTATTAGACACTCAATCAAAATAAAAAAAAAATAAAAAAAAAAAAAAAAAAAAAAAAAAAAAAGAAAAACGAAAAAAAAAAAACGAAAAAAAAAGGGGTGTCTTTTACCTGTAAGATGACGGGACTCCCCAAAAACGGCAGATCGCGGTTGGATTTCCTATTATCCAAACCCAAGATAATCTCCCCTAAGCACAAGCAAGCTGGGCTCCTGCGCAGCTCCATTTGCTCGATAAGACCCAAAAGACGGGGATCACCTCGCAAATCTTCATCAACGTGTCCATGAAAGACATACACATGCAGCAAACAAAAGCCAAAGGCTCTCCTCCTGGCAACATAAGAGACAGTGGGGTCAGCCCTGTTGATGAATCGGTCTACAAAGTCCAGCATTCTCACGCCTTTCGGGGTAACTAAGCGATCCACCTCGAGTCTAGTCAATCCAAGCAAGTCTCTGAATTTGGTCTTATACCCTTGTGAAGTGGAAGGAATGGCAGGTAAATGTTCAGGGTCCCACCCACCAATAGCAGCAATTTCTTCCGGAAAAGGACAAATATCACCGCCTGGGAACGCGAAAACATGACAATTTGGATCCCAATAGTCAAGGCAAGCATCCAAGAACGGTTTTACCACCTTAATGAGTTTCAAACTCAATAGAGACCCAAGGTTATGAGCACCCATATCGTGCTTCTCAATATTCGAGAATTCCTTAGTCCATTCCTTCAAGCGGATCTCCAAAGTATTCATGATGACAAATTTTCTCTTGAAAATTTATTTTGGGAGTTCTTTATGAGATTAACGGAGAAAAGACGGAAGAATTATATGATTTAAAGCTTCGTCGACGCTTCTATTTATACTAATTGCTGTTTCCAAAATCCGCCAGGAGAGACAAGCTTGGGAACAAAGCGCGAGCTCTCCGCGCTGCGCCTATTCAAAGGAACGCACTCATCTTTGCGCCTCTTCCCCAGGCTCACTTTCTGCGATTTCCGCGTTTGGATCTTTCCTAATTCTATAACGAATAATTTCCTATTCCTACGGGATTTTATTTTGGTAAATACGAACAGTTTACCATGTTTCAAACTTTCTAAGTTCGCGGGCACGCATTTCGAGGCGACGTCGACACCTTCGCCATTTTCATCGCACATATTTTTTTTTTATTATTATTTTAATTCATTTAGGAAATAAAATTTCATTTTAATTAAATTTCATAGATTTCATTTTAATTTCATTTTTTTAGGAAATAATTCTCTTTTGTTTTCATTTCAACATTTTCATTTCTACACTTACAGATTTCTTTCTTTTTTCTTTTTTAGAGGGTAACCCTCCCTACCGTCCGGTCATTTCCGATAAATTTTTTGCATTTTTGTATCCTTTTGAGTCTCATTTTTGCGCTAATTAAGACCATATGTGTATAAAATGTATGTTTTGCGTGATTTCCATGTGAATTTCGGCAGCATGACGGCGTAAACCGTTGTCTACCAAACCTGTTCAAGAACTAACCTGCAGGTACAAGCAACACAACCCAGCAACAAAGGCACTCAGGCCATCATATATACAAATGTACAAGCAAACTGAGGGCTTGCGCCCCGAACAAAGTCCAAAGTCCAAGCAAACTGGGGGCTTGCGCCCCAAAACAAGTCCGAAAATGTTCAAAGTCAAAGGTCCAAATGTACAAGTCTACAAAACTACACAAAACTACTGATGGACACCCTCCAACTCAGCAACCCTCGCCGTAAGAGCAGCAATCTCGGCGTCCCGAAACTCGAGCTCCCTCGACAAGCGAGCCGTCTCCTCCCGAGACTGGGCCAACTCTCGCTCCAGCTCGCGGTCACCCTGTAAACAAGAAATTGGCTCATGTCAATCAACTCAAACAAAACTGAAAATCAAAAATAAAAAGAAATCAAATGAGGTTCGTACCTGACGACCTCGACCACCGACGAGTGCCTCGATGGCGGTAGCTCGTAGCCGGTTCGCCACCCTCCATAGTGCCACGAACCGAGATGGCGCGACCTGCATTTCAAAAGAATTCTCAGTAAAGTGAACAAGTCCAATCAAATGTGTTCTTACACGAAAGGTACATAAGCTGGAGGCTCACCCTCCGAATCAGATGCTGCCAGTCGTCTAGGCCAGCATCCGTCACAGCTACGTCAAATTCACGCAACTCGGAGATCGTCGTCCTCCCAGTCGCGTCAGTGTACTCAAGAGTCTCGGGATACACTGGGGGCTCGATGCCCGCCGCCTCAACCTCCTGCAAGGACAAATAGCTCTCATTAATCGATGGTCCTTCGTCGTAATTCTCAAAATCAAATCAAAGAAAAGTAAAAGATACTCACCACTACTGGCCAGTACGCCAACCTCCCGTAAAGGAACGCCGAGTAGTCCTCGCCAGGCAGAAGAAGGTCGTCGCCGCTAGCACCAGCCAGGTCCGCCTCCCTCTCAGCCTCAGTAGGCTCCCTGAACATCGTCCTCGGAGGGTCAATGGGAACCGTCAACGCGCCCCGAGAGCACTGACGAGCCAAACGCTCGCCCAGATACCACACAGGACCCATCGACGTCCACAACAGCAGCCGACTCGGGCTCCTAGGTCGAAGGACCTCAGCGGCAAAAGGAGGCGCTCCAGCATACTCCGCCCAAGGTCTGGGCACCCACTGCAACAATATAAAGGCAAAGATCATTCCTATGATCAAATGGAAGCAAAGTACAAGAAATGTAAATACGAGTGGGATACTCACGCCGCTCAGCTGAAGGGCGTTCACATCCCGCCGGTAGACATTGTGAGAAGAGCGCTTGCTCTTCGTCCTGCACATCACCCAATCCCTCACCACGGGATAGGCCTTCTCCAGCGGCTCCGTCCTCTTAGGCGCGAGACTCGGGAAGTAAGAGTACACCCATGCCTGTAAAACAAAATAATCAATGACGATCTTTCGTGATTCGATAAAGAAAGGAATTTGCTTTAGTCTAAAGGAAGGTTCATACCTCCAACAGTAGTCCAGGTCCGACAGCGCCAGGAGAAGTCCCCTTCTCCATCAACTCCGGACGAACCATGGCCCTCATGAAGCGGATGAGGACCGCAAACAAGAAAGTGATGACCCGGTCCCGGCGCCCTAGGGAACTCGGGTCGAAAGAAAGGGAAGAAGCTTCGTCGATAGCCTCTCGCCCTTGTCTCCGAGGTAAATCGAAGACAAGAACCACCAAAGCCACGACGAGCCCTCCGCCTCTACACAGACAGGAGGAGGAGCGAGTCTCCCTCCCATCGATCGTCACCGGCCGCGGGGTCTTCCCCGCAAAGTAGTCTCGAACGTAGGTGCGGGTACCAAGCCCTAAGATCGCAACAGCCTTCCGGCGACAAGTTCCACCGATCAATCTCCTCGCCTCGGCCGAATCCGCCCTCATAGAAGTCTCCGGCCACACCATCTCCTCGGTCCGCACGGCGGGCCGAAATCATGCCGTAATCCTCCAGAGTGACTCCCACCTCACCGAAAGGCAGGTGAAACGTGGAAGTCGTATCCCAGAATCGATCCAAGAAAGCGCGGACCAGGCTAAGGTTAGCCCGCAACTTCCTCTTCACGATATCCCTCCAGACCTGAACCAGAGGACCAAACGCCCCGCGCTCGATGATGGCCCTCTCCTCCGCCGACAGCTGCTCGTAGTGCTCCATCGTTGTCGTGTAACCCTAGAACGACCTGATGTTCCCGGCCTCCTATTATGATTTGAAACAAAGCTATCTTTAGTTTTGACTGAAATTTGCAAGAAGTTTGGACAAAAAGAATGAAAGAGATTAGGTGATGAGTAGTGAATTCTTATTTACCAAGCTCTTCACCGTCCTGTAGGACAGGTGACCCTCTGCAGCCCACACAAGGTGCCTACTCTCCCAGGTCTCAGCCCACGCGGGAGCTCCCCTCAGCTGACGACCTCCTCGC
This sequence comes from Silene latifolia, assembly GCF_048544455.1. Taxonomy (NCBI): domain Eukaryota; kingdom Viridiplantae; phylum Streptophyta; class Magnoliopsida; order Caryophyllales; family Caryophyllaceae; genus Silene; species Silene latifolia. The sequence continues at coordinate 29,554,660 of NC_133526.1, read as the reverse complement.
CTGACGTTGGCCCGTCTCGGGGCCTCCTCCTCCTCGGCCTCCTCGTGAGCCCCGTCTCCAGTAACCATCACCGCAGCGGTAAGAGCCTGTTCCAAAGCCTCCTCAACTGTAACAACGTCTATCTCCATGGAAGTCCTCCCAGAAGTAGAAGCCTCATCACCTGCAACATTAAGGTAAATTCAGGCCGCGTCACATGACGACAAGCCTTTGTTAAGGAGTTTTCAAGCCTTCGGAGCCCTGAAAACTGTCCTTTCTGGCCATCTTTGGCCATATTCCCGTCAACCCAATCACTCATGTGATAAATTGGGTCAAGTCAAGTCCAAGTCAAAGCCTAGTTCCGGGTTCAAGTCGAAAATTCGGCAGCATTTCGTTATAACGGCGATTATGCCCTAGAAAAGTGCCCTGAAAAAGTTGTCACAAACCAAAATTTCGAGATGACAGGAAGTTTACCCATCATCCAAGGATCTCAAATATCAAATTTCGTCGCCAATGGACAATCCTAAGGCTATTTTCGAAGCAATTTACGGTTCAGCTGTAAAACCGTCTCAAAATTCGCTCAAGGGCTCAAAACTCGATGAAAATTCAAAGCAAATGCATGGTTATGTTCCTAATATTGCCTACTATCCATTTCTAGCATCAATTTGGCAAAGCAAATCCATTTGGGGGAAAAGCCCCAAATTTTCGATCAAAAGGGTCGAAAACCCTAATTCTCGCGGCTCAAAATTCGACAAATGTAGATGATTAATGCAAGATTAAGACACATACCTCGATTAGTCATGTTTAATGCAAGCTTTTGAATCCAACCTCGACGGAAATGGTGAAGATTTGAGAGAGAAATTGAAGGAAATGTGTTTCGAAATAATGAATTGTAATCCTTCTGATTTCGCGTTTTTACGCGGAAATAGCCAATTTGGGGAAAAGACGCAGCAGGCGCTGCGCCTCTTCCAAGAGACGCAGCTCTTGCTGCGCCTCTTCCTTGTGTTCCCTCCATACGAATTTTCAAAAATTCGTTATGAGTTCGTTATTAGTGGGCCCATCTTTGGTGCGCCTCTTCTTCAATGCTATTATATCTTTTGGTCCGTTTCGACGATTTTCTTTCATTCCGGTCCGCGTTTTATCCAGCGCGACAGTATTTTGCAGTATTGTCCAAATCATTTTATCCCGCGCAGTAATATTTTGCAGTATTGCTCAAATCATTTTATCCGGCGCAGTAGTATTTTGCAGTACTGCTCACTCAAGATTTCTCCCACGACGATCAAGATGTTCCTAGTCGTCAATATTTCCCCAGCAAGAGTTTGTTTGAGACCGACGCAAGCAGATTCAACCTCAAGTTTTGCCAAAGTTCGCTTGAGACCGACGCAAGCGGATTCCCCAGCAGTTTCTACCGACGTCCTGCTGCTTTCAATATTTCTTGTTTCCCCGCGGAGTCCGACAGGGTGTCGTTCTCCAGGAGTTCCTATACCCAAAACTTAGCCACCTCTAAGTTGAACTTATATTTAGCCTCCTTCCCGTCAATGCTTTCCTTTAGGGCCCCATACCCTAGCACAATCTTTATATATCTTTTAGGTCTTAACCTTAGCTCCTACGCAACTCCGAAAGCATCTCGAGAAGAAGTCTCAGGTATGGTCTCTTCTTATGGCTGGCGAGCCTCCTTACGTAGTCTAATGGACTTTAAACGACCCTCCCCGATAGTCGACAGACTCTAAAATGTTCCCGACGACAGGTCCTTGGCTCAGACCCCTTGAGCCGCCTCGCGTCGCCATAGTCGTCAGGTTGTAATCTTCGATTGACCTGATGGCTATACTTTGACTTTCGCCTTGTCCAAGCCTCAGTCAAAGTGGGGGCTCTGTAGACACCTCGTTTCTGCACCTCCCGCAAACCACCCGGTGATGATTGGGCTGCATGTTTGATTCGCGGAACGATTTGTGACAGTTCGTAAGATTATCGTCAAGTGTTTGCTCAAATATTAATGTCGACCTCTTAGTTGTCATCTACGTCCTGATACGGTCGTTTTGGCAGTAATTAGAGTACATTCGGAGTCCGGGTCAAAAACCGTCTCCATTTTTCGATAATGTTAAATCCCGAGTCAGAATGTTCTGGAATGTTCCGGATATTTCTATTCCATATTTCACAAATTTTATCTTTTGGCAAATAATATCCCGTAATATTCACAAAGATAATCGAATTATTTCCGTCCTACCATAACTCAAACGCGGAAATCTTTCTTCAGCAGGAGGAAACCTCCTGGGAATAGACGCAGCAGGCGCTGCGCCTCTTCCAAGGGACGCAGTGGCTGCTGCGCCTCTTCCCAGGCCCTTCTTTGCATGATTTATGTATCTTTTTTATATCTTTCCGAGATTCACTTCCAAAGAGTCTCCGAAACCCTATTCCTTCACGTGATTAGTATAAATAGGAGCCTTCGCTCCTCATATTTCTCACGCGAGTGTCCGCCCTTCTCTTCTCCCTTTGCATTCTAGTCTTTGTTCTTACTAATTGGCGCCTACGTGCTTGAACTTTCGACCACGTAAGCTCGGATCCTTCCGGGTACCAGCCTCTCCGTTGCATGACCGACCAATTTGACCAACTACACAATAATCAATCAATTTAATCAATCAACTTAATCGTTTTCCTCTTACGAGGTCATTTTCTTTGCATTCGCGTCGAGCATCACTAATCGATATCTTAGTCCTTCTCGTTTCGTCAACATGTAAGTCTGAGGGTGTATAATCCTCTTTTATTTATTGTATTTTATCTTTATCGTATCACTCATGTAAGGTTTATGTCGAAAGTACCTCATTAAAACCGATTTCTAAAACCGTCTTCAAAACCTCTTTTTACGAATTTTTAAGATCGACGATCGAGAAAAGACGCAAAGAATCGCTGCGCCTCTTGAAAGGAGCGCGATTCTGCTGCGCCTCTTCGTGAGGCTGCCGCAGTTCCTGCTTCTTTTCTTCTTCTTCGTCCTCTGTAAATTCCATCTTTCTTATTTGTTTTCATATGTTTGTCTTTAATTTTCTCACATGATAGTTTAATAATCACATGTATATAATTCATCATCGTTAATATGTCTTAATTTACCATAAATCCGACTTAAATCCCAAGTAATCTCATATTTGCGGGTTTTCGTCATTCAATTCAAACCCGGGTTTTGGAGGTTCGATTCATTCATATTGAATCTCTGGAATTCGTAATTGATACATTCTAACCTGTCTTTTGTCATATATTCATCATTAGTTCATCCATCGTATTTAACCTAAATAATTTGTTTAATTAGTTTAAATCATTCGTTCATGTAATTATTCCGTCTTATTCATGTTTTACCGTTTTTATGACCCATTCATATGTTAAATAACCTATTATCACTTTCATCCGAGTAAATAATTTAATCAATCATTAAATCACCAATTAACATTAACGGCTTGCAATTACGGCTTCACAGCCAGAATTGAGCGAACGACGCATTAATGTCTGCTGCGCCTATTCAAAGGACTTTGCTCTGCTGCTTTGTTTCTGGATGGTTTCTATCCCTGAACTTCGTTTTTGCCTTGACTTAGTTATTTAGTTTACGTAATTAACTAACTATTATTCGTATTATCACACTGATTTATTTCTTTCTTTCATTCTTTTATTCTTTTTCTCAAATTGTCCGTTTTAAAGGTATTTTCGACATAAATCGCCTGTCTCAATGTAATTATTGTAATTTTCATTAATGTAATTTTTATTTATCATTTATTGTATTTCTTTTATTTCTTGTATGCTTTCACATGTAAATTAACAATAAATCCTACTTTGACCAAATTGTTTGCTAAACTAATTGTTCACCGACTTAGTATTAATTCTCACATGTTAGGATTAAAACAATGGATGTTGCATTGTATGCATATAGCCGACGATATATCAAGTACGAATAACTTCCCTAATCATTAGTAGAGGCCGCTATCGAGGCGGGCGGGATTAGGTGTTCGATCAAAAGAGCTTCCTAATACGTACCCTCACCCCTTACTCCAGATCTCCGTGAGCACCCGTGTTCATTGGCATCCACGAGAGTCATTCTAGACATAGAATGCTAAGGGTAACGATTGCTTAGTGTTCATGTCACTACTTTGTGTCTTGACATGACACGAGGTATTCGAACGGTTCCAATTTCCCATAAAAATTGGTGGCGACTCCTTACAAAATGCAAACGCTTGTTTTTCGACCTTCACCAAGCGCCCCCGTGGGCGGCCCGCTGTCCACAGTATCTACTTGCCCAACGGCCCGCTGACGAAACCAAGCTTGGCAGCACCGGCTGGGGGCAATCAAAAGCACACGGCACTCACAACCTCGGTCTCGGCCAGCGCCACTTTCTTTTCCACATCTGATGTCCATTACACATCCATGTGGAGGGGGGATATGATACGGTACGGCCTAAGCAGAACCAAGCCGAGGTAGAAGAAGTCGGGGCAGAAATTTTTTCAAACTTGCGCAGAATACGCTGAACACTCATCGAAGGTCCATACCACGGCATAAACTACGCTGGGGGCAAATTGATGGGGCATATTTTGCACCCGCTGACCGAGTCAACATATTGAGCAAGGTCAAAGATATCCACAAGCAAGTCAAAGACTTAGACAGCCTAACCGACACAGCCTGTCGGCCTGTCTCTTGTGCCTCGGCTAGGACAACTAACCAGCCGGGGCACATATCCGCGTACTCATATCCAAGACCCCTCGGCGGCGAGTCAACAGGGCCCGCCGGCCTGCCATGGGTCCCTCGGCCGAGGGTAGATCAGTCTTTCCACCTGCTAGCCACTTGGCCACTACGTGACAAAAGGTGAAAGTCTATAAATACTCCTCAACCCTCATTGAGGAAAGGATCCGAAAAATAACCTAAACACCTCATAATCTGGTAATATCTTCCTTATCTCTCTACAATATATACTTCGCCAAGTAACACACGACTTAATCCTTTTAAGTTTACTGACTTGAGCGTCGGAGTGAGTTCGCTCGGTGCAAAGCCGAGCCCTCAGTTTGTTCATTGTTTCAGGAGACCGAAAGGGAGATTCAATCAAAGACGTCATTCTACAAGCACGGGTGGTAACAAATAACTGCTCTGGAATTACACCCGGAACAGTATGTTTAATTTATTTTAGTTGATGCTTTTAATTTTGTTGAATGAATCGGATGAATGAATTTTATTTACGTATTTAATTTTGCAATCGGTTGTAATTTGTAATACTTAGTGTGGCCTTAGTCAAATTATGTTTTCGTAATGAAGGAAACATGATTTTTATGTAATTATGAGATCTCGAATCTCCTTTATTTTAGTTTTGGGTTTTGAAATTAGAATGTAATAAATAGGTCAATTATGTAATTTTATTTATTGTAATTTCAAAGAAGACTAAAGATGAAGATTCAAACTCACTCCCGCTTCATGGATCAAGATGGAACATCAAGACAAGCTTCTCGGGTCCAAGGATGGATTCCAAACTTGTATTTATTGTTCATTTTGATAGGATAGGCCACACTAGGACTTTTACTGTTTTTACGTTTTTTCATTCTTATTGCTTTTCATTCACATGTTAGTTTATGCATCATTTTTCCGCCTAAAACCAAACCATCTACTACTAAAATGCATGAAAATTGACTCATATAGGTTGTATGTTAGTTTTCATGGACATGCAGATGTCACAGTCTTTAAGCCATCACTTTAGTTTAATCATTCTCGCATGCTAGATTATTGTTCACTTAAAATGAATTTAAATAAAGTTGATGGGATCTTCCTCTAAAACGGAAATTGAGATTAGTCTTTATAAGGGCAAACATCTATGAATCCCTTCTTCGTCGGTAGGCCTAATATGACCCCTTCTACGTTGGGTAAGTAGTTGTGTTGACTTAGTTTACCTCAACATCATAGTCCGAAGAGTTTCTCGTGATTATGATGGACTAAAGATAGTATTTACAGAAATTTATCGACCAAGAATTCTAACGGTAGAATTAGCTAAAAGGTTAGCTTATCAATTTACAGAGAATTGAGTCTTGGGGTCATTTATATATTTCTTGAGGGAGGGCAATTGTATAAATGTTTTGAGTCTTCGCGTTATGACATTAGTTCATTAGACTTAAAATAAAACGATGCACATGCTTATTATTTTATTCTTCTTTCGCAGTGTAGAACACGTTTATTATCAATAATACTGTTACAACAAATGGCTGGAAATAACGCAATCCCAATGCCTAGTGCCACACTAGATCGTTCGTCCTGGCTTAAAATGTTCATGGACCAAATGAATCAGTCCACTCGACTGAAGAATGATGGGTCCAATTTTTGCGGATCGGGAGGCGGCACTACGGAATGCCGCCATCTGGCGACGGTAAGCTCGGGTATTTAATCGAGCCAATACCGGTCAACCCAGGCCCAAATGCAGGAGACAACGAGTCACTCGCTTATAGTGATTTCGTTATGGAAGCGGGTGCGATAAAGAACGTACTCATCTTTGCAATGGAAACCAATTTGCAGAGACGCTTCATTGCCCAAGGTGCAAACAAGATTTTCACCACGCTCACTAACGAGTTCTCAAAGGCACCGAGAATTGTTACATATGAGCATACCCGTCGCTTCTTTGATGCGAAACTCCAGAAGGGCCAACCGGTTAGCCCACACATTCTTCACATGATTGAGAATGTCGAGAAACTGGAGGCACTGAATTGTAAAATCAGTGAGAGCATTGTCATTGACCGAATGCTTCATTCTCTTCACGATGGTTTTGCCCTTTTCAGGGCAAACTACTATATGAATGACTTGAAAAGGAGTCCTCATGAGCTACACTCCCTTCTCGTACAGACCGAGAAGGATATGAAATTGAGTGGGAGCGTGAAGCAGGATGTTCTCACGATTTACAACAAAGGTAAAGGTAAGGGCAAGGCTCATGGCGACCTAGCTGTAGGTAAGACAAAGTTTAAGAAGCCAGGAAACGGTAAGAGTGCACCTGGTGAGACTAGTGGCTCACAGGGTAAGGCAAAGAGCAAGGGCGGAGACATAGAGTGCCATCATTGTCACAAGACTGGACATTGGAGGAGGAACTGTCCCGTCTACCGTGAGGACATCAAAGCAGGCCGCGTCGTTCCTGTTGGTATGTCATCTTATATTCATATGATTGAGATTAACCATGCAAGTTTCGAAACTTGGGTACTAGATACTGGTTGTGGTTCTCATCTGTGTAATTATTTGCAGGGCCTAAAGAACATCATACCTCTCGAAAAAGGTGGTGTGGACCTGCGAGTCGGGAATGGAGCACGAGTTGTTGTTGCCTCGAAGGGAACATATGTAATCCAACTCCCTAGTGGTTTTGAGTTATCTTTAAATAACTGTTACTATGTACCCAGTTTATCTAAGAATATTATTTCTGTTTCCGTACTTGCTAAAGACGGTTTTACATTTTCAATAAAGGATAATAGTTGTATTTTCTCTTTTAATGAAATGATTTATGGCAAAGCAGTTTCCATGAATGGAATTTATATCTTAGATCAAACCACGAAAGTATTACACATGAATAATAAGAAATTAAAGGTTGGTGACAAAGATCAAACCTATCTATGGCATTGTCGAATGGGACACATAAATGAGAAACGCGTGAAGAAACTCGTCGATAATGGGACTATTCCCGCATTCGGATTTTCTACATATGGCACGTGTGAATCATGTCTCATTGGCAAGATGACTCGAATTTCCTTCAAAGGTGTTGGAATGCGCGCTAGTGACCTATTAGGACTCATACATACGGACGTATGTGGACCTATGTCAATTACCGCTAGAGATGGCTATAGATATTTTATCACTTTCACGGACGATTTGAGTAGATACGGATATGTCTACTTAATGAAGCATAAAAGTGAGTCCTTTGAGAAATTCAAGGAATACCAGAATAGGGTACAGAACCAACTGGGTAGAAAGATTAAAGCACTCCGTTCAGATCGGGGTGGCGAATATCTTTCAAATGAGTTTGATCAACACCTTAAAGACTGTGGAATTGTTTTACAGTTAACTCAACCTGGAACACCTCAATTAAATGGTGTGTCCGAACGGAGAAATCGAACACTACTTGATATGGTTCGATCCATGATGAGTCACACGGTAGTACCTGATTCATTATAGGGTTTTGCTCTTTTGTCAGCTGCTCTTATACTTAACCGAAGTCCGTCTAAAGCTGTCGACAAGACTTCATATGAAATGTGGAAGGGAACGGTCCCTAACTTGTCCTTTATTCGGGTTTGGGGTTGCGAGGCTTATGTCAAGTGGAGACACGAGGATAAGCTCGGACCGCGATCGGTCAAGACATACTTTATAGGTTATCCAAAAGGAACATTTGGTCATTACTTCTATTCGCCTACCGAACATCGAGTTTTTGTTGGGGCTAGTGCGACATTCTTAGAGAAAGAATTTCTCGAGAACAAGTCGAGTAATAGAACCTTCGAGCTGTCGGAGATTCCAGAACCAACGACCGAGGAACAGATGGAGGAAGCTGTACCTCCAACTGATGATACGGTTAATATTCCTGAGGAACCTAGGAGGTCGGGTAGAGACTCTCATCCTCCGGACAGATACATTGGTATGGTCGAGGAGAATGACGTTTTACTTCTAGAAAGTAATGAACCCGTAACCTATAAAGGTGCTATGGCCTGTTCCGACTCAAAGCTATGGCTCGAAGCCATGCAATCCGAGATAGACTCCATGTATGAGAATAACGTATGGGATCTAGTTAATTTACCTAATAAGGTAAAACCTCTACAGTGCAAATGGATTTACAAAATAAAGCGTTCTGTAGACGCGCAACCAGATATCTATAAGGCACGACTTGTGGCAAAAGGTTTCACTCAAGTGCAAGGATTGCATTATGATGAGATTTTTGCACCTGTAGTCATGCTACGTTCCATTCGGATAATCTTAGCGATTGCCGCATTTCATGATTATGAGATTTGGCAAATGGATGTGAAAACTGCCTTCTTAAACGGTTATTTGGAGGAAGAGTTGTACATGGTGCAACCCGAAGGTTTCATAGATCCTAAACATCCTAAGAAAGTATGCAAGCTTAAGCGTTCCATTTATGGACTTAAGCAAGCTTCTCGGAGTTGGAATCATCGTTTCGACCAAGTGATAAAAGAGTATGGTTTCACTCGATCGGTCGAGGAACCATGCTTATATATCAAGTCGAGTGGGAGCAAGATTGTATTCTTGATATTGTATGTCGATGACATACTCTTGATTGGGAATGACATTCCTCTCCTATCTTCGGTTAAAGAATAGTTGAAGAACCATTTTCAGATGAAAGATCTGGGTGAGGCACAGCGTATTTTGGGAATCCGTATCTACCGAGATAGATCACGACGGACGTTATCACTTAGTCAGGAGTCTTATTTGGATAAGGTTCTTGAGAGGTTCAGCATGACCAACTCCAAGAAGGGGAACCTTCATATGACGACTGGGATGCAGTTGAGCAAGTCTCAGTCACCCACGACGCCTGAAGGGATAGAGCGCATGAGTCGTGTTCCTTATGTATCTGCAATAGGATCGATCATGTATGCCATGATATGCACACATCCAGACGTGGCATATGCATTGAGTATGACGAGTCGGTACCAAAAGACTCCAGGTGAAACACACTGGATAGCAGTAAAAAATATCCTCAAGTACCTACGGAGGACTAAGGATTGGGTATTGACTTATGGAGGCGATACTAAGCTATGCGCAACCGGTAACGCAGATGTTAGCTTCCAAACGGATCGAGATGATTCAAAATCTCAGTCCGGGTTCGTCTTCACTCTTAATGGTGTTGCGGTCAGCTGGAAGAGTTCCAAACAGAGTGTTGTAGCAGATTCTACTACTGAAATCGAGTACTATGCCGCTTCGGAGGCAGCAAAGGAAGCGATATGGATGCGTCAATTCTTACAAGGGCTTTCGGTAGTTCCTAATTCGAATGACCCGATCACCATCTATTGTGACAATAGAGGTGCCATCTTCCAGGCTAAGGAGCCAAAGTCTAGCAACAAATCTAGACATGTACTTCGGAAGGCTCACCTGATCCGTGATTACGTCGAGCAAGAAGAGATAGTGATTGACAAGATTGCGACGGATGATAACATCGCGGATCCTCTCACCAAACCGTTGAATTATGATAAGCATGTAGGGCATGTAAATTCCATGGGAATTAAACATGTTCCTGAGTTGTAGTACTTGATTATGGATTTGATACATTATCTTTTTCATATACTATTTATAACTTCATCGTTTTATATATAATATTTTGTTTTTCATGTGGATTGTACTGACAACATTGAACACCACAAAGTGAACTGAATTACATTATATTTTGTTTTGGTCCGTAATCGCCAATGTGAGCTGATAACTCCGGCTATTATATTGTGCATTCGATTGATGGTGGGTTCAACGAGCCATAAGTCAAACGGTTGACTGATCGATCACAGATACGAGATTATGACGATACCTCGTACGACAACTTTTTGTGACAACGTAATGGAGTCCTAAATGTTTAATAACATTCGGTGCCAGATCGTGGATAGGACATCCATTGTGTTCCTAGAGTCGATTCTTTTGACTATCGACTGTCTCTTGAGATTAAGGCAGTTTTTGGGTGACTTTGGTTTCTTTCTCACGGTCTACCGTAACTGGGGCTAAGTAGATTTTTTCTAGGTCATTTCATACTGTGCTTACATCTGCAGGATTCGAGTTGAGGAAAATATCCAACCCTTATCAGGTACAGTTATTTCTCAGGGCCACTCGAGGAGTTGTAACTGAAATGCATGGCCATGCTCGAATGTTGATTCGTTTATCAGTTAAGTTACTCTCTAGTCGGAGAAACCACTCTTGATATTGATCGCTTGTAAAATACGACCTTTGTGAATTTGGATTTGCAAATTGTTTTACATTGAGTGGAGAAATTTTATAGGATATGAGAATCGGTTATCGCACATACACTTGTGAGGACAAGTGGGAGTTTGTTGGAGCTTGTGTCCTCCACAAATTAGTGTGATAACATTTGTAAATCTCTTACAGGTTCACAAGGGTATACTTCGTATATTTAATCAGTTGATTAACGTTTACCTAATAACGGTTGGCTTGCTAGAAAGTTTGACGTTATTATCATACAGATGGCGGTGATCAACCGGTCCCTAAAGGTCACACCTATAGGATGTGTTTGAGAAATGTGGTTATAGAAATATAATTACATTGATGTCCAATATGACTAAAAAGTTAGTCAATGTGTTGATGAGATAATTATTTAATGAAAATTAAATAATATTAGTTGAGACGAATTAACTGTCAATTCGTAAATTAAATATAATAAGTTATATTTAATTAAATATATATAATGTTAGCTTGGACGAATTAATCTGTTAATTCGTAATTAAATATAATCAGTTGTATTTAATATCAACAAGTTGAATGTGTCATAGTGGTAATAGTAAGGGTACACAAGCCAAGAGGTCATGGGTTCGATCCTCACTAGATGACAATTTAACACACTTTATATATTTTTGGAAAGACCAAAAAATAAGGAGCATATAGTCCTTATTTCGGTCTGATGGCCGAAAATTAGGAAGTAATTTTCTTTCCTAATTAACTCGATAATTCGGTCAGTATAAAAAGATAGGGAGAGATTTATTTCTACCCTAATGCTTTTTCTTGACCTTGCCTCCTCTCTCTCATCACAAGAACACAAAAAAAAACAACTAAATTTTACAGAAAATTTAGATCGATTCTAGCATAATCAAAGGGCATATCTCAGATCGTCTTGGGTGCAACTAATAAGCGAATATCAATTTTGATATTGTTCTTAGGCCAGTTTTGCTAGGACCGAAGGTTAATTCTAAATCCTTATACTTTGTTTATGTATTTTGTTTATGACCTTTAATCATCATTGTTAAATCGTTATAATCCTTCTAAATTAAGGGAAGTATACAGATTATTTCCCACAACTTGAGCTTACCGTCAGCAATGGCAGCATTCCGTAATGATGCCTCCCAGTCCGCAAAGTTGGACCCATCATTCTTCAGTCGTGTGAACTGATTCATGTGGTCCATGAAAGCTTTTAGCCAGGACTCGCGTCCAAGTGTGGCACTTGGCATAGGGATTTCGTTATTTCCAGCCATTTGTTGTAACAGTATTAACAATATAAAACGAATTGTACACTGCGAAAGAGAAGAATAAAAATAATAATAAGCATACTCATCGTTATGATTTAAGTCTAATGCAATACTGTTATAATGCGAAGACTCAAGCATTTATACAATTGACCTTCCTCAAGAATTATATAAATGATCCCAAGACTCAATTATCTGTAAATTGATAAGCCAACCTTTTAGCTAATTCTACCGTTAGAATTCTTGGTCGATAAATTTCTGTAAATTCTATCTATAGTCCATCATAATCACGAGAAACTCTTTTTTTTCTTTTTTTTCTCAGCATAACAAAAAAAAAACAAAAACAGAAATTTTTTTTTTATTTCTCTCGGCCTTTTGCAAGAAAATAAAAACAGCCCTCTTTTTTTTCCTTGTTCGGCATTTTGCAAAATAAAAAAAAACCAGCCTCTTCTTTTTTTTCTTTTCGGCATTATGCCCTAAAACAAAAAAAAACAGTTTTTTTTTTCATCTATCTTTTTCGATTGGCAGAATCATCAACATTTAAATTAATGAAACACGATTCTTAAACAACAATTTAATCTCATGTATGTCAAAAACTATATAGCAAAAACAAATTATCATCATAAAACAAAAACAATTCCATTTACATTTCAATTTAATTTTTATTAAATCAAAACATCTACAAATTTATCATATTATCATTTTAACCTGTTAAAACAACAATATTAATAAATCAAATGGAAACAAAACATCAAAAACATAAACCATCTCGGCTGAAAAAAAATGATTCGGCAAAAAAAAAAAAAAAAAAGAAAAATTAAACGGCCGAAACCCTAATTTTTTCGAAACCTTTTTTTTTTTTGTTTACATCATTTATGAAAATCATCAAAAATAATTTCGTGGCCTTGGCTTTGATACCACTTGTGGAAAATATAGGTATACTTCCCTTAAAATTTAGGATTATAACAAAATTATAATAATGAAATACGAGTCATAAATGAAATTACATAAACAAAAGAAGAGATTAAGAATCAACCTTTGGTCCTAGCAAAATGGCCTAAGAACAATATCGAAATGATATTCTCCTAATTGTTGCACCCAAGATGCTAAGAGAAATGCCCCTCAATTTGCTAGAATGAGATCCCCAAAATTGATGATTAATTTTTAGGGTTTTTGTTTTGTGTGATGAGTGAATTAGGTCAAGAATGAGTAAGTAAAAATGATCTCCCTTTCCCTATTATAACCGAAATAGGAGAAGAAAAGGGGAGATATTGTTTCTTCCTCTTTCTTTATTTGACCGAGTGGTACAACAAATAAGGAGATAAATCTCCTTATTTTTGGTTCATTTTACATTGTATAAAATGCGTATATTTTATCAATTGTCATTTATTTCGTCACGTAATTAATAATTCCACACACAACAGCTTGTAGTCGATTTATTAATACCGGTCTGTAATAATTTATTATGACAATCTCGTATAATATATACTTTAACTATAAATATCGCATATTTATAATTTGCTAATTAAATATAACCGATTACGTTTAATTACGAATTAACATCTTAATTCGTTTAAGCTAACATTATATACATTAATTAAATATAACAGTTTATATTCAATTTACGAATTGACAGTTAATTCGTCTCAGCTAATATTATTTAATTGAATTAAATAATCGTCTCATCATCACATTGACTAACTGTTTAGTCAAATACATGGACTAACCTTTTAGTCATATAAGGCATCAATGTGATTATATTTTCATACAATCACATCTCTCAAACACATCCTTTAGGTGTGACTTTTAGGGACCAGTTGATCACCGCCATCAGTATGATAATAACGTCAAACTTCTAGCAAGCCAACCGTTATTAAGTAAACGTTAATCAACTGATAAAATACTAAGTATACCCTTGTGAACCTATAAGAGGTTTATATACGTTATCACACTACTTGTGGAGGACACAAGCTCCAACAAAGTTTTCGTGTTTCAATTGAAATATTTCGACAAATTCCGCTAAATTCTATCGGTAGTCATTATTGAACAACCGGAAACTTACACCATATATAAAATCCTTTTTTTTAGATTTATGAAATTCAAAGGAACTCAAGAACTCAAGGGTGAGTTCGGGGAAGGTCTTAAAATTCATGGTGTAACAAGCCTTCATATCAAGATTCTTAAACAAGATTTTAACATTTTACTCAATACTAGCCTACATACCTTTGGCTCTCAAGATAACCTAATTGTCCCATTGTTTCTTACTATTGAATATGACTTGGGGAAATGTTGGATCATGTCATTCTGGTGTTTCTTGCATCTCGACATCCTCCGCAGCTCGGGATGTCTCCGCATCACCTCTCCTTCTTTTTGTAGCACCTTGGGTATTAGCTTTTTTAGGTGTCATTTCTGAAATTTTAAGATAAAAATTTCATCTTAAGCCAAACAAAAATCCATCCAAACAAGTATAATAGAACAAATTAGTGAACTAATTCATCCTATAAACATTAATAGAACACAATTTAATCAATTTCTAGCATAAACAAGCACAAAATCAATTTCCCCCAATTTGAGTTAGGGTTTGAGAAAGTCGATTAAATTGATTAAAATGAATGAAATCAAAGAGAAATGAAATGAATACTTACTTGGTGATGTTAATGGATGAACAAACCTTGCAAATTAATGATGGAAGTGATGTTTCTTTGTGATTTAAGTGAAGAAAAATGAAGAAATGTGATAGAAAGAGGAGAAGGAGGTACCGTCGGGTATGTGAAAATATGATAGAATAATTTTGCCTTACCCGTATAAACAACAAAAGGCCAAGAAATCACAAACTCGCGACCCCGATTGGGGACAGGCCACCCCGATCGGGGTTGACCAACTCCAGGTCCATTTGACTTTCTTATCCCGTATTCCTTTTAGCTTCTCCGTTTGTGAAAGTTAGGACCCCGAACGGGGTTTTTTGCAAGGGGAAGTGTGCATTTCCTCTTTGAGCTTTCTTTTCTTTTTCATTAACCTATAAATCACAAAACAAAATACCATCAAGTCTAGTAATTTTATTTCTAAATCTACGAAAACATGAAATTGCGAAAATTAAAAACAAAAACACATAAAAGCTTGGGTTGCCTCCCAAGAAGCGCCGGTTTAACGTCTCGCACGACGTAAGAAGCTTGAGTCGGTTTAAGCTTCCATAATTAGAGGATGAACGGTCACTTCCTCTATTACTCCAACGATCACATTTTTATGGTAGACCTTCAAACGATGGCCATTTGCTTTGAATTTTTCGCCATTGGTGGTCATCACTTCAACGCAACCGAACTTGTTGACATTTGTGACGGTAAATGGACTGGACCACCGTGATCGTAACTTTCCCGGAAATAGCTTGTAGATGACACGCCTTTCCATAAACCAACCTATATGGTGAGGTACCAATAGGTGTCTTGTATGCGTTCGGTAGGCCCACAAGGTATCATCAAACCTCATACTCCAATCCTTTCGTGATTTGGCAACAATTTTATCAAGTATGGTGATGTGACCATAATTAGCGCATATTTAGTCCCCGAATTAGCCTTGTTCCCATGCTTTTTAGTGCATATTTGGGTCATTTATTGTCTTTAGTTCTTTGTTTTGCATATTCTTTGAGGTTTTGTGTCCTTGGTAGGAAAGGAGTGCAAACCTTGCATTTTCATGGCAATATGAGACTAAATTGATTGAATTCAATGACCAAGCATCAAGGAGAGACAAGATTAGAAGGCCTTTGTACATATTATAGTAGATGAGCAATGTTGAGGAAAGATCCTTGCATCCCCAATGAAATCCCCAAGGATTTTACGAAGAAAAGGGAAGAAAAGAAGAAAAAACAAGACTGAGGAGCAATCCGTGCGGATTGTCCTGAATCCGGCCGTCCCCCAGCACGTCAATCCGTGCGTCTTCCTTCAAAGACGCCCGGGCAGCAGCTCCAGAAGACGTGCGTCTTCTCCCAAAGACGCCCGGGCAGAGGCGCACGAATCCGCCCGTCCCGTGCCTAAGACGCACGGATTCCAGTCCAGCACAAATTCGTTTCTTCAAGCTTCAAAGAAATAAGCCCTTCCTTCGAAAAATACCGGCGTCTCCCTGCTCAAATCTCAAAAGTGTAATTACTAGTTTAGCCCTTAGTTAACCCTAATGCATCCACCTAATTTCCACTATAAATACCCCATTAGTCTAATTAGAAGAGGAGGTTCTTCTTATCAATTATTAGAGTAGTTAATATCAATCAAATCTCTCTTTAGTTTTGTAATCAACAATTAATCAAGTTTTAATACAAGTTTTATTTCCTTAATCTCTCTTTTGTTCATCCTTTATTTTGGGTAATTGAAGATTATTTGGGTTATTATTGGGAGATTGACAACCTCTCAATCAAGCATCAAGTACTTCTTTTATTCTTTGCTTTATTATTGGAATCATTAGTAGGTATAATTCTCTTAATCCCTTTTTAATTATTGTTAATTACTTTCATTTGTTCATCATGTTTCATTTTGTTGGTATGATTGACAACCTTGCTAGCATGATCAACATGATAATGAGTGAGTAGTGACCTAGCTAGGGTTAATGGGTAATTAGGGGAAACCAACACGGGGAATGATTCATGCTTAAATTAATATGCTTTCATGGTTTATTTGCTTGCTTGTTTTGATCTCAACTCATGCATATGTTATGTTTGATGAAATGCGAGCCTATGAATCCTTGCATTTTTTACCCATCACCTATCTTTTCAATGAGACTTGTAAGACATAAACCAACTCGAGTCTCATTAGACCATGCATGTTGTTGAGTAGGGAAGATTAAGTCGACTTGTAGGTGTTGTACAATCTAATCGATTCGGCTCCGGGACCCAAACTTTCCTAGGATTGTAAGATATAACCCAACTCAATCCATCACAACAATAATTGCTTGCTTATAATTTGAGAACATGTTTGTATGATCAATTCCCATGATTCCCCTATGACCCCATGATACCCTAGTGCTTTTTATCAATTGTTTACAACCCTTTCAATTCATCTTGCTTATTTATTTTCATTGCTATTTAGTTAGTGACCTTCTACATCAACCCAAATTGTGACACCCCTAAGACACCACTAGTTTCAATAGAAATCTCATCTCAATTCCCGTCCCTTGGGATCCGACATTTACTTGCCTCTTTACTAATTGTAGAGTTGTTTGTGAAGTTATAAATTGTGTTTTGGTCTAGGTGCTTCCAACGACAATTGTTCCGAAAAATAGAATATAGCTCCGAAATTTCCGACCAAAAAAATGGCGCCGTTGCCGGGGATGGTGTTATCTTTATTTAGATTTTCTTATATTGTTATTAGTTGTGTCTTTCTCTGCCTTGAGGAAGTAAAACTCCTCATGGTTTGTTCTAATTATTTTCGAGTTGTTTGATATTTTGCATGTCTAGAAGATCACAAGGTGATTTGTTACCTTTTGATCGTGAAATTGAAAGAACTTTGACAACCAATAGAAGACTTGCTAGGAGGAATTTGAGAGGTATTAGTGAGGTTGTAGATATTCAACCAACTATTGAGTTCATCAACCCTTTTGCAAGAGAAGGTGAGGAGAACCCAACACAAAATACCACACAAAATCAACCCACAATGCCTAAGTTTTCATCACATTCCGTACCCACCGAGGAGAACCTACCCAATGGTACTCCCACACCACAACATTTGACCGAAATTTTATTGCAAAATCCGCCTTTATCCAATTAGTCGAAAGGAGCCAATTTGGGGGGATGCCTAGTGAAGACCCTCATTCTCATATGGAAACCTTTTGTGACTATTATGATGCGATTTCTCAAACCGGTGTAACTCAAGACCAAATTCGATGGGTCTTATTTCCTTTTTCTCTAATTGGCACCGCGAAACAATGGTTGAAGGGCCTTAATAAGGCCACTCTCAGAATTGATTCTTGGAAGAAGTTGGCTCTAGCTTTCTACAAAAAAATTCTACCCACCGGAAAAGACTAACATGCTAAGAGCTCAAATTACGGGTTTTAAGCAAAGGGATGAAGAATCTTTGTATGAAGCTTGGGAGCGGTTCAAGGGAATTTGTCGCTCATGTCCTCACCATGGACTTAGCAAGTGGTTCTTGGTACAACAATTTTGGAACGGTCTATATGAAGATTCAAGGAACATTCTCAACATGGGATCAAATGGAATGTTCACCGAAGTTGATGACAATCAAACTTGGAACAAAATTGAGGAAATGGCGGTCCATAACTCACAATATAGTAGACCTCGCAAGGCTACTAGAGGAGGAAAGCATGAAGTGGACTCCGTTACTCAATTGGGTGCTCAACTTAGTGCTCACATTGACACAATCAATTTGAAGTTTAAAAAAGCTATGGCTAGACTTGAAGAAGTCTCAAAATCACCAAAGCATCATGTTAATGCCATGACGGCATCCTCATCAATCCCAAGTGGGATATGTGAGAATTGTGGGACTTTGGGACATGACCAAAGTGAATGTATGGGAACAAATGAACAAGTGAATGCTTTCCAAGCATACAAGAGTGGTACCCCTTATTCCAACTATTACAATGAAAACACCAAATTCCATACAAATCTCTCATACAAAAGCCAAAATGTTCAAAACCCTCAAACAACATACACCCCACCTCCCATGAGAAACCAAAATCAAAGACCCTTTTACAACCAAAACCAAGGTTACCAAAATTAAAATCCATACAATCAACAAAATGACCAAGGTTTTGATGTTCAAAAAGCGGTCCTCCAAATGCAAAAGAATCAACAAGAATTTTTCACTCAAATGCAAAAAGATAGTCAAGCAAAGGAAACTACCATCAACAACATTCTAGCTCACACCAAGATGTTGGAAACCCAATTGACTCAACTATCATCTTCAAGCTCACAAAGGCAAAAGGGGCAATTACCATCTCAAAGTAATCCCCCTAGACATGAAACGGTTAGTGCCATTCACTTGAGAAGTGGTACAAGGTATGAAGCACCGAAGAACTAAGTTGAGGATGAAGTTGTGGAAGCTAGTGATAAGGAGGAAATTGTGCAAAACTCCAAAGATGGAGAATCATCAAAAGAAGAAATTTCAAAGAAAAATGAAGACAAGGTCAAGGAGAAGGAGCCCATTGTGATTAGACTTCCTTTTCCAAGTCGTCAAGCCAAGCCCAAATTTGATGACCAACTTGGAAAGTTTATGGAAATTGTAAAGAATTTGGAAGTATCAATTCCTTTCACGGAATTAATCAATCACGTGCCGGCCTATGAGAAATACATGAAAGACATCCTCACAAAGAAGAAGTCGATCCGGAAACTTGAGACTATCGCCTTCACTAAGGTGAGTAGTGCAATACTTCAAGGGAGTTCACCTCCAAAACTCAAGGATCCGGGAAGCTTTTCAATACCGTGTACCATTGGCGACACCACGATCAACAAAGCCTTATGTGATCTAGGGGCTAGTGTGAGTGTTATGCCGTACTCGATGAGTAAAAGGTTGGGGATGGGAGGGCTTAAATGCACCAATATCACACTCCAAATGTCCGATAGATCGACGAAGACACCATTAGGGATATGGGAAGATGTTCCCGTACGAATTGGGAAGTTTTTCATCCCGGTGGACTTTGTCATTATTGATATGGAGGAAGATTCCAACATTCCGATCATTCTAGGAAGACCTTTCTTACACACCGCGGGTGCCGTGATTGATGTGAAACATGGTGAGCTCACTCTAGAAGTGGGGGATAAGAGCATAACTTTCAACCTTGACAAGACTATGAGAGCTCCCCGTTTACATGAACCGTGTTTTATGATTGATCATTATAGTCGGAAGGATGAAAGGAAGAAGTCGGAACTCCAATGGAAGAAGAAAATTGAAGATGCTCCATTCAAAGAGCAAGTGAATTGTGACAAAGAGAGCTCGCAAAGCTCGCCAAGGTCAAGCAATGAAGAAGATGGCCTTATTGGGCAAGAAAAGGAAATGGGAAAGTTGTCTCCATCAAATCAAGAGATTTTCAATGATCAACTTAATGAAGTTTGTAGTCTTTGGGACGACGAATTTGAAGGGATTTTTAATCCCTACATTGGTGATGCCATCGATCAAGACCGACAACAAGGGCCAAGGTCTATTGAAGACCTCTATCATGATAATGAACACGCGTTTGATTACTTTTTCAAGGTGTTGAGCAACATCAACAACACCTTGAACATGCCCCCTTGACATCTCATCAAGAATGAGAGTTTGGTGGAGTCCTCCCTAAACCACCATTTGTAAATATTTCTAACTCCCTAACTTGCATTTCAATTCTTATATTGCATTTTTTGTCATTTTTGGATTTTTATACTTTGATCAAGATGATTATCATGTTTGAGAGAAGTGAGGGAGGGACTAATAATTTCAATTGTTGTGTAGTGCTTTAGCTTAGTGTGGGGATGGCAATTGCCTAGGCTATCCATGCCTTAGTAGTGCCCCCACAATAAAGAACACGAGATATGAAGAAGAATGGAAAAATGACAAGGGATATGCAAAGTACACGGATGGAACTGAATTCGGGTAAAAAGGGGTCGAATCCGAGCGGGTTCAGGAGAATCCGCCCATCTTCAGGCAATCCGGGCATAATGGGTAGAAGACGTCCGTCCATTATGAGCTGAATTTTTGAAATTTCTGACTGTCAACGAATCCGGGCGTCCTGCAGTGGATTCCGCCCGTCTTCAAAAATCCGCCCACCCTGAAAGAAAGACGCCCGTCTTTTTGGCTGAGGAAAACAAGAAAAATTCATGTAAAGGAATCCGCCCGTCTTCTGTAAAAGACGCCCGTCCCGTGTTTGCAAATCCGAGCGTCTTCACTGAAAGACGCCCGTCTTTAGGCGAGTTTTTTCCAACCCAGAACAGGCCTAATCCGGGCGTCCCGAGCAAAAACCGCCCGTCTTGCCCCTGCATTTCAAATTTTTCGAGTTTTATAACATTCATTTCTTCATTTCTTCATTCATAACACTACTCATAAACCCCATAACTCCAAAACCCTCAATCTCTCCATCACAAAAACAAGATTCCTCAACAACATTCACCAAAATCAAATCAAAACATCCTTTTAACAACAAATCAATCACTCATCTTTCAACAAAAATCAAAACCAAGCACAAAATCTTCAACCTTTGAGTCGATTTTTGAATTCATAAAGGCAAAGCCTTTCATCTTTAAATAGATTTGGGTACACTAGAAATTGAAGATTTTCACTATTTTCTTGGTCTATTCATCAATGGCAAGGACTAAGGGAGCAAAAAAAGCAACAAAGGCAAAGGCACCAAAGGCAAAGGCACTCTCATCAAGACAAAAGAGTCTTCAAGCAAAGAAAGCATTGGCTATGGTGGTAGCTAGCCCAAACTTGGAAATGCAACAACAAAAACCTCCCATGGAAGCAACAGCATCTTCTACTCCGGAAATTGCTCAACTTTCAAATTATCCGGAGGTAATTTTCATTTCCAAATCCCATAGGGACACTTTTGCCAAGTTTGCTAGGAAATCATTTCTATCCACCAAGTTTATTTGTGATGATACCTTAGATAAGTTGGGTGTCCTTGAGCAAACTAGGGACTTCTTTAGAGCCATGGGGTTGGAGAAATTGTTTGAATCAAAAGAATTGACATACCCCTCCCTTACCTTAGAATTTTTGAGTTCTTTGAAAGTTAACAAGGTTGAGACTAAGGAGACCATCGAGTTTCGTCTAGCTAATGTTAGTAGGTGCATCTCCTTTGAGGAAATGGGTAAAGCTTTGAGTCTTAGTGATTCACCGAGTTATTTTAAGAATGTTGGCAAGTATGACCCCGATCCTCTTTGGGAGGCGATTTCCGGAAGGAAATTTGAGGACTTTCATGCTAGTCGCGCTCTATTAGTCCACCATCCGGGCATTAGAGTGTGGCACAAGGTCATAGGGAATACCATCATTGCAAGAAAAGACACCAACCATTTCACCAAACTCGATTTTGTTCTTCTTGAGTCGGCTTTGAACATTGGAAGGGAATTCACCAAGCCTTTCAACTCTCTAAGGCTTTTGGTGGATATATGGCTAAATATCGATTGTGGGAAGAAAGGCACTACCGTTATTGTGAATGGAGGCCTAGTCACTATTCTAGCTAAATACTTTGATCCGAACTTCAACAAGGATAGCAAGTATGAGGCGAAAGAGGGTGGTCATCTCATTGATATTAATACTATGATATACAAGTACAAGTGGGTTACCCATAACCCTCTTGACACCAAGTATGGATGGCTCACTAGTGAGGCTAGATCTTTCACTTTGCCTTCAAAGATTTGTCGATTAAGTGTCCACCGGACCAACAATCTACTTCCCCTTTCAAAAGAGGTCGAGTACATTATCCGACAACAAAAGGGTGAAATTGAAATGCCCTCCTCTTCCATTGTCACACTACCCTATCCTTTCGAGTACCAAGAGTTCAAGCCCGAAGGTGTTGAAGCAAGAAATGATTATTTGACTCTTCTCATGCAAGAGATGCACAAGCAAGCTTTCGAGGATCGGAAAAATGCTTACTTAGCCCAATATCCACCCCTTCTTCATGTCCTTTGCCTAGTTGGGCGGATAGGGAAGTCTTCTTTCCGAGTGCATCTAGGGTTGTTCCGGGTGATAATGAGGTTGTCGGTAATGAAGAGGTTGATGATAACATTGATGAAGAATCTAGTGAATAAGGAGAAGAGGATGATGAGCAAGGAGAACAAGAAAGTGAAGAAGAAAGTGGTGATGAGTCCACTTCTAGTGAGGAAGATGATGATAGTGATGAAATGATGGAAGATTAGCAAGCTTTAGAGGCTCCTACCCTCTTGAGGTTTGTCTATTTCTCTCTTTGTTGTATTTTTATTAATCTTGATTATTGTTGGAGTAGTCCTAGCACCATTGAGGACTAACACCTCGGCCCCATTGAGGTGTTCTCATTTTATTGTTCCCACCTTTTGAAAATCCAAAATGACAAAATTAGTTTCATGCATTGCATAGTGTGTGCATGAACTACACCCAACCTTAGGACATTAGCAATAATGTCTAGATCGGTTTGGGGAAGTTAATGCATACACAACGGGAGGTAATCTAAATTATCCTCTTCGTCATAAACAAAAACCATGCATCATGTAGTGTAGATTAGTGTAGCTTGCATTTAGTGTAGAAATCATGCATCATATTTGCATAATTTCCCATCATTTTGGCCATTGAGGACAATGCCCATATTAGTGTGGGGATGGGTAATTCTAACTTAACTTTTATTCAAAAATCCAAAAAAATTGATAAATTTCGAAAAACCATAAAAATTTGAAAATTGAAAAACCCAAAAACAAGTTTATTTCCTTTTTAGTGTAGTCATGTATATATTGTTGTATATATTGTGTTTGTTCTATCCTTGTTCACATCCGAGACATGAGGATCATGAAGACCGCATGGTATGATCTTTCCAATCTCCTTTTTCCTCTTTATGTTAATGACTATGTGTCTTTGTTTTGATTGATGCGGTATAACAATGTGAACTTAGGATTTGCATTTAGTTTATATGTCATATTAGTTGATAGAATCACTTGCATTAGGATGTATATAATAGTTGCATCATGGCATGTAGTTGCATTTAGATGAAATATTTTGAAAAATGCCTAATTGAGAACTTTGACAAGAACAACTAAGCCATTACAAATACTTTTTCAACTTAAGACTTTGCCTACTAAAATGGTTGTAAAACACCCTAGATTGTGTCATACTAGTGTCTTTTGACCCATGACCCAAAGCCTAGTCAAGAGTTTGCATGTGAGTCACCTATTCCAACCCCGTGATGCGATGTGGACTTGGTTAACTTGTTTAGGTGACCTTGATTGACCTTGTGGTAAGGCAACCCAAAAAATACTTTCTATCAATAAGTTGGAAGTGCTCATTTCGAAAATTTTGTTATGTGGAAGTAAATTTATTGCTAAGGAAACCTCAAATGTTATGAAATGTTGAAATGTTGAGAATTTTAGTTGTTTTGATGGAGGCGTACCACTTCGATGTGCTTTGGAGAGGGATCCATTGAATTAGGCCCCCACACGGTTGTGAATTCGACCGCCCAGAGACAGAGTGGCTATCACCCCGAAAAGCTATTGTCTAGAGGTTAACCGGTTGCCTAATAAGCGTTTGGCGAAAGCAAAGGACACTAGCCCGGAAGGGACAAACCCCATCTCTAATTTTTTAAATGTGAAAGTTGAATGAGGTCAAATTTTGAATACTAGTCATATCCACGCCTTGTTTATAACGGTTTGAGCATTTCATTCTTAAAAAAAGCCTTTTTCTCAAGCCACTTTGTCGAGCTTGGGACGATCCATGACCTTTACTTTTGTAGAGAATTCGAGACTTGTCATATCATATGCTACTAGCATCATAGGGATCATCATTCCATACCATCCGATCGCTCTTGACAAAAGCATTTGGAAATTGAGGACGAAAGTAGTCTAGTTTAACACCATTTGGAGGTGATTTAGTGCCATCCTCTTAGCCTTAGTAATTTGTTGAACTAGTATTTGTGGAGGATTATATGCTCTTAAATTTGTTCTCTTTTAGTTGCCTCCACCACTTGATGAGGAAGTGGCTATTCCTTTTGTAGATGCATCCATTATTTGATTTTATGTGGTTAATGTTTGGATGTGTCGCCATTTTGGCAAGACCCACCTTGCATTGCAAGAAGGCATCCTACCTCATGGTTGTCTTTTTGTGAGTTGAAGGGGCGGAGTGAGACCCGCTAATTGTCTCATATCGACTATGTTATTAGGTTAGTTTAAATAATGGTCCTAGTCTTTGTCACCTCTTTACTCGGGACGAGCAAAGGTTCGGTTTGGGGATATTTGATGTGACCATAATTAGCGCATATTTAGTCCCCGAATTAGCCTTGTTCCAATGCTTTTTAGTGCATATTTGGGTCATTTATTGTCTTTAGTTCTTTGTTTTGCATATTCTTTGAGGTTTTGTGTCCTTGGTAGGAAAGGAGTGCAAACCTTGCATTTTCATGGCAAAATGAGACTAAATTGATTGAATTCAATGACCAAGCATCAAGGAGAGACAAGATTAGAAGGCCTTTGTACATATTATAGTAGATGAGCAATGTTGAGGAAAGATCCTTGCATCCCCAAGGAAATCCCCAAGGATTTTACGAAGAAAAGGGAAGAAAAGAAGAAGAAACAAGACTGAGGAGCAATCCGTGCGGATTGTCCTGAATCCGGCCGTCCCCCAGCACGACAATCTGTGCGTCTTCCTTCAAAGACGCCCGGGCAGCAGCTCCAGAAGACGTGCGTCTTCTCCCAAAGACGCCCGGGCAGAGGCGCACGAATCCGCCCGTCCCGTGCCTAAGACGCACGGATTCCAGTCCAGCACAAATTCGTTTCTTCAAGCTTCAAAGAAAGAAGCCCTTCCTTCGAAAAATATCGGCGTCTCCCTGCTCAAATCTCAAAAGTGTAATTACTAGTTTAGCCCTTAGTTAACCCTAATGCATCTACCTAATTTCCACTATAAATACCCCATTAGTCTAATTAGAAGAGGAGGTTCTTCTTATCAATTATTAGAGTAGTTAATATCAATTAAATCTCTCTTTAGTTTTGTAATCAACAATTAATCAAGTTTTAATACAAGTTTTATTTCCTTAATCTCTCTTTTGTTCATCCTTTATTTTGGGTAATTGAAGATTATTTGGGTTATTATTGGGAGATTGACAACCTCTCAATCAAGCATCAAGTATTTCTTTTATTCTTTGCTTTATTATTGGAATCATTAGTAGGTATAATTCTCTTAATCCCTTTTTAATTATTGTTAATTACTTTCATTTGTTCATCATGTTTCATTTTGTTGGTATGATTGACAACCTTGCTAGCATGATCAACATGATAATGAGTGAGTAGTGACCTAGCTAGGGTTAATGGGTAATTAAGGGAAACCAACACGGGGAATGATTCATGCTTAAATTAATATGCTTTCATAGTTTATTTGCTTGCTTGTTTTGATCTCAACTCATGCACATGTTATGTTTGATGAAATGCGAGCCTATGAATCCTTGCATTTTTTACCCATCACCTATCTTTTCAATGAGACTTGTAAGACATAAACCAACTCGAGTCTCATTAGACCATGCATGTTGTTGAGTAGGGAAGATTAAGTCGACTTGTAGGTGTTGTACAATCTAATCGATTCGGCTCCGGGACCCAAACTTTCCTAGGATTGTAAGATATAACCCAACTCAATCCATCACAACAATAATTGCTTGCTTATAATTTGAGAACATGTTTGTATGATCAATTCCCATGATTCCCCTATGACCCCATGATGTGGACAGCGGGCCGCCCACGGGGGCGCTTGGTGAGAAACGGGGACAAGCGTTTGCATTTTGTATGGAGTCGCCACCAATTTTTGTGGGAAATTGGAACCGTTCGAATACCTCGTGTCATGTCAAGACACAAAGTAGTGACATGAACACTAAGCAATCGTTACCCTTAGCATTCTATGTCTAGAATGACTCTCGTGGATGCCAATGAACACGGGTGCTCACGGAGATCTGGAGTAAGGGGTGAGGGTACGTATTAGGAAGCTCTTTTGATCGAACACCTAATCCCGCCCGCCTCGATAGCGGCCTCTACTAATGATTAGGGATATCATTTATACTCGATATATCCTCGGCTATATGCATGCAATGCAACATCCATAGATTAATCCTAACATGTGGAGATTTAGACTAAGTCGGTTGACACATAATTAGCATACAATTGGGTCGAAGTTGGATTTAATGCTCATTTACATGTGAAAGCATACAAATGAATAAAAGAAATACAATAATTATAAATTACAATAATGAAAATTACATTAATTACATTGGGAAAGGCGATTTATGTCGAAAATACCTTTAAAACGGATGATTTGAGAAAAAGAAATAAAAGAATAAAAGATGAAAATTAAACGAATTAACGAACAGGAATTAGCGTGATATTACGGATATTAGTTGGATAATACGTAAACTAATTAATTACGTCAAGGCAGAAAAGGAGTTCGTGGGACGAACTCATCTCGAACAAAGCGCAGCAGAGATCGCGCCCTCGGAAGAAGAGCGCGCAGCGATTTGCTGCGTCTGTTCCAAGGGTGAGTTCTGGCTGTGAAGCCGGAACTGCAAATCGTTAATGTTAATTGTTAATTTTAAGGATCGATTAGATTATTTACTCGGATGAAAATGATTTAATGTATTATTTAGCATGTGAATGGGTCATAAAACGGTAAAACATGAATGAGACGGAAATAGACGGATTAATTTACATGAAGGAGCGATGTTAATGAATGAGCCCTCTATTAAAATTAATTAACTAGTCTAAACATGATGATATATGACGAATTAACAATGAATATGGATGCAAATATATCAATGACGAATCCCAGAAACCCAATATGAACAAATTGAATTTCTAAAATCCGGATTTGAATATTAATAACGAAAACCCGCAAATATGAATTATAAGGGATTTAAGTCGGACTTATGATGATTAAAACAAGTTAATGAATGATGAATAATATACATATGATTATTAACTATCATGTGAACGAATTAAAGAACAAACATGCGAAAACAAATAAGAAAGACGAATTACAGAAGACGAAGAAGAAGAAAAGAAGCAGGAACTGCGGCAGCCTCACGAAGAGGCGCAGCAGGAACTGCGCTCCTTCGAAGAGGCGCAGCAGTTGCTGCGTCTTTTCTCGACTGTTATCTACTGGAAATCCGCAAAAACAGGTTTTAAAGTACAGTTTTAGAAATCGATGTTAACGGTATTTTCGACATAAACCTTACAATGATGATACAATAAATAAAAAAACAATGAATAAAGAGAATTATACACCCTCAGACTTACATGTTGACGGAACGAGATGAACTAAGAATATCGATTAGTGAATGCTCGACGCGAATGCAAAGAGAGTGCCCTCGTAAGAGGAAAACGATTGATTAATTAAGTTGATTGAATGTAGTTGGTCAAATTGGTCGGTCATGCAACGGAGAGGCTGGTACCCGGAAAGATCCGAGCTTACGTGGTCGGAAGTCCAAGCACGTAGGCGCCAATTAGTAAGAACGAAGTCTAGAATGCAAAGGGAGAAGAGAAGGGCGGACACTCGCGTGAGAAATATGAGGAACGAAGGCTCCTATTTATACTAATCACGCGGAGGAATTAGGGTTTCGGAGACTCTTTGGAAGTGAATCTCGGAAAGATATAAAAAAGATACGTAAATCATGCAAAGAAGGGCTTGGGAAGAGGCGCAGCAGCCACTGCGTCCCTTGGAAGAGGCGCAGGCCTTCTTGCGTCTGCATTCCCAGGAGGTTTCCTCCTGCTGAAGAAAGATTTCCGTGTTTGAGTTATGGTAGGACGGAAATAATTCGATTATCTTTTGAATATTATGGGATATTATTTGCCAAAAGATAAAATTTGTGAAATATGGAATAGAAATATCCGGAACATTCCAGAACATTCTGACTCGGGATTTAACAGCTATCAGAAAATGGAGACGGTTTTTTACCCGGACTCCGAATGTACTCTAATTACTGCCAAAACGACCGTATCAGGACGTAGATGACAACTAAGAGGTCGACATTTAATATTTGAGCAAACACTTGACGAGAATCTTATGAACTGTCCCAAATCGTTCCGCGAATCAAACATGCGGCCCAATCATCACCGGGTGGTTTGCGGGAGGTGCAGAAACGAGGTGTCTACACATGATACCCTAGTGCTTTTTATCAATTGTTTACAACCCTTTCAATTCATCTTGCTTATTTATTTTCATTGCTATTTAGTTAGTGACCTTCTACATCAACCCAAATTGTGACACCCCTAAGACACCACTAGTTTCAATAGAAATCTCATCTCAATTCCCGTCCCTTGGGATCCGACCTTTACTTGCCTCTTTACTAATTGTAGAGTTGTTTGTGAAGTTATAAATTGTGTTTTGGTCTAGGTGCTTGCAACGACAATTGTTCCGAAAAATAGAATATAGCTCCGAAATTTCTGACCATATGGACTTGAGCTCACTGTTAGAAACCTCTACTTGGCAACTAGTTTGTGGATAGTAAGTCAGCCTCTTCTATGGTAAACCCCATATTTTTCTAATAAAGCATCATGTTGTTTCTCGCCAAAGTAAGTACCACGATCACTAATGACCACTCTTGGAACACCAAACCTTGGAAATATGATATTCTTGAATAAGTTGATCACGGAACGGGTATCATTTGTGGGAGTAGCAATTGCCTCCACCCATTTAGAGATATAATCAACGGTGACCAAGATATATCGATTCCCTTTTGATGAAGGGAACGGTCCTTGATAATCAATATCCCACACATCAAATACTCCACTTCTAAGATACCATTTAAATGCATCTCGTGCCTCCTTGATATAGAACCCGTCATTTGGCAAGCATCGCAAGCCATCACGAAATCTTTAACATCTTGGAACATGGTTAGCCAATAGAAGCCGGATTGCAACACCTTTGCAACGGTCTTTGATGGTCCATGATAACCACCGTAACGAGAAGAATTGCATCCTTCTAGAACCCCTTTCACATCCCATTGTGGGACACATCTCCAGAATAACCCATCGGTGCAATGTTTGAATAAGTACGGATCGTCCCAAAGGAAGAACTTGGCACCATGTAAAAACTTCTCTTCTTCCTTTGTTGATATGAAAGGCCGGGTAGCAACTCCCTTCCAACTAGATAGTTGGCTATGTCGTCATACCAAGGAGTATTGGCTTCCAAAATCATTAAGGCATCGTCGGCAAAAGAATCATCAATAGGTATATCAATAGCTCCATCATTAAACTTCAAACGGGATAGGTAATCGGCAACAACATTTCCGGCCCCCTTCTTGTCTTTAATATCAAGATCAAATTATTACAAGAGCAAGATCTATCTTATCAACCGTGGATCGGCCTCTTGTTTGGCTAGGAGATGCTTTAGTGCGGCATGATGGGTATGAAGAATGACTTTGGAACCGATCAAGTAAGAGCAGAACTTGTCTAAGGCATAGACAATGACAAGTAGCTCTTTTTCCGTGGTGGCATATTTGATTTAAGCCGCATCCAAGGTTCTGCTAGCATAGTAGATAGCATGGAGAACCTTGTCCTTTCTTTGTTCTAGCACGGCACCTACCGCATAGTCACTTGCATCACACATGAGCTCGAACGGCAAGTTCCAATCCGGTGATTGGATGATAGGTGCGGAAATTAAAGCCTTCTTTTACTAAGAAAAGACTCAAGATAATCATTAGTAAACACAAATGGAGTACCTTTTAAAAGAAGCTCCGTAAGGGGTTTTGCAATCTTAGAAAAGTCTTTAATAAAACTGCGGTAGAATCCCGCATGGCCTAAGAAACTCCTTACACTTTTCACA
This sequence comes from Silene latifolia, assembly GCF_048544455.1. Lineage (NCBI taxonomy): Eukaryota > Viridiplantae > Streptophyta > Magnoliopsida > Caryophyllales > Caryophyllaceae > Silene > Silene latifolia. The sequence goes on along the minus strand of NC_133526.1, from coordinate 29,524,089 downwards.
TTTACCGGTGGGGGTAGTTGTTCAATAACTTGGACCTTAGTATGGTCCACTTCAATTCCTCTTTCCGAGACAATATGACCAAGTACTACTACTTCATTCACCATGAAGTGGCACTTTTCCCTATTCAACACCAAGTCAACCTCTTCATAACGCTTTAAAACTTTAGACAAGTTAGCCAAACATGCATCAAATGAAAAACCATAGACACTAAAATCATCCATAAACACCTCCATTATAGACTCGACAAAGTCGGAAAAGCTGCTTGTCATGCAATGTTGAAAAGTGGCGGGGGCATTACAAAGACCAAATGGCATTCTACGGTAAGAAAAGGTACCATAGGAACATGTAAATGTGGTCTTCGCTTGGTCATCTGGGTGAATGGGTATTTGAAAGAAGGAATTTGAGTAATTAATGTCTTTTAGGCTATTGTTTTAACATCGTCAAAAGTCCTCTTCTTAGTTAAAATGTCTTTCATGAATTTAGTGTAAGAAGAAATCTGAGTAATTAATTCGGTAAAAGGAACGGTTACCTGGAGATTCTTCACAACTTCCATGAACTTACCGAATTGAGTATTCTTTTGATGTTTTGCCAATCTATGAGGAAAAGAAACTTTGACTTTTTCCGGCACTTTTGTTTCAACATCTTTCTTTGGAGGAGCATTCTCCACATCTTTGACTTCTTCAAACATAATTGGTTCATCCACTTTCTTTGGAATATCCTCACCTTTCTTATCATTAGAAGAAACCTCCAATTCAACAAGTACCTCCTCATTTTCCTTGGACATGAGTGGATCATCATATTTTGTACCACTCCTCAAGGAAATAACATTGATGGTAGTATGTGGTTGTTCACCTTGAGGTGGTAATTGACCCCTTTTTCATTGAGAGCTAGATGCGGCTAGTTGAGCCATTTATTGTTATAGTATTTTGATTGCGGCATTTTGAGTTTGATCACTCTTTTGTATTTGCGCCAACAATTCCGTTTGGGTCTTTTGCATTTGTATTACCAAAGCCTCAAGTTTATTTACTCCCCCCTTGGTTGTATTGTTGGACATTTTGGGGTGGTGGACCTTGGTATGGTGGGAATTTTGTTGAGGTGGCCTTTGTTGTTGGTTTTTACTTTGATAGCCAGGTGGGTAATTGTACCTTTGTTGTGGTGGAACATAAGTATTTTGTTGTTGTTGTTGAGGTTAAGGGTTAACCACATTGTTACTTTTGTAAGACAAGTTCGGGTGAAATTTTGTGTTCGGGTTATAAGTATTTGAAAATGTACCCGGTGGGAATGAACTTTGTCTAAAAGTTTGATAAGCATTTACATCCTCAACGGTGGCTTGGCAATGAGCGGTGTAATGACCCGCACCTCCGCAACCTTCGCAAACAACAATTTGACTAGTAGAGGACACGGCATTGAGTTGTTAAAGAGAGGAAATTGCATTTTAAGCCTCCAACTTTTATTTCTTGAAGCAATAAGATTTGAGCTTTCAAAAGAGTAGTGTCGGAAACTTACTCTTTACCTTTGATTGGCGTACTCCGAGAATTGACATATTGGACATCATGAATCGCCATGGATTCAATTGTGGCATGAGCAATATCCGTGTTAATTTGATCAAACCGCCCATTGTTGGCGGAATCAAGAATTCTTCGGGACTCGGCACAACATCCATTGTAGAATGTTATAGCTAGGAACCAAGCATCCAATCCATGATGCGGGCATTGCCTTTGCTACTCCTTGTACCTCTCCCAAGTTTCATATAAACTCTCAAGAGCTTGTTGACGGAATCCCGTGATTTGGCTCCTCAAATTTTGAGTTTTCTCTGGTGGAAAAACTTTTGATAGAAAGCAAGAGTCAATGTTTCCCAATTAGTGATTACCATGGCAATGAGATCAAGGCTATTTATCCATATCTTTGCCTCATCCTTCAAGAGAAAAGGAAAAGTATTTCCCTAATCTGAGCTTGAGTGACTCCCGTTTGCCGAATCATGGAGCAATAGTCACAAAAATTTTGAACATGCAAATTAGGATCCTCCAAAGGACTTCCCCCAAATTGCTTCCTATACACAAGGCTAATAAAAGTCGGTTTGATTTCGAACTCTGGGGCGGTAATTTGAGTAGTAGTGATACCCGCCGGGAGCATAGCCGCGGTGGGCTTGGAATGATCGGAATGTTTCACCATCTTTTTTACAAGAGATGGTGGTGGTGGTGGTGGTGGTGGTGGAGGTGATGAACTAGAAACTTCCTCCTCTTCAGAAGCTTTAAGATCGTCTAAGTAAGACTTTTTTGCACTTTCAATTTGCACGGGAGAAGCGGCCTCTTTAACTTCTTTCAAAAACCATCACTAGTAGAGATAAAGCAATTGGCATCGGTACAATGACATCGGTTCTACTAAGAACCGATGCCAATTATAGTTTAGAGCGATATTCACATCGGGTGTTACTAAAAGACCGATGCCATCATTGTTCTTGGACAAATAGCATCAGTTGTATAATATAGCCGATGCCATTTTTCTATCATTATATACACAATTACACACCCACAACCTTTCGTGTTACTTGACCTACCCATTCTCCTTGCAACCGCTGCCATGTCGCTTATCTGCGGCCACCACCATCACCACATCATTCATCATCTCGCTTGCACGATATCGATTGCCGCCATGTATACGCCTCACTTACCTCGCCATATCCCACCTCCAGACCAACCCACGAAATTTTTCTTCACTCAGATCCACGCTTGTCATTTCTTTACTTGACCACAACTCCTGACCCACACAAGCGTGGCTCCTTCTTCAAACTGAGCTGGTATTATTTTTATTTTTTCAAAAAATTCAATTAGTTTTCAGAATATATGATCCTACTGTAAGCAAAATGTCGGGTGTTGTATGGTGTGCGGAAGGTGTTCGATGAATTGTCTGACAGAAATTGTGTCTTGAAATTACCCCTGGTAAGTGTGTTCTTACGGTTATTTTGTTGATTAATAATGTTATTTTTCTAGCGTAATCGAATAGGTGATGGAAATAATGGAATCAACAATCAGGATTCGAATTCGCATACTTGGAGATTTGTTATCAGTCAGAAAAGGTGATTTTGATGCTCATTTGATTGTTGAATTATTTTTCATACATTTTATTAAGTGTAGTTAATCTTGTTGCAGTGTTGTCAAACTTTACTTGAAATCACCATTATTTATAGCTATTATTGCATTGTTCATATGTATGTCTAAGTCTCACTTTATGAATGATATGAGGCTTGACTCATGTACAATAAAATTAGCTAACTAATGATGGGTGCGTAAAACTTTGCTATGGCTTTCTTATAAATTATGTTTGGGTGTTAGACTATTGCCCCATCATTCTTCAAGGGATAAATGATGAGTTTGTATGTTGATGATCATAACCATTTAATAGTGTATTAATGATTCATAGCCTTGATCTTACCTTATATTCTGGAAACAGTGTATATATACTTTTTTCAATAGGTGCTTGACCTGTGCGAAAGCTCTATGAAACTCGAAGTACTAGTTTTCTTAATTAGATGCATATTCAGATTTCAGAGATATATGAAGAAATGATAAAAGACCATTTTACTTCGACCTACTGGTTTATGCCATGTTTTCAGGTTTCAATATGACTATATTCATTATCGAACTGTCTGTAAACTGTTAAATCTTCCTTTAATCCGCTTATATATCTTGACAATCATTTTTTTCTTTTTTGTAGAATGGAACAAAGGAATCCATCACCAAGCTTATCTCAGACCTGGATAGTGTCACCTCGAAGCCTAATGTTGGTGAGATCCTCTTACGCCTTCATCCTACTGCAGTTTAGTTTAACAGTATCTCTAGATGTCAGCCTTTTACATTTGGCAAATTTGACTTACCATAGTATGTATGGCCTCTGCCTGTAACATGTTATCAGTGTACGCTCTTCTAATTCTGTGTTGGTCATCATTATCATCATTCGCACATTATTACATATGAAGCCTTGAAACATGGACCTGTGGTTGAGAGTCTTGAGACCCGAAACCTTCAAACATATATCATTCTTTCAAGTGGGTTTTAAAATGTGGTAGTTGTTGTTGTTAGTTTAAGAGAATAAAGCCCAACAATGATAGTGATGCTGCCATTTGTTCTCTTAGTCAACTCTTCAGGGGCTAAGGCTGAATGCGTCTATACCGTGGTTACAACTTGGCAGGTCTTGAAGTTGGTTTTGTTAAGGCATCGTTATATTAAAAAGGCTCTTTGTAAGTGTACAAAAATCTGAGATCATAGTGTTGATAGAAGTTGATATCCATCAATGTTTGTAGGTACGCATTTAATCAACTTCTAATTAACTTTTTAGTCATCTGATAATATGTTTGTGTCTATACTTCTTCAAGTTCGTGAACTATGTTGCAATCTCATTGCATAATTATTGGACGATCTATCATTATCATTTTTGTTTATTCCATGTATTTCAGGTTCAATAATTACACTTGAAGAATTGAAGGCGGTTTAGGGACTTTGGGTTGTATTGCAAAGAGAGCATATCATGTACTATCGATCGATTTACATGTTCAAGTATATTTTTATGTAGGAAGGAATATAGTGAAGGGTTTGGATGTATGTGATGGTGAATTCTTGCTAAATATTATTTGCTGGAATATAGTTGTATTGGATTCAGCAATGTTGTTACTTGTTAGTAAATTTGATTTGCAGATATTTATTGAGTTTGCATTGTTCAATTTCTAAGGGATGTGCTATCAATTTTTTTGTACAATTTATGCAAACAAATTACAATTTGTAGTAAAAAGAAAATTATATAAATGTGGCATTAGTTGTCAAGGCTCAATCGAATACAACAAATTGACATCGGTTGTTAAGGTATAACCGATGCTAAACTTGGCCATATTGGCATCGGTTGTAAACCGATGCCAATTGAATAATAACCGATGTCAATATGTATAAATTGGCATCGGTTCATGAACCGATGCAATTCAAAAAAACGTCATTGGCATCGCCCGCATTGGCATCGGTTGGGAACCGATGCCAATCACTGTTTATAACCGATGCCAATTGCATTAATTGTACTAGTGCATCTTCTTCTACGCAAGGTTTTCTCGGGCTCAGAATCCGGTGAAAGCAATTCTTCAATGCGAGAAGACCTAGACAAAGGACAACAATCTCAAGAAATTTGTAAGCAATTGTCTCAAGGAACAAGTGTTCCTCAAGACAAATGAAAAACAAGATAGAAATCATCAATTCAAAACGCAATAAAACCGTGCTCCCCGGCAACGGCGCCAAAATTTGATAGGCTTTATCGCACACCTAATCAAAGATAAATTTCCCTAGGCACAAATGAATGTAGTACGAGGGGTCGAACACAAGGAGACGGGAATTGCGTTATGAAAAGCTATGAATAGACTTCTATCAAGGTCGATTACGATTGATTGTTTGGTTGGTTTGATAACTTGTAAATTAAACATGTAAAAATATGTGATAAAGGAATCTAGGGGAGTCGAGTCACACATGAAATTATATATAGATGTTCATGTTAAACTCTGAATAACTAACATTGTTAATTATTTAGACTTGAAGACAACCACCTCTCGGCCTTATTGTCAACCATTGATCGGGTCCTAGAGAACTCTCGTTATGACTAGGTCGTCCTACTAACACATGCTTAGTCTAATTCGATTATGTGCCTCTCGACTTATAGAACGAATTAACAAACTTAATCAATGAATATGGCCACTAAACAAAGATTAATCAAGACGATGCAAATATGTGATAGAACAATTAGCCAATATTACATCAACCTAATTTAACATTTACAAATATTAATGATGCATGGCTTCCTTATTCCCTAGACAAATGGGACTACTCACTCATGATAAAAATGTAAATATAACTAAATGAAATATTATAAGTTATGAATAATCTAAATAGAAATAACATGTGAATTAGTGAAATGTTAAATATGAGAAATGTAATAAGGAATGCTAATGTAAACTAGTGATGATAACTTGATAATAAAATGTAATAACAAACTAATATGAAATGCTAATAACTATAATGTAAATTATAAAACAACGATTATGGAAAATGCAATAACGTAATGGACTAGAATCGAAATTACCGAAACAAAAAACTTGGAACTTGAATGGAAGAACACAAATGAAACCCAAATATAACTTGAAGGGAAAGATTGTATTATAAGAACCAAATGCTTAACAAAATGTAAATTGTTTAACAAAGAACCAAATGCTTAACAATATGTAAACTAATGAAAACTAAAGAGAATTGTTGCTTAAGGCTATATGAAAGTGTAAGAGAGTGTAAAAAGATATACCCTAATGACGTATTAAGGCCCCTATTTATAGTAAAATAGGGGCATAACGTAAAGATCATAGAGCAAGGTCACCCCGATTGGGGACATGCCATCCCGATCGGGGTCGTGGGAATCCGGCCATTTGTGTTAATTCATGATTAAATGCTCAAAGGGATCCAAAGTTTAGGATTAATGCTCCTTAATACACACGGTTAAATGCATAATTTGGCATACTAAGCTTCTCAATTGACTTGGTCTTTGGACTTCCTTTTGGGCTTGATTTTCATTTCTTTGTTTTAATTCAACCCAATGTTCATTTCTTCATGCTCCGGATTCCTTTACTCGATCTTCTCCAAAATGTCTTTCCTTTTGCATGTCTTGCTTGGTTTAGCCTCATGACTTCTTTAGTGCTTGCACATATGACGGGAAAAAGCTATAGAAGCTACATTTCCTAAAAAATACGATAAAAACAAGCAAAGACACTAGAACACGGAATTAGCTCACAAATACACTAATAAAAGTGTAATATTCAATCAAAACCGAGCTAAAATAAGGGGTAAAATCCTATATAAAATGGACACATCACCTACCACAATTCGTCTAATTCTTTCTCTCGCCATTTCCCATGGCTGGACTTTACGTCAAATTGCTGTTAATAACGCCTTCCTTCAAGGAACGTTAACCGAGACAATGTATAGGGTTCAACCTCCGGGATTTGTTCATTTGGAAAAATCAGATTATGTTTGTAAATTATGCAAGGAAATTTACGGTCTTAAACAAGCTTCACGAGCTTGGTACACAGAATTAAAGAATTATTAAATTTCTTATGGTTTTGGAAATTCAATTTCGGACTCCTCCTTATTTATTTATGATCAGTCTAACATCCGATTGTTTGCTCTTGTCTATGTTGACGATATCGTTATTATAGCTCTGAATTCAAGTGTTATTGTTCGTTTCATTGCAGCTATTTCTGCTCATTTTTCACTTAAAGACTTTGGCCCTTTGTCGTATTTCTTAGGCGTGGAAGTCACACCCACGGCTTTTGGTTTGCGTTTAAATCAGTCGAAATATATCTCTGATATTCTTGCTCGATTTAACATGCTCAATTGCAGCTTCTCAACTATTCTGATGATGTCCCATCCTCCCTTGGCTCGTCAAGATACTATGCCTATTCAAGATCCTACAAATTATCCAGCTATTGCCGGGAGCTTACAATACTTATCGATCACTCGATCTGATATAGCTTTTCCTGTGAACAAATTGGCTCAGTTCCTTACACATCCGACTTCAACGCATTGGTGTGCTCTTAACCGTCTTCTTCGATTTCGTAAAGGTACTCTCAATCATGGTCTTTTGTTTCGTAAGAATAATCCCTTTAATCTTCATGCTTATTGTAATGCAGATTGAGCCGAAGATCATGATGACTAACTATCCCCCACTGGGTATGTCATATTTCTACTTGGGCAACATCCAATTTCATGGTCCTCAAAAAAGCAAAGGTCCATATCATGCTCTTCGATAGAGGCTGAATTTAGAGCGATTGCTAACACCACATTTGAACTACTATGGCTGAAATCGCTTTTCTCTGAACTTGGAATGTCGCTGGCTAGTGCCCCTGCTATTTTTTGTGATAATCTTGGCGCTATCGACTACTCGCCAATCCAATATTTCATGCAAGAATGAAGCATCTCGCTTTGGCATTTCATTTTATTTGTGAACAAGTGCAATTAGGTGCGGTCCGAATTCAAGATGTTAATGGTGACGATCAGATTGCCGATACACTTACTAAACCATTACTACGACCTCGGTTCAATATGCTAACTTTCAAGATTGGACTCACTTTCCGACCGTCGGCTGTGTGTTAAGAATACAATATCGTCTCAAGCATCTCCAACTGAGTCAACCACGAAACCACACCATTCAAGACAACAACCGACTCCTCAATCTTCTCCTATAAACTCTAGGTTGTTAATAACATAGTCAATGTAATTTGTTAATATCCTAGTCTTTGTTATCCTAATTTCTAGTAGTTTGTTAACTTAGAAATAGGCTCTCTACATTAAATAAATAGCACCTACTCTAAACATAATTGATCATCCAATTAATCATAATATACCTCGCTCTTTACACTACCTAGCATATGAAAACTCGTTTCATAAGGAGTTTAATGGTATACAGTAATTTTTATAACTTTTAAATTATTATATTTTTATAAAAATTAATTAGTCAAATGATCATCTCGAAAAACAAAAACGTTTTATAATAAAAAATTATGATAACCTAGTGGGTTGTATTTAAGCAATTAAAAGAGAAAATAAATAGTTAATATATGCACTAATTGCATTGATTTATGTGTAATTTACTCTCTAATTTCTAAATTAATATCAAATATAGAAGGATATTAAATGTTTAAATACAACTCAATGGGTTGTATTTACTTCTCATTTCTCTAAAAAAAATGGAGGGAGTACATAAGTATTCTTTAAACTCGTAAATTAGTGAGGAATTAGGTAAACCAATTATAGTGGTTATTACTCGTAGATAAGTGGATTAAAATGCAAATAGATTATCTATTAAAAAAAAATTAAAATAAAAATGTAATTAAATAATGAAGTTAGTGAACAAGTCGGAATCAAAATCAAAATTTGAATTGAAGTTAGACAAAGAAAACTTTACGAGGCCAAATTAGTGATTTGATACATTTTTTTTTTGGTACGCCATGATTTGATACATTAAATAAGGAATAATTGAAAATCAAAACTAATTTATTTTTTTCAAATTGATAATATTTCAAGAAATAGTAGCTTGAGATGATACAATGAATTGGTCAGTTTATTACGCTCATACACCGACAACTCAAGGACTCATCTATGTAAATCAAATGTGTTTTTTCCACAACTAGTCAAGCACTCTTAAAAGTTATAAGGCTACTTTTATTAGTTCGTAAATTGGAATTTCATGTACTCTCATTGTCTCATTTTCTTTTGATCGCACTATAACGCGGGTAAATATCGAACTCATAAGTTCATAATTAGAGTTCTTACCACTTAAATTAACTCGTTCTCACTAAAACAACATATATCGACAATAATTCAACTTCATTTTGTGCCATTTTTTTATGTTCGTAGTCTAGTTAGATCGTGATAGATTAATCAGTATATTTCAAATGTGTCATGCTAATTCCTTCTTAAGAATTTTATTGAATCAAGCAAAAGAACACGTCACAGATTAATTTAATTGAACAAAACGGTGATAATGGTTGAAAATATAAGGTCACTATATAAGCGGAATATATTTAGAAAATGAATGTTGTTGTGCATTGGTATGGTGACCACCGAATGACAAAAGAAATTGCTTTGATTGTGGAACAAATCGATATGGGCGTCGTTCCCCAAGATAACAATAAATAATGAAATGATGACAATAAACAATGAAATTATGATCTTCTTATGAAAATATGTGTCAAATGAAAGAATCACTTTAAGTCACAATCAATAATATATAAAAAATGGGTTATACAAAAAAACATGTAAAGTGGCACGAGAAAAATTATCACTGGATTACGAAATACTTAATGGAGGATCGTCTCTCTCAAATCGTTGTGCTCGCTTCAATATAATGTGTGGCCAACCTATTTAATAAAATCCTAACGTAAGTACATAGCTAAATACCATTAAAAACTTAAATAAGAAACATCTAATCAAAAATACGAATTATATGATCTGATTTATCGTGAGATTGTCTTATATAAAAAATTCTCCGGTAGAAAAATGCTCAAAGGTTTCCAAATCCACATAAAATAATTAGTGGGAATATGTTGTGAATCTTTTTAAATTTGGTTTATTAATGTGTGCCGTCAACATATTAATTATTCTTACTCCTTAAGTCAAAATGCGAATTACTCACGTAATAAGGGTAAAAAAGTGTACGCAATATCTAAATTTACAGGGCCCATAGGATAAATAAATCAATTGGTCTTCCTTGCGACGGGTTACCATTTGTGGCGGATATTTTGTGAGTTAAAATGGTAACAAAATGGGTTAGTGGAGAAAGGGGACCACATGAATAGTATTGCAGAGAAAGAAAAAGTGGGTATTTTGTGAGGTAAAATGGTATCCGTCACTCAAGAGTGACGGATATGTGCCGTCACAAACAAGAATTTGTGTAAATAAAGAATGGCCTAATAAATTATTGTCCACTTGTGACTCAACAAAGACACTTCCAAATGGCTCCTTCTCTTTTGTTAGTTTTTGTGTCAAAATCAAAATTGATCATATAACGGAGGGAGTACATGTTACAGAGAACATACAGGCCCTGTTTGGTAAACAATAGATTAATATTAGCAGAAGCAGATTTAGAAAGGAGATTTGACTAGCATAATGATTTAGCAGATTTGACTAGTAGATTTATTTAGCAGAATTGTTTTAGCGGTGTTTGGTAATTGACAGTTTTAGATTAGCAGATTGTTTAGATTCTTTGTAAAATGACAAATAAGGATATGAATAAATTATTTATTAAATATATAAAAGGAAAGGTAATAATTTTTTAAGGGGGTAAATATGACAATATTTTTTCATTCCAATCCGCTAACCTAATATGCTAGTAGGAAAAAGATATTGCAAAATAAAGATATCGACCTCAATATGCTATTTCAATATGTCATTAACCAAACGCTCTAAATAGCATATTCGTAAGTCAAACATGCTAAATCTCTCCAATATGCTGAAATTTGACCAATATGCCATTTACCAAACAGAGCCACAATTAAAATTTGCAGTTTGGTCACGTTAGGATCAGGCGTAACAGTGTTAAGTTGTGTACGAAATCAAAATTAAGTGGTGAAAAAAATAGTTGAAAAATTAGTGGAAACAAATTGGTCAGAGAAATGGACGATATACAATCAGCAAACACATGCAAAGTCATACGGAGTATTCATTTAGAGTAAGAATAATCAATAATGGTAGGCACAGAAGTTCCACCATTTGCACCTGCTAACTACTCTACTCTTCCTTCAAGAATCTAACCAGTGCACTGACACTTTACAAGGAGATGTAGACAGTTAGCCTTGAACCTCGGGTCATTCAGATCGAGTCATTATGATTTGTATACGGAGTAATATGGAGTACGAAATTCAAAAGTGTTTGATATGAGCTAGTTTAATTTACTCCCAATTTGAGTTTATATCCGATATAATCATCTTTCAGTTAAATCACGTTCCCAATTCATTGGCTTCCTATAAAATTTGGCCCGACAATGCTTTATAAAATGAGATGAAATTCCGAAAATGTATTAACCTAAGTGGTTTAAGGTAGTGATATCCTATTAGTGACTTTTTAAGAAATTAGGTATATGTTGAAAATGCTTTAGTTTAACGGTTAAGATAGTGATATCCTTTATAACCCTTTGTGACTCTTCAATATAACACCGAAAGTAAGTGAGATATATAATGACTACGAGTTTTATTTTGTCATTACACCGTAAAACAGTCTTATTTGAGAATCTATGTTACCCGAAATATAGACAATAAGACAATGAAGTAACTCCATAGCATTCCTTCATTAATCGCACCATGGCTTTCTGAACCTCCCTATATCTCTTTGTCCCCACAATCTCTTCAATTGTACAAAGAATTTATTACAACATCTCTATTAATTTGTCAAATTTCTAAATTTACCACCTTTTCTCAATACACAAGCAACACAAAGTTCATCTCAAATTATTGTTTAAAACGGCAATATCTGATTTAATAGACTTAAAAAGAGTCAAATACATTGTAGATGGGATAAAGGAAACTGCCTAGGAACTAACAAAAATTTTGTCGTTACGTTCTTTTGGCTTGAATGAAATTGAACTGAACTGAAATGAGTTGTACTAAATGAAATGGGTTAAAATGAACTAAATGGAGCTGAATTACTTTGAAGTTTGCTGAGATAAATAGAACTGACTAAAAGCTGAAATCAAGCCGAAAAGATTAGAGTCTTTGTCTTATAAATTCAAATAAATCATATTTACTCTTTTTCATCTTAAGACGGATACAACCGTCCTAGAAGTGACGTACTAGAAATTCATAGAAACCAAGGTGAAAATCTATGGCATTTGGGGACCAGAGACTTTTCCTTCAATTCCCCCACTTGCTCACTATATACAACTTTGGGACCCTACGCTTTTTACCTCAAGTACATCAAAAATTAAATAGTGCAACTTCCAAAACTTAAAAAAAAGTTGATAACTCATTTAATAAAAATGACCAAAAACAAAGTATGATGCCATGCACATGTTTCGTTCTTTGTTTAGTACGTACTACAACTTTTTAATTCACTTTAGATGTGAAATAGTACTGCTCTTATGATTGTTTAGTTATAATTTAGTTTAGAGGTGCGTAGGATCGATCAGTCGTTTAGCAAGGTTTCGAGTTTGAAGGGGACAAGTTATAATTTTTTTAGTTAGGACCGAAACTTGAAAGTATACAATCTTTAATCTTACATTGCATTGTAAATATCGTAGATTTGTAGCCCAAGTCGAGTCAAGCTACTGAATTGAATGCTAATAATTTGCTCCGAAGGCCAGATTGTTACGACTTAGGTTGTGTTTATCGCAAGTCTGAGGGAGGGTATGAAGCTCGGACTTTGCTCAAACTGACCAAGTTGAAGCAATAATGTGGAGAACAATCGTGATAATATATTACTCCCTCCTATTCTATATATTCTTCCCTATTTCCTAAAACGGATTATTCAGGTTTTCTTCCCCTTTCTTATTTTGGAAACTTTTACTCTTATTTTATTCATTTCTCTCTCCTATCACCAAACCCCACCCAACACTTTTATTCATATTTTATTATTTTTCTTAAAGTTCTGCCCCCACCATTCCTTATTTAACTCATAATTATTCATCCTTCTCTCCAATCACCAAACCCACCCAACTTTTTACTCTTATTTTATTACTCTCCTTAATTCCCGTGTCCATAAACAAGGGAAAGAATACATAAAATTGGAGGGAAGAATACATAAAATTGGAGGGAGTACAATATTCATGGAATATTATTGAGATTACCAATATTAGAACATTTTAGATGAAGATTTAGATGTAGAACTACATCGGGCCGATATATTGTACCATATTATTATTCTATTACCTCTACAAATTAAAGTATGTTGACATATAATCTTACACAAGATAACAAAGATTCAAACAAAAAGATACAAAAGGCCTCATCAAAATTCTAATTCTACAACTTTTCTTAAACATTTTATATGAGTACTAAAACTGCTAAAAGTTGATGCTACTAACCAAAGAGCACATGTAAAGTGACAAAAAGAGGACCAACTTGTGAATTTACACAAAATTAATCCTCTTTTTTTCTTTTCTTTTTCATATATCAAAAGTTTAAAAAAACTATACTAATCTACTACTAAAAACCCACCAATATTCTTGAACCCATAATTTTTTTTAAATTTACATGATGGAGTAGCACGACCTTGCTTGAACAGGATCTGTTCAATAGGATCGTACCTACGGTATCCTTGAGGTCTACATGATGGAGCAAGCATTAGGGTTCTCGTCACTAAAGATTTGAGGCGGGTATGCATGCATTTCCATAGCATATCGAGGAGGGTAGTACTGAAACTCATTTGTTTTCAATTCGACCACTTTCGCTCCCTCCTCGGCTGTAGCCGGTCCGCCTTCTTCGGTGGCGGCTTTTCCATCCTCAGATTTGGGGGCAGCTTCCTTTTGTTCGGCTTTTGTTTCCTCGGCTTTCTCTTCGCCTTTCTTTTCCTTCTCGTCCTTTCCGCCTTTCTTTTCCTTTTTTCCGCCTTTCTTTTCCTCTTTTCCGTCTTTGCCCTTGTCGTCGTTCTCCTTTTTCTCTGGGGGAGGAGGGTCTTCTTTTACTATGGTGGCATGCTTTCCAGTGCGCTTGTATACATATTCCACTAACTTTGGAGGTTCAAATGTGCCTTTTACGGTCACTTGTGAACTCTTTAGATCTGGGATGGCCTCTTCCACCTCTGAAACAAAATTTAAAATTATTAGAAATGTGATTAAACAAGTTCTTAAACGGTTGTCGACTAGAAATGTATTCTATTGGATTAACAAATCTTTATTGGACTACATTCAACTTTAACTAATAAGCAAAACATGGTTTTGGTTTAGATCCAAAAAACGGTTTCAAACCAATTTGTGGTCGTCTAGCCTAAATCATCCTCGAAATGATCAATGTGGTTCCAAAAGCGACTTGTGATCGTCGGCAATAAATTACATCGAGCTACAATAATTAGTAAAATAGCGGAATACTTTCATAAGTTAAGATATGAATATGTGAGGTAAATCATTACGGAAGATATATATATAGAGTAATAGTACTATAAATGGTAGGATAGCTAACACTCTCGCTAAAACAATGAGATTAGCCGAATAGTTGGTCTCCTGAGAGACGGTCTCTCAATAAGATTATTGAAAGACTATTTTACAATTTTAAGAAAAAAGTAGCCCTAAAGGTAATAAAATAGGTACAAATCATAATTATAGATAAAATAGGTACATTTATTATGAAAATAAGTACGAAATTACTATGTCACGATCAACAACTAAAGATCACGAAATACAAATAAAAGAATACGAAAAACTAGTCTCTCAATAACTTATTAAAAGACCGTTTCCCCAAGTTTTAGTGTTAGCTGAATACATTAAGTAAGAATTATACTCGTTAAATCATGTCGGAAATTTAATTGAAATCACGAGTAGACGGATTAACAAAATCGAGTAATTTGCGCCTATAACAGAAATGGGAGATGTTTACCTTTCATTCGCTCAATACGTCTTTTAATCTCCAATGAACAAGCCTCACAATGCATGTGAACCTGAAGCACCACAGTAATGACTTTTGGCTGCATAACGCACACAGATTAATTTACATTCAAATCCCAAAATCCAATTACGAAAATAAATACTACGTACTCGTACCAAACTGAACAGAAAAATAGAAAATACAACTAAAGACAAGAAAAAGGTAACCTCTTCTTTTTTCTCTACGGGTTTAGGGGGCTCTTTTTCTTCGGGTTTCTTAGCCTCTTCGACTGGAGGCGGGGGTATTGGGGACAATAGATCAACTTGACGGTGTGTTTTCTTCTGTAGTCGGTCTAACACCTTCAACGGATCTGCTTTCTCTCCTGTTACCACCACTTTGTGCGTTTTGCAATCCGTCGTCACATCTACTACCCCTAATCAAACCCCAATAACAACTATCGATTTAAAAACCATACAAATAAAACGAATCAAAACAACGTAATTTAATACTATCTCCCATTTATAGCCATTTTTGTAATCAAGTCATTTATCCCTTTTAGAATCCGCTCTATAATTATTATTTCGTCACTATATCTACTGCCGTTATGCGGTTATGCCTAAACAAAGGCCAAACTACCAATTTCAAAACTAATAAAATATAAACGAATCAAAGCAACATAGAACTGAATCTTTATCTTATAGTAAGAGATTTACCATCAAAGCCTAGTTTCAAAACCAATAAAATATAAACGAATCAAAGTGATGTAGAAATGAATCTGATTTTATAAGAGATATACCATCAAAGCCTTTGAGACATTTTCTAACTTTCCGAGCACAACCCTCACAATGCATGAAAACTCTCAAGACAATCTCAGGTGGCGGTGGTGGCGGCGGAGGCGGACTCTCTTTCGAATCTTTCTTATTACCATCCCCACCTTCAGATTTTTTCTCTTCTTCCTTTGGTTTCTCCTCCTCTTTCACTGCTGCCGCCGGTTTCGCATCTTCTTCTTTCTTTTCATTAACCACCTCTACCTTCTTTTCTTCCTCTTGTTTTTTCTCCCCTCCTTTCTTCTTCTTCCCTTTTCCCTTCTTCTCCTACATACAATATACAACCCACCAAATTAATAAAATAAATCACATAAAAATAAGTCCTTCACCAAAAAAAAAAAAAAAAAAAAAAAAAAAAAAAAAATCAAATTAGTTATCAGCCAAATAAATCTATTTTCTTAAACAAATACTAATAGTAACTACAAAATTAGTCGTCACACAAGTGGTGGAGCCAGGATTTACCGTTAGGGTATGGAATTACTAATGAATGAAAGACCGGTATATCAAAAATATTAACTAAAAATCTTAAATTTCCAAATGTTTAGCGGTGGAGCCAGGATTTGCCCTCCTAATACGGTTTTACACTAATATTGTATAAAACGAATCCGTAAACCACCAAAATGGTAACTATATACATTAATTTTAGCACGAAATCTTTTTTAAGACAGAAGAAGATGCAAATATTTGTCTCGAGTGACCAGTTTAATCTTAAGACGGATATAACCGTCGTAAGTGAAACTAATTTACGTATCAAATTAAACATTAACATACCTCTCCCATTTGGTTTTCTAAACAGTGGAGTTTCTCTCTCTAGATATTCTCACTCGAGGTATTTACTCCCTTATTTATTTTATTTTTGAAAATGAGCACTCTGTGTGCGGCGTAGAGTGTAGTGAGTGAAGAGGTAACTGAAAATATTGGGGACGCTGAAGTTGGGTTATCGGCCACAAAATGACGTGGGTTTATATACAGGAGCACGTGCTACGCATTATGGGGGCCACCTGTAGACACGTGGTCTATCACAGTCACACGTATTTTCTACGTACTTTTTTGAAGTTTGAACGTATATATACGTTGTATACGCCGTTACGTACGTTACCTTCTCATTGTTTTTTTTTTTTAAAAAAATATATGAATATCCTATTATCCTGTACTGGTTGAGCAGCTTTTTTGGGTACTGATTAGTGATTCCTAAGGGTCATTAATGGGTGAATCATTCATAAATTTGATCTTTTTACTGGCAAGAGTTAGAATCTTATACATGACCGGATGATAAATGTCTCCTTTATTTATGTGAATTATAATCTATTTTTATTTATAAAAAAAAAAGGTTTTTCCACAAGATAACATCGTATTTTTTCGAATTCTACGTGCTACCCTCGTTTTTCCAAAACATCATTGGTACCCCTAGACTTAGGCCCTGTTCATTCTGGCTTATTTTCACCACTTGATTCAAATTTCTATTATTGATTGATTCAATTCGATTGATTGATTGATTTGATCCAGCTCCATTCGATTCGATTCGATTTTCATTCATTCACTCCATTCATTCGATTGATTGGATTATTTCCACCATTAAGTTCAAATTTCATTTCAAATTTTTTACTCATCTTAAATTTAATAGTTATTATTAAATTTTTTATCAATAATACTATTTTTTTTAAATATTATTATTTTTTATTATTATTATAATTATAATTAATAATATTGTTAATATAATGTTAATAATTTATTTATTATAATTACTATTATTATTATTATTATTATTATTATTATTATTATTATTATTATTATTATTATTATTATTATTATTATTATTATTGATGGGGCATATTCGCACCATTGACCGAGTCAACATATTGAGCAAGGTCAAAGATATCCACAAACAAGTCAAGACTTTGACATTTAACCGATTGACTGTCGGCTGTCACTTGGGTCCCTACTGGCAACTAGCTACCGGGAGGCATATCCGCGTACTCATATCCAAGACCCCTCGGCATGGAGTCAACCAGTCCCGGCCGCCATAGGTCCTCCTCGGAGGGTAGAAAGCAGTCTTTCCACGCTTCGCCACTTGGCTACTACGTGACAAAAGGTGAAAGTCTATAAATACTCCTCAACCCTCATTGAGGAAAGGATCCGCAAATAATCAGTTAAACACACTAATCTGGTATAAACTCCCTTATCTCTCTACAATATACTTTGTGCCAAGTAACACACAACTTAATCCCTTTTAAGTTTAGTGACTTGAGCGTCGGAGTGAGTTCGCTCGGTGCCAAGTCGAGCCCTCAGTTTGTTCATTGTTTCAGGAGAGGCCGAAAGGAAGAGTCAAGCAAAGTCATCATTCTACAAGCTTACGTGGTAACAAATCTGCTCTGGAATTACACCCGAAACAATTATTATTAAAATGAATAATAATGTTATTAATGTTAATATTATTGTTGTTGTTGTTGTTGTTGTTGTTATAGTTATTATTGGTATTATTATTGTTGTTGTTAAAATGAATAATAATGTTATTAATGTTAATATTATTATTATTGTTGTTGTTGTTATTATAATTATTATTGGTATTATTATTAAAATTAATAACATTTATTATAAATATTAATTGATGGGGCACGCCCAAGTTCCCAACCGACTTGACTCACTAGCCAATACGGGGTCATACAAGTCAACACACTTGCCAACATTGTTACGGATTCACTTACAATTGGTACCCTACAAATCACGGATCGTTAAAGGCGACTTCTATCAAGTTGATTACTGAAAATATATATAACACATTTTAAGCGAATCGCGAATCGGTAAGGCGTATTCATAGCAAATCAGGTAACCATGCTTGCCAAGCCATCATTTGAGGTACACATAGAAACCTATAAATACCTCATTATTCGCCAATCAATGGTAAAATACTTCTTACCAACAACTTCCTCTCTCTAGAAGACTACTCGAGCTACTATGAGAGGGCACGGAGACCTTACCTTCAAGCACGGTCCCGACTATCCACCAGTACCGTAAGGCATCAGAGAAGGACCTCTTGCGAACCCTCTGAGGCCCTGTTTGTTACGCGTGCAAGATCCATCCGAAGAGAGCAAGCATAGGATCGAGGTGCCATCTGAGATGAGCGCGTTGACCCGATCCGGATTCGAGCAACGCTTACTTGAGTGTTTTTAGTCGAAACAATTATTTTTACTAATAATGATATTAAGAATATTATTAGTAAAAAATTACTATTTTTTAATTATTATAATTTATGTTTATTCATATATAATATTATAATTTTTTTCCTATAAATATTAATATTAGTATTATACTATGAATATTAATATTATTATAGTTGTTAGTAACAATAATATTAAATACTATTATTATTAACATGATTATTTGATTTAGTTCAAATTTCAATTGACTTTATTATTGATTCATTTCATTTCACTTATTCGATTCGATTCATTTCACTCACTCCATTGATTCGATTGATTGATTCACTCCATTCAGTCGATTCGATTGATTCGGCTCCATTGAGTCGGATTCGATTCGATTCACTAAAAAGCCGAGAAAAACGGGGCCTTAATCAAAACCTCTCAAAATACCCAAAATGCACTAATCCGTCTCTTTTAAAAGTTTTTTTTTATGGAAGTTTTGTTGATCTTTTTGCAATAATTTGTCATACCATTAACATAAATATCGTTTACTCAGTTGTAGACATACTAGTTTAGATCCCGCGCAATGCATGCGCGATATATACAGGGTAGTTATTCTTAGTGTGTTTTAGTTATAGGTTAAAACAACACGTTATTACTTTTCATATTTCACGCAAAAGTATTTTGATTGGAGGAAAAAAAGTAAATGTGTGTTTTAATGATTTTTTTTTTAACCTCGAAATTAACTGTCTATTTATAAATTTTCTCAAAAAAAATTCATCATATAAGCTAATAGTTTATTCTTAGTGTGTTTTAGTTATAGGAGCTTATAATTTTATTTTCTACATGTAATTATGTGCCCAATCATTAGTAAAAGCTTTAAATGAAAAATTCGGCAACACTTTAATTTATGGGTTTATATCAAATTTATTTTATTTCAATCAATAGTTATATTTTAGAGTTTAATAATAAAATTATACTTTGATGAAAAGAAAATATGATAAAAGGATAATGGTAATGGAAGAAAATCAATCTTATTTATTTGCTTAATTAAGGAAGTGCTTTTGGAGGAAAAACATTTCATAATATTTATTTTTTTAGTATATGGGGATGAGATAATTTAACTATAGCAATGATTGTCTTATGAGCTTGCAGATTTGACCTTGCACGTTATATTTTTTTTTTACATTATATTTTTCGAGCTTGCAAATTTGGCCCACAGTGTGTTTAGTAGAATGCAAAATTAAAGGCCCAATTAAAAGTTAATAGTTTAGGCGGGAAAAAACGTAGAATCACCTATTCATTTAGTAAATAGGGACATTATATTTTTTGAGCTTGCAAATTTGGCCCACAGTGTGTTTAGTAGAATGCAAAATTAAAGGCCCAATTAAAAGTTAATAGTTTAGGCGGAAAAAAACGTAGAATCGCCTATTCATTTAGTAAATAGGGGATTTTCATTATAAAATTTAACTGTTTGAAAACACTCGATTTAGTAATTTTGTTATTTTAAGAACTATTACTAAGTTCAGGGGTAGTGGCACGGTTTTTAAAAAATCAGGGATACCACGTAGAATTCGAGAAAATACAAGGGTACCACATAAAAAACCCCAAAAAAAAAATTGTTGTCATTCCTCATTCATTTTCTTGAATTTTGTGGCAGATAGTTAATTTTTGACACTAATGAAAAAAGTAGATAAGAGTTCTTATTACTCTTCTCGCCACAAGAACTCGGAAAGACAGTATTATTGAGTTATTAAAATACGGAGTACCACTTTCTCGTAACACGTTATGTGTTTTTGTAAACCTTTTTTTATTCATTGTGGCTGGTACTCTAGTAGAAGTTATAACGAGCCGATGAGTCGGTCTAGACACGGATTTAGCTTACTCAGCTTGTGATCGTTGAAGTTGACCTCGAGCTCACCCGAGTTTGAAAAAAGTGAGCTGATTATATGAGAGGTGTTTTTTCACATACGGATTTTATTTTTTCATATACAATTTTTACAATTTTATCCTTATTATTTTTTTCATTCACTCACCCAATTAGTTTGTTTTCTCCCTTCCCTCATCTCCCTTCACCACCAACACCACCTCCGTTCAACACCCTCCTAGTTCCGGTCAATTCAATCGCCGGCCAACATTATTCCAAACTAGTTATGATTTAAAAAAAAAAAAAAAAAAAAAAAAAAAAAAAAAAACCATAATATAGCAACACCCTCACGCGCCACCAACAACAAAAGTACCACCCCCACCTAACCACCACCACCACCATATTCGCAGCCGACCACCATAAGTTATCGTTCCTAGTCTCCATGCCGAGAGAGTTAGACGCACCACCCTCAGGCACCGTCACGCCCAACCAACGCAGCAACTATGTTCACGCACCACCCCCTAACGTTGCACCACCCATATATAAGCACCGTCCACCTCCCAGATCGTCAACCACCCCAAATAACCAGGCCTTCATTGATAAAAATTGAAACAATTAATTTCCCTAATTAACAAACCCTAATAATTTCAACAAAAGATATAAATAATTGCTAAACAACACAATTAATTCACTAATTGAAGAATTGTAATCTATTACTCAAGTTTTTAGAACAATTAAATTTGATTTTAGAGAAAAAGGTTAATTTGATTAGGTTTGGTTAGTAAAAGGGTATGTTATGGAAAGTTTATGAAAAAAATGTATGTGAAAGAGTAAAATTCGTATGTGAAAAAGTAATTCCGTATTATGTAGCTAGCGAGTTTCAATCAGAGTATGGAGTATCTTTTACAAGTTTGAGGGACTTACAACAACTAATTTTACATGAGCTAAGATTAATTCGACTTGACTCGTTAAGTTCTCTAGTCGTACGCTCGTACCATGGTCTTAATTAATACACATGCATATTGTTACCGTATTTATTTGTATCATTGTTAGAATATATTCTTTACTTTCTTCAATCGCTGGAGGATCCAAGGCTATAAAACGAGAGCTTGCCGTATAGGAAAAATTAAATCAATACTATATATATATTCCAGAAATCAAGGGAGTTCAATGTAATTAAATAAATCTATACAAGTTAATTATACTATATAGTTTTTAATTGATAGCAGTGTGTGATGGACCCGATATTATATAGTTTTGGTTGAAGTATAAATTTAGAGAATATCAAAATATGGTGATTTTTCTTAAAATAAACATGCCCCACTTATGTTATTAATTAGTATCATCGTATAATTATTATACAATTATTTAACATAAACAAATATAGTATAAGTACATTATATTTTGGAAACTATTAAAAGGTAAATAAATCAAGCTAGATTTCCAAAAGATATAATATTATATAATTATTACGATTTGATTTAATGCATATATGTAATATATTTTTATAAATATATCTTTAGGTTCATATAAATATATCTTTAGGTTCATATACCTATTTATTAGACTTTTCTAATGGTGAACTAATTAACATATTAATATGAGTTCTTTAGATCTAGTGCATGCATAATTAATTAAGAGATGAAATAAGAAAAACAATGTTCCTTATAGGGCTGTTCACTCAGTGGTCCGGACCAAAGACCAGACCGGACCGGACCATTTGGTCCGGACCAGACCGGACCGAATTTTGTTTGGTCCGGTCCACGGTCCACCTATTTACTCTACTTTGGTTTTCGGTCCGGTCCTGGACCAACCCGAATAGACCGCGGACCGGACCATGGACCGAAGTTATGTAATAAAATAATTTTTAAATTTGTAATATTATTGATTTTATTTTCTACTTTGTTTACACGTATTATAAGATGTGTAATTATGTAGTTAAATCTAGTAAGAAAATAATGTTGTTTATTTTGATCATTACGAACTTCTCGAGTTCTAGTTTTATATGCTAGAACATGTCAATGACAATAATATTTGGTTGAGGCCTTAGCCGTTGAGCCTAGTAATAAGGATGTGTTAAGGGAATTAGATGTAGTAAAATGTCACCTTCTCATCAAGGAAAATGGTAAAAGAGTGTTGGAGGTTCCTACTGAAGATGGCCGGGATGAGAACAATAAGAAGCATGTTCATATCTTGACATCTGGTGTGGGTATAAAAGATAGTTAAAGCGTGATCACGGAGGTGATGGATGATCATAATGATGGAAGTATTAACGAAAATGAGAGTGTGAATATGGAGGAGATGGAGGCTCAAAATATTTGTGCTGAGAAGTCAGTTCTTGAGTTCTCCAAAAAGGGAGATGGTAGTTTCTGTCTAAGGATCCCCGCGCAATCTTATAAAAAGTTGTTGGATGGTAAAAAGGTGAGTTTTTACCGCAAATATGATTTGTCAACTTTAACAATTCGGATTCTTAAGGGTGAGGTTACTAAGGAGAGAGGCACTATAAGAGAACAATGTAAGAAGAAGAAGAAGAAGAAGAAGAAGAAGAATAAGAGAAGGAGGAGAAGACCTAAAAAGTGGAAATCTAATATGATAGGGGCAATGAATGACACGACCCCTTCTGATATCATCAATGTGAAATCTGCTTTTTCTAGCAGGAGTTTGAACGCGTTCTCTACTGAGGTCGTGACTTCTTGTGCGTCTTCAATCTGTGACAATTATTCTCCTCCGGGTACTCATAACCCCCAAGATACCCTTAGGGGTGTTGATAATGATCCGAGCGCCCCTCTTGTGGATGATAAGGCTACTTTTATTTGCTCTCCAGCTCAGAAGGATTCTAATGATCATCAGCATTTCCTTTTTTCAACTCGTCCTAAGAAGTGTAAGATTTACTCGTTTGAGAAACCATCATGCTCCCATTTTACACCTATGCTTTGCAGGTACCCCTCGGCTCATCATGTGCACGAGAAATGGAGAATGGCCATTTCCGAAAAGAATCATAGCCAAGGGGGTGAATCTCCAAGACACAATTTATCTACTTTCTCCAAAAGTAGATCTCTCTCCCATAAATTTCTACGTCCTCGTGGCATAAGTGTGTCTTGTTGCAGGTACTCTCCTAAAGCTCAAATAGCGAAGAAAAGAAAAAATATGACATTCTCGGCGTACTACTCCAGCAACTCTGGGAAGAAACCTCGTCTTTTAAGAACCCCCACCCCTAGTTTTAGTTTTTGTAATAATAATGTAGTGCTTGCACCTGACTTAGAGATGCAGGTAGACTTTGCATAAGGAACCTTTTTTTTTACCGCAGCCAAAAAAAAAGACAATAATATTTGGTCCACTTTGGTCCATTTGGTCCGGTCCGGTCCGGTCCACGTGTTTTTATGGTCCAGATCGGACCGGATCAATATTAATATGGTCCGGTCCTCGGTCCACCTCTTAACCCTTATTTGGTCTTCGGTCCAGAGAGTTTGGTCCAGTCCGGTCCGGTCCCGGACCAATGAACACCCCTAGTTCCTTACATTGTTATATGGCTCGAAATAAGGGCACAAATAAGGTCACCTTCCTTATTTGTTCTTAAGATTAAATGTAATGGATGGTCCTCCAAAATCCCAAATGTTGAGATCCTCCTTTGATTGCACCCAAAACAAGTCCCTTAAAATAGTATACTAATTAACTAGATTAGTGTATTATTAAACCTTAAATAGATACTAATATTATCTCTATTACTACACTAGTAATCTAATGTATATGATAATATTAGATGAACAATTTAATGTATTCTAAAACTAGTTTTTAGAGTTCAGTGGGAGAGAAGAGATAAGAATGAATGCCTTAGAATGGAAAAATAAGAGCAAAAGATGCTCTTATGTTGCTTGTGAGGCCGGGTGGAGTGAGGGGAGTGAGGCCAATGCATGGCCTTTGCTTTTCCTTTTGTTCTTCACAAGAAATAGTAGATATAAGACTAGTTAGAGTAGGTATGATTGTGTTCATTTTATCTCATAAAATAAATCATCCATAATCCACTACAACCCCTCCATTTTCGGTCACTTTGTATAAAATGGACTATCATTTTATTTTGTCAATTTGTCACTTATCACACAATATGTTACATGTAGCATGTAACAAGTTATTAATTAATTTAATACATATTTATCAAATAAATATCATTATATACATTAATTAAATTACATATAACAAATTGTCTAGTGATTCTTGATCACATAAATAAAATGGGTCATATAATTATAATTTACAACATATTGTAATTATATTTAGCCATTCATTCTTATCTCAATTGTTTCATAAACAATAATCAATTTTAGTAATAAAATATTTTAATTACTAAAATAAATCTTATTTAATCAAATTACAATAAGATATAAATATTCTCACTCACTATTATAAATTGTTCAATTTTAAGGAATTAATTAATCCGTATCGTTATACAATTAATTAATTAATCTATTAAGGGAATTGTCCTATAGGTGTGACCTTAAGGAATCAACTGATCACCACCGTCAAACGACAGTAATGTCAAACTCTAGTTAGCCAATCATTACTGATTAATGTTGATCAGTTGACTATATAAATGAATCATCCCTTACGTATTCTTTATTTGAGATTTAAACATGTGATCGCACTATTGTTAAGGACACATACTCCAACAATCTCCCACTTGTCCGAGACAAATGTACGTCACTAATTCTCTTGTCCTATTACAATCTCCTACTCAGTGCAAGGTGTCTTGTAGGCCGTACTTGCATTTGATCATATCTTGAGTGGTTTCCTCGATCTGGAGAGTAACTGTCTGACCGGAATTATCTACCGTAGATACCTTCCGAGCGTGGACACGCATTTTCAGTTTACTACTCCTCGAGTGGCTTTGAGATTTTAAACAACCCTGACAAGGGGGTGGAAAATTCCTATCGCACTATTCCCTTCGTAAAGCCACAGTTCATCATGACCCAAAATATACTCATTTGACTTCAGTTACAACAGTCGTAGAGTATAAATCAAAGCCAATCAGAAACTTGTGCCAACTTGGGCGAATAGTCTCTAGTCAAAAGAATCGACTCATAAGAATACTATAGTAGCTCTCGCCACGACCAAGCTTTATGAATTTCCAGAACTCTATAAGCGGTCACTGCCCGACAGAGTGTCTCATACAGTCTGTCTATGTGATCGACTAGTCATCCCATATGACCCTATGGCACTTGAACTTGCATCAATCGCATCACACTCTAGTCATTTTGAGACGTCACCTCCTTTAAGTAACCAGGAGCGCATACTATGTCAATCCAGTTCACTTCAATGGGGTTCAATATTGTCTCAACAACCCATTTAGATATAACAAAGTAATGGATGAGTTTAAAGAAGCTTAAACGATAAATGCGATTATCATATATGAATAGTCAATACCCTATTACTACTTCATATCTCATAATCTATAGTGTACATTTTACACTAATTGAATTGCAATAAAAGCTTGGTAAATGGATATACCATGTATCCATACATTCCAACTTTATTAATTGCTATTTCCTTCTATTCAATGTTATTTCTAATAACATGAATTTATCTAAGTATATGTCTAGTCTTCTTACTAGACTTGGGCTCTTGTACTTGGAAGATGCTCTCACTGTTATCATATAACTTGTGATAAAGTCTTTGGTAGAGGGATTTACTCTCATTACCTACGTTGACCATCTTATCACAATGTACTTAGATTCTGTTTGTAGAACTTGCAATGGTTGAAACTAAAATATTTCTCTAGCCTCTTACTCCTAAGTCAATAAAATCAGCCTAAGATTTCGATAAATCCTTATAGGTTTGGAAACTAAAGTTTGTGTAACCCTTCAACACATAACTTAGCATATCATCTAAATATAAGAACGAATCTTCAATTCTCCTCAAGAATCTTAAAGGATGTTCTTTAAGGCTTTCAAAAGATTTTCATTTGAATTAACTTGTTATTGACTTATTATGCTCCATGCATTTGATTCATCATGGCATGTGCATATAATGGCATACTTGATCGTTCTAATGGCGTAAACATTAGAAATCGATTTCATGTGATCAGCAACTTATTTAGGTTCAGTGAATGACTATGACTCTATCATAGTAATTCCACTTTCATCAATATGAATAACCTACTCAACCTTGTTGATGTTAAACAGATATGAAAAATCTTATCATCATAAGGCTCTCGACTCTATGCCAATATTCTCTCAAATTTAACACATAGATTCGTAAATCTAGAATACATTGCATCCTTTCCTAGTCTCCCAATCACTCTTTCACAAAGGAGAGAATTGGTACACACTACGCCAAATCGGACCATCAATAAGGAGCGTATCACAACGGTTTAATGTATTTAATAACGACACTTAGATTACCGTTTTCAAAATATTGGCGGAAACCTAGACCGCGCAAATAAGAATTACGGTTTTCGTCGAAAACCGTTCTTATTATAATGTGACAACGATTGAATAACAAACCGTTATCAAATACGTTTAACGGTTTCCATAAACTCGTTATATAATCACCCTTATCAACGGTTGTTAGACAACCGTTACCAGTTTAAGAAAACGGCGTTTCGAAAACCGTTACTAAATTAAGACTAGCAACGTTTTTTGGTACCCGTTGTTATGTTATAGCTACGGGTTTCTTGCAACCGTTATCATTTGCTATTATGATATAACGGTTCCTCTGTACCCGTTGTCATTTATTATTTACGGGTGAAAAATAACCGTTATATACTTTTCGGAAAATTCACGTGGTACCCTCGAACTTTACCAATTTGCACGTGGTATCCAACTTTTTAAGTTTGTGCACATGATATCCTTGAGATTTGATTATCAAGCACAACGTGTCTTCTTTACCGTTCTTAAAAATTTTAAATTAGCATAAATCATAGACCAGAAATCGGAATTGGCTAATTTTTTTCCAGATTGATTACCTTTTCGAGATCTATAAATTGATAAAACGAAAATGGTTATTTGGAAATTTAAGATCGAAGATATGGTTGATTTGAGATTTTCGTTAAAAGAAACCCTATAAAATGTCAGTCGACAATTTTGTTTTTCTTAGATCGTAGATTATGACGAGATAACCATTTTAGGAAAAAAAATTGGCCCATTCTGAATTCTGGTCTAGGAGTTATGAACATTTGCGTTTTTTTTTATAGCGACAAAAAGGGTGTGTTGTGCATGAAAATTAAACATGGAGGGTATTATGTACACAAACTTAAAAACTTGGGTATCACGTGCAAAATGACAAAGTTCGAGGGTACCACGTGAATTTTCCGTATACTTTTTTCAATGTAAAATATTCAACCGATGCATGTATGATAAATTATGAACCGTTGCATGCATTGTTTTGTTTTACCATTATTTACTATCCGTCCATTATTATATCCACACATGCATACATATTTTCCTATAAATATATCACTTATAATGTGATCAATTAACCATATTCACCAATTCAACGTTCAATTAATCATAGCCTATAATTTAATTACAAATATTACACTTCGATCACCATGTCGTTGTCGTCTTCTACACCCGCCGAATCACAATCAAATACGTGCTATGTCCATCCTATTACGTGTATTATACACAACCTTCCAATCAAATATGATAACAATGGTAAGGCTTTTTCGAGAAGTTTTACTTGGATGAGAGATATGCTTCGTCAAGGTGGTTATACAAACGTTAAAAAGGTCCACCCAGCTTGGACTAAAGTTCATGGTTTTCTTGGTTACGCAATGATCGAGTTTGAAGGTTTTGGGAAGAAGCTGGAATCTTTTCGTCAAGCGAGAAAATTCCAGGCAAGATACGAGGATCATGATGCTGGGAAGAAAAATTATTATACGGATGATGTGTTACAAGCGCAATATTTATGGATTGCAACCGATTGTGACATTAATTTATTAAGAACATATCGGCACTATATTGACACTGTGCCTCGTTCATGGGAGGCAGAACAAGTGCCTCTTAATAATCCACATATTGAATTCCCAATATTTATCGCAATCGCAGGGGAATTACAAGATGATTATGTTAATTAATTATTATTATTATTATTATAATTAATGGTAGTAAAATCGCGCTTCTTTTAATTTCTTGTTATGTATGTGTTTTTCTTGAATAATATATGCGTGGTAGTGTATTTTATTGTCTAATTATTTATTGCAAATCACGTAGGTTTAAAATATTTGTTAATAAGTTAACTTTTATATTAAATTAACACAAAATCTCATTATAGACGGCACATATCCGTCTATAACTAAAGACGGGCCAAATACAATACCATATTCCTAATAGGACAAGCAACAAGTGGGGTGGTGGGGGCAAAAAATATCACCACTTTCAAGCTATTTGACCCGTCTTTAGTTATAGACGGATATATCCGTCTATAACAAGACTGGTTGATTAAATTAATTACCAACGGTTTTGAAAAAACTTATAAATGTTACTATAAATGTTAAAGCATCCTTTACTAACATTCATTAATCAAATCACAATATTTCATCCCCATTACACAAATTTTAAACAACATGGCAATGAACCCTAATTTTATCAACAACGAAGAATGGCTTACACAAACGATTGAAGATGATGGGAAGGTTCTCGCGGGCTTCCCGCCGATCAACACCCATTAATCAAAGCATCCCTTGAACATCAACGAAATTATTGGATTAAGAGGCGTGAAGCAGTCCGGCTTATCAACAAAGCCTCATCATCATCATCATCTTCATAACCTCGTCGGCTTGTTACTCGCAACTTGGCTGCAGCCAGAGATATGTTGAGTTGTACTCTTCCAATCTTATCTCCACATGCAAGTCGTATCCTTGCATATATTCAATCTGTTATTGCAAAATATGAAGCCAATGATCCGGAAGTTAGCGGTATACCAGAGTGGCGTGATTGGTGGCAGGTTGAGAAGAGCTTTTTACGCTTAACTGGGGTTGTTCCGGCTTATTATACATCTTTTGATTTATGATAATTGTTGTAATGTATTTGGTTTAAAATTAAATGAAATGATTATTTTGAAATTGTTGAGTTATGCTTGTTTGATTTGCTTCCATTTTTTGAACTCCATAGATTAGTCAGTAATCAAGATCCAGATTGCTGCTACGTAATACCCATCAACAACGGTTCACCTCCAACCGTTGTCAATTGGTTCATCAACAACGATTCAGCTACAACCGTTGTAAATTGGTTCAATAATAACGGTTAGCCTACAACTACAACCATTGTAAAAATTTTTCATTAACAACGGTTCACCTAGAACCGCTGTCTATCGTGACGTTCTAACTTCAACGTGCACCATTTATTAATTGTTTGACCATACGACTCAATATATTAAAAAAATAAATAAATAAATGTAAGATATGACGATACGACTCATTATATTAAAAAATAATTAATTGTTTCACTATATGGTATTTTTTAAGCTGTGTGCCAGTGGCTAATACTTCGTATTTCTCATTATTCTTGATTTTCCCCCACTTGTTATCCCAGTTGCCTAATTGAGAAAAGAAGTTTGTACTAACTTAATACGGATTACCAAATATGGAAGATGCTTTTTTTTTGTGGGAAAAACTTGACACAATGAAAGATAAATGCCAACGGTTAGGCACCAACCGATGTAATATAATTAAAACAATTACGGGTTTATAATCAGCCGTGGTCATATTGCAAAATACAGAATACGGTTTGGCTTAACCCGTGTTTACTAGTTTCAATAAAATATTCAAACAACACACATGCAAACCTTCTCCTCGCCCACTTAAAACCCTCGAACACTGAGTTTCCCTAGAACCACTACTATTCTCCATCGCCGTCGTCTTTGCAGTCGTCGCCGTCGTCGTCGCCTCTGCTGTTGCCATCCTCATTGCCTCTGCCGTTGCCATACCCGTCGCCTTTCCCTCCGTCATCGCCATACCTGAAGTAATAATAAACCCTACTCCTTCGTCTCATTAACTTAATGTATTTATTTTCTTAGTTGTGATATTATCCCCTAATTATTTTAGGTTTATTGTGTGTTAAACAACACCTGCTATGTCGACTTAATGCTTAAAGTTAGTAGTTTCTTAATTTCTGGTTTAGATATGGGTGAAAAGCGGAAAAGAAATGATGGAAAAAGGTCAAACGAAGAAGATTCGGGTGATGAGAATAATTTGGAATCGGATACTGGGCAAAGGACCCATAGGGTTTCCCTAGAAGCAATAAAAAGAGGGATACCTAATAAACTTATATGGGATCCATTAACGGGGCTGCCAGATGGTGGTTTTGCTGTAAATTTCGCGACTTGGATTGGTTATTGTGTAAGAGAGTATGTGCCTCTTGGTTTGCCGCGTATCAATCAGTTGAGTCAAGACAAGGAGGAAAAGCTATGGGGGGGGGGGGGGGGGGGAATTAAGGTATGTATATACAATAATAAATGCAGTGAGATGAAATTATCTTAGTATTCGATATGTGCTATTAGCCGAAACTAACCAAATATGCTCACCATATATGCAGGCATCTTACACTGTCCCCCAAGAACATGATGGTTACCTTAGAACAAAGATAGGGGATTCCTTCAGAGCATGGAAGTTAAAGGTTGCTCAGAACCACTTGTTCGACAAGAAGACCGGGCAGATAAACAAGAAACCACCAAAGAATAAGTATAAGTTTGTCAGCCAACAAGATTGGATTAACTATATTGCTTATAGGCAGTCTGACAAGTTCAAGGTAATTTATCTGCGACTCATTGGGATCACTTTATTAGTAATCACTTAATAAGTAATGAAATATGCTTACGTTACTCGATACAATTCATTTTATGAAGACTATGAGTAGGCAGAACCAAGAGAACATTTCAAAGAAAGAGAGCGTCTTTCATGGCTCCAGAGGTAGTTATAGATTGATTAAGAAGAAGCTTGGAACTGTCAATCGTCACGATGCTTGGGTGACCGGTCACACTCCTAAGAATGAAAAGTTAGAAATTCCATATGATAAGACCGTCAAAGAGAAAATTTTAATTTTGAATAAATGTGTCACTCCTACCACTGGTGGTCGGTTATATAATTGTGAGTTTAAATAAAATTTAGTTGCATAATGGTTGCATGTGTATGTAGAGGATCTGTGTGAAGGAGGTACAGGAAGGAAAATGGAAGCCTGAAGGACGCGATGACATTCTTGCTAGGGCAATCGGCAAAGCAGAGCATCCAGATCGTGTGAGAGGGGTATCGACGCATGTTGGTATCACTAAGTATTTTGGGAAAAATACTCGAAGGACAATGAGTGGTGATGATAGGGTATATAAATACTGTATTTTATTCAACATAATTTATATATATATAGTGTAAAGTTCTCCTAAGTCCATTACATCTATTGAGTCCTTAAGTCCTTATAAGGGCTCTTGGATGAAGGGAATGAAGGGATGAGATTACATCTCAATGGATGGCCACAAATCAATCTAGTCTAATTAGTTCCTCATTGCAATTAAGTTACCCACTAATCCATTCATCCCTCATTATCACAAACTCATTCCCTCTCTCTAAATCTCACAATCTCTCCTTTTTCTCTCTTCCTCTCATCACCAAACCACAAAAAAAAACCCAAAAAAAACCCAAAACCAAAACAAAAATTTCTGAAAAATAAATTCATCCTCCCTCCTTCTCTCCCTCCCTCCCTCAAACAACCACCCCGCACCCTACCACCGCCACCTTTCACGACCACCACTCCCCTCGTCCTCTCCGTCCTTCCTACCAGCCGACCATATACACCACCACAACCACCGTCACCTGGCGCACCACCCTTCTCCGTTCAGATCTGCCGCCACCACCACCTGCCCTCATTCCCTCTAAATCCCGTCCCTCTCTCATTCTCCCTCACCACGACCACCACTAATCCCACCACTGACCACCTTTTTTTTCCCCAACACCCCGCCACCGACAACCAACAACAACCACAACCATGCAACCACGCACCACCCGACCTCCTTCCTTCCCTTTTCAGATTCGTTCACCCCGACCTCCTTTCGTCCCTTTTAGATTCGTTTTTTTTTTATTTCAGATTCGTTTTTTTGTTGAGGTTTCCAATGTTTATATAATTTGAATTCCGTGTTTACTTGTGTCGGATTCCGTTTTTTTAAGGTATAGATTCCGTTTTGTAAACGGTTGTATTTAAGATTTCGCTTGATTTTTTCATTTATTTTCATCTACTTCTTATTTCTGTTTTTTTTTTTTTTTTTACATCTAGTATTCTTGGTTTTTATATTGGTTTTTTTTTTTAATTTCAGATTCGGTTTTTGTTGAGGTTTCCAATGTTTATATAATTTGAATCCGTGTTTACTTGTGTCGGATTCCGTTTTTTTAAGGTATAGATTCCGTTTTGTAAACGGTTGTATTTAAGATTTTGCTTGATTTTTTCATTTATTTACATCTACTTCTTATTTCGTTTTTTTTTTATTTTAGATGTAGTATTCTTGGTTTTTATTTTGGTTTTTAATTATGTTAATGTTGTGGGTGTTATACTATATTATAGATTTGTTATTTTGGTTTTTATTAAAGTTACAATTACACTTTTTTCTGCTATAATTACACTTTTTTTGGGTTAAAATTACACTTTTTTTTGTTAAAATTACCCTTATTTCTGTTATAATTACACTTTTCCATGTTAAAATTACACTTTTTTCTATTAGAATTATACTTTTTTCTGCTACAATTACACTTTTTTTTGGTTAAAATTACACTTTTTTTGGTTAAAATTGCCCTTATTTCTGTTATAATTACACTTTTCCCTGTTAAAATTACACTTTTTTCTATTACAATTACACTTTTTTCTGCTACAATTACAAATTTTTTGGATAAAATTACACTTTTGTGGGTTAAAATTACTCTTATTTCTGTTATAATTACACTTTTCCCTGTTAAAATTACACTTTTTTCCATTACAATTACACTTATTTCTGTTACAATTACACTTTTTTTTGTTACAATTACACTTTTTCCTGTTAAAATTACACGTATCTCTATTAATGACTAAAGTTACACTCTTGGACTAAAGTTAGACAGACTAATTGGACAATTTGGACAATTTGGACTAATTAATTTGGACAATATGGACTAACTAATTTGGACTATTTGGACTAATTAATGGAGTTATTTACGACTAAATTGAATACAATATTTACAACTAAATTTGGACTAAAATTATACAATTTTGGACTGAAAATACACTATTTACGAATAATTTTGAACTAATAATAATACACTATTTACGACTAAATTTAGATTAAATTACACAATTTGAACTAAAGTTACACAATTCATTTATTTTGAGTCATTGAGATTGTGAAATTTCAATCATTGTCCACTAAAGTGTAACTTAGTAAATTGATAGTGTGTGTATCTTTTATCATTTTATGAGTGTAATTTTAGTCCAAAAAAGTGTAATTTTAGTCTACAAATGTGTAACTTAAATCCACAAATGTATAACTTTAGTCTACAAAAGTGTAATTTTAGTCAACGGAAGTGTAATTTTAATCCATAAAAGTGTAATTTTAATCCAAATTGTATAACTATAGTCCAAATTTGGGTATCTTTAGTCCAAATTGTGTAATTTTAGTCCAAATTGACAAATTTTAGTCAAAATTTGTGTAATTTCAGTCCAAATTGTTCTAACTTTTGTCCAAAAGCGTAACTTTAGTCATTGAGAAGGTAACCTTAGTAGAGATAAATGTATCTTTAATAATAGAGATAATTGTAACTTTAATGAAGACAAGTGTAATTTTAAAGGAAAAAAGTATAATTTTAACAGAAAAAAATGTAATTTTAAGGGAAAAAATTGTACTTTTAACCGGAAAAAAGCTGCGATTTTAACCAAAAAAAGTGTAATTTTAACGGAAAAAAGTGTAATTTTAACGGTAAAAAGTGTAATTTTAATAGAAAAAGTTTAATTTTAACCGACAAAGTAATTTTAATAGATCCTAAATCACACAATACCAAAAGAAAATTTTAAATACGAAATTTGGCAAATATATATAACAAGACGGATATTAACAAATTGATATCAACAAGAAAAAAGTAAAAAATGAGATTTCATAACTAATAGATTTAGTACTAAAATCAAACTATAATTTGTAAGAATGACAATAACCGGAAAAAAACTGTGATTTTAACAAAAAAAAGTGTAATTTTAACGGAAAAAAGTGTAATTTTAATCGAAGAAGTGTAATTTTAACCGACAAAGTAATTTTAATAGATCCTAAATCACACAATACCAAAAGAAAATTTTAAATACGAAATTTGGCAAATATATATAACAAGACGGATATTAACAAAGTGATATCAACAAGAAATAAGTAAAAAATGAGATTTCATAACTAATAGATTTATTACTAAAATCAAACTATAATTTGTAAGAATGACAATAACCGGAAAAAAAAAGACCAAAACATCAAAATTGAAAAAAAAAAGGGGGCAATGAAAATTGATCTACTTTAGTAGATCTAAGATTAAGATAATAAAAAACTCACAAATTTGAAACAATATTATATAGCAAGACGATATAAGGAGAAAAAAAACAACAAAAATAAAAAGAAAACTCAAACATCAAGTTTTTTTTTTTTTTTAAAAAAAAAAATTAAAAAAATGACGTCAGGGCGGTGGCGGCGGTGGTGGCGGTGGCGGCGGTGGTGGTGGTGGCGGCGGCGGCGGTGGCCGGTGGGTGGTGGTAGGTGGATGGTGAATGAGGAAAAGATGAGTAAATGATTTATTTGATTTTTTAT
Source organism: Silene latifolia (assembly GCF_048544455.1). Lineage (NCBI taxonomy): Eukaryota > Viridiplantae > Streptophyta > Magnoliopsida > Caryophyllales > Caryophyllaceae > Silene > Silene latifolia. The sequence goes on along the minus strand of NC_133526.1, from coordinate 29,488,386 downwards.
TTGTTTGGTTTTTTGGGTTTTTTTTTCTTGGTTTTTTTGGAGAGAATATGGAGAAGTGAGATATAGAAAGAGAATAAGGAGATGTGATAATGAGTTGATGAATGAAAGATGAGGAGGATTAATGTAGTTAATGAGAAAATTAGAGGAAGATGGCAAAATTAGAGCATTAACCTTAATTTTTGGGTTCTCATCTTAGCCCTCCATTTCCAAGATTCAATGGCCCATAATGGGACTTATGGACTCAAATGTAAGAGGGGGACTCATTTGATCTTATTACTATATATATATATATATATATATATATATATATATATAATTATACTAATTTTAATCATATTCATTTCTACTACACAGCTACAAACAATGGCCAGGTTGATACTCAGAATGGTGGAAACGGGGGATAAGCCATCTGAAAAAGAGTTGGTTATGGTTCGGCAAGTCATAAAGGAAGCAAGGGAGAAGAAGAAAAAAGTGGGCATGTCAAGTGAGAAAGACATGGCAAAGGATCAAGATGGAGGAGATGAAGAGGAAGCCATGAAGGCAGGGGAGAAGGACGTGGAGGTGGGAGCCGAAGTCACGTTCTTATCATCTCCAATTCCGGGTTTTGACGAGGTATTAGCTACTACGACTAGTTTATAATTGCTGTATATATACTAATTAATTAAATTTATTATTTAAAGTAGTGCATGTATATATACTAATTAATTAAAAAATGTGAAGGTCGTTTGCAAGAAACCTTGTGTTCTTTACTACCAAACCTCTACAGTGGCATCGGGCAGAATTGTTGTTGCTAAGGGAGTTGAGGTTGAAGGCATTGCCCCCCCCCCCCCCCGTGAGGGATGGAGGGAAGTGGAAGTGACCGAGTTATATCTGAAGAAGTATGGTATTCTAATAGTACCATGTAGTGATAATTGGCTTTTGCAAGATGTCGTGGGTTGTATTGTGCAATGGCCTGAAGAATTCATTACTGTTGACATCTCCGGGGTAGTTATGCTAAAGCGAACGCATTTTATATAATGAACGCCTTTAAATTTATTAGGGTAACCTTATCTAACACATATTAAGTATTTGGATTTTTACATTTTCAGGAGTTACACGAAGCCATTGTGGCTGAAATTAGGACTACTACGTCAACACCCAAAGTCACTGATTCGACTGCCTCTCCACCCAAAATTCAAGAGGTAGTGATAATTTGAAAAATAGATTGTGAGTTTTTCCTTTTTTTTGGTTATTTAAATTATATATGACGTCTCGTGTAATGTATATATTTTTTTTTTCTAAATTGTAGACCGGGGTTATAGGAACACCCAACGTTGGTGTTCCTCTTAAAGTTAAATATCAGACCGATGATTATAAGCAAAAATTGAGTACTCCAGCGTTCGTAGCTTTGCACCAGCTGGCTGAAAGGAAGCTAGCTGCTGGGGAAGTACTCATGATTGACATCAAAGATGATGTTATAGGTTTCGGTTTCATTATTTATATGGATGGGGAATCACTGTGTCAGTTTCTCGACCTTGACGAGTTAGATGCGATGCACATTGGAATTTGGATGAAGTAAGTTTTTTAATTAAAACTTGGCATTTGGTTTTACGAATAGTGATGTTTATTTAAATCATCAATGAAAATAACATTCTTCGTTCCATTTGACGTAATAGGTACCTGTGTACACACATGGCCTGAGAGGAACTATGTTTCTCATGACTACGGATTCGTGTCACCTGAATTGTTCTCTCATAAGTCCTTTGGATACACATACAAAGAGTACAACGAGAGAATTGTCGAACGGTTGATGACGCCCAAAAGCCTATGGTTTGCCCCATACAATGAGAATCGGTATGTATAGTAGTTTATTATAATGAATCACGATTCTATTCATTTATTAACACGCTTACATGCATGCAATGTATATGAACTAAAGTTCAATTTTCAATATTTCATAGCAAGCATTGGCTGCTAACGGCAATCAGTGTGCAAAAAGGCATAGTGTACTGGATTGACTCTTGCGGACATAGTCCCACTGAGAGATTTGTAAAGATGATGACTGAGTAAGTTTACAACCTTACATTATAATGTCAATTGTTATTGTATGACCTTTGAAGACTAGGATCCTTTTAATGTCCCATCAGTATTACTAAGCCAAATGCTAATTATAATTTCCTGTGTATATTTATGAATTAGTGTGTTTCAAACAATTGGAGCATCAAGTCCAACTTTTGTCACGATAAATGTAAGTGTATTCTTAATAATTACTCCTATCATTTAATTTATGTTTATGCCAGAGGTTGATCTATTTTAGCTTATTTGTATGTGATTTATATAATAGTCTCCTGTACAACAACTAGGCAGCAACGACTGCGTCTTTTTCTGTTGTCGGTCCATGTGGGATATTATCACCCGAAATTATATCGACATACCCTCACCGGTTAGTGTGTTTTAATAACTATTTCAAACGTAACTTGGGTTTAATTCTATGTAATATTTCACTTATTCTGTCTATTTTGATTAAGTATATTTTGATTTGTAGTTCTCACCTACAATCAACAACAAAGACCCAACTTATTCGAAGGAAGACCTCGACGACATGAGAAATAAGTGGGCCACTTATTTTCTTTCATTACCCGAGTGTCAATAGTTCGCTCATTATGAATGTGTGCATATATTCTGTTTATAATATTTTGATGCTGGATTTTTAGTTTTGGTCACCTTAATTATAATACTTTGATGCTAGGTTGAATAGATCAATCTGTATAATATTCTGATGTTGCAAGATTGAAATTTTGCAATGCGCAGCTGCTGAAATGCTATTTTGCAGTAGCATTTCAGCGGAATCTGCTACTGCAAAAATTAGCATTTCAACAGCTGCTGGAACCTGCTGTGGACAGCGGGCCGCTCACGGGGGCGCTTGGGTTGGAAAAGAGAAACAAGCGTTTGCATTTTTGTATGGAGTCGCCACCAATTTTTATGGGAAATTGGAACCGTTCGAATACCTCGTGTCATGTCAAGACACAAAGTAGAGACATGAACACTAAGCTATCGTTACCCTTAGCATTCTATGTCTAGAATGACTCTCGTGGATGCCAATGAACACGGGTGTTCACAGATATCTGGAGTAAGGGGTGAGGGTACGTATTAGGAAGCTCTTTTGATCGAACACCTAATCCCGCCCGCCTCGATAGCGGCCTCTACTAATGATTAGGGAAGTTATTCATACTTGATATATCGTCGGCTATATGCATGCAATGCAACATCCAAGTTTTAATCCTAGCATGTGAAGAATTAGACTAAGTCGGTGGACAATTAGTTAGCAAACAATTGGGTCAAAGTAGGATTTAATGCTCATTTACATGTGAAAACATTCAAGCAATAAAAGAAATACAATAATTATAAATTACAATGATGAAAATTACATTAATTACAAAGGAATAGGCGATTTATGTCGAAAATACCTTTAAAACGGATAATTTAAGAAAAAGGAATAAAAGAACAAAATTAACGAACAGGAATTAGCGTGATACTACGGATAATAGTTAGTTAATATGTAAACTAATTACACTACGTCAAGGCAGAAACGGAGTTCGGGACGAACTCACCATGAACAAAGTGCAGCAGAGTCGCGTCCTTTAGAATAGCGCAGCAGACGCTGCGTACATTCCGTGGCTCGCCCCGGGCGTGAAGCCGTAATTGCAGGCCGTTAATGTCAATTGGTGATTTTAAGGATGGATTAAAATTATTTACTCGGATGAAAGTGATTAGCATGTTATTTAACATATGAATGGGTCGTGAAAGCAATAAAACATGAATAAGACGGAATTGAACGCATTAATATAGGATGGATTAATGATAGAAGTGAAAAATATTAATGAGCCAAACAAATTAATTCAAGTAGGTTAAATACGATGGATTAATGACGAATATGCGATGAATATGACAAATAACAGGTGAAAACTATATCAAAGACGAATTCCAGAAACCCAATATTGACGAATTGAATCTCTACAACCCGGAATTGAATTTAATGACGAAAACCCGCAAATATTGGATTATTTGGGATTTAAGTCGGATTTAAATAATTAAAACATATTAATGATGATGATTAATAATATACATATGAATTATATTCTATCGTGATGAAGAATTGACAAATAAACGAAACAAACAAAAGGATTTTGACGAATTACAGAGGACTAACGAAGAAGAAAGGAAGCAGGAACAGCGGCAGCCTCACGAAGAGGCGCAGCAGGAACTGCGCTCCTTCGAAGAGGCGTAGCAGTTGCTGCGTCCTTTCTCGACGGTTATCTACTGGAAATCCGTAAAAAGAGGTTTTAAAGCATAGTTTTAGAAATCGGTTTTAATGGTATTTTCGACATAAACCTTACAATTGATGATACAATAAATAAAATACAATAAATAAAAGAGATTATACACCCTCAGACTTACATGTTGACAAAACGAGAAAGACTAAGATATCGATTAGTGATGCTCGGCGCGAATGCAAAGAAAGTGCCCTCGTAAGAGGAAAACGATTAAATTAATTAAGTTGATTGGTTGTGTAGTTGGTCAAATTGGTCGGTCATGCAAACGGGGAGGCTGGTACTCAGAAGGATCCGAGCTTACGTGGTCGAAAGTTCAAGCACGTAGACGCCAAAAAGTAAGAACAAAGTCTAGAATGCAAAGGGAGAAGAGAAGGACGGACACTCGCGTGAGAAATATGAGGAGCGAAGGCTCCTATTTATACTAATCACGTGGAGGAATTAGGGTTTCGGAGACTCTTTGGAAGTGAATCTCGGAAAGATATGAAAAAGATACGAGAAATACGCAGAAAAGGGCCTGGGAAGAGGCGCGGCAGCCACTGCGTCTCTTGGAAGAGGCGCAGCACCTGCTGCGTCTGTTCCCAAGGGGTTTCCTCCTGCGGAAGAAAGATTTCCGTGTTTGAGTTATGGTAGGACGGAAATAATTCGGATTTCCTTAATATCTTATGTGAATATTACGGGAAATTGTTTACTAAAAGATAAAATTTATGAAATACGGAATAGAAATATCCGGAACATTCCAGAACATTCTGACTCGGGATTTAACGGTTATCAGAAAATGGAGACGGTTTTAGGCCCGGACTCCAAATGTACTCTAATTACTGTCAAAACGACCGTATCGGGACGTAGACGACAACTAAGAGGTAGATATTAATATTTGAGCAATCACTTTACGATAATCTTACGAACTAGCACAAATCGTTCCGCGTACCAAACATGCGGCCCAATCATCACCGGGTGGTTTGCGGGAGGTGCAGAAATGAGGTATCTACAGAGCCCCCACTTTGACTGAGGCTTGGACAAGGCGAAAGTCAAAGTATAGCCATCAGGTCAATCGAAGATTACAACCTGACGACTATGGCGACGCGAGGCGGCTCAAGGGGTCTGAGCCAAGGACCTGTCGTCGGGAACATTTTAGAGTCTGTCGACTATCGGGGAGGGTCGTTTAAAGTCCATTAGACTACGTAAGGAGGCCCGCCAGCCATAAGAAGAGATCATACCTGAGACTTCTTCTCGAGATGCTTCCGGAGGTGCGTATGAGCTAAGGTTAAGACCTAAAAGATAAGTAAGGATTGGTGCTAGGGTGTGGGGCCCTAAAGGAAAGCATTGACGGGAAGGAGGCCTAAAGTAAGTTCAACTTTAAGGGATATCTAAAGTTTGGGTATAGGAACTCTATTGGTTTGGGAACTTCTGGAGAACGACACCTTGTCGAACTCCGCGGGGAAACACGAAATATTGTGAATAGCAGGACACAGGCGGGAGCTGCTGAGAGAAAACTGCTTAGGTAGATGTCAATCCTCACGTCTTGAGAGGGACAGTACGTACGCTTACTCTCGCTGGAGACATAATTAGGAGTTATTCTTCTTGTCATGAGAGGGAAAGTATATCCGCTTACTCTCGGTGGAGACATAATGAAGGTGTGTCGAATTCTGTGAAGGAATAAATGCTCGTTGCGACAAGCAAAAAGTCTTGGAAGGAATAAATAACGTGCGACAGTCTGCTGCGGGCTTGGAAATACGGGCCGGAACGAAAGAAAATCGTCAAACGGACCAAAAGAATAAAAAAGTATCGGGGAAGAGGCGTACCGAAGATGGGCCCACAAATAACGAATTCATAACGAATTTTTGAAAATCCGTATGGAGGGAACAAAAGGAAAAGGCGCAGCAAGAGCTGCGTCTCTTGGAAGAGGCGCAGCGCCTGCTGCGTCTATTCCCCAAAGTGGTTTTTCTGCGTAAAAACGCGATGAATCAGAGGGATTGTTTCATTTGCTCGAAGCACAAATCATACAATTTCTCTCTCAAATCTTCACCATTTCCGCCAAGGTTTGATCCAAAAGCTTGCATTAATCATGACTAATCGAGGTATGTGTCTCAATCTTACATTAATCATCCACATTTGTCCAATTTTGAGCCGAAAAAGTTAGGGTTTATGACCCATTTAATCGAAATTTTGGGGCTTTTCCCCCAAACGCATTTGCCTTGTCAAATTGACATTAGAAATGGATAGTAGGTAATATTAGGAACATAACCACGTGTTTTCTTGGATTTTTGTCAGGTTTTGAGCCTTTGAGTGAAATTTGAGACGGTTTTACAGCTAAACCGTAAATCGCTTCGAAAATAGCCTTAGGATTGCCCATTTGCGATGGAATTTGATATTTGGGATCCTTGAATGATGGGTAAACTTTATACCATCTCGGAATTTTGGTTTGTGATGGCTTTTTCAGGACACTTTTCTAGGGCATAATCGCCATTATAGCGAAATGCTGCCGAAGTTTCGACTCGAACCCGGAACTAGGCTTCAAATTAGGCTTGACTTGACCCAAATTACCACATGAGTGATCGGGTTGGTGAAAATAGGGCCAAGGATGGCGGGAAAAGAGCGGTTTTAGGGCTTTGAAGGCTCGAAAATCCCTTAACCAAGGCTCGTCGTCACGTGACGCGGCCTAAATTTGCTTTAATGTTGCAGGTGATGATGCTTCTACTTCTAGGAGAGCTCCCATGGAGATCGACGTTGCTACTGTCGAGGGGGCTTTAGAGCAGGCCTTCACCGCTGCGGTGATGGCTGCTGGGGACGAGTTTCACGAGGAGGAGGCCGTCGAGGAGGAGGAGGCCCCGAGATGGGCCAACGTCGGGCGAGGAGGTCGTCAGCTGAGATGAGCTCCTACGTGGGCTGAGACTTGGGAGAGCAGGCACCTGGTGTGGGCTGCAGAGGGTCACCTGTCCTACAGGACGGTGAAGAGTTTGGTAAATAGGAATTCACTACTCATTACTCATCCTCTTTCATTCTTTTGTTCAAATTTCCTTCAAATTTCATTCAAAACTAAAGATAGCTTTGTTTCAAATCACAATAGGTGGCCGGGAACATTAGGTCGTTCTCGGGTTACACGACAGCGATGGAGCACTACGAGCGGCTGTCGGCGGAGGAGAGGGCCATGATCGAGCGTGGAGCGTTCGGTCCTTTGGTGCAGGTCTGGAGGGACATCGCGAAGAGGAAGTTGCGGGTTAACCTTAGCCTGGTCCGCACTTTCTTGGACCGATTCTAGGATACAACTTCTACGTTTCACATGCCTTTCGGTGAGGTGGGAGTCACTCTGGAGGACTACGGCATGATTTCTGGTCTGCCGTGCGGGATCGAGGAGGTGGAGTGGCCGGAGACTGCCATGAGGGTGGATTCGGCCGAGGCGAGGAGATTGATCGGCTGGAACTTGTCGTCGAAGGTCGTTATTCTGATCGGGTTTGATACCCAGTTCTTACGTTCGAGACTACTTTGCGGGGAAGACCCCCCACCTGGTGACGATTGACGGGAGGGAGACAGCTCCTCCTCCCCTGTCGGTGAGCGAGAGGGCTCGCCCGTGGCTCAGTGGTTTTGTCTTCGATTTATCTCGGAGACAAGGGCGAGAGGTCGTCGACGAAGCTTCTTCCCTTCCTTTCGACCGAGTTCCCGGGACGTTGGGACGGGTCATCGCTGGTTTTGCGGTCCTCATCCGCTTCATGAGGGCCATGGTTCGTCCGGAGTTGATGGAGAAGGGGACTTCTCCTGGTGCTGTCGGGCCTGGACTACTGCTGGAGGTATGAACCTTCCTTTAGACGAAAGATCGTCATTGATTATTTTGCTTTGCAGGCGTGGGTGTACTCCTACTTCCCGGGCCTCGCGCCCAAGAGGACGGAGCCGCTGGAGAGGGCCTATCCCGTGGTGAGGTATTGGGTGATGTGTCGAACGAAGAGCAAGCGTTCTTCTCACAACGTCTACCAGCGGGATGTGAACGCTCTTCAGCTGAGCAGCGTGAGTATCTCACTTCGTGCTTCTTATATTTGCTTTTAATTGATCATAGGAATGATCCTTGTTATCTTGTCACAGTGGGTGCCCAGATCTTGGGCGGAGTACGCTGGAGCGCCTCCTTTCGTGGCTGAGGTCCTTCGGCCTAGGAGCCCGAACCGACTGCTGTTGAGGACGTTGATGGGTCCTGTGTGGTACTTGGGCGAGCGCTTGGCTCGTCAGTGCTCTCGGGACGTGTTGACGGTTCCCGTCGATCCTCCCAGGACGATGTTTAGGAAGCCTTCTGAGGCTGAGAGGGAAGCGGACTTGGCTGGTGCCAGTGGCGACGCCCTTCTTCTTCCTGGCGAGGACTACTCGGCGTTCCTTTACGGGAGGTTGGCGTACTGGCCGGTAGTGGTGAGTATCTTTTACTTTTCCTCTTGATTTGATTTTGAGATTTATGATGAAAGATCATCGATTAATGAGAACCATTTGTCTTTGCAGGAGGTCGAGGCGGCGGGCATCGAGCCCCCAGAGTACCCCGAGACCCTCGATTACACTGACGCGACCGGGAGGACGACGATCTCCGAGCTGCGTGACTTTGACGTAGCTGTGACGGATCTTTGGCCGGACGATCGGCAAAGATCGATTCGGAGGGTGAGCCTCTAACTTGTATAACCTTTGTGTAAGAACACATTTGATTGAGTTTGTTCAATTGTTGAGAATTTCTTTTTGAAAATGCAGGTTGCGCCGTCTCGGTTTGTGGCGTTGTGGAGGGTGGCCAACCGGTTGTGGGCTACTGCCGTCGAGGCACTTGTTGGCGGTCGAGGTCGTCAGGTATGAACCTTACGCCTATTTCCATGGTTGATTTTTTTTGTGATTTTCTGATTTTACTTGAATCGATTGACATGAGCCAATTTATTTTTTATAGGGTGACCGTGGGCTGGAGCGAGAGTTGACCCAGTCTCGAGAGGAGACAGCTCGCTTGTTGAGGGAGCTCGAGGTTCGGGACGCCGAGATCGCCGTTCTTGCGGCGAGAGTTGCAGAGTTGGAGGGCGCCCAGCAGTAGTTTTGTGTAGTTTTTGTCGTATTTTGTACATTTGGACACTGATTTTGAGCATTTTTTGGACTTTGCTTGGGGATCGAGCCCCCAGTTTGTACATTTCCTTTGTTTGGTATATATATGATGGCCTGAGTGCCTTTGCTGCTGGGTTGTGTTGCTTGTATCTGCAGGTTAGTTTTGAACAGGTTTTGGTAGATGACGGTTTACGCCGTCATGCTGCCGAAATTTACATAGAAAACATGCAAAGCATACAGTTGTATATACATATGGCCTCAATTAGCGCAAAGCGAGTGACTCAAGAGAATGCAAAAAATGCAAAAATTTTGCCGAAAATGACCGGACGGTAGGGAGGGTTACCCCCTAAAAAAGAAAAAAAATAGAAATCTATAAGTTAGAAATGTAGAAATGAAATTAAAAAATTTAATATAGAAATGTTGAAATTTGGTAAAATGAATTAAATGAGAAATATAAAAAACGAAAATTATTCTCTAAAATGATGAAAAAATGAAAATTACTTCCTAAAATGAAAATACAAGTGTGATAAAATGGGAAAATGTCGATGTCGCCTCGAAATGCGTGCCCGCGAAATTAGGAAACCTGAAACATGGTAATTTTCCCGTATTTACCAAAATAATAACCCGTAGGAATAGGAAATTATTCGTCATGGAATTAGGAAAGATCCAACGCGGAAAATCACGGAAGTGAAGCTGAGGAAGAGGCGCAGCATGAGCTACGTCCCTTTGAAGAGGCGCAGCAGGTGCTGCGCCTGTTCCCAAGGTGTGCTGTTCTGACGGATTTTTGGAAACAGAAATTAGTATAAATAGAAACGTCGATGAAGCTTTTATTCACACAAATCCTCCGTCTTTTCTTCGTCTAATTACACAAAATTCTCAAAATAAATTTTCTCATCATGAATACTTTGGAGATCCGCTTGAAGGAATGGACCAACGAATTTTCAAATATGGAGAAGCATGATATGGGCTCTTATAATTTTGGATCGTTGTTGAGTTTGAAACTCATCAAGGTTGTTAAACCGTTCTTGGATGCTTGCCTTGACTACTGGGACCCGAATTACCATGTTTTTGCGTTTCCTGGAAGCGATATTTGCCCATTCCCTGAAAAAATTGCTGCTATTGGTGGATGGGATCCCGAACATTTGCCTGCCATTCCTTCTACTTCGCAAGGGTATAAGAGCAAATTTAGAGACTTGCTTGGATTGACTAGACTTGAGGTGGACCGTCTAGTTACCTCGAAAGGCGTGAGAATGTTGGACTTCATAGATCGATTCATCAACAGAGCTGACCCCACCGTTTCCCATGTTGCTAGGAGGAGGGCATTCGGCTTTTGCTTGCTGCATGTGTATGTCTTCCAAGGGCATGTTGATGAAGACTTGAGAGGTGATCTCTGTCTTTTGGGCCTTGTTGAGCAGATGGAGCTACGCAGGAGCCCAGCTTGCTTATGCTTAGGAGAGGTTATTTTGGGCTTGGATAATAGGAAATCCAACCGCGATCTACCGTATTTGGGGAGTCCCGTCATTTTGCAGGTAAAAGACACCTTTTCTTTTTTTTTTGTTTTTTTTTCGTTTCGTTTTTTTTTTTTTTCGATGTCTAATACCCGCTTTTGGTAGGTTTGGCTTATGGAACGGCTCCGATTGATCGAGCCTCCAGTTCATGCGCTTTCCTATCATGCTCGCTCGATTGCGATGAGTAAAGATTGTATATGGTGGACTTCACGCGGGTTTGTGATTAGTGGAAGAACAAGCTGAAGAGTGATGATGGCCCGTTGATTAGGTAGGTCGTGCCGTGGTGGCACCTCAAGTCCGTCACTGGAGTGTCTTCTTTGGATCCCACTAGATCCGTGCGCATTTCTGGATTGGAGTTTGTGGTGTGCATCTTCCCGGAAAGGCTGATGAGACAAGTGGGTCTGAAACAGACGATCCCGAGGCTTGATACCGTCCCGCAGACTGCTATGGCGCTTACTACAGAGAGCCGAAGAGAGTGGGCCATTAAATGGGCCCAAAGAAACATGTGGTTCTTGAATTTCTCCGCCAATGCTTTATGGGTGTCGGATTCTTATCTGAGATGGAGAAAGGCTACTACTTCGGAAGAGCGCGAGAAATTGAGGAAACGCGAGCCTGTTGACTACAAGGTGCGCGAGGGAGAGAAAGAGAAAGAGAAGCATCTGACAGAGGGAGAAGAAGAAGCCGGGTTTCAAGTTGTTCATCCTTCGAAGAAACCAAAGACTACTCCTGTCGCGGAAATGGTGATTGGCAAGAATGAAAAAGCTAGGCCTCGAGAAAGACCGTTGGTGATTAGGTCTGAAGTGGCGCAAGAGCGTCCGGCTCGAGGTCGTGACAAGAAATATGACAAGAATGACAAGGGCAAGGGGAAAATGGAGGAATAGCCCGAGTCTTTATTTATTATTTGATTATTATTATTATTATTTATTGTTGTAATAAAAAGGTGGGGTTTTTAGAATCCTAGCCTATTTTACTTTTATTATGTAGCATACTATTATTATCAGAAAATGAATGAAATAAAAAGGTTTAATGGTTATGAAACCGTTGTGATTTTCTATCTATTATTCTTGTCGAATTTCAAATGCAATGCAAATGTCCTTCTATTTACATTTTAGATATAATGGGTTTAATCCTGTGAAGGATTGCCTACGTATTCACTTAAAAAGCGAAATCAAACCCTTGCGCGTAGTTCGAGTAAATGTAAAAGAATAATTGTTCTAAGCAAGAGCTTGTAATGAACTTTAGAAAAGAAGCATGAGCTTTTGCTTACTCTGAAGGTGCGAATTTAGTTTATTTGATGATATGAGGATGACGAATTTGTCAAAATGCAAGAGCACAGTGACATTAGCTTATTTCAGCTTGGCCAGGGGCCGTTTATTTAGTGCCACAAGAGCGACACGTGGGGTTACGCGAGGCGCGTTTTCATTCCTATTCTAGGCATAGTATCGTTTCAGTTGGTCAAGGTTTGTTGGGTTTGAAAACTCATTCCCGTCTAGGTCTGTGATTCTAACCGCACCCCCTGGGAGTATGGATTTGACTAGAAATGGTCCGGCCCAATTAGGTTTGAATTTTCCCCGCGGGTCGACAGGTAAAAGAGCTCTAACCGATTTGAGCACTAAGTCTCCTTCTTTGATGTTTCTTGGCCTAACCCTTTTGTTGAAAGCTCGTTTGATACGTGCTTGATATGTTTGGACATTATGTAAGGCGCGTAGCCTACGTTCATCCAGGAGGATGAGTTCTTCATATCAATCCCTCCTCCAATCGGCTTCCGGGATTTGACTTTCTAGTAAAATACGCAAGGATGGTATTTCTAGCTCAACTGGTTGTACAGCTTCCATGCCGTAGGTCAAATAGAAAGGAGTAGCCCCAGTGGGCGTCCTGACAGATGTACGATACCCCCACAAAGCGAAGGGTATCTTGCTTGGCCAATCTCTATAGTTGTCAATCATTTTCTTGAGAATTGTGACAACATTCTTGTTTGCCGCCTCTACCGCGCCGTTAGTCTGTGGTCTATAGGGCGAAGAGTGGTGATGTTTAATCTTGTATTTGGATAGCAATTGCTCGGTCTCAGCTTGGAAATATGATCCGTTATCGCTAATGATCTCACGCGGGCATCCATACCGACAGATGATGTTGTTTTGTATGAATTTTGCCACATTTTTAGCTGTAAGACCAGTGTAGGAAGCCGCTTCTACCCATTTGGTAAAATAGTCGATTGCTACTAGAATGAAACAGTGACCTCCTGTTCCGGCTGGGGTTATCTTCCCGATTATGTCAATTCCCCATGCAGAAAAAGGCCAAAGGGATGTCATTGTATAGAGCAATGAAGGAGGGACATGTTGCACATTCCCGAAGATTTGGCAGTTGTGGCAATGTCTTACATATTTGATGCAATCGGACTCCATTGTGGTCCAATAATATCCCAAACGTGTGATTTTCTTTGCCATCATGGGCCCACTCATGTGAGGACCGCATTCTCCCTCGTGGACTTCTTCCATCACCTTTCGTGCCTGTGAATGATCAAGGCAACGTAGGATTACACCAAGAGGTGTTCTTTTGTATAAATCTCCTTGCATGAGAACGTATTGGGAGGCTAGTAGGCGTATAGCACGTTGTCCCCTCTTGTCCATATCCGGTGGATATGTACCATTGAGCTTAAAATTTAGGATTGCTTGGAACCAGGGTTCCTGTGCGATTTCCTCTTCATCAGTGATTTGGTGGACATAAGCCGGCTCTGACCGTCGTTCGATGCACAAAGGCATTTCCATCATGTGATCTGGCATATTGATCAAAGTTGAAAGTTTCGCAAGAGCGTCTGCAAATTGATTTTCTTCCCGAGGTAAGTGTAGGTAGGTTACGTGATCAAAGAATTGAGCGACTTGGTCTATTCTAGCCTGATAAGGTGCGAGGCTTTCGCTTCGGATTTTCCAAGATCCTGTAACTTGGTTGATGATCAGTGATGAATCTCCATGTACTCGGAGGTTTTTAATGCCTAAGCTCACTGCCGCTTGTAGTCCAATGAGACAAGCTTGATTCTCGCAAAGCATTGTTCGTCACCTCGAAGTCGAGTTTGACAGCAATTGGTGTGTGCTCGCCTTCAGGAGAAATGAGCAACACTCCTATTCCGAACCCTCTTAAGTTCGATGCTCCATCGAAGTATAGGTCCCAGGAGTCTACATCGGTTTGGAATATATCCTCGTCTGGAAATGACCAAGTATCTATTGTTTGTGCGTCATTGATAGGATTTTCTGCGAAAAATTCGGCGACGGCGCGACCTTTTATAACTTTCGGTGGTACGTATTTGAGGTCGAATTCTGAGAGCATCAGGGTCCATCTTGCTAGGCGTCCGTTGAGGACGGGTTTCTCGAAGAGGTATTTGACTGGATCCATTTTGGAGTATATTTTGACGGAGTAGCTAAGCATGTAATGGCGTAGCTTCTTCGTTGCCCACACAAGAGCGAGGCATGTCTTTTCGAGTTGTGAGTATTTGCACTCGTACTCCAAGAACTTCTTACTAAGATAGTAGATAGCTCTTTCTTCACTTCCTACGGTTTGAGCCAGCATGGCACCCATGGCCGTTTCGGTTACTGTGAGATATAAACCAAGAGGTTGATCTCGTTGTGGTGGCATGAGCACTGGTGGTTTAGCCAATATCTCCTTGATTCGGTCGAATGCCTTTTGACAATCATCATCCCACATGGTGTGGTCTGTTTTCTTGAGTTTCTTGAATATAGGCTCACAAATCATTGTAAGTTTCGATATGAATCGACTTATATACTGCACTTTTCCCAGGAATCCTCTGACTTCTTTTTCTGTTTGAGGTTGCGGCATTTCGATCAGAGCTTTGATTTTGGAAGGATCAATTTCTATACCTCGTTGGCTAACGACGTATCCCAGGAGTTTGCCAGATGTTACCCCGAATGTGCATTTCTGAGGATTGAGCCTCATGTTGTACTTTCGTAGCCTTGCGAAGGTTCGCAATATGTCCCTCTCTTTCCTTGGATTTGACGATCATATCATCTACGTATACCTCAACTTCTTTGTGCATCATGTCATGTAGGAGTGTAGTTGCGGTGCGTTGATATGTAGCTCCGGCGTTGATTAATCCAAACGGCATTACCGTATAGCAATAGGTTCCCCATTGGGTGACAAATGCGGTCTTGTGCATATCTTCCATGGCCATCTTGATTTGGTTATAACCCGCATACCCATCCATGAAGGATAGTAATGCGTGGTCAGCGGTGTTGTCCACTAATATGTCGATGTGAGGTAGAGGGAAGTCATCTTTTGGACTTGCTTTGTTTAAGTCCCTAAAGTCAACACAAACACGGATTCTCCCATCCTTTTTGGGTACGGGTACTATGTTAGCTACCCAAATGTAGAATACTCGGAAACTTTGATGAACCCGGCTTTGAATTGCTTGTCAACTTCTTCCTTAATCTTTAGAGCCCATTCTGTTCTCATTCGTCGAAGCTTCTGTTTTACAGGTTTGAAACCTGGCTTAATCGGAATCCTATGTTCGGCGATATCCCTGTCGATCCCTGGCATGTTTTTGTAGGACCAAGCGAAAACGTCTTTGAATTCATTTAGGAGGTCTATGAAATCGGCTCTTTCGGTAGAGCTCAAGGTAGTCCCTATCCTAAGTTCTTGGGGTTCTAGTTCGGTTCTTACATTGATGGGTTTGGTGTCCTCTATTATTGGTCCCCCTTCCCCTTCCTGTAGTATTTCTTTGGCTACGTAGGGAGGTATTTCGATTGAGTCTGGATCTTGGTCATCCTCAGTATCATCATAAACAGAATTGCACTCAAGATAACACGAAGAGTAAGCAGAACCTGATTTATTCATATTAAAATTTGAGTAAAGTTGAAACAAAGAAGCCAACTGATCCATGGTCAGTGGCGGCAAAGGGACAGTGGTTGGGGCATTTCCCAAACTACTGTGACTACTCGAGGCTAAGCTAGGAGAAACAAAGGGAGTGGGGATGACGACAGGAGTAGACTCTCTAATGACTTCTCTAGACTCCGACTCTGACTCCGACTCCGACTCGAACTCATCGTCTTCTGGTTCTCCTTTGAACATCTCTCCTTCTCTAGTGGTGAGCTTGAAGAGCCTTCCTTGATTGTTGGTCCATTTGATTGATTTTCTCCATCCTTTTTGCTGTCTTGCGTTGGTTTATGTGATTAACGCGGTGGGGTTGAAGCGATCGTCTTGAAGTATCATGGTAATGATCTCATCCTGCGCGGCCCTAACGATTCGATCTTCTCCAAACAATAGGCTAACAGCTTATTCGTCTAAGCAAGGTGCTTGAAGGGTTTTGACGGTAGGAACCGTTTCTGGAGGGATAAAGTAGCAATCGTGAAAGATCTCGATTCTGGCTAGCTTCCTCTCGAGATAATGCCAAGGTTCGGGAAATCCGTGAAAGAGTTCTAGACTTCCTTCTTGAACAAAGTACCCATTTAAAGTAGGGAGATAGGGTCGCATTTGGACTCCTACGTGCTTACGGTTTTGGACTTGGGCAAGCATTTCGAGAACCTCCTCTTTTGTGGGTTTGTACCCTAGTCCAAGTGGTATCCTCTTTGAGTTGCCTTCCTTGTATGGTGCGAAGGTGTTTCTTCGAGTAGGGTTTAGAGGCATTCCAGGGAAGTATCCCTGGGCTTTGAGTATGTGGTTGACCACCATGTTGGAGTAGGGATCATAGTATAAGGGTGCCAACTCGCTTTCTATGACGCTCACGCTTTGGAAGCCCCCAAGTTCATATACGGGATCCACAAGGACTTGATTGTTTGACTGTTTTTCGATTATTGCCTTGATGGGTGATGAAGTGATCGTCACTATTTTGGCATTTAGTGGGATCTTGATCTTTTGATGAAGGGTGGATGTTACCGCTTTGGAAGCGTGAATCCAGGGCCTTCCCAGAAGTATGTTGAATGAAGCTTCGATGTCCACTATTTGGAAGTTAACTTTTCGTTCGATTGGTCCTGTGGCTATGGTTAAGTTAGCAAGTCCTACTACCTTTTGTCGTGTACCATCATATGCACGCACACCTTGATTGGTAGGGGTCCAATCCGACTCTTTCATGCCTAGCTTGTATGCCGTTTTGAGGGGTATGACGTTCACCGCGGAGCCATCATCCACCAAGGTCATTGGCACATTATTCTTTAGACAAATGACAGTGATGTATAGAGCAAGGTTGTGACTAGCGCCAAAAGGTGGCAAATCTTCGTCTGAGAAAGTAATAGGATTACTTAGCTTTGGTGATTCTTGGAAGACCAAGTTGACCACATCTTCAGGAGTGGAGTTATGTGCTACATTTAGTTTGGCCAAAGCTTGCAGTAAAGCTTGGCGATGTGGGAATGAGCTTGCTACTAATTGCCAGACTGCAAGATCAGCCTTTATTTTCTGTAATTGCTTGAGCAAAAGATCAGTGGAGTCGTCTTCGTTGTCATTTGGTGTGATGACGTTGGTTGGACCATTTTGAGTAGTGCTTTGATATGGACGACCCGAACGAGTTAGGTGGTCCACATCTTGGTCTTCACCATTTTGGACTATTTCTTTGACTAGGGAGTTTTCAATGAGATATCCGTCCTCATCATCGTCGGCCCAAACTCCATTGATTGCAGCTAGTTCCCTCATTCTCATGATATCATCTTCTAGTCGTATGATTTGGTCGACTAGTTTATCAACTACGGTGACTACTTCTTGCATAGTGGCATTTTGAGAGAAGATTAGTGGCACATGTTCTTCGGGTGTTGCGTTGGGATCGCGTAAGGTTGTCATCACATTTTCCAATTCCCAAACTTGCCTATCTACACTCCTTACCCATGTGATGAAGTCGGAAATGGTAGGGGAGATAGTGGAGTAGAACCCTTCATTCTCGATTACATGAATTTCATTTTCGATTGGAGAAATGAGGTGTGAGCAATCTAAGGTAGATTCATCACTTGTGATCACTAGAACTCCAAGAGGATTCTGAGTGTTGTTGGGTTTACCTCCCGGTGGTATTGGTAGTCGACCATCTTCAATCATGTCTTGAAGCACGTTTTTCAACTTATAACATTTTTCTGTGTCGTGCCCCTTGCCCCTATGGTATTCACAGTATGAATTCTCGTCCCAGAACTTGGACTTCCTTTCGGGTTCGGGAGTAGGTCCAATGGGTTGGAGTTTACCTTGCTTCATTAACCTTTTTAGGGCATTGGAGTAAGTGTCCCCAAGGTTTGTTAATTTCCTTGGTGGGGTACTTTTCTTGGATGGCTCGAGAAGGTTAACTTCATCGGTCTTGCTAGTGGAGCCGTATGAACGACTTGTGGAACCTTGGTATCCTCGACCTACCGTTTGGACAAGAGTCCTTTACGGATGTCATCTTCAATCCTTGTCCCTAGTACGGTTAAGTCCTTGACAGTCTTGATGTTTTGGTATCTCAAATGATTGGCATAGATGGGTTTGAGATTATCCACAAACTTCTCCACAAGAGTAGCCTCATCCGGGCGTTCAACTAGTTGAGTGCTATTCTTCCTCCACCTACTTAGGAAGTCGGTGAATCCTTCTTTGTCATTTTGGGTAAGAACCTCTAGAGTACGCATGTTCACTTGGATCTCGGCATTATCCGCATATTGTTTAGAGAACTCGATTGCGGCGTCTTCCCAAGTAGCGACCTTCTTGTGATCTAAGGAGTAAAACCATTGCCTCGGGATGGTATCAAGAGATGAAGGAAAGATCCTTAAGAACAACTCGGGTTTGATGCCTTTGATAGACATGTAATCCTTGAAGGCACGGATGTGGTTCAAAGGGTTCTCGTGTCTCTTGAACTTAGGGATGTCCGTCATATTAAAGTTAGTTGGCAATTTGGAATTGACGGCCTCATACTTGCGATTTTTCTCCCTATAAATGTCATCACCCTTAAGGTACATCAATTGCTCCTCTAAGTATTGGAGTCTTTTCTCAGCTACAGTCATCCCCATGAGAGGATTTTCATCCTTGGATTCGTTGTCAGAGTCACGTAGTACTTCACTTTCATGAGGAGGCAACCTTCCCTCTACGGCATAGATACGGCCCTCGATGAGCTCAAGGCGGTCATAGGTTTGTTCTTGGGTAGCTTTCATTTGGGCTAGCGCGGCTAGGATTCGATCCTTACCATCTTGAAGTTGGTGGAGATTTGTTTCATCACTTAATCCGGGCATCTTGAAAACTGGATAAGAGATCGGCGACGAATCAAAACGCGATCGACCATTCTAACACACTTGCTAAAAGAAGAAATGTTTTGACTCGTGAAGTGGGTGTGTGCCACTTGTGTTGAGTGAGTTTTGAAGAAAGACAAGGTTTTTTTGAAGATGTGCGTCCTAGTCAACTGTAGTGTAGTTGTAGGAGTGGACTCGAAGTGAGGTTTTGAAATGGGTTTGTGGCCCGAATTTTGACACGACAAACGGACAGAGTTTTGACCGGATTTTGCGCTAATTGGAAGAATATTTCGAAATTTTTGTTTGAAAAAAAGGATTTTGATTTTTTTGAAAAATCGTCGTGGTTTTGTTTAGAAATGGTGATCACGTAAGGTATACACATTTATACAAGCATTATAACGGAATGCTGAGTGCATTTAAAAGGGTTTTGGTTTAAAGGGTGGGTTGCCATACCGAACAATCAAACCCGAAGTCTGTGGAGAGGCTCGTACCAAACAAGAGTAAGGCCGATTCCTAGTCCATTTCCTCAAGTAGTGAAGGCCCTTGATACAAACAAGAGTAAGCATCATGGTATGGATGACGTCAATCGCTATCCATCCTTAGGCCCAAATAAGAATTAGGACCGTTTAGACGGGACGATTGGTCGAATGGGTTGGGTTGGGCCTAGGAAGGCCGAATAAAACGGTCTAGGAAGACCGAGTTATGAAAACCGACAATTGTCTCGTACAAACTATTCCCTAACCTTGTTCAAGTTTCACCCTTGGCTACACGTAAGTGTATTATCCCCAGCAGAGTCACCAAACTGTGGACAGCGGGCCGCCCACGGGGGCGCTTGGGTTGGAAAAGAGAAACAAGCGTTTGCATTTTTGTATGGAGTCGCCGCCAGATTTTATGGGAAATTGAAACCGTTCGAATACCTCGTGTCATGTCAAGACACAAAGTAGAGACATGAACACTAAGCTATCGTTACCCTTAGCATTCTATGTCTAGAATGACTCTCGTGGATGCCAATGAACACGGGTGTTCACAGATATCTGGAGTAAGGGGTGAGGGTACGTATTAGGAAGCTCTTTTGATCGAACACCTAATCCCGCCCGCCTCGATAGCGGCCTCTACTAATGATTAGGGAAGTTATTCATACTTGATATATCGTCGGCTATATGCATGCAATGCAACATCCAAGTTTTAATCCTAGCATGTGAAGAATTAGACTAAGTCGGCGGACAATTAGTTAGCAAACAATTGGGTCAAAGTAGGATTTAATGCTCATTTACATGTGAAAACATTCAAGCAATAAAAGAAATACAATAATTATAAATTACAATGATGAAAATTACATTAATTACAAAGGAATAGGCGATTTATGTCGAAAATACCTTTAAAACGGATAATTTAAGAAAAAGGAATAAAAGAACAAAATTAACGAACAGGAATTAGCGTGATACTACGGATAATAGTTAGTTAATATGTAAACTAATTACACTACGTCAAGGCAGAAACAGAGTTCAGGGACAGAACTCAGCCAGGAACAGGCGCAGCAGAGCTGCGTCCTTTGGAATAGGCGCAGCAGACGCTGCGTTTGTTCCGTGGCTCAGTTCTGGCTGTGAAGCCGTAATTGCAGGCCGTTAATATCAATTGGTGATTTTAAGGATGGATTAAAATTATTTACTCGGATGAAAGTGATTAGCATGTTATTTAACATATGAATGGGTCGTGAAAGCAATAAAACATGAATAAGACGGAATTGAACGCATTAATATAGGATGGATTAATGATAGAAGTGAAAAATATTAATGAGCCAAACAAATTAATTCAAGTAGGTTAAATACGATGGATTAATGACGAATATGCGATGAATATGACAAATAACAGGTGAAAACTATATCAAAGACGAATTCCAGAAACCCAATATTGACGAATTGAATCTCTACAACCCGGAATTGAATTTAATGACGAAAACCCGCAAATATTGGATTATTTGGAATTTAAGTCGGATTTAAATAATTAAAACATATTAATGATGATGATTAATAATATACATATGAATTATATTCTATCGTGATGAAGAATTGACAAATAAACGAAACAAACAAAAGGATTTTGACGAATAACGAGAGGATTTAACGAAGAAGAAAGGAAGCGAGAACTGCGGCGGCCTCACGAAGAGGCGCAGAAGAATCGCGCTCCTTCAAGAGGCGCAGCGATTCGCGTCCTTTCTCGTGTTTTATCGGAAATCCGTAAAAAGAGGTTTTAAAGCATAGTTTTAGAAATCGGTTTTAATGGTATTTTCGACATAAACCTTACAATTGATGATACAATAAATAAAATACAATAAATAAAAGAGATTATACACCCTCAGACTTACATGTTGACGAAACGAGAAGGACTAAGATATCGATTAGTGATGCTCGGCGCGAATGCAAAGAAAGTGCCCTCGTAAGAGGAAAACGATTAAATTAATTAAGTTGATTGGTTGTGTAGTTGGTCAAATTGGTCGGTCATGCAAACGGGGAGGCTGGTACTCAGAAGGATCCGAGCTTACGTGGTCGAAAGTTCAAGCACGTAGAAGCCAAAAAGTAAGAACAAAGTCTAGAATGCAAAGGGAGAAGAGAAGGGAGGACACTCGCGTGAGAAATATGAGGAGCGAAGGCTCCTATTTATACTAATCACGTGGAGGAATTAGAGTTTCGGAGACTCTTTGGAAGTGAATCTCGGAAAGATATGAAAAAGATAGGAGAAATACGCAGAAAAGGGCCTGGGAAGAGGCGCAGCAGCCACTGCGTCTCTTGGAAGAGGCGCAAAGACTGCCGCGTCTGTTCCCAAGGGGTTTCCTCCTGCGGAAGAAAGATTTCCGTGTTTGAGTTATGGTAGGACGGAAATAATTCGGATTTCCTTAATATCTTATGTGAATATTACGGGAAATTGTTTACTAAAAGATAAAATTTATGAAATACGGAATAGAAATATCCGGAACATTCCAGAACATTCTGACTCGGGATTTAACGGTTATCAGAAAATGAAGACGGTTTTAGGCCCGGACTCCAAATGTACTCTAATTACTGTCAAAACGACCGTATCGGGACGTAGACGACAACTAAGAGGTAGATATTAATATTTGAGCAATCACTTTACGATAATCTTACGAACTGTCACAAATCGTTCCGCGTACCAAACATGCGGCCCAATCATCACCGGGTGGTTTGCGGGAGGTGCAGAAATGAGGTATCTACACCTGCTAAAACAGTTTTTTAAAAAAATATTTATAAATTCGATCACGGTTAAAAATAAAACCGTGGTCAATAAATCTATTGAAAACGGTCGCATTTAAATAGAAACTCGTTGACATATTCATCCATAATATAACGGTTTAAAAATCACAAACCGTTGTCGAATTCATGACATTTAAAACGGTTTAATAAGCATAAACCGTTGTCATATTTACTATTTTACAACGGTTGTGTTTCAGTAAAACCGTTGTCATAGGTTTCCGTAGAGCATTTAGACTAATACTACCAGGGTTTCAATATTATAGACAACGGTTTTTGAACCGTTCTTAATATTGTATTATGGTTATCTGAACCCGTTATTTACATTTCATAACGGTTTCGCCTTTTAAACAACCGTGGTCATGAAATAACAACGGTCGATGTAATAATGGTTCCGTACTTTGTATTACTACGGTATATCACCTTATCTAACCGTTGTTGCACCGATTATTTGGCGTAGTGATATTATTTTCAATGAGTAATATGTTATCAACATATAAGATATGGAAAAATAATTCTGGCTCCCACTTAACTTCATGTATAAACATGATTCTTCAACAATGTGAATGAAATCATTCTTAATTATCACATGAACTAAAAGTATGACTATTACAATCCTTTGATGCTTGCTTAAGACCATTTAAGTAAGCTTTGCATAATATATTATGATTCTTAGATCTTTATTTAAGGTTTTGTATTCCATACACATCCTTCTCTAAATTCCCATTTTAGAAAAGCGAATATTTAATATCATTTGCCATTCATGAAAATATGGCAATTCCTAACATGATTAAATCATGATTTATCTTGATTAACATCTTCATGTCAATCTATGCTCTTAGGTACTCTAAAGCTCTATTTACTTTAAAGAGGCCATCGCCTTAAAGTAAACCTACTCTTGAGTAAAAAAATTTTGGATTGTAATGCTATGGCTTGTATGCAACTAAGTCGATTTGGGACTAGATCGTAATTCCATTACTTTCGAAAAGTAACTTATTAACAATAAGACATGTCTACTTTACTCCCACTCTATCTCAATGGACTCTAGTTCCATTACTTTCAAAAAGTAACGTAACACATTAACTATAAGATATGTTTGTGACGATCTACTCCCACTCTATCTCTTAGAAATATTTCTATCTTCCTAAGATATAGCTTTGTGAGCTACAAACATATATGGTGGAGTAATACTTGTTTGTCTCGAATGACGTGTTAGCTCATAAATAGACCAGCTCTATTATGGCAGCTTGATTCATGTAATAAGCGAATCTGATCCATGTCATTTGTTAAATAGACTTGCTATTTTAGTTATCTCTAGGTTGACCTTTCGTTTAAAATAACGTGTTCGTTTTGGATCGCAAATCCCCAAAAGTGAGTTTGATAACTCAATCCGACTTATATCTATGCTGTATACAATCTTGAAGTCTTAAGCCCTCCCATAGCTCGTATGGAGTCTTATAAATGGTGTAGCCAATTGGTTTATAAATTTCCCCTTTTAGAGTTCAAGTAAGTCTTTTTGAATTTATAATCATTCTTTCTTATATCAAATAAGATGTGACACTAGGTCACAAAAGTATAAGTGAGAATTAAATTCATGGCTTATGAACTAATTACAATGATCCCATCGTTGTAATTCTTTTATGATTAGATTAAGTCAACATAATTTATGTTTTGATATGAAAGGTGTATAATGACAAGTTTTAGAACGAAAATTTCCATAAACCGAGTGACTTGGGTTGCAAACCAAACCACTAAAATTCAAATACAACTTCTTTTTCTTGAAAACAAAAGGAAATAAACTAATTTCCATGCCCAACTAAGAAATTAAAAGAGTTTTAAAACAACAATTTCAAAATACAACAATGAAACGAAGACTATCATTATAAAGGCCAAGCTTCCATAGGTCTTTTACTATGGGCGGCTACTCTAGCTTCCCTTGAAGAGCCTCCTTAGACTTGCTTGTCTTTGCCTTTGTCTTTGCTCGGATGCCCTTAAAAAACAAGTTAAAAGGGTAAGAATCACAACTTGTATCCAAATATCAAGGTTGAGATCAAAACATAAATGATAGGGAGAATTTTATTTATTACCTACTGGAACAATCTTTCCAGCTTTGATATCTTCAAGATACTTTGGGCAATTCCTCTTCCAATGTCCTATGCCATTACAATAATAACATTTGTCTTCGGAAGTAGCACCCTTTTTAGAAGAGCTTTTCACAATTGTTTTTCCCTTTTCCTTGAAGGGAGTGGGTTTCTTGCTCTTACTAGCACTCCTCTTAAACTTCCCTTTGCTTTTGTTGTTAATAGCAAGTACATCCTTGGTTGAACTAACATCAAGACCCATATCTCTCTCAGCTTGCACAAGCAATTTGTGCAATTCATGGAGAGAAGTCTTCATATTTTGCATATTGTAGTTTACCCTAAACTGCACATATGCCTTGACTTTGTTCAAGGAATTTAGAACTCGGTCTATGACGAGTTGTTCGGGAATATTGACCCATTGGATCTTAAGAGTCTCAACAAGCTCAATCAATTCGAGCACATGAGGGCTAACCTTTTGGCCCTCTTTGATGTTGATCTCAAAAAATGCGGAGGCCGCCTCATATTGGACTATCCTAGGAGCTTGCGAAAACATGGTCACAAGCTTGGTGTAGATCTCATAGGCTGTGCTCATCTTAATAGCACTCCTTTGGAGATCGGGCTCCATAGAGAAAATCAAGACGTTCTTGATAGCGGCCGACTCTTTTAGGTAGGCCTCATAGGCTTCCCTTGCGGCGGAGGTTGACCTAGTAGTAGGTGCGGTGGGAGCGGCTTCGCTAAGGTAACAAAGCTTGTCGTCACCTTCCGCGGCCAAATAGAGTTGCGCATCCCAATCGGCAAAATTAGAACCATTCTTTTCAAGTTTGCATCGATCCATAAAGGATCGGAGCCAAGAAGCATTGGGGAGTGGTGGAGCGTTTGTGCTAGTTGATGCGGATGAAGTTGGAATCGACATTGCAAACTAATCAAATTGACTACAAAATAGAAAATGAAGGAATTATAAACATCTATCGTTTTAACAAAACTTGTAAATATTTTAAACAAATTTAACATTTATATAGTGACCTCTACCCAACTATAATAAATGATTCTGAGACCCAAAATTCATATTAACTTGGATGTGAGCCAACGGGCCCTCTACATCTTTTACTAATATAACTTGGTGGGTTAACCCTCTTAACCGATTGTACAATTAGAACTCCCGGTCGATGATTTTACATTAAATTCATCATTAGCCCGAACCTGTTGCGGCTACGGTCGCAAAATACCTTCGTTGAGATCAACCAAACTTTCGAAGTGTAATAACTACTTATTACCCCACTTACCCAACGTCAATAGAAGCACCCCGAAAAATCGTATTGTACTCCTTATGAAATTTAGATTCACGGGATCTTACTATTTGGTAAGGCTAAGTCTCAATCTTTTAAAAGTAAAGGTCTTGTCAATTTATTATCTACGAATTTTAAGTGAACTAAAAGTCGAATTCTCGATAATTATAATTGACATGGTCGAAGACTCGATATGATATGCATGTGTTGTTATGGCGATTTGGCAATGCATGCAACATATTAAAAGAAATGCAAAACAAATAATAAATTCCTAGTATGGCTTTCCTAAAATAGAAAATCAAATTATCTATTACAAATTCGGAAACCAACTCCTTTGGTCCCTTGAATCTTCAAGTGGCACGCCACCCAAGAACATCGTCTTCGTCGGAACGCCTTTCCGAATGGCACCGTCTTGAAGAAACTCCGGAGTTACAAATAATAATAAAAATACATAGCTATTCCTATTATACATTTGTGAAATGAAAAACTAGTAAAAATAAAAGTGATACGAAATCACATTAAATTACAACCAAATCAATATTCCCTCACATTACGGGTAATATCGATTAAAACTAAGGCCATACTAAGATAAAATTACATAATTCAAAATTATATAAATCTATATATATATATATATAAAAGAGAGTTTTTTCGAGCGATCTGAGAGCGTCCACATCATCAAAAATCAATTTAGGAAAGTATAATTTTTAATGTAAAAAATAAAGTGGAGAATCTTTTAATTATTATAATATGTATATTTCCTAAATTATATTTAAGTGATATTTCCAATTTTTATATCAACCTTGTACATTTCATTTGGCAAAAAAATATCGTTAAAAAAATTATGAAAATAATATAATTAGCTTTGTGGTAAAAAAATGCTATCATTAGAGTATAGATTTCATATTCTTTGCACATATTAAAGATGGTGTACTTCGTAATATGTAAAATTGTGTACTTTTTAGTATGTTTTGTCCCACATTGGAAAATAACGTAGGTGCGGTGAATATGCTACATATAAATAGTAGAATTGTCCCACATCGAAAGATTAGTAAAAGGTGATGTGATCCTATGATTATAAATATGAGGCATATTTGGAACTTATGATCCACCCAAAAAAAATTGAGTCTCATAAATATTGTTTTAAAGAGCTCTTAAGATTTTCAATCATTACGATATGATATAAAAAAATAAAGTGGAAATCGTTGGGAACTACCCGGGGAAGAGTTAAGAACATGAACAAGAAAATCAAAAAATACAAAACTAAAGGTTTTACTAATGGTAGTCTCTTGACAGAGTACACAACTAAAGAAATAATGTCGGTAAAACAATTATGAAAATAATATTATTAGATTCATGGTAAGAAATGCTATCATTAGAGTATATAGATTTCATATAATTTGCACATATTAAAGATGGTGTATTTTATAGTATGTTATATGTCCCACATTGAAAAATAATATAAGTGTGACAAATATACTACATATAAAAAAAAAAAAGAATTTTCCCACATCGAAATATAACATAAGGTAGGTGATTCCATGATTATAAATAAGAGGCATCCTTGGAACTTAGGCATCAACCCAAAATCATTTGAGTATCTTAAGTACTGTCTTGGAGTGCTCTTAAAAGTTTATATCATTATATTTTCTACCTATTGATTTTATATGTCCCACATTTAAAAAATAATGTAGGTGTGGTAAATATACTACGTTTAAATAATATAATTAGAATTGTGTTAAAAATAATTCTATCATTAGAGTATAGGTTCATATCATTTGCACATTTTTATTATGATAAAAAAAATAGAAAACAAATGCATGAATATTAATAGATAATATAGTATTTACTTATTATTAAATCAGGTTGGATGTCGAACTAGGTTCAAAAAATATGGTGTACTTTTAAATATGTTATTCGTCTCACATTGAAAAAGAATGTAGGTGTGATAAATATATACTACGTATAAATAGTTAAATTGTCCCACATCAAAAGATTATCATAAGCTGAGGTGATCCCATGATTATAAATAGGATTTATCCTTGGAACTTAGGTATCACCCCAAATATATTAATCTCTCAAAATATACTTATTATATAAGAGACTTTAAACATAATCTTGAATTAAATGTTAAATTTTTAAAGTTGTAAGTTGTAACATTTTTTTTAGGTGGGAGAAAGAGCGATAAAATGGTCAGTATTATAACGAAAACTTTTCATGATACCCTCGAATTTTGGTAGATTACACATAATACCCCTAATTTTAAGTTTCTACATATAATACCCTTGTGTTTACTTTATTTTCATAACGCTATTACTCATATAAGTAACTAGATGAGTAATTGAGCATGCCATGCTATTTGTGTTTTGTTATTTAGGTATTAAATGTTAGTTTATTAAATAAAATATGGATTTAGGAATTAGATAATGAAGTGTTTGTGTAATAGATAACAAAAGAAAAAGGCGTCCCAAGTCATAAGAGTAATGGGCTTATGACGGAAGTTGTCAAATGGTATTTTGAGAAAGAAAAAGGTGAACACAAGGGTACCATTTGTAGAAATTTAAAATTAGGGGTACCATGTGTAATCTATCAAAGTTCAAAGTTACCATGAGAAATTTCTAATATTATAATGATATAGTTAATTAAATTTTCATTTAAAAGAGAGAGATATTCGTACCAATAAAACAATAAAAGGGGAATTATTTTTTAATCGTTATTTTATTGTCACACCATCAAACTAAACGTCCATTTAATAACCTTTACATTAGGGGGTACCATGGGCAAAAAACTGGAACCTCAAGGGTACCATAGGCAGATTCTTAAAAGTAGGGGTAACACGAAAAATCTGACAAAATTAAGGTGTACCACGGAAAATTTATGTATCTCAATTATGAATTTTTTTTTTTGAAGAAAAACAACGTACAAATATTAATGGAGAGTACTTGATCATATTATTAAATTTAAATATAACTATTAGATATAATGAGTAGCAATTGTCCGTATTCGGTATTCAGGATCTGGTTGGATGTCGAACTTAGTGGAAAAAAGATAGTGTAATTCTGAGTATGTTAGTTGTCCCACATTGAAAAATAATGCAGGTTTGATGAATATATATTATGTATAAATAGTAGAATTGTCCCACAGCAGAAAAATAATCCAAGTTTGGTGAATATATTACATATAAATAATAGAATTGTCCCACATCGAAAGATTAGTATAAGGTAGGGTGATTATATGATTATAAATAAGAGTTAACCCACGTATATATTAATCTTTTATTTTTTTTGAAAGAGATATTTTAATAATATGTAAAGCAATCATTAGACATAGAATGTAAAGATTAAACCCTTATAACGTTTTTTTTTTGCATTTATAAATAAGTTTATTACCCCGTTGCAACGCACGGGCATTCAAACTAGTAAAATATGACATTCAACAATGAAATATGTAGCATTATAATATGTGTCTATCATGCCAAATTATGTGCCAAATCGCCCTATTTAACTTATATCGATCATATAACCCGGTTTTATGGAAGTGCACGATTTTAACTTATTAAAAATCGCTAAATAATACTAAAATCTAATTTTAGTCCAAGTTAATTATCCTAACACTCTTATGTCTCAAAAATTAGTCATCACTCAATTTTTGACAATAATTCAACTTGATTTAATTTTATGCTCATTTTTTACCCTAAAATCAGAACATTTATGAAATAAATCCAAATTAAATTACAATAATTTCTAATTTTGAATTTTAAATTTTTTAAAATTCTGGAATATATTCATGACACTCATAATGTCAAAAATTATGGTTAAAATTTT
Source organism: Silene latifolia (assembly GCF_048544455.1). Classification (NCBI taxonomy): domain Eukaryota; kingdom Viridiplantae; phylum Streptophyta; class Magnoliopsida; order Caryophyllales; family Caryophyllaceae; genus Silene; species Silene latifolia. The sequence goes on along the minus strand of NC_133526.1, from coordinate 29,458,888 downwards.
CGAATTTTATTTCGAGAAAAATGCAATTGCAATTTATCGGTTTTATCAAATAAAACATCTAAAGCATACAAAATTAATCTAATCAATTTTAAAACTTTAGATCTGATAAGTGAGATATAAATGCAACCAAAAATAATTTTCTCATGCCATGTAATTCGTTTTAGCTATTTATGCTAAAATAGTCACTATTTATGTCATTTTTACACTAAAAATTCATAAATCATGCAAAATGAATCAAGTTCATCTCAAATTTTACACACAGTGAGTAAAATATGCATGTGACAACATATTAAAATTTCATGGCCTGTTTCGAAGTTTAACTATATTTAATTATTTTACCTCCATTTTAATTCATTTTTATCTCATAAAAATCATAAATCAGGCAAAATAAATCAAATTTATACGAAATTTTACATACAATAACTAAAATATGCATGCGAGGTCATATAAAAATTTCAAGGTCAGAGACTTAGTTTAACTATTTTTAGCATTTTAATTTCCATTTTAGTCATAAAAATGTAATAAAATAACTAAAAATCATTAAATTGAGCAATAAAATACCATAAATCATAAAAATGACCTAAAAATATTTTAGGACCAGAATATATAACATCCATCAATATTTCGTGGCATTATCTAATAAATCACAAATTTTTAGTTTTAATTAAGTTACTAATAACTCGAAAAAACTATAAATCGATTATGCATGAAACATCCTATGCTCTGATACCAATTGTTAGGTTTATATACCTATTTATTAGACTTATATAATGGTGAACTAATTAACATATTAATATGAGTTCTTTAGATCTAGTGCATGCATAACTAATTAAGAGATGAAATAAGAAAAACAATGTTCCTTACATTGTTATATGGCTCGAAATAAGGCACAAATAAGGTCACCTTTCTTATTTGTTCTTGAGCTTAAATGTAATGGATGATCCTCCAAAATCCCAAATGTTGAGATCCTCCTTTTATTGCACCCAAAACAAGTCCCTTAAAATAATATACTAATTAACTAGATTAGTGTATTATTAAACCTTAAATAGATACTAATATTATCTCTATTACTACATTAGTAATCTAATGTATATGATAATATTAGATGAACAATTTAATGTATTCTAAAACTAGTTTTTAGAGAGAAGTGGGAGAGAAGAGATAAGAATGAATGCCTTAGAATTAGAATGGAAAAATAAGAGCAAAAGATGCTCTAATGTTGCTTGTGAGGCCGGGTGGAGTGAGGGGAGTGAGGTCAATGCATGGCCTTTGCCTTTCCTTTTGTTCTTCACAAGAAATAGTAGGTGTAAGACTAGTTAGAGTAGGTATGATTGTGTTCATTTTATCTCATAAAATAAATCATCCATAATCCACTACAACTCCTCATTTTCGGTCACTTTGTGTAAAATGGACTACCATTTTATTTTGTCAATTTGTCACTTGTCACACAATATGTTACATATAGCATGTAACAAGTTATTAATTAATTTAATGCATATTTATCAAATAAATATCATTATATACATTAATTAAATTACATATAAAAAATTGTCTAGTGATTCTTGATCACATAAATAAAATGGGTCATATAATTATAATTTACAATATATTTTAATTATATTTAACCATTCATTCTTATCTCAATTGTTTCATAAACAATAATCAATTTTAGTAATAAAATATTTTAATTACTAAAATAAATCTTATTTAATCAAATTACAATAAAATATAAATATTCTCAGTCACTATTATAAATTGTTTAATTTTAAGGAATTAATTAATCCGTATCATTATACAATTAATTAATTAATCTATTAAGGGAATTGTCCTATAGGTGTGACCTTAAGAGATCAACTGATCACCACCGTCAAACGACAGTAATGTCAAACTCTATTTAGCCAATCATTACTGATTAATGTTGATCAGTTGACTATATAAATGACTTATCCCTTACATATTCTTAATTTGAGATTTAAACATGTAATCACACTATTGTTGAGGACACATACTCCAACATATATAACCTCTTGAAATTTGTATGACTAAATCGTAAAAGTAAGTATGTTAGTAGTGAAAATAATTGTACTAACATTGGATATAATAATATGTTAGTAATCACTCATTTGAATAGTTAAAATAAATATTTTAGCAAGGGGAGTAGAGAAAGTAATAGAAGCAACAACGGGAGTAGTGAAATTATCAATATTCATGCGGCACTAATGAAAGCAATAATAATTACGGCGGGAGTAGTGAAAGTAACCGTAGTAATAATGAATGTAACAAAAATAACAATACTAACAACAAAAGAAAGCATATATGAACAATTAGTTAACTAATCGATTTAAGAAAAATATTAATAGCGGGAGTAGTGAATTTGTCTCATAATTTATTTTAATTTTAAGATATAGCATAGAAAAGTATATTAAAGATAAATTTATGTGTTATGCAATTTTAAAGTAGTTTTATTTAATTGAAAATAAATTTTAGGCTCTGTTTGGCAAAATTACCTGAATAGGTAGCTGAAAACTGAAAAGCTAACTGAAACCTGAAAAGGTAACTGATAATGAAGTTGAAAATTAGAAGTTGATAAGGTAACGGATTATATAAAAATGTGTTTGGCAAACTAGCTGAAAAGGTAGCTGATTTTGGTAAAATGACGTAAAAGGATATGAAAATTATTTAATATTATAGAATAAACGGGTACAAAATGGAAAATAAGTCATTTCAACTGATTTCTCAAATGCTACATGAGGTAGCATTTCATTTTGGGTACTTTATTTGACCAAATAAGCTACTTGCCAAACACTTACAAAAAAATCAGGTAGCTGAAATTTTGGTCAAATAAGCTACCTGAAGTGTCATGCCAAACGGAGCCTTAATGGTAAATAGAGGTAGCCTAGGCGTAGCCGGGCACCAATACTAGTAATTTAGGAAGATCGGAAAATTACCGTAGGTTTGTTATTTTGACGACACTTTTTCCTTGTTTCTACCACACAAGTTCGATCGATATTGAGTTTTCTTTGTGCTCGTATATAACCATACTAGTTTGAATGCCCGTGCGTTGCAACGGGGTAATTAGCTTATTTATAATGCAAAAAAAAAACGTTATAAGTGTTTAATGTTTACATTATATGTCTAATAATTTGTTTACATATTATTAAAATATCTCTTTCAAAAAAAATAAAAGATTAATATATACGTGGGTTAACTCTTATTTATAATTATATAATCACCCCACCTTATATTAATCTTTCGATGTGGGACAATTCTACTATTTATAAGTAATATATTCACAAAAATTGGATTTTTTTTTATGTGGGACAATTCTAATATTTATACGTAATATATATTTATCAAACCTGCATTATTTTTCAATGTGGGACAAATAACATACTCAGAATTACACAATCTTTTTTGCACTTAGTTCGACATCCAACCAGATCTCAAATACCGAATACAGACAATTGTTACTCATTATATCTAATAGTTATATTTAAATTTAATAATATGATCAAGTACTTTCCATTAATATTTGTACATTGTTTTTCTTCAAAAAAAATTAGAATAATTGAGATACGGAAATTTTCCGTATTACCCCTAAGTTTTGTTAGATTTTTCAGGTTACCCCTACTTTTAAAAATCTGCCTATCGTACCCTTGAGGTTCCATTTTTTTGCCCATGGTACCCCCTAATGTAAAGGCTGTTAAATGGACGTTAAGTTTGATGGCGTGACAATAAAATAACAATTAAAAAATAATACTCCCCTTTATTGTTTTATTGGTACGGATATCTCTCTTTTAAATGGAAATTTAATTAACTATATCATTATAATATTGGAAATTTCTCATGGTAACCTTGAACTTTGATAGATTACACATGCTACCATGGACGTTTGTTTTCTATTTTTTTTATCATAATTAAAATATGTGCAAATGATAAGAACATATACTGTAATGATAGAATATTTTGTAACACAATTCTAATTATATTATTTAAACATTGTATATTTACGGATTTACCACACCTACATTATTTTTCAATATGGGACATATAAAATCTATAGGTAGAAAATATAATGATATAAACTTTTAAAAGCTCTCCAAGACAATACTTAAGCGAATCAAAAGATTTTGGATTGATGCCTAAGTTCCAAGGATGCTCATAGAATCACCCACCTTATGCTATATTTTGATGTGGGAAAATTCTACTTTTTATATGTAGTATATTTATCAGATATATATTATTTTTTAATTTGGGAGATATAACATACTATGAAATACACCATCTTTAATATGTGCAAATTATATAAAATCTATATATATACTCTAATGATAGCATTTCTTACCATGAATCTAATAATATTATTTTCATAATTTTTTTACTGACATTATTTTGTCAAATGAAATTTAAAAGTTTTTATATAAAATAAGAAATACATAGTATATATTATAATAACTAAAAGATTTTCCAAACATTAACTTAGGTTAGAAATCATTATTGTAGAGACAGTAACACAAACTCTTTTAAGAGTTGTCTCTGACAATACTTAAGGGAATCAAAAGATTTTGGGTTATGACTTCTATTTATAATCATAAGATCACCATGCCTTATGATAATCTTCCGATGTGGGACAATTTTAATATTTATACATAGTATATTCACCACACTTACGTTACTTTTCAATGTAGGACAAATAACATACTAAGTACACCATTGTTTTTGTACCTACTTTGACATCAACCCGATTTAATAATGAGAAAATACAATACAGTACAATATACACTCTAATGATAGCATTTTTATGTCACAATCTAATTATATAATTTTCATAAGATACTTTTTTTTCAAATGAAATATAAAGTTTTTATATAAAAATTATAAACATCACTTTAATATAATATAGAAAATGTATATATATGGGACATTTCTATTATTTATACATAATATATTCACAACACCTACATTATTTTTCAATGTGGACATATAACATACTAAAAAATCTATATCTTTTATATCAAAAAATTTTGGATTAATACCTAAGTTTCAAGGATGCCTCCTATTTATATTTATAGAATCACCCTACCGTATACTATTATTTCAATGTGAGATACATAATTTAATTATTTAGACGTAGTATGTTCATAATGCCTACATTATTTTTCAATGTGAAAGATATAAGATACCAAGAAATACATGTCTCTTCTTAAAAAACCACTATTGTATACATATTATTTTTCTTTGAAGGTAAAACCACTTAGTCTCGATCATTAGATATGGATCTCTACATCGTACATATAACGACTCATTAATGCTCTATTACTGCATTCAGAAGACAACCATTAGTAAAATCTTTAGTTTTGTATTGTGTCAGGAGACTACCATTAGTAAAACCTTTAGTTATTTTTTGATTTTCTTGTTCATTTTTCTTGTTCATATTCTTAACTTTTTCCCGGGTAGTTCCCAACGATTTCTACTTTATTTTTTATATCATATCGTAGATAATGATAGAAAATCTTAAGAGCTCTTTAAAACAATATTTATGAGACTCAAAAATTTTTGGGTGGATACATAAGTTCCAAATATGCATCCTATTTATAATCATAGGATCACATCACCTTATACTAATCTTTCGATGTTGGACAATTTATACTCTAATGATAGCATCATCCTCAACCACTAGTGACAATACTATGGCACCAACATCCTTCATGTGACCACTCTCTTACTATCACTTCGTAATATCACAATCCGTTTTCTCTCTTTGGTTATCATCCCAAATAACGAACATCCAATCCATCAACAAGATTTACCTCAACATTATTCCCAATTCTATCCTTTATCATATCGTTACCTAACTCTCCACCAAAATCTCAGATCGTGCAAACACTCTACAAGCTCCTTATTCCCTTAATACCTCGAAACTCACGGCTAACACGTCGTTCTGCTCTCCTATATAACCATTAACTTACACCCTCTAGTGGGGATATCGTACATTTCATAATTTCTTACCTTCATGCTCCTTAACTCCGGTCAACGTTCTCTCAACTTACTTCCATCCCTCTTTCCCTCCTTTCACTCAATAATGCCAATTAATAAGTCATCTCCTTTCTCTTTCTACCTAACTCTTTAGTCATTTGTTTATTTTCCATAGCTCCACAACTCTAATTCCATTAATTCATCTCAATATCTTATCATTCTTCTTATCATTTATCATCTCTCATCTTGCTTCACACTCACCCTTGTCACCATCAAGTCCGCACACTAACAGTTACTCTTCAATTAGTCATATCTCCCTTTCGCATCTCTAGAAACCAAAATTCACTTCATACCGTTTGTCCAAAGAATTACACACTAGGCTCACCCCTTTGATATTCCAATTTCCCAAACTTAGCCACTATCTACAAATCCACATCGCGACATAACTTCCTTTAATTTCACTATATACCTCTCTTTCCTATCATCTTACAACAACCTTCCATTACATATATCCTTAAGCAACTCTATCCTAGCTGTCTTCCTCCATAAATCCGTACACATCCAAATATGCCATTATTCGTGTCCCTTATCTCAATCTTTCATTCTCATGCTTCTTTACACTTACATCACCCTTGTCCATATACACTTACTTTTATACTACTCAACACACGACTATATCACTCATCATATATCACAAAACATGCTCTTTGCCTCAATTAGCTCACATTCTTCCTTTTTCTTTTTCCACTATCTCTCACATGTCTTCCTTATCCAACACATGTCCCTCATAAGCCGGCATTCTCCCTATCATAGTATTTGGTAACTTACGTATCAAGACCGTCTCACATATAAAAGAATGCATTAAGACTCAAAACATACATGTGTATATACCCTACGACTCAAAACAATGTAAAAACATAGCCACTGGCTCAAAACAAAAGTAAGAACATAGCCACCGACTCAAAGTGGCCATCCAATGAGGTACTCGGTCGAGTACATAACATACTAGGTCGAGTACAAGGTACTCGGTCGAGTAACTATATTACTCGGTCGAGTTTTCGACTCCAGAAGCAAACTCAATTGTCGCAGAAGGATTACTCGGTCGAGTATTGGGAATACTCGGTCGAGTAGACCTTACTCGGTCGAGTATGAGACTACTCAGCCGAGTTCACGACTCCAGACGCTAAACATTATTATCACAGAGAGATTACTCGGCCGAATATGGAATACTCGGTCGAGTATAAAAGATACTCGGCCGAGTAGGGACTACTCGGTCGAGTATCGGCGCAGTTCTCAGCACCGACCAGTTTTCGTAAAACAGTCATATCTCCCTCGTTACTAAGTCGTTTTGGGCGTGTGACCTATCGTTAGAATCGTAAGAAGACAAGATATCACCTCAACTTGGAATCACAGCAATATCATTTCTAGAACTAGACTTATGACAGTTTTAAAACAACCCTTCCGTAATCGGTTTCCATACAAATCAAATTTTCTCAACCAAAACAATTTGAACATGCATAAGGCAACAACAACAACTCAATACTTCAAGAAACCAGTACATAGAGGCACTTTTATCATACTCACATTAAAATTAAACACGACATTCACATATATAGATGCATGACCTTAATCGCATGCTTCTACCAACAATCAAGCGTTAAAATCATCATGTTCATATGCACATGTACCACTACCATACTTCATATTCAACATTGTATTAAACAGGTAACATGATCACATTCTTCATACTCAATATCAACCAGATACAATTTCACAATTCACTTTTCATATTTTACCATGTTCCAACACTTAACATGTCAACATATTCATGCTCAAAGTTTAACATCAACAATCCTCGATGCAACTTTCAACAACTATCACATTCCACTTCTTTCATCATTTTATCCAATAATGCACAAGATTCAAACTATAGATATCAAACTCACATGACTCAAACATACAACAGTTTCCCCCCATGTGACCGGCTTGAGATCGTAAGGGCCTTAATGCGACTTCGGGACGTCTCCCAAGTCTTTGCGGTAGCTCCAAACAACTCTCCCCGGGTTTATTTTATTTAGACTCCCTAAGTTCATTGGGTTCATTTGTTTTAGGTGCCGGAATCGTCGGCTCTGATACCACTTTGTAACACCCCCTCATACCAAGGTACCTTACCAGGACTACCCCGGCATGAAAGGTTGTTACCATCTCGGTTGCCCGAGGTTAGTATATATCAAAAGCAACAGTCCAAACACATTTATTAATGTACGGTAGTTATAAAAGTTACATAGTCTCCAAAATCTAATAAACGAATTATCCAAAAGGCAACAACTACCAAAACAATAACTAAGGCTCGTGATGGTGTCATCTAATCCAGCGTGGTGACTCTCCCATGACTGCCCCAAGCTCAATAAATGTATCACTGTCACAATCGCTCACAATCCCGAATGGATCACCGCAGTTTTACAAAACAACAACACGAGGTCAAGTACTACTCAATCAATATAAGACAACAAACATTACCACCGGTGATCATCGATCTCACACAAGAACCGACTACACACCGAAGTGTGTAGCCTTGCCAGATTACCCATCGCAACAGGTAATCCTCGCCGCCGATGGGTGACCGCACCCATCCTCACCTAGTCCAGCTCATCAACGAGCGACTAACAATCCCTGTCCCTTAATGTGCACATCCCCTCCCGTGACGGGTTCCACGGAGGGCGAACTAGGGTGTGAAGCCACTCCCGCAAGTGACTCCACCACAATCATACACACACAGCATCACAGCTGTCACAACATCACCACCGTCACAACACGACCACACCAACACCGTCATCACAACACCCATACTCCGATGATCAGCAGATAACAACAATTACAACACAAGCACAGTCTTAAATCAATTAACAGTAACTGAGTAGGGAAACCCTACCTTTTCGCAATCCGATATGCTCTAATCAATCATACAATATGCATAGCAATTACCACATCGTCACCTACAACAATTATAATCAATAATCAACACACATATAATGACCAAACCCTAAACCCCCAAATTAACCCAAAATAATAATTAGGGCAAAACCCTAAAAGATAACTTAATGAGACTCATGAAATCAGAGACTTACCGACATAATCGACGCAAGGCAAGATTCGTTAGACTCACGAACAATCCACGCAAATGAGAGGGAGATTTGGAGAGGATTTGAGTTACGTTGTGTAGTTTAGGTTTTGTAAAATGTTTTAGAAACTGTAAAATGCGTCTACATATAACTCTAATCCTTTCCAAATCAACCGCGGAAAATATTACCCGTCAGACCGGATACTCGGTCGAGTATAGAGTATACTCGGCCGAGTATCCTCTACTCGGTCGAGTATTACCCATACTCGGCCGAGTATTCCTGGGCAGTAGCCAAACAGAATACCCAACACACTTTACTCGACCGAGTAGGCCATACTCGGTCGAGTACCAGCCTATAAAATCCGTAGTGTTACAATTTCTTATTAATATTTTCAAGCTATATATAGATATAGGATTGTTCAATTTCCTGGCCTATGAATGTCGATTATTTTTGAATTTGTGAATTTGTTGGGTTATTATCTAATTTGTTAATAATTTAACTTAATTGATTTCCTGAATTACGTTTATTTGTTTGCCTATTATTGAATTTTCTGAATTAGTTGCCTATATATTACGAATGTAGAAAAATGACTTGAACTTGGATGATTGCTGCAAATATGAGTGACCCCAACTATAAGGATGGTTTAACTGAATTTGATGAAGTCGTTGCGAACAATTTGAAAGGTTCTTCTAGTATTTCATGTCCTTGTGAAAGATGTGGTAATATTAGGTATATGGCTTTTCCGGACGTTAAAATACACCTATAAAAGTGGAGATTTAGTCGATCCTATACACGTTGGATTTTTCATGGGGAATCATTAGAGGAAGAGAATAACTCTGAAGAAGATGATGTTGAGGTACACGAAAGGCTAACTGATGATCCTGAATTTGCCGAGTTTTTTGAGTTTTTTGAGTTGAAAGTAGAGAAATTGAATGTTGGGTCTATAGATAATGAAGAGAATGATGATGAGTTGATTGCTTTTGAAGATGTAGGTGATGACACTAGTAATTGGGATGACCTTAACAACATGTATGAGAAGTTGTGTGAGTCTGAAGCACCTCTGTATCCTGGTTGTAAGTTCACAAAAATTTCGGCTGTGGTGAAGTTGTATAATATCAAGGGGGCAAATGGGGTGAGTGACACGTGTTTCACTAGTTTTTTAGCCTTGATAAAGGAGTTGCTTCCTGATGCTAATGTTCTACCTGTTAAGACATATGAGGCGAAAAAACTAATAAGAGGAGTGGGTATGAAATATGAAAAAATACATGCATGTCCAAATGATTGCATATTGTATCGGAAATTATATCAAAACTTAACCAATTTCCCTAAATGTTTGGAGTGGCGTTATAAGGATAAGGAAGGGATCCCGGCTAAGGTGTTGTGGTATTTTCCATTGATACCAAGAGTCATAAGGATTTATGCGAATCCCGATGATGCAAAAATGTTAACTTGGCATGAAACAGGAAGAATAAAAGATGGAAAGCTAAGACACCCGGCAGATGGTATGCAATGGAAATCGTTCGACGCTAAGTATCCCGAGTTCGGCAATGAACCTAGAAACTTACGTCTAGCGTTGTCCACTGATGGAATGAACCTACACGGAAACATGAGTAGTCAACATAGTACTTGGCCAGTAGTGTTGGCTATTTATAACTTACCTCCATATGTGTGCATGAAAAGAAAGTATTTGATGTTGTCGTTAATTTCCGGCCCTAAACAACCTGGAAATGATATAGATGTCTATTTGGAACCTCTTCTAGTTGATTTGCGAATGTTGTGGGATAGAAGTATTTGATGCATATAAGAACGAAACTTTCAATTTGAGAGCGATGTTATTGTGTACAATATCTGACTATCCGGCTTATGGCGACCTTTCTGGGCACACAGTTCATGGGAAAGAGGCTTGTCCATTGTGTGGGGAGGATATCAAGTCTGAATACTTAAAGTCTTCTCGTAACTATGTGTATATGGGAAATAGGAGGTTCTTGAATCATGACCATTGTTATCGCAAGATGCAGAAAGCATTCAATGGAAGACAAGAACTTCGTCAACCTCCTAGAATTTTGAGTGGGCATGAAGTTTATCAGAAAGTAAAGCATATCGAGATAGATTATGGGAAGAAGAGCGGCTCTAAATTGTCTGCTCGTGGGTATAAGAAAAGATCCATATTTTTGGATAAACTTTCATATTGGCCTGACCTGGAGGTCGGGCAATGCCTCGATTTCATGCACATTGAGAAAAATGTCTGTGATAATATTATCAATACCCTTATGAATGTTCCCGGTAAAACAAAGGATAACGCCGCAGCTAGGGAAGATATGAAAATGATGGGTATTAGGCTAGAGTTGGCACCACAGAAGAGAGGTAATCGTACATTTTTACCGTGACTTATACCCTTTCACGGAATGAGAAAAAAGAGTTTTGTGCATGCTTGAATGGAATTAAAGTGCCACATGGTTATTCGTCGAACATCAAAAGCCTAGTGTCGATGCAAGACCTAAAACTCACCGGGTTAAAGTCACATGATTGTCACACTTTGATGCAACAATTACCACCTGTGGCTATTCGTTCCATTTTACCTGAAAAGGTAAGATATGCTATAACTAGATTATGTCTCTTCTTCCAGTCCATATGCGAGAAAGTCAGCAATCCCGATGACGCGGATTCATTGCAGGACCTCGTTGTAACCTCTCTTTGTCAGTTGGAAATGTATTTTCCACCCTCTTTCTTCACTATCATGATTCATCTGACCATTCACTTGGTTAGGAAGATTTTGTACCTTGGGCCCGTGTACTTGAGATACCAGTATCCTTTCGAAAGATTGATGAAAGTCTACAAGGACTATACATCTAATCGGTATCGTCCGGAAGGTTATATTGCTGAACGCGCTATTTTAGACGAAGCTCTTTCATATTGTTACGCTCATCTCTCCCCTGAGGAGTTGATTGGCGTTCCTAAGAATCGTCATAGTGACTGGATGACCGGAAAAGGTATTAGGGGCCGGGTTGAAAAAATTGTGACACGTGAAATGTTGCATTTAGCACACACGTATGTGCTAAATAACGAAGATGAGGTGCAACCTTATATTCAACAAGACAAAGATGAGCTCAAATACGATCACCCAAACAAGACCGAGAAGTGGATTGCAAACGAGCATACGAAGACGTTTGGAGAGTGGTTTAGGAATATTGTCTTCGAGTATACGAATCAAACTGGTGATGACATCTCTCCAAGGTTACTATGTCTTGGTTTAGGTCCAAATTCTAGGGTCACCTTTCACAACAGTTTTGCCATTAATGGATATACGTTTTACTCCCGCGAGCAAGATAAGTTGAGCACAATGCAAAATAGTGGTGTGAGTTCTAAATTTGAGGCAATGCACTTTGCTACTTCAAAAGATAAAAAGCCTATTTGGGGAAAATGCCTTTATTATGGTGTTATTCAAGAAATATTGGTATTAGATTACATTGATTTCACAATGCCTTTGTTTCGATGTAACTGGGTTGATAACAACATCCATTGTGTCCGAAAGGATAAGATGGGATTTACGTTGGTCAATCTGGGTAAGGTTGGCAATAATAAGGATGATCCTTTCATATTGGCATCCCAAGCTAAACAAGTGTTCTACGTCACCGATCCTATGGATAAGAAGTGGTCTGTTGTACTGTCTATAAGGAGTAGAAGGAGTAGTCCATCCGATAATGGTGATGATTATCAGGATGTCGTTTTTGAGGGAATGGATCACTCTACCACTGTATCTTATTTCGACGATGTTGACACTAATCATGAGGACACTGAAAGCATCTATATGCGTGATGACCATTGTGAAGGTATTTGGGTTAACGAAAAAACTATGACATCCAAGAAACGTCCCCGATCCTGAGATGGTCTATAATGTAAGTTATTAGCTTTTATTTTTATTTTTATTTTTTAAATATATATATCTTCCTTTTAATTTTTTTTTTCTTTTTTTTTTAAATAACTATCTCCACTGAACAGATTTGCATTTACTAACTGCATATTTAATACAAACGTAGAGCACTGATACTCTCGACGCTACTTATACAACAGTACTGGAAATCTTACAAGACCACAGGGTTACACATTACCTTTATTTAAGTTGCCTTTTCATACAGACCCACGACACTACTTATGATAGGCGGATACAGACACACACAGTTTTACACTCAACAAATAACACACGACGTTGCTTGGAAGTTTCAGCCACGGACAAGGACATATTTTGTAGGGGTTTTAGGGGTACATTGCTTGGAAAACAGCCACAACCTGGTTGTAGGCATCGACGCCTTCTGACCTGGCCGACTTCTGCCCATCAAAGATGGTCGCATACGGCACTTGGACATAGTCCACGGTATTCTTCAGAAGCTCGGCATCCTCGTCTGTGGCTACCCAGAGGTATGGTTCGACTGTTGATCTATTCGGAGCATTCCAGTCGTTCCTGTCATGGCCTCTGAGTTGAAACATCATGTCAAGCTTAAATGTTGATTCCGCATGTGTAGGTGATGTTCCAAACTGAATGAGTAGACTCACTTTGAATCCCCGTGGCCCCCATTGTGGCTTAATTTTGCTGACCGAGTATCCCAGCTCAATAAGCTTATTCCTCAAAGGATTAAAGGTTTTGGCAGTAAATTTTCCATTGTCTATATCTGTGTGGCCTGGGGCATTCATCAAGACACAGTGATATGGACGACCAACATTTTGAGTCATTTTCAGACCATTAATTTGATGGTTTAATTTATTTGTGAGTTGTGGGGAGCTAATGGATACTGCGCTAATGGGATGCCGAGCTTCTGAATTTATAGCAAGTTTGAGATGTGTTGCTGGAGTGTATGTATGTTGTCTTTAGCTTTTGGTAGCTTTAGAAAGCCAATAGAAGCAATGGTCATTGTTAAAGATTCCCAAATTTGCATGGCATGGTAAATCCTGTAGATATGTAGTATATGCATGCTGGTGGTGTTGTCTTATTTTCTTGATCTTATTATTAGATGTGGATGTTGTTGTTGAAATTGCTGATTAAAGTTGTTATGCTGCTGTAATGTTACAGGTTTGGACTGTAATGCAATCACAGTAATTTTTAAAAAAAAAAAGTGTTAAACAATAACAACGGTTATATTGACATTACCCGTTGTAATTACTTTCAACAACGGTTATATTGACATTACCCGTTGTTATTACTTTCAACAACGGTTATATTGACATTACCCGTTGTTATTACTTTCAACAACGGCTATAGTACTTCTACCCGTTGTCATTGCTTTTTTTAGACATATTTCTGGCGCAAATTGGGTGAAAATATATTACAACGGGTATATTTTAACCGTTGTAATAAAGTTATGATAACGGTTGACTTTTATTGACCCGTTGTTATTAACAAATCACAACGGTTTTGTTTTAAGGACTCCTTGTTAATAGTTTGTCTTAATAAAAAACTAAATTACAAACACATACAGGGGTACAGCATACCACACAAACACGGCACAAACACACACAACATCAGTTCAACCGTTGGTATCCTGAGTTTATTCTCTCTCCCCCGCTTTCTACATTCTCGTTGCCGGCCGTCGCCCAGTTTCCGACGCCCAGATTCCGTTGCCTTCCCTTATCATCCTGCTCATTCTCTTTATCATCATCATCATCAGGTATGTTCACTTTTGTGTTTCGTCATTAGGGTTTTAAGATCATCCTTTTTGTTTTTCGTCTTCTTTGTTATCTTTATCATCCCGCATCATCTACTTCATTCCTCTTATTAGGGTTTTAGGATTTTAGAAGCTCAAACTGTTGTTTTAAATTTTCATTCCTCTTTAGGGTTTTAGATACTCTGCATGTCGTTGTTCATTTCCTATTCATTCATATTTAGGGTTTTAGGATTATCATTGGTGAAAAATGGAAAAGAAGTCAAAAGAATAATAAGCCTGGGGATAATAAGCCTGGTGAGAGGGGTGCTACGAAGTGCCCTGCAGCCCTTGCAGCAATAGCGGCTAAATAGCCTCTTAAAATAACATGGAACGCGAAGGGTTTCCCTATTGGTCCAAATGCGAAGGATTTATCCACTTGGATTGGATGTTGCACAAGACAGTTTGTGCCTATCCATTTAGATGAAATTAGGAATTTGAATCCAACATTGGCGTAGTTATTCTTGGATCGTATAAAGGAAGCCTTTGATATTGCCGAATGCTATGATAAGTATTTAATACAGAAGGCAGGGAGTGTCTTCAGGCAGTAGAAGTGTGACGTTGGTAAGTATTGGTTGTATGTGTACAAGGAGACGGGGGAGATGAGTAAGAGCCCACCGTCAAACAAGTGTCCCGCCATCACTCAGGAACAATGGGGTCTTTTCAAAGCGATTCGAACTAGTGAGAAGTTTGAGGTTAAATATCCTCGCCTTTTAATGATTTACCTATCATTTTTTTAATTAATGAGTTCTCTATAATCTTTTTATTATCTCATCTACTTGCACTTTTATATAATTTGAAGGCCGTTAGTAAAAGAAATCGTGCTAACATTTCATGCAAGAAGGGGAAATGGTATGGTTCTCGAGGCGGTTATAGATTGATAGAAGACCAACTCGTAAGTAGCATGCATCCCTCTGTTTATTTGATTTTTTTAATCACACTTGGACTTGATACACATTTATATATATATAACTGTTACCATGTTAATGTGTAGGTGGCAAAGGGAGTGACCGATTTGAATCGGCATGTAACTTATAAAGAAGGGCACACGCCTAAAAGATCCCGTCCGTGTGACAAATATGATCAGGAAGTGTTGGCCAACATAGTAAGTATTATTTTATTAAGACGAGTTTATTACTAACTTTATTATTTTAGTCACAAATATAATTTGAAGTTTATTTAATATATTATAGGAGAAGGTAATGAAGGAGGCAGAAGAAGGGAAATTCACTCCCAATGGTCGTGATGACGTTCTTGCTAGAGCGATCGGCCGACCCGAATATCCAGGTCGGTTGAGGGGCGTCCCGTTACAAGTTGGAGTCACGAAATATTATGGGACAACTGCCCCGAAAAAGCTAAGGCTGAGAAGGCTGACATGGTGCCATTTATTCTATAATTTTCATTTAAGTTCACATGTTATTGTTTTAAACAAATTGCTGAAACATTACATTCTTGGCACGCGGGTTCAGTTATTGGCATCCGTGATACTAAAGATGAATTCTGGAGGCAAGCCTTCCGAAGAAGTATTGAAGATGATGGAGGATGTCATTAAAGGGGATAAGGTACAACAGATTGGTCAAGAGGCCGAGAACACTACTACCTTCGCAATACATGAGAAGGAAGTATCGGTCAACGAGATTCAGAAAGATCAGTTACCTACTGCTTCTGAAATTGTAACAACTAAAGCCGATAAGGTAAATATATGACTTCCTTATTTTTCTTTTTTTTTTCTTTTTTTTGGTAAGATCAGGGGGTGTGTTTCCTGCCAGCTCTAATGCTATAACTTCTGACATCGTGCCATTGGTTAATTTTATTAGGTAAATGAGTCTGAAAAGGAGATGCAACTTGAGTTATCCGCCACAGCTGACAATAATCAGGGGATGCAACTTGAGAAGACGATCGATGGAAAAAACAAAGACATACATCCCCTTCAAATCGTTCACGAGTTTTTTCGGCAAGGTATGCATGAAGTCTTTAATTAGTGAAATTTATATGAATTCTATTAAATTTTGGGATATAACATATAATGTATGTGTATTCTTCAGGCCGTAAACAGGAAGGTAGTTATTCTTGCGGACCCTAAATCCGCGAAACCTGTGCGTGTTGGCCGGGGTCTCGTAGACTTTCCAACCAAATCAGCGAAAACTTTATTGGTTCATGGCGAAAAACTTTTGCCGAATCATAGAAAAGTGGAGATAACTCAAGTCTTAGAAGGCCATGAAAAATTTCAACTGCCCGTCCCAGTTCGTGATGACATTACCATTCTGGCAGATGCGGTTGGAAGTTTCATCCAATGGCCTGAATCTCACATCTTCCTGGCTCATTCGTCTCCGCCTCAACCGAAAACAGTTGGGGTTAGAAAAAATACCTTTATATGTTAAATTTTTATATGTTAAATTTTTATGTTATTTTTTTTTTGTAGGGAACAAAAAACACGGATAAGTCGGATACGCCTAAGTCCCCAGACATGCCAACTACCTCGTCGAAACAACAACTTGATGAGGTATTTATTTAACTTCTCCTTTTTTTTTAAAACCTCCCTTTATTTATATTTTTTCTGTATTTCTAAAAAGCATGGAAATTTTGTGTAGGGGACAAAAAAGACGGATAAGCCTAAGTCCCCAGACATACCTACTACTGCCTCATCATTGAAAGAGCAGGTTGATGAGGTATTTAGTTAAGTACTCTTTTATTTTTATTACTCCAACTAGGATATGTTACCTTTGGATTTTTTTTTTTTTTTTTTTTTTATCTACATGTATAGGCTGGTGGTAGTAGCACAAAAAGAGAAAAGCATTATTTCCCCGCACTGAAAGATGTTAGGAGTATAAACTCCACTAATTTTTCTGGGAGCGAATTCATGCTAAAAGTAAAAACGCTGATGATGAGGAAACTGTATTTGGAAGCTAGCCGTCGCATAGAAAACGAGCAATTGATAATTATTTCGCTCGATGAGGATATTTTAGGGATTGAGCGCGAAGCAATTCTGTCATGGGAGCTGCTAGCCATTTGGGCTGGCCTTGACGAGATTGATGTCCAACACCTATTTGTTTGGATGAAGTAAGTTTCTTAATAAATTATTTCATATTCTAATATTCTGACTAGATAGTGTTTTAAAAACTGGAATTAATACCGTAATAATGTAGGTTCTTGAAATCGAGAGTGATCCCCGAGAACAAGATTCTATGTGATCAATACGGATTCCTGTGCCCCTATATTTTATCTGTGCATATCGCGTTGATTCCGTACGAAGATCGGGTAGATTATATTGCTCGGGAATTGGCGACAAACAAAAAGCTCATATTTGCCCCTTATAATGAAATCGGGTAATAAACAAATTAATATTACGATTCCACCTACAATTGCATTTTCATAACTAATATATGTACAAAAATTAATAAAATAGAAAATAAGACAAATCAATGAGAGAAAAAACCCTAATGAGAGGAAAAACCCTAATGAGATGTTAATGCGCATTAATTTCGATCTTTGATCTGATTTTCAAGCTAATGGCTAGGAAATCAGTGCATCAGAAGCAGCGTGATATGACTTTAAGAGGACGTAGTATTCATGTAGCAGCAGAATCATCATCGCCTGGTGAAGAGATAGAGGAAACAAATGTTATAACAAACCCTAATGAACATCAAGCAGGCCCGGATGGTGAGAATGCAGTGAAGACCAAGAATATCAATGAAATAACAGGAATTCCTGAATTGGAAGTAGAAACTGAGGATGATGAAGAGGATGTGGAAGAAATAGAGGACGAGGAGGAAATAGTACAAGAAACGGTAGAACAGAGCAATGATATTCCAGATGAGGACCCTAAAACAGAGCATGAGGAATTGATGCAGCTTGAACAAGAGGATGTTGAGGAGGAAATTGAATATTGGAAGCAGGCTGTTGTGTGCTATATTCTAGGTGCAAATCCTCCATGGGAGGTGATTGAAGGATTTATTAGGAGAATTTGGACTAAATTCAATATTGATAAAATCTCTTTTATGCCAAATGGTGTGTTCCTGGTTCGTTTCAAATCAGTTAACATGAAGGACAAGGTTTTAAACTCGGGATATTATATGTTTGACAATAAACCTATGATTGTGAAGTCTTGGACAAGGGATTTAGAGATGAAAAAGGAGGAGGTAAGTTCGGTTCCTGCATGGATTCGAATGCATAATCTTCCTCTGAAATTTTGGGGCAAAGGACTGCCTAAAATAACCTCGGTGGTAGGCAAGTACATCAAGAGTGATGTTGCTACTGAGGAAAAAAACAAGGTTAGGCTATGCTAGAGTGATGGCAGTTCTTATGGTGGATCAGGAATTGCCTGAAAAGGTAAGATTCAAAGATGAGATTGGTAATGTGATTCAAATTGAGGTAGAATATGAATGGAGACCAGTTAAATGCAAAAAATGTATGGGAATGGGACATATGGAGGCAGATTGCAGGAAGAATGATCAAAAGAAGGGGCAGAAAACTCAGCTGGTTTGGAGACCTGTGGTGAAGAAAGCTTCTGTGCCTACTCCTGCCATTCCATCTGGGAGTTTACAAAACCCTATTCAGAATACAGAAGCTAGGCATATAACTCCAATTAAAAAACTTGTTCAGTTGCAGAGACATGATTACAGTGGTGGTGGATATAGCTCTGACTCATTTGGTGCACATTCATACAAGGAGGTGGTCTCATCCCCCCCCCCCCCCCCTAGAAGAAGTGGTGCTGAAAATGGTAATAGTCCTCAACCAAAAATTTCAAATGGATAAGATAGGTTTCTGGAATGTGAGAGGTATGAATAGAGTAGGAAAACAAAAAGCAATAAATTATTTCTTACAGAATAAAGACATTAGATTGTTTGGTCTTTTAGAAACAAAAATAAAGAGTAGGGTTCTGAAGAGAGTTGTAAATAGCTTCAATAATTGGTGCATATCGAATAATAATGGACACCACAATGGTGGGAGGATCTGGATTTTGTGGCAACCTCAAGCTGTGAAGGTACAATTCTTAGAGTATAATGCACAATTCATTCATATGAGGGTTGAATCTGTTGAGACTGGAAGCATTTTCTATATGACAATGGTCTATGCTTTCAACTCTATTACTGATAGGGCTCCTTTATGGGATCATTTAAGGAGAATTGCTAGTCAGGTCAGTGGTCCTTGGGCTATTGCTGGTGACTTTAATTGTGTATTATCTGCTGGAGAAAGGGTGGGAGGCAACACTCCCTCAGGTGAGATGGAGCCATTTAGGAATTGTGTTGCAGATTGTGGAGTCATTGACATTGATGCTACAGGGTCTCTTTTTACTTGGAATAACAAACAAAAACCTGAGGAGAGGATATATAGTAGGATTGATAGGTTCCTGGTTAATAAGGACTGGTGTGATCATCTCCCTGATCTTTATGCTCATTTTTTGCCTGAGGGACTCATGGATCATACTCCTTGTATTATTAGTAGCTCTAAAATTTCCCAAAGAAAACGCTGCTTTAAGTACTTCAACATGTGGGGAGAAGCAAAGGAGTTCTTGCATACTGTCAGAAGTAATTGGGATAAGGGGTTGATGGGTACTAGCATGTTCAGGCTAGTTAAAAATCTCAAACATTTGAAACCAGCTTTGAAACAGTTGAACAAAGAGGGATATAATGATATTGAGCATTCAACAAGCAGACTTCAGAGACAGGTTCATGATTTGCAGGAACAAATTGGAAAGAATCCCACTGATACTCAGTTGCTGGCTGCAGAATATGAGGCTTCTCAGGAGTTAAAAAAATTAAGTAGTGCCAGGGATAGCTTTTTAGCTCAAAAGGCTAAGCAATTCTGGATGAAAGAGGGAGACACAAACAGTGCCTACTTCCATGGCATTCTTAAAAAAAGAAGAAATGGGAATAGGGTGATCTTTATTGAGGATATGAAGGGCAATATGTGTGACAGTCCAGAGATGGTTCAGTCAGCATTCCTGGAGTATTATCAGCACCTTCTTGGGACTAATCAGACTACTACTAAAATACACAGGAAGATCATTGACCAAGGGCAAAGATGTAGGGATGAACACAAGCTTATTTTATTGAGACCTGTAACTGGGGAGGAGATTAGAGCTGCTGTATTCAGTATTCCTGATAACAAATCACCAGGACCTGATGGATACACAAGCAAATTCTTCAAGAATGCCTGGACTGAAATTGGAGGGGAGGTGATAAATGCTGTCCAGGATTTTTTCAGGACCAGACAGTTGCTGAAACAAGTGAATGCTACCAATGTGACCTTGATTCCCAAGGGTGATAGGCCCCAAACTGTGAATCAGTTTCGACCAATAGCCTGCTGCAATGTAGTATACAAGGTTATCTCCAAGCTTCTATGAGCAAGATTAGCTGAGGTGCTGCCTCTCATCATTGATCCTAATCAGGGAGCCTTTATACAAAATAGAAGCATCCAGGAGAATATCCTTATTTGCCAAGATCTTATTAGATGCTATGAAAGACCTAATGCTTCTCCTAGATGTCTTTTTAAAATAGATCTCCAGAAAGCATATGATACCATGGAGTGGTCCTTTGTTGAAAAATTACTTGAAGAACTAAGATTTCCAGTGGAGTTCCAGGAAATGTTGATGCAATGTATAACAACATCATCTTTTTCCTTATCTCTCAATGGGGAAATGTTTGGATATTTCCAGGGCAAGAGAGGCCTAAGGCAGGGAGACCCTCTTTCCCCTCTTATTTTCACTCTTTGCATGGAATATCTAACAAGAACTATCAAGTATGCTGCTGCTAAATTTGAGTTCAAATTTCACCCTATGTGCAAGCAAGTACAACTGGCCAACTTGATGTTTGCAGATGATGTGCTACTCTTTTGCCATGGGGATGCCAAGTCCATTATGCTGCTTCTTCAGTCTTACTCTACTTTTTCTAAAGCAACTGGACTAAAGATAAGTGTTGCAAAGTCCAATGCATATTTCATAGGGGTGCCTGATCAGCTCAAACATGATATACTGAGTGTTTCTGGTTTTGTAGAGGGTAAGCTACCTTTTAAATACCTTGGCATGCCAATTCAAACTACTAGATTGCAAAAACAAGACTGTGAGTGTCTAGTTGAGAAAATATGTAGTAGAATTCATGGTTATGGTGCAAAAAAGTTCTCTTATGCTGGGAGACTTGTGTTAGTAAAAGCTGTGTTGACTACTCTACACTCTTACTGGGCTTCACTGTTTGTCCTGCCAAAGGGAATAATTACAAAAGTGGAGGTTGTCTGCATAAACTTCCTATGGGATAATAGTGCTGACTATCATAGGGTTCCACTGGTGGCATGGGAAACAGTATGCAGGTCTAAAGCAGAGGGTGGGTTAGGGATCAAAAACTTGGAAATAATGAATAAGGCTTTGATAGGCAAACTGGTTAACTGGATAGCTGAGGATAAGGACACCATTTGGGTCAAATGGGTGAAGCACAATCATCTGAAAGGGGTGAACTGGTGGCAGTATCAACCTAGTGCTAATACAAGCTGGGTTTGGAGGAGAGTATGTAGGGTTAAACAGGACCTGGTTGCTGCCTATACCAATGGAGCATGGAATTTACAGGGGGTAGGTTTCACTACTGCCAGTTGTTATCAATGGCTTATGGGGACCCGTCCTAAGGTGAGTTGGGATGGGGTGGTATGAAATGAATGGGTGATCCCTAAACATCAATTTATGGGATGGCTCCTTGCTCATGGAGCTTTCAAAACCAAAGTTAAGTTGATCAGGTATGGGGTGGACATTGATGATAGCTGCTGGCTATGTGGACAGGCATCAGAAGATTTGGATCATCTTTTTTTTGGGTGTACTTACAGTTCCAGGGTAGTTCAGCAACTGCAACAGAAAACTGGGTTAATGCTACCAGTTGGCAATGTTCTGGACTGGTGTGTGCAGGATACGGGCACTAAGATGCAGAGAGGTGTGAGAGCAGGCTTGATTGTGGGAGCTATATATCACATATGGCATCATAGAAATAAATGCAGGAATGAGGGTGTTCTCCTAAGGCCACATAAGGTTGCTTCAAACATTGTTGATGATATGAGGTTGCGAGTCCACGGCAAAGACAGGCGAAAGCTTACTATCCTAGAACTAGATTGGCTTAAAGATGTTGGTCTTATGTAAATGGTTTTAGCTGTTTTGTACTCCATAAACTTTTATTTTTGATATATATATATAATACCTCTCACATTTCACCAAAAAAAAACTAATATATGTACTTGTTAATAATGATGATGTCTCTTGATGTAGGAGTCATTGGGTGCTAGCAGCCATCATGCCGACCAAGAAGAAAGTTTTTTGGTTAGACTCTTTGCATAGAGAACCAAACGAGACCTTTAAGGGCTTGATTATTAAGTAAGTTTATAATACTGATTTATTTATAATAACATTAAGTTTCAATTTTTATTTATAGCAAAAAGCTCATTTTTGCCCCAAAAATATGAGTTTCTGCCTCCTTTTTTTATATATAAAAAAAGGGCCTTTGAGAAGAAAAGAGCTAACGAGGATCAACCCACGAAAGATTCTGATGATGGCCCTACTTTTATTACGATAACAGGGGTACGTGCTCAAATACAATACCGTAAGTGCAAAAATCTGTCTTTAATAATAATACGTGCGCAAATACAATGCCTAAAGTGCAAGATTCTGATGTGGGCCTTCTCGTCTCTTCATTTTTTATGTAATAATAGGTCCCTCTCCAGCCGGATAGCATACAATGTGGATACTACGTTTGTCGGTTCATGTTGGAGGTTATTATGCGAAGATATATCCTTATTCCAGAAAAGTTTAGTAATTTAATAATGTGTTTATTACTTTTTTTTAAATTAGAGCTGATGTTATCTTGCTTGGTGTTATACCATGATGTTGCTATGCTGAATGATGTATGTTGTTACACTAATGAACAACACTAATGCTGCTGTCAATCAATAATGTCTTATCTTTGTTTTTTCCGCAGTATGTAATCAACGCGCCACAAGTAGTACCTGGGTACAAAAAGCACCAAATAGACGAGGTAAGGGACTTGTTGGGCAAATACGTCTTAGAACATTGCAATGAAGACTAAATGCATGATACTTAGAGCTTAGATCAGCATAGTAAATTTTTTGTTGAAGTTAGGGAATGTTCTTTGTAAATAGAGCTAGGGGGATGCACAGTTTTAGGAATATTAGTTCATGTAAAAGTGATCAAATTGTAAGTATATATGATGCTGCTGTTGTGGTTGAATTGAATCTATTGAGTTCTAATGAACCCAGCTGTGATTTATGCTGGTTCTGATATATGCTGCTGCTGATATATGCAGGATTTTGAATGGCATGAAATAAATTTAATTTTTAAAAAAATTACGAAAATGTAATAAAAACAGTTACTAAAACAAAAACAGTTGTATATACCTTTCACAAATACCCGCGCATAATATTCAACAACGGGTTTTAAAAAAAGAACTGTTTTAAATACCTTTCACAAATACCCGTGCATAATATTCAACAACAGGTTTTAAATGAAGAACTGTTGTTACTAACAATTTCAACAACGGTTATTTTACGTATACCCGTTGTTAAAAGTCTTCACAATTTCGGTGGGAAAGATACAACAACGGTTTTTTATATGATAACCGTTGTTATATCCTTCCCACCAAATTTTTTTCAAACTTTCCACAACGACTTACTCGCAACAACAACGGCTTTTAACCGTTGTGAATAATTTCCACAACGGTTTTAGTAAATAACCTAACCGTTGTAAATACCTTTTACAACGGCCGCTTTAACAACGTCCGCTTTTTGTTTTAACAACGGTTTTTACCCGTTGTTATAGCGTGTATCTGCAGTAGTGATTATACCGTATTATGTTATATCGTATGTCTTAGGCAAGGGGTCATCCGAAACCCTAGCTCTCTCGTATGTATAAATATATCGTTAACATGAATGAGAAAGATCGGAATTGTCCGTGCTATTCTATTGTTCTTAGCATGGTATCGAGCCTCTCAAAAATACAAAATTAATATCATCAACCCTAAATCCATCTTCGTCATGTTTGGCGATGATGCAAGTACCAAGATCAAGCCTTCCTCTCCTTTCTTTATAGGTCCCAAGGACAAACCTGGTGACAAAATTACGTCTATTCATCTCAAATTAAACAATTTTGATGATTGGGTTTATGACGTCAGTCAAGCCCTTCATGTTCGAAGGAAATTTGGCTTCGTCGACGGCACATATACTGAGCCGAAGCCCCTGTGTACCAAGGAGGATTGGGAGACAATTCAGAGTATGCTCATCTCTTGGTTGAATAATACTATCGATCCTGAGGTAAGTTCTTTGCTCTCTAAGTATGATAACGCTAAACGTTTGTGGGACTACCTTCACGAACGCTTTAACATTATCGATGGTCCGCGTATACAACAAATAAAGGCGAGCCTTCATGACTGCCGTCAAACTGAAAACATGACGGTTGCGGTTTATTACGGAAAATTGAGTCAGTTGTGGGACGAACCCGACAAACATGAACCGCTTATTTGTTGTCCATGTGGTAGTGATGTCGGTAAACAACATCTAGCTAGGCGTTAATCTGACCGTCTTCATCAATTTTTACTTGGTTTGCTTTCCAAGCAGTATGGTTCTTTACGGTCTGTTTTGTTGTCCCAAAGTCCCCTGCATACTATAAATCGGGCGTTCCATTTAATTGCTCAAGAGGAGCGGATGCGCGGTATTGACCTGTCCAAGGAAACCCCAACATAACTTGCTAGATTTGTCGTTCATACTGCTCCCCGTTCTTCCCCTTGTCCTTCCTCTACCCTCACTCGTACGGAAAGGCAGAATCTTGTGTTCTTTAATTGTACTCGCAAGGGCCATGACCGAAGCATGTGTTTTGATCTTATGGACGAACTTCCAGATTGGTGGTATGAATTGAAGGGTATTAATAAACCCACTCGTGGGGGTGCATCTCGAGGGGGGGGTGTAGGTGGTAGCACCAATAGTGGCAGGGGAGGCCACGGCCGCGGTGGTGGCAGGGGTACTCCTTCTACTTCTACTAGAGGGGAGAGCACTATGCAGCACAAAACTGAAAGCACGAATATCGTGCTTACTTCCACTGATGATGGTGAGTCATATGATGTTCCTGTAACTGTATATGGCGTATCTACTCATAATTTCTCCGGTAAGTGGCTTCTTGACACTGGTTGCTCGCATCACGTAACCGGTGATTACAATACTCTCCTCGACGTGTGCACGGTTCCCAGCCGTGAAGTCGGGCTGCCTGATGGCACCCTAGTTTATGTGTTCCAAGTGGGATGTATTGTCCTAACTCCAACTATTACTTTACATTCCGTGTTATTTGTTCCACAATTGCACTGTAATTTAATTTCTGTTTCTCAACTAAGTGATGTATTGGATTGTGAAGTTACGACTAATGCTACTATGTGTACCATTCAGGACCGGCGTACGAGAGCGGTGATTGGACTGGGTGATCGACATGACGGACTCTACTACCTGCGACAAGAGAAGCAAATTGTGACAGGCGCACTTTCTGTAGGATCATTTATTTCTCTATGGCATAATCGGCTGGGTCACCCATCTAATAAAGTCGTACATTTACTTCCATTTTTTTCTAGTAGAAAAGAAATATTAGCATCTCCGTGTGAAGTTTATCATCGTGCAAAACACGTTCCTTGTAGTTTCCCTTTAAGTAATAATAAGATTGACGAATTGTTTGCTTTAGTTCATTGTGATTTATGGGGTCCTTATACTCCTTCGGCTTCGTGCGGTGCTCGATATTTCTTGACAATTGTGGACGATTGTTCTTGAGCAGTTTGGATTTATTTTTTGAATAATAAAACCGATGTTTTTGCCAGGTTTATGCACTTTATTGCTCTAATTTTGCGCCAATTTCTGCTGTTATCAAAACTGTTCGTAGTGACAACGGAACGAAGTTCAATTCATGGAAACCGTATTTTGATGACAATGGTATCATCTTTCAATCATCTTGTGTTGGCACTCCTCAGCAAAACGGGCGTGTTGAACGCAAACACCAACATATTTTGAACGTTGCCCGTGCACTACGGTTTCAAGTCGGGTTCTCTCTTCGGTTTTGAGGTGAATGTGCTATGGCTGTGGCATATATTATCAATCGAACTCCTTCCATTTTACTAGGAGGTATTACTCCTTATGAAGTCTTGTTTAAATCACCTCCCGCATTTAACACCTTGCGTGTGTTTGGCTCTCTATGTTTTGCGCACAACCAGCGTGCCAAGGGTGATAAATTCGCAAGCCAAAACCGTTAATATGTGTTTATGGGTTATCCCTCCGTCAAGAAAGGGTGGAAATTATTTGACATGGACACTGAGGATTTTTTTGTGTCTCGTAATGTGGTGTTTTACGAAGATACATTCTCGTTCTTACGTCTCAGCCGGAGTCTGACCAGTCCCTCTCTTCTACTGATGATACAATTTATGTCTATTGGGACTATAATACCTCGGTTATTCCATCTGTTCGTCCCACTCCTACTGTTACGGCTACTGACGATGTGCGTTAGGGGCCTTCTACTGACCCATCTTCCACTGCAGATACTACTAAGGATGCTCCTTCGACCAGTGCCTCGGCTGGTGCCCCTGAGAACACTGTCGAGCCTGTGGTACTTGGTCGGAGTCATCGTACAAACACGCTTTCTTCTAATCTTCGTAATTATGTTATTGAAGTTAATCTTCCTGGTAGTAGTCCACTGTCACCCATGTCCAAGCTTCATCGTCTCTCTCAGGTACGCCATATCCCATTAGTAATTTTGTTCAATCTGATAAATTCACTTTGGCACATCGTAATGTTACAGCAGCAATTGCCGTTCATAAGAAACCGCGGTCCTTCAAAGAGGTCGTAGCTGATGAGGGATGGCGTGCTGCCATGGCATCGGAGATTCAGGCATTAATTGACAATAAGACATGGTCAGTAGAGCCTCTACCTCCTGGAAAGAAAGCACTTGGGAGTAAATGGCTTTACAAAATAAAATACAAGTCTGATTCCACAATTGAGCGCTTGAAAGCTCGATTGGTTGTCTTTCGAAGTCATCAAACTGAAGGAGTTGATTACGACGAGACATTTGCACCCGTTGCCAAAATGATTATAGTCCGTACTTTTCTAGCTGTTGCCGCTACTCAACATTGGCATTTACATCAGATAGATGTTCACAATGCCTTCTTACATGGAGATTTGGAGGAGGAGGTGTACATGCGCTTACCTCATGGTTTTACCTCTTCTACTCTAGGTATGGTTTGTCGCTTACATAAGTCCCTTTATGGCCTAAAACAGGGCCCTCGTTGTTGGTTCGCAAAGTTGGCCGTTGACAGGGCAGTCGTATACCTATCAAAAATAACCAACTGGCTCTAACTAATATAGTTAGGGAAGTCGGTCGATCTCCACAGGGAGATGGGAAAATGTCAGCTTTAACTTAGTTCGTCACGGTAACCAATTTGGGGGTTTTGATTTGGTTGTTCTAAACTAAAGAGAATAAGGCAAGAGAATAAATATTAAGCAAATAAGGAAGAAGCAGCTAAGACAGTCGGTTCACCATGATCATTCAGTCAAGCAATCTAGGTCTCAGGTCAATGCAAATATAGTCTATGGGGCAGTGAATATCTCCTTCCGGTCTCAATTCGCCCTAAAGCACAAATAGCTTAGCTTCCGCCCTCACTACAGTGCCCTAATATTCGCTACGAGTCTCACCCTTTCCAACCTTTCGGTCCAGGTCAAGGTTAACTAAGATTAAATACCTAATTGCGTCGACTCAATTAGATAGATATAATTAATTGTAGCGATTAACAACAAAGACTACACAAGCATAAAACCTAATACGGCGATTACTATTCCTTCATAATCATGGATTCCCTAGTCTTAGCAAGAGGGAATTAGCTACACATCATTATCGAATCAACAACAATAACATATAGATAATAGGAATTGAACATGATAATAATAAACAAGATGAATTCAAATAAGCAATCGCAGAAATAAGGGAAGAGAAAGAAGTATTAGCAATAAAATGAATTAAGAACAAGAATTAAGAATTAAAAGGGAAAAATAGTACCAATTACAAGTTCCGAATTCGAGCAATAGAATACGAAAGAGTAGAGTAAAAAGAAGCAGTGAGTAAAGATGATGTGAGGAAGAGTTACGCAGTCTACTCCTTAAAGCAGCACACGAATTCTCCCCCTAAACCTAATCCAAAAGCCTAATTACAAAAGCCTATACGAAAATAAGCGGAAAAACATAATTACAGGGTAAAACCACTCGATCGAGTGGAATAAAACCGCTCGATCGAGTAACTCCTTATAATGCCTTTTCGATCGAGTAATATTTATGCTCGATCGTGTGATCTTCCTAATATAAAGCATTCGATTGACTAGAAAAGATGGTCGATCAAGCTATTTTGGCACGTTAGGCACTATGACACCTTCCGAAATCAGCTCTCGCGTCTTCAAAGTGATAGATTCTAAGCTCCGATTCCTTGTTCTCCATAAATGTATGCAAATGGGACGAGTTTGGGCTCGATTTATCTTCTTTTTCGGTTTGAACCTGCAATTTACACAAGACAAACCAAAGTAGACTATTCGGGGGTATTTGTAGCTAGATGCTACGTAAAATAGTACAGAAATGCGTGTAAAAATGAGGTAAAAACCTTATATAAAACATACGCATCAAATCTCTCCAAACCAAATCTTTGCTTGTCCCCAAGCAAACTATGAATGCAACTAAGAATAAACAGTGGAACGGGACCAACGCATTAACTACAAATCGTCCGCCAAAACCAGTTTAATGCAACAACTAACAAAGTGACAAATGATGAGTGCAAACGAATTAAATCAATGTCTCAAACTTTACTGAACCATCGACCTTGCAATACTCAAAGATATCAGACTCTCACGGGTCGCTCATCACTCAAATTTAGGGACAGGGTGAGTATATATGTGAAAGATAGAAAGAAGTAAAGACACTCACCTAACTCGACCTATAAGAACATGTACGCAGTTAACATAAATAAAGTCTCTACAACCGTACATATGCATTCCAACCAAACTAATGACCAAGACACATGCCGAGGACTTATATTTGGGTAAGTGAGGTAATGGGTAAGAAGGGGCTAAGATAAATTTGGAAATCTAGATTTAATAGTCAAACTAGCAACACGGATCCAAATTATGAAACTGCATCCCAACTTCGTACTCAATATAACAATACAGAACGTTGCAAATTCGATGCACTCAACTCACAAAACACCATAAACTTGTCAACTCCCCATAAAATATAAATAAGACATGGGAGTGAAAATCATCTATACAATTTTTTTCATCTTTCGTATATGATTTTTCTTTCTTACTTTTCATTTTTCTTCTTCAATTCTTTTTTTTTTCATTTTCATTCATTTTTTTTCTTTTTCACAACATTTTATTTCTTTCCATTCCCTTCGATTCTTCCACCGACTTCTGAAATCAGATATATAACCAAAATGCAGTAAAGCATTCCAAACAGCTGCTCATCACTAGCTTCGCTAGGGTAGGCAAAATTATAGAATGTAGCTAATAGGACAAAAAGGCAATTTGGCTATGTGAGGCTCATGGGTAGAATGAAATAAAGGGAACTTCCTCTCCTAACATGTGACATCATCCACAGACCGAATGCATACAGGTATTAAGAAGACTAGACTCATGCTTATGCAAATTGATGTTACATGCCTTACAGAGAGTACTACTCACATCCTAAATGAAACCGGTCATGAATGTCACCAGTTTATAAAGCTCTAACCGCATAATGTATAGTAGCTTGCCAATATATGAGTCAAGTCTGTTCGTTCAAATAAGAGAGAAACAAAAACTCGTAGATTATGCGCATTATCATGCCGACTAAATGTCCAGAATATGCAAGGCAGAGGTAAAGATTCAATGTAGCGTCAAAGTTCAAATGTTCCGACTAAAATTTTAATTTTATGTGATTTTTTGAATTTAAGAACGACAATACATGCGGAAATAAATAAACGTGCAAGCGGGAATGCAAGAAAACATGCAGACACAGATATGGATGCATACCTCCCCAAACCAAACCGTACAATGCCCTCATTGTACCAAAAATAGGGAAAGGAATGCAAACTAAGGAGAAAGGGATAACTGGAGTCGGAATACTTATAAGACGTCATGAAGAGGGACCTCGCCAAACCGACCATGAACATGGGAGGTCATAGGTAGTCACACAGCAGCTCCACAGACGAAAACTAGCTGCTGGAGGACGAAACAGCTCGATCGAGTAACTTAGAATGGATTGATCGAGTGATTTGGTGTCAATAATACTCGATCGAGTGAATAAATTACTCGATCGAATGAACGTGATATTGCAGCTTGTCGATCGAGTAGAAATGTTACTCGATCGAGAGAAACTCTTGGCAAAAGTGCTCGATCGAGTTGAAAAACCTCTCGATCGAGTAACTGCACCTGCAAAACACGTATAAGAAGCATAGGAAATGTAGAGAAAGCATAGTTCAGCGTTTAAAGTTCAACAAAAATCTAAAGGCAAAGAAATAGTTCAACAAAAATACAATAAAACAGTCCAGGTTGCCTCCCGGAAAGCACAAGTTTATGAGGTCCCGCACAACCTTTCTGGCATCAATTAACTAGCGCGTCAAGCTCGTCGAAGTAAAAGACTTCAACACGATTGTCTGCTTTATTTGCTTCGTGATAATGCTTCACATATTGCCCATTCACCTTGAACCGATTTCCTTCGGGACCTTCTAGCTCGACGGATCCAAATTTAGTAACAGTTGTCACCGTATAAGGACCACTCCACCTGGACTTCAGCTTGCCAGGAAATAATCGCAGTCGGGCATTAAACAGCAACACCTTCTGCCCGACATGAAATTCCCGAGGTAGAATTCTTTTGTTATGCCATCTCTTCGTCTTTTCCTTGTAAATGCGCGAGCTATCATAGGC
Organism: Silene latifolia; assembly: GCF_048544455.1. Taxonomy (NCBI): domain Eukaryota; kingdom Viridiplantae; phylum Streptophyta; class Magnoliopsida; order Caryophyllales; family Caryophyllaceae; genus Silene; species Silene latifolia. The sequence continues at coordinate 29,427,148 of NC_133526.1, read as the reverse complement.
ATTAAGCCTAAACTCTTCCAATTCATCTAGCTGCAAAAGACGATTCTGACCACACAACTTAGGATCAAAGTTAAGCTCACGAATTGCCCACCAAGCCTTACATTCCAATTCAACAGGTAAATGACATGATTTCCCATAAACTAACCGATAAGGTGATGCACCGATCGGTGTCTTAAAGGCAGTTTTGTAGGCCCATAATGTGTCTTCCAATTTAAGACTCCAGTCTTTCCGTGATTTAGAAACTACCTTAGACAAGATCTCTTTAATCTCGTGATTAGAGACCTCAACCTGACCACTGGTTTGGGGATGATACCCCAAACCACGCCGGTGTTGAACACCAACCTTAGACAGAATGGAAGTTAGTTTCTTTTCTTTAAAGTGCATTCCCCCATCGCTAATGACGACCCCAGGGACGCCAAATCGGGGAAATATGACCTTTTTGAACATCTTAATCACGGTCTTAGCATCACAATAGGGTGAGGCAATTGCCTCAACCCACTTCGACACATAATCGACAACTACTAAAATGTACCTATTACCTTTACTAGACGGGAACGATCCTTGGAAATCAATGCCCCAGACATCGAAAACCTCAACCTCTAAGATACCATTTTGTGGCATCTCATGTCTCTTTGAAATGTTCCCTGATCGTTGGCAGGCATCACAAGCTGAAACAAAAGCCTTAGCATCAGCAAACAAAGAAGGCCAGTAAAAACCAGACTAAAGTACCTTAGCCACGGTGCGCGATGGACCGTGGTGACCACCATATGGAGAGGAGTTACAGCCTTCTAGGACTACTTTGGTCTCCCACTGCGGAATACACTGTCTGTAGAGACCGTCTGTACATTCCTTAAACAAATAAGGATCATCCCAGAAATACTGCTTAGCGTTATACAGAAAACGCTTCCTTTGCTGATGAGAAAGGTCAGGCGGCAACTTGCCACTGATAGCGTAATTAGCTATATCTGCATACCAAGGTTCTTGGTTAACAATAGAAGACAATACGGCAAATAAAGAATCATCAGGAAAAGACTCATCAATAGGTAAAGAATCTTCCCCCTCTTGTCGCGACAGATGATCAGCTACAACGTTCTCATCTCCTTTCTTATCTTTTATCTGCAAATCAAACTCCTGGAGAAAGAGTATCCATCTTAATAGCCGTGGTTTAGCCTCCTTCTTAGCAAGGAGGTGCCTCAGAGCTGCATGGTTAGTAAAAACAGTAACTTCTGACCCAATCAAATAAGAACGAAATTTCTCTAAGGCATAAACTACAGCTAGCAGCTCCTTTTCAGTGGTGGTGTACTTCACTTGAGCCTCATCCAGAGTTCGGCTCGCATAGTAGATTGCATTTAAAGCTTTATCTTTACTTTGGCCTAGCACCGCTCCTAATGCATAGTCACTGGCATCACACATTATCTCGAACGACAAATCCCAGTCGGGAGGCTGTATGATCGGCGCAGATACCAAAGCCTGCTTTAACCTATGAAAAGCAGAAAGACACTCGTCAGTAAATACAAAAGGAGCATCCTTAAGTAGCAGCTGTGTGAGTGGCTTAGCAATTTTTGAGAAATCCTTGATAAACCGGCAACAAAAGTCGGCGTGACCAAGGAAACTTCTCACTCCTTTAACATTAACAGGAGGAGGTAATTGCTGAATCTGAAAAAAACGAAAGTAATCGTAGTATTCATTCATTTCCAATGCTCAACGAGATACAACTATATATACAAGATACAAGTCAAGAATATATCAACTACATCCTAACAAATCTCTTAATAAGAGGAACTAAATAACTAGAAGATAATACTCTACCTAAATACAAGGCACAAGATATTATATGAAATATGGAAGATAATATACAAGATCATATAATATACTTTCTATATTCTCAATACTCCCCCTCAAGTTGGAGTGGCTGGCATAACAACTCATAACTTGGATTGTAGATAACGAAATGCATCCCCTGCCAAAGCCTTTGTGAAAAGATCGGCAATTTGTTCTTTACTCCGTACATGTAACGTTCTTATAGTGCCTTGTACGAGGTGATGACGAATGAGGTGACAATCGATCTCAATGTGCTTGGTTCGGTCATAGAACACCGGATTTTTCGCTATGTGTAAAGCCGCCTGATTGTCACAAAAGAGTGTCATAGGCTTAACATGATCAACTCCTAAAGACTTAAGGAATGATTTTACCCAAATTACTTCACTAGTGAGACCCGCCAATGCTCTATACTCGGCCTCCGCGGATGATTTGGCTACGGTGGTTTGCTTTTTAGCCTTCCACGAGATAGGCGAATTTCCTATAGCCACATAATAACCAGTAATGGAACGTCGGGATAAGGGACACTTTGCATAATCCGAATCCGAATAACCTCTAACTTGTAAATCACATTCTCGCTTAAGAATAATGCCTTTGTTAGGAGCTCCCTTAATGTATCTCACGGCACTTAACACAGCTTCAAAATGTTCTTGTCGTGGGGCATGAACAAATTAAGAAAGGATATGAACTACATAAATGAGGTCGGGTCTTGTAATAGTTAAGTAAATGAGCTTCCCAACCAGTCGCCTATACTTCATAGGGTCGTTCAAAAGGCGCCCTTTAGCTAGAGGTAAATTATGATTCGGTTGAATGGGGGTGTAAACTGGTCTTGCATTTTCCAATCCTGCTTCTTTGATGATAACAATAGCATATTTTCGTTGACGAAGAAATAATCCCTTTGATCCCGTTGCCACTTCAATCCCTAAGAAATACTTAAGCCTACCTAGATCTTTTATGCCAAAACTCCGGTCAAGGAACTGCTTTAGCCGTGTACTTGCCCCCTCATTGTTACTTACAACTATCATATCATCCACATAAACAAGAATGCCAAGAAAAACTCCATTTTTGTTGTAAGTAAAAAGAGAGTAATCGGCCAAAGATTGTTCAAAACCATACCTTGTCAAAGATGTCGTTAATTTTTCGAACCAATTCCTCGATGCTTGTTTGAGTCCATATAAGGATTTGTTGAGCTTACAAACCTTATTCGTTCCTTCTTTATCGAATCCCGGTGGCATCTTCATGTAAACTTCCTCACTCAAGTCTCCATGGAGGAAAGAATTATTCACATCTAGTTGGGCAATGGACCATCCCTTTGTCACGGCAACAGCCAGTAAGCATCGAACACTTGTCATTTTTTCTACCGGGGCAAAGGTTTCGTGATAGTCGACCCCTTCGATTTGAGTATAACCTTGAGCAACGAGCCGTGCTTTATATCTTTCTATGGTTCTATCCGCCTTATATTTTACTTTGTAGACCCATCGACATCCAATGGGTCGTTTGTCTTTTGGTAAATCAACTACAGACCACGTTCCATTCTTTTCAAGGGCCTCATATTCCCGCATCATAGCTTCTCTCCATTCTCGAACAGGTGGGGCTTTGATGTAGCTTTAAGGCTCGGTAATTTCATCGATCTTACTTAAATAGCACCTGTGATGGTTAGAAAAGCAATTCATAGCCACATAATTAATCAAAGGATAACGAGTACCTTTCTTTGTGGAATCCGATTGAGCCAAGGGAGCTTGCGTAACGGGGTCTATAATCCGAGTTGACTTGCAAATGTAATATTTCTTCCAATATGGCTCAATTTTCTCCCGTGCACCTCGTCCCATTGGGACTGCATTTTCTTCGACTTCTTGAGTCTCACTTGTCAGCTCTTGTTCACCCTCATTATCACTTATTGGATCCTCGACAACCTCCTATTCATGCAAATTTTCCTCCAAAATTCCTTCAACATTGATATTTGCATCGTCTATTGCTATTGGTTGCTCGACATTTTGTTCTAATTCACCCATGTTAATATCTCCAAAAGGAAACATATGTTCATAAAATGTTACATCTCGACTTTCAAAGATACGACGTCGTTTAAGGTCATATACTCACCATCCCTTCTTACTTGACGGGTATCCCACGAAAATGCAACGGGTTCCTCTTTCTTTAAATTTGTCTTTCGGTCTTTCTTTATTGTGAACATAGCATAAGCTACCAAAAACTCTTATATTATCAAGGTTGGGTCGATGGCCATAAAGAATCTCATATGGCGTTTGGCCGTGTAAGACATGGGTAGGCGTCCTATTTATTAAGTACGCAGCAGTCACAACGCACTCCCCCCAAAACTCGATAGGTAAGTTAGCTTGGAAGCGTAAAGCTCGGGCCTTTTCTAGTATATGTCTATGTTTCCGTTCCACTCTCCCATTTTGTTGAGATGTATCAACATTACTAGTTTGAAAAACAATTTCATGCTCAATATAATATTCTTTTAATGTTCCGGAGAGAAACTCCGTTCCATTATCGCTTTGGACAATTTTAACTTGTTTTTCAAATTGAGTCTTTACCATGTTGCAGAAATTAATCATTAATTGGTTTACCTCACCCCGATCCTTCATGAGATAGACCCAAACGGCTCTACTCTTGTCATCTATAATGGTGAGGAAAACTTTTGCTCCATTCAAACTTTTAACATAATAAGCACCCCATATATCACAATGTATAAGACCAAATAAAATGTTATTCCGCTTAGTATTCAACTTAAAAGAAGACCGTGTTTGTTTGGCACGACAACACGGATCATAAATATCCTTTGAATTCCAACTTAAATTAAAACCAATTAAACTATAAAAGGAGGGTAAGATACTACTCGAAGGATGGCCAAGTCTCTTGTGCCACAGTCTCGCATCCCCATGAGCATCAACCCGTGCTACTGTTTTATTTCGACTAGCTTTAAAGTAATAGACCCCGTCTTCATGCTCACCCCATCCAATCTTCATCCTCGTAGATAGGTTCTGTATAACGCAATGATCAGTATAAAAAGTGACTACGCAATTGTTTTCTTTAATGAGTTGTTGAACGGAGATTAAATCGCATGTTAAAGACGGAACAAAAAGAACATCTTTAAGAGTAAAATTATCACATAAAGTCACGGTTCCATGCTCATGAGCCATGATTTTCGAACCATTTGGTAGCCCTACAGTGGAGGGTTTTTTACTGTAGATATTTTCGAGTAATTCACGTCGACACGTCATATGGTGCGAGGCACCACTATCAAGAAGCCAACTGTCACAAGTTTTGTTATTCGTACCTGCTTGTTTACTGTTACCTTCGTTTTTCACCAAAAGAGTACGGAGTTGCGTTAACTCATCTAATGTCAGATTTCCATTACTCCCTTCATCAGCAACTCCAGCTGCATTCGCCCTCTGATGGCTACCACGGCCTCCTCAGCCTCTACCATGCCGTCCACGGCCACCGCGGCCTCTTCCCCTGCCTTGATTTCCCGGTTTATCCCAGCAATTTTCCTCTTTGTGCCATGGTTTTCCGCAATACCCGCAATGGAAAATTTCTGGTTCCTCTTTGTCGAAAGAGTTGTTATTCACCCGAGCACGAGCAGGAGCAGTTCCATCTGTGACTCTAGCCGCCATGGCCGCAGTTGCTTCAAGTACTTCTTCTTTTCCCTTTGTTACGGCTTTATGCCGTTCTTCTCTCAATACTAGGGCATAAGCCCTACTCAGCGAGGCAACTTCATCATCCATTAACAAGTTTGATCGGATGTGCCCATAAAGGCTTGTGTCTAGTCCCATAAGGAACTGATGTACCTTCTCCTCTTCACGTTCTTTGAGCATTTCATTAGCCGCTCCACAAGTGCACGGAGGCACTTTGCTATAACTTGCTAATTCATCCCATATGGTTTTCAAATTTGTGTAATATTGAACCACGGACTGATCTTTATTTTGCTTGCAGTCGCTTAATTCCTCCTTCAATTGATGCACTCTAGGGGCGTTTCCAGCAGCATACCGCTCCTTCAATTCCTTCCAAACTTCCATGATAGTACCCGTAAAACTGATACTAGCATGTAAATCTTCGTCAATCGAACATCTTATCCATGCCTTGAGCATGGCGTTGCACTGTTGCCACGCCACTGCTTCGAGGGACTCCTCTTGACCGTCAGGTGTGATAGGCTTCTTAACTTTGCCTTCGATAAACGCCAATTTGTTTTTCGCGTTAAGAGCATTTCTTACAGCATCGGCCCATAAATCATAATTCTCTCCATTAAACTTCTTGGGAGTTAATGATAAACTGGTGCTTTCATTTGGATGAAGATAAAGTGGAGATGATGGTGGAATGAATTCTACCTTGGGTATGCCGGATGCAGTTGGTCCCGTCATGGTTGAGGATTTTCCTATGGAAGATAAATTTTGTGTGTTTTTTTTGTATAGATGTCAGGATCAAAGAACCTGCTCAGATGCCATGAAGAAAACAAAAGTAATCATAGTATTCATTCATTGCCAATGCTCAACGAGATACCACCATATATACAAGATACAAGTCAAGAATTTATCAACTACATCCTAACAAATCTCTTAATAAGAGGAACTAAATAACTAGAAGATAATACTCTACCTAAATACAAGGCACAAGATATTATATGAAATGTGGAAGATAATATACAAGATCACTTCCACTTTTACTTTATCAACTTCTATTCCCCTATCAGAAACTAAGTGCCCTAAGACAACTCCCTCGTTGACCATGAAATGGCACTTCTCCCAGTTAAGCACGAGATTAACCTCAATGCAGCGCTGCAACACTTTATCAAGGTTAGATAGACAGTTAGAAAAATCACTCCCATAAACATTGAAATCGTCCATGAAAACTTCCATAATAGACTTGATATACTCTGAAAATATCCCCATCGTGCACCTTTGGAAGGTGGCAGGGGCATTACATAAACAAAAAGGCATCCTGCGATAAGCAAACACGCCTTGAGGACAAGTAAAAGTAGTCTTAGCTTGATCATCTGGGTGAATAGGGATCTGAAAGAACCTTGAATACCCGTCTAAATACCAGAAAAACTTATGAGAAGCTAACCTTTCTACCATCTGATCAATAAAGGGAAGGGGAAAGTGATCTTTCTTGGTGGCGGCATTCAGCTGTCTGTAATCTATACACATCCGCCAACTAGTCACTACTCTAGTGGGTATTAACTCATTTTTGTCATTCCTAACCACGGTAGTCCCTCCTTTCTTAGGGACCACCTGCACTGGACTCACCAACTTAGAATGACCAACAGAATAGATAATACTTGCGTCGAGCAGCTTCATTACCTCATCCATCACAACATCTTGCATCTTCTGATTCAGTTGGCGCTAACCCTGTCTGCAAGGTTTATGATCTTCCTCCAGCTCTATCCTATGCATACAAGTATCAGGACTAATCCCCTTGATATCGTCCAAGGAATAACCCAAAGCTTTCCTGTTTTTCTTAAGCACAGCTAACAAGGAAGTCAACTGATCATTATCAATCTTAGCACTAACAATGACTGGATATTGCTCAGTATCATCTAAGAAAACATATTTTAGATGAGAGGGAAGAGGCTTACGCTCACGTACCTTTACCTCAATGGAGCAAAGGGTACTGATCATCTGTTCCACTTGCTCTCCCTCAGCGTCGGTGAGTTCACGCTCATCTAAATCATCTTTAAGCAAATCCAACACAGCGTCATCGTCATCTGGGTTATCTGCACACTCATCCAAAAGCATAAGAGCCTCTAGTGGGTCCTTTATAAAAGAACCCGACCAGAAGTCATAAATAGACTCGTCAATAATATCAACAGAATAACATGTGTCCTCTATCATTGGCCGAGCCAAAGTGCTAGGCAGACTGAAAGTGATCGCGTCATCCCCTACTGCAAGAGTCAAACGCCCTTGTTTGACATCAATAATGGCCCCAGATGTACAAAGGAACGATCTTCCTAATATAATTGGGGTCCGGGTGTCCTCAGCTATGTTTAGAACAATAAAATCTACTGGTATAAAGAGCATGCCTATTTTCACAGGCACGTCCTCTAAGACACCCAAGGGTCGCCTAACAGATCTATCAGCCATCTGTAGGGTAATGTTATTCAATTTAAGGTGACCTATATTCAATTTCTTGCAGATAGATAGGGGCATGACACTGACACTGGCTCCTAAATCACAAAGAGCCTTATCAATTACCTCATTGCCTATAATACAGGTAGTAGAGAAGCTACCCGGGTCCTTCATTTTAGGTGGAGCCTTATTTAAAAGTAAATTACTAGACTCTTCCAAAAATGAAACGGTCTCAAATTCACTTAGCTCTCTCTTACGCGTCACAATATCTTTCATGAATTTAGCGTAAGTAGGTACCTCGGTAATAAGTTCGGAAAAAGGAAAAGTTACCTGGAGGTTCTTGACAACGTCCACAAACTTACCGTACTGTCGCTCAACTTTTGCGTCCTTCAGACGACCTGGAAAGGGTACTCTGGTAGCAATGAGTGGACCCGCGACTTTCTCTTTACCTTTATCAGCACGTGACGTCTTCACAGCAGGGGAAGATGACACGGTAGCGGAATTGGATGTCAAAATAGGATCTCCGCTGGTTCTGGCACTCGATCGAGCACTTTCCTCACTCGATCGAGTGAATTTATCTTGAGAACTACTCGATCGAGTTGTTTAAACCACTCGATCGAGCTCTTGTATTTCAGGCTCACTCGATCGACCACAATTTTCACTCGATCGAGTGACTTCTTCTGCCAGATCACTCGATCGAGAGGAATATATTCTCGATCGACCATCTTTCATTTGGGCACCTCTCGATCGAGTAAGATTTTTACTCGATCAATCATCTGGATTGGATATTTCACTCGATCGAGTAGTATTTTCACTCGATCGAGTGCCTGGACAATATACAACAGGGATATCGTCCGTAAACTCGTCCAGCTCTTCTTCTGGGGCATTATCAGCTGTCACAACCCCGTCTTTTGGCATTTTTGGCCCCTCATAAGCACGGCCATTTCGGAGATTGATGGCGTTGACTGGGTCGCGCATCGGTGGATGGTTAGCTTGGTCTTTCGCGAGTGTTAACTGCGCGACTTGTTCTCTTAACTCCACGATAATGGTATCATCCTTGTTGCATTTCTCCCCAAACTGTTGTGTTAAGTTCAAAACCAAGGATTTCAGTTCGGCAATCTCCCCATTTGTAGAAGGGGGGTCTCTCTGCGGCATTGGCGTAGAAGGAGTAGAAACATTTGCCATTTCTTCATATAATTGAGAAAAAGGAACTCCTTGCTTGTATTTCTGATCAGCAATGACGCGCTCTATTCTCGCCATACAACCAATGGGGTCATGCCCCTCCATGCCGCATCTACCGCATATCTCCACATGCTCAGTAATCGCACAAACTTGCGCATGCTCACCCATAGCCTCCGTAATCTCCACATTACCTAGACTTTTGCTAGGACTCTCCACTTCAGCTGTTACCAACTCGTTAACGTGCCCACTTCGTTGGGGATTTCCATATTCGGCAACATGGATGACCATCTCCTCAATAAGACGCCACCCTTGATCATCCTCCACGTTTTTTGTGAATCTCCCCTTAGCTACACTATCAAAGATAGCTCTCTGGTTTCGATATAACCCGTTGTAGAATTGGGTACATATGAACCAGCGCTTGAAACCGTGATGAGGCACAGAACGGACGAGCTTCTTGAACCTAGTCCAAGCCCCATTCAAGTCTTCGGTGGGCAATTGCTCAAATGAAGTAATCTGAGCTTTCAACGCATTAGTGCGCTGTGGCGGAAAATATCGCCTGTAAAAGACCAAGCCAAGGGAATTTCAGTCAGTTATACCGGCTGCTTCCTTGTCTAAATCCCTCAACCATTCCCGAGCATCATCAGCTAAAGAGAAGGGAAAGACAACTCCCTTCACTCTATCTTGTGTCACCCCAGCAGCAAGAGGAATGGTAGAGCAATACTCTGTAAGTAACTCTATGTGCCTACACGGATCTTCTTCAGGTACCCCCATGAAGAGATTTCTCTCGACCAGCTGTATGTAGGATGGGTGGATTCCAAAAGTTCCTGATTCAGTAGTGGGTAGTAATAAACCTTTTGGAAGGGAATCCACGTTAGGCTCTGAATGGTTGGCTATATTCGGCATCCTGGCAGATAGAATTTACAGACTGGAGCAGGTATGACAATGTTCTCTTTCTAGAACAGATATCCTGCAAACTAATCAAAAACTTTGCAAAAATGAGATCAGTCTCAAGGAATAAATTCCTTGAGATGAAAGACAAACTTAAATAAAGCAACAAAATTACGCCACCTCCCCGGCAGCGGCGCCAAAATTTGACAGGGCAGTCGTATACCTATCAAAAATATCCAACTGGCTCTAACTAATATAGCTAGGGAAGTCGGGTCGATCTCCACAGGGAGATGGGAAAATGTCAGCTTTAACTAAGTTCGTCACGGTAACCAATTTGGGGGGTTTTGATTTGGTTGTTCTAAACTAAAGAGAAAAAGGCAAGAGAATAAAGATTAAGCAAATAAGGAAGAAGCAGCTAAGACAGTCGGTTCATCATGATCATTCAGTCAAGCAATCTAGGTCTTAGGTCAATGCAATATAGTCTATAGGGCAGTGAATATCTCCTTCCGGTCTCAATTCGCCCTAAAGCACAAATAGCTTAGCTTCCGCCCTCACTACAGTGCCTTAATGTTCGCTACGAGTCTCACCCTTTCCAACCTTTCGGTCCAGGTCAAGGTTTACTAAGATTAAATGCCTAATTGTGTCGACTCAATTAGATAGATATAATTAATTGTAGCGATTAACAACAAAGACTACACAAGCATAAAACCTAATACGGCGATTACTATTCCTTCATAATCATGGATTCCCTAGTCTTAGCAAGAGGGAATTAGCTACACATCATTATCGAATCAACAACAATAACATATAGATAATAGGAATTGAACATGATAATAATAAACAAGATGAATTCAAATAAGCAATCGCAGAAATAAGGGAAGAGAAAGAAGTATTAGCAATAAAATGAATTAAGAACAAGAATTAAGAATTAAAAGGGAAAAATAGTACCGATTACAAGTTCCGAATTCGAGCAATAGAATAGGAAAGAGTAGAGTAAAAAGAAGCAGTGAGTAAAGATGATGTGAGGAAGAGTTACGCAGTCTACTCCTTAAAGCAGCACACGAATTCTCCCCCTAAACCTAATCCAAAAGCCTAATTACAAAAGCCCATACGAAAATAAGCGGAAAAACATAATTACAGGGTAAAACCACTCGATCGAGTGGAATAAAACCGCTCGATCGAGTAACTCCTTATAATGCCTTCTCGATCGAGTAATATTTATGCTCGATCGTGTGATCTTCCTGATATAAAGCATTCGATCGACTAGAAAAGATGGTCAATCGAGCTATTTTGGCACGTTAGGCACTATGACACCTTCCGAAATCAGCTCACGCGTCTTCAAAGTGGATAGATTCTAAGCTCCGATTCCTTGTTCTCCATAAATGTATGCAAATGGGACGAGTTTGGGCTCGATTTATCTTCTTTTTTGGTTTGAACCTGCAATTTACACAAGACAAACCAAAGTAGACTATTCGGGGGTATTTGTAGCTAGATGCTATGTAAAATAGTACAGAAATGCGTGTAAAAATGAGGTAAAAACCTTATATAAAACATACGCATCAGCCGTCGCCTTGAAGAATTATGGCTTTGTGCAAAGTCTGTCAGATTACTCTTTGTTTACCTTTGCTAAGTATCGTGTTTGTCTCAATATTCTCATCTATGTGGATGACTTGGTTATTGCGGGGAATAATCCTACTGCTATTTCTATCTTTAAAACTTATCTCAATTCCTGCTTTCGTATGAAAGACCTAGGTACATTGAAATATTTTCTGGGCTTGGAAGTCGCTCGACATTCGGATGGTATCTTCTTATGTCAGCAGAAATATGCCTTGGACGTTGTTTCTGTGATGGGCTATTTGGGATCTAAGGCGTCAAAAACACCCATGGAACAGAACCATCGGCTTGGCTGCACTACCAGTGCTTTGTTATCGGATCCTGAGCGGTATCGTCGTCTTCTTGGTCGACTTGTATATTTAGCTGTGACTCGTTCTAACCTCACATATGCGGTCCACATATTGTCTCAATATATACACTCACCTCGAGAAAGTCACTGGGACGCGGCTCTGCGAGTTGTACGTTATTTGAAGGGCACACTTGGTTAGGGTCTCCTGCTACGCTCTTATGTTGCTCTAACTCTCTCCGGGTGGTGTGATTCCGACTGGGGTACATGCCCTGATTCTCGTCGTTCTCTTACGGGTTGGCTTGTGTTCCTGGGCTCCTCTCCAGTATCCTGGAAGACTAAAAAGCAACCTATTATTTCTGTTTCGTCTGCTGAGGCGGAATATCGCTCCTTGGCAGCCCTCACTTGTGAGATCAAGTGGATGGTTGGTTTGTTACATTGTCTCGGTGTGGATCATTCTACGCCTGTTCCTGTTTCGTGTGACAGTCAATCCGCCCTGCATATTGCCCAGAATCCGGTATTTCATTAGCGCACTATGCACATTGAGATTGATTGCCACTTTGTTCGTGATGCTATTAAAGAAGGCTTCATTGCTCCTTCCTATGTTCGTACTGGTGATCAATTAGCTGATATACTTACAAAGGCTCTTGGTGTGGCTCAGTTTGTGTATTTGTTAAGCAAGATGGGCATTTGTGATCAGTATGCTCCCTCTTGAGGGGGGTAACAGAGGCCCATATCGTATTATTATACTATATTATGTTATATCGTATGTCTTGGGCAAGGGGCCATCCGAAACCCTAGCTCTCTCGTATGTATAAATATATCGTTAACATGAATGAGAAAGATCGGAATTGTCTGTGCTATTCTATTGTTCTTAGTAATTAGCTATCTCATTTGACAATTTAGCTCAGATAATAATACTGCTCTATTCATCACAATGAGTTTAAAATCAGTAGTTATAATAAATGGGTATAATTTCATTTATAGACGAATTGTTACGTAAGTTCAAATCCCGTTGATTTTAAAATTATAGTTATATTATTACACAAAAATATTTCTTTTAATTTATTATCACGACTTACTGTGTGCATGCACGTGCGATTGTACCTCTTGGCACATCAATACTATATATTAAATCCAAAAACCAAGGGATTTCAATGTAATTAAAGAAAATTATACAAATTAATTATACTATATAGTTTTAAATCAATACCACCGTGTGATGGACCCGATTAAGGGATCTCAATGCAAATATTATATAGTTTGGGTTAAAATTAAATTATATAGAAGCTTGGTAATTTTCCTAAACATTTGTAAGAGACTAAAACATGGTCAATTTCCTTAAAATAAAATAATTAATTAAGATGGTCAATTTACTTAAAATAAAATAATTAATTAAGATTGTCAATTTCAAGGAGACTAAAAGAAAGAAGATGCTTGGTAATTTTCTTAAATATTTATAGAAGACTATAAGAAGGTCAATTTCCTTAAAATAAAATAATTAATTAGTATAAACATGCACACTTATGGTATTAATTATTATCATCATAAAATTATATATTAAATCTAAAATCTATTCAATTTTATTAAACTTTATAGTTTATTAGATGTATAGAGATGTTAATTATTTAACATAAAAAAATATAATAAGTAGGTTATAAATAATTCAAGTTAGATTCCATAATATATAATATCGCATAATTCTTTCGATTTGATTTAATGCATATATGAAATATATTTATATAAATATATAATCCTCTTAAAATTGCATGTCTAAGTAGTAAAAGTAATTTCGTCAGTAAAGAAAATAATTGTAGTAACATTGGATATAGTTATATGATAGTAATCACTCATTTGAATTGTAAAAGTAACAATATTATCAGCGAGATTAGTGAAAGTGGTAGAAACAACAACGGGAGTAGTGAAATAATCAATATTAATGCGGCAATAGTGAAAGTAACAATAATTACGGCGGAAATAGTGAAATTATCAATATTAATGCAGGAGTAGTGACAGTAACAATAATTATGGCGGGAGTAGTGAAATTATCAATATTAATGCGGCAGTAGTGACAGTAACCATAATTACGGTGGGAGTAGTGAAAGTAATAATGATTACGGGCAAGTAGTGAAATGTTATTACTATTATTTCATTAATAAGAGTAAAATATTAATAGCGGGAGTAGTGAAATTTGTCTCAAAATTTATTTCATCGTAATTTTAGGATCTGTCATAGAAAAATAAATTTATGATAAATTTATGGGTTATGCAACTTTAAGTAATTTTACTTAATGAAAAAAAATTAATGGTAAGTAGAGGTAGCTTGGGCGAAGCCGGGCACCAATACTAGTCTATATATCTATATAAAAGAGAGTTTTTTTGAGCGATTCTAGAGCGTCCACATCATCAAAAATTAATTTAGGAAAGTTTAATAAATAATAATTTTCACATAAAAAATAAAGTGGAGAATCTTTTAATTATTATAATATCCATATTTCCTATTTTATATTCATGAGAAGTTTCTAATTTTTATATAAAAACTTTGACATTTCATTTGGCAAAAAAATGTTGTTATAAAAATTATGAAGATAATATAATTAGATTCGTGGTAAAAAATGCTTTCATTAGAGTATAGTCTATATATCTATATAAAAGAGAGTTTTTTCGAGCGATTCTAGAGCGTCCACATCATCAAAAATTAATTTAGGAAAGTTTAATAAATAATAATTTTCACATAAAAAATAAAGTGGAGAATCTTTTAATTATTATAATATCCATATTTCCTATTTTATATTCATGAGAAGTTTCTAATTTTTATATAAAAACTTTGACATTTCATTTGGCAAAAAAATGTTGTTATAAAAATTATGAAGATAATATAATTAGATTCGTGGTAAAAAATGCTTTCATTAGAGTATAGATTTCATATCATTTGCACATATAAATATTAAAGAAGGTGTACTTCTTTTAATAACATTGAAAAACAATGTTAGTGTGGTGATTATAATACGTATAAATTATATAATTGTCCCACATCGAAAGATTAACATAAGGTGGGTGATCCTATGGTTATAAATAGGAGTCATCATTGAAACCTATATACCAACCAAAAACCTTTTGAGTCTCTTAAATATTGTTTTGGAGAGCTCTTAAGAATTTATATCATTATTTTCACAATATGATATATACATATTTTTTCTATATTATGTACTCCCTCCATTCAAGATCAAATACAATATTTTCGTGTACACACTTGCCAAAATGTTGTTATAAAAATTATGAAGATAATATAATTAGATTCGTGGTAAAAAATGTTTTCATTAGAGTATAGATTTCATATCATTTGCACATATAAATATTAAAGAAGGTGTACTTCTTTTAATAACATTGAAAAAACAATGTTAGTGTGGTGATTATAATACGTATAAATTATATAATTGTCCCACATCGAAAGATTAACATAAGGTGGGTGATCCTATGATTATAAATAGGAGTCATCATTGAAGCCTATATACCAACCAAAAACCTTTTGAGTCTCTTAAATATTGTTTTGGAGAGCTTTTAAGAATTTATATCATTATTTTCACAATATGATATATACATATTTTTTCTATATTATGTACTCCCTCCATTCAAGATCAAATACAATATTTTCGTGTACACACTTGCCAAGACACAAATTACAACGTAAATATTTTTAAGTTTACATTATAAAAAATTTAAAAATTTGATATTCTCATTGTACTTTATAGGTGAATCAAATAAGATATCACATGACCATATCTTTTCTTACATATTGCAAGAAATCGTAAAGATTCTATTCGTTCATGAATAGTGTAAAAAAAAAGAATGTTGTATTTGGTCTTGAATCGAAGGAGTATAGTATTTGCTCATTATTATTAACCTGGGTTAGATGTCGAATTATGTGCGAAAAAGATGGTGTATTTCTAAGTATGTTATTTGTCCCACATTGAAAAATATGTTGGTGTGGTGAATATATTATGTATAAATAATAGAATTGTCCCACATCGAAAGTTTAGCATAAGTTGGTTGATCATATGATTATAAATAAACGGCATCCTTAGAACCTAAATACCAACCCAAAACTTTCCGAGTCTCCTTGGAGAGCTCTTAAGAGTTTATATCATTATCTCCACGATATGATATATATATTTTTTACATTATGTCCAAGTGATTTTTATAAGTTTTATATAAAAACTTGGGTTTTTTGTCAGAAGGTACCTAACATTTAGGTCACTTTGCACGGAGGTACCTAACATTATTTTTTTTGCCCAAAAGTACCTAAAGTTTGTATATTGTTTGTTAACAAGTATCAACTAACGTTTTCCGTAAAAAAAAAGTCAAATTTGAGATTTGACTTGACGATGAAAATGTTTTATTTAGTTTTCTCCCTAATTCCTTTCCTTAAAACGGATAATCTCATAATTTAACTCATTTTCCACCTCTACACCAACTCCCAACCTCACCATTTTCTCTTAAAAGGTCTAGTTAAAGTTGGTGAATTATAAATGTAAAGTGCTTATTAATTGTAATTATAGGATTTTAATTTAAAAAATCATGTTTTATGGTTAAGTCAAGACGAAATCTAGACATTTTTGACGAAAAAAGTCAGTTGGTACTTGTTAACAAATAAAACATAAACTTTAGGTACTTTAGGGCAAAAAAAATAATGTTAGGTGCCTGTGCACAAAGTGACCTAAATGTTAGGTACCTTTTGACAAAAAATCATAAAAACTTATACATCTCATTTAGCAAAAAAGTAACATAATTTATTTATTTTTGAAAAATTATATAACTACATTCGTGGTAAATAAATGCTAGCATTAGAATATAGTATCATTCAGAGTATTATTTGCACATATTTTAATTACGATAATAAGTTAAAAAAAATGTACTATACGAATATTAATAAATAGTATAATATTTGCTTATTATTATTATTATTAAATTGGGTTAGATGTCGAATTAGGTGCGAAAAAGATGGTGTATTTCTAAGTATATTGTTTGTCCCACATTGAAAAATAATGTAGGTGTGATAAATACACTACATATAAATAGTTGAATTGTCCCACATTAGAAGGTTATCATGAGGTGTGGTATCACATAATTATAAATATGAGTCATATTTGAAACATATATAAGGGGTATCAACCCAAAATCTTTTGAATTGCTTAAAAATTATCTTAGATAGTTCTTATAAGAGTTTGTATTAAGAACAAACCTTAATTACAACAATACCATACACATATTAATCACGTAGATATTTATAAAAGCGATTATATATTACTATATTAATGATATTATAATATTTATTTTAAGACATCGATAGTATAATAACTTTATTTAAGACAAAATCAATAATTAAAAAATAAAATGGGTGCTAAATATACATAATTTTTTTTGTGTCATATAATGATAATCTCTGCACTAAAATAGAAAATTTATGAATTATAATACAATCAAGTGTTGCATAAAAAGATCTTGAATCCACAAACAAATCAATAAAGAGCTTTTTTTACTTTGATAAATAGTACTCCATCCGTCCCGGTCATTTGTTGTCCTTTGGTTTTGGCACAAAGACCAAGGAAAGGGGGAGGGGGTCCATTACAAAATGACAAGTGGAATAAATTGGGTGTGAATGATCAAATTACTCATCAAAATCATTCTTAAAATAGAAAGGACAACAAATGACTGAGACACCCCAAAATGGAAAAGGATAACAAATGACCGGGACAGAGAGAATAGAATTAAATCTTTTTAACTTTTAAATATAGGTAATTATTATGCCTCATTAGATTTGACTATTTGAGTAACTAAAATACATCATAATTTTTAAACATTAATCAAAATCGCACTAGAAAAAGGAAATATTATGCATTTGTCTATACATTTTATTGCTCCCTCATTTACATCTTAAAAGTCGTGTTAGGAAAAAAATGTAATTTAAATCATATCATTTGTACATATTTTAATTATGACAAAAAATGGAAAAAAAAACTTACGAATGTCAATAGATAGTATAATATTTTCTCATTATTAAATCGGGTTGGATATCGAAATAGGTGCAAAAAAGACGATGTACTTTTTCGTGTGTTATTTGTCCCACATTGAAAAATAATGTAGGTGCGGTAAATATACTACATATAAATAGTTGAATTGTCCCACATCAGAAAAAATTATTATAGGGGGGGTGATCTTAAAAAATAATTTAGGAAAGTATCATAAATAATATTTTTTGATGTAAAAATAAAGTGGAGAATCTTTTAATTATTATAATATTTATTTCTTATATTATATTCAAGTGATGTTTCTAATTTTTATATAAAAAATTTTACATTTCATTTGGCAAAAAAATATCGTTAAGAAAATTATGAAAATAACATAATTTGATTCGTGGTAAAAATGATATCATTAACGTATAGATTTCATATAATTTGTACATATATAAAATTGTGTACTTCTTAGTATGTTATATGTCCCACATCGAAAGATTAGCATAAGATGTAATGGTCTTATGATTATAAGTATGATGTTTTGGGTCTCTTAAATAAGATGTTTTGACTTTTGATCATATCTAAATAAATGATTAGACATAAGAATATTAAGATCTTATAACCAATTTTTTTTACTAAGTTAATTATCCCGTTGCAACGCACGGGCATCCAAACTAGTATGTTACTATATGATAAAACATTCAAACTTAACCAGTTATTTTGATCGTGCTTGATTCACAATATATAGATCAAATCTCATTAACATTGAAATCATAGTTACAAATTTCTTATATGAAAAAAAAAAAAGAAATATTCTTCTTATTAAGATATTAAAATATTGATTGGAGTTTAACCAGAATTTTAAGGTGATGACTGAGAGTCAACCAATAATTTTATGTTCTAACACATTGATTTATAATCGTAACTTATGGTCGTGTGTATTGACGTATAATTGTACCTCTAAGTACATAGATATATGGGAAGGCATTCAAACTTAAACCAGATATCTTGAGCTCGACCGACGGTTCAAATCAAACGGCGAAAAAAATAAGTTGGCACCCTTGTTAAATCTTAAGGAGACATGGATTAGAGATAAGATTTCTGTTCTTCTTTTGCTTGATGTTTTTGTTTTTATTTTCTACAATGAAATCATTGTGAAAACGATTACGAAGTACTTTCTAAATTCTAAGACAGCAAAACGTCTTGCTTGTGACGGACACTATTCGTCATAAGCTTGTGACGGATAGTGTTCCTCTCACAATAAGGCAAGTGAGAGAGCAAGTTGGGGGAAAATGGAGCACCCCATAGATAGTGTCACTTGCATATTGTAAGAGGAGCATTATCCGTCTTCAGCTTGTGACGGATAGTGCCCGTCTTCAATGAGATTTTATGCTAAGATAAACGTCTTAAGTCGCTTATTCATGATAAAGTATTACCTATTTTTATGATTTAACCTCGGGTACTACCTATAGATTTGACTAATGGTGTACTAATCCTCTATGTATTGGTGATAAAGCAAGCAAAAATTTTGGCTTTAATCTTTGATTAGACTTGGATCTACTAATTATAGAAATTGCATTGTTTAGTTACCAATTGAGAAAATAATAATTATTGTGTACGGCCGTTGTATGTTGTGATAGATAAGAGTAAACACATTGTAAAATTGATTATGCGGTATTTTGTAATGATAAGAAAAGGATCCTTTTTACAACAAAATGACTGTTTTTAAGTGATTATATTATACGACGGTTTTATACTATAATTTGTAAAAACTTAGTCTTGCAATCTACGATTTTTGTTGACTGATGTATATCCGCAAGTAAAAGATGGAAAAAAATAGCACTACAATCATTATTTTTAGGGGGTGTTTGGTTATGAGGTTTGGAATGAAATAAAATGAATTTTTTAGTCATTCTAGTATTTGGTTGGAGTATTTTGGAATGGAGTTGGAATCTGTTAACTCCATTTATTTATATTTATTTTTCTAATGAACCAAACATGTTTTGGAAGATATGTGTTAGGGTGCAAACTCATGTTCCACATCGGTAGTGTAAAGGTAAAAGCTCATCTTTATAAGTGTCTACTAAATATAATAGTACGAGGCCTTTTGGGAAGGAGCTCAAGAGTAAATCCGTGAGGGCTTGGCCCAAAGCGGACAATATCGTACTATTATGGACTGTGGACACAGATGCAGCAGAGGCCCAACACGGGATATTCACGCTTCCGCACAACAAGGGGTATCATAGCCCAAGGTTCGACTTGGGCTAGACACAGAGATTCATCAGGCCAAGACTTGAAGGTGGACGTACGCAATAAGACGTGGAACTCCTATAGCTCAAGGGAGAGCTAATATATTCGCGAGAAGCGACATGGTCTCACGATTCGGTGATTGTACTATATACGACGGACTTATACTAATTTGTAAAAATTTGCTATTGTAAGTTCTATGATCTTGGTTGATTGATAAAAGGAAGGGGGAAAAAATAGGACTACAATCATTATTTTCATTAGTTCTTCGAAGATGAGAAGACACATTATTCCTCTAGTACATGGATGGAAAATATGAATTATTGGTTGACACCTGACATCCACTAATTAGTTACTTTATCGTAACATTTTACTATGATCATGATAATAAGTACTTGCAGCCTGCAGGGCCGAGGCCACCAGGCTATGGTGTAGCAGCGGCTACACCGAAAACGAAAAATTTGGTTAGAATTTCGTGATTTGCTACATCAA
Organism: Silene latifolia; assembly: GCF_048544455.1. Classification (NCBI taxonomy): domain Eukaryota; kingdom Viridiplantae; phylum Streptophyta; class Magnoliopsida; order Caryophyllales; family Caryophyllaceae; genus Silene; species Silene latifolia. The sequence continues at coordinate 29,406,528 of NC_133526.1, read as the reverse complement.
TATTTATTGTTTTCACACTAATTATCTATACACTTTACCTTGATTATATATTTTGCTACACCAAAATTAAAATTCTGGCCTCGCCTCTGAGTACTTGGTAATATTTTTGTAGCTTGAGAGTTATTCACTCGTTACAAAAATGTTAAAATGTCAAGTCGAAAAAAATGTTAAAATGTCAATATTTTTATATATATTTAATAAATAAAACATAATAGTTAATACTTCATAGTTTGATATAGTAGTATGAGTTAAGATTCATAATTGAAAAAATAAATTAGGCTTTAGAGAAAAAGGGAAAAAAAAGAAATTTTCTTTCAAGAAAAAATACCGGGTAGAGAATTTATGAAAAGATTATATAACTTAGTAAAATGTGTGTATAAAATGACAATTAATAATTACGTTGGAAAATAATGTTGAATATACTGTCATTTTACCATGAAATTCTTAGGCACTGTTCTTTTGGCATGGATGGAGCGAAGCTGAATTGAAGTGAAATTCAAAATCCAATTCCAGAAATCCGTTGGCGCCACGGATATGGGTCGAGGTAATCGAATTTTTTTTTATTTGAAAAAAATAAATATTGTCACGGAAAATATTTACTATTGGAAAAAAATATCTTAAATAAAAATATTGCGACGAAATTTGCATTTAAAAAAGACATAAATGGCGATGGAATTAAAATGACTACTACTATATGACAAGAATTTGAGAGCCCCAAATTTTAACTACGTTGCAATTGAGAAAGAATTGAGTCCAAATCCAATTCCAAATTCTAGGGTTCCCAAATGTTTGAAATGTCGCAATTACGGAATTCAATTCCAATTCTAGGTTCTCAAACATATCATAAAATAAATATAGCTGAAATAAGTCGAGTTGACTGAAATGAGCTAAATGAAACTGAAATTAAATCGAAAAGAACAAGGTCTTATGTATCGCATATTAGGGTGAGATTATCAGTCATACTCTCTCAAGTCTTAAGACTCTGTCACATCATATTTTCACTAACTTTTATTATTATTTTATTGTTCAGACTCACCTCAGACTTATCTCAGACTCACCTGAGGCTCTAATAAAAAGAAAAACAATAATACTTTAACACATGATAGCCATTTATTGGTTGTCATTATAAAACGTAGGGTCAAGACTTTTGTAGAGTCTTAAGTTGAGTTTTGAATTTCAAGACTAACTTAAGACTTTGTCAAGATTTGAGTAGATTATTGATAGTTTTGAGTGAGTTTTGTCTTAAGACTTACCAAAATCTTATCTCAAGACTACCAATAAATTTACCTTTACTAACGTGACTATTTTGATGAACACGAAAAAAGCTTATGAAAGAGATGGACCAATAAATTTACCTTTACTAACGTGTTATAAAATGTACCGACCATAATCAATTTATGTGGCCCAATATATATCCGTAGATGAATGCTAGCTATGGACAATTGGCTTTCCACACCAAACATGCATGGCCTCTCTGCTTTGGGCTCGGCCTCTGCCCTCTTGTATCCATTAGCCGACCTATCCGTAGATAAATATTCCCGACGTTTCAATCATTTATTTTATTTTTCATTAAAATATTAAATATTCCTTATTATAAAAAAGAAAAATATCAAATGAACGGGCCAGAGGGATACAAAAACTCGTAACAATAATATTTGCTATATTATGGCAATGTGGTAAGTAAAACATTTAATAATTATACGGTAGTACGATACCAATGTTGTAGGAATTGACTACAAAATTCCAGGTAAGGCAATTTGCTAATTTTATATTGCATTAGCAATTGTAGACTTGTAATATACTTATACATTTACTTAATACCAAAAAAAAAATATATATATACTTATACATTTACTTGTTTTGTTCATTTTACTGCGTAGTTAGATCCACTTTTCATGATTTGATTATGTAGTAAAGTGGTCAAAAGGAAATAGTTATTGTTTTACGTCTTATTTAATACTTCCTCCGTAACGATCAATTGTTGTCCTTTTGTTTTGGCACAAAGACCAAGGAAAGAGAAATGAGTCAATTACTAAATGACAAGTGGAACAAATTGAGTGTGAATGATCAAATTGTTCATCAAGTTCATTCTTAAAATAGAAAGGACAACAACTCACTGAGACACCCCAATATGAAAAAGAACAACAAATGACCGGGACAGAGGGAGTAGTTCTAAACGTCACTATGATAAACCATCCATTGTTTTACCGTTTAGTACAAAACCTAGTGACTTGTTACGAATATTTACTTCCAACTCAGGAAGGGTCATGACTTGAAATTAAGTAGATCGAAATGGTCTATTTTAAGGGTTTGCAATACAATCATTAAAAAAAAACGCTTGTTAGCTGCTCAAATTTTAAAGGCGAACTCCCATGTCTCAATATTACCCTTATTGAAGTATTACACAATACGGAGTATAGTAGGTACAATGATTTGTACAGTATAACTTATAGTTTTTGACTTTTTGTGTAGATTTTTAGGCTATTTCCCATATATCACATTGTTTTTCTATATAAAGGGAATATATGTCATAATTCATTAATTCTTATTCCCTTTTGAGGATAGAAGTAATCACTCTAATATACGAAAAGAAGCAAAAATTCGCTTGATTCACTCAAAATCAATTATACAACACGATCAAGCTCGGTTAGAATTTTGAGTATTTGGATTTTACTTATGATTTTACTTATACACATCGAAACTCATTATTTTATTAAAGTTTACATATAAGAGTATGATAAAATTTACTATATCATTCAATCCAATTAAGTTATTCCTTAACCATGTACTCATACAATATTACTTTTTGCAGCTAAACCCAACTTTTCATACATCTTCAAAATCTATTTTACTAAATGAACGAGCTAAATAATTGTTGAAACAAATAGTAACTCTATTATTATAAATTGATGATGTTTATAACTATTAAACCAGCTAGTGCATTAAATTTAATTTAATTCAAGAGATTAATTAAAAAACTAGACCCTAACCAAACTGTCAAACACTTTATAAGAACATTATACGCTTCGTAAATTTAAATAAATTAGGCATGAGTTCGATATAGTCTAAATTATCTGAAAGATTTCATGGTGATGAAATCCTCCATTGATGAGAATTAAGTGAGCTTGAAGAACAAAGAGATGTAACTAACTAGTGAGAGATATTTTGTAGAGATAGAAAGCGTAAATAAAGTTTTGGAATTTTTATTATGACTGAGTAAGTCAATAATTACAGCTTATACAAGTTTATATACAAACAGACAAACAATAGTGAAGTAGAGTTGACTAATCTGTTTTTCTTATTCCCCCCCCCCCCTCTCTCAAGTTGGAGGGTAGGGAAGACACACCCAACTTGGAAAGAAGAAAATTATGCTGAACCCCGGTGAGAGATTTGGTAAACATGTCAGCAGGTTGTATGGCAGTAGGTATGTCAGTAGGTATATAGGACAGTGTGATCAGACCTGCCTGAAGTTGTTCTCTCACAAAATGACAGTCAAGGTCAATGTGTTTGGTACGCTCATGGAAAACAGGATTCCTTGCTATGTGTATGGCCGCTTGACTATCGCACTTGACGGGTACAGGAGTTATATTTGACACTCCTAATTCAGCGAGAAGTCGAGTCAGCCAAGCAAGCTCAGCTGTAAGTCTACGCATGGATCTATATTCTGCCTCAGCAGATGATAATGAGACAGTCTGCTACTTCTTTGATTTCCAGGAGATGAGACTCCCACCAAGCAATACAATGTATCCACTGACAGACCGTCTACTATCAGGACAAGATGCCCAATCGGCATCACAGTACGCTTGAAGGGACAAATCAGGGGTTTTATTCAGAAGGATTCCTTGACTTGGTGCTTTAGCAACATATTTCAATACATGTAGAGCAGCTGTCCAGTGAATGTCAGTGGGAGCTGATAGGAACTGACTTAGTAATTGTATAGCAAAGCATATGTCAGGTCTGGTGTGAGTAAGAAAATTCAACTTACCCACCAGCCTTCTGTATAATGATGGATCAGAAAGTAGAGCACCTGATTCTTTGGAAAGCTTCATTGAATTATCAAGTGGGCTAGAAACACAACCTTTATTAATACAATCAAATTCAGTCAACAGCTCATGAACGTACTTGCTTTGTGTCACTGCAAGACCATTGGAAACCTTGAGAAACTCCAGGCCAAGAAAATAATGCAAATTTCCAAGATCCTTGATTTTGAAGACATCATCGAGATAAGTCATTAAAGAATCCATTTCAAGCACATTATCTCCAGTTAAGAGGATATCATCAACATATACTCCTACGTATACCTTTGTAAGACCAACAGTTTTGTGAAAAAGGAAGTAATCATTTAAGGATTGAACATAACCTCTTGATCTTAATGCAGAACTGAGTTTGGCATACCATTGTCTTGAGGTCTGCTTAAGACCATAGAGAGACTTTTGGAGTTTGCAAACATGAGTGGAATCAGGAGTAAGCAAACCAGGAAGAGGTTTCATATAGACTTCCTCATGTAAGTCCCCATGTAGGAAGGCATTATTCACATCCAATTGCTTGATTTCCCAGCCTTTCTTTAAAGCCACAGCAATAAGACTTCTAATGGTTGTCATTTTGACAATAGGAGAGAAAGTTTCAGTATAATCTATTCCTTCTTTCTGTGTGTAACCTTTTACTACCAACCTAGCCTTATATCTTTCAATGGAGCCGTCCGCTTTATGCTTATTTTTAAAGACCCGTTTACAGCTAATGGCCTTCTTTCCTGGAGGGAGTGGCATTAATTTCCAAGTATTGTTGGTCTCCAGGGCTGAAAACTCAGCTGCTATGGCAGCTTCCCACTCAGGATATGCAACAGCCCGTTCATAATTCACAGGTTCTAATACAGTATGCAAATTACAAATGTGAGAAGAAGAATCTGCTTGAGTTTGACAACAGAAAGTTTGAATGGGACTATGAGAATAAGGTATACAGAAAGAGGTCAAGGTATGGGCACAAGAGGCTGTAGAAGTGGGAGAATTGTTACCCTTAGTCAGAGGGCAATAGAAGTCCTTTAGGTAAGAAGGTGGTTGAGAAACTCTAGTAGAGTGCCTCAAGGAAGGAATATTAATAGATTGAGAAATAGAAGTGGTTGAATTAGGGTTGGAAGTATTAGGGGCAGGATCATGCGAAATGGAAGAAGGTGGTGAATTTGTTGATGTAGGAATTGTGTCAAGAGGAGAATCATTTGCAGGAGAAGGAAGGATACATGTATTATCATAGGATTCTTTAACATAAGGAAAAACATTTTCATGAAATACAACATCTCTTGAGATAACAATAGTCTTGGTCTCAAGGTTAAGAATTTTGTATGCTTTCTTACCAAATGGGTACCCTAGGAAAATTGAGGGAATTGCTCTTGGAGCAAACTTATATCTGCCTAGCTTAGGTGTAGCAGCATAACAGAGACAACCAAAAGATCTCATGTGTGAGAGGTTGGGTGTTTTCTGAAATAGAAGTTCATATAGACTTTTATTATTGAGGATTTTGGTAGGGAGTCTGTTAATGATGTAAGTGGCTGTAAGAACACACTCTCCCCAATATTTCTTGGTTAAATTAGATTGAAAAAATTAAAGCTCTAGCTGTTTCAAGTAGGTGTTTGTGTTTTCTTTCAACTACACCATTTTGTTGTGGTGTGTGTACACAGGAAGTTTGATGGATGATTCCATTTTGTGAAATGAAAGCCTGACCAATATTGCTAGATCCTAATTCAAGGGCATTGTCTGATCTTATCGTTTGAACAGTGGCATTGAATTGAGTTTTGGCAAAACGAAGAAAATTCTGTATGAAGCCAAGTGTGACACCCTCATTTTTAGCGTTAAATAAACACGTAAATTCTATAGAAAAACTGACAGGATATGTTTGTAATTGGTTCGACTAGATAAAAACCTGTAATTTTAAAAACTTTTCTAAACCATTCACAAACACTTCCAAATGAAGAGTGCCAAAACCTGCAAATCTAACAAACTAATTTACATAACATAGCTAAAGTCGCGAGAATAAGGTGATACAAACCAAAGTAAAAGAGGGAGACATATGTCCCTCCAAAATATAAATACAACCATAAGTTTAAGGGTTTACTACAACATATAACCAAACTAAGTCCAAGGTTCTTTTGCTCACTAGCCAAATCTCGTGACCCCATCTAATCATCATCAACTTTGTCAATCGCATTTTATATAAACACGAAAGCCACAATTCAGTGGGGAGTAACTTCGAGTCCTCGACCACGAAATGTCATATTTAATGTAACATGTAACGTAACATGTAAACCACATCACAAATAATCTAGATATCAAATATTCTAACAAGTGAACTCTAAACTGACCAAATTAAACTATCATGTGAAACATATAACAAGCAGTAATCCAAACTTTATCAATTGTAACCGGCTTGCATCTCACCTATTACAATTCATAAAATCACCATACAAGAAAGGACAATATATCAAAGACAGGCATAAGTTCTTAGTACGGTCAATAGTCACTCTGTAACTCGAGTCTATACCACGAGGTAGGGAAGGTAATCGAACCGGTATCTTGGCTCAGAGGTTCTATCAAAACATGGCCAAGACACAACACAACCCTAGCCTAAAATCACTTGGAGACCTAGACATGCGGATACACACCACCGCACCCAAGACCCACAATTTTTTTTAAATAAAGTGAGTACCCTAAGGAGTCCACCAAAGGGTTGGCTAGTACTTAAGCTGACCACTTACTATCAAAATAAGTAACGAGGTCATGCCCCAACTTGGATATAATCCTACCAAGTCAGGAACACAGAGGCTATCAAGCAGTGAACATACACTCGTCAAAGACTATAATGGCCTATCTATGATGAAGGCCGAAACACTCCCCTAGGACCTAAATAAAACAAATCTAGGTCCCAGCTTGAATACTTTAGCCCGCACCACACAAGACAAGTAGGACACCCAATTAACCAAAAGAGAGGCAAATAGTCCAAACTTGACAATATTAAAGGTTTCAGGGAATCTAGGGCCGTTTCTACAACATAGAAACCATTCAAATCAACCAACAACATATATGTGAAATAAAAACATAATAAATGGCCTAAAACAAGAATAAGGCCAATTATTCAATTTACACAATAATTTCATCCAACCGAATTTTTACCCGCAACCTTGACCTGCGACAGTGCGGGTTCAATCGGTGACCAATCACACAATTGATCGACATCGATTGATCAAAGGGACCAAGGCTCAGTTTTCGGCATAATCATCCAAACATTACAATTATCGCTATAAAATTCATTTCAAGCCTAGTCATTACAATTTCATATTATAACCTATCCTAACATGTGCCAACTACCAAAATAAGCATAACTTCACCATCAAAATTATATTTACTACTAATATTATTCATTTCATAAGACTACCCACATGTTACTTTTACTAAATATAGCATTAATACGCCCGAAACGACGAACAACACTTGAAAAACCGCGAAACAAGCAACGGGCCGACCCGGGCCAACCCTGGGCCTGCCGTGGGCCTGGTGGGCTCGCGGCCCTCTTGGCCGCCACCCCAAACCCTCCATTTCTCCATTTTTGTTCAGTTTAACATCGTCTGAAGCATCAATTAGTCATTCCCAATTCATTTCCACACTAATATGTGAACTTAAACTAACAAAAGACATGAATTTAACCCATATTATCATGTGAAATAAACCACTCAATTAACAATCACAAAATCATACAAAAAGCAAAGAATGTGACATTAATTCGTCGAGTAACTCGAAATATGTTACCTTTAACAACAAAATGAGCAACTAGCACCTTGCACACCAAACCCTAATATACAACTAGCCACTATCTTCAACAATATACGAGTCTCCAAACTCGTCTTCCAAATCTTCACCTAAATAAACAATAAAAACACAATTATAATCACTAAAACCGAAATTATGCCCCAAAATCATCTTAAATCAACATAATGAAAACTGAAATTAAAACATACTAGGATGTAGATCTTGAAGAGAGGATTCCGAAAATATAAATTTTGCGAAAATCGGACTAGAAACGAAGAAATTATGATGAAATTACGATTGTAAATTATTTGATTTTTTTTTTTTGGAATTTTCGGTCAAGAACAAGAGGAACAAAAGCAAGAACAAATGAATCCTAGGAAGAAATAGGAAGGAGGAGGAAGGTGCCGCCCAAAAAGAAAGAGGCGGATTTTTTGGCGGAATTTCATTAGTCGGTTTTGCATTACCGTTTGACGATAATTAGAACCGTTTGTCAATTGCAAATTCCGACAAGGCCAAAGTTCTTAAACACGAGATTACAAGAAGATTGAGTACTCATATGACCCATTTCCAAAATCGTTTGCCCAATTTTCAAAAGAATTGCCATTTTTCCCGATATGCCTTTATTTCGAAATAAAAGGTTTTTAAATGGTTTAAACTATTTTTAAACATTTCGAAACTATCAAAATAAATAATTTACTTCAAAATATAATAGAATTACATTTCGTTGAATTATTATTACTTCAAATACATTAATATTAAATTCAACTTGATTAATAAATTACTTTCGCAAAATAATAACAGTCCGAAATTACGGGGTGTTACACCAAGAGCATTACTTTTGCAAGTCATAAGGTGTGTCCAAGTGGTTCTGGTAAAATCATCTACAATGGTGATAAAATATTTATAGCCATTGTAAGTTTGGACGTGATATGGTCCCCAAAGGTCAATGTGGATTAATTGGAAAGGTTTTGTGGTTTGAATGTGACTGTCAGGAAATGAAAATCTATGTTGTCTAGCTTTAGCACAAATAGAACAAGTATGAATCTTATTTTCATTTATTGCAGAAATCTCACAGAAAGGGAAATTTTTGAGTTTATACAATGGAAGATGACCTAATCTAGAATGCCATATTTCAGCAGAATTAGAAAAAATTACAGCATTTGAAGAAGAAAACAAAGTAGTAGTAGTAGTAGTAGTAGTAGGAGAATTGCTCTTCAGAAAGTAGAGATTCTTGTGTTGTTTACCAAGAATTAGAGGCATCTTCATAGAAGAGCCCTGCAAACAACAAAATTCAGGGGTGAAGCTTATGGTTTTGTTTAATTGCTTTGATAGTCTAGAAATGGACAGGAGATTAAAACGAAATGAAGGTACATATAAAACGTCTTTCAACACAATTTCAGATGAGATAGGAACCTCACCTATGGTATCAATGATAGTATATTCACCATTAGGCAAGGAGATGAAATAAGGGAGGGGGACAGTTTTAAGGGTAGAGAATAGATTCTTATTTCCACACATATGATCACTTGCACCTGAATCTAGAATCCATGAATTAAAACAAGTAGAAAGCATATGAGAATGAGAAGTGTTACCTGCAAAGTTGGCTGAAACAGCAGTGTTATCAGTAGGTTACTTGTGCTGTATAGTTTGCTGCAATTGGTTGAACATTCCCGGAGTAATATCAGCAGACTTGTATGAAGAAGAAGAGCCAGCAAATTCTGCTCCTTGACCGAAGACAACTCCTTCAGCAGCATTAGCAGATCGTTTCCTGTTGTTGTATTCTAATCTTTTGCAATTACTAATTGTATGACCCGGTTTCTTACAGTAGTTGCACCATTTTGTGTCATTTCCATCTTGATTACCATTGGGATTGTACTGATTAGAGCCATAATGTCCCTGATTTGAGGCATATTTTCCTTGATTTGAAGAATATTGTCCCTGATGAGAAGGATACTGTCCCTTGAAGTAAGCATCCCTAGGTTGATTGAATTGATCCTTGGGAGGTTGCTTAGGATAAAAAGGCTTCGAATTTCGAGCATAGAAAGATGCAGAGTCAGTCTGAAGTTCCCCTTAATGGTGAATTTCTCGCTGTCGTTCCTCTTGCATGAGGAGATTATAGACCACAACCAAAGAAGGAAGAGGATTCTGCATTAGAATCGTGCCTCGAATAACCTTGTAAGAATCGTTGAGCCCCATTAAAAACATGACTACACGCTGATCTTCCTGAAATTTGATGCGCTTTGCTGTTGCGCCACATGTGCAGGAACAAGAACAACTAGGATTGAGCCCCGTAGCATCAATCTCATCCCAAATTGACTTTATTTTTGTGAAATAACCAGAAATATTATCATTGTCTTGACCAAAATCATTCAAGCGCTTCTGCGTACCACATAATTGCGCTCCATTTGATTGTCCGTATCTACCTTTAAGTTCTTCCCAAGCGATCTTTGCCGTTGCGGAGTAAAGAACAGAAGCTGCGATTTCTGGAGAAAGAGAATTGAGAATCCATGTGAAGACTTGATCATTGCACTGTTGCCACGACTTAGCATTCACATCAGTAGAAGACGACTTTGGTAGAGATCCATCAATAAAACCTAATTTGTTCTTTGCTGAAAGCGCGATCGTCATTCCTCGCTTCCAACCATTAAAACCAGTACCGTCGAAAGGATTTGTCACTAATTTCGCCGCAAGAACATCGGTGTTACTAACATAGAAAGGACTATTGGGAGAAATAGCTGCGTCTGTAGGCATTTTGAAGAAATTGATGAACCCTAGAATTTGGGGGAAAACAAATTTAACTCGATTTTGAAAGTAAAAATTGATGATTAAATGTAGAAAACAAACGAAAAAGCTCAATGATGTGAAGATTCAAGTTTTGTGATGGATTTGAGAAAATCGAAACGAAAAGTGAACAAAAAAATTGACGAACTAATTTTTAGGATTTTAGAATTTGATCGATAAAAGGAAAGAAAAAGAAATGCGGAAGCATAAAAGAATCAACAAGTAAAAGAGACAGGAATTACTCCTTCTCTGATACCATGAAAGATTTCATGGTGATGAAATCCTCCATTGATGAGAATTAAGTGAGCTTGAAGAACAAAGAGATGTAACTAACTAGTGAGAGATATTTTGTAGAGAGAGAAAGCGTAAATAAAGTTTGGGAATTTTTATTATGACTGAGTAAGTCAATAATTACAGCTTATACAAGTTTATATACAAACAAACAAACAAACAATCAATCTATATATATAAAAGAAGCTTTTTTCGGAGCACGTGGTAGTCTCCAAATTTTTCAAAACACCTAAATAAATAAAAACAATTAAATTAATATGAGATAATATAGAACTGTTAAAATAAAATAAAAATACAGAAAATATTATACGGTCTCCTATCCTAACCTAACTAAATCTCTACAAAAGGATGATCTATAAATATATACATTGATTTTCACCATCTTCGACATATATAAGCATGCTACATCAACGATACTTTTGTTCATATATTGTTTGTTCTCTTATTATTTTGTTACATTAGGAGCTTTTAGAGTATTTTCTTTTGTATGGCCTTTCAATTGCATGATTATCTGTTTGTATATATTGGTATAGATTAGAGGCTAACATATTACTCTGCGTACATCTTATTAGTGCTCTATTTAAACAAGTATTATCATTAGGTGGTATCTACTTTTATGTTTGTTCTTCATAAATTTCACTTTAAGTTTGTATGCCATAATAACTACCATACGTATGAGTCGTAACCTATGACTTTTGATGATTTATACGCAAGACATTATGCAACCAGTGGTGGAGGTAGGGGGGCTAGCAGAGGCGGTTGCCCCCTTGGCGGATGAAATTTTCGAAATTTTTAGTTAAGTTTTCGATTTTTTTACGAATGTACCTTATGAAATTAGTCGTCTCCCCCCCCCCCCTTTAATAATTTTTCGCCCCCCTAAGTTCAAATCTTGGCTCCGCCACTGTATGCAACATTTACGATGTACCGCCTTATATTATGTGGAATTACTCATATATATTCAAGCAAAATTATTTTCTTGGAATTTTTTGAGTACCTATATTACTCCTATTACAATTTCTGGATTATACACCCCCGAAAAGTTTCCTTATAGCTTACAAAAAAGGGTAAACAATGTTATTAGTAAAGGCTTTTGGAGAGATGGGAATCAAACTATTTTGATGGCTACTTTGCATAGATTTATTTCATCAAATATCTATTTTCCCATTTATTTATAAATATAAAAGTTTGATGGCTACGAAATACAATGTACCCTAATATATTTGGTCCATATGTTTTTTTTTTTTTACTTTTTTTTTTTAAATTCACAGAGGGATTGAGCATATTCCAATGGATCAGTAACTTTACACATGAATTTCCTCTATAACACGTACATTCAACAAAGTGAGACATTTAAGAAATACCAAAATTTAAATTTAATTTGTTTGTTGAATTCAAAAAATATATAAGATGTGTACAAAAAAATGTAAATTTAATTTCTCTCAAATTAATGATATGTCACAAGAAGAGTATAGTGAGACACGAGATGGAATACAAAATGAAACAAAGGATCCGCTCTCCTACATTATATACACACCCCTGCCCTTCCTCCCTTATAATTGTTGTTTTAGTTTTTATTGATTTCTACAATATTTTGTCCTTTATCACCGTTTATTCATATAGTAAATTCCCTATGCACATTCCTTACTTTCGCTTATGCCATCCTTCATCCTGCGCATAACGAGTTGGGAATTCTGTTATAAGTGAGGTTTGTCTGTCTTATATAAGTCTATTATAAAATGACTTTTTTTAATAACTACTTTTAGCACCATAATTGTATGTGTTGGAAAATATATTGATAGAATTCTATCTCTAATTGAATATATTTGTATAATCATATATTTATCTTTTGTTAAAAAGTATTTTTAAACAGATGTTAACAGAAGATTAAAAAAAAAAGAGATAGTTATAGGGTTATATTATTAAAAATTCATCCTTGGTTAAAATAGGAGTCTAAATAAATCAAATGAGTAACTAATATAATTGGTAACGTATGAAAGCATAAATTTCTTAATCATATTGTTCAAGTTATAAACTTATCTAGAATTATGGTCAGTTTAGTTCTTAACAATCATGCATCAATATAATTTATTTCATTTAATCGATAATCACGAATCATGTTGAAAATATGATCATCCGTATACTCTCATCGTCTCAATTATTTGTTTGTCGTGATTATAGTACCCCTTACATGCAACGAATAAAGAAGGTAACCAAATGAACGGGACAGAGGTACTTCTTTATTTAACCTATCCAATTTTAAAAGTAACTAAATATGTAGGACCAACTTTGTACCTTTAAGCCAAGGTTTTGATTGGCTCCGTAAATTTCATATTCCATCTTTAGTTCAATCCAATTCGACCAAAGGTCAACCTTATTAATAGAATAAATAGGCTACTTATCTATTATTACAAAATGTTGTAGTATCCGTGCAACGCACGGACATGAAATCTAGTAGTGAAGTAGAGTTGACTAATCTGTTTTTCTTATTCTTACATTATCCGAGTCAAATCATTTTTCCGATCGGGATTTAAAGTTGCTCACCCTCTTTGGATACAATCACACAAGGCTAAAAGTTGCTCACCTTGGTAGGTACAAGTACAACTGTACAAGGCTAAAGTGGTTCGGCAAATGGGTCATTCGGATTGGGTCGTTTCTGATCGAGTCATTTTGCGTCAGGTCGATTTGGGTCGTTTCGGGTTATATTTTTGCCTTAATTAAGTCATTTCGGGTTACTTAAATCTGGTCAGTTCAAGTCAAGTCTATCAAGTCGTACATTTAAGGTCTTATCGGATTTCGGATCATAAATCAACCTTATTAAGTTAAGTTCTTTGGATCGAGTCAGTTTTATCAGGTCTATTCAATAGTGACAATTAGCAATTGGCAATTGACAATTTGCCATGGTGGGAAGAGTTCATTTCATTAATCAAGTCCCCCAAAATTTCAAAACCCGCGAAATAGAAAAATACAAAACGTTTGATAAATTGATAATCGAAACGCGTGAAAATTTGAACCCCGCCCAAATAAGTTTCGTAAGCCCGCCCTTTTACCCATACCTCACTCTATACACCCCCGCACCTTTCCCACCTTTCCCCAATTTTCCCAATTCCCTATTTTCCCTCTCTTTACAAACCCTAATTTAACGCAATTATTCCACATCTCACTCACTCTCCACTCTCCGATCCACCATTTCGTAGCGGTTTCTTGCTTACTCGTTCACTGTTGGTTCAATTTAGGGTTTTACTAAACCCTATTGATTTGATTTTGATTAATGGCGCCGGAGAAGAACAAGGCGGAAAGCGTTGGAGAAGACGCGGTACATGATGATATGAAAGAGGTTAATGATGCGAAGAGCGAGGAGACGGCTAATTTGACGGAGGAAAAATCAGAGGAAAAAGGTGGAAATGATGAAAAAATTGAAAACGAAAAAGTTGTAGAAGAAGAAGAAGGGAAAATTGAAGAGAAGGAGAAGGAGAAAGAGACGGTTGCGCCGAGGGATAGGCCGGCGAGGGAGAGGAAAGCGGTTGATAGGTTTTGGCTTTCTAGTCCGGCTAGTCGGCCTTCTGGTGGTAAACCGCTTTCGATTGAGAAGGTGTAATAACTGGTTTAATGTTAAGATTTGGGTTTTGTTTTTGGAAAAAAAAGTTGTTTTTTTATTGATGTGTGTGTTTGTTTGTGATTTTTCAGGGGAGTGGTACGCCGCTTAAGGATATTCCGAATGGTATGGTTTGTTTTTTGTTTGATTGTATGAATTTTGTTGGTTTTTATGTGTGTTTCGACAGTATACGGTAGTGTGATTTGCGGTGGTTAGGTCTAGTTTGCTAGTTAGTGCAGATTTTTGTTGTATACTTTTGAGAAGGATTATAGTTTAGTGACTTGAGATTGTTAGGTTTTTTTTTCTTTATATAATTTCCAAGGCGATTAAAGACAAATCATTTTTTTACAATTTTGGATTATGATGAAGTAGAGCAAAATGACTCGTTATGTGGTCTATTACCTTGCAATTTATTTGAGCTCTAGAAGTATTGAGGTAAAGTTATTTGTTTTTAAATGCGAGATTGTGAGGAACATTGGGGTGGTGAGAGTGATTTGGGTATATCCGTTGTTGGTGGCATGGATGATTTACAAAGTTGAATGATTGATTGTTGGTGGTATTGATGTTTTACAAAGTGGAATGATTGATTGTCTTGTAATGTTTCTATTATGATTTGAATATGGATTTCATGGGATTGTTAGTTGACATTTGGGTTTTTTGGAATTGTAGTTTGTCAATAATGATGTACGATGGAAACGTATAGCCAGAAGACATTACATACACTACACTGGCTGTTTTGGCAAAGATTTCTAAACGAATTGTTGTAGTTAGGTGTAGTTTGCTAGTCAGTGTAGAGTTTTGGTGTGTACTTTGGTATGGATTATAGTTTAGTGGTGTGAGATTATGAAATTGTTTACCATTCCAATGGGGCTAAAGACAATCATTTTTCCATTTTTATGGTTTATGATAGAGTAAAGCAAATTGACTTGATATCCGATCCCTTGCTACGAAATTTATGTGAGGTCTTGAAGCATTGGGGGTAATGTTGTAATGCGAGATTGTGAGTTACATTGACTGAATGGGAGGCTATTTTGATATATCGGTTGTTGGTGGTATGGATGTTGTTAGGGTGTGTACATATGGGGCTAGTGTTGTGTTAATGCATTACAAAGTGGAACTGATTGATTGTGTTGTAATGTTTCAAGAACAGTTAGAATCATGGATTTCATGGAACATTTAACATTTGGGTTTCTTGGAATTTTAGTTTGTGAATAATGAATTTTGAATGAAAATGTATGGACAGTACTCATTACACTGGCTGTTTCAGCCAAATTTTTTAAATGAATTAAGTTATGCTCTGTTAATTAATATTGTTTTCAATTAGACATCTTCAACTGTTTTATATTGTGAGTGTTGACATCTGTATTGTTTTGAGATTTCCGAAGCAGTTGTAAGATTCAGTTTGGATGTGGTTGAGTTTTATTGCAAACTTAGGTCATAAATAGTTAAGCTGAGTCTATATACTATATTCTCTATTCACCAAAGCAAATTGCACTGTTTATCTGTGATGTTTGATATGTGTGAGCTACACTGCTTTTAGTATTTCTCTGTGGTGTGAAGCTGGTGCTAGTTTGCTTTTACTTGAAGGGGCTATCTGACATATCTGTAGTGTTAGCGTTTGTTAGTTATTGTTAAAAATGTTGGTAGAGACTAGAGAGCTTATGTTTGATTATATGTTTTTGTGTGGAGTCATAAATTTATGCCTGAGCTCTCGTTAATTTTCAAAATTCACAGTAAATGAGAAATTGGCTGGGATGGTTTGAAAATACATGATCGATGAGCATAAGTAGCTAAGATTAAGATCAATGAGCATAAGTAGCTGAGATTAAGATTTTGCCCATAATCTTGTGTTCTGGAATTCCATTTTATTTCTGAAGTTTGGGAAGGAGAGAAAGAGAGCGTAAAAAGTCGTGTTTGTTCTTTTGATTGAGTGGTAATTTGAAGCATAGTTTTCATGTATGAAACTTTTTTGTTCATTTGAAACTTGTCTTTAAGAAGTATCAACGTTTGTATGACATTTCTTTTCTGACATTTCTATTGTATTTTTCCCAACTATCTTGCTTAGTTGTTTGTCTATTTCCCCTTCTACACCCAAATTTGTGACCAATGCATGTTGTATCAGTTTCTGTTTGCTTTTATGCAGGATCTTGCATGTATCTTATCTTTACCTTGAGCTGCAGTATTTTATAGGGATTTCATATGCTTTCTATATGTTATTTATTTATTTATTTATTTATTTATTTCTTCCATCCTTTTTATCCTAGGAAGAAGGATATTGATTTGCTTTGAACAGCAACCTAAACTGTGTTTTTTAGTGGTGTGTTTTTTAGTGGTGAAATATATTATTATTCCTGACTTTGTGGACTTGTTCAGTTGCCTTTAAGCTCTCAAAGCGAAAAGCTGATGATAACCTGCAGCTACTTCATACAATTCTTTTTGGAAAGAAAGCAAAGGTAAGCTATATGGTAGCTGATATTACTGTGTAATTATTGTTGACTATTGAGTTAGAAATCTTTGGTGTTAACCATCACACATCTTGGACTTGTGCAGGCGCATACTTTGAAGAAGGATATTGGTCAATTTTCAGGCTTTGTTTGGACTGAGAATGAGGTAGCTTATTGAAATTTTAGACATTCTTAATGGCCAACTTATCAGGTTTTAGAAAGGCAGTATTGTTGATTCTTAAGAAAGTAAGGCTGCATTCTAAGTGAGAATGAGGAACTGGAACTGGTTTAATTGTAAATCCTCATTAATAAAACGAAAAATTTATAAGTTTATAAAGCGTGTGTTGAGTGCAGGCGCAGTGCCTTGGATAAGGTACTAGCCAAAATGGCTCTGTACATTTTAGGTGCGCCGTTTAGACCAAGCACTCCTAATCAGGCTGACTAATATGCACTTCATATCTTTTTTGTTCTAGGTTTTTAATTATGCCATTTCTTTTGACAAGTAGATATTTGCTTTCCCTTTTTTTTCACTTTGTAATAATTGTTACTGCATATATTTTGTCAGTTAGCTCCTAAAAATGACCCTGTTTATACTCTGTTTTTTTTATAATGAGATGCTGCCTTATAAATATTTTGACACTTAGCTCTTTATTTACCTTTTTTGATAGGAAAAACAACGAGCAAAAATGAAGGAGAAGCTTGACAAATGTGTTAAAGAGAAGCTACTGCATTTCTGTGATGTCCTCAATATTCCAATAAATAAAAGCTCTGTACGAAAGGTAAGCAGAAATGTAAATCTATCAATGTGTATGTCATTTTTTTGTTGTATGATCCATAACTTCTTTTGTTCCAATAAATTCTATACGTATTACGTTTTAGACCGTTCCATTAGATTGTATACATGTCTATTTTTGGTTTTATTTCGAGCTTAGAAAAGATCAAATTGACCTTTACTATATAACAATTATTTACTTTATTTTGGGTCCACTGCTTATGCCTGTGGCTTGCCTTGCCCTACCCCTCTTACCACCGCAATTTTCCATTGCATTCAACTCTATCTCTGCCATCACCAGCCCTACAACCACCACCAGCAGCAAGCACCACTACCACTATCACCACCATTTTCGACTCCCACTACCTCCTTCACGATGCCCATTACCACCCTGCTCCCCCACACCACAGCACACGAGCAGCCTCATTCAGCAACACCTCCTCCACTTGTGACGCATTCTAGGTCACCAGAGCAAAGCTGAAGTTGGTGAATCCATGGCAGACCAATAAGTCCTACCTAACATCAAAGAGATGATAGATCCCCGCACGATTGAGGAGGATGTGGTGATGTAAAAAGATATAGGCGGGACTGGAGGGGCCTGGAAAGGGAGGGGATGACTGTGGCATGGATTTCGTCGTTGGTGAAGAAGTAAACAAGGAAGCTGATGATGAGAGTGTTGAGCTTGAGGGGGATGGGGGAGTTTGTTGGTGTGGGCGGAGGTGTGACAGCGATCGTGGCTGCGAAGGGAAAGGAGATGGTGGTTGAAAGTGGGCTATTTTGGGTGCTCTGAGAGTTGGCGAAGAGGAGAAAGGGAGTTAGGTGGTAGGGATGAATTAATTTGAAAGGTAGAAAAGAATTTGGTTGCTTTGTGGTCCCTCTACTCATATTTTTTCAAAATTGTGCAAAAACAAACATACATGACCTAATAGAATGGAGGAAATATAATTTTTAGTCTTTGTGGTGATTCAGGAAGACCTCACTGTAAAGTTGCTTGAGTTTTTGGAGTCGCCTCATGCTACTACAGAAGAATTACTTGCTGATAAAGATCAGGTTTGCAGTTTTCCAATAAATTGCGTGCTAATTAAATTTTTTTTTTTTTTTTTTAAAATTTTCTTATGAGCCCTTTGTACATGAACTTGCTCCTAATTTACAGAAAGGCAAAAGTCAGAAAGGAAAGCCATCTTCCACAAAGAGTAAAAGTTCCAAGCTAGCGTCTGCAGAAAAGTCGGCTAAGGTCTGTTATGATTTGTATTTAACTTTGAATTTTATAGGACTTGATTAGTTGATTTTAATAAGCTGGTGCAAATTTCCTTGACTTATTTTATCAGAAACCATTACTCAATATTATCATGGCTGCTGGATTGTTTTGTTAGGTTGAGGGTGGGTACGTATGTATGTCATGATCATTTAGTGTAGGTATGCAGGTTATGTGCTCTGTTTTCTGTTGAGGATGTTCTATATGCTGGTGATGTATCAATAATTGATGTTTGGCCGTGGAGATAATTATATGATATCCCCATGATGCTTAAATTTAATGCTGACTTTGATTTTATGGTCTAAGGAGTATCTGGTGATTATGATTTGTAAGGTTCTGGTAATGGTTTGATGTTGTCACTAGTTTCTGCTGGTTGTGTTAGGCATAAGCCTGTTGGTCACACTATGCTTTTCTCCAACAGCCAGTTACCTAAGATTTGGATCCGAGTTTGTGATATTTTATTTATCATAGAAGTGCAAAATTTAACATGAATTTTTGGTGCAGGGAATGATAAATTGAAAATTTCTATGATGTTGGGTCTTTTAGTGGGATTTGTCCACCAGTGGTTTAGTATGGACCATGGGGTTATGTGATCTAGGGAGAGTTTGTCTACTTGGAGTTTTTAATAAAAAATTACAAGTTTGCAACGGCCCTCAAACCTGTATTGTATTGGATTGCTCCACGCCCTCTTTTCCATGTTTTCGTACCCCTGCCTTTTTTCCGGTTCATGCCTATTTGCCTGGCAGCTGATGAGTGTTATCTTTGTTTTGCTATTTCTTGTTCTCTGATTCTTTGGTGTTTTAAAATAGTTTTTCATTACTTCTACTTATCTCTTTATCTGTGGTCCATTTGCCTAGAAAACCCAATCCGGGGAAAAACGCAAACGAACATCCAAAGCTGATGAAGATATTGAAACTGATAATAAGGATGATGAAATGGAGACCCAATCTCATTCTTCGGAAGAGGATGAAGATGCTGTGGAGAAACAGGAGAGTGATATGGATACTGAGTCCGAAGAAGAGAAAGAGGAATCTGAAGAGAAGACAGCCTCAAAGAGTTTGGCCAAGGCAAATTCTGGAAGTGGAGATGGCAAAAAATCTTCAAGTGCTAAGAAGAGTCCCCCTGAAAAGTCTACCAAACTTTCTGCAAAATCTGAAAAGAAAACCGTAGGTTCATCTAATAAGTCTTCAACTGCTGAAGCTTCTCCCTCGTCCTCAAAAGCAAAAGGGTCCACGAGTAAAAAACAAAAGGTTGAAGAGGAAGCCGAAAAGGAGAACCCTGTTCCTGTGAAAGAAAAGCCTGCAAAAAAGAAACAGGAAAGCAAGTCAGCATCCAAAGAAAAAGGTTAGGAGTACCATACTTCCTTATATTGCAGTTTTCTTTTATACTTTAAATTAGGAAGTCCAGTTTTGGTTGTTGGGGTTTCAGAATTCAGATTACTACTCTACAATTGCTGGTACATGCTCTAGTTTAATTGAATTATGATATGAGCGCTCTTAACAAGAGCCTGATATGGGCATCTATCAAATAAAAGCAGTTAGGACACATCAATCCTAAATGAAGTTCTTGTTGAAGTCATCCAAGCAATTTTGGAATCTGGATGATCTTTAATCCGAGCTTATTCCTATCCTGTATCTGTTATGTTTAAGCCAATAATAATCTGTAATTGACAAAACTTAATGTATAGGCTGTCACAATGATCATAATGTTTGATGTTTTTCTATTCCAGTTCTAGTTTTTTTTGCATGGTTTTTGTTTTGCCTGTTGAAATTCTCTCAGTTGCTTACCCATTTCTTATCACCATCCTATACCATTGGCAGAGATGATCAATGTAACTTCAACTTCTCTTCTAATATGTTATTGTGGTTTAGGTAAAGGAAAACCAAATAAAGTGGCTAAAAAAGAGCCTACGAATGCTGAACTGCGTGCTCAAGCGGTCAACATCCTTAAAGAAGTGGACTTCAATACTGTAAGTTTCCATTAAAAATCATTTGAAAGTAAACTAGTTTTCATGCTGCTCTATAATGTTCTTACTTTGTGATGCAGGCAACCTTATCTGACATTCTCCGTCTTCTTGGTATGATACTTTTACTTGTTTTCTTCTTCTATTTTGCACATTGAACCCTGTCGCTGCTGCGGAGTATCTATGTTATTGTTGCATTGGTCCAAAATTCTTTTAGGGGTCTAGTCTTGTTTTCTTCTTCCATTATAAGGGCTATTCACTGACACTTTTGCTACTAGTAGGTGTACCTCCTATTTTTACTTGCAGCTACTCTATTTTGAGAGTGTCCCAACAAATTTAATCTAACATGGTTTAAAATTTACTTGTATCTAGACAACATGCAATTTCATTTTGGCCTTTTTTTAGTGACAACAAACATATGTAGGCGGGGATTTATAAGCAGTCGTGCAATGTATTGAAATTAACTGCACCGAAAATGCCTCATAATTATCTGCATGCACATGTATCTTATTAAACTCCACATAGAATAAATCATTTTGGGTGTTAAATGAGCAAGCCACAAGGGCATTAGAATATATGGGGAGTGGGGATTCAAACCTAAGACTCCTACCTCTATTTTAACCCCTAAGCTAAGACTCTTCAGTGCATGTACAAAGTATCATAATAAACTGGATATTGTTAAAACTGTATTTTTGGTTGAGCTTTAAAATTTGGGTCATTCCGAAATAACCTCTTTGTGTAGCTAAAGTAAGGGTAAGGCTGCATACATCCGACTCCCCCTTACCCTGCACTTTGCGGGGGCCATTGAGGCATTGGGGTTATAATGTTGTTGGCGGGTTGGTTCTTGCTATTGAGACTGTCCTGTCCTAGTGTCCTATACGCTATACAGATTGTGTTATAGTTGACGTCTACACTACTATATACTTCAGGTTCCCATTTTGGGCTGGACCTGATGCACAGGAAGGTGGAAGTTAAAGCCATAATCACAGATGTGATAGAAAACATGTCTGATGATGATGATGATGATGATGATGATGATAGTGACGAGGATGCACAGGATTCTGATAAAGAGTGACGATGCTTAGCTGAGGTCATGAGACAGACTCTAAAACATTTGAGCCCAACTTACTCCGCTCACCGTAGGTTAGCATTTGTGTATTGTAGCGGTTTTACTCATACCGTAGAGATGTAGAGTAGGAAAAGCCTGGTCTGTATGTACCATAGACAATTCTTTTTCTACCTCAAAAAAAGATTTTTTTTTTGGAAGGATGTAGCAGAGGGTCCAAGTGTCCAACCCTTTGATTTATTATTAGATGCCTTTCATATCTGTATTTGTTCATAAATTCAGGACCTAT
The DNA here is from genome assembly GCF_048544455.1 of Silene latifolia. Taxonomy (NCBI): domain Eukaryota; kingdom Viridiplantae; phylum Streptophyta; class Magnoliopsida; order Caryophyllales; family Caryophyllaceae; genus Silene; species Silene latifolia. The sequence goes on along the minus strand of NC_133526.1, from coordinate 29,384,282 downwards.
CTTTCAATTACCATGGAAATCAATTTTTTGTGGAGTTGCTCGAAGAGGCTTTTTTCAGTACTTTTTATTCTAACCCTCTTGCTAAAATTTACAAAACACAAATAAGTCTTGTTATCTACCGTCGGTGTTGGAATCATTTGCTATTTGGTACTTTTGGTAGTGTATCCGAGGGTCGTGTCTGGTGGTTATGACGGCGGTGATGGATGATTAGCAATTTTGTGATAATGCAAAATTGGTAATCATGGATTAGACTAGTGAAAGACACAGTAATTAATAGTTTGATCCCACAGGACAGTTGGAATTTGGAAGTAGCTATATTCTACAGTCTACGTAGATGCATAACTACCAAAAAACTCAATATCATTGCATTTAACTGGACTGTTATTTATTACTGAAAAATTCTTGTGTTCTTGGGAATGATCATTCTTTACACCTAAGGCTTTATAATATTCCAGTATTTCAATCTACAAATTACAAAATTTTGTTAACTACTTAAAGCATTAGAAGGAATCATGGTTTACCGCAGTTGCAAATACGGGAGCCTCTTATTCAATTTGTTTTGTTCGAAAAACGTACGTATTACAAAGAGTTTTCCTCAAAATCGTGTTTATGACAATTGTATTACAGAAGAGGTCTAGGTTTACACCCTGAATGACTCAAACGGATGGATACCACCGATTGCACGACTTTCTTCTGGTGAATCGTGTGAAGTTATTCTAAGGTGTATCTCAAGTAATATTAATAGCTATGTTTCCCTTCAACACTCAAATAGATTCACGTTTTTCTCGGGATTTGTTTGGTTGGAGAAATTAAAGTTGGAATGAAATAAAGTGAATTGAACCATTCTAGTGTTGGGGCATTTCCAGTTTCAAACTTCATTCCCTCTTCCACACAATTCTAGAGTGATACAAACAATAATTAATCTATGAGTCTCATTTCATTCCAATTCAGTGCGACTTTTGAAACAAACGCTCCCTTAATAATCCAGGGAAGACTTTCCATGTAAATTTACTATTCATGCTATCACAATTGAAGCAATATTGAAAATTTTAATATTATCGAGTTTTAAATTTATATCACAACTCACAAAGTCGCGAGCACTGATATTATAATTTCTCTGGGTTATGGTTATGAACCAAATTACGTGGCTTTTATGCATGACTTAATTATGATATGTACCCGTATAATCAAAGATCCAATGAAAAACAAGAATTCTTAATTTCCTCAATCATTTCTGGCTGTCTATATAATAGTCACACACATCACCTATGGCCTATACAAACTACATATATTTCATCTAATTGCTTTTCTTCATTTAACTCAAAACTCATCAGCATACTCTATTTTATAATACTACTTCCTTTAAGCGTTACTTAAGGTACATATTACGCGTGTTCAATATATATGAGGTGTATTTTAATTAAATGTATGGAATTAAAGTGAACGTAAGGAGTAATTGTATTCTTGTAGATACCGTATATGTGATTATACATCATACAATAGAAATGGAACCCTATTACTACATATATATATAGGTTTGAAAAATGATTTCTTACATATTTACAAAAATTACTCCCTCATGCAGTTCCTCTGCATCCTAAATTAACTCATGTGCGAATAATATGCCGCATCCATATTATAGAGTTGTAATGCTACCCACCTATTATGTACGATCATTTACAAGTAATTTATTTAGTATGACCGCCTTGCACAAATATTTTGTAAAACGGGTATTTTGACAACTATGGAGTATTTTTTTAACTTGATTTGGGTCATGATCCTCTAGTGAATGAATTCGTATTACGTAATATTAGTATAAAACGGTTTTATACATAACGCTTTAATCATCATATGTAAATAATATTACAAATATATTATTATATGGCCAATTAAATTTTTTGCTAATTTTGCTCTGAAATCATGAGGCAGGTTTATCAACATCCAAGAAAAATGGAGAATAATAATGAACATGGCAAGTTAAAGCTTGAATTCAAAGAAGAGGAGGCAGTAAGGGTTCCACCAATGGCGAAAACGGAAAAAGGTCTCTATTTCCTGAGTAACCTTGATCAAAATATAGCAGTAATAATGAAGACAATAAACTTGTACAAATCACAAGAGAAGGGCAACCAGGATGCTGTAAATGTCATAAAAGAATCCTTGTCCAAGCTAAGGTTCTTGTACATTATTATCCTCTTGCAGGAAGGCTAACCCTCAGCTCAGACCAGAAGTTGATGGTCGACTGCACCGGTGAGGGCCCGCTTTTCGTCGAGGCTGAGGTTAATTGTTCCTTGGTTGAGATGTTGGGCTTGGCTAGTGTTGATTCCATGGTGCTTAATAAACTGGTTTATCATGTCCCTGCTGCCAAAAATATATTGGAGACTCCTATTTTAACTATTAAGGTACGTCTCTTGAACTTTTGTGTCATGTGTGTGATTGTGTGAGTGGGTAGTAGTGACGGAGTTAGGATTTAGAGCTAAAGAATCATAATATTATACGGGCGAGTAAATATATGAAGTGTAATACGGAGTATATATTTGATTTGAAGAGTCGCACGGTATATGTTTGATTTAAAGTCATCGGACACACGTTAAAACGTGTCGGATACCTATAAAGTTGTGTCTAACTTTCTTCTTTTATTTGGGCACATGTCCGAATGTCCGACACATGTCCATGGTTTTTGCACATATTTTGGATACACATTCGAACGGAATCAAGTTGGATTTAAGGTAAATGGTGTGGTTGTTTTATGGTAGAATTTGGTGGGGGAAATAAATTGAATTTGGGTCAAATGATGATCTTTAGACGAGTAATGAGATATCGAAAGAGATTGATTATAGGTTGGATTTTGGTTTTGAAAATGAGAATGAATTATAATTAATGTCAAGTTTATTTCAATTGTTTAAATTTAATTCAAATATCTTTTAAAAATAAAATCGTACATATATAACTAGCTGAAAATGAGAATGAGTTATAATCAATGACTTATATAACGAGTCCATGTCCTAAATTTAATGGGATGCTGTGTCACGTGTCTGTGTCGTATCCATATCTGTTTCAGTTCAGTGTTACCTAGCTTGAGAGAACCCGACTCTTTTATTCAGGTGACAAAGTTCAATTGTGGAGGCTTTGCACTAGGAATGGGGATGAACCATTGTATGACAGACGGGAAATCGACAGTAGATTTCCTAAACTCATGGGGTGAAATAGCTCGAGGTTTACCGGCCTTAATCACACTTCCACATATAGACCGAACAATCCTAAGAGCTCGGGATCCACCCCATATCGACTTCACTCACAACGACTTCTTAGACATTGAGGACATATCTAACACCGATGACCTCTATAAGGAAGAGACCTTATGTGTAAAACTTTTACTTTTGACATTCATACAATAACAAGGTTGAAGACGTAACTGTAATTAAGTGCTCGACTTTCGAGGTTTTATCAGCCTTAAGGATGAACCCCGATCAACAGACCAAGTTACTCTTTGCAGCCGATGGTCGGTCCAAATTTGAACCTCCTTTGCCAAATGGCTTCTTTGGGAACGGAATGGTGTTGACAGTGGCCTTATCAAAAGCAGGGGCATTGTTGGAAAATCCTTTGTCTTACGCGGTGGAGTTAGTACAAAAGGCGATTGCGTTAGTTACTGACAGTTATATGAGGTCTGCTATAGACTACATTGAGAGTAATAGAGGTATACCTTCAATGAAGGGTACTTTGTTGATCACATCATGGGTAAAATTGTCATTTAACACCGCTGATTACGGATGGGGAAATACTGTTTATACTGGTCCGGTTGGTGTGCCTGGAAATGAAGTTGCTGTGTTTCTACCTGATGCTTATGAAAGGAGTAGTATTAGTGTGCATCTTAGTATTCCTGCTTCTGCAATGAACATCTTTGAAGAAGAAATCAAGCAAATTTAGCATATATTTATATAAATTCGTCCCAATTATTTGTTTACTCTGGAAAAAAAACTCGTAAAGAATAGAACGATAAATAAATGATTGGGAAAGAGTATGATTCAGTTGTTGATTGTTGATTATAAGATGTATCCATTGGATTTGGAGATATATAATCATTAGAAGTCAAACTTGGATCAGTTTTGATTTCTTTCTCTCAATCATTATTTGTTTATATTTTCAATTGAAACGCCCCTTGCAAAAATTTAAAAAGGATGAGCAATGATTAGAATGAGGGATGCTATTTGCTTGGCAAATAATTATTCCGTATATGATCATACAACTATGAAGTGATGGAATTACACAATGCAATATAATTACTTACTAATAAGATGATAGTTATAGTTGTAATAAATACTATACTATCAATATATGTCAAAACCATAGTAATTGTTACTCGCTTACCATAGTAGTTGAGTATGTCTTGTGTGACACGGTTGGTTTAATATAAGAATTTGCGATAAAGATTTATTTGTATAAAAGGAATTTGATATAATTGCAGTGTGATATCACAATTAATCTAAATTGTTCCACATTAACAGTAATTACGGACAAAAATTGCATACTTGACTATAATAATTTGATCCTCTACTCAAGTGAATTTTTATAAGCACTTCATGGAGGCAACAACGAGCGGCTTACTTCTTGTGTCGGCGTATTGGAAAGAGATGACTTGCCCATGTCGGAGAGGTTTGCCATGATTTACGAGACAGTCGTCAGGCTTGAGACGCTTGAAAATTTTAGGGTCAATTAATCGAGCTGAGGTGAACCAACCACATCGGACATGGATATCAGTGACGTCGCACCCAGAGGCACATGCATTAGTAATTGTAACCGTGTAGGTTGGTATGCCGGATGGTAGAGGCGCGCCTGGACCTTGGTTAATTTGGATGGCAGAGTCCGGGCACTTGGTGATGTCTCCCCAAAATCGGTTTGGATTGTCCACTGTTTTCTTCGGAGCTACATTAGCTGAAAAAGACACAGAAGTGTTGATATTATGGTCAATATTGGTTAAAGTTAATAAAACAATCTAAATTCTTAATTAAGACGAAAATAAAACTAATATTTCAATAAAGAAATAAGTTCAATTTTACTTTCTACCCGTTAATAAATAAATGAGTTCAATTTTCCCACCAAGATACTTGCGAGCTAATGATACTTAATGATGCCAAATTTTATTTATACAAACACAAATTATCATTAAAGACATGTACTATTCATTACAAGATGAAGACGAGTCTGATAGTACCATTTGATAATGAAATGTGCTGTGTAGTGTGAAGATATTAAAGAATAAATTTGTAAGATAAGGTGGAATAAACAAGTAGTATGATAAAAATCGTACATAGTTTCTTATCTTAGGCATAAAAATTGGCAAATGTGATGAAATAAAAACAATAGCATACCAAAATTCATAGTCCACGTCATTATTTCACTCCACGACAACTCGTTTTAGCATTACAGTTATTACAAATAATCCAATATTCCTAGGTTAAGACAACTCTTGAAAAAATGCAATTAATAGACTATACCACCAGACACCAGTTGTATGATTTAGAATCCGAGCTTTATATTAAAGTTTTCGAGTTTTGTTTTACAAAATCTAGCTATGCTGTAAATTTTCTGAACTCACACGCTTAACCATAAAAATAATAAATTTTTAAAAAACTCAAAAAAATTACACATAAGCTTGGATAAATATATAGTAATTATACAATGCTCATTATACAACTTCAGGTATATATAATACAGTAGTATTTGTGAGAAACATGGCTAAATAACGGAAAACTTACATAGCAATTTCCGTTGAACAATGTGATTAGTAGCGTAATGGCTCACCCCCTTGAGATCATATCCTGATATTTTCGACTCCATCTCCGTTAAACCTAAAATTATGGAGAACAATTACACGAATAAAATAAGACGGTTGTACAACAAAGTTATTATTGTTCATAACTGAGTGACCTATATAACATAAGTCGAGGTGTATGTTTATACAACAATTATAGTTTTTTTTGTAATCATATAATTTCGACATAAAATAACTCATCTATTCATAATATAGTATCATGTTATTAACGTTATTATTACTTGAGGGTTAATTAACAAAGTAAATAAGCTTTAAAAAACTAAAAGTGATGATGAAATACTTTGGAGAGAAAGAGGTGAATACCAGTTGGTAAAAAAACAGCAAGGAACAATAGAACATAAGAGACCACCATGGTTGATGACATCTTAGTGCACAAAAACGAATTTACGGAATTGAGAGAATTTCCGCCGAAGGAACTAATTAACTTATGATGTAATTTTCGTGTGTATATATATTAATTGATTTTCCTAACGTTTGCCCTAAGAGCATAGAAATAAAAAATTATGTAAGGAACTATTTGTAAGAGTCGATCATGAGAAATGGAAATATTGTGTTTTACCTTAATTAAGAAACGAATAGTATAATCAATCAAATATCTGCTAAAAATCTTACTTTTGGAATATGATATATATACTCATTAATTAATAGTAATATCTTACACATACTTGGTGTATAATATGGTAATTTAACAAAACTTGAAGATAAGTTGATGGATGGAGACATGAACGTGGAACATTAATCTAAAAGACTAAAACATTAAAATTGTATTCAACAAGGGCAATATTTACGTTAATTACGTAGCAACAACGATTTCGACCATTTAGTAGCAACATCCTTATTGCCATGAAAACTGATGTGTAACAAATAACGATTAAGGGTGTGTTTGGATACCATTTTAGGAGGGAAAGGGAGGGGAGGGGGAGTGAGGGGAAGGAAAGGTAAGGGAGGGGAGGGGAGGGAAAATAAATTATGGTTGTTTGGATAACAAAAATGATGAGAGGGTGATGGAAGGGGAGGAAGAGGGAGATGGTAGAGTGGATGGAGGATGATGATGAAAGGAGAGTAAAAAAAAAGTTTTCCTTCTAAATCTTGCCAATGATGGAAAGATTTTAGTTTGGTCTAAAGGAGGGAAATTAAATCCTCTCATTCCCCTCCCCTTCCATTTCCCTCCTTCCAAATATTGTAACCAAACAAAGGAAATTAAACCCCTCCCTTTCCCTCCCCTCCCTTTCCCTCTAATTCTCTCAATCCAAACACACCCTAAGAGTCATGCATAAAATACGATGTAAATTTAATAAACACGAGATGGGTCTGGCCTTACCCGCGGTGGAGGAGAGAAGTCTAACTCACAAGCCCAAGAATGCTCTTATCTCCCAAAACCAATTGGCTATGGAAGAAACACCCCTAGGCCTTATAAGATAGACAATCTCTCTCTTTTTCACCGATGTGAGACTCACAAGTGGATTTATACTCCAACAAAATTAACAATGAATACGCTAACCACTAGGGCTTGGCCAGTTTGAGTCATGTGGTAAGCCAATGTAGTATACCATGAAGTTCTCGGTCATCTAGAGTTGCGTTACCATTTACTACAAAGAAAGGCCTTTAAGGCCTTCACATAGCCTTTGTAGGAATTGTGTTTTATTGTTTTGCATCATTATCAACCGTAATTTATGTTAACTTTAAATTTTTGTTGGCATAGTTATCGCATTTGTTGTTATGTTTTTGAAATGGAAAATTAAATAGAGAGACGATGATAATTTATTCACAAACCAAGGTTGGGACAAAAAATCCACGTCCAGAGACTCAAGAGTACTGTAGACCTAATTAGGACTTGAATTATGCACTTCCTTAGTCTAGATAGATAATTCATGTCTCAAACGAAGTTTGTGGGTGAATTTTCGGATGGGAAAGATACATAGGAGTTGGATTCCAGTGTATTTCAAACTACTACCGAAATTTTATTCCTGTATGAATCAAATGAGGCGGTATTATTTAGCTAAAATAAGCTGACATTAAGTCGGAGGATACAATATCAGCGATTAATTCCGAACACGAGTCAACCCAAACTCTAATAGAGTATTTATCTAATAAAGGGGAGCATTGAGTCATGCTATGAGCGGCCTGGTTACCATTCCGCTTTACAAAACCGAAGAAACACAACTCAAACTCTTCACTCAACTTAAGTATATCACGCACCACATTTCCTAAGCAACTATTCTCTACTTTTTGAGACTTATGTAGCGTAATTAGGATAAGGGAGTCCGACTCCAGTATGACGGACTCGATTCCCATCTGCCGGCCTATTTGCAGTCCTAGTAATGCTGCCTTTGCCTCGGTGATGTCCACGTCCCACTATGCCCGTACCTGTGTTTACCCCTGCTCTTCCAACCGAACCCCCATGATCACGTATAACCACCCCCATCCCACATACCTTCTCATTAAATGTGGCTGCATTGGATGTCCCAACCTTGGTCAAACGTATCAAGCTAAACAGTAAACTCATTTCAATTTAATCAATATTAACCTTAATAATTATCGGGTCATTACATTTACGTACACTCGAGGGTTTACCCAATGCGCACCGAAGGTAGCGACTGCTGTTGGAAAAATTGTGATTTAAGAAGTATATTTAATTGTGAGTTTTAATATTTGACCAAGTAATTTAAGGTTGGTTATTATGTCATTTATACTCATTATTATTTTAGTGTGCTATGAGTAAATATTTAAATTTGGTCAAAGGATTTTATTAAGATGATTTATTGGGTGATTATTATCACACTTATTACCATCATACGTTTTGTAATTCTTGGCTTTTAATGATTAGTGTGAACACACATGTTAATTAAGAGAGATAAAATCCTAGAGAGATAAAATCCTCCTAATTCCTGTTTGAATGCTTGAACCTAACAATGGTCTCCCGCCGGAGACCACAACTTCTATTGCTGCCATTCCCAACCCTACCACCAACCAATCTATGACCCAGAACCTTTTGACCTCGCAAATCCCTCCAACTCAAAAAAATGTCAAGAGAAAAACCATGCATATCGACTCTTTTAATGCCCAAGTCTCTAACACTGAGATTCAAAAAGAGCCTTCCCCACCGAGATTCAACCAATTCAATGGTGAAAGTGCAGGACTTCCGTCATACAAATCGATGGTACAAGGATTTGACAATTCATCTGATTCTATGAATGATTTGTCACTAGAAGAGATAGATCTCGATTCCGACTCTGATATTGATGAAGGTGATCAAGAGGAGGATGAATTATGTCCCAAAATCTGTCTCACAAAAATGGAGAAAGCCATTATTCGAAAGCCGTGGAGGCACTCCATTATTATCAAGATGTTTGATAAAAACATCGGATACCTATCGCTCATGAGGAAACTCCAAGCAAAATGGTCTATCAAAGGGAAACTCACTCTCACCGATCTTACAGGGTCATATTACGTTGCTCGTTTCTCTTCGAAACAGGACTATGACTTTGTAATGACGCAAGGTCCTTGGATGATCGATGATCACTACCTTACCATTCGTAAATGGGTTCCGAATTTCGTTCCATCAGAGGATAATATCACTAAACTAACAGCATGGGTGAGAATCCCTAATCTACCAGTGGAGTATTTCAATGCGACCTTCTTGAAGAAGATAGGTTCTAAGATTGGAGAAGTCATCCGAATCGATAATAATACTGCTACAGCGCAAAGAGGGCAATTTACCAGATTAAGTATTGAAGTGGACATCTCAAAACCTCTACTCTCTAAATTCAGATTATATGGCAAGGTTTATGGTATACAATACGAGGGCCTGAAGATGATTTGTTTTAAGTGCGGTAAACTTGGGCATACGAAGGAGGAATGTGACAAAGACAACGGAGATCACTCTGCCATGAGAGATAATGTCCATGCTGGAAATCAAGAAGTTAACCCTAAGCATCGTCATGAAAACTCTTTGGAAGCAGGCTTACGACCCGAAGAGAAAGATAAGTTCGGAGACTGGATGGTTGTCAAGAAACCACCAAGACGAAAGGCTCCTATTACCTCGGGTAAACAACCTCCGAACCAAGGTAAAGAAAATACCTTTGTCAATTCTGGTAAACCTTCTTCTTCGACCGGGTCAAGATTTGGTGTTCTAGATAATAATCAAGAGGATACGGTCATAGCGAAAAATCCGCTAACAATATCGAACACCCCCGTTTTTCAAGCCAGTCCAATCCCTAAAAATTTGGAGAAGAATACTGTTATTCGGCAAAGAATAAATTCCTTGAATAAGCAAACCAATAGGCTTCTTTCTAACCATATTCCTAACAAATCCACCCAAAAGTTTACCAAAAAAAATCCACAATATCAGTCAATCACAACTATCTCAGAGGGCGAAAATATTATTCCAAATATTCCCAATATATCTCCCAATATACCTAAATCAAATACTATTCTAAAAGATATTACTAATATCTCAAGTCCAGAAACAAATAATAGCAATACCAATCACAAATCTTCCACACAAATCCCCTTAACCATCCCATCTCAATACACCCAAGTGAACGTGGGAGCTCACAGCGATGAACCCTCACCCGTACTTCTCTTACCTGGATCGTCCACTCCCGCAACCTCGATGCCTCCCACAAAACCCCCAGATAGAAATCATTCCTCCCACACAGAAGGTGAAGATTTCGACATGGCCGGAGATGGCGGCACCGTATCTGGGAATAATGATAGCGGAGTGCCCGTCGATGGATGTCAAAATCGAGCAAATGAAGGACAATCCTTCGAGTCTAGCAATGGAATTATCGATACCATGGAGTGTTGATAATGTCCTTAATCTCGTAAGTAGAGCTTATCTATCATCTTTACCTTATTTACCAGTTTTAATGAGTACAAGAATCCCGAATTTATGCCCGAACCTCCCCCACATTAATTTCATGGTGTGGAACGTACAAGGTACTGGTAGTAAAAGCAAAGTTAGTGCGATCAAAGAAGTTGTTCGAACCTACAAACCGACAGTATTTGCCCTTGTCGAAACACATATGGGAGACGAACATGCCATTAAGCTGGGCGACATCCTAGGTTATAAAGGACAATCGAGAGTAAATGCGATAGGCTTTAGTGGAGGCATATGGGTTTACTGGAACATGGATATCATCTCTGTTAATCCTGTCACTCACCATCAACAATATATTACACTCGAAATAGCTAGGAACGGGGAAATCCCCTGGTTCTTCTCAGCCGTGTATGCTAGCCCGGACCCAACTAATAGACGAGCTTTGTGGGCCGAACTAGAGGAATTCGCTAGAACCAACAATCGACCTTGGCTCTTAGCTGGAGATTTCAATGAAACGAGGTCTTTAGATGAAAGGCACGGTGGTGATTATAATATGGCAAGGCGTTGTGCTCAGTTTAACAACTGGATAGAAAACTGTGACCTAATTGAATTAGCTTTCTCGGGGTCAATTCACACTTGGGCAAGAGGGAATACGGTCGAGACAAGACAAAGTGCAAGGTTAGATAGAGCCTTATGCAATGGAGATTGGGGGACCCTGTTTGAAGATGCTATGGTTCGTCATCTCCCGGCCTTTCAATCTGACCACTGCCCTTTATTAATTTCACCTAATGGTTTCGCCCCAATTAGAGCGATTAATAGACCTTTTAGGTTCCAAGCTTGTTGGTTATCGCATGAAAAATTCAAAGAATTTGTCGATGAAAGTTGGCCATCGAGTGGTGAATTCCCGGTCAGGTTAGAAAGCTTATCAGAGAAATTGCAACTCTGGAATTCGGAAGTCTTTGGTAACATCTATAAACGCAAAAAGTCCCTCATTGCTCGAATAGGTGGTTGCCAAAGGGAACTCGCTATCGCAAGAAGAACGAACTACATAAAACTTGAAGCCAAATTAAGAAAAGAGTTAGATGAGGTGTTAGCACAAGAAGAATTGCTTTGGTACCAAAAATCGAGACTCGATTTTATCAAAGATGGAGACCGAAATACCTCATACTTTCATGTTAGTACCTTGGTTAGAAGATGGAGAAATAAAATTAACTCTCTCAAGGACGATGCAGGAGAATGGCAGAATGACCCAAATGTCGTAAAAAAAATTGTCATCGATTACTACAAGAAGCTTTTCACAGATGATGGCAACTCGGGATTTAATAACGATCTCCCTTGGGATCTTTTCCAAGAGTTTAACAACAAAGACTGGGAGTGGTTGACTAGACCATATAACATTGCTGAAGTGGAGCGGGTAATCAGTAATATGGGATCTTTGAAAGCTCCAGGACCCGACGGATTTCAAGCTTTATTCTACCAGAAGCATTGGCCTTTAATTGAAAAATCTCTTTGCGAAATGGTGATAAAGGCTCTCGAGGGTAAAGGCATGCCGATTGGGCTAAATGACACGTACCTTGTTCTTATCCCGAAAGTTGACACTCCCGAATCCATTACACAATTTCGACCCATAGGGTTGTGCAACGTGGCTTATAAAATAATAAGCAAAATCCTCGCAAATCGTATCAAAAAGGTGCTACCTCATCTTATATCCGAGACCCAAAGTGGGTTCGTTCCAGGAAGACAAATAACCGATAATATTGTTGTTTTCCAAGAAGTTATCCACTCCATGAGAAAGAAAACAGGTACGAAAGGAATAATGGCTATCAAAATCGATCTCGAAAAAGCCTATGATCGGCTTAAATGGAGCTTCATCTACGACACTCTAAGCGACATGGGTTTCCCGAGACTAATTATTGACGTTGTAATGGAGTGTGTAACCTCAGCTAGAATGCAAATTCTATGGAATGGAGAACCAACGGAGCAATTTATACCGTCTAGAGGAGTGCGTCAAGGTGATCCGTTATCATCATACTTGTTTGTCATGTGTCTGGAAAAATTGCAGCAGGCTATTGATCAAGAAGTTCGGAGGAACAATTGGAAGCCTATTATAGTCTGCCGAAATGGCCCCCAAATAACAAACCTTTTCTTCGCAGACGATATGGTCCTTTTTGGTGAAGCAACGGAAGAACAAGCTTTGGTTATCAAGCGCGTTATTGACACCTTTTGTTCGGCCTCAGGAGAAAAAATAAGCAATGCCAAATCCCGTATTTTTTTCTCGAAAAATACGGACCAATTAAATAGAGATACGGTATGTTCAGCGCTGGAATTTGAAGAAACAGACGATTTGGGGACATATCTTGGTATGCCTACAATTAACGGTCGAGTCACCCGCCAGACATTTAGCCATCTAGAGGAAAAAATTAACAAGAGATTGTCAGGTTGGTCCACAAAGAGATTATCTCTTGCAGGGAGAACAACTCTAGTTCAATCCACTCTCACAACAATTGCGAATTATAGCATGCAGACGGCTAAAATTCCCAGAACTGTATGTGACTCAATTGATAGGAAAGCAAGAAGATTTTTATGGGGAGGCGATGAATCAAAGAAACCTATCCATCTCATTTCTTGGGAACAAGTACAAAAACCTAAGTCTATTGGAGGATTGGGAATACCGTCTGCTAGACAATCAAACGCGGCCTTCCTAACCAAATTGGGATGGAGAGTCTTGGCGGAACCAAATAGTCTATGGTCAAGAGTTTTACGCGCCAAGTATTGTAGTAATAGGTGCGACATTGATATTTTTCAAGCCAAAAGAAATATGTCCAATGTTTGGGCAGGAATTTCGGCGCAAGCTAGAACTATTGTCCGAGGAACAGCAACGGTAGTAGGAAACGGAAGAAGGACTCTCTTCTGGGATCACGCCTGGGTTGACGGTATTTGCCCAAGCGATCATGCATTAGCCCCTATTCCCGACGCTATTTTGGGGCACACGGTTAGCGAGATGTGGAGTGGAAGTTCGGGTTGGAATTGAGATTGTTTCGCTAATTTTTTACCGCAAGAAATCCTACAAAAAATTGCTTCCATATCGCTTTTCGAAGACCCAGACCTCGAGGATTCTTTGTACTGGATTGGAACTTCGTCGGGAAAGTTCTCTCTGAAGTCGGCCCTAGGCTTTCTTCGAGGACAGGACACTTCAATCGAACCTGAGCCTATAACTTGGAGAACGATTTGGAGAATCCCGGTTCAGCAAAGGATTCGTATGTTCATTTGGTTAGCTGCCCATGGAAGAATTATGGTGAATGTCAACAGAGTTATCAGAAATATGGGAGACGACCCTCGCTGTCCGCGGTGTGAAGGAAATGAAGAAACGACGGAACATCTCCTTCGATCGTGTCCCGTCACCAAACAAATTTGGAGTCTTGTTGGTATAGACTCCTCCAATACTTACTTTTACAATTCTCCCTTTATTGATTGGTTAACAAAATGTGCAAGTAATGAGGTTGTAACGAATGAACCAAATTGGCCGATGATGTTTGCAATCACTTGTTGGTGGATTTGGAGATGGCGCAACAATGTGGTTTTTGGGCATGAGAACGAGAACCCAGCTCAACCTCGAAATTTCTTATATCAGCAATTCGAAGCAAGTAAGTCCGCTTTTGACCGTTATGATCTTTTCATTCCACAACAGCGAATTACCAACACGGAGATTTTTGTTCGATGGTTGCCCCCTCCTCATAATTGGGTCCTTCTTAACACTGATGGCGCCTCGAAAGGTAACCCTGGGCCAGCTGGAGGTGGAGGAATATTCCGAGATGAGACAGGTAATTTCATAAATGCGCTCTACTTCTCATGTGGGATATGCACGTCAATGAAAGCCGAGCTGCTAGCTCTCCAAGCCGGGTTGAAAAGGGCAAAGATATTGGGTATACAACGACTTATCATTCATATGGATAACTCCCCTTGTGTTGGTTTCATAAAAGAAAATCAGTTGCTAAGCAACAATTTGAAATTTATCGTCCAAGAATGTCAGGCTTTAATCCGGGACAACTCTTGGTTAGTGAAGGTGGAGCACACATATCGTGAAGCGAACAGAGCAGCCGACTTGTTAGCAAATAAGGGTGTGAATGCAAGTAATATCCCTATCTATCTAGATGTACCTTTAGCTGAGCTTCGTCCTATCCTACGGGAGGATATATTTGGGGTTGCTATTCCCCGTGTAATAGCAAACGTTTAATTATCGGGGATTATCCCCTCATTAGCACCAAAAAAAAAAAAAAAATGATTAGTGTGAACATTATCAATGTCTATTTTAATAGCCCCCATTAAGCTCATTAAGTGGGTGATTTACCATATATTGGTACGTTAAGCCTTTTGGTCAGGTAGTAAGAAAGTGTTTATAAGAGGCTTTAGTTGATGAGTGTGTTGGACGAGGCAGTATGAAAATGAATTAGTCTATGATCAACTAAAAGTAAATATTTTATCATATATAACTATATTTGTGAAAGTTATTTTATATACAAATATTATTGAGCATTGGGCAGTCATCGGTTCAGGGGCTCCTCTTGCTGCTACCGAGGAGTCTAACGGGTTGTCGTATCTTGGGAGAGTCTAACGGGTTGTCGTATCTTGGGAGAGGAACGCACTATTTGGTAACCAGTGCAGTGGAGGCGTTATCTCTTTTAGAAAAGCGCCTAGCGCGATTCGACCCAGGCTACATCTTTCTTCTCTACTCTATTTTATATTATTGTTCTTTTATTTATGTCATATATATTTTTGTATTTTGTTATAATATTATTTACGGTAATATTTTGCTCCACTTTTTCTAACCGCCGCGGGTTCCCTCGTCACCAAAAAAAAAAAAAAATTATCGGGTCATTTATCTAATTGGGTCGAGTTTAAGTTCGAGTTACTAATCATCAGATCGTGTCGGATGTCGGGTCCCACCTGAGTTTGGTCATATTGATATCAGGTTGTTAATTTTTCGGGTCCTGTTGAATCGGGTCAAGTACTAACGGTGCATAGCAAAATTTTATAGAAAGAAAGAAAAACTGAAGTGGCAAAATTAGACCGTAAACCAACAACCACACCGACGGCGGCCTCCCCCCCACCCTCCACCAAGCTTGTGGACGGCCACTCCGCCGCTCACATCGACCAATTAATTGCAAGTATAGTATCTAGGGTTTACTTTTGATTGTTACGGTTTTTTATTTCAATTATAATTGTTAGTAGTCTTGGTATAATGAAACTGAAACTTGATTTTGATTCAATTAATTGTAATTTGACAGTGGTGGCCGGTAGTGTAATTTGAGGTGGTCTTTGTAAATTGTTATCTCGTGTGGTGGTAGGATGATAACTAATGTCAGCTAGTCTTGCTATAGACGGATATCCGTTTATAGCTAAAAACGGGTCAAATAGCTTGAAAGTGGTGACATTTTTGGCCCTCACCACCCTACTTGTTACTTATCCTATCTGGAATGTGGTATTGTATTTGACCCATCTATCTATCTATCTATATTAATAAAGGAAGCTTTTTCCGAGCGACGTGAGAGACTCCAACCTTTTAAAACTACCTAAAATACTTATAGATAAAAATATATTTGGAGATAATACTAAGCTAACAAAATTTTATCATAAAATTATAGACAACTAATAAAATTCTATCATAAAGTTGTTAATGTAATTAATTAGAATTAAAGATACACCCACGCAAATTTGGTGGAGTATAATTCTAATGATGCTATAATTTTAGGGTGTTGCTTTTTCAGATACGTACTTTACTTTTTTCACATACATTTTTTCACAAAGTTTCCATGCTATACCCTTTTTCTAAATCTAAACAAATTAGGTTTTTAGTATATACTTTTTCCCTAAAATTAAAACTAAATTGTTCTATAAACTTAACAATACATTACAATTCTTCAAATTCTTCTAGTAGTGAAGCAATTACTATTTTGTTTAGCAATTATTAAACACTTGTTTATTAATTATTTTGAATCATAATCAAGGTTTATAATTTTCAAGTTCTTCAATAATTAGGGTAATAATCTTCAAGTTCTTCAACTGGGTTGCTGGCGGAAGACAGTGGTCGGATCAGGGAGGATATGGTGGTCGGAGCAGGGATGGGGAGTGCAGGGGAGGGGGAATGCAGGGAAGGGGGCGATTCTAGGGGACTATGACGGTCGGTTGTCAACTGGAGATGGGGGCGACGGTGGTCGCAGGAACATGGGATGTCGGTGGTCGACTGGTGCTAGGGCTGGGATAAGGCAAGTGGAGGGGGGTTGCGGGGAGGGGAGGGGAGTGCCCGAAGTTGCAAGGGGAGGGGAGTGCGGTGCAGAGGGTGGGTGGCCGAGATCGGCCGGAGTATGGGCTGTCGGCGAGTGGAGTGACCGTGGTGGTGAAAGAAGGTGGGTGTTGGTGATTTAGCGGTGAGGAGAGATTAGGGAAGATAAGAGAAAAAAAATGATTGGGTAAGGGATGAAGAAATGACAAAGGTAACATTGTAAATGACGTAAGTGAATTTTGTATTATAGAGTAATATTTTATTTATTTTATGCCAACTCTATATAACCTTTATGCAGGTGTAAACTGTGGCTCTCACTTCATCGGTTTTCCTTTGGTTTCGTTTTTGGCTTTAGTTATTGTTTTTGGTTAGCATGTATACACCCAATGTACTTGTTTTCCTATTGCATTAGATTAAAAATACCATGTATTTTACTTCATATTAGTTTCATCATGTTCAATGTTAATTTATTTATTTATTTCCTTATAATTTTAATTTGATGAAACTTAATCTATGGCTTTACTCCATGTGCAGGGCATCAACGAAACAATAAAGCGGTACCAATCGAGACTTAAGTCGACTTTTCTGAAAAGCGTAAAGATGTGAAGGTAATAATCTAAATTATTTATAAATAATACGGAGTATTGTTTTTCCAAATAGTCAAACCTCCAAAATACAATATTATACATACTCTTAGTAGTGTGACATTATTCTCTTGATCTTGAGTTCTTAACTTTTGAGCGATATTTAAAACAAGTTTTTTTTTTTTTTGGTACATGATATTAAAAACAAGATGACGTACATGACGGGTTACGCAACCACAAACCAATCGCTAAACCAGATATAATTAGGATACGAGACTAATATGGTCAGAATTGTTACAAAGCAAATAATGTCAGATCGGTTCAATGATCATACTTGAATATAATTGTAGTCGACTAATTCTCTTTATATGCTTATTATGATCATACTTGGGACAGTTTGGTAATTAATGAGTTATTTAGTGCAATGGCACTTTCCAGACAACGGTTAAGACGGATTGAAGGATAAATATGGGAAAAAAAAGACGATTTTCAACACTACCGCTTTTAAAAATGTCTTTGACACTCATCTGTTTTAATCTTATAATATAATATACATCGAGGTTTATTTTGAACAATTACAAATAGTCTATCAATCGCAAGCTACTAAAACTCTCATTAAAATTAAAGTCGAGATTTTCATATATATTATACAATTTTATTTTTATTTTAAAGTAAAAACGATTCCAATATTAACTCAGTTGGATAGAGAACTCCATTTATTATACGTTGCTTTAAAATAAATGAGAGGAATTCATACAAGGACAATAAGACTCATTAATGCCAAACTTACAAACTACGGAGTACTATAAAAATGCACAAATTCTCATTTATGATAGGCATATCCGTCGTAAGCTTGTGACTTGTAAAATACTATCCATGTGGGGTAGAAAAGATAAAAACAAAGTGCCTAAAGAGTAGCAATTTGTTTTATCTTTATCTACTCATATAGATAGTACTTGACCCGTTGCAAACTTATAACGGTACACTAATAGGATTTGTATTGTGTCAATAAGTTTAACTACGTTTTAAAAAAATAATATTAAATAAAGGTCAAACAATAATGAAGAGGCGAACTTTTGTGATCAACTTTTAAGCGATATTATATAGTTCATCTTCTATGAGCTAGGGTTTTAAATGGACTGAATATTTACCATTTTACAGGTTTACAATGTATGAGTTAATGTTTATACTTTACTAATTACTACATTAATGATCAACTTTTAAGCGCGATATTATATAGACCTTCTCTCACTATATTATTGAGAGATAACCAATAAATAACTAAAAACTAATTAAAAAGATAAAGATAAAAATGAAACAAAAATAGTAATTACCTATTATGATGAGAGAGGTCTCTCACTAGAATTAATGAGAGACCGCCTCTCATAAGAATTTGTGAAATGCATTAGGACACGTAGTTAATCAACATATATTACAAGTGGCCCGTGCATCGCACGGGCATTAAATCTAGTCTTTAGTTATAAACAAATATGTGCCGTCTATAATGAGATTTTGTGAACTAATGTGTGTTATTTATGAAAATAGCGAATTGTTATAATTTGTATAATTCATTTGACAGTTAGTTGGTATAATGTGTTGTGTTCATGACTTCATTCGACATTTAATTTGTTAGGTTATGTGTGTTAGTGTGTGTATAATTATGGATTTTAGGCCCTGTTCTTTTTGGCTTAATTTCAGCCCCCTTCGGCTAGTTTAGCTCAGCTCATTTCAATTCAGCCCAGCTCACTCCAGCTCTCTTAAATTCAACTCTATTAAGTTCAGCTCGACTTGACCTTATCATTAATATATAATTAAATATTAATATTAATAGAGTTATTATTATTATTATTATTATTATTTGCAATTATTATTATTATTTGCAATTATTTTTGTTGTTGTATGTGAAAAAGAACGTAAAAATATATCAAGTTTCGGAAGTCAAACTAAATAATATTGCAATTATCTAATAGTTAATACAAACCAAACTCATTCAACAAAAATAAAATAATTTAGTTTTGCGAATTATCTTCTTCCATTTGTGCAATTACATGGTCGCATCAATCATCATCATCTGTGCTAATATACTCATAGCCACAAGCTCGCCATATTACATGAATAATTTGTAAATAAAAATGGACCGTCTCACAATGTGAGACCTTCTTATTCTATAATGTATTGTATATTTTTTTTATTACTCAAATTATTGTGAAATCGAAAAATATTATGATAACTAATAGATTATATATTTCATAATATACTTAAACGTTTTTAATTAATAATTAAGTCAAGTCAATTCATTTCAACAGCTCTCTCAATTTCAGTTCAGCCATTCAGCTCATTTCAGTTCAACTCAGTTCAGCCCTAATAAGTTCAGTTCAGCTCACTTCAGCCCTAATAAGTTCAGTTCAGCTTTACTCAGCTGAAAAGAACAGGACCTTAGTGGTGGTGTTAGTATTAGTGCTCAAAGTGATGAGACTCATTTGTGGAAATTTGTTGGTAAGGGATCGAATTATCGGAAGGTGGGGGTTATGCCTTTTGAAATGTCACTTGTTCGATATTCATGTCCATATCTATGCTACCTAGGTCATTGTCTTAGCACATTATGAAATAATTAGAGGATTTAACCACCCTTTTTAGGTAGCCTTGACAAGTGCAGTCTTGCACTAACAAAGTATATTTGGCTAATAAATAAGGGGCTACGGAGTGCTTTTATGGGAATATAGTTAGTTGAAAAGTTGTTAGAACCGACATCAAGGTTGTTACAAAAGTTTGTTAGTAAGTTGGTTAGGAATTGTAACAACCTAGCCTATATATACATGATGTATTCTATTCATTTGTAATAAGATTCATTACACAGAAATTCTTTCACTTGATTAATACAATACAATCTATTATTCTCTCTTACATTCTCTCATCTTCTTCATCTTTATTGTTTCATCTTCATCATTTAATCATGGTGGATTAGTAGTTTCATATGGTATCAGTCTAAATTCGGTCCAAAATCATCAATTCTGATCTTTTTTGCTTCCGCTTTTCTTTAATTCTTTTGTTCTTCAGTTAAAACAAAGATCTTTGTTCTTGATTTTTGGTGTTATTCATCAAAACTTCATTTCAGATTGTTGAAGAATTCTTTCAAATCTTCAATTTTTCCTTACAAAAATGCCTGAATCAAGCTATTATTCCATGCTTGATGATCCACTCTTTTTGTCTCCCACTGATCAGCCTAACTTACAGCTGACTGCTCAGTTGTTTGACGGTACAAACTTCATTCAATGGCAGCGTGATGTGATTCAATCTCTTTTTTCCAAGAACAAGACTGGCTTTATCACTGGTGAAGTTGTTGCTCCTCCGAAGACTGATAAAAAATACAACCAGTGGGTGCGTGTTGATCTTCTTGTCTTGCGTTGGATTCTCAATTCCTTGGAGAAGAATTTGCGTGAGAATTTGCAGTATGCATCCTCTTCCAAGGCTCTTTGGTCTGAGATTGTTGAGAGGTATGGACAGTTGAATGCTCTTGAACTTTATGAGTTAAGAAAAGATCTAAGTAATGTCAGTCAAGAAAACTCTTCCTTGATTTATTATTACAGTAGACTCAAGTGTCTTTGGGAGACTGTTGATAATCTTGACCCCATTCCTCAATGTACCTGTGGTGTCATGTCTAAATGCTCCTGTCAGCTTCTTAAGCGTCTGTTGGATAGGGAGGCTCATTCTAAGTTGATACAGCTTTTAATGGGGTTGAATGCTGGCTATGAACATGTTCAAACCACCCTTCTTTCTATGGAACCCTTACCTCCCATCAACAAGGCTCTATCTTTATTGCAAAAGATAGAAAAACAGAAGCATATTAATGACTCAACTGGGGACATTCTCACTGCCTCTACTGCTTATGCTTCTAAAAGAAAGAACAATTTTTCTGGTCCTGATAGTCAAGGTCAAGGGAAAAGACAGAAGGATACTGATTATGAGGAGGGTTTCAAGCATTGTACTCATTGCAATAGGGATGGTCATGTTATTGAGGATTGTTATAAGTTGAAGACTTGTTCTTTCTGCAAGGTTAAGGGTCACATTCAAGACCATTGTTACAAGTATAAAGCCTATCTTGCAAGAAAGGGTAAGGGGAAAGTTACAGGAAAAAGTTCTACTATGCACCCTAGGCCAACTGCTAATAATGTGGATACTATGGTGTCTGATACTGATCAAGATTCTCAGTATGAGATGGCCACTCCTCTACATGATGTTCACCAGCCATATGAACCACAGTCTTCACAGCCTGTAGCAGATCAGCTGCAGACCGGTTTTAATTCTGATGTGATCCAGGGTATCATCAATTCTGTTACACAGAGTGTATTAATGGCTATTTCTGATGCATCTGGTCCATCTACCTCTTCTGGTTCTATTCTTAAATCTTCTGTTAATTTTGCAGGTCAGTTTTCCTCTTTTGCATATACTGTTAGTTCTACTTTTATTAATTCAATATGGATTGTGGACACTGGTGCATCTGACCACATGACCTCTAATTTAGGTCTTTTACAGCATGTTCAGAAATTAAAACGACCTGTCTTGGTTGGGTTACCTGATGGTACAGTTAAAACAGTATATCAGACTGGACAAGTTTTTCTAGCAGATGGTTTAATTCTGTATAATG
Source organism: Silene latifolia (assembly GCF_048544455.1). Taxonomy (NCBI): domain Eukaryota; kingdom Viridiplantae; phylum Streptophyta; class Magnoliopsida; order Caryophyllales; family Caryophyllaceae; genus Silene; species Silene latifolia. The sequence continues at coordinate 29,362,121 of NC_133526.1, read as the reverse complement.
TCTTTTACATTCCTGATTTCCAACATAATCTTTTATCAGTTGGTAAATTGGTCTCATCTACTAATTTAGATGTTTCCTTTGGGAAATACAATTGCCTATTCCAGGACCTTTCCAGTAAAAGGCTTATTGCTATTGCTAGGAGACAAGGTGACCTGTACAAGTTGGACACTAGCCAGATCAAGGCCACTAAGCAAGTGGTTTCACCATCTGTTTTTAGTTTGTGTTCTTACAGTCATTGTAGTACTGGCCTCTGTAATGCAGCTAGATCTCTAGATGGCTTTCTTTTTCATTCAAGAGTTGGTCATACTAGTTTTAATAAAATGCATCACATGCCTGGTTGTAATAAGAATGCTAAACCTTTCTTTTGTGATATATGTGTAATGGCAAAGCATCATAAGCTACCTTTTCCAAGGAGCTCTTCTCATGCTAAACAATTGTTTGATTTGATTCATTTGGATGTATGGGGGCCTTATAAAGTTCCCTCACTTACTGGTGCAACTTCTTTTTTAACTATACTTGATGACAATTCCAGAAATACATGGACATTCCTAATACAGAATAAAGCACAAGTTCCTGGTTTGGTTAAGCAGTTTGTTGCTTATGTAGAAACACAGTTCCATAAGCAGATCAAAATCATAAGATCTGATAATGGAACTGAGTTTTTCCAGACTCAGTGTTCTCAATTTTTTAAGGACAAAGGAATTATTCATCAACGTAGCATAGCAGGTAGACCCCAACAAAATGGTAGGGTTGAGCGTAAGCATAGACATTTGCTAGATACTGCAAGAGCTCTTAAAATTCAGTCTAATGTGCCTCAAAAATTCTGGGGAGAGTGTTTGCTTACTGCAACCTATCTCATTAATAAAATGCCCGCCTCTTTACTTAATTGGAGATCACCTCATGAGTTGTTATTTCAGAAAATTCCTACTTATGATGAATTACGTGTCTTTGGTTGCCAATGTTATGCAACTATGCCCTCTACTCATAGGGATAAATTTGCACCTCGAGCAAGGAGGTGTTTATTTCTTGGATATCCTTATGGACAAAAAGGATATAAACTTTATGATTTAGAGCAAAAAGTAATTTTTACTAATAGAGATGTTGTGTTTCAGGAAGATGTTTTCCCATTTCACAAAACAACACAGCACACTGTTTTGCCTCTAGTAACAGATGCTATTTCATCGAATTATTGACTGACTCGGTGATTATACCTGCTTTGTCAAGATAACTACAGAGCAGACTCTATTGAGTCTCAGACAAATAACAGTGATACTTCATTATTAATATTAACACCCCTCAAGAGGGTTCTTCAACAACAAATGAAAATGTTACGATTTGCGAAACTGTACAGTACCCACACCCGAGAAGAACAAAGGGGTGTGCTTGTTTCATCTGTACACAATAACCAGATAGAGATTAGGACATCTGGTGATAATATCAGTAGAAGATCTGATAGAATCAGAAAGCCATCTGTTTTATTGAGTGGTTATGAGGTTAAATTGCCTAAAGCAAAAGCCTTACATGTTCAGGTTCTTAATGAATTGAATATGCTAGGGAAAGAATATCTATTGTCTTTGTGCAATGTAGTTGAACAACTTGAACCAAGCTCTTATAAGCAGGCTATTTCTGATCCCCATTGGATTGAAGCTATGAATGCTGAGCTCCAAGCCTTAGAAAGTAATGACACCTGGGAGCTTACCTCCTTATTACCCCCAAGTAAAAAAGCTATAGGCAGTAAGTGGGTATATAAGGTAAAGTATAAACCAGATGGTTCTGTCGAAAGATTGAAAGCAAGATTAGTAGCAAAAGGTTATAATCAAATTAAAAATAAAGACTATAAGCATACTTTTAGCCCTGTTGCTAAATTTGCTACAGTTAGAGTATTTATGGCAATAGCAGCTATGAAACATTGGCCTTTACACCAATTAGATATAAACAATGCTTTTCTACATGGTTTTTTGGATGAAGAGGTTTATATGTTGCCTCCACAAGAATATTCTAAGGCCAAGAAAGGTCAAGTCTGTAGACTAAAGAGGTCACTCTATGATCTTAAGCAGGCTTCACGCCAATGGAATCTAGAGTTAACTAAATTTCTAAAAAGTATAGGCTTTACTCAGTCAAGACAAGATTACTCCCTATTCACAAGGACCGAGTCACACAGAAATTTTTTCTTTGTCTTAGTTTATGTAGATGATGTTCTTATGATCGGTGTGATCGAATGAGATCATTTCCTTGAAAGCAAGTTTACATGACAAGTTCACTATAAAGGATTTAGGAAGTATGAGGTATTTCCTAGGTCTAGAGGTTGCCAGAAATTCATCAGGAATCATGGTTAATCAGAGGAAATACATACTGGATATAATAAAAGATGCAGATCGGAAGATTGCAAACCAAAGTAGCCTTTCCTATGCGAAGGGTTAAAGTTATCTACTGTCAAGGGTACAATTTTGCAGGATCCTGAGCCATACAGACGGTTAATAGGAAGACTGTTATATCTTAACATGACTAGGCCTGATGTTTCATATAGCGTACAACATCTTAGCCAATTTGTAAAGGAGCCAAGGGATGAGCATTACCAAGCAATTGTTCATGTCATCGATATTTGAAGGGCACAGTCAACACTGGATTGTTTTATTCATCATCAACAACTCCTCTTCTAAAAGCATACTCAGATGCAGATTGGGCGACTTGTGCATATAGCTGCAGGTCTCTTAGTGGCTACTGTGTATTCTTAGGATCTAGTCTAGTATCTTGGAAGACCAAGAAGCGTGTCACTTTGTGAGTAAGAGCACCGCCGAGTCCGAATACCGCAGCATGTCTTATACTACCTCGTAAATAGTTTGGTTGGAAAGGTTATTAGCAGACTTCAAAGTACAAGTGCCACTACCTATTCCTTTATATTGTGACAACACAAAGAAAGCAGAGCACATTGCTTTACATCCCGTTTTCCACGAACGTACAAAGCATTTGAACGTGGACTGTCACTTTGTTCGTGACAAGCAGGAGGAAGGATTGTTAAAGACTGCACATGTTCGAAGCAATGAACAACTTGCTGATATAATGAGTCCGATCTTATCGAGCTTGGTTTGTGTAGCATCTTTTTTTCACCCATGGTTCCAGCAAGCCAATGGCGAATGTTCTTAGGTTTCTTTCTTGGTGACTTCCTAGATGGCTTGGATCGGGGATCCTGTTTCGCTAAAGCGGGGGGGGTTATGGGAATATAGTTAGTTGAAAAGTTGTTAGAACCGACGTCAAGGTTGTTACAAAAGTTTGTTAGTAAGTTGGTTAGGAATTGTAACAACCTAGCCTATATATACATGATGTATTCTATTCATTTGTAATAAGATTCATTACACATAAATTCTTTCACTTGATTAATACAATACAATCTATTATTCTCTCTTACATTCTCTCATCTTCTTCATCTTTATTGTTTCATCTTCATCATTTAATCATGGTGGATTAGTAGTTTCATAGCTTTTAACCGAAACATTTATTAATATTTTCACAAGTGACTTTAACCGCTAATTATAGTTTGTACGAGAGATACTTGCATTATTGTAGTTGCACAAATGATTTTTGCGTTTATCGACCAAGAGAAATGCAATGAGTTGTCTTCTTCCATCTTTCTCAACTAAAAAACAATTAAAATAATACACTATATTTTGCTACATCGAAAACAACTAATAAATAATAACCCAAAACCGTAATTGTCTTATATCACTGCTAACAGTGCTAAGTCCATGACTAATAACCTTTCCTAAAATGGCAGCAACACTTTACAAATCAAGATTTGTGCTTCAATTGTTATTTCTTCTTTCAAGCTTATAAGGTATCATCTTTATGCTCTTAATAAGAGCTTAAACCCTTATATTTTATCATAAATTTACTGTTTTCCAACCTTAAGAAGGTAAGTAGCCGAGATATTAACTCTAGTTTTCATTAATTGAACTGTATTATGGGCTTATGGCTCCTATGTGTGTGTGTTTGGTGTGAATTGGTAGGAGTATATTTGTGACTGATTTAATTGAAATTTTATCAGAAGACATAATAATAAATCTTTAATTAGTCTAACTTGTTCCACATTAATGGTAATAATTACGGAAAAAAATTGCAAACATGACTATAATTTAATATGACGATCCTCTACTGTCACTGAATTTTTATAAGCACTTCATGGAGGCAACAACGAGCGGCTTACTTCTTGTGTCTGCGTATTGGAAAGAGATGGCTTGCCCATGTCGGAGAGGTTTGCCATGATTTACGAGACAGTCGTTGGGCTTGAGACGCTTGAAAATTTTAGGGTCAATTAATCGAGCTGAGGTGAACCAACCACATCGGACATGGATATCAGTGACGTCGCACCCAGAGGCACATGCATTAGTAATTGTAACCGTGTAGGTTGGTATGCCGGATGGTAGAGGCGCGCCTGGACCTTGGTTAATTTGGATGGCAGAGTCCGGGCACTTGGTGATGTCTCCCCAAAATCGGTCTGGATTGTCTACTCTTCTCTTCGGAGCTACATTAGCTGAAAAAATATCAAGTGTTGATATTATGGTCAATATAGGTTAAAGTTAACTAAAAAACAATCTAAATTCTTAATTAAGACGACAGTAAAACTAATATTTTAATAAATAATTAAGTTCAATTTTACTTTCTACCCGTCAAGAAAATAGATATTGCACTCTTGTATTGGACGCACATATATTATTTAGCGTCTTTGTATATAATGACAAAGTTTTCATCTTGAATGGTAATTATGCGTGCTATTATCTCGGACGTCTCGGGTTCAACTCTCCAATAGCCACATATAACAGACGTATTTTGTTTTGCACCAAACTCAAATATACACGTCTTGAAAAATATGGCTAAATAACAGAAAACTTACGTATCAAATTCCGGTGAGCGACGTGATTAGTAGCATAATGGCTCGTCTCCTTGAGGTCATATCCTGATATTTTCGACTCCATCTCCGTTAAACCTAAAATTATTGAAAACAATTACACGAATAAGTTGAGACGGTTGTACAACAAAGTTATTCTTGTTATAATTGAGTGGCCTATATAACATAAGTCGAGGTGTATGTTTATACAATAATTATAGTTTTTTTGTAATCATATAATTTCGACATAAAATAACTCATTTATTCGTACAATCGTATCACATTATTAGCGTTATTATTACTTGAGGGTTAATTAACAAAGTAAATAAGCATTAAAATACGAAAGTGATGATGAAATACTTTGGAGAGAAAGAGGTGAATACCAGTTGGTAAAAAAACAGCAAGGAACAATAGAACATAAGAGACCACCATGGTTGATGACATCTTAGTGCACAAAAACGAATTTACGGAATTGAGAGAATTTTCGCTGAAGGAACTAATTAACTAATAAAGTAATTTTATGTGTGTATATATATTAATCGATTTTGCTAACGTTTGCCCTAAGAGCACATAAATAAAAAAAATTATGTAAGGAAATATTTTGAAGAGTCGACCATAAGAATTGGAAATATTGTGTTCTTACCTTAATTAAGAAACGAATAGTATAATCAATCAACTACTCCGTATCTGCTAAAAATCTTACTTTTGGAATATGATATATATACTCATTAATCAATCAATACTATATATTAAATTCAGAAACCAAGGGACTTCAATGTAATTAAAGAAAGTTATACAAATTAATTATACTATATAGTTTTAAATCAATAGCACCGTGTGATGGACCCAATTGAGGGATCTCAATGCAAATATTATATAGTTTGGGTTAAAATTAAATTATATAGAAGTTTGGTAATTTTCCTAAACATGGAAATTTCCTTAAAATAAAATAATTAATTAAGATGGTCAATTTCCTTAAAATAAATTATACTATGTTGCATAATTCTTTCGATTTGATTTAATACATATATGTAATATATTTATATAAATATATAATCCTCTTAAAAGTGCATGCCTAAGTAGTAAAAGTAATTTCGTAAGTAAAGAAAAGAATTATAGTAACATTGGATATAATTTTATGATAGTAATCACTCATTTGAATAGTAAAAGTAACAATATTATCAGCTAGATTAGTGAAAGTGGTAAAAACAACAACGGGAGTAGTGAAATAATCAATATTAATGCGGCAATAGTGAAAGTAACAATAATTACGGCGGGAGTAGTGAAATTATCAATATTAATGCGGCAGTAGTTACAGTAACGATAATTACGGCGGGAGTAGGGAAAGTAACAATGATTACTGGCAAGTAAGGAAATGTTATTACTATTGTTTAACTAATAAGAGTAAAATATTAATAGCGAGAGTAGTTAATTTATCTCAAAATTTATTTCATCGTAATTTTAGGATATGCCATAGAAAAATATATTAATGATAAATTTATGGGTTATGCAACTTTAAATAATTTTATTTAATAAAAAAAATTAATGGTAAGTAGAGGTAGCCCGGGCGAAGCCGGGCACCAATACTAGTTAATAGTAATCTCTTACACATACTTGGTGTATAATATGGTAAACTGAATTTAACTAAAACATTAAAATGACGGTCAACCATCGGACAATGACCAACCTACACCTCCGCAACCCTTTGTGCTACCATCATTAATAAGTAGATTTACAAAAGTAGTGCTTGAACTGAGAAGATGGAATAGCGGAGGTTGCTGGTGGTGGCAGCGAGTGCAGTGCCAGAACTGTGGTGTGTTAGACGGTGGTGCGGCGAGTGATGGGCAGTAGGTCGTAGTGATTGATAGTACAAGATATATAGTAGATGATAAAAGAGAAGACATAAAGTTGTGATGACGACCGTCCGGTGAGGATGACGATGCCGGCGCCGGAGATGGTGTCAGAGTGAGTGGTGGGTGAGACGGGAGAGAAGCTGCTTTGTGCTTATGCATGGTGCGTTATGACTTTTGATGATAAGATATTATTCCCATATTTTAGTAATGAAATCATTAACTTATTTGGGAAGATTAATTGAAACTAGGTTTAAACCCGTGAAATTCACGGGCTGTTCTCATGTATGCTTATAAAAATCATTTTAAAATATATATTTCCATTGAATATAATAGTTACAGAATTTATGATTAAAAAGTAAACTTTGTCATTATATGGACTAAAATGATTGCATGTTTTAAACCACAAATAAGGATACTCATAATGAATTATTTTATTGTAATTTTCTAACAATCGTAAAAGTTAGTTAGAGTTGTCGATGGAACAATTCTTTTTTTTTTTTTTTTTAAATCAAAACCTTCGAACGAGGTAAAGAATTAACTATTAGATCGTATGAAGCAAAAGTTACAATGTTCGTAGGAAAGTTAGGCAAGTATTTTAGCGATATCATTCATAAGTTATGTACACTCTAAAGATTCTAGCAATAGACACAAGTAGTGTAGACAAATTAAAATCTACCTAAGGTAATTGTTAAGTTCGCAAACATTAAGTGTGGTAAAAAGAGAGATTATGCGTTATATGCAGGCTTAATATTTTCAAAATCGATAACAGTGGTCCTTGGAGAAACAACTAGTTGAAAGAAACAGGCCACAAGGATTAAAAATCAAGCAAGCCCCACATAACAACTCGTTTTTCCTTATCTATCCTATGAGCCCTGAGCCCATACCAATGACAGTGATCGTCCATTTCCGATCACAAATAGCCATCGCTCGACATAATTATCATTGATTCGTTGTTCACACCAACACTAAGCACCCAACGACCACCGTGAGCGACGTTCCATCGACTACCACTTGTCTAATTATAGGAACTGCTTTATCGGCAAATCTGGGAATTCTCTTAAACATGGATGGCGATTGGCGATCATCGATGGCTTGTATTGGTGTAATTGTTTAAGCATTGGCTTTGATGGTGTCGATAAAGGAGTTCCTAAGGTTTAACTCACTTATGTGTTCCTCAATGATAGTGTCGTTCTAGTGGTTGTGAGTTGGTGTAATGATGTCTTTGTCAGATGGTGTGGTGGGTCTGTATGAAGGTCGATGGGTTCGAGTCTGGGGTCGTTCCGGTGGGTAGTATGGCGGATGGTTATTAGCAAATAGATATAGATAGATAGATAGATAAATTAGTCTTAAATTCGTGCAAATTAAACGGGCATGCTCTTTTACAGTTGTAACTAGTAACTATAAAAAGTTGTAAAATTTTAAGTCTTATAAAGATTAATTAGGCCCCTTAACTTTGTCCAATTGTGAAATTAGGCCCCATAAGTTTTATTTGAAGCAATTAAGCCCCCTAAGTTTCACCAAAAGTGAAATTCAACCCCATTTTTATAATTTTCACCAAATTCTTATATTAAAATCACTTTTGATACAATTTAACAAATATAAAATGTTTTGTTTTAAAATTTTAGAACTTTTATATTTATATTAAAAATTGAGAATTGTTTTATTTTGAATTTTATAGTATATAGACATTTTATTATATATGTATGAATATTATATAAATTATAAACGATTTACTAAATATGTATGTAAAAGTGTTCTTCAATGATTAATAAATTATGTAGAAATTCTTAAAGTTGCAATTAGTAATTTTTAGTTATTTAATAAATTATTTAATACTAATATAAAATGTTTTTAATTAAAATTCTTGTGAAAATTTTAAAAATGGGGTTGAATTTCACTTTTGGTGAAACTTAAGGGGCTTGATTGCTCCAAATAAAACTTATGGGGCCTAATTTCACAATTGAACAGAGTTAAGGGGCCTAATTACCACTTTCACGCTTTATAAAAAGTAGTAGAATTAATTAATTTTACACAAACTTAGTTTTTATTAATCCAACCTCCTGTCAAGCCCAACTTTAACGAACCCTAAAAAATTGCAAAAAAACCCCCCCAAATCAATCTCTCATTCAATTGAACAGGAAAATTGTCACGATGACTGAAAGTAACGATGCAATCAACGGAGCTTTTGATCACTGAAGAGTTCCGACATAATAAAAGATTAGCTCAGCCTCTGTGGATTCTGATTGGACAGCAGCTCTGAACTTCTCCGAAAACAACAATTACAATAATCTGCATTGGAGGAGAAGTTCTAATAATGAGTGGCTCTACTGGAGATAATGCAGAAAGCCATTCCAAGCTTCAATTATTCGATCAAAAATCCAACCAATTAGTTTGCATATCAAACTCTACAAAGTGGAAAGAAGTTGTCTTTCTTTAACCATAAGAGAGCTATTCTCCTTGATATCAAAATTAAAACGCCCAACGATGTGGATATAGAGGAACTTCAGTCGAGTGTTGAGAACACTCACTAGTAGAAAAAACCCCTATAACGACGCGGTTATCGTGGCGGTTCTAATAGAAATGACGCAAAAAGCCCAAAAAAGGGCGGGAACAAATTTTTTATGGGGTAGAAGGTCTATTACGACGGTTTAAATTGTAAACCGACGTGATAATATAAACTATTTATGGCGATTTCAAATTAAAAACGCCACTATAAGTCATTTATGGTGGTTGTATTGACAACCGACGTTATTAACAATGCTAAAAATAATGTTAAGGTAGTGTTTGGATATACGGAATTGATTTCATTTCCATGATTTCAATTATAGAAATTGAAATGTTTGAATTCAATTCCAAATCCAATTCCAAAATTACATTTGGGAAACCCGTGGAATTGGAATTGGAATTGGAATTGAATTTGGGCGAGGCGGGTATGGGTCGAGACCGTTGTATGTTTTATATTTGAAAAAATTAAATATTGTCTCGAAAAATATTTGCGATCGGAAAAAATATCATAAATAAAAATATTGTGATGAAATTTGCGTCAAAAAATAAAACGTAAGAATTCATGGAATTGAAATGGCTAGTATATGGTAGATATTTGAGAACCCCAAACTAGCTTGGAATTGATAAGGAATTGAGTCAATTCCAATTCCAAATTCTAGGGGTTCCCAAATAGACCTGGCAAAAGTATACCGAACCCGAAAAACCGATCAAAAATACCTGAATCGACACCTGACCGTACATCCGAAAGGTATAACTGAACTTCACCCCGAAACCTGAATTGATTCGAAATTGAACCGAATTTGTAATATCCGAAATAGATCAAAGATCGAATGAACGTGGACCGTTTCAACCTGAATTGTTTTAATCCGAACCGATATATACCTGAACTGATTTCAACCCGTACATTGATGACTGAAACCCAACATTGAAACCCGAAATGACCCGAATATACCTAGGCGTCACATCTAAGGTGTCTTTTTGTACATGTGTATCACCCATTTGACCTCAATGAATTATTATTATATCATAGTTATACAAAAAAAAAAACATTATATATTACTTTTTAAAAATAAAAATTATTTGTATTATATACAAAAAAAACGTTATATATTACTTCTTGACATCCGATCTGATTATGACCTGACTCGAATCTCATTTGCTTGATATTGACCCGACTTGAACCTTATTTGCTCCGATATTGACCCGACTCGAACCTGAACCGATCTGAAATATCTACAATCGATTAAAAGTGAAAACTGAATCCAACTTGAGTTGAACCGAACTGAAATCGAAAAAAAAGATAAACCGAAATAACCCGATCCGAAAGAACCCAAACCGAAATTGATCCGATTAACCCATTTGCCACCTCTATAATCCCAAACACTTGAAATATTTCATTTCTAGAATTCAATTCCAATTCAAGGTTCGTGACTTTATTTTTTAATTAAAAACCGCCGTCTTAGGTGTATGTGGCGCTTGTAATTACAAGTTTACAACTGACCCTAAATATAATCAAAAGCCCTTTTGTATTACACATAATGAATCGCATAACTTCTTCATCTTCCTAAACCACGCATCATGAGTCCTTCCATCATCATTACCCACACCGACCACCGTCAACTCTCTCTACTCACGCTAGCGTCGACCATTACCACTATCCAAGCCAAGTTCAACTCCGTCTACACACGCCAATTTCAACTCCGACAACTCACTTTTCGAACTCGCTCCTACTGGTTGTTTCCACAACAATCGGTACTACTGATTGTTTCCGGACACCACGAAGCAACGACGCATCCATCCTATCCTCTCTCGTGTGCTCGCCTCTGATTTAGCCGGTAGTTCGTAATCAGGTATGATGTTTTCTTTCATTTTTTTAACTCATCGAATTTCATCTGTTTTTTCGAGGATTTGAATTTGTTTCTCATCTAATTTCGGTTTTCTTATCAGTTTGGGTTTAGGGATTCTATTATTATTATTATTATCATTTTAATCTTCAATTAAGTTTTAAGGTTAGGGATTTCAATTAAATTTCAGTCAATTGGGAGATAATTCATTTTCTACTGAGGTTCAATTGCATGAGGGAGATAGCAGATTTACTTGAATCAATCTTGGACCTCAAGACTGCTCCTCCAACATTCAGCGTTCAATTGTCATGTTCGTAATGTGCAGGTTTTTTTTCTTACTTTTAGTTTATTGTTCTCAATATGTTGTTTTGTTTATTCTTAAATATTTTTTATTTACTGAAATAAAGACATACTATGCACTGGAATAGAATAGATGTTGCCATTGTAATATATATTCTTTTTTTCTAAGCACAACAACTTCTAGCTTAGCCGGTAATAGCCTAACCTGCTTCCCCCTGCGGCAAACCTTTTTGTATTGTATTTCTTTAATCAATTAACTTCACTCTTGAAACAATCTTCTTTGCATTTCTTTAATCAACTGATTTTGCTAAGTGAACGTACACCATTTATTTCTTAGTTTTAAATAAAATTGATTTAAGTTAATGGTGTTGATTGAGATAGTGCTTGATGGACTCGGTTAGTTCGCCCAAATGTCTCCAAACTTTCTTATTGGCGTTTTGACAGCAAGAGCATGACTGCATACCATGTCAGTCTAAAATTCATAGCATTGGCGTTAACTATAGCATCCTACGTCATTTCCTTTTGTATATTCTGTCACACTATCAAGCCATGTCAAAGCCTTTTAGATAGTTGTTTAAGGATCCATTATCTGTCTCCTTGAAATTTTGTGCTAGATGGAGCATGATAGCAGAGCAGACTGCAATAAATGACGAAAACATGGAAGAAGAAACTGAGATGAACTTTTTTCGATCTAAGGAAATTAATCGTGGTGCTGAACACTTTCTTAAGAATGTTGGGGCATTTTCAAATGGTAAAATTTCTTGGAAAACTGGTTGTGTGCAGATGAGCAGCTTCACCCTCAACTTAGTTCTTGGCTGTCAGGGTAAGTATCATTTTATTTACAATGAGAAACTCTCTTATCTTGCAGCTTTTCAGTTATATCAAAAACATATTTTTGGTTATATAATTGTCTTTTGACTTGCTGTCCGGATTGTCCGACTCTTTAAATCAGATGGTAAAGTTTCATGAGGTAACTGTTAAAGAAATATAATACAATTCCAAAAGAAAAGATCTGAATTGTGAAAAGATGTGAGGGTTTGGTTCTAAAGTGAAATGCATTGTTAGGTCGTAGTGTAGACATACAGCCAAAGTGAAGTATTGAAATATCATATTCTATGATGTAACAAAGTCGAAATTTCATCTATTAATGTGAAAAACCCCAAGTTTGTTTTTTTATAGTCGTTTCCCATAATTCATTGTTTGTACGGTGCACACTTATACCTAAAAGTGTCATATTGTGCTAAAAGCTTTGACTATGTCTTAGCACACCACCACCAACTTTACCCCAGTGACTCAATAGCTCCCATTACTTACGAGGTAAGAGAGGGTTTGATGTACACAACTGGCAATCTTACCCTTGTTGTAAGCAACACCTAAGACTATGTCTCGGGTCACCAAAATGGAAAATTTCTCACATGAATCACCAAAGTGGAAGTTGCAATACCTAGGACAGCAAAGTGCATTTTTTTGGGTGGTATTGCATTAATTTTGTCATTGTTACTTCCACTAACGAGTTAATATCCATTTGAGATTGACAGACATATGCAAGTTAAAATGACAAGGAGAAAGTTTTATGTTTATCTGCATTTGTTAAGAATATTATTGAATGATTTATACACAAAATTATTAATTTCTGCAAAAGGAAAATACTGAACTACCTGTTGCACCTGCTTATGTTGATTTTTGATTGACGACGTATACTATATGATTTATTGGAGGGTGATTTACATGTTTTGAGTATCATCAAGTTCAAAATCACATCTGTCGGCAAGTTCATCATCGAAGGCTCTAAGCGGTTACCAGAGCACAGAACAAGTACTGCATATCATCGTGAAGCCACAATGCAGCTTGAAGATGAGGTCTAGTTCTGGTTCAATAATTTCTGTAGACTTAGCAAATCACAGCGAGATTACGTGAACCCTCTCTTCAGGTAGGTGGGCGCTGCTTATAGACTGCCTTGTGGATGACAATAGTCGGAATCGTCATTCAACTATGGTCCGTGAGCTCTGTGAAAAGTGGTTGGTTACTCTTGATAGGCTGCCAGAAAAGATACTGTATTTTAAGCGCCATACCCATGACCGATTGTCTAGTGTTAGACACATGTTTGTGAAGTAATATAAAGATTTGAAGTAACAAAGATTATTACATCAACAACTTCTTACCATAAAACAGTCATACTGTAGCTTTTGCCTTTAAAGTTAGATTTATTTTGTCATGAATCCTCATAATAAATTAATTGGATCATACTCAAAATAAACCGAATTGACCTAATCATACTCATTCAAAGATATCCGAAGTTACTTGAATCGTAGTAAATCGTTCACATGGTTTTTTACGTTTGATTGAAATACTTCTTACAAAATATAAATATGTAAATCATTAGTGAAATTACAGGGAGATACAACGTAAAATTAGACCTTTGTACACATACTGATACGAGTAGCGGAAGCTTAACGAATTTTAACAAACTTGAAACTTGACACGTGATAAACGTGACAATCTAACAGAAAATAACGAACACAAAAGGGGGTATTTGCTCGGATTAGACCTATAATCCGAACAATGGTGAATTATAGTCAAGACCTATTGACTATAACCCGTGTTAAAGCTTGAAAACGCGTCAAACTATAACAATGGCGGAACGAAAACGCGTCGAACCTGTGCTTACAATTGTAAACGTGCAAACTGCCTTTTTATTTATCACTTGAATACTTAATTGAGATACAGGCAGATGATATTTATAGCTAATTAAAACTGACTCCTAATTGACGTATAAACTTCTACTGCTAAAAAACGTCCTACTTAGGACTCCTAACCAACCTAATCAACAATCAATCAATCAATACATATATATATAAAGCAGAAACTTTTCGAGCGATATTAGAGAGTCCAACTTTTGTAGAATTCCTAATAAGTGTAGATCTAGCTTTTTCCTCTTAATAATTTATGAGAAAATTATCCTAATCAAAGTAGATTTAATAATTTATGAGAAAGTAATCCTAATAGAAGTAAATCTAATATTTTATAAGAAAAAAAATACTAATAGAAATGGATCTAATAATTTATCGATTATTCTTTACTAACATAATAATAAAAAAATAATTTTATAAAGAATATTTATTTTAGAAATATTTATAAAGCAAAAAAAACATATAATAAACGTATAAAAGTGTTAAAATTGTATATTTTATAAGCATATAATTAATCTTTGTGAGAAAAAAAAGATCCTAATTTCTTACAAATATAAATATTGTCAAAAATCTAAGTTGTTCGATTTTAACTACTTGGTGAAATTCGTGTAGTAATAAAGATCATTTTATTTAGAAACTTTTTTGAATATTTAAAAGATTTACAAAAGATTCGAGTTGGTAATTATAACCAAACCTGTAATTGTCTTACAAAAACCTTAGGAAAAAGCTGAACTTTATTTTTAAACAAATACTTCATGAAAAAGTAACATGTCATAATTGGAAAAAAGAGGTAAAGAATGACATTTACTTAGCATTTGACGTACAGAGAAAAATTTCTACAATGACAATATTAGAAATAAACAACTTCAACGATGACATGAAATAGTTTTAACTCTGACTTTTTATAATGTATCAAATGTGTATGATTAGATTACCAATAATATTCACATAAGATTTAAAAAAATTGAGCTACCATTTAAAAATATTAAATAATTAGTGTCATATTGGTTTTGTCAAATGAGCAAAAAAATTAAATACAAATGAACAAAGTCAAAAATTTCGATTTTATGCGGACTAATAATTCAAGAACCAGCACTATGAATAAATCAGTGTAAATATATATAAAAATTGTGAGAACTATATATAATCTACTATTATATCACCGTTTTTTTTTTCAAACTGGTTTCAAATTCATATCAAATCCATAATAGACGTTAAAACTGTATTGAGTTGCCAAATATACAAAATTATGCGTTAGATCAATTTTTACTTTCTAAGTTTTAATTCTTCTATGTATTTTTATTCACATAACTATTAACCGCGGTTTGCGAATGACTGGTTATTATTTTTTTGGAAAATTTTCATTTTGGTCCCTGAGCTAGGTTTGGGTTAATTCCACTTTAGTGTCATGGGGTTTGCATAATTCCACTTTATTGTCCTAAGGTTTCGACTATTCCACTTTGTTGACCCGAGTTTTGAATAAAATTTCATTTTGGTGGCCTAAAACATTTAATAGTCAACTTTTATCTTAAGTAATTATATTTTCAGTAAAATGAAGTGCAAAACTGGATATTAAACTGCAAATAAAATAGTAATATTGCAAAAAATGCCTGATTTGTTTTGTTTAAAGTATTTTTTTAGTACTCCCTCCATTATCTTTTATCTTCTCACTTCAATAAAATTCTCTCACATATATTAGAGAAGTGGCTGGGGAGATAAAAGATGATGGGGGGAGTATAAAATATTTAAGAATGTTATGTATAGGTCATTTAAGCGGGAAGTAGACCTCAATGCACCAAAGTCGAATTATGCAAACCTCAGGGTACTAACGTGAAATTAGGCTAAACCTTAGGGCAACAAAGTGGAATAATTATTTTTTTTGTTAATGGTTAATTATGGAGTATCCCATAAGGGTTTAGTTGAATATAAAGTATTCTTTAGTGTAATAAATTAGGTCAAACTTAAGAGTTTGACCTTAAGATAAAAAACCCAATTACATATATATTGGTTAAGAAGTGCAATTACATTAAGTATATATTTAGTAATTTGAAGCAATTTTCTTAAAATTGAAACTCTTTCTGAAAATTTGTTCATTTTGTTGTTATAAATAAAGAGTAGAATAACAATGTAAGATAATGAGACTTGATTTTGTGAATAGATAACATTTCAAATAAACAAAAATGAGCTATAGTATAACTTTAATAGAATTAATCCAAAAACAATCGACTTTAAGAGTAGTATCATAATATTCTACTCCCTCGAATCCACACAAAACCCCTGATTTGTTTTTTAGAGGTCAAACTTTGCAAAATTTGACCTTTAATTTACTTAAAAATATATATCACATCTAAAAAATTAAATTTCGTATTATATATTTTACATGAAGTTCACAGGGAACAACGAGTCTTAATGGTTAATAGTCAAAAACATATTTCTATTGTTTAGAGATCTAACAAAAATCCTCCAAACGGGCTACATATATAATTGAGATACATGTTGTTTTGCGTACAACCATTCAACATTTACATGGCCCTATGCTTACAAAATGGAATACTCGTAAATGTTGTAAGTTAATCTAATTTATAAATCTTATCAAATCGGCCTCAGTTATGACGTGTTCATTTTATGGAATTAAACCACATTTTTGGGAATGCCGTTTTAAATTAACTAAAATCGGTGGTGCGTATAACAATAAAAATAGGTAATTACATAACACAACTATGTCTTCGGATGCTATATAACTGATATAATTAATACCAAAAGGAGTAGCTTTTAAGTTAAAGAGACTGATGATCCATCAATAATCAAACCAAAAGTTTTTTGTGTTCCGATTTTCAAGATGGTTGAACTTTTTTTTATCAACTTAATTGACTTCTACTATCAAACCATGACAATGTAAACAAACGTTTGCAATCTGTTGTTCAACAAATTCTTAGAACATTCAACATGCATATTGTTAAAGATGATCCTAATGGGAGCCTTATGCATTCTATGTAATAGAATCACATATATTTTTGTACTGTTGTTTAGAGACTACTAATTTTATTGGAATTTAGTATGGATTTGATTTTACGAGAAGGTATATAAAGAGCAAAACATTCTCTTAATTGTAGATATTCAAGGTAAACTTTTGCTATAAGAGATCTAACATTTCTCTAAACACACTAAATATAGATAATTTATGATACTTGTTGTTTTACGTAACACCATTTAGTTTTACGTAGTTGTTATAGGTTAAAATAATTTGCAAAACTCATAAAAGTCTGTCTCAGTTATTAAGGGCGGTTCATTTGGTGAGTTGCACTGTATTTATGGGTATAATGTTTTGTATTTAATTAAAACCAGTGATACCTATAACAATAATGGAGAAACTAATTCCATACTCTTATTATTTTACTTGATGTTTTACAACTGAAATGATAACTACTAAATGACAAAACTCCTATACAAGCACTAATAGTTCATTGATCAACTACACGAACCACGAACTTTAGTTTATCAATGATTTAAATATAATTGAACTTCTTTTATCAACTATAGAATATATTTATACAGATGACCCTAATGGGAGCCCCGTGCATCGCACGAGCTTTCAACTAGTTAAAATAATAAACTTTAATAACTAAGATTAATCTAACAGCTAATTAATCTAATCTTAGGATTAGTTTTATTTGACTAAACTACTAAATAATTAACTAACATGCTGCTTCGAAGACGGGTAGTTATTTTACTTAGTCCCGAGTTCGAGCCTTGCCCCCTACAACCATGTTCTTCACGACACTTGTATCATCCCCTCCCTCTTGAGAAGGAATTCTCCTCAATTCTTGAAGACCCAACCCACCGGGATCAAAGACTAATCTGACAGATATCGGCGCATAACTAATGACGAATATTAGCAACAATTTTGAACACGTTGTTGAACCATTCTTGATGCTAATTTGCAGCTTGTTCACCCCTTTTATTTTCAAACTCCCCTTGTGCCAGCCACCCCTCCACCCTCCGTGCACAAGTCTTGAAATTTTGTCAGCAACCGTGTAGACAAAACTGAATTGATAAGACGGTCTTTTAACCATTGCATCACTCTCCACTGTGAAAGCTCGAACCAAGTAGGAACCTAATGGGTTTTTATCACCCTTCCTGCTATCTGGTATATTATTTAAAACAGAAGTAATATTGTTGTCATTTACAAACTTTATCTCCTCATCCAGCAATGGTTCAATTTCATCCTCCATTGTCAGTAATATCAGACTCGATTTTTTCCCACGGTCAGAATGCATATTACGGCCTGCCCCGGGTGTCATAGGCTTCAAGATGACCTTCTTTCCTTTATCTAGTAGCTCATACTCATTGCTCCTACCTCGGTGCACTACATCACGATCGAACTGCCAGGGACGACCTAAAAGAATGTGACAAGCTTCCATTGGTATGACATCGCACAAAACCTCATCCTGGTATGATCCCATCGTCAAACCCACTTGAACTTGCCTTGATACCTTCACCTTGCTTCCGTCATCGAGCCAATGTAAAGCATAAGGCTTGGGATGAGCCGTGGTTGGCAAAGACAGTTTAGACACCATCTCACTTGAAGTTGCGTTGGTACAACTTCCGCCATCGATAATCAGACTACACCAACGATCATTTACCTGACACTTTGTATAGAAGAGTTGATTTCGTTGTTCCCCGCTAATAACAGGCTCTGGTACAGCTTGTAAGGAACGAACAACCAAGGTCGTGTCGTAAATAGGCGCCTCATAAACCTCCACGCTCTCCTCTTCCTCCTCAACCTCCTTGAATGTGAAAATTCCACCCACCGCCTCCTCTTCCATTATTCATCCCGAACAGAAATCGCTTCACGCTAAGTGATGTTTCGTTTATTAGGACAAGCGTTTTGGTAATGCCCGAAACCTTGACATATAAAACAATGAACCTTCATTAGACTTTGTTCTCTTGGAGGTGCAACTGTTTTTGACGCCGCAGGAGCTACTACTGGAGTGATTGCCGGTACAACAGCCTTGTTGGTGCTTGAATTCGAACCACTTGCTTCCAATGTGTCGTTTTTTGACCAAGATAACGATTTGTTCAAGTCACTTGTTCCATATTTTGCCCTGCCCTGTGCTTCAACTTTTAAACTCAAACCGCAAAGAGTATCAAAATCTGAATATGGCTGTAACTCCACAATGTGAGCAATGTTTTGATTCAAACCCCGCAAAAATCGTGCCATCTTTAGCTCCTCGTTTTCCTCCAACTCTCCCATCATAGCCAACTTCTCGAACTCATTTATATACTCCTCCACGCTCAACTTTCCTTGCATCAGATCCGCTATCTTTCGATATAAGTCCAATCTATGAGTAGTGGGTACATACCTCTTTCTTAATTTACGTTTCAAAGAGTCCCAAGAAGTGATTTTCGCCTTGCTTGACCGTGCCCTCTGGGATTTTAGATCCTCGAACCAAAGAGATGCTCCTCGACTCAGCTTGAGCATAGCATACTTGCAACGCTTCTCGTCCTCCAAGTTTTTAAAATCGAACATCCGGTCTATCTTCCGTTCCCAATCCAAGTAGTCTTCCGGATCAGTTCCGCCAACAAACTCTGGGAGTTCTGTAATCTTGAACTCATCCACCGGCCTGGATGGTTCACCTCGTCGTGGCTGCCACCGTGGATTAGCCTCATGAATACTCTCCAACGCCCTACGGACGCTATTCATAAATTCAGGATTGGTAAAATCCATATCGTTGAGGATCAAAAGCCGAAGCTCTGATACCACTAATGATACGAGTAGCGGAAGCTTAACGAATTTTAACAAACTTGAAACTTGTCACGTGATAAACGTGACAATCTAACAGAAAATAACGAACACAAAAATGGGGTATTTGCTCGGATTAGACCTATAATCCGAACAATGGTGAATTATAGTCAATACCTATTGACTATAACCCGTGTTAAAGCTTGAAAACGCGTCAAACTATAACAATGGCGGAACGAAAACGCGTCGAACCTGTGCTTACAATTGTAAACGTGCAAACTGCCTTTTTATTTATCACTTGAATACTTAATTGACATACAGGCAGATGATATTTATAGCTAATTAAAACTGACTCCTAATTGATGTATAAAACTTCTACTGCTAAAAAACGTCCTACTTAGGACTCCTAACCAACCTAATCAACAATTAAAATAATAAACTTTAATAACTAAGATTAATCTAACAGCTAATTAATCTAATCTTAGGATTAGTTTTATTTGACTAAACTACTAAATAATTAACTAACATGCTGCTTCGAAAACGGGTAGTTATTTTACTTAGTCCCGAGTTCGAGCCTTGCCCTCTGCAACCATGTTCTTCACGACACTTGTATCACATACAGTGATACAATTATCGTCATTTGTGTTGGATTTGAGTTTCTTGTGCTTTTAAGCCAACGTAAGTAGCTTTTTTGTTTGTTTTATTTATAGAACTGGTGAATCGCTGGGTTTTGCATTCTTCGATATAAGTATCAGGATGAAGCTGCAAAAGCTGTTGAAAAGCTAGATGGTATTAGTTCATTATTGAATTAAATTTGTCGATGATTGATTTTAGGGTTCTAGCATTTAGGTTTTGCTTCTTTTACTAAATTCTTTCGTTTTTTGTTTAAGGAAAGTTGTTGATGGGAGAGAAATAATGATTTAGTTTGCGAAAAATGGTCCTAACGCTGAGAAAATGTGAGTTGCGAAATTTGATATTTGTTTAGTTTGGGTAATTTCAAAGCCTTTTACTTTCTGATTAAAATAGTTTTGATTTATAGTTTATTGAAATCATTCTTTAATACTTGTGTATCCCCATAGTAGAGTAAAAATTTATATATGTGTTGGTTAGTTGTGATGTTATGTAAGAATTCCCTTGTTGAAATCTTCTTACATTGTCTGGCTGTTTTCCACTTCATGAAAAAGTGGCTATTGGGAGGCTAGAGAATAGGGAAATTGGGAAGGATGCCCCAATATATTCGGAAATATCAACGACGTACAACCTCAACCCATCTTCCCGTCTTCTGAACACTGACTAATAGTCAGATGCACCATTCTTTACCATAACCTATATTCCCCATTTATAATGCTGGGGTTGTTTTTCTTACTATTGGTTTGCTAAATTTATTATTGTAGATTCAATAATGTTGATTGACGAGATGAAAGATGTTAAAATGGTGTGGGCTATCAAAAGTTTAGAGAACATGTATTGTTGATTAGTTTATTAACTAAGATGTGTATGTGATCATTTATACACTTGGATGTATATTCTTTTTAACATCAACAATACTTGTTGGATGATACACAAGTTTGTTGGTTTCCGTTCTCTTGTATATGTATTGTTTGTTCGTTTTGCTATTTGGATTATCAAATCTCTAGTATATTGCTACCAAGCAAATAATTTTTTTTTTAAAGAACTACCTATGGTGGCGGTTCTTCACCAAACAACCGATATTATAATTACCTTAAGTGGCGGTTCTGTACCAACAACCGACATTATAATTATCTTTAGTTGCGGTTTTGTAACAATAGTCGTCGTTATAGAGAACATGTAGTGGTGTAATGATATTATTGATATACCTATGGTGGCTGAAAACCGCCACTATAAGTGAGTTATAACGACGGTTCTTGTCTAACAACCGTCGTTTTATATAAGTCTATAATGGTGGTTTTGTTCCATAACCGCCACCATAGGTAAGGTATAGTGGCGGTTGTACAACCGCTGCAAAGTATAAACAACCCTGTGATATACGGCGCACCCAAAATCTGTAAAAACCGCCACAAAAAGGTCATTTATGACCGCCACCGTAGGGGTTTTTTCTACTAGTGACTGGGGAATTGAAAATTACAGCTGACTTTATGCCAGAACAAAAAAGGGTTCAAGTGGAGGAAGAGGCAAGCACAAAGGATTTGCCATAGGTTCATTACTCATCTTTTATCCCATCGTCATGCCCAATTTCATTTCCAGTAGTTAATGATGTTCCAAACCCGAATTATTGTACTTATGCGGATATTAAAAGGAGAAAGACTGAACTCATTAACTACTGTTATCTAGTCCCATGAAAACGCAATGAGAGTCTAAAAGCTCATCTGATAATAAGCAAATCAAAACGCTTGTGTTTTACAGCCACTTTAGGCTTTATGAATAGAACATTGCTGAAAAGAAATCACTCAATAAAGATACTAGCAGATTACAAGTTTCGCTGTAATGCTGTTGGTTTGAATATTAGCGCTGCCGCTATTTTGTTGTCATGTAAGGCAAAGAACATGATTAAGCATCTCAGACCAACAAGGTTATGTTAGCTTCCTCTAACGCTTCCTCGTTTGATGGTCTGATTATTACTACTTTTGATGGAGGTTCTGTGGTAGTCTCAATTTCGAGTGGGGCTTCGGGGGAGGTTAATCCCATGTTGCCTCTTAACTTTGGGCAATCCCTGAATGTGGGGGAGAAAGTTAGGATGAAGGGTGTTGTTATACCCCCTAGAGTAAGGAGAAGAAGTATTGGCACCAACTGTAGTTGTAAGGAAGGGTAAGGAATTACGGATGGATGTTTCTTCTCTCAATGGCTTTGATGCTGATAATGTTAAGGGGAAAGGTCTGGTTGCTGAAGTAAATGGGGACTGTGGTATAAAGGATTTGCATACTGTTAAATATAATTGTAATTCAGTTGGATTTTGGGGGATGGCGGAATAAAATCATATTTCGGTGCCCTTAGAGAGTGAAAATTGTGCTAGTGTTGCTGGGATTAAGAAGAGGAAAAGCTTGTCTCAACCGGATGCTACTGGCAATGAAGGTGCGCTTATATATGTGGGTTATGCAAAGGCTTACCTGCCTCTTATAGTTAAGAAGGCACGGGTTATGAGGGATAAGGATTTTTCTGCTGAGTTAAATGCTGCTAGAAGTTCAGTTCAACATGGTTTGTATAATATAAACCATGGATTCCGTGTTAATATTGAAGATGTGAATTTGTCGAATCCTAGTGATAATGATGATGATGTCACTACTGGCATCGAGTTTGCTGATTTGGGAGTTGCGGAGGTTGGCCCTATTCAACCTCCCCGTGCACCATGAAAGGTTTGAGTTGGAATTGTAGGGGTTTAAATGATACGCTCTCCCCTACAATTCCTAAGTTAAGAGCGTTATTAAGTAATAATAAGTATGATTTTTTATTTCTAGCGGAAACTAAATGTAGTGTCCATCATGTAAACTCGTTACTTCGTTCTTCTGCTTTTGTGGAGTCTGTCGAGGTTGATGCTCTTGGAGCCTCAGGTGGGCTCTGGGTTGGATGGAGGAAGGGTCTAAAAATGAAAAGTGTTGTAGTGTATAGTAATTTTGTTATCCTCCTGGTGGATGAATATGCTAGCTTGCCATGGTACTTGATCCTCTTCTATGGTGAACCGAATAGTTCATTAAGGCTGCCGATTCTCGAGGAGCTTTCGACTTGGATTGAATCTTTCGTGTACCCGTTTATTATTTTTGGTGATTTCAATCAAGTTGAGTACAAATGTGATAAAGTAAGCGGAAGCAAAAGACCAATTGCTGGGGCTAATAGTTTTAATTGCTGGAAAATTGATAATGAGCTTGTGGACATCCCTTTTAAGGGGCCAAGGTTTACATGCACTACAAGAAAACATGTTAAAGGCGTCTACAGTAGGCGACTGTCAAAACAGTCGCCAATTCAGCGACAGGAAAAAAAAGCGGGCGACGGAAAATAGTCGCCAAATTGGCGACTGTAGTTTTTTATCCCAAAATCCGCAGGAAATCCACGGGCGACGAAATAATATCCGAATTGGCGACTGAAAACGGTCGCCAAATGCCTAATATGTTTTTTTGCCTTCCTTCTTCACCCGTCATTCATTACCCGTCATTCATCTTCATCTTAAAAAAAAAAATCGCACACCACCCGACGCCACCACCATCTACCACTAACATCGGATGGCAACACATCCGCACACCACATCACTACCGACCACCTTTATTCACTGTTCTTCTTTTTTATAAAGGTTTGTTTTCGACTCAAATTGATTTAATTACTTCAATCCTTCATATTTTGTTTAAGTTGTGATGCCTATTTAGTATCTAGTTGTAATTTATACATTAGTGATGCTTATTAATGTATGTAGTTGTAATTTAATTAGCATTTTTCTTAATTAATTTGAGTTAGAGTTAGAAATTGAGAGTTTTGTTAAATTAGTAATGTCATTTGATTTGGGGATGTAATTGAAGGTTATCTTGATAATATTAGTAGTATTGAAGGTAGTAACTTAGTTTTAGTAATATTGAAGTTAGTATTGTTGAAGGTAGTATATAATGTTAGTATTGTTGAAGGTAGTATAATGTTAGGATTGTTGAAGGTAGTATAATGTTAGTATTGTTAAAGGTAGTATAATGTTAGTATTGTCAATTTTTTTCATACTTTAGTTATAAAACAAATTTGCCTTATAATTGACGAAATTAAGTTAGAATGAGCATGATGTATAAATTGTATAACTTGTTTAATATATAATGACCTAGTACCCGTTCAAGAATTACTCATTAGGAGCAATTCTTGAATAGTCCCCATTTTGGAACTGTCTTTGTACGTAGTCACTTAGGTATTAAACATATAGTTGTGATTTTATTAATGAGAAGAATTTGGTTGAAATTTTTTCAATGTTCTCTGAATACATATGTGGAATATAAATTTATTCCACATTGTGTATTTGGAGAACTAAGGGGAATTGCTGCTGAATTTTTTTCTCATTAATAAATCACAAATGTGTGTTTGCTAGTGACTCGAAACGTACATTGATGGGTTTAGATTGGAGTGATAAGAACCCAATTGAAATCTTGAAATTAGCATAAAATGGAGGATGAGATAACCATTGTTGATGTACTATAATGTGATAAGTTAGTACAAATTTAAAGTAAAATTTTTTTGTTGAAATTAAATATTATTATTTAAAATGGTTAGTTTGCTATATATTGCCTAGATTAAAATGAAGAGATCTGAACGTAGCTGGATGTACGAAGAAAGAGTAGATAAGAAGAAACGTCCTATCGCTAGATTTGTAAAAGGAGTTCGTGCATTTATTGAATTTGCTAGATGTCAAGATTCATATGATTTGGAACAACATAAACTTAGGTGTCCTTCTACTAAATGTAAAAACTTAAAATATTTATTTGACAGTGAAGTAGAAGAGCATCTTGTTACAAATGGTTTTTTTCCAAACTACTACAATTGGATCTCCCATGGAGAAAAATATTATCTCGAAGAGTCTCAAATCTAACAAAATGAGAACTCATATAGAGATATGGTACTTGATTCCTTGCAGTCTAATGATTTCATTAATGACGACCGTGTACCAATGATTGATGAAGAACTACCAAACCCAAAAGCAAAAGCCTTTTTTGACATGCTAAGTGCTTCCGAAAAAACTTTATATGAGGGGAGTAGAATGACATTGTTACAAGTTGCATCCATGATAGTTGCTTTAAAATGTGAGTAGAATATGCCATTTAAAGTCGTTGATATTATTGCTACGTTGGTTGAGGATGTTATTGATACGGTCGTTCTGTACCAAAAATAAATACCTAAGTTACTACTAACAGAAGTCAGCGGTAAGTAGGGTCGATCTCCACAGGGAGGCTAAGTTGCTATCTATCTGTTTAATTCGGTCCGTCGGTGTCACGAGAAATGGGGGTTTTGAATTGATTGTGAACTAACTAAACTACTGAAACTAAAGGCAAGAGAAGGGAATAAAGGAAATTAAAAATAAGAGAAAGGAAGTATGCTAGGAGTCGGTCTACCGTGGCAGCTATCAGATCTTATACTATCGGGAATACTAAGGCGATTAGACTATTGATAAGAAGAGCTATGGTCGTCACCTTTCGGTCCTTAAACCGCCCTAGAGCGTAAATGACTTAACTTTCGCCCTCACCGCAATACCCTATTGTAATTAAGCAAGCCTTCCCTTCCAATCTTTCGATCTAGGTCGGGGTTAACTAGATTTATGGTCTCCTGCATGCATTCATTCGACCGGATAACAATTAAATTGCCTAATACAATTCCTATCGCAAGACTAATCTATATAAGTCAATTAAAACATCGCTACCACGGCTTCCCTAATCCTAACATACTACGGGGAATTAGCTAGACATGGAATTAAAGAGAATAAGCATAAAGGAAATAAGAATAATAAACATTAAATTAAAAAGAGGGAAAGGAAGAAAGAATTACTGAATTTAAAAGATCCGGAAATGAGCAAGAATAAAAGTAACAGTGTATAAAGGAAGGGAGAAGAGTAACGTGCTAACTCGAACAGTAACCAAGCAAGCGAAAGAAAAAGAGAGAATGAGAGAGAGAGAGAGAGAGAGACTAAATGACTCCTAAAGCTTCCTATTTATAAGAAAATAAGAGTTGCTAAACCTAATGACGGAATTAGAGCTTAAAAGCCCAACCCGTCAGCATAGCCACTCGATCGACTAACTAAATCACTCGATCGAGTGAACTTGACTCGAAAACAACTCGATCGACCTAGAATAGTGCTCGATCGAGTAAGGCTATGAAGGAACTGGTCGATCGACTAAGCAAACAACTCGATCGATTGATTATTGCACCTAGAACCACTCGATCGAGTGGTAAACTACTCGATCAAGTGGATATTGACTTCAGCAGCTTATAATTCTCGTTGGTTTGACCTTGACTTGTCCTTTTAGCGCCCAAAACACCTTCACGCATCCCAAGACAACTATAATTCCCGCTCCAAATCCACTCTTCCTCCAAATGCATGCAAAATGGACGGTAAATGACTTGATTTCGCTACTTTCTGGTTCATTCCTGCAATTAAGACAAAATACACCAAAGTAGCATATTCGGGGCATTTCGTAGCATAAAACTACGGTAAAAGCATAAAGATACGCGCATAAATTAGGCTAAAAAGACTATATAAAATGCACGTATCAAATCTCCCCAAACCAAACCTTTACTCGTCCCCGAGTAAACTAAAATGCAACTAAAGGAACGGAAAAAGATAACTCAGAGCTAGCTACAAATGCCCACTTAAGCCGATTTAATGCAAGAAAACTAACACTTATAGCAAGACAGTCAAATGCAAACGAGTTATAAGATGTTTATAAAAGTAGCTGAACCGTCGACCTTGCAAGACCGTTAATGATGGACTCTCACGGGTCACTCTTTCTCTCATGAAGCAAAGGGTGAACATATATATGTAAGAGAGGAAGAAGAATAGTCGCTCACCTAAACTACGACCCACATAAACATGCATGCAACTAATATGATAGACAATTCTAACTACCGTACACACATTCCAACCAAACAAGGTCCTGTCACAGCCGAGGGCTTACAAAAATATGGTAAAGTGAGGCAATGGGTAAGAAAAGGCAAAACAATTATGGGAATGTGGAGGTATAGGCGATCAAGCTAGTACCTAAACAGAACCATATATCAACATCCATTTCCAACTCAATTATGAAATAAACACATGTCCTTCACTCGGCATAAAACTCACCAAACCAAACCAAACATACTCCTCAAATTATGTAAGATAGAACATAGGAGTAGAAACCGTCAACCAAACAACATCTTTTTTTTCTTCTTTTCTTCACGTTTTTTTTTTCTTTTTCATTTTTCTTTCCTTTTTTTTCGGTTTCTTTTTCTTTTCTTCGAATTTTTTTCCTTTTTTTTTATTTTTCATTTCTTTTTCACGTCATTTTTTCATCATCCTCCTCTCCTTCATAAATTACCAACTCCAAGTCAACAGAATATGCGCCAAAATTTGATACAATAGACAATATACCGCAAAACAATCTAAACTAGCTTGACATGGCAGGCTAAATTTGGATGTAGCTAAGGGTCAACTGGCAAATTTGGCTAATGTGGAGTTAAATGGGTAAAAATGAAAGAAAGGGAAATTGTAAGCACCTCCCTGCATGTGACACCAACCACTAACCCGAATGTATGTAGGCAAAAAGCAATTGAATTTCATATATGTGCAAATTGATGATACATGTTATGCAAGGAGTAACTACTCACAATCCTACATGAAACCGGTCATAAATGACACCAGTTTAAAAGGCTCTAAATCTTAGAATTTATAAGTAGTTGCCAAAATTTCAGGTCAAGTCTATTCGTTCAGCTAAATTTTAACATTAACTCGTAGATATGCAAAAGACAAAGCTAAAAAGAATAATAGTTTATTGCAAGGCTTAAGCAGAAAGACAAATTGCAGTGCAATATCATCATTGAAATCTACCGTTCCGACTCAACCTATATGCTAAAATAAACGTGAAATTTTTGAAATTTTTTGAAATTTTGAATTTTTATAGAAATAAATAACTGTGCAAACAGAAAATTAAACGTGATAACAGAAATGCAATGAAAACAATATGCAGACACAGATATGGATGCATAACCTCCCCAAACCAAACCGTACAATGCCCCCATTGTACCAAAACATGGAAAGGAAATGCAAACTGAAAGGAGAAAGAGAGTAAATGCGGAAAGACTCACAAAATAGCGCGAATAAGGGGACCTCCCCAAACCGACAATGAACATGGGAGGTTGCTAAGGGCCCGGAAAACCGTCTCAGGAAGCTAATCCAAGTCAACACGTGAAAGGGCATCCAAAATCAGCTCGATCGAAGAGAATTGTGGTCGATCGAGCTGATTTCTCATCTTGCAGGTGGTCGATCGAGTAGATAAGCCACTCGATCGAGTGAAATCGACAGCAACAGTGCTCGATCGAGTGACCCTCAATGTAATTCCTACAAAACGCAATTAAAACAGCCCGCAACTAACAAGAACAAGCTTAACTGAGACCGTCTATGGTATAAAAACCATTTATTATAACTTAAGGTAAATAAAAAGCAAAATTAAAATCGCCGGGTTGCCTCCCGGGTAGCGCTAGCTTCAGTCAGGTCCCAGCTCGACCTTCTTTTCTTTGAGCCTCTCTAATAGTCACAATCAAAACAGCTCAAAGCGCGCAGCATCAAATCATACATCTGCGCATGTGCTACACAAAAGCATAAGTAGCACAAAAGTGGATTACAGAAATAGGAAATAAAAATGTTTAACTTTTTAAGTCGTACAAATTTCCTATGAGCGCTCCTAAATTTATCCACAAAATAAAGGAGCGCGGGAGCAATTGTCAATATATAAGGGTCCCGATTAAGATTAGCAAACTTGAAATGATAAGGACGGTGAAAATTCGTTAAATTATGCGTCCACATATGAGAGGGTGTAGCATTAAAAGAAGGAGCACAAATTAAACGAGGCAATATACTTTTAAAACAAACAATAATGAAATTATCGCTTACTACCTCGGGTTGGTCGCTCTCAACGACGGAGTCACTGACAAAGGAATGGATTACCTCATCCGTGCTAGGAGCAATTACCGTCTCAGCTGCTTCTTCATCAACCTCCTCAGTGGAATCCATTCCGTAAATAGCAGCTTCAAGTGTATCCGCCTCTGCTGTGAATAAGGGAGGTTCACCGTAACCTTCATCATCGTCAAACTCGTCATCCAATATAAACCCAAGTGACGAATTAAAGCTCCCAATGGCCAATTCAGTCGATCGAGCAGAATAATCACTCGATCGACCACTTTCCTCCCGCATCTCACTCGATCGAGTAACAAAATCACTCGATCGAGAACTATCCTCCTGCATGTCACTCGATCGAGAAGAGATATTACTCGATCGAGGACTTTCTTTTCAGACGCTGATATCCTCGCATACACTCGGAAATACGATAGAAAGTCGTCATCCGAAATATAGAAATCATCTTCAACATTGGGCGCAGCGGGTTCTTCATGGGAAAAACCGCTCTTGGTCAAGTACACCTCTTCCGGTTGCCGATCATTCAACCCATTGTTAACCGAGCAATTTTGATGCGGCTCGGTGACTTGAGCACCCATATATTTATCATATTCTAGAATTAAGGATTTCAGCTCCGCGATTTCTTTTTTCTGTATATCATGAGGATCCTGTTGCGGTGGCCATTGATGGGGTGGATGTGGCGGCACAACTACAGCTGCATTGTGCTCAGCAGCACCACATCCCCAAGATTTCTTCCTTTCCCAACTAGCAGGTTTCTCAGCTTGGGCTTCAAACTGAGCAATTAGTCGGGAGACAGATGTCATCTTGGCAAGAGGGATCGAAGGTACTCAAGCCTTCCCTTCGATAATCTCCCTCGCAGTCCTGTCTAATAAACCCGTAGGCCTATCAAAACAAAGACTAAAGAAAAAGATAAGAACGACCTCAAGGTACTTAGTCTTCCCTTGAGGCGAAAGGACAAACAAAATAAAACAGATAAAAAGCGTCGCCTCCCGGCAACGGCGCCAAAATTTGATACAGTCGTTCTGTACCAAAAATAAATACCTAAGTTACTACTAACAGAAGTCAGCGGTAAGTAGGGTCGATCTCCACAGGGAGGCTAAGTTGCTATCTATCTGTTTAATTCGGTCCGTCAGGGTGTCACAGAAATGGGGGTTTTGAATTGATTGTGAACTAACTAAACTACTGAAACTAAAGGCAAGAGAAGGGAATAAAGGAAATTAAAAATAAGAGAAAGGAAGTATGCTAGGAGTCGGTCTACCGTGGCAGCTATCAGATCTTATACTATCGGGAATACTAAGGCGATTAGACTATTGATAAGAAGAGCTATGGTCGTCACCTTTCGGTCCTTAAACCGCCCTAGAGCGTAAATGACTTAACTTTCGCCCCTCACCGCAATACCCTATTGTAATTAAGCAAGCCTTCCTTCCAATCTTTCGATCTAGGTCGGGGTTAACTAGATTTATGGTCTCCTGCATGCATTCATTCGACCGGATAACAATTAAATTGCCTAATACAATTCCTATCGCAAGACTAATCTATATAAGTCAATTAAAACATCGCTACCACGACTTCCCTAATCCTAACATACTACGGGGAATTAGCTAGACATGAAATTAAAGAGAATAAGCATAAAGGAAATAAGAATAATAAACATTAAATTAAAAAGAGGGAAAGGAAGAAAGAATTACTGAATTTAAAAGATCCGGAAATGAGCAAGAATAAAAGTAACAGTGTATAAAGGAAGGGAGAAGAGTAACGTGCTAACTCGAACAGTAACCAAGCAAGCGAAAGAAAAAGAGAGAATGAGAGAGAGAGAGAGAGAGACTAAATGACTCCTAAAGCTTCCTATTTATAAGAAAATAAGAGTTGCTAAACCTAATGACGGAATTAGAGCTTAAAAGCCCAACCCGTCAGCATAGCCACTCGATCGACTAACTAAATCACTCGATCGAGTGAACTTGACTCGAAAACAACTCGATCGACCTAGAATAGTGCTCGATCGAGTAAGGCTATAAAGGAACTGGTCGATCGACTAAGCAAACAACTCGATCGATTGATTATTGCACCTAGAACCACTCGATCGAGTGGTAAACTACTCGATCAAGTGGATATTGACTTCAGCAGCTTATAATTCTCGTTGGTTTGACCTTGACTTGTCCTTTTAGCGCCCAAAACACCTTCACGCATCCCAAGACAGCTATAATTCCCGCTCCAAA
This sequence comes from Silene latifolia, assembly GCF_048544455.1. Classification (NCBI taxonomy): domain Eukaryota; kingdom Viridiplantae; phylum Streptophyta; class Magnoliopsida; order Caryophyllales; family Caryophyllaceae; genus Silene; species Silene latifolia. The sequence goes on along the minus strand of NC_133526.1, from coordinate 29,330,493 downwards.
TCCACTCTTCCTCCAAATGCATGCAAAATGGACGGTAAATGACTTGATTTCGCTACTTTCTGGTTCATTCCTGCAATTAAGACAAAATACACCAAAGTTGCATATTCGGGGCATTTCGTAGCATAAAACTACGATAAAAGCATAAAGATACGCGCATAAATTAGGCTAAAAAGACTATATAAAATGCACGTATCAGTTATACCCGATAATAATGTTATGACCCGAAATTTCTACAATACCAAGAAAGTGGTTAAAGATCTTCAGCTTCCACATGAAAAGATTGATGCATGTCCTAAAGGATGTATACTTTTTTGGAAAGATGATGCATTGCTTGACAAATGTAAGAAATGTCAAAGGGATAGATATGAGACAAGTGAGGAAAATATTGTTTTGAAGGGGAAGAAGGGTAATAAGAGGAGTGGAAAGAGAAAGAAACCAATATCAGTAAACACATTAATTTATTTTCCATTAGCTCCAAGACTTCAAAGAATGTATGCCACGAAAAATCTTGCCAACCAAATGAGATGGCACAAAAAAAATCCTCGTACACCAGGAAAGATGTGTCATCCGAGTGACGGAGAGGAGTGGAAGCGTTTTGATAGGTTATATCCAGATTTTGCCGAGGAACCTCACAATGTGAGACATGGCTCGTGGAGGAGGTAGGCTGTGGGGCGACTCTAGCGGGGGAGGCAGTAGCTCCAGAGAGTAGGAGGAGGATGTTGACCGTTCTACTACGGAGTTGAGTGAGGAGGAGGAGGAGGAGGAGGAGGAGGTTGCTATACCCCGCCATACTGACGACAGAATGATCCTTGATCCGACCGGTCTTTTGTAATTTTTTATTCATCCTAGTTTGTAATTTTTTATTTAGTAATAAATTGTAACACCCCCATACTCCAAGTGCCTTACCAGGACCACTCAGGTATAAGGACGTTACCATCTCGGTTACCCGAGGTATTGATAATCAAATAAACAATAATGAAACGATATTTAAATAGTAATACTTTAGCGAAAGGTTACAATCCAAAAACCAAACCAAATACTAATACATGTTCTCAAAACAGCTGTCTATTGAACTAACTGAAATGTCTATGAAACTACTAGGCTACAGCGGAAGACTTCTATCATCTGATCGTGGCAATCCCAGCTATCCCAGTACTCATGTCATACCTGCTCAATGTCTACTCACCATCCCCGAATGGATCACCGCAGGTTTTAAAAACATTAACCGGGGTCAGTACTATTTACACGAGTGATATAATCAACAATACAATAACCAACACAACTCAAACAATCATACACGATCAAGCACTCCACTCCATCTCCGTCACCGACTGTCCACTGGACCAGCCCTGCCAGTGGGGGACCGCAGCCGTTCCCACCTAAGCCCCGCTCATCATACCGAGCGATAACCCTGTCCCATTAATGTGCACATCCCCTTCCGTGGCGGGTTCCACGAAGGGCAAAACTAGGGCGTGAAGCCACTCCCGCAAGTGACTCCACTCAGCCGAGAACGCATCTCGAGAACCACAGACAAACAATCACAATCACAATCACAACATCGTCTGAATCAACCAATTATACTAATTACAGCACAACACCACACCACATGTAAGTAACATCGAGTAGGGAAACCCTACCGGAAAGCACAATAGTCGACGATCTCACAAATTTGAAGTCAAAAAGCTTCCTCTACGAATCCTCCACCTAATTATATAAGCACATAATTACTACTATGCACATAACACAACAAAATCCCCAATTCCCAATATTAGGGTTTAACTAACTTTGACGAAATATAATAAAAACGGTATAAAGGTCTTACCCTCGACGCAAGGATTACAACGGTGTAAAGACAAGTGAAATCCGACCTTCCAAGCTCCGGGATTTGTTAACAATGCGATTAAGGTGATGAACGTAGTTTGCTTTCTCTTCTCCCAGTGATTTAGGTTTTAGAAAAGTGATTAGAATGAATGACGAAAAGATTATATACCTTAATCGCATAATTAACAAAACCCGAGAAAACAACCCCCGTAAACCGGCTACTCGATCGAGTAGCCCATGTACTCGATCGAGTACCCCCCTACTCGATCGAGTATCGCAGTTACTCGATCGAGTACCCAACAGTCGAAACTATTTTATTTCGCAAAACTCCCTTACTCGACAGAGTAAGGCCTACTCGATAGAGTACCCCAAGACTCATAAATACGGAGTATTACAGTCTTCCCTCCTTAAAAAGAACTTCGTCCCCGAAGTTCAAACCAACACAAAACAAAGACTCATACTACAACACTCCCGACTCAACGACAACAACTATACCGACACAACATAAAAAGGGTATAAAAACTCTTAAAAACTCTTTGCGATCATCTCCTACCCCCCTAAAAGAAACAAGGTTACGTCCTCGTAACCAAACATACCTGATCAAAAAGGAAAGGGTAGCGCTCTCTCATGATCTCCTCTGCCTCCCATGTAGCTTCCTCTGTCTCGTGGTTAGACCAAAGGATCTTAAGCAACACTGTCTCACCACTCCTAGTCTTCCTAACCTTCCGGTCAAGGATCTGCTTAGGTACCTCAAGATATGATAAAGACTCATCTAGTTCTATGCTCTCTGCCTCTAACACATGTGATGGGTCACTCACATACTTCCGCAGTTGCGATACATGAAACACATTATGCACCCTCTCTAAAGCAGCAGGTAAAGCCAGACGGTAAGCAACCTCCCCAACTCGCTCTAAGATCTCATAAGGGCCGATGAACTTCTGACTCAGCTTGCCCTTCTTCCCAAATCTCATAACACCACGAATAGGAGACACTTTCAGAAGAACCTTATCCCCAACCTGAAACTCTATATCCCGGCGATGTAGATCTGCATAACTCTTTTGTCGATCCTGAGCTGCTCTCATCCGTTCCCTGATCATCTTAATCTGTTCGACCATCTCATGTACCATCTCTGGTCCTAAAACCACTGCCTCAGCACTGTCGTCCCAACAAATTGGACTCCTACATCTCCTCCCATATAAAGCCTCAAACGGTGCCATGCCAATACTAGTGTGATAGCTGTTGTTTTAAGAAAACTCTATCAAATCCAACCTCTGTTCCCAGCTACCACCAAAGTCCATCACACAAGCTCGTAACATATCCTCAAGAGTTTTGATTGTTTTCTCAGTCTGACCGTCTGTCGCAGGATGAAAAGTTGTACTCATCTTCAAAGTTGTACCCAAGGATTCCTGCAACTCTTTCCAGAACCGTGATATAAACCTCACATCTATGTCAGACACTATGTCCTTAGGGACTCCATGTAACTTAAGCACATTCTTTCGATAAGCCATAGCCAATTGTGCTTTAGTCCATGTATCTTTCATTGAACAAAGTGAGCTGACTTGGTCAGTCGATCCACTATCACCCATATCATGTTATTACCCTGTTGACTCTTTGGTAAACCCACGATAAAATCCATGGAAATGGATTCCCACTTCCACTCAGGTACCTCCAAAGACTGAATCTTGCCTTGTGGTCGTCGCTGTTCCCCTTTAACTCTCTGGCATGTCAAACAACGGGCCACAAACTCAGCTGTTTCTTTCTTCATCCCAGGCCACCAAAACGTGTTTTTCAAGTCCTTGTATAGCTTGTCTCCGCCTGGATGTACTGAATATGGTGTACAATGTGCCTCTGTCATGATTGTCTTTTTCTGCTCCTCATCATTAGGGACACACCACCTACCATCAAACCTCATACTACCATCTGTGTGAATAGAAAATAGGGACACTGTCCCTTTCTCTACTCCAGCTCTCCACTCAACCATCTTAGGATCTAAAGCTTGTTTACCTCGAATATCATCATAAAGATCAGCCGCCTTTGTCAAATCTCCCACAAAGATCTCCTCTCTCGAATCATATGTATCCCAAACTTCCCCACCTCATCTCTCAACCTCATCAAAGATAGAGTCTGTACACAGGAGTGTACACTCTTCCTACTCAAAGCATCTGCAACGACATTGGCTTTCCCTTCATGGTAGATAATATCCATGTCATAATCGCCAATCAGCTCCATCCACCTCCTCTGTCTCATGTTCAACTCCTTTGGAGTGAAGATGTACTTGAGACTCTTGTGATCAGAAAATACCTTAAAGGTCGCCCCATAAAGGTAATGTCTCCAAATCTTGAGAGCAAACACCACCGCACCCAACTCTAGATCATGTGTAAGGTAGTTCTCCTCATACGGCTTCAATTGCCTAGAAGCATAGGCAATCACCTTACCGTTCTGCATCAACACACATCCCAACCCATTCTTTGAGGTATCTGTATAAACCTCAAAGTTCTCAATTCCTTCAGGCAATGCTAAGATAGGAGCTGTGGTCAAACGCTCCTTTAATGTTTGGAACGCCTTTTCACAACTCTCATCCCAACGAAACCTGTTCTCTTTCCTCATCAAAGCTGTCATAGGTCTAGCTATATTGGAGAAATCTTTCACGAACCGTCTGTAGTATCCAGCTAAACCCAAGAAACTCCTAATCTCAGCGACATTCTTTGGTGCTTCCCACTTTGTCACTGCCTCAATCTTTGCCGGATCCACAGCTACTCCCTCCTTAGAGATCACATGCCCCAGAAAAGCAACTTTCTCCAACCAGAACTCACACTTGGACAGTTTAGCATACAACTCATGGTCCCTCAACATCTGCAACACGATCCTCAGATTCTCCTAATGCTCTTCCTTAGTCTTAGAGTAGACTAAGATGTCATCGATGAACACCACCACGAACTTGTCCAAAAACTGTCTGAAGATTCTGTTCATCAAATCCATAAACACGGCCGGTGCATTAGATAACCCAAACGGCATCACTACATACTCATAATGACCATACCTCGACGTGAAAGCTGTCTTTGGTATGTCCACCTCTCTAATCTTCACCTGATGGTACCCCGACCTCAAATCAATCTTGGAAAAGACTGATGCACCACTCAACTGATCAAACAGGTCATCTATCCTTGGCAAAGGATACTTGTTCTTCACCGTCACTCGGTTCAGCTCTCTGTAATCTATGCATAACCTCAAACTCCCATCCTTCTTCTTCACGAACAGAACTGGTGCTCCCCACGGCGATACACTAGGTCTAATGTATCCCTTCTCTATCAGATCATCTAACTGCTTCCTGAGCTCCTCCATATCTTTAGGACCCATCCGGTACGGTGCCTTAGAGATTGGCCCCGTCCCCGGTTTCAACTCAACGGTAAAATCTATCTCTCTCTTCGGTGGCAACCCCGGAATCTCGTCAGGAAAAACATCGGCAAACTCTCCCACCACTGGTATCTCGTCAACTGTCGGACTCTCTATCCGGTCATCTCTCACATGGCACAAGATCAAAGGACATCCTTTCCTCAGATAAGACTTCAAAGTGATAGCTGCAATAAACTTAACTTTGGGTTTGACTAAAAATCCACGATAAGACACACTAACACCCTTAGGCCCTCTCAAAGACACTTTCTTTTCATGACAGTCTATCTTAGCTTTATACTTTCCCAGCCAATCCATCCCGACTATCATCTCAAAACCGTTAAAAGGAAACTCTAGCAAGTCTACAGGTAGGTCGACTTGCCCAACTATCATAGACACATCCCTAAACAACCTCCCACAAGATACGAGACTCCCGAAGGTATAAAAACTTTCTCACTCACGGACTCATATACTCCCAAACCCAACCTTTTAACATGACTCGATGATACAAACGATCGGGAAGCCCCGAATCAAACAAAACAAAGGTATGAATACCGTTAACAAGAAAGGTACCGGTGATAACATGTGCATCCTCCTCAATTTGCTTTCTTGTCCATCATGAACAGACTTTCCATCGGTCTTCTCGTCCACCTCCCTGGACAAGATCTTGGTGATGTGGCCGCTTAGCACCCGACCCCGATTGTTGTTGTTGTTTGTAGCTGGTTTCGATAAGAATTACCGCCGTTGCGGTTACCTCCACTCGATAGCTCGGCTCCCCGGTTAGATGACCATGACCCACTTGGTCCGCATTTGCTCGCATAACTCGTGCCGGTCCCCGAGAATAACTTCCTCGACCCGTCCCCCGAAAAGCTCCAGCACACTCGTGCACTCATGTCTCTTGTGGCCGACACCGCCACGCCCAAAGCAAGTCATACCCCAATCGTTATCTTTGCTACCCCCACGGCCACGCCCGAAGGAAGCCCCAAAGACTAAACCCTAACCCCAGAAAACCCCTTAGCTTGATTGTGGTTGCCTTTCTTATGACTAGATTGGCCACCACCACCCTCACTCTCACCTTTCTTTTCTCAACGCCGGACCTCTCCCGAGCCATCTCCACTAACCTCTCGGCCCTCCCGGCTCTCTCATAAGCGTCCTTAACATCGTAAGGACTCCTACAGGGAGCTTATCCATGATCCTAGTGGTCAACCCCTCTCAAACCTCGGCGCGATTCTCATCACTCAATCCCATGTCCTCGGTATACCTAGACTTCTCATTAAATCGCTTATAGTACTCAGCCACAGATATGTCGATGTCATCTTGAACCCATCGAACTTCTCTCTCGCCTTGCTTCTCACATGCTCGGCACAAACTCTTTTCTCATGGCTCTACGGAACTCATCCCAAGGTATAGCAGGTAAGCCTTGGTTAGCATACATCTCTCTGGCACTCACTTTCACCTTATCCCACCACTCACCATTGTGCGCTCTCTCGGATAGAACACAACTTGCTCTACTCTCATCTCATCAGACAATGAACCAGGTCCAAGATATTCTCCATTTCACGATGCCGCTTGTCAATAAGGTTTGGTTCTCCGGTCCCTTTGATCGCTTTGGGTTGAACCTAGCTATGTAAAGGCCGATCTTAGAGTGATCAACCTCCTTATCCTTATTCACTTTCTTTAAGGCCTCGTAAGAGCATCCCTGGTGCTCCAACATCTTAACAATATCATCTGTATTCATGGTCTCAGCTCTCGCATAGTAAGCGTTTCTCTTAGGCGGCATCTTGAAGCTATATATAAGAAAGGGTAGACATAAACACATGTACTAAACCTCAAAACACGAAAACAGGCTACCCAGGTGCTACTCGATCGAGTGTCCCAACCTACTCGATCGAGTAAGAGGCTACTTGATCGAGTGCCTCCCATACTCGATCGAGTACCTCGACTCCAGAACACAAACAGACCTTCTGACCTCTAACATACTCGACCGAGTAGCCAGGCTACTCGATCGAGTGACCCCCTACTCGATCGAGTAGCCCTAGTTACTCGATCGAGTACCCTAAAACTCGATTCTGGTCGTAAAAACTTCAAAAACCCGTCCGATCAAGTCAGTCTCACTCGATCGAGTCATGCTAACTCGAATATGCTACCCGCATGCTATGACATATTCTAACATGTAAAACAGCATATAAACACGATATCATGTCCTAATTATGCATACCAAGCTACTCAACTGCTCATGCGATTAACAAACAATTATATCATGTTATTAATGCCACATAGTAATCACTCAACATGCTTCTCATTCCAACACAGTTCTATATATATATATTTTCAATTTCATTCATATTCTCAACTTCTACTTCAAACATCCAACATTTACAACACACCTCATCACATCCACACACAAGCGAACAAATAACACATACGACTTAACAGATATTCCCCCCCATGTGACCGGTTCAAAATTGTAGGGCGAGTTCGCGACTTTAGGACGTCTCCCAAGCCTTTGCATTAGCTCCTACAACCTTTACCCCAGGTTCATTTTAATTGACTCCCTATATTCATTGAGTTCATTGGTTACAGGTTTCAGGATCGTCTCTCTGATACCATTTTGTAACACCCCCATACTCCAAGTGCCTTACCAGGACCACTCAGGTATAAGGACGTTACCATCTCGGTTACCCGAGGCAATGATAATCAAATAAACAATAATGAAACGATATTTAAATAGTAATACTTTAGCGAAAGGTTACAATCCAAAAACCAAACCAAATACTAATACATGTTCTCAAAACAGCTGTCTATTGAACTAACTGAAATGTCTATGAAACTACTAGGCTACAGCGGAAGACTTCTATCATCTGATCGTGGCAATCCCAGCTATCCCAGTACTCATGTCATACCTGCTTAATGTCTGCTCACCATCCCCGAATGGATCACCGCAGGTTTTAAAAACATTAACCGGGGTCAGTACTATTTACACGAGTGATATAATCAACAATACAATAACCAACACAACTCAAACAATCATACACGATCAAGCACTCCACTCCATCTCCGTCACCGACTGTCCACTGGACCAGCCCTGCCAGTGGGGGACCGCAGCCGTTCCCACCTAAGCCCCGCTCATCATACCGAGCGATAACCCTGTCCCATTAATGTGCACATCCCCTTCCGTGGCGGGTTCCACGAAGGGCGAAACTAGGGCGTGAAGCCACTCCCGCAAGTGACTCCACTCAGCCGAGAACGCATCTCGAGAACCACAGACAAACAATCACAATCACAATCACAACATCGTCTGAATCAACCAATTATACTAATTACAGCACAACACCACACCATATGTAAGTAATACTGAGTAGGGAAACCCTACCTGGAAAGCACAATAGTCAGACGATCTCACAGCTGAAGTCAAAAGGCTTCCTCTACGAATCCTCCTCCTAATTATACAAGCACATAATTACTACCATGCACATAACACAACAAAATCCCCAATTCCCAATATTAGGGTTTAACTAACTTTGACGAAATATAATAAAAACGGTATAAAGGTCTTACCCTCGACGCAAGGATTACAACGGTGTAAAGACAAGTGAAATCCGACCTTCCAAGCTCCGGGATTTGTTAACAATGCGATTAAGGTGATGAACGTAGTTTGCTTTCTCTTCTCCCAGTGATTTAGGTTTTAGAAAAGTGATTAGAATGAATGACGAAAAGATTATATACCTAAATCGCATAATTAACAAAACCCGAGAAAACAACCCCCGTAAACCGGCTACTCGATCGAGTAGCCCAGGTACTCGATCGAGTACCCCCTACTCGATCGAGTATCGTAGTTACTCGATCGAGTACCCAACAGGTCAGAAACTATTTTATTTCGCAAAACTCCCTTACTCGACAGAGTAAGGCCTACTCGATAGAGTACCCCAAGACTCATAAATACGGAGTATTACATAAATGACTTTTTTTAGACATGTGTTATACATTATTTTTTTTCCCATATAATTGTGTTTTTAACATGTTTGATTTCAGGTTTAAGAGTCAAACAGTTGATCGTGGAGTGACTGCTAGCACCCAAGAGAACATGACACACGGCGTCACTTGTTGGAGTAATGGTAGTGATGAAGATAAGGGGATGTGGTTCAACAACTTCCGGGTATCTATTTATAAAATATATTTATTAGATATAATTTATTTATTTAAATTTTCTTATTATTGATTTGTTTCTCATGAGTTTGTTTACTTTTTTGTAGCGTGTGTTCTATTGGCCAACCGACCTTGAGCGCCTAGTTTGGCAAAGGTATAATGACATTGGTAAGAAGAGGCTAATGAACAACATGTATAAGGTGTCTAGGACTCTGAAGGCGCCATCTTTCATGAAAGGTATTTAGTCTCTTTTAATACCCGTAATTAGTTAAAATTCATTATATATTTTGAAACTATATTAATAGTTGATATTTTATTGATTATAGGTACGTCATATGAGGAATTTGCCAAGTACCGGAACGGTACTGAGTTCAAGGAAGCATCGGCCCGGAACAAAATCAACAAGAGAGGAGGATAAAAGGACGCGGAAGTTGAGCCTACTCATTACGGAGGGTCTCAATCTTTCCATGATCGAGTGTTGTCAAGTGTAAGTTATTAGTCTTAGCTTTTAATTTAATAGTCTTCTAATTTAGTGTTATTAGTTATCATGTTTGAGTAACAATTCCTTGTTTTTTTTTTTTCCGGAAGGCCAGGAAGAATAAGGGCAAGATGCCCACGATTGTAGATCTCTTTGTTGACACTCATGCAAAGAGGACAAGCAAGGGCAAGTTGATCTTCACGAAGGCAAAAAATCAAGACTTATATGTAAGTGTCAAAAAACCATTTCTTAATGTGTTAAAGTATATGTTTTATCAATTTTGTAGGATCGATTCCTTGTCCGAAAGAAGAACAACCCGGACATTGACGACAACGAGCTATGGTTTGATCTTGTTGAGGGGTTCTAAAGAGGAGATGTGTATGGAGCCGGGATGGCAAAAGAGCTTTACTATGATCCTCCAACGAGGGTTAACTTCCTCCCAACAACAAGCTTATACCCCGGGTATTGTAAGTGTGCTCCAAGCTCAATTAGCCGCTAAGGAGAAGCGGGATGCCGAGAGAGATGAAGAAATACGGAGGATGAAGGAGGAAATGGATAGGATGAACTCCTTTTTCGCCAATTGCAACAGTGGGTGGCGCCCGCAAGATAAGGATCCTAGAGATCCTAATTATGGAGGAGGTAGTGAAGCGGGAGCAAGTTTCCCGGTTATGTAGTTTTTTAGAGAAAATGTTATTGTCGGACGATGTTAGAGCACCAAAACTCGTACTTGTGTATGAAACATGATTTTATATATAAAATTTGGTCGTGTTTGGCTTCCCATGTGTTCTCTGCTGGTGGTGTTGGTTTATTTGCAGGTTTTTACGTTTTTGGCTAGGCCAAAAACGATTTTTAGGCTTAAAAACATGTACAATTGGCGACTGAAACTGGGCAAATGGCGACGGAAAACAGTCGCCAACCTTCTGATCTAAAATTAGGAATGACGACTAAATTGCGACTGAAAACAGTCGCCAAAATAGCGACTGAAACCTGTCGCCAATTGGCGACTGTAACCCGTCACCAATTTGCCCCATATGGAGGTGACGTGGCCTCTATTTGGCAACTAATGACAGTCGCCAATTTGTGGCGACTGAAGAGTATAATCAGTCGCCAACTTGACGACGGGTATCTGTCACCTGCTTTTAAAAATTCAGTCACCAAATTTGGCGACTGTTACCCCTCGCCAAAGGCGACTAAACCTAGCTACCAAGTGCGAGCGACGGTTCTTAGTCGTTGTATTTGTAATGGCGGTCGAGAACAGTCGCCTTATATGGTCACCTTTGACCTTATTTGTTGTAGTGATGGTGCAATAACCGAAAGGAAAACTAAAGAGTTTATGAGCGTATTGATAAAGCCCTCGGTTCTAAACCGTGGTTACTTAATTTTCCAAACACTGCAGTTAAGCATTTTCCAATCCAGCTTTCTGATCATGCTCTCGTTGAGCTCAATCTCCATCTGATCAAACGCCCTTCAAAAAACCTTACAAACTAGAATAGTGGAATTTGGAAAATGAGGAATGTTTGGGTCTTATCCAGAACACATAGAGGACACGTATTAGGGGTTCGCCTGCTTTTCGTCTCATGAAAAAGCTTGCATCAGTAATATATGAATTGAAACACTGGTCCATTGAAAAAAGATTGCAATGGAATAGAAAATGGGAAGACTTTGATGAAAAATTAGAGGCAGTGATTGTAATACTACGGTTTTATGACCCTCTGGGTACTCTATCGAGTGGGCCTTACTCTGTCGAGTAAGGGTGTTTTGAATTTTAAAACAGTGTTCTGCCTGTAGGGTACTCGATCGAGTAGCCTGGGCACTCGATCGAGTAAGCGGCACTCGATCGACTACGTTAATTGCTCGATCGAGTAGCTCGGTTTACGGGTAATGTTTTGTCGGGTTTTGTTAATAATGCGAATAGGTATATAAAGCTTTCCGTCATCAACACTAAACAGTTTTATCAAACCTAATTAATTCAAAAGAGATTTCAACCTACGTACTTCGCATCTTTCGCATTATTGACAAATCCCGGAGTTTGAGAGGTCGGAATTCATCATCCTTTACATTCTTGTGATCCTTGCGTCGAGGGTAAGATCTACGTACCGATTTTATAGTATTTTATTAAGTTTGTTTAAACCCTAATTTGGGGGTTTGGGGGTTTTGTTGTCTTTTATGATTGTTAGTAATTGTATGATCATATATTAGGAGGATGATTCGTAGAAGAGGAGTTTTGATAACAGCTGTTGAGACCGTCTGATTGTATTGCATTCCAGGTAGAGTTTCCCTACTCAGTATTAGTCACATGATGTGTTAGTTGTGATTTGTGATTGTTGAATATTATCGTACGAGTATTGTGACGGTTGTTGGGTCTGCTTGCTGATTAGTAGTTGTGATTGATTGTATCTGTCTGTGTTCTTCGGGGTGCGTCCCTGGCAGAGTGGAGTCACTTGCGGGAGTGGCTTCACGCCCATTATTCGCCTTCTGTGGAACCCGCCACAGAAGGGATGTGCACATTAATGGATTTGGGTTTATCGCTCGATGGAGATGAGCGGGGCTTAGGTGGGAATGGCTGCGGTCCCCCACTGGCGGCGAGGAGTAACCTGTTGCGATGGGTACTCTGCAGGGCTACACACTTTAGTGTATAGTCAGTATTGTGGAGTTGGTGATGGAGTTCGAAGTATATCTGTGACGATTGAGCTGTGTTGTGTGTTGTTTGTTGAGTAATGTAAATTGTGTGATTAGTACTGACCCCGTTAAGTTGTTTTAAAAACTGTGGTGATCCATTCGGGGATGGTGAGTCGTTGTTGAGCAGGTATGAGTCGAGATACAAGGGATAGTTGGCATGTGTCGCCATCAGATGATAGAGTCTTCCGCTGTAGTTTTGATAGTTTTTAGATAGTTGTTTTGAGATCATGTAAACCATATTTTGGCAGTTGGTTTTGGATTGTATTTACTCACTTAAACATTATGCTATTTAAATGTTGTTTCTTCATTGTCTTTTGATTATCATTGCCTCAGAAAACCGAGAAGGTGACATCTTTATACCTGAGTGGTCCTGGTAAGGTACTTGGAGTATGGGGGTGTCACAAAGTGGTATCAGAGCGACGATCCTGAAACCTGTAACCAATGAATCTAATGAACATAGGGAGTCAATTAAAATGAACTAGGGGTAAAGGTTCTAGGAGCTAATGCAAAGGCTTGGGAGACGTCCTAAAGTCGCGAACTCGCCCTACAATTTTGAACCGGTCACATGGGGGGGGGGGGGGGGGTATATATCAATGTCGTATGTGGTGCCTGTTTGTTTGTATGTGAACGTAACGATATATGTTGTGAATTGTTGGATGTTGGGGGGGGGGGGTGGAGGTTGATATTGTGATCGAAAAGTTGGTGGGGTGTGTTTATATGTTGAATTGAATAGAGGGGCATGTTAATTGTTTATAATGTGGCACTTGATAACATGAAGTATATTATTATGATGATTATATGAGGAATTGTGTAGAATTGCATGCGTAGTTATATGATAATGTTGAGATTATGAAGGTTGCATAGTACGTTGGGTTATGTGAGATAACATGCGGTTAGTATGTATGAGTCAACATGACTCGATCGAGTGGGGGGCACTCGATCGAGTAGGTGAGGTACTCGATCGAGTGGGTCTGACTCGATCGAGTGGGTATTTGACGTTTTTATGATCATAACCGTGTTTTTGGGTACTCGATCGAGTACGTGGGGGCACTCGATCGAGTAGGGGTCGCTCGATCGAGTGTCATGTCAGCTCGATCGAGTAGGATAGAGATCAGAAGGCCTGTTTTGGGTCTGGAGTCGGGGTACTCGATCGAGTACGTGGGGCACTCGATTGAGTAGCCTCAGCTCGATCGAGTGGGTTTTGGCACTCGATCGAGTGGGGTCTGTGCAGGCTGCCTTCGTGTTTTGGGCTGTAGTGTGTATGTTTATATCTACCCTTTTCTTTTATAGTGTCAAAATGCCGCCAAAGAAATCCGCCCTGTATGTGAGAGTTGAGAACATGACCACAGAGGATATCGTTAAGATGTTGGAGCATCAAGATGCTCTTACTGAGGCCCTAAAGAGAGTGGGGAAAGATAAAGAGGTTGATCACTCAAAGATCAGTCTATACATAGCGAGGTTTAACCCGAAAGAGTATAAGGGAACAGGAGAGCCGATGCTTTTAGACAATTGTCACCGTGAGATGGAGAACATTCTGGAGTTAGTGCATTGTCCTGATGAGATAAAAGTAGAATAAGCTGCGTTCTACTTGAGGGAAGCGGCTGATGAGTGGTGAGATAAGGTGAAGGTGGGTGCTAGGGAGATGTATGCGAAGCAGGGTCTGCCTGTTATACCTTGGGAAGAGTTCCGGAGGGCTATGAGGAGAGAGTTTGTACCTGAGCATGTGAGGAGTAACCTGAGGGAGGAGTTTGATGGGTTCGGGGATGATGACATCCGATATGTCGGTAGCTGAGTATTACCGGCAGTTCAATGAGAAGTCTAGGTATGCTGAGGACATGGGTTTGAGTGATGAGAACCTGGCGCTGAGGTTTGAGAAGGGGTTGACCCCCAAGATTATGGAAAATTTACCCGTGGGAATCCTTACTGATGTTAAGGAAGCTTATGAGAGGGCTGGGAGAGCTGAGAGGTTGGTGGAGATGGCCCGGGAGAGAGGAGGTGAGAAAAGAAAGGCGGAGAGTGAGGGTGGTGGCCAATCTAATTACAAGAAAGGCAACCACAATCAGACTAGAGCGTTTTCTTCTGGCTCGGGGTTCAGTGTTGGGGCTTCCTTTGGGCGTGGCCGTGGGAGCGGTAGTGGTAGTTGGGGGATGACCTGCTTTGGCTGTGGCGGTGTAGGCCACAAGAGACATGAATGCACGAGTGTAAGGGAGCTTTTCAGAGATCGGCTCGGGGAGCTATTCTCGTGGTCCGACGAGTTATGCGAGCAAATGCATCCCGGGTCATGGAACAACCGGGGAGGTCATAGCAACCAGAGTGAAGGTAACCGCAATGCGGTAATTCTTATCAGAAACCAGCTACGAACAACAACAATCAGGGGTCGGGTGCTAAGTCGGCTACCGGCCCAAGATCTTCCGGGGAGGTGGGAGAAGACCAGTGGAAAGCTGTATATGATGGAAAATAAAGCAGCTGAGGACGACGCACATGTTATCACTGGTACCTTTCTTGTTAACGGTATTCATACCTTTGTTTTGTTTGATTTGGGGGCGTCTCAGTCGTTTGTATCTTCGAGTCATGTTAAACAGTTGAGTCTGAGGGTATACGAGTCTGTAAGTGAGAAAGTTTTTATATCTTTGGGTGAGTCTGTATCATGTGGGAGGTTGTATAAGGATGTATCTATGATAGTTGGGCAAGTTGATCTACCTGTAGACTTGCTAGAGTTTCCTTTAGACGGTTTTGAGATGATAGTCGGGATGGATTGGTTAGGAAAGTACAAAGCTAAGATAGACTGTCATCAAAAGAAAGTGTCCTTGAGAGGTCCTAAGGGCGTTAGTGTGTCTTATCGTGGGTTTGTGGTCAAACCCAAAGTTAAGTTGATTGCAGCTGTGACCTTGAAGTCTTATCTGAGGAAGAGGTGCCCGATGATCTTGTGCCATGTGAGAGATGACCGGATAGAGAGTCCGACAGTTGATCAGATACGAGTGGTGGGTGAGTTTTCAGATGTCTTTCCAGAGGAGATTCCGGGGTTGCCGCCGAAGAGGGAGATAGATTTCACGGTTGAGCTGAAACCGTGGACGGGGCCAATCTCTAAGGCACCGTACCGGATGGGTCCTAAGGAGTTGGAGGAGCTTAGGAAACATTTAGATGATTTGATAGAGAAGGGATACATTAGACCTAGTGTATCACCGTGGAGAGCACCAGTTCTTTTTGTGAAAAAGAAAGATGGGAGTTTGAGGTTGTGCATAGATTACAGGGAGCTGAACCGAGTGACGGTGAAGAACAAGTATCCTTTGCCAAGGATAGATGACCTGTTTGATCAGTTGAGTGGTGCAGCAGTCTTTTTCAAGATTGATTTGAGGTCGGGGTACCATCATGTGAAGATTAGGGAGGTGGATATACCAAAAACAGCTTTCACGTCGAGGTATGGCCATTATGAGTATGTGGTGATGCCTTTTGGGTTATCTAATGCACCGGCTGTGTTTATGGATTTGATGAACAGAATCTTCAGTCAGTATTTGGACAAGTTTGTGGTGGTGTTCATTGATGATATCTTAGTCTATTCCAAGACTAAGGAGGAACATGAGGAGCATCTGAGGATTGTGTTGCAGACCTTGAGGGAGCACGAGTTATATGCTAAGTTGTCTAAGTGTGAGTTATGGTTAGAGAGAGTTGCTTTTCTAGGGCATGTGATCTCTAAGGATGGGGTAGTTGTGGATCCGGCAAAGATTGAGGCAGTGACCAAGTGGGAAGCACCAAAGAATGTTGCTGAAATCAGGAGTTTCTTGGGTTTAGCTGGATATTACAGACGGTTCGTGAAGGATTTCTCCAAGATTGCTAGACCTATGACAGCGTTGATGAGGAAAGAGAACATGTTTCGTTGGGATGAGAGTTGTGAGACGATGTTCCAAACATTAAAGGAGCGTTTGACCACAACTCCTATCTTAGCATTGCCTCAAGGGAGTGAGAACTTTGAGGTTTATACAGACGCCTCAAAGAATGGGTTGGGATGTGTGTTGATGCAGAACGGGAAAGTGATTGCCTATGGTTCTAGGCAATTGAAGCCTTATGAGGAGAATTATCCTACACACGATCTAGAGTTGGCTGCAATGGTGTTTGCTCTAAAGATTTGGAGACATTACCTTTATGGGGCGACGTTTAAGGTATTTTCTGATCACAAGAGTTTTAAGTACATCTTCACTCAAAATGAGTTGAACATGAGACAAAGGAGGTGGATGGAGCTGATTGGCGATTATGACATGGATATTATCTACTATGAAGGGAAAACCAATGTTGTTGCTGATGACTTGAGCAGGAAGAGTGTACATTCTTTGTGTACAGCTTTATCTTTGATGAGGTTGAGAGACGAGGTGGGGAAGTTTGGGATACATATGATGCAGAGAGGGTATGTCATGGGAGATTTGACAGTGTAGCCTGATCTTTATGATAATATTCGAGGTAAATAGGCTTTAGACCCTAAGATGGTGGAGTGGAGAATTGGAGTAGAGAAAGGGACAATGTCTAGATTCTCTATTCATTCAGATGGTAGTTTGAGGTTTGATGGGAGGTGGTATGTCCCTAATGATGAGGAGCTGAAAAGGACAATCATGACAGAGGCACGTTGTACACCATATTCAGTGCATCCAGGTGGTGACAAGCTATACAAGGATTTAAAGAACACGTTCTGGTGGCCTGGGATGAAGAAAGAGACAGCTGTGTTTGTGGCCCGTTGTTTGACATGTCAGAGAGTTAAAGGGAACAACAATGACCAAAAGGTAAGATTCAGTCTTTAGAGGTACCTGAGTGGAAGTGGGAATCCATTTCTATGGATTTTATCGTGGGTTTGCCAAAGAGTCAACAGGGTAACAACATGATATGGGTAATAATGGATCGACAGACCAAGTCAGCTCATTTTGTGCCAATGAAAGATACATGGACCAAGGCACAATTAGCTTTGGCTTATCGGAAGCATGTGTTGAGATTGCATGGAGTGCCTAAGGACATAGTATCTGACAGAGATGCGAGATTTATCTCAAGGTTTTGGAAAGAGTTGCAGGAATCTTTGGGAACAACATTGAAGATGAGTACATCATCTCATCCTGCGACAGACGGTCAGACTGAGAGAACAATCAAGACTCTTGAGGATATGTTACGAGCTTGTGTGATGGATTTTGGTGGTAGTTAGGAGCAGAGATTAGATTTGATTGAGTTTTCTTACAACAACAGTTATCACACCAGTATTGGCATGACACCGTTTGAGGCTTTATATGGGAGGAGATGTCGGAGTCCGATTTGTTGGGACGACAGTGCTGAGGCAGTGGTTCTAGGACCAGAGATGGTACATGAGATGGTCGAGCAGATTAAGATGATCAGGGAAAGGATGAGAGTGGCTCAGGATAGGCAAAAGAGTTATGCAGATCTACATCGCCGGGATATAGAGTTTCAGGTTGGGACAAGGTTCTTCTGAAAGTGTCTCCTATGCGTGGGGTTATGAGATTTGGGAAGAAAGGCAAGTTGAGTCAGAAGTTCATAGGACCTTATGTGATCTTAGACCGGGTTGGAGAGGTTGCTTATCGTTTGGCTTTACCAGCTGCATTGGAGAGAGTGCATAATGTGTTTCATGTATCTCAGCTGCGGAAGTATGTGAGTGATCCGTCACATATGTTAGAGGCAGAGAGCATAAAGCTAGATGAGTCCTTGTCTTATCTTGAGGTGCCTAAACAAATTCTTGACCGGAAGGTTAGGAAGACTAGGAGTGGTGAGATAGTTTTGCTTAAGATCCTTTGGTCTAATCATGAGGTAGAGGAAGCTACATGGGAGGTAGAGGAGTCCATGAGAGAGCGCTATCCGTTTCTTTTTTATCAGGTATGTATGGTTACGGGGACGTAACCTTATTTCTTTTAGGGGGGTAGGAGATGATCGCAAAGAGTTTTAAGAGTTTTTACATCTTTTGTGTTGTGTCGGTATGGTTTGTAATGGTTTGAGTCGGGTACTCTATCGAGTGGGCCTTACTCTGTCGAGTAAGGGTGTTTTGAATTTTAAAACAGTGTTCTGCCTGTAGGGTACTCGATCGAGTAGCCTGGGCACTCGATCGAGTAAGTGGCACTCGATCGAGTACGTTAGTTGCTCGATCGAGTAGCTCGGTTTACGGGTAATGTTTTGTCGGGTTTTGTTAATAATGCGAATAGGTATATAAAGCTTTCCGTCATCAACACTAAACACTTTTATCAAACCTAATTACTTCAAAAGAGATTTCAACCTACGTACTTCGCATCTTTCGCATTATTGACAAATCCCAGAGCTTGAGAGGTCGGAATTCATCATCCTTTACATTCTTGTGATCCTTGCGTCGAGGGTAAGATCTACGAACCGATTTTATAGTATTTTATTAAGTTTGTTTAAACCCTAATTTGGGGGTTTGGGGGTTTTGTTGTCTTTTATGATTGTTAGTAATTGTATGATCATATGTTAGGAGGAGGATTCGTAGAAGAGGAGTTTTGATAACAGCTGTTGAGACCGTCTGATTGTATTGCATTCCAGGTAGGGTTTCCCTACTTAGTATTAGTCACATGATGTGTTGGTTGTGATTTGTGATTGTTGAATATTATCGTCCGAGTATTGTGACGGTTGTTGGGTTTGCTTGCTGATTAGTAGTTGTGATTGATTGTATTTGTCTGTGTTCTTCGGGGTGCGTCCCTGGCAGAGTGGAGTCACTTGCAGGAGTGGCTTCACGCCCATTATTCGCCTTCTGTGGAACCCGCCACAAAAGGGATGTGCACATTAATGGATTTGGGTTTATCGCTCGATGGAGATGAGCGGGACTTAGGTGGGAACGGCTGCGGTCCCCCACTGGCGGCGAGGAGTAACCTGTTGCGATGGGTACTCTGGCAGGGCTACACACTTTAGTGTATAGTCAGTATTGTGGAGTTGGTGATGGAGTTCGGAGTATATCTGTGACGATTGAGCTGTGTTGTGTGTTGTTTGTTGAGTAGTGTAAATTGTGTGATTAGTATCGACCCGTTTAATTGTTTTAAAATGTGGTGATCCATTCGGGGATGGTGAGCAGTTGTTGAGCAGGTATGAGTCGAGATACAAGGGATAGCTGGGATGTGTCGCCATCAGATGATAGAGTCTTCCGCTGTAGTTTTGATAGTTTTTAGACAGTTCTTTTGAGATCATGTAAACCATATTTTGGCAGTTGGTTTTGGATTGTATTTACTCACTTAAACATTATGCTATTTAAATGTTGTTTCTTCATTGTCTTTTGATTATCATTGCCTCGGGAAACCGAGATGCTGACATCTTTATACCTGAGTGGTCCTGGTAAGGCACTTGGAGTATGGGGGTGTCACAGCGATGGATGTGGCTGTCAATGAAGGTAATGAAGAACAATACAATAAGGTTCATGAGGAGCTTAAAGAATTTTCTTGAGCAGTCGTGATGTTCTGGAGGCAGAGAGCAAAACTAAAATGGAACGTTGATGGAGATACTTGTACAAAATATTTTTTTAATTGGGTTAAGGGTCGTGCTGGACATAAGTTTATCCTCGGCTTAAAATTGCAAGATGATACCTCGACATTTGATGAGAATCAGGTGGGTGAGCTTTTCTTTAATCACTTCTATAATATCTTTAACCCGGGATATGAGGAGGCCGTTGGAGCAGATATAGAAGGGGAGTCGAGTAGCTCTAATATTTTCTCCAATGTGGATGTTCGGGTCAAGGACGACGATGTCAATTTTCTTAAGAAGCCTTTCTTGGCCAAGGATGTCAGACGTGCTACGTTTCAGTTAGGGGCGTTAAAGTCGCCGGGACCTGATGGTATCCCGGCTGCGTTTTTTCAGAGATGTTGGCATGTTGTTGAGGAGATGTTATTAATGCTGCTTTATCCGCCCTCAATTCAGGTTTTATCTCCAAAGAAATGAATAGAACTTTTATTACGCTTATTCCAAAGTGTGAGAACCCGGAGACAGTAGAAGATTACCGTCCTATCAGTCTCTGCAACGTTATTATGAAAATCATCACTAAGTGTATCGCTAATAGGCTTGCAAGGTTTATGAGGTATCTTGTGGGGGACTCTCAAAATGCCTTTGTCCCGGGACGACATATTAGTGATAATGTTCTTTTGGCTCACGAAGCAATTCACAACATCAACGGTCATAAAAAAGGTCGCCATGGTCGGTTTGCTTTTAAGGCTGATATGAGCAAGGCTTATGACAGGGTCCATTGGACCTTCCTTTCTAAAACATTAAGGTGCATGGGAATCCCTGATAATTTGGTAAAATTAATTATGAACTGTGTGTCTACTGTTTCGTATGAAGTGTTACTCAATGGGGTTCCATTAAAACAATTTAGCCCTAGGTGTGGTATCCGGCAGAGGGATTCCTTATCTCCGTATCTATTCATTCTCTGTATGGAAGTTTTGTCCCGTAATATCTCTGATGCTATTTGTTGTGGACGGTTGCAGGGCATTAAGCTTAGCCGGTCCTCTCAACCCCTCTCGCATTTATTTTTTGCTGACGACTCTATCTTCTTTCTGACGGATAAAAATGATGCTTTTCGACAGCTTGATGGAATCCTTAGGCGGTTTTGTGAGGCTTCGGGCCAGACTATCAATTATGAAAAATCTGGTATTATTTTTAGCCCAAGCACTCCGATTCGTCGTGCTTCTGCGGGACTTAAAATCCTTAACATCCAGAATAACAAGGGCATTGGTAAGTATCTGGGTATATCCACGGATTTTGAAAGCTCAAAAGCAGATATTTTCTCCACGCTTGTTGACAATGTTATGAAGCGGATCTCCTCGTGGAATGGGATTTTTCTGTCACCAGCCGTATGGCTTACACTAATCTCTTCTATTCTGTCCACTATTTCTAATTACTTCCTATCGGTGTTTAAAATATCGGTAAGTGTGGCTAAGAGAATTAATTCTCTTTTGTCACATTTTTGGTGGGCGAGCTTGAGATCGTCTAAGACGGTGCACTGGTGTAGTATTAATTTCCTCAGTATTCCAAAACGCAGAGGAGGTCTTGGGATTAGGAACGTTTCTTGTCTCAATCAAGCTCTCGTGGCCAAGCAAGCCTGGAAGTTGATCACGGCGCAAGACACACTCTTTGGGAAAGTTTTCAGAGACAAAGTACTCCCCCCCTCGTTTGGTCCTACTTCCATGTCCGCAAAACATACCTCGAATGAGTCATGGGGTTGTAGAAGTCTTCTGCGGGGGCTTGAACTTATTCTCCCAAATTGCGCTTGGAAAGTAGGGTACCTCTCCGACATGCATATATGGAGCACTAAGTGGGCTAATGGGGAAACGCCTAGCATGAATCCTAACCTAAATCCGGCCCAAGTCGCGATTGCCTTAAATCTTAAGGTCAAAGACCTTCTGTTGGGTCCAGGGGAATGGAATAAAGAGCTAATAACCGAGCTTTTCAGTGAAGAATGGCGATCTAAAATCCTGGCCCTCCCATTGTGTTCGTCACAACCTATTGACACGATTTTTTGGAAGCATACTACTTCAGGTACTTATTCGGTTAAAAGCGGATATGGTATTGCTCTCGAATCTCACCTTAACAAGGCTTGTAATGAGAAGGATTTATCTAGAATTAGCAGGTCATGTGTTGCTTTCTGTAAAAAGAGGCTTTGGAGACCCCCTGGGCCTAAAAAATGGAAAGTATTAGTTTGGAGAATCCTTACTAATTCTGTCTCTAATGGGTCGGAATTCCAAAAAAGGGGAATAGGTGTGGACCATTCATGTAGATTTTGTTATGGTATGGATAATATTGAGACTTTGAATCATCTATTCCGAGATTGCGATATTGTAGCTAGGATCTGGTCTTCCTCTAATTTGGGCATTCGAACTTGCAACGATTCCTATATGCCTGTTGGAGAATGGATTATCAATTGGATTAATTACCTTTCGAAAGCTGATAACGGGGAGTTTTTGGTTATTAGCCTGATTGCTACAATCTGGTGCATATGGTGTACCCGTAATAATCTCGTTTTTAGAGGGGATTCATTCTCGCCTGAGGCTTTCTACAATTTACAATCTAAGACGACTGCTGAGGTAATTACTGCTTATGAGGCTACCCAAGGGATGGTAAGAACAAAGGGGTTTTTTCCGGGTCTACCGCGTAATGAAGTTCGGGAAAAACTGAAAAATAGTTTTCCGGTTTATCTGATAGGCACAGGCAGAGGGTGTAATACTATTAGGGTGAAAGTGGATGCTGGATGGCATACGTCATTAGTGTCTGCTGCTGGCTGGGTGGCGTACGACCCTGAAGGTCTATCATCTTTGAAGGCGGCACTAGTAGAAAAAACCCCTATCACGACGCAGTTATCGTGGCGGTTCTAATAGAAACGACGCGAAAAGCCCGATAAATTGGCGGGAACACAATTTTTATGTATGTAAGAGGTCTATTGTGGCGGTTTAAGTAAGAACCGACGTGATAATTGAAACTTTTTATGGCGGTTTCAAATAGAAAACGTCGCCATAAGCAATCATGGCGGTTATATTGACAACCGACGTTAAAAATGACGCTAAAAGTTAATACTAAGTTACAATTTTTGAGGCTAAAAAACCGCCATTATATATTTTTGTGTCGTTTTTAATCACAACAGACTCTAATAGCAAAATAAAATTAAAATAAAGCATAAACCCTTTATAATTCTGAAACACACATTATTCTCCATCGTCTTCTTAATCTCCACACCGCCAAATATCAACCCACAATTCAATCATCAATTGCATTTTAACTCCGATAACCGTCTATTCGACGAAACCTTATCTTCGGCGACGCTCAAATCACTTGTTATCGCCGATAAGCCCCTTGTTATCGCTGCCTCAAATGCACCCGACATCGTCACTGACATCCACCTTGTTATCGCCGACAGCCAGCTCGTAACCCACAATTATTTCATCGCAATTCGTCAACTTCCAGTTCGCAATCAGGTATGATTTTTTTTTCAATTTTTTTTGAAGTCATCGAAATTCGCATATTTTTTTCGAAGATTTGATTTCGTTTGTCACTCAATTTCGATTTTCTATCAGTTTGGATTTAGGGATTCAATTATTATTATCATTTTAGGGTACAATTATTAAGTATTAGGGTTAGGGCTTTCAATCAAGTTTCAGTCAATTGGGAAAT
This sequence comes from Silene latifolia, assembly GCF_048544455.1. NCBI lineage: Eukaryota > Viridiplantae > Streptophyta > Magnoliopsida > Caryophyllales > Caryophyllaceae > Silene > Silene latifolia. The sequence continues at coordinate 29,306,843 of NC_133526.1, read as the reverse complement.
AATTCATTTTCTACTGAGGTTAGTTGAATAAGGGAGAGAGAAAATTCCATCTTCTTTTGCCTTGTTCATAGCCTCGAATTGCGCTAATGGGGCTTTTCTTTGATTCGCTTATGTTGATTTGCTTTTGATAATTGAAGCTGGTTCTACCCTGACTTATACTGCAACACAGTATTCTTGTATATCGGTTTAATTGATTCTCAATGTGCAATTAGGGTGATGCATACAACTTGTTAGTGTGCTACATATAGCTTAAATAATGGAAGTGATTTTCCTTTAGAATTTTACAATGCAGGTGCTGCACTATTTGGTTTTTTGCAAGTACTCCCTCTGTCCCGGTCAATTGTTGTCCTTTGGTTTTGGCACAAAGACCAAGGAAAGAGGAGATGACCAATAACTAAATGACAAGTGGAACAAATTGAATGAGTATGATCAAATTACTCATCAAGTTCATTCTTAAAATAGAAAGGACAACAAATGACTGAGACACCCAAAAATGGAAAAGGACAACAAATGACCGGGACAGAGGGAGTATATGTTAACAATTATTTCTGCAGTCCTCAATGTTTGGTTTTGTCTTTGCAGTATTATCTTTAGCTTATCATAGTCATGTGTGTTGATTCTGATCTCATTTTAACAGTTCACTATGTAGTTCATCATTAACTGTATGCGAATTCTGTTTGATTTGAGAATAGTTATAATCAGAGTTTTCCTTTATCGCTTGCCATGGTTTTCATGATGAAACACTTTTGCTGCAGATTGTTGTCAATGGGAATGTCTCGCATGTTGCCTTTCTCAGTTGGCCTTCACTGATAAAGGAATGAAAATGCTTATAGGGTCATTTAATGCTTATGAACATGCCTTATGTGAGGATTTTGTGATGGGAAATATAATAAATTTGGTACTTTTAGTATACATGGTAAAAAAAAAAATTAAGCTTTCTTCTCTCTAATTGTTCAAATCCATAATGGTAGCACTAAACTGCACAATACTTGATGCAGCTCATTACTCATTAGTACAATTTTAATCATCTAATGACGTAGAAATCGAAGTGTTTTAGGGAATAATTTTAGTTTTTCGTGTTCATTAGAGAACTTTTAGAAAGTGTCATGAAGATAAGTGGATTCTGGCTTTTCGGATGGTCCCTAGGACGATCTTTTTGATAGAGAGCAGCTATACGCCCTTAGCTTAGTTTAAGGTACTCAACTCCCTTTAGCTAGCTTTTCTTTTCTTGGTTTCGAAATTAAGATTCTCTACTCTTCATGGTTCTTAAAGCTAATGTGTTTAGTTTATAATTATGATTATATTTGCAGATATTTAAAGTGCTTGGGACACCAATTGCTACCACTTCACTAAGTTATTCCAAGCTTCTTGGTTGTGTATTAAGCATTTATATATGTAATTTCAAGCTGTGTATCACTTGCTAAGGCTGCTGTAAGTCACTAATTCCTTTTCCGGATTGATTCTGAATATTATAGTTTAATATCGTAATGACATGTAAAAGCTGATTTGGTTTCGTTTGACAGGGCTATAAAGACATAAAGAAAAAAAGACATAAAGGAAAGATCACTTCTCACTGGCATAGAAGGTTTTGTCACTGTACACCTTGAGGCTAATCTATACACCAACGTAAGTAGATAAAATTTATTTTCGATCAATTCTGTTGTGACTGTGAACCCTTTCTTTTACAAGTAGTTCAATCTGTTATATTGTAATGACTAACATCCGTTCAAGTAGATTGGACATCGTGGTAAAACCTAATCATGTTCTATTCACAGTTGGAGCATGTTGTTGTTGTTAGCGACCTCTAACCATGTTGTTGTTAACAAAATTGAATTAACATTACAGAGTGATTGTTGTTTTTGGCTTCTGATCTAATGTACAAGATAAAAGGAATCCTACTTGATATTGAAGCTAGTTTACCTTTCTTTCATTGTATTAGTTTTAGTTTTATTCCTAGAAACCTGAATTCTGTGGCTCATCGACTAGCGAAACGAGCTATGAGATTGCAAGAAAGTTTTCTTTTACAGCTGCCAAAAAAAAATAAAAAAATAAAAAGAATTATGTTTAGTTTTGAATTATAAATTTCATTTGTAATTAGCGTACATGATATGTTAGCGGCAATTGGTCGAGTAGTTGTAGTACGATATATCTTGTTCGTAGCTAAACTTGAGTTTCTAGTTTTTACTTAGTCTTGTTACTGAGGCGCCTTAAGAAAACCAAGTTGTTCGAATGAAAATTAACACAAAGTCACGGGTTTGAATAATCGTAAATCTGTGAAAATTGTTAGACCCGTTTTTTATTTACTAAATAAACCCGTGGACATGAGAAAATGAGAGATTTGACTAGTATTAAATCAAAGATAGTCTGTAACTCGTATGATTTAATTGTATCCAACTCTAACAATAACCCGATCTGTATTTTGATCCGACCCGAGACCCGACCCGCCCAAACCATTTGACAGGTGTACCTATTAAGCAAAGTACCGAACCAAAATTCTGTCAGCATTCTCAGTTTCTGACGTCATTCTCCCTACATCAACAACCACACCGTCGACGGCCACCACCCACCACCAAGCCAATCGACGACCACTCCACCGACGACGGCCTATGTCACCCAATTAATTGTAAGTAGTATTGGTAGTATTAAACTGCAATTTCGTTTAATTTTGATTGTTAGGGTTTTGTTTCAATTAATTGTTGGTAGTATTGGTATAATTAAACTGTAATTTGGTTTTGATTCAATTAATTGTACTCCGTAATTTGATTGGTGTTATTGTAGTGTAATTTGATAACGGTGGTCTTTATTAATAGCTAATTGATATAATTTGTATAATTCATTTGACAATTAGTTGGTATAAATGTATAATATGTCGTGTTCGTTCGACATTTAATTTGTTAGGTTATGTGTGTGTATAATTATGGGTTTTAGTGGTGGTAGTATTAGTGCTCAAAGTGATGAGATTGATGGGACTCATTTGTGGAAATTTGTTGGTAAGGGGTTTGAATTATCGGAAGGTGGGGGTTTTGCCTCTTCAAATGTCACTTGCTCGGTATTCATGTCCGTATCTGTGCTACTTAGGTCATTGCCTTGTTTGATGAATGAAACCGCCTTAGCACATCATGAAGTAATTAGAGGATTTAACCACCCCTTTTATGTAGCCTTGACAAGTGCAAATCGAATAACCAAATCTCGGCCATGAGTGAGTTAGTGCGCTATCACCTGCATTTTGGAATTTGGACGACCTGTTGCAAGCCAACAGCTTGCAGTCTTGCACTAACAAAGTATATTTGGCTAATAAATAAGGGGCTACGGGTTTGACCACCTGCCATCTTAATGTGATTGAAGGCTCGGCAAAGCCTTTTTCTTTTGGTTTAATCAAGTAATTAATCATATTAGTGGAGTTGTACTCAAGACATTAATATTTTCACATGTGACTTTAACCGCTAATTATAGGTTGTACGACAGATACTTGCATCATAGTAGTGGTACAACAGATTTTTTGCGATTATCGACCAAGAGCAATGCTTCGGGTCTTCTTCCATCCTTTTCCTCTAACAAACAATTAAAATAATACTCTATATTTTGCTACATCGAAAATCAACTTTGCTGAGAAAAAAGAGCGAGGCCGATTTTCACACAATAATAACCCAAAACCGTAATCGTCTTATGTCACTGCTAAGTCCAACACTAATAACCTTTTCTAAAATTGCAGCAACACTTTACCAGTCAAGATTTGTGCTTCAATTATTCTGCCAACATTTTGCTTCAGTTGTTATTCTTTCCTTCAAACTTTTAAGGTATCATCTTTATGCTCCTAATAACTGCTTAAACCCTAATAGCTTGTCGTAATTTTCTTTATCATTATTTTTTTCCCCTCTTTTGTCATATAATCAGTTGAATGAAACGAAAAAGATCATAAATTTACTGTTTTTCGCCCTTAATAAGATAATCAGACGAGATATTAGCTTTTGTTTTCATTAATTGAAGTGTATTATGGCTCGTATGTGTGTGTTTGCTGTGGATTGTTAGGAGTATGTTGAATGATTTAATTGAAATTTTATCATAAGACATATAATAAATCTTTATGCACGCTAAATTTCCCTTTTCTGCTGTCTCACTTTCTTTCATCTCAAAAATCGATTCTATAACCTTGAATTTGCAGTTACATATTTGTATTGAACTCAGAAAACGTACGAAATGTTTGACGTTGGGTCGATGTTTTTGTCTGTGACATATGTTTTGGAAAAAGGTTTGGTAAATTTGATGCGAAAAATGGGTAGGGTTGGGAATTTAGGGGTTTTAAGGCTTAGGACTAGCCCTAATGCTGAAATAAGAACTTTTGTTTCTTAGCTTTAACTGACATTCGATTGAGTGTAGTTAGAATTTCTCGTTGTATTTCCACACGTCTAAATTTTAATCAATTTTATACCTCAAATCTAGCCCTAATGCATCTAAATCCTTGGACCTCTCCTGGCCGTGTTTATAAATTTAAGCTGCATGTTTGCTGAATGTTCGTTATTATTTTTCTCTGATGTGTCTTAGTTAATTCTATAATACATTACCTTAATTGCCTTGTTTGGGTATAACTTGAGGCGGGAAAGGTAGGGGAGGAGGTTAGATGGAAAGGATAAGGAGAGAAAGGAAAGGGTGAGGTAATGGGGCAGGTGTGTTTGAAATTTGGATACAGTTTCTCTCCAAATATTTCCTATGTTGAGGGATTTTTATTTGCATTGACAAAGGTGAAATGGATTTGTCTATTTCTATTTCCCTCCTACCCCTATTTGTTAACCGAAGGATTTTGTACCATTCCTCTCTCCCCTTCCCTCCAAATCCTTTATCGAAACAAAGCGCAAGTAAACTAAGGTTAAGAGAATTGTGAACTCCCCCTTGAGGTTGATGCTAGGTTGGCTCGCGTCTCTGTAAAGAGTGGTAGAATTCTAAAATAAGTTTTTATGACTTCACTTTCAATCAGTAATTTGTTTATATTGAAATGATTGAAAGTCATATTCAAGTTGCTATTATTTGTGCCAATTCTTACTTTTCATTTTCATCTTGAAGCGCCCTCCTCTGAGTATTCACACCACCACAGCACCAACAGTTTTGGCTGCGCGGTGTCGGTTTATACTCTATCTTCCTCCAGGAAACTGCAACAAATTTTTTTGAGTGGAAGAGAGGCAAACAAGGAGAAACAAAAGCAATTGAACTACACAATCACTCGTTCATCACCGTTCTTGATTTCCCATCACATTCCAAATAAATGGAATGTTCTGAAGAAATTATTAACAACAAAACAATGACTAATCAAATTCATACACTTTCTTGGTCAAGTTCTGGTGAAGGAAGTGATTCGGAGTTCTGTTTTGACGATTTTATTGATGAAGACTTGCTTAGCGAAGCTGGTTCTATACCCAAACTACAATTTAGGTAAATTGTGTTTCAATGCTTCGTAAAAAAACTGTCTGCTTTACTAAATTTCTACAAATGATTTTTCAATTCTCTGTTTTTGAGCAGAAAAACTGATATCAACGCTTGTTGGAATAATGAATTGTGTATGTTTGAGGTTTTACGCCACAAAGGGCGTCAGTTGATCTCAAATGGCATTGTCCGAAACGGCAAGGTTTATCTCTCAATTGAAGAGACTCTGTAGGTTATCTCGGTACTAATTGTGGCCCTGTTTTATTTTATTATGTAATTGTGTTGTAGTTCATGTCATTGGTGTTTCTTATCAATTCCAAACACTTGTTTTGTTTCATCCAATCAACCACATTTTTAATAAATCTTCCTAAAAATTATAGCAAATGGGGTTAATTGAATGAAATAGAGAGAGTATAGGCAAGATTTGTCGAATGTTTCTAGCTTGTTTCTTCCAAAATAAGCGAATATTGCTGCAATTCTCATTCTCTATGTTTTTGGTAATCATGTGTTCCTTGCGTGAACCAGAAAGTGAAGAATACTTAATCGTATAAGACTTACTTTTGATTAAACCAAACTTGACTGATGACTTGTAGGTTGTAGCCTTGTAGAATGTTTTGATTTTCATTTGTCACAATAATGATTTCGTATCTTCCTGACTTCTTCTGGTCTCGCATCAACGTGATTATTTCCTAAAAATTGACCTTGTATTTTTCAATTTATGTATGTTTTAAATTTTTAATGTTACGCTTGTTAATATTGACTAGATTATCCCTTTACATGTATTTCTATAGTGTTATTTTTGTATGTTAGAGATGTTCTAGGATGTTATAAGTTGTGATTTCTTATGCTTAATCATCTATTACTTTTGATCATTATAGTGAGTAATCTGTTGTGTATTAGGTTTTTATCTGAAATCAGGTCGTTGATGGTTGTTGATGAGAAGGACAGAATATTTCTGCTGGAAAACATGTATAAGAAACTCGCGGAGGGCAAGGGAGATTGCAGTTTGGAGTATTTTAAGGTTTATAGGTACTTGAAGTCTCTTGGTTATATTGTGGGAAGACACGGCATTCCATGGAGCTTGAAGACTATTAGGAGTTGCTCAGTACCTTTAGAGGACAATGCGGTGGGGAAAACAGTAGCATCAGCTGTGCTGGATGAGACTTTCCTTGCTGAGTCGTTAAATAATTTACAGATCATAGAAAAGAAACCTTTCTTTGAGGTTTATCTCCCAAATTGCAAGTTCAGGAAAACATCACCAGGAGATCCTGTTTTTACTGTCTCTTTGGCAAGGTAACTCTTTTGCTTGCAATTTAGACTTTCTGACCTGATGTATACTTCGGTAATTTTTGTCCGTGAACCACGCAAGTCTAAATGTTCATTATATTATTATGCTCTGTACAATTTATTTTACGGTGGGAAGTTTCCTTGCTCGAGTATTTCGGATGGTTATGTAATACTTTAATTGATCTGCCCTGGTAGAGACACCAAAATCAACGAATAAGCAGCAAGAAAATCCCTCTGCATCCATACATAGCTACAAAAGAAATGAGTATCTTAAATGTGTTTATCTGCAAAATTTCTCTACGGGCTCATGTAATATGTATGGTCTAATTTTGCCAGAGGAGAGTGACATCGATCTGGCCAAACGAACGGCTCGGCGTAACCCAACCCGTCTCACGGGTAATCATCCCCAAGGTCTGCTAGTAACCCATCCTGAACAGGATTGGGCCTGGGTCAAACGTTCTGGCCCGACCAGCCTGAACCCTCTAAAAAACAAAAAAAATATTAAATAGGCAGTGCGAGTGGCTCAGGGCCAGGCATGAGCCAGCCCAGCTCCTCCCCACCCTTGACACTAGCTGGTTCAGGGCCGGGGGTAGCTTGACCAAGTCTAGTTAGAAATTACTCATGAAATGCTTGTTACCCTGAAATCGGGCTCATGTAATATTGTACCTTTGAACTGAGAATAATTGATATTGAATCCTTTTGCATGGTGAATGTGTTGTAATTGCTTAATTAATGATCATCACGGCCTCCCTAAATAAAACAACATTACCCCAGTGCCTCAATGGCTCCCGTAAATTGCGGGCGGGGTGGGGGGGGTTGTCGGATGTACGCAACCTTACCCTTGTGTTAGCAACACAAAGAGGCTGCTTCCGAAGACCCAAGATGAAATTGCGTCGAGAACTGCATTGACGGCCTCCCTAAATATCTCTCTTTTTTTTCTTTTTTTCATCTAATCTCTTTTTGAAGTTGCAGTTAATTTAAGCGGGTTTGAGGATATGCACCTGAAATTTGTTGTTACATTCTGTTATTCAGGCATCATCCGCCATCAATACATGAGATTGAAAAATTAGGGAGGCAGTGCAACGGAATTCCTGTGAAAATTGCTCATGTAGAGCACGACCGAGTTAGTTTTTTCTCCTTCAAGCATGTGGAGCTTCCTACTTTACCATGATGTATTTGAGCTTTCTTTCATTCTCAGCAAGCTCTACTTGATGCCGTATGTTTCAAGGTATGGCGAGAATAACTATTTCCGTACGCTTCATGAGTTTATTTGTTTGAATTTTGATTCACAATACAACCAGCTCGCAAATGGTGGGTTAAGGAGGACATAGTTGATTCTTACGACGATGTAGGTGCATCATAATTATATAAGCCATTTCAATTTAAAATCTTGAAAGTTTGAGTTTTTTGAGTTTCAAGTTTCCAAATCTGATAAATTTACGATTCACTTTGGTAAGGTTATGTCAGCAAACTGGAAAAAAGGAGTTTCTTTTCCTTCCATTATAAGATGTATAATACTTATTGATAGATGTTTACATTTCCAGATATGTGATTTGTTCATATTTTTTTGGTCTCTGGGTTTATAAAATGATCACTAAACCGTTACTTGAGCCTCTTGCACTCATAGGTGGTTGGAGAGCTCTTGTTCGTTTTCATCTTTGCGATTAATGCCTCAGTCCATTATCCTAAACGTTTTTGTTTGTGCTTATTTCTGGATTCAATCATTTTCCCCTTGCATCTTTTGGTTTGGGGGTTTCAAAGTAGCGTGTTTCTGTTCCTTCAAGATCTGTCGTAAATAAGTTCTTGTGATAAACGCTACTGCAATAGGTACGTTTTATTTTAATGGTGAATAGCTTTTAAGGTTTAAATGCGAGATTTTAACTTGACATTTCAAAAATCCCAACTTTTAGTAGATTTAACATATCCTATTTTACTGCACATGTGTAAGGAGTCTCTTTTGGGTTCCAACTTCTGAAGGCAAGTGTGTGTAGACATTTGTTATTTTTGTTTCTTTTGTGCAGAGGAGTCCAAATTTTATCTGTGACTGCTTGTTTTAGAGGTGAAAGTATTTGTTGCTCACAACCTTTGGGCCTCTGCCAAATTTTGTTAAGAGTGAAAAGTAGGGTAATGTTCATGTGTGAATTACAATTCAAACCCACACTATATTACCTGCCTAATGTGTGTATATTGTCATTATAAAAGGAATGGATTCCGTGTTTCTCTATTTGGCCCGCATTTGCGTAACATTGCTTATTTAACACTCCCCGTTTCAGTTCTGTCGTTGAAGAATCTCAAACTTTACTGAACTTTGTAATTTTTGTATGTCCTCTCTGATCTCTAATGTTATCTTTCGGCAACAATCTGCTAGAGTATGGATAAAATGGAAGGGCAAGGGTTTTTTCTTTTCTTATTTTTCTTTTATTAAAAACATTTTTAATAAGACTTGTCAAATTAGGTATTGGCCAATTACGTAAAAGGCTACGATTAACCTCTAGATTTGAAATCCCTTCTTATATACCAGGTATTGGCCAATACTTTACAGGAAATGGATTATCAAACATGATGTCCTGCCAAACCAGTGTACTACACAGAACATTCCGGTAATGCATGACATATGTATCGTCCTAACAATGATTGAGATGGTAGGAGTCGCCCGTACCTTGGACATTTGTGAGAAAGTTGTGCAGTTGGAGCAATAGATTGATTCCAAACATGATATTGACGCGTCTTTTATGATATTTGTTTTCGTTCTTTGCAGTTTACATTTAGCTAGTTTATTAAAGATATCATGGACCAATTTCATGTATGAAATGTCATTTTTGTGTTGTATTTCTTTTGTTTCTTTCTATCGAATTATGCCAGCGGGGCTTGGCTCTTTCGGCCAATAATGGAGTGTTTCTTTCACTTTGTATGGTACTATTGCTGATGGTTTATCTTACTTGGAACCACAATTGCCATTCCCTTTGTTGTGAAAAGAGTGTTTCACTCTTTTTAGTTCTCGTCCAACTTTAGGATGCTCTTCGAATACGATTGTTGATCTTTTTCTCTTCTAACTTTAAACGGATAACTCTGTTTTAAGGGAGACTCACTGAGTTACTGTTAATATACAGTCTCACGAATTTTGAAAAATGGTACTGATACAAAAACAGACAACATGCTCGCCTAGTTGCGGTGGTTTGAGGGTCATATTTACTTTCTCCGATTGTCTGATCCATGGACATTCCTCATACGAAATATTAAGGTAACAAACCCGAAGATTTTGTTAAAAACATAGCGAATTGAATTAGCTAGAAACCCTTTTAATTTAAGTTCGGAATAATGAATTTATGAAGTAATTTGCTTTTACAAGGGAATCGAAAGACGAAGAAAAGAATAAGATGCATTTACCCAGCTAAGCAGAATCGATATCTAATTTCAGTAACATAACAATGACGTTACTAATATTCGAATATTGGTTAAGGATTCCATCATCTTTCCGAAAAGTATTCAGTGACTCATGTACTAATTAGTATAACTATGAAGTATCTTAGAACACATCAAACAAAAAAAAAAACAAAAAAAAGAACACATCAAACATCTTTATCGATTAAGTTACCTTGAGTAATATTCGAGTATTTATAATGGATACTTTAGTCGGGATAAAAAGTGACAAAATGCCATATCGAGACATAGTTACATTGAAAATGCAATGTACACATCACAAAGCCTAAAATCGCGTAGATTCTGATCGTAGCTTGCTAATTCTGGACTAGTTTTGTAGATATAACATTTGACATGCAACTTGTTTGTTCCTTGTATAAATTGGCACATCTGACTCATCGTCTCTCTTAAAACAGATATATAGTTATGATTAAAATGAGTTAAAATAATACTCCGTATCTTACTTGTATGTATGTATGTATAAGACAAATATTTTGTTAATTCTTAGACATTTTACCTTTGTATCCTTTAACATATTTGACCTGTTTTAAACTTATGACGGATAATTTCATCTTAAATACGATTTTGTGCTCATTGTCTGGAATCAATTTATAAGTCATCAAGTGGAATACTAATGGAGTAATTTCCAGGATTCTATTATGTGTTTGGGCAACTTGTTCTCTATGACAAATGCCATGTAAGAAAAAGCCACAAGATAAAGATTCATGTGCCCATACAATTTAATTAAAGTACTGAGTACGATAATATAAATTGCAAATAAAAAGTTAATAATGATAATAGTAATAATTAGATTTATCGAATTTTAATATTATAGGACATATTTACAGTGGGAGACCTTAGCTATGGGATTGGGCCAAACCCCCTTAACGTAATTTTATTTTATATACATTTCAGTGAATTAATAATTGATCACTTTGTATGTTTTTGTGGGATACTTAATGAGCGGAAATTGAGTTAAACAAGAGATTTAAAATTTGAACATGGAAACTAGATGAAATGCTATTTCATGTGAATTAGTTTACGATCAATTATTGTAAAGGTATTCGGTATTCACTATAATCGTATATGCACGTTTATGGTACCGTACGTACCATACAAGTTTTAAAAAGATAGATCACATATTCAACTTGCTTTTGATTCTTGTGTTGCAATCACAATATCTATCACATCCGTGCATGGCTTCTATGGTACGGTACCATAACGTGCATGGTCATTGGTCAACATGCATTTTTAAGTCGGTAACTAACCCGTTTCTGGTAGTGATGAGTAGCCAATCATCAATATCTATATATCTTTTATATATATAAAAGAGAGTTTTTTCGAGCGATCTGAGAGCGTCCACATCATCAAAAATAAATTTAGGAAAGTATAATTTTTGATGTAAAAAATAAAGTGGAGAATCTTTTAATTATTATAATATGTATATTTCCTAAATTATATTCATGTGATATTTCCAATTTTTATATCAAACTTTTACGTTTCATTTGTCAAAAAAATATCGTTAAAAAAATTATGAAAATAATATAATTAGCTTTGTGGTAAAAAATGCTATCATTAGAGTATAAATTTCATATTATTTGGACATATTAAAGATGGTGTAGTTCTTAATATATAAAATTGTGTACTTTTTAGTATGTTTTGTCCCACATTGGAAAATAAGTAGGTGTGGTGAACATACTACATAAAAAATAGTAGAATTGTCCCACATCGAAAGATTAGTATAAGGTGGATGATTCTATAATTATAAATAGGAGGCATACTTGGAACTTATACATCAACCCAAAACCTTTTGAGTCTCTTAAGTATTGTCTTGGAGAGCTCTTAAAAGTTTATATCATTATATTTTCTACCTATAGATTTTATATGTCCCGCATTGAAAAATAATGTAGGTGTCGTAAATATACTATGTTTAAATAATATAATTAGAATTGTGTTAAAAAAATTCTATCATTAGAGTATAGGTTCATATCATTTGCACATATTTTAATTATGATAAAGAAAAATAAAAAACAAACGTATGAATATTAATAGATAATATAATATTTTCTTATTATTAAATCGGGCTGGATGTCGAATTAGGTTCAAAAAATATGTTGTACTTTTAAATATGTTATTCGTCTCACATTGAAAAATAATGTAGATGTGATAAATATACACTACGTATAAATAGTTGAATTGTCCCACATCATAAGATTATCATAAGGTGGAGTGATCCCATGATTATAAATAAGATTTATCCTTGGAACTTAGGTATCACCCCAAATATATTGTATCTCTCAAAGTATACTTATTATATAAGTGTTCCGGGTGTGATTCCGGAGCAGGATTTGTTACCACGTAAGCTTGTAGAATGATGACTTTGCTTGACTCTTCCTTTCGGCCTCTCCTGAAACAATGAATAAACTGAGGGCTCGGCTTGGCACCGAGCGAACTCACTCCGACGCTCAAGTCAGTAAACTTAAAAGGGATTAAGTTGTGTGTTACTTGGCACAAAGTATATTGTAGAGAGATAAGGGAGTTTATACCAGATTAGTGTGTTTAATTGATTATTTTCGGATCCTTTCCTCAATGAGGGTTGAGGAGTATTTATAGACTTTCACCTTTTGTCACGTAGTGGCCAAGTGGCAGAGCAGGTGGAAAGACTGTTCTACCCTCGGCCGAGAGACCCATGGCAGGCCGGCGGGCCCTGTTGACTCCATGCCGAGGGGTCTTGGATATGAGTACGCGGATGTGTATCCCGGCTGACTAGTAGCCTAGCCGAGACCAGTGAAGCCGACCGGGTTGCGTCGGTTAAAGTTTGTCCAAGGTGTTGACTTCTTTGTGGATATCTTTGACCTTGCTCAATATGTTGACTCGGTCAGCGGGTGTAGAATATGCCCCATCAATTTGCCCCCAGCGTAGTCTATGCCGTGGTATGGACCTTCGATGAGTGTTGAGCGTATTCTGCGCAAGTTGAAATTTCTTCCCCAGCTTATTCTTCCTCGGCTTGGTTCTGCGCAGGTGGTGGTCGTTGTTGATGTCGAAGAGGAGGTCACCGTTGCAGAGGAATCTCCTCTTTTACGTAAGAGAAAAGAGACCGTCTCTGCCGCCGTCGCCACTGCCTCGCTACCGAGGTAGGCAAAGAAATGGGTCCTCCAACCAAGAAGGCCAAGTGCAGTACGAGATCTAACCCGTGGCTCGATTTAGTTGGTTCATTAGGCGTTCGATGACAGGCTCTTTGGCATGTCAATGAATGTTGACATGGATGCTTTGTCCGAATTTTTTTGTAGATCAACCGCCGCCGTCTACCGGTCCCTCTGAATGGCGATTAGAGAAGCGGCCTGTGCAGACGGGTGATAAGAATGCCGCCGTCGTCTCCTCCTCCCCGAAGCCTTCCCCGCCCTTGATTAGAAAGATCTTTGGCGAAGTGGCCGACGTGGGCGGTGCTCACATTATGGAGCAAGAAAAGGTCATGGCTGAAGCTGCCCCTGTGCTTGAACGGCTTAGGCTCGAGCTTGCCGCCTCTAAGAAGGAGGCCGAAGAGTCGGCGAAGGACTTCTAGGCTGCTAAGAAAGGCCTCCTTGCTGAGCGAAAGCTTAGGGAGGAAGCTGACAAGGCGGTCCTAGCCGAGAGGGCCAAGGTTGAGGCTGCGGAGGCTGACGCCGCTAAGGCTGCGGGAGGAGCGGGACAAGCTTCAGTCGCTTTCGACTTTCTTTGTTGAGAAGAGGGAAGAATGGAAGTCTCTGTATTTGGCTCAGTCGAAGGCGCACAGGAATACAAGGGCTACCCTCGCCCAGAGGGAGATGGACATTGAGACGCTCCAAACTGACGTCATTCCTAACATGTGCGCCCAATACCGGGACCAGGCCGAAGAAGCTACCAGGGAAGTAATCAGAGAGCTCTTTCCTGACGGCTCCTTCCCGTGGCAAAAATTTGACCAGCTGCTTGATGATTAGGCGGCTGCTGCGGAGGAAAAGGCTTCGGAGGAGGTAGAGGCGAAGAAAGCCGCCGAGGAGGTGCGAAGAAGGCGGCCCATCTTTGAAAAGGTGAAGGCGGCCGGGGAGGAAGGCGATAGGGCAAAGGCGGTTGAAGCCGCCAAGTCGGCTCGGGTCGCCCATCGATGGTGATGTTCTTCTGCTGCCGATGGCGAGCGTAAAGCTTGAGCATAGGGAGACGGACGGTCGTCACCGGATTCACCCGACCTTTAGACGATTTCATTTGTTCGGGGCCAACTATTGAGCCTTTCCTCCCTGCCATCTTTTTTGGCGCTTTCACTTCTCATGTCTGTAACCTTTTGCTGTACCTTTCCCTTTTTTTTGTTGAACTTTGGTAGGTAGTGTTTAGGCTATCCTTATAGGGACGGCCGTCGACTTCTTTCTTGTATTACCTGTGAACATTTTTAATAAGAGTTTGTTTATTTTGCCTACGGCTTGACCGAGGTCTTTATCTCATTTTTATCTGAGTTGTCTTCTTTCGTTATTAGTTAAGCGCTCTTTTTTTTGTTTTTACCTTCGGCTTGGCCGAGGCAGTTAGAATGCGTATCTCAACTGTACTTAACGTTTTTAAACATGTTGGCATGTCGGTCGCTTCCTCTTTCCCTCTCGGTCTGGCCGAGGCGTCAGATTTGCGCTTCCCAACCGCCGTTGTGAACATGTTAGCGTATCGGTCGTTGTGTCCCCGTCACTCTCGGTCTGGCCGAGGCAATCGGGGTTACGGCGCGACAGCGTTCGTATCTGTAGACGTGTTGATCGCTTCCTCTTTCACTCTCGGTCTGGCCAAGGCGTCCGATTTGCGTTTCTCAACCGTACTTATACGTTCCTAAGCATGTTGGTCGTTGTGGCGAGTAACAACTGCTGTGGGCAAGTCGCGTTTCCCTCGTCACTCCCGGCTTTGGCCGAGGCAACCGAGTTTACGTTTTGACTGCTTTCCGTATCTATAGACATATTGATCGCTTCCTCTGCCACCCCCGGATTGGCTGGGGCAGTCAGATTTACGTCTCAATAGTGCTTATACGCTTTTGTACTTCGGGAGTGACTGCCTGGCTTTGGCCGCGGCGTCTACTTTGGTAGGACTATGGAGGGGGATTCTTCATTTTGATGGAAAACTTGGAACACTTTTCATTAGATATAATCATGCGTTGGGGTGCCCACAACGGTCTCGGACACCTCTGCCGCTATATGAAGTATTTTCTAAGGTTGTCGGTGTTCCAGTGGCTCATTAGAGGCACATCCTCCATGTCTGTCAGCCGGTATGTACCCGGCCTCATTTCTTCAACCATTTTGTAGGGTCCTTCCCAGTTGGCCGTCATCTTGCCATGGATGTTTCCTTTGTTAGTGGCGGCCGACTTTCTTAGGACTAGATCTCCTACTCTTAAAGCCCTTTTGTGGACCCTTCGGTTGTAGGCTCTTCTCACTCTGTTTTGGTAAACGGCTAAGTTGAGCCGTGCCGTGTCTCGACTTTCTTCGACCAGGTCTAGGGAGGCTCTCAGGCCTTTCTCATTTTCGACTGGGTTAAAGGTTTGCGTTCTGAATGTTGGCACCGATGCTTCAATTGGTAGAACGGCTTCAGACCCATAGACAAGGTGGAATGAACTGTATCTCGTTGCTTCTTTCTCCGTGGTTCTAAGGGACCACAGGACACCGGGTAGTTCATCAGCCCACCTTCCCTTTAGATCTTCAACCTTCTTTTTCAGCCCGTTTAGGATTGTTTTATTATTTGCCTCACTTTGCCCGTTGCTCTGAGGGTGGCAGACGGAGGAGTATGCAAACTTGATACGGAGTTCTTCTAGCCAGTTCATCACCGTGTCACTCCAAAACTCTCGGACGTGGTCAAATACCATGACTTGGGGTAACCCAAAACGAGTTAGGACGTTTTCCCAAATCACCTTTCTTACGGCCGCCGTGGTCTTGGCAGGTACTGCGACAGCTTCGACCCATTTGGTAAAGTAATCAACGGCGACGATCAGGTACTTCCTTCCTCCGGAGGCCGTCGGAAATGGCCCTAATAAATCCATCCCCCACTGTGCAAATGGTAGGGGGCTAAGTACTGGCTGCAAGTCTCGGGAAGGTGCATGTATCACCGAAGCATGCATCTGACAATTCTTGCACTTCTTGGTCTTAGTTCTGGAATCTTCAAGCATGGTAGGCCAGAAGTAGCCGGCTCGGAGAGCTTTGTGGGCTAGCGTTCTTGCCCCCATGTGATGTCCACAGATGCCTTCGTGAATCTCTGTCAAGTATGAGTTCCGCGTCGGCTGGGCCGACACATTTCAAAAGTGGTCTTATCACAGACCTTCTGTATAATTCTCCTTCGAACACCAAGTATCTTGCGGCGATCCTCTTTATCTTCTCAGAGAGACTGCGGTCCTCCGGTAACTCTTTTGTTAGTTTGTATTTCATTATCGGAGTCATCCACGTCGTCTCGGCTTCTATGTCGCCCACCATGCCGATGGTCTCAGTGATGCTTTTAGCATTCGATATCCACCAAAGCACGGTTGGTGACATTCTTGATGGTTGAAGCGCGCGATTTTGAAAGAGTGTCGGCTCGGTTGTTCTCGGACACTGGGATGCATTGGATTTGGAAAGATTTTAATTTTGCGGTGTCAGCTTTTACTCTTTCCAGGTATCTTACCATCCCATCGTCTCGAGCCTCATACTCTCCTCTGATTTGGTTAGTCACCAATAGTGAGTCTGTCTTCAACACAATGTGTTCCGCCACGGCAGCTCTAGCTAGCTCGACTCCAGTTATCACCGCCTCGTATTCGGATTCGTTGTTTGAGGCCGAAAAGGTAAATTTCAAGGCATACTCAAACTCGCCCTCGTTTGGGCTGATGATAAGGATCTTGGCTCTGAGTTTTGCCGTAGAGGACCCGTCGGTATATACTTCCCATACGGGTGGGATTCTTCTTGGTATGTGCACTCGGCCAGCAAGTCTGCAAGTGCCTGCCCCTTTATCGAGGGCCTCGGCCTGTATTGAATGCCGAAGCCGGATAGCTCTACTACACATTTGATGAGCCTGCCGGATTGTTCAAATTTTTCCAATGTTTTCTCCAATGGTTAGTCGTTTAAGACCGTCACAGGATGCGCGTCGAAGTAAGGTTTCAGTTTCCTTGCGGCAACGACGACAGCAAAGGCTGCTTTTTCAATCAGTGGGTAATTTCTCTCGGCGGGTAGCAGTGTATGGTCGACAAAGTAGATTGGGTGTTCTTGCTTGTCTTCTTCTCTCGATGATTACGGCGATCGACCGTGGCCGAGGTAAGCGCTATGTATAGATATAGCGTCTCCCCAAAGATCGGCACGGACGGGGTCGGGAGAGTTTGAAGATGAGCTTTCGGTTGCCGAAAGTTGTGCTCTGTTCCTCCCCCACTGAAGTCTTTATTCCCCTTCAACACTTTGAAGAATGGGGTGCTTTTGTCGGCTGACCGAGAGATGAAACGGGCGAGAGCCGCCATCCTCCCGGTCAACATCATAACCTCTTTTCGATTCCTCGGCTCCGGTAGGTCCAGTATTGCTTGGACTTTCTCTGGATTGGCATCAATTCCCCTGGCGCTGACAAGTACGCCGAGGAACTTACATGCCCGGACACCGAAGTTGCATTTCATTGGGTTAAGTTTCATCTTGTATTTCCTTAGTGAACAAAATGTTTCGCTCAAGTCGGCCAAGTGCTCGCTGTCAGACTTGCTTTTTACAATAGCATCGTCGACGTAAGCCTCGATGTTTCGCCCTTTTTGATCTTGAAACACTTTGTCCACCAGCCTAGTGTAAGTTGCGCCAGCGTTTTTCAAACCGAACGACATCATTTTATACATGTATGTGCCGTGTATGTTGATGAATGCGCACTTAGCCATGTCTTCTTCGGCCATGAATACCTGATGGTATCCTGAGAAGGCGTCTAGCAGGCTCAGCATAGTGTAGCCTGCCGTTGCGTCAATTAAACTATCTATTCGAGGCAAGGGATAGCAATCTTTAGGGCACGCTTTTATTAAGATTTGTAAAATCAACACACATCCTCCACCCCCCTGATGACTTCTTCACCATTACAACATTTGCTAGCCACTCAGGGTAAGTACAAGGCATGATAAAGCCCGCCTCTAATAGTTTATCTACCTCGGCCTTGATGGCGTCATCCTTTTCGGCCGAGGAGTTCCTCATCTTACGCTTGACGGGCGGCGTTGGAGAGTACGTTCGGCTTGTGAACGATCACCTCTCCGCTCACGCTGGCATCTCGGCGGCGAGTACGCGAAGACGTCTTTGTTCTTCCTCGGCCAGGTCAGGAGGTCGGCTCGAACTTTGGCTCTAGGCCGACACCGACAGCGATTACGGTGCGTCTGGGTCAATCTCCACTTGCTCGGTCTCGGCTCCCTCGACCATGCGCGTTGTTGGTGCTCATCGGATCACCCTCCTGTCGTAAGGATGGGTTCTTCCCCTTCTCTGATTTCTTCGCCACTTTGAGGGATTGCATGGTACACCCTCTGGCAGATATTTGGACATTGATAATTTCGTCTCTCTCGTCCTTTGAGACGAGCTTTTGTGCCTCCTCCCGGTCCGAGACATACATCAGTATCAGGGCTCGGATGGACATTACAGCATCGGCCTCGCTCAAAGTAACCCGGCCTATCAGAACATTGTAGGCGGACGAACCATCAATGATCACGAACTCAGATAAAACGTTCTTGGCCGCATCCGTCTCGCCGAACATCACCGGCAACCTGATTGACCCCAGGGGTACCAGGCCGACCCCAGAGAAGCTGTACAGTGGGTTGGTGCAGGGACTCAGGTCCTCAATCTTCAGACCGAGGTTGAGGAAGCATTCCCTGAACATGATGTTTGTGTAGGCGCCTGTATCAATTAGGCACCTCTTAACCAAGTGGTTGGATATGTCCAGGTGGACTACCAGCGGGTCGCTGTGCGGGGCTACGACTCCTTCGTAGTCTTTCTTTCCGATGGTTATATCGGGGACGGTGGAAGCGGGGATTGCTGTGGTGGACACAAAGTTGATGGCTTGGTAAAGCTCATTTAGGTGCCGTTTGTGCCCATTAGCCGATCCTCCGTTCTCGTTTCCTCCGATAACCACCTGGATCACTCCCATCCTCCGGAATACGATTTCTGTTCGCCCCGTCGGAGCTCGTTTCGGGGCCCCAGCTACGTACTTGCCGAGGGCCCCTTCCGGATCGGCTCCTCGATGGCGTTCTTGGATGCCGACGATCGTCGGTCTTATATGGCTGGCCGTGGTAATCGCAAAATTGGTTTGCGTCGCCCTCCGCCCTCGTCTTGGGGGGTCTTGCCCACTTCTGCCCTTCATTCTTGCTCAGGGCATAGACCTCGGCCGGTGATTTGACCAGGGGGGTGAGACCGTGATACCTCTTCTGGGTGTATGGTCCCGAACTCCACCCGGCGCCCGCCGAGCTCTGTTTCTTGTTAGATCTTTCAGGCCGTGACCTATTCATGTCACGGCGACCTTCATCAGTAATCTCCCGCGGCTCCTCCTTTCCGGTGCCCGACTTCACCGTGGCCTACCCGGGTCTTGTGGTAATCCTCCACCTTTACGGCTTGGTCCGCCATCTTTTGGCGGAGTCCGGGTTGAGGACCTCGCACTTGATCGGCTCATTTTGAGCTCGCCTTTTGGGAGGCCTTTCATCGGTGCGAAGGCGCCGGTTCGGTGTTCGACTCACGGATCTGCAGAGCTTTGCGTCGAACCTCTTCACATAGCTTCGTAGAGACTCGTCCTCCCCCTGTCGGATAGTGAGAAGATCCGAGGTCTCCACGGCCCTTCTCCTGTTGCAGGCGTACTGGGCTATGAAGTTATCCCTTAGGTCGGCGTAGCAGTATACCGAACAATTAGGCAGCCCCTTGTACCAACTCTGGGTCATCCCATGCAGGGTTGTTGGGAAGACTCGGCACCATACCTCATCAGGTTGTTCCCATACCGACATGTAAGACTCGAAAGCCTCGGCGTAGTCGGTAGGGTCACTGTCCCCTTTGTATGATAGGGACGGCGGCTTGATTTGGTCGGCACGGAGACTCGAGGACATAGGCACCGAGGGGTGTCGACCATGTGTCGAATGACACGCGGCGATCGGCTCCTCGCAACCCTTGTCCGGCTTCTCTCCCCGTGGCGGGAAGGGCTTCTTGTTGTCTGACTTTGGAGAGTCGGACTTCTTTCTTCATTTCTTCGGGGGTAGCCTCGTTGTTGCCGCGGCGACGCTGTCCTCCCGCGAGGTGGAGAAGGACTTTGGTCTGCCACTGACACCACGGGCACCGCCGGCGTCCTTGCATACTCAGCTCCTTGTATTGCTCCGGTCAAGTTGATCGGAGTCACTTTATGGGCCCTGGTCACCTGCGGGTGTGCTGCCGTCACCGTCGTTGCGGCGGGGGTGATCGGCGTATTACCCATCAGGTCCAGGAACAGTTTCAGTTTGGCTGCATCGACCACATGTCCCATGACAGTGACTTGGCCGGTGGGCAGCGGTGTTTCTGGTAGTATGGGCATCCCGTACGCCGGTTGAATGACTCGGCGGTGGGGGGCGCCCAATCTCGAAAGTATAGATGTGTCATCCTGATAGAATGCAGTTTCGTCGGTCACAATTACTTCTTGTTGCTTTGACATCTTCTTAGCTTGTTGGGTGGGTTTTATTTTGTGTTTTTTTTGTAAGGGATTTGACTAGCTTTTAGTATTGATTCCCCACAGACGGCGCCAATTGTTCCGGGTGTGATTCCGGAGCAGGATTTGTTACCACGTAAGCTTGTAGAATGATGACTTTGCTTGACTCTTCCTTTCGGCCTCTCCTGAAACAATGAACAAACTGAGGGCTCGGCTTGGCACCGAGCGAACTCACTCCGACGCTCAAGTCAGTAAACTTAAAAGGGATTAAGTTGTGTGTTACTTGGCACAAAGTATATTGTAGAGAGATAAGGGAGTTTATACCAGCTTAGTGTGTTTAATTGATTATTTTCGGATCCTTTCCTCAATGAGGGTTGAGGAGTATTTATAGACTTTCACCTTTTGTCACGTAGTGGCCAAGTGGCAGAGCAGGTGGAAAGACTATTCTACCCTCGGCCGAGGGACCCATGGCAGGCCGGCGGGCCCTGTTGACTCCATGCCGAGGGGTCTTGGATGTGAGTACGCGGATGTGTATCCCGGCTGGCTAGTTGCCTAGCCGAGACCCAAGTGACAGGCCGACTGGCTGCGTCGGTTAGGTTGTCCAAGGTGTTGACTTGCTGTGGATATCTTTGACCTTGATCAATATGTTGACTCGGTCAGCGGGTGCAGAATATGCCCCATCAATAAGAGACTTTAAACATAATCTTGAATTAAATGTTAAATTTTTAAAGTTGTAACATTTTTTTAGGTGTGAGAAAGATCGATAAAATGGTCAATATTATAACATATTTTAATTATGAAAATAAAATAAAAAACAAACATATGAATATTAATAGATAATATAGTATTTGCTTTTTACTAAATCGGGTTGGATGTCGAATTAGGTTCAAAAAATATGGTGTACTTTTAAATATGTTATTCGTCTCACATTGAAAATTAATGTAGATGTGATAATTATACACTACGTATAAATAGTTGAATTGTCCCACATCATAAGATTATCATAAGGTAGGTTAATCCATGATTATAAATAGGATTTATCCTTGGAACTTAGGTATCACCCCAAATATATTGAATCTCTCAAAGTATACTTATTATATAAGAGACTTTAAAAATAATCTTGAATTAAATGTTAAATTTTAAAGTTGTAACATTTTTTTAGGTGTGAAAAAAATCGATAAAATGGTTAATATTATAACGGAAATTTTTCATGGTACCCTCGAATTTTGTTAGATTACATATCGTACCCCTAATTTTAAGTTTGTACAAATACCCTTGTGTTTACTTTTTTCATAACGATGTTACTCCTATGAGTAACTAGAGGAGTAATTGAGCATGCCATGCTATTTGTGTTTTGTTATTTAGGTATTAAATGTTAGTTTATTAAATAAAATATGGATTTAAGAATTAGATTATGAAGTGTTTGTGTAATAAATAACAAAAGAAAAATGCGTCAAAAGTCATAGGAGTAATGACGTTATGATGAAAGTTGTCAAATGGTATTCAGGGAAAGAAAAAGGTGGACACAAGGGTACCATTTGTAGAAACTTAAAATTAGGGGTACCATGTATAATCTATCAAAGTTCAAGGTTACCATGAAATTTTTTCAATATTATAATGATATAGTTAATTAAATTTTCATTTAAAAGAGAGAGATATCTGTACCAATAAAACAATAAAGGGGTATTATTTTTTAATCGTTCTTTTATTGCCACGCCATCAAACTTAGCGTCCATTTAACAGTCTTTACATTAGGGGGTACCATGGGCAAATAATTAGAATCTCAAGGATACCATAGGCAGATTCTTAAAAGTAGGGGTAACATGGAAAATCTGACAAAATTAAGAGGTACCACGAGAAATTTACGTATCTCAACTATGATAAAAAAAATGAAGAAAAACAACGACAAATATTAATGGAGAGTACTTGATCATATTATTAAATTTAAATATAACTATTAGATATAATGAGTAGCAATTGTTCGTATTCGGTATTCGGAATCTGGTTGAATGTCGAACTAAGTGCAAAAAAGATGGTGTAATTCCGAGTTTATTATTTGTCCCACATTGAAAAACAATGCAGGTTTGATGATATAATACGGATAAATAGTAGAATTGTCCCACATCAGAAAAATAATCCAAGTTTGGTGAATATATTACTTATAAATAGTAGAATTGTCCCACATCGAAAGATTAGTATAAGGTGGGGTGATTATATGATTATCAATAAGAGTTATCCCACATATATTAATCTTGGATTTCTTTTGAAAACGATATTTTAATAATATGTAAATAAGTCATTAGACATAGAATGTAAACATTGAACTCTTATAACATTTTTTTTTTGCATTATAAATAAGTTAATTACCCCGTTGCAACGCACGGGCATTCAAACTAGTATATATATAAAAAAGAGTTTTTTCGAGCGATCTGAGAGCGTCCACATCATCAAAAATCAATTTAGGAAAGTATAATTTTTAATGTAAAAAATAAAGTGGAGAATCTTTTAATTATTATAATATGTATATTTCCTAAACTATATTCAAGTGATATTTTCAATTTTTATATCAACCTTTTACATTTCATTTGACAAAAAAATATCGTTAAAAAAATTATGAAAATAATATAATTAGCTTTGTGGCAAAAAATGCTATCATTAGAGTATAGATTTCATATTCTTTGCACATATTAAAGATGGTGTACTTCGTAATATGTAAAATTGTGTACTTTTTAGTATGTTTTGTCCCACATTGGAAAATAACGTAGGTGCGGTGAATATGCTACATATAAATAGTAGAATTGTCCCACATCGAAAGATTAGTACAAGGTAATGTGATCCTGTAATTATAAATAGGAGGCATATTTGGAACTTATGATCGACCCAAAAAAATTTGAGTCTCAAAAATATTGTTTTAAAGAGCTCTTAAGATTTTCAATCATTACGATATGATATAAAAAAAATAAAGTGGAAATCGTTGGGAACTACCCGGAAAAGAGTTAAGAACATGAGCAAGAAAATCAAAAAATACAAAACTAAAGGTTTTACTAATGGTAGTCTCTTGACAGAGTATAAAACTAAAGAAATAATGTCGGTAACAAAATTATGAAAATAATATTATTAGATTCATGGTAAGAAATGCTATCATTAGAGTATGTATAGATTTCATATAATTTGCATATATTAAAGATGGTGTATTTCATAGTATGTTATATGTCCCACATTGAAAAATAATATAAGTGTGACAAATATACTACATATAAAAAAAAGAATTTTCCCACATCGAAATATAACATAAGGTGGGTGATTCCATGATTATAAATAAGAGGCATCCTTGGAACTTAGGCATCAAACCAAAATCATTTGAGTATCTTAAGTACTGTCTTGGAGTGCTCTTAAAAGTTTATATCATTATATTTTCTACCTATTGATTTTATATGTCCCACATTTAAAAAATAATGTAGGTGTGGTAAATATACTACGTTTAAATAATATAACTAGAATTGTGTTAAAAAAAATTCTATCATTAGAGTATAGGTTCATATCATTTGCACATTTTTATTATGATAAAAAAAAATAGAAAACAAATGTATGAATATTAATAGATAATATAGTATTTACTTATTATTAAATCGGGTTGGATGTCGAATTAGGTTCAAAAAATATGGTGTACTTTTAAATATGTTATTCGTCTCACATTGAAAAAGAATGTAGGTGTGATAAATATATAAATAGTTGAATTGTCCCACATCAAAAGATTATCATAAGGTGAGGTGATCCCATGATTATAAATAGGATTTATCCTTGGAACTTAGGTATCACTCCAAATATATTAATCTCTCAAAGTATACTTATTATATAAGAGACTTTAAACATAATCTTGAATTAAATGTTAAATTTTTAAAGTTGTAACATTTTTTTTAAGTGGGAGAAAGAGCGATAAAACGGTCAGTATTATAACGGAAATTTTTCATGATACCCTCGAATTTTGGTAGATTACACATAATACCCCTAATTTTAAGTTTCTACGTATAATACCCTTGTGTTTACTTTATTTTCACAACGCTTTTACTCATATGAGTAACTAGATGAGTAATTGAGCATGCCATGCTATTTGTGTTTTGTTATTTAGGTATTAAATGTTAGCTTATTAAATAAAATATGGATTTAGGAATTAGATAATGAAGTGTTTGTGTAATAGATAACAAAAGAAAAAGGCGTCCCCAAGTCATAAGAGTAATGGGCTTATGACGGAAGTTGTCAAATGGTATTCTGAGAAAGAAAAAGGTGAACACAAGGGTACCATTTGTAGAAACTTAAAATTAGGGGTACCATGTGTAATCTATCAAAGTTCAAAATTACCATGAGAAATTTCTAATATTATAATGCTATAGTTAATTAAATTTTCATTTAAAAGAGAGAGATATTCGTACCAATAAAACAATAAAGGGGGAATTATTTTTTAATTGATATTTTATTGCCACGCCATCAAACTTAACGTCCATTTAATAACCTTTACATTAGGGGGTACCATGGGCAAAAAAATGGAACCTCAAGAGTACCGTAGGCAGATTCTTAAAAGTAGGGGTAACATGAAAAATCTGACAAAATTAA
Organism: Silene latifolia; assembly: GCF_048544455.1. Classification (NCBI taxonomy): domain Eukaryota; kingdom Viridiplantae; phylum Streptophyta; class Magnoliopsida; order Caryophyllales; family Caryophyllaceae; genus Silene; species Silene latifolia. Next base: position 29,281,514 of record NC_133526.1, on the reverse strand, counting down.
GGTGTACCACGGAAAATTTCTGTATCTCAATTATGAATTTTTTTTTGAAGAAAAACAACGTACAAATATTAATGGAGAGTACTTGATCATATTATTAAATTTAAATATAACTATTAGATATAATGAGTAGCAATTGTCCGTATTCGGTATTCAGGATCTGGTTGGATGTCGAACTAAGTGGAAAAAAGATAGTGTAATTCTGAGTATGTTATTTGTCTCACATTGAAAAATAATGCAAGTTTGATGAATATATATTATGTATAAATAGTAGAATTGTCCCACATAAGAAAAATAATCCAAGTTTGGTGAATATATTACATATAAATAATAGAATTGTCCCACATCGAAAGATTAGTATAAGGTACGGTGATTATATGATTATAAATAAGAGTTAACCACGTATATATTAATCTTTTATTTTTTTTGAAAGATATATTTTAGTAATATGTAAACCAATCATTAGGCATAGAATATAAACATTAAACCATTATAACGTTTTTTTTTGCATTATAAATAAGTTTATTACCCCGTTGCAACGCACGGGCATTCAAACTAGTATATAACTAAAGGAGGCTTTTTTTTTTCTAATTATACTATTAGCATTAGAATTAGGAGATAATTAATTATTTACAATTTTTCTATTATAATTAGGAATATAATTTTCCTATTAGAAATTAGAATTAATTAATTATTTTACAATTTTCCTATTAGAAATAGAAAATTTTCTATTATAATTAGGAATATAATTTTCCTATTAGAAATTAGAATTAATTAATTATTTTACAATTTTCCGATTAGAAATAGGAAATAAATTAACAATTTATTAAGGCATTTTTTTCCTAATTATATTATTAGAATTAGGAGATAATAATTATTTAGAAATTTTCTATTATAATTAGGAATATGATATTCCTATTAGAAATGAGAATTAATTAATTATTTTACAATTTGATTATTAGAACAGGAAATAAATTAATTATCTACAATTTATTAATATTAAAAAACTATTCATTAGTATTTGTTCACTTTTTTATTAAATTAGAAGGAAAAAAACATTTGATATATTTATAATATCCAATTTTATAACAAATCGATTAAAAAAATGCGGTATTATGAGGCTAAAAGGCCCTAGGCCGAACTGGGTTGTGACAAATGTGCATGCATAATACGTACTATATGGAATTTACTCATGTAAAGAGTAAAATGACTGCTGAAATATGCCCTACGTCTTTTGTTATTGCTAATGTCATATTTAATTATACATAATACGAAGTTTATTTTTCAAATGTCATATGTATTTCTCCTACTAATTTTAAAGTTATTTCCCTCACAATACACTTCAACTTCTATTGATAATTTATTATATATTATTTACATTCATTTGTCATTATATAAAAGTATATTAATCAAAATTTAAATAAGATATTCACAAATTATTGATAAGTACAAAGGTTGATATCTATTTTTCAAGGAGTATTAAAAGATAAAGAAAGTTGTTGCTAATTTGCGAATCGAAATATCATATTATGACAAATGAGTAAATGTTTTGAAAAACTTTATTGTGCGATTATTTTACAATTTAAAGTAAAAATGGTACCACGAGTAATAAAATAGATTTGAATGAGGCTTGAAAGTAAATAGATACACTTATTATAGAAATATGTATAAGGTTAAGATTCAATTCAAGCAACGATCAACATTAAAAAAAAAGTCATGAAAAACCCATAAGAGGGTAAGAGTAGTATTTCCCTAACATAGTGAAGACCGTCTCTCTCAAGCTTTTCTTCTGACAAATTTACATGCATAAAAAATGGTACTATTCAATTATATGTAGCAAACTAATTATTGTTGATGCTATATATTTTTATTTGTGTGTAAATTGAGCACATCATCACTATAATTTAGGGAGAGATACGAATTGGGGAAGGGTGAAACATATACGTCATGCATAATACGATACTTTAACCACCTTTAGGCAAAAATATAAAAATAAATGAAAAAATTTAAACCTAAAAGAGGGTCACGTACTTGCCAACTCTTCTTTAGTTCTCTACTGCATTAATATTCTCATGAAGTTTATGACATTTATTTCATATTAATAAAAAAATGATTATACTGCTTCGTACAATTTGTGATTTATAACTTTTAGCTAACTTAACTTGCTTAAATTTATATATTTTAAGTGAAGAATATTGATTATAAATATGATAAAGATAAAGTTTGATCTTTAATTTTCTCGGAGATAAAAAAAACTCAATTTTTATTTTCTGACAATATACTAATTAAAGGTCATAATGTAAAACAGGAAATTACACCACAATCTACTATTTCAATATGTTGATGATCAACACTCAAAATAGCACATTTGTTATTTAAATAGTGTAAAAACTCTCAAAATGCTAAAAAAAATGTTCAATCTGTCGTTATCAAACAAAACCTAAGTTTCTGCATTTTTTTGTCATGTTCAACTTAATCTTTACGGGATGTAAAAATGGTGAAGTTCAGAAAGTAGCGGTTAGTTTTCTGTTAGTTAGATGGACTTTTTAAGAGAGAGATGAAAGTTTTGCATTTTAGACCGTTTTATGTGTGAACCGAAGGGATGAAGTAGTAGGCTAAAGGTTGTTTCGAGTGGGAATGAGGTTGATTGCGACGAGTTGGTTGACTAAAGTTTTTCCTTACTAGATCTAAAAAGGGGATAATAATTATGAGATAATAAAATTTGAAGAAAAAAGGACAATAAAAATGAGATGGAGGTAGTAAGATTTATTTATGCAAAATGAAATAAATAGCAAAGTTCGTGTATATATATAATATTCCAACTTATTCAGCTTACAAACATAGTACCCAAACACTTTGTTTGAGTATTTGGAATGAAGGTAGGGGAGGGGACGAGAAAAAGACTAGGAAGGGAAATGGAGAGAGATAAGAGGGAAGATTCCTTCTTAAACTTTTCTTTGTTGAAAGAGAAATAAATTGTCTCCGATAAGGGAGACGAGGATCCATATCATCTGGAGTAAAGATTGTTGTTTCATGGAGGTGAATGTGATTTATGACTTCTTAGATGTAAAACGTGGCAGAAAGGTAGTGATAGTGGTAGTGGATTGGAGATTGTTTCAAGTAGTAAGAACTAATTACACTGGCTGATGTTTTATTTTGCGGTTAAATTAGTGGGTGGAGGGAGGGTGCATTTGTAGAGGGTGATGAGTGTAATGAGGATAGTGATAATAAATAAGGTTATTTATCAGCAAAATATCGCCCGCGTTAAAACATATAGGTAACATGAATAATAACAAGAAACTTCAAATGATCATACTGATAAACTTAATCTTAACCCCATCAATCCAAATTAAAGTAAAATCATAATTCTAACAACATTGAGAGGGTTAGTTTCCATTGGATTGTGGATTTTTCTAGAAGTGGGGGGTTTAGTTTTTCACTTGGTTGGATAATTTGAGAGAAGTTTCAAAGACAAGGATCGATCTTTCAAGGGATGAGATTGTTTTAGATCATGTGTGTGAATAAGGAAGAAAAAAAGGGTTCTGCGTGAAGGATTTTGTTTCAAATGACAAGATGGGGGCAAGACTATTGTTATAGGGGGGGGGGGGGTGTCATAAGCAGCCCCAGCCATGTAGTATTGCGTTGGAATTTAGTTCACATTCAAAGGTACGTCTATAGTTTGACCGGGAGATATAACATTTAACTACCTGTAAATGTTTTTACGTAATTACCATTTAACCCAACAATGATTAAATGATGGTTGTTATTCTAAAGAAGGAGATTTGTTGCATCATTGAGTTGATTATGCAAAGTAGATATTACTGTTTTCTTTGACCATTTGAAAAATAAACAGGTATTAATGAACAAAATATAAAAACTCTCAGTCCCAAGTATCATATAAATATAAACTTCATATTGGTTTTATTTTCCTAAAAAAACAACATTGTCGAGAGCAAGCGTTAGTTTCCATTGGATGATGTATTTTTCTAGAAGTAGGGCTTTAGTTTTTCACTTGGTTGGATAAATTTGAGATAAGTTTCGGAGACAAGAATCGATCTTTCAAGGATGAGATTGTTTTAGATCATGTGTGTGAATAAGGAAGAAAAATAGGGGTTTGCGTGAAAGATTTTGTTTCAAATGAGAAGATGGGGGCCAAGACTATTGCTAGAGAGAGAGAGAGAGGAGGGGGGGAGTCATAAGCAGCCCTAGCCATGTAGTATTGTGTCGGAATTTGGTTCACATTCAAACGTACTTCTATAGTTTGACCGGGAGATATAATATTCTAACTACCTCTAAATGTTTATACATCATTACAATTTGATCCAGCAATGAATAATTATGGTTGTTATTCGAAAGAAGGAGATTTGTTGCATCATTGAGTTGATTATGCAGAGTATATATTATTGTTTTCCTTGACCAATTGAAAAACAAACAAGTAATGAACAAATTATAAAAACTATCAGTCTAAATATCATATATATAAACTTCATGTTGGTTTTATTTTCCTAAAAAAAATATTTTATTAATCAAACACTCTTTTATTCTTATGTTAATATTATGTTAATGAGAATTGTTTGTTGGTCATGCGGTATACATAAATTTTTAGACATGAACGATGTACTATATGTCTATATATTCCATTTTATTGTGAAATTTATCACGCATTATTTTAATATTCGTGCAACGCACGGGCAAGAAAACTAGTTGTTACTAAAAACGCAAATAAATATCTTATTAATCAAGAGTTTGAGAAGTAATTAAGTACATGCATGATTGGAATTAATTTGCTAGAAAGATTAACTATTATGTCTTCAAATTTAACTGGAATTGAAACAACCGAAAAATGAGATATAACCATGATAAGTCTCCCCTTAAAGCGATACATAAGGGTGAGATCATTCAGATGTACGAAGCTTTACTCCTTCATGACATCAGTCATCAAAGAAGGCTTGGAATTAACATAAATTGTTATACAACAATTTTATACAACAATTGTCATTTGAGGTGGAATATGATTGACACCAACATTGTTCATCATCATCATCATCTTCTGCTCCATTACCTCATTATCCTCATTAGTAACATTCTTGTAATCATTGACGTTCAAGTTCGGGATCTCAATGGCGAAAATACCCTCGTTTGTACCCGCAGTCGTCTTAGGCTGAATTTTAACTGGTTCAAGGATAATTTCGTCATTAGACATGCCCTTTTTCCCAATAGGAAGTTCCTCACCTATTGGTTTGGCATTTCTATAGATTGCATAAAGGATCATTTGAAGAATTCCAAAGCTGAATCCAAGAATGTTCGGTATCTACACGTAAAGTTAAAAGTAATCACATGTTAGGTTTTTGTTACAAATGAACACATATTATTATTATTGCAAATAATTATCCTTAATTATACTATTTGTTTAAGATTTTATCAATGTAATTTGCGAAAATATATGATATATTAATTCATGCTAGTTTTTCTTCTTCTTATTTTATATATGTCAGTCACACATTATCAGTCCAGTTCTTCTAACCTTAATTACTCGTACATTTTAAAATTTATTTTGACTAAAAATTATAAAAATGTTAATACATAAATACAATGGTCTAAATTTTGTTTTTGTAAAAATTAAAGTTAATTATTCATCTCGAACGTAAGAACATGTAATAGAAAATATCGAATCCTTACCGCGACATATATATCATGTTTGCAAAGGCCATAGAAGAACCATACAACGGCACTTAGAGTGAGGAAGAACGAGAGGAGGAAGGGCATGTACTTGACACTCTTGGTACGGATCACTTTCCTCTGTAAAATAAAGTTTATGTGAATATATAAGCCGATTTTACAACATTTTATGATGTTCTTGTATAAAATGGTTTTATGAGACTTTCCGATAATTAGACAATTTAATTAGTGCTTACCATAACACCAAGGGGAGCGACAAAGACGCTCAATGAGAAAATAAGGCAAATCCATCCAAGTATGGTGAGACGAACACTAGTCGTCTTAGCAATCACCATCGTGAAGAAGACGATAACACCAAACCCGAAAACATTGAATAAAAGGAGCATTTTCACCGTATTCATCTATAAAATACAACATTTGATTCAATTAATTAAACACACATAGCTTCATTTTTCAATTTAATATAGGAAAATAATTAATGAAATAACGTCACCAGGTAATACCGAGATACGTACCCTAGTTTGCTTGTTGGCATAGACGAGGAAAATGACAAGGTAGATGGTTTCAATGAAGACACCAAATGAGTTAATAGTAACCAAGAAGATAACATCCGTTTTAATGTAGGCGTAGAACAACCATAACACTGCACTAAAAAATCCCACCACGTACGGAATGCTTTGAAACTCTTCTGTTGATTTCTTCTTATAAATTAGATAAAATGTCGGGCTGTAAACAAAATTAACGGACTAATATTAGTTTCCAGCTTTATAGAGGTAAGGTACCTCGCTCGTTATAGACGACACATTACTTAATATAATTCTTATCAACCGAGTCGAGTACGAATATAGGATAGACGTAAGGACTTACATTGGAGAAAGGAAGACCATGAAAGAAATCGTGTTACCTACATTATGCAAATAAAAAAAGGAAATAAGTAAAATTATAATAAACAAAAAAATTACATATTTACATGCATGGATCATATCGTATACGGAGTATGAAACATAATTATTTGTACTTTTTGCCTTTAAATTCCACGAGTGGGTTCCTATGTTTTTGTCAGGTTAACACATGATTGTACGTAAAAGTGATATCAAATAATTAGTACACTATGTATGTGTACCTCTGATCCATTGAATTGCTTACGATTTTTGTTTAAAAAAATATGTGAGGAGAAATTTGGAAAAATTGTGAACAATTCAATGGAATAGATCAAGGGAAGTATTTAATTTTTTTTCTAAAAAATATAAATTTATATGTATTGCCTTGAACAAAATCACAAATGATTAGAACAAACACTTAACTATGACTCAAGAGTACGACGACATTTTAGTGAATAGTTGCTATATTTGCCCTAAATGAAAATAAAAATAAGATAATTATTTCAATTCGTAGTGAATAACACTCGAATCTAATTCAAAATAAAAATTATGTCGAGCAAAAATAATGATATACCTAAGAGACAGAAAATAGTAATGAATAACACTCAAATCTAATCCAAAATAAAAATTGTGTCAAGAAAAAATAACGATATTATACCTAAGAGACCGAAAATAGTAACCCATGGAAGGTGTTGAAAGAAGTGAGCAAGAGTGGTCATATTTAGTTAGTTCTAATTTTTGTAAATGTATATATTTTTGTTATTTCACTTAGAAATGTTAGATTAATAGAAATGTATTTGTATGTAGAATGATGTTAGTATTAGACAAATGGTTTTTGACGAGCTAGTTAGAGTTGGCAAGAGCTCTATATATAGTGGAGAAAAAAGTGATGAGATATAAAGAACAACATAACTTTTGCATGCAATAATACTACTTGATATTATTAGACTGCATGTACTAAAAGATAAAAAGATTAATAAAATAGTGTTGGATGTGTCTTGTGGTGATGAATAGTTGATAGATTTGCCAAATCTCTCTCAAAAAAAAAAAAATAGATTAACTCAATTTATCGTCGATAAATATGTGCCTAATACTGGACATAGATTAGAAAAATCGTAAATATGAAATATATATTTGGTTTTAATTTTTTCTATTCTTTTTCGGATGTTTCTCAATCAGATTAAAATTATTATCGATTTTACAATCTATTTTTACGAGAAAGAGTATTAATTTAAGTAGGTAAATTGCACAGTCTTGTATCTCGTGAAAACTCATGAGTACTTATAATTAGATCAACTGATATGGAGGTAGGAGGCTGTTATTCTAATTTAAAGTAGAGATCATAGATTCAAACCCTGAAAATACAACAGTGACTCGAATCCGAACTATACTGGATGATTTACACCAAAAACAGTCTTGTAAAAAATATAGAGTAAAACTGTATTTTTTTTACAATAATAAACTTTCATAAACAAAAGGAAAATGAGAGTACAAAATGTTCGATTAACTACGACTTATCTTTCAAATTAGCTCGATCTGGACTAGTACAACGTGGACTAATAGGATGATTCAGAAATCGGGTATATCTCCAAAAGTAAAACGGTATTATAATGAGAATCTGTGGTAAGCCATTTTACGTAATTATTCCCTGGCATGCACTTGCGTAAGCTTGAGCTATATAGGGTAAATTGATCTATGCACTTTGTAATATTCTTCTTCTACTTGTCATTTGTTACTGCTCTTAATTGGAGGGGTAAACATTCAAGTTGTAATCTTTCTGATGTGTACCACAATCAAGTTTAAGCCTTACAAGTTACAACACATACGTTACTTATTCTAATGTCTCAATATTTGGAACCCTTTATTATCACTTCTAATTAGTTCTAATAACCATCTTGCATGTCCTCAATTCCAAATCCCATCCCAATACTCGTTGAGATATGTATCGATAAGTTAAGATATGATACATCATAATTTAGAAACACAATTTATTGAAATATATTGTAGAGAATAATACTGTGATTTTCTAATATAAGATATATTCGGTTAGTACTACATATACACCGTAATTGTAATAGCTAGAACGAATGAATCAATAATACAATTACTCGTATGCAATTCTTGCTCCTCAAATTTTGATAATAATCACGTGTAACGCAAATAAGAAATGAAATGTTTTCAAAATATCAAGTTTAGAAGTGAACAACTAAAACATAAAAGTTAGAGCTACCAAACATATAGACAAACAGAAGATTATTGGGCACAAAGGTCTATCAATCGAAACACCAAGTAGCAAAAACGTTATACCATTTCTTATGTCTAGCTTAATTAGGTCATGCTTGTCAATTGACAATTCGGCACTCAGCAGATTGATAATAACAGATTATATTAAGATATTTTAATAAATAACGGAGTTTCTCAGCATGTTTAATTAAGATATTTTATTTAATAGAAGTTGTTTGGTACAGATTACTCCATCCGTCTTGTTCAATTGTTATCATTGATTTTGGCACAAAGATCAAGGAAAGAGGAGGAGGTCAATTATTAAATGACAAGTGGAACAAATTGTGTGTGAATTATCAAATTGCTCGATCATCAAGTTTATTCTTAAAATAAAAAAGATAATAATTGACTTAAATACTCTAAAATGGAATAAGACAACAAATAGTACTGGGGCAGAGGGAGTATATTATTTGCATTGTGAAAAGCCAAATAAGAACATACGGAGAAATCATCAGTAAACTTACACATTTTTATAAGGCAAATAATGCCAATCTATAAGGAAGCCACAATGATGAATAAATTGCTAAAAGGATTTTTAAACCCAATTATGGTATTACCTCTCATGATTATACAAGTTAAACTAGTTGACATATGTACTATCATACTTATACCATATTACCATCATTGCTTAGCAGAAGTAGAAAAACATTAACTAATGGATGTATCCAGTTCATTTTCATCCCTACTTGTTGGAAAATTAAGCAACTTGAGTCGTATATATACACTTAATAATATATAAAAGAAACGTTGTAAATATTATTAAGGACTGTTAATATAATGAAATAAGAATTTCATACGATAACAAATGTGAAATATTTAGAAACTATTAAATGTAATATTATATATATAAAAACGATAGATCCGTGAACCATTATCATTGTTAATTATCAAATAATATAAAACAATAGTCGAAAAATCAAATAATTTTAAAATCTATAATGGTAGTGATTGGTTCAATTTAAAAATTAATATTATATACAATACTTCTTCTGTATTTTAATTTTCTTCCCACTTCTCCAATCATGCGAGGGGAAATTTGAGAAGTGAAAAGAAAACAGAAATACAAAGGTAGTAATAGCTAGTAATAACGGCACGATATGAAAAATATATAAGCATATATATTTTTATAATATGATATATGGTAAATGAGAAAGAGTGATAATTTTATTTCGTAGTTGCTCTTTCATGTACAAAGATTACTCTTTTATGGACTTTTAACCATTACTTTTCCATACCGTACCCTCCTTCCAGAAAGAAAAACAAATTCTCCTTAATTTTCTTCCTCACAAAATTAATCAAATCCGTCAAATTACTCAAATTATGAACTTTAGTTGTCATGTCGATCAAGTAATAATTATAATTTATTTACTTTATTAACTATGTTATATCGAATTAGTGAAATTAAATTAATTTAGACCAACGAATTAGGGTTTTATTGTTTGTTAAGTTGTTAGAAAAGTTCATGAACTGATGCATGTTGCATCACGTAACTGCTCATTGGAAAAAGAAGCCAAAACGAAATGGATTGGATTATTGGAATAGTAAATTTTTAAGGTCAGCCCCTTTGATTCTTGCCCAAATGATTTCTTCACTAATTTCTTGTACAGCTCCAATTTACATCATCTAATTTTTACTTTTAGTGCGTACGGAGTAATAGATCTATTTTCTCAATTGAATACTACTCCGAACGACGTAAGTCGTCAAATATTCGTCATTCGACTTCTTGAAGTTTACAAGAATTGAGATTGGATTGCTATTTCTTGGTACTGGGTGATTGGATTGATCAATTTGATAGTTGGTTCGATTAGTTTGAGAGGTTTCATTGATTTATGAAACAAAATGGAGATTGATCGAGGGTAGAAATGACAAGGGTATAATGGTCATTTATGTCCATGATTGAGTAAATCATGTACATGAATGAGCATAACCCTTTTATTTAGCCTATACTCTCATTCTGACTTATCTCGACCAATCTGGTGTTTGATTCAACACTTGGCCTAATATGTGTAATAGTGATCTGACTTGTTTGATCTGTTTGATGCTAAATTTTTTTAAAAAAAATTGTAGCTTGTAGAGTGTTATGAATCAATTTCATTAATTTTAATTAGAAAAAAAATACGCATAACTATCTATGGAAATTTTTGATATACCTCATAAATTACAACATAAATTTTGCAACATTATATGACTTTAACCGTTTAATTGTCCTCTCATTATTAAAATCAAATGATAAATTTATATTACAAGACCCTAAGTAAATTTTTTTATTTTTTTTCCGTTTTTACAATTTTTTGTGCATAGAAAGCCATTAGGACAAATTTGATATTAACGAGACTTGAACTCAAGTCATTAAAAATACCAAATTTCATTTTTCAATCAATTAAACTATCTAACATTTGCACAATTTATACATAAGTTAACGTCGATCCATGATTGAACAAGATAAAAACAAGTGGAAAATAGAATCTCAAGAGAAAAGCACTATACAATTATCATATTGAATTTTGAGGGATGTTTGTCATTTACATTTTTATGAATACTATTTCCAAATTTCCTGCCACGATCTAATGTGACAAAAGAAGATCTAGAAAAGTAGGAAATTAAAAAAGAGAGGAGGCCAAATATTTGGTGCACATAACAAAGCGAATTAATACATGTACACTTGCTCTTCCTAATAATTGTATGCATTCCTTCTTTATGGCTTTGGCTTTTGCCTTTGGTGCACTAACTAGAGAATTATGCATGAGTGATGATATTGCCATTGGTACTATAGATTGATCTTAGAGCACTTGTATAAAGCTATAAAGGGTTTGGTCCTCTTGCCTTCATGGGCTTACATTATTGAACACGAAAACATTATTCAAATTGTACTAATCTTGTTTATGATCATCGATAAGAACATCGAACTATCTCAATATCTTAATGACTCCCGCAAATTGTGGGGTAATAAGGGAGTTTAGATATACGCAGCCTTATCCTGATTTTAACAACATAAAAAAGTTGTGATATGAAGATTATGTTTAAATTTGGGCAAGTTATCCACTAATAAGATCTTTATAAAAACTAGAACTAAAACTAAACGAAACAACAACTATACTATTATGGTGCGTTCGTACATTTGTCTCACCAACTTTTTGGTAGATGATTTGGATCATTTCATTAATAATTAGATTATTTAAAGACATAACTTTAGATACAAATTATACAATACTTGTTGTAATTGGTTCATTGTTGTGTACCAACTAGGGAAGCTAATGGGCTACTACTTGACCAAGTAGGCTTCTTGGACCCGACCCAAATGGAGTAATCTTGTAAACCTGGGCACCGATTTGAAAATAACTCAAATTTGAAAGAATCATAGAAAATCCCCGATACCTCTTGTTGGCCACTGCTATGTCGGTATCCATGATTTATAATAGTACGATATTGTTCATATTCGGCCATCCCTCACGAATTTACTATAGGACAACTCCTTTCCAAAATTCTTAGCGTTTTGGCCTCGTAACTAAGAGAAATGACCAACCAAACGATTTTTGAGAAAAATGGAGATATTTGGAGAAAAGTGTAAGAGCAACATTGAAAAAATACCATGCAATGGGAATTATACGTAATTAGCTAGCCCATTCCTTGAAAGTTTCTGGTATATGATACTCCCTTTGTGTCAGTCAATTATTTACCTATTTTTATGGGTGATAACGAGCCGAGCTTAGCGTGAGCTTGGCCTTACTCGGCTTGTGTTCGTAAAGAAAAACTCGAGCCCGAGCTTACCCGAACTTGAAAAAAAGTGTGCTCATTATCAAGCTTATAAGTTTTAACGCGAACTCGAGCCAAATTGTCACTCAACTCGAGCCTATATATATTTGTAGAATTTTCGTTTTTTTCTTTCGATATTTTCAATAGCAAGGCTAGAAAGTTACATATACAAATATTTGGAAATCATATGACATTTTATATTTATGATACAAATTCAATATATAATCATAATAAAATATTTTTATCAAGTATGAGCAATATCTCATAAATTTGAGTTGTTCGTGAGCTTTTCGAAGCGAGCCAATTTTAGCTTGGCCAGGCTCGTTAAGCGAGCTAAGCTCACACGAGACAAGTTTTGACCGAGATTTGACCGAATCAAGCTCGAGTTGTTCGCGAGCTGTTTCGTCTCTCCTATATCTTTGCTCAAAAAAATAAACAAATGACCGGAATGGTCAAAGGAGTAAGTATAATTGACAGTTTTGGTGTATGTTCAAATTCAAATTCAAATGTAATAGATCCTTGAATAGATGCATGGTACCATAATTTAGTTGGGCTCACAGGTAAGATTGCAACCTGCACTTACATTTTATACAGACGTATTGGAAATAATCTTCATATATTAACATGCTAAAGACAGCATTAGGGCACTATATAATATGTATGGCATGATAAGATGGTCCATATATGTAATTTGTGGTTGGCTAGTCTTTGATTTTCTTGTGAATTTGACTTGTAGTCGGCGTTGTTGATATAAGACTATGTTTATACCGTGTATTTGTGTATGATGTCAGCTAATTTAGCTAGTAAAGCTATAAGGGGGCAAATATATGTATTTGTGTATGATGTCAGCTAATTCAACTAGTAAAACTATAAGGTGACAAATATATGCAGATGTTAGCTAACTTAATTAACTAGTAATGCCATGAGAGATAACATGATGTTAGTTGCAGGACTTGTGATGTATATAATGTATTGCGTATTATCAGAAACGGATAAGAATCACATTAATCTGAAATCATTGAGGCAATCTTCTTGAATCGAACCATGTCTACTTAGCTTGTTTAAGAGATGAGCTTTTAATACTCACATCAACTAATTTTGGTTGCTATTTTCCCTTTCTTGGCGTTATATATCAAAGGATAAGGAAACATGATTCATACACGACTAATACGAATCATATAAAATTGAAAATCAAGATCATTCATCATACGCGTGATTAACATTGTTTACAACCGTTATCTAATTAGGTGTTCAATATAATCAAATATTGAATAACACAATTAGTAAAAGGGAAACATCATAATCATAAAACTCGATCATACACAACATAATAATAACAAAAGCTGGCTTCCTAATTGGTTAGGTAGTAGTGGAAATTAAAAAGAGGGAGCATCCCTCAATCTTAAGGTACATACCCTTCATATAACCCACCAAAGTTAGCCCTTAGCCCTACAAATTAAAGACAACCTCGAAAATTTACATACACAAAGTAACGTACTTCCTACATTATTTAGTAACCAATGTAACATTTTTTGCCCTTGATCAAACGGCACACTCAACCAATTGGACCGAACACGGACCGGGCCTATTAACAATCGACTCGAGATCGACGTTGCATGTTGTTGGAATAATTTGAGGCTGCCCATGCAAGTATACCTCGTGGCTATTACTAGCCTCCTCGTTAATTTCATGCATGTTGGCATCAATCACAACCTCAACATTATTATTCTCTTGTGGATGAATTATATCCTTTGTTTTTGGTAGGCAATTTATTACGGTCTCAACGGTGTCGTTTTGCTTCACTGGACTTGTAATTTCAACTACTTGTTCTGGTAACTTCTGCTTTTTAGCCATCTTGTCGTATTTTCTGTAAATTCCGTATAGTATCATTTGTACTACTCCAAATACGAACCCTACAATGTTCGGAAGCTGCAATCATAATCATAAATTCGTCTGTCAGTTAGCTAAACTCGTAAAATAGATGAGTTATCGATTAATATGATAAGCATATATCAACTAGCTTAACTTGAATAGTCACTAAGATGGAATTTAACATTCTAGCTATAAGCTAACACTAGGGTTCGAAACCAGTTATGTAAATGTCAGCTAACTTAACTCGAGAGTGGCTCGTATGGATTATTAAAATAGTGAAAATGAAGAAATAGAGTTACCGTGATGTAAAGGTCCTTCTGGACGAAACCATAGAAGAACCAAATGGTTGCGGTTAAGGTAAGACATAAGGATAAATTGAATGGCATGAACTCGACACTCTTTGTACGTATCACCAACCTCTGCAAAAAAAAACAAATTTTCATGCACGATAACAAAATTAGATTTACAAATTGTAGATAATTATTAATCTAGGATTTAAATAATGCACTCGATCAATTTGTTTTCATGACGATAATAAAACAAAATTGTAATAATTTTAGTTCAATAGTTATTGTGTTAAATGTAATTTTTGATTCCTTGTCTTACAAGTTATTCAAGGGCTTTATGAAAAGTAGTCTTTTCCTTGGTTACCTATGCCGTACGTCATTTATGGTACGTTTATTTTAACCTACTTATGTCTTCATCGACATTAAAAGAGACGATTTTGACAACAACAAAATCAATCGATACATGAGAAGAAAAACTCGTCTTATAACATTGGTTGAATATATGAGTAATATTTTAATGAAATGTTGCAATTCGAGAGATTTGGAAGGAGTAATGTGTAGGCCGGTTTAATCAAGAACTTACCATAACACTTAATGGCGCGGCGAAAACACTAACTGAAAATGCAACACAAACCCATCCAAAAGCTTGGATTCTAGTCTCTCCTTTAGTTAAG